>NC_133158.1:135758486-138185361 GCF_040802235.1 Manis javanica
GTAATATTGTTCAAAATTAAGACTATTGAAATAAAACTGTGCCATCAACCCCAGGTGGCATATTGCCATTCCGTTAACATTCCAGCTTCAAGAAATACTGAATGATAGGTTGTAAGTGCAGACTGACATGGATATTAAAAACTCAAATATTGAAACAAGGAAACTGACATGGGTAAGTGCTTTTCCCTAGTATGCAGGATCAGGTTAGAAATCAGGAATCAGCAATTACAAGACACCAAAGTCATCATGGGTTTTTGTCTTTTCTCTCCAGGCTGAGTTTACACAGTTGTCTTTCTGGTGTGATTGTTTTCAAATTATTCATGATGGAGAACTTTCCACAAGGTCTGTCTAAACCACCCCCTTCCATATGCCACTACAAAAGAAATCTATCTCATGAATGAGAGGGGCCACTTTGGTGACTAAGTGAATTGTCTGACATGTTCATCAGCATTCTCAGCCCGGGTCCACATCCGTCCAGTCACTGACTCAGTCTGTCATGTTGAGTTGTGCTCAGAGGAAACAAGGAGGAGAAACGTAAAAGTGTCCTCTCTGTTTGAAAACCTTCCTATGGGTTCAATTAAATATATATATGTGTATATATTACATAATATAGAACACTGTAGATATGCTTATATATTACATAATATATATTATATGTATATATTATATATGATACTATATGTGTATATGTATTATATGATATATGATACTATATGTATAGTATTCCACCTTCCTCTTCTTTTCCTGTGTCTATACTTGGCTTCCCTCTTTTTTATCCAAAACCAACAACTTCTGAGTGTCCAAGCACATTGCTTCCCTCACCTCACATGTAGGACAGCAGAAAGGTAGTGACTGCCCAGTGTTCTCAAGATGTGCCGATGACCTTCCACCTTCCAAATATCTAGAGACATGGGCTCTCTTTTCTCTTTTTTCAGTGTTCAGAAACCTCATATATCTCTTCTTGCATTTTTGGCCAGTCTGTGGATTTGAATGAAGACCAGTCAGATCAACAACTTGAGGATGAGGTGGTCATCCTGATCACCAGGGGAGTTTTTAAAGTATAAATCCTTGAGTCTACTTCCAGACAGTCTTATTCATAAATTCTAGGTAGAAACTAGGATTCCATATTTCTTAAAAAGCTTCCAAGATGATTCTTATTCTTGTGCAGGTTTGGAATCACTACTGTGGACCCTTTTTGAAAGCCAGTCAGACCATTGGATCATAACAGCCCCTTCCCTGTGTTTTATCATTGATTTTAAAAATCTTTGACATTTGTCATGGCATTTGGGTATTGTCTATATATATTAATAGCTACCAGACACGCACAAGTAAGGGCCCAGTAAATAGTTTGATTGATATGCTAGAAAATGTGATATTTTTTTCTCTCCACTATAGTAGACATTACAATTGATATTGCCAATGAAATTTTTGTTGATTGAGAAAAGAGGAGTAGGATTCCATATAAATTGAGCAATTTAATAAAATAAAAATTGAGAATATTATTATTTTCTTAAACAATGTTATGGACACCTTTGACTGATCTAATAATCTCTTGAATGGGGCAAGAAAAAGTATTACAACCCTTGCATATGTAATCATGGCAGGATTTTGTTGTATTTTTTTCTTCCAGACAACAAGAAGTCTTGTCCACATCTATACAGTGGAGCATTTTAAACTGAATGTCCTGATGCATGGGCAAGAAAACGTGATTGCTTCTAAGGGGACTATAAGAGGACCATATAAGGGGACATATATGAGTTCACATATATGAAAATAGGAGGACAGGAAATGAAATAGTCAGGAAACCATTATATAGACTAAACTGTATACATGGAAAAGGGAAAAAACTTAGTGGAGAAGAAATAGAAGAGAGAAATGAAAGGGACACAATGAAGTTTTTTGTTTGTCTAAGTGATTATAAAAATGTGACCAGACATTTTGATGAGGAGCTGGGAGGAAAGAAAAAATAGAAATTAGAGGCACATAAAAAAGAAGCATGATTAACTAGGACTTGGATACTTTACCACAGAGCTTCAAAATCTAAGAATGGTCGTTGCTCATCTGGGCCTGTAGTTCCCTCCTGGTTGGATTTTTGGATACTGAGCCCAAAGAACTCATGGCTTTTCTAAGAAGTTTTACTTAGTTTTATCAGCATTCTCCATTATCTGATTAAATGGTGCATCTGCTTCCATTTAAATGTATTTATTGAATGCCTGCTAGGTGTAAGTTGGACAAAATAGAGACTGGAATTTAAAGTAGGGATGTATTGTTCTGTTTCTAAAGCAAACTTAGAAAAGCTGAAACAAAAATACAGATGGAGAGGTTGAAAAAAGAGACATTGGGCATTCAAAGGGTTGCCTTATAATGAAAAAAAAAGGCCTAGGCTCATGTTTAGCTATTTGAATATATCTACAGATCTTTAAAATGGGCATTTTCTTGTTAGTATGTTCTTTGATGAACACTAAATGTGATACTTAGTTCCAATTTGTTGCCAGGTCATGGATCCACCAGATTCCTCCTAACTTACACTCTGGCAATAGGGTCTGTAGGATCCTCAATTTATTCTTTTGTGACTTTCTGCATGTACAGATCAATGTTGTGAGTAATGACATCTCAGAATTTCTCTTCTCTAACAAGGAATAGAATAGTCACTACATGGATAGAGGCGGTCAGTGCAATAAACAGCACTTTCCTCTCTCCTGCCTCCCCTTTCTACACCTTCATCTCCTCTCCCTCCCTTCATAGGAGAAGTTGTGACTGCTGAGTCTCTTCTGCCGGCAAGGAGCTCCTACAGGAAGGGCAGGGCGCTGGAAGGAATACAATCTCAGGTGGTCACGAGCGACCAATGACCTGACGGGGGTTTCGCTGTCACTGGGAGGGCCCCAGGTTTTCCTCTCTCCCACAGAACTGCATCCAAATCTCATTAAAGTAAGAGCTTCCTAGTCTGCAGAGTTCAAATGTGGTCTTACAGGATTTCAGGACTTAAAACATTTATTTTCTCCTGGCCTTTTCTTATGATTATAAGGAGAGGAAGCTGGAATGCATCTTGTCATTTACTGTCTTACCAGAGTCCTGTCTTGTAATTAGAAGACCTTCACAATCAACCAGAATTGTCCTGACTCCAAACTTCCGTAAGATGAAATGAACTGATAAGTGATATAATCATATAAATGTTTACATCATTGGCACATATGCTTGGTTAATGATAATTTTTTTTTTAATTTAAGGGGAAACTTCTACCTGTTGCTTTTGGGTGCCTTTTGGAGAATAGGATAATTCAGCAATTTACTCAAGGTTTGATTCCTGTTGAGCTTTAATATCTTATCAGTGTCTTGGGAACACAAGCTACTGGGAGGTCAACTGATAACCACAGCTTCCTGGTCAGGGGTGAATGAGTGCTGAGGGCATTTTCTGTTTCATTTGACTTGATTGGGTCCCATCTCCCATGCAGTCAGTGAAGCCAATTTATGAAAAAATAAATTATATTAATCTCTTTTCAGCTGTGCAAGAAAGAGTCAAAATGTAATGGGGAAATTCTTCTAAGTGTGAAAAATTACCCACTTTGTCTATTTCATATTTCTCAAACTCAAAAATTAATGACTTCTTAGAAAAAAAAATGTGTATATCTCTGTGGACACAGAGTTTATAAATGCAAGGGGGCATGGCTGGAGAGGAGAAAAGGAGGAGGGTTCCATGCAGAAGAAAAAAGACGTAATTAAGCACTGAAATGTACATTTTTCAAACTTTCATGTGATTGGTTTTTCAGAAAGGAAATTATTGTGGAGAGGAGCTTTTCTAAAAGCAGCTCTGTTTAGCCGATGCTAAGATAGGTATGATGGAGCGGTGATTTTGATTTTAGGTCACTTTGCTGATTTCTCTGGACTTTGGCTGATAAAACCATGGTTTGGATTTAAGCTCCCATGCAAGTGCGGGAATACTAAGGTATAGGTGCAGACTCTCTGCTGGTCTTCTACTGCCAGCCCATGCAATTGGCCTTCTGGACTTCTAATTGTTTCCCACATCTGTGTCTTTGCTCATCCTGCTTGTTCTGCGGGGCACGCTCTTATCACCTTTACCCGGGAAACCTGTTCATTATTTAAAGATTGGCCATTTGCTGTCTTCTCCAAGAAGTCATTTCTGAGGCTTCAGAATGAGTTCAGTGCCCTTTTCTTGTGATCTGGTAGAGCTCTGTGGCTCCTCTTATTACACAATTTGACTAGGATTGCAATGACCTATCCCTATGTCCAGCCCCCCACTATTAGAATATTAATTCCTCTAAGCAGAGTCTTGTTTTGTCCTAGAACTTTACATTCTAATATCTATTCTTGTGTCAAAAAATGTTTTTTGAGTTCAACCAAGATGATGATTAAAATGGAATTATGAAGGTCTGACCTCAGATTCCTGGGTGGCAGTCTGCATAGGAGGTTTGGAGGTAGATGAGAGAGATGGTGGGACTGTTCCCAGGCTATTGGCTGACTGTTTTTGCATGAAGGGAACTCAGAGTAGTCATCAGCTGACAAATACCTTTCAAGAAATTGCTTCCATATGTCAGAAACAGATACAACAAAACAACTCCTTCCTTTATGTATTAACAATAATGCCTATAATATTTGACTACATAAAAAGTGTTTTTCATATATTTGTTATATCGTTTGATACAAACAATAACATTGGGAAAGAAGGATTCCTTTTTATCCATTTTGCAGGTGAGATAAGTGAACCTGGAATGGACTCATTCATCCAACAAAATTTTGAGTGTGTACCATGATCCAGGCCCTGAAGCATAAGAAAGTGATTAAGATAGATCTCGTCCCAGACTACATGGAGCTTACATTCTAATGGGAGACACAGACATTAAAAGTCAATTCCATAATTAACTGTGTAATTACAATCTTGTTTAGTGCTATGATGGATTAAGTATGCAGTTGTGTGTACAAGAGAGAGGACAGGGGACCAATGGATCAGACGTAGTATGAAGAGTTAGCAGAGATCCTTGAGCGAGTGGTGCCTATGTTGAGATAAAGGGATGAGGAGGAGTTGTATGGTGAAGAGGGAAGAGGAGCTAATGTGTTGGAAGGAGCTCTGTGGCTTTGAGCAATTAAAAGGAGAAGCATGGGGAGATAGATTTTGAGAGTAAGAAGCACAAGCAAGATGTTGGGTTTGTCCTTGACTACAGTGTCAGTCGATGGTTTTAAGGGAAAATGACTTGAAATAAAATAAGTTAGCTGGCTAAAAAACCAATCTCAGAGTCTGAGATAATGCAAAACGTAAAACACTGTCAGATTTCAGATGCTTCGACACCTTTACATACGTTTATTGAAATCCCCACTCCATGTCTGTTAGAGCTGACCCTGGACTGGTCTTCCCCATTGAGCCCCTTTGCGGGGTGTTTACTCCACATTCTCCCAGGTGTGGCTGAGGCAGGTGGAAAGCTGGGAATGGTCCCAGCCACATTTTAAGTAAATTAACTAGACTTACAACCTCAGTGTCAGTGAACAATGAAAGCTACCACTGAACATATGAAACAAAAATGAAATTAGCCAGCGGTAGGAAACTACAAACAGCTGAGGCATTCAATTGTTAGCCATTTGAAGGATTAACTTCTAAATCATGTAGGGCTCCCTTGGTAGTTGAGCTAGTTGGGCACTCAAGGGTATATAAAAACACACTTTAAAGTAGAAATGTATTTCCTCACCTATAAAATAGAGATTTACTGGCAGGTTGTGATATTATTAATACTCAATTTCCTTGCTTTGGCCTGTGAACTTAATCGTATTTTCTTGTAATTGCCTCACTTGCAGCCTTACATTGGGTTTCCAAACAGATACCATAGAACCGACTATGTCCCGAGTCAAGTAGGACATCAGTCTTGAATGGCTGATGCAGAATTTTTTAACCCCCCCTGCCCTTATTTCTCTGGATTTCTACTCTTGCCCTGTGCTACTGTTTCATGCACTCCAGATTTACACAGCTCATTGAATATTCACCAGGCCTAAAGATTTTATTTGATGGTTATTTCAATAATAATTATGGAGGCTGCCAAACTCTCCTTGCCCTGTTTCAAAACAAGCAAAAAATAAACCCACCATCATAACACAATAAGATCACAACAGTGAGATGTGTTCAGGATATCTTAAAACTCAGCCTGGTGTTTCTTGAAGGACTGGTAGACCTATTCAGAACTTATAGTCAAAGAAAATCAATGTCCATTACTATCAATTATTTTTATACATTATAGTAGCTTTTGTTAAGAACCATGAGCTTTTCTTAGAGAAAGTTGTCAACTCGGTTTTAATATTTCATTAAAACAAGACCACCAGTTCACCCTATGTAAGTGTTTGTTCACTGGGGGCTAAGTGAATAATTAGGATTGATTAATTTCATGTGTTTTTCTTTTTTAAACCAGGGTAGAAGGCAGCCAGCAGAGATTTTTGTGAGCCTTTTAGGTGTTTCCCATTATCTGAGATTCTTCTTTATATATCTATACCTATATTTCCGCATTCCCACATCAATTTCAGGAAAGATCCACAAACTGGCATGTGTTTTTTTCTTTTTCTTCTTTATTTAAAGGGGCTGAAGTGAAAGGCCAAAAAAAAAGTAGAATCATGGAGAAAACCCTAAACAAATAAAGTGCAAACACAGAGTGACAAGCACACTCAGACCCTGGATTGGTTATGGATGAGACGACAAGTATATGATGAAATTAATGACCCTCTGTCAACTTTTTAGATCTCACTTTTAAAGAGAATGGACCAAAAATCAATAGCCCCCAAACCACCAGTACTCCACTGAACCAGTCTTTCATTTATCTTGCTGTTGGCACTCAGATAGAAATGCAGCCAAGCACAGCACAGAGCCTTCACTGGGAGTCATCATCACAGGCAATGTTTGAGCACCCCAGTTAAGGGTCAAAGGTATGCACCAGGGCTTATTTTGCAAAGGATCCTCTTCTAAATACCAGTATCAGTATTCACTCTATTTAGCTGAAAGCCCATCTGGCATATTCATATCAAGTGTTTGGACTTTTGAAGGTTACCTGTTAGACTGATGGATTCCTAGCTTACCAATAGCAATGGATGGCTAGGGATTCTATTCCACTCCTGTTTTATAGCTTGATTTTTCCAATGTTATGTCTTTAGTGTTCAGATGGCAGCAAAGTACAACTTTAGGGTCAAAGTGAAATGGACACTATTTTAAAAATGCAAGTTCATATGAATATAGGTTTTATACCAAAATTGCTTGCTGTTTCCTAAATGATGGTGCTTGTGAAGACCTTTTCCTAGAAGTGGATCAGATAAAGTAAAGAGGTCATATTCAGGAATAATATGACACCAAATTGAGAAGATCAAGATAGATTCTATAATCAAGCAAAAGAAGAAAACATTTAAAATGCCAGATGAGTTGTAATTGAGCTTGTAATTTTTATGGGTATTCTTAGAAGTAATCACTTAATTCCAAGACTGATTTTTCAAGAAATAAAATTGGTTAGTATATCATGAAGATTTTCCTACAGTGAGAAAGCCATGTTAAAACATGAAAGATAAATTAATCTAAACCAAGTGTTCAATAACACCGTTAACGGCTGAGGCCAAAGTGAAATGAAATGATGTCATTATGTTAAAATGGATGTCAGCACACAGAGAAAAAATCAGTGTAAAACGAGAGAGATCACATTTTGATGATAATCTAAGACAAGCAAAGTGCTGGCCATTTATCTGGCATTGTCCAAATGGAAACTAATCAATGGCTGTCTTTAGGCTTTTTACTTTATATAACAAACACTTACAGAGAGCTCACAATGTGCAGCCACTGTCCTGAGCACTTTAGATATAATGATTTGTTTAATCTTCATAACAATACTAGGAAGTACATATTATTATTATCCTAGGTTTACAAATGTGGAAACTAAGGAAACAGAGAGGTTAAGAAAGTTACCCAAGGACACACAGCTAACTAGTAGCAGAGCTACTGGCAGGCAGTCTGGCTCCAGAATTCAAGCTCTTAATTTATAAGCAAGGTTGCCTCAAAAAAAGCAAGGAAAGCATCAAAAGGAACTTAAATATAGCACAAATATATAGATAAAGAGACCTTACACCAGGAAATGCATTAGCAACGTGTTTGTATTTTCTTCTGATTCTAATATGATTAATTACTCTGTTGTAAGATTTTTGAAGGCAAAAAAATTCTTTGACCTAAGAGGATGAGTTAAGGCAACATTTTTGAAATTTTTAATATTAAACATGTTTGACATTGATATCTGGAGCCTGGCACAGTGATAATAAGGCAGAATAAATCTGTGAGCACTTCTTATAAATTTTACTATTTAATGTTTGATTTAATATCTTCCTGAAAGAAAGAAATTTTGAATATTTCTCAACATAGACAAAAATTTGATGATTATGACTGTGAATGGTGGTAGAGCTGCTCTTTTTCTTACTTATCTAAAATGGGATAACTGTGAACAGAGAGAAATCATTGTACGTAATAAATTGATGTAGAAGTAAAGATACGTTTAAGGTGATACATATGACCACAAAGCCCAGTAGATTGAAATGAATAATCAGGCATCTCTCAGTTTCCTACAAGATTTTTTCCACACCTTTTCTCTTCTAATACTCTTCTAACTTGCTGCTTCTAATCCACTGGGAATTGGGAAAAGCAGAGAGAACCTGGGTAAATAAAAGTAATAAGCAGTGAGTGAGGGCCCAGAATGCTTTTGGATAATGAATACTGTTGATCTTTGAGCAACATGGGTTTGAACTTCATGGGTTCACTTATATGCAGGTTTTTTTCAATAAATATGTTGGGAATTCTTTCAGAGATTTGTGACAATTTAAAAAAACATTTTCTTTCCTCTGGTTTACTTCATTGCAGTAATATAATATATAATACATATAGCATTCACAATACGTGTTAATCAACTGTTTACATACAGTGGGCTATTAGTAGTTAAGTTTTGGGGGAGTTGGAAGTCATATGTAGATTTTCAGCTGCATGTAGGCAGCCTCCCTAACCCCTGTGTTGTTCAAGAAACAACTGTATATTAAACCTGTACTGGTGAGACATCCTTATGGACAACCAGGATGAATTGTAGATAGTGGCTTGAGATTTTCTTTTGTTTCAAATCTAACAAAGAATATTGCTGCTCTGAAGACTGTTATAAAGATATGCTGTATATGTGAGTGCGTGTGCCAAATGAAATATCTTTTTACATTCTAAAATTTAACAGAAAGCTGCTTTGACATATCTTCAAAATGAAATTTTTCTGTCTCAATTATTTGTTTTGGACATGTTAACAAAACTGTAAGTGTAAACCTCTAACATGCCCAATATGTGAGAATATTCACACAAATATGATCTAATTTGATAACTGGAATGACATCATTATTTTGGATGTATTGGCTCTGATATCCATTGCCCCATTGCTCTTGAGCTGCTCTGGCCAGCTCAGTGGGCAAGTGGGTCTTCTCTTTGCCCTTCCCAGTCCATGAGTGTCTCTCAGCAGACTTCATGGAAATTTCCCAGACTGAGGAGGTCCCTCCTTTGGTCAAGGGTGTATGGACATTATAATCATTTAAAGAAAAACACATGAATGAAGAAAACATTTTCACATTACATATTTTCAATTCTAATAAAATTATACTTAATAAAAGTATAATTGGAATCAATACTTGGTGTCTGACACGCTGACAACAAAGACACAAATCTCCATTTAAGAGAAAATGGAGACCAGTTTGTTGCACTCTCACAACTACCTCCAACACCAATAAAACTTGAAGAAATTAGAAAATTTCAATGTATAGCTTGATATGTAGAAATACTAAGATTTCATTATCAAAGCAGAACAATTTAACAACATTTTCTGATATGCCTAAATCATCTAACTAAGTGTAAGTATATTTGGGAATGACCCTAGAGTGTAAGAAAGAATCATTGTCTTATTTTTATTTTGTTTCTACTCATGTGCAGATGGAGACTCAACTATCTGGAGGCCAAATCTAACCTCTTGTTCATTTTATCCTTTAAGTAGGGATGACACTCACCTGCATAAATCTCTCTTAACATTTTTAGCAAAACCAGACGCCAAGCTCCGTTTTGTACACTTTTTCAGTTGAAATAACTAACTTAACCCATTACAACTTAATCTTTAAAACAAACCATCTGAACAACAAACTAAGTATACCTGGGGAACAGATCGAGTTTTTATGTTTTCACAGGAGCATCAAGCTAATATCTGTGCAAGATGAGTGATGTCATGCAGGAATCTGTGCTTAATCCTTCCATTTCCTAGTGGGGTGGATTCTTATTTAATGCCCTATGCTTGGGAATGGGAGTCTATTTCCTTATACTCAAACTGCATCACAAAATTACATGTGTGTATTATTTTGTCTGCTCACCGGCATATAGATAGATGTGTGCGCATGCTGTTCATGAACTATTTGAACTGAGCATTTGCCCAAGTGCTCCAGTGGCTTAAACAGTGAAAATGAGCTTTTATGCTCACCGACAGGAGAATGTTCTATCCTATTGAGCTAGGCTTTGAAAACTGGTTCCTTATATCTCAGCTTCTGATTTATTTGATAAAAAGTGAGTGTGTATGTTTTACATGTGAGCATGATGTTACAAGTTTACTTTTTTTTGCTGAGATTTCATGAAGTGGGAAAATTTGTTCTTAAGACATTTTCAAAATAATTTTCCTGTTAGAATGTAAAACTACATTTGCATTTGTGCTTACATATGCACTTAGGAACAAAGAATACCTTTACATCATTCTTTTTCCAGCAAAATTATTTGTTGAATTTGAAAGGAAAAAAAAAATCTTAAACCACTATCCAAGACTATTCTCAGTTGTCCATAAGGATGTGTTTCCAGTGTAACATGGATAAATAAAATTAACAACATAAATGTTTGACTAGTCCTTGTATTTTTTCTTCATCAAACCAAATAGGAAAATTACCTAGTTGGGTACTATCATATGAATTCAAGAAACACTTACATGGTGCATCTGCTATGTGTCAGACACAGTTGTAGATGCTAAAGATACAATGATGTAAAATCAAAACCCTTGCACACCCTGCTTTCAAGGTACTCCTAGTCTAGGACAGTGTTGCCTTCTTTTCCTTATCCCACCAGCTGGCAGATATGGGAAGAACCCTAAGTGAAAACATCTGGCTGTCTGACATTAAGCCCATCATTCAGCACATGTGCAATTTTCTCATCAACAGCTTCACATTTTGGTATAAGAATAACATTGTATCACGATAATGCTTGAAATCTGGCATGTTGAACTGCTACCTGTTGATGGAACATCTGTCCAAATGAATAGGGTCTCCCTGGTGCCCACCGCCACCTTGATGGGCTGGAGGATTTGGTTGTCAGTAGAACGTGCCTCTTCCTGGGTCTCTGGGTTCCTGGCAAATCTGATCAACTGTATCTAGGATTTGCTCTTTGCTCATTGGAATGCCACCAGGGCTTGGTGATTGAAAGTCAGATTACATGCTCTGGTAGTGAATTTGGAGAGGGAAAACAAGGCTTTATAACAGAGATAGATAAAAGGTAGTTCTCATATAAAAATACCAGTCCACATGAATGAGATAAAGTCCTGGCATGAAACCAGCTCACCAGGGTCCCCTTGCTTGCATTCGTCTGTATGGTCTTCAAAATTAGCTGAAACCTTTGACTTCCCACAGGATGACTTGTATCTTGCTCCTTTAGGAGTTAAAGAGCTCCTTTATCAGCTGAGTGTTTTTAGCTACCGTTGCATTTGAACCCACAGTCAGATGTAATAATTTATATACTATCACTTTCAAAACCTATCTTTTAAAAAATGGAGAGCAATGTTTTGTTGTTCAGCTGTTGTCTTTTTAGACCTGTGTGAGCTTATCCAGAATTGTTAGAGTAAGTGCAGTGGGAAGCCAGAAGCCTGAGGCTTTTGCTGCTATTTATTGGCTAAATGGCCTTGGCCAAATCTCTGACAACCTAAAGCTCAGTTTTCTTATTTGTATAATAAAGATTCTGGTTAAGTAAAACTGAAAATTTCTTTGCAGTCCTAAAATTCTAGGATTTTTCAAAACTTAACCGTGGATGTCAGCTTCTTTGGGGCAACAATATTTAACTTTGTATTCATTAACATCCCTTTCACATAAAAATGTCTTCCCCACAACATCTATTTGAACATCCATCCACACCATCATTTCTGTCCAAGAGGGTGAGTCGGATGAGACCACAGCCTAAATTATTTTAAAGTCACTTATTTTACAATCTTTCCATTAATTCCCATGGTAGATGCAGTAAGAAAATAAGGGAGGTGAAATGTGGGCAAGTAGAGATTTCCAAACCAGAGGAACTGAACAGTTCCGTTGTATCCAGTACAACATGCCGTGTCCTTGGGAGAAGGTCCCTTGGTGCAAATGCTTGTCTGTTTCAGGAAGAGGCTGCGGATTTACTTGCGGAGAAGGAACAGGAAGACAAGGAGGGTACCCAAGAAAAGATGAGGATCATTTTCCAAAAAGGCCTGACCATCTGAGAGCTGAACCTGGAACATGATCTCCCATATATCTCAGACTTTCCCATAGGTTATCCTTTTCCTCCCATGGATATTTTTGACCCTCTTGTTTAATTGCTGTGCTGTACTACTAGGCTTTGCTCATGCTAATTTCTTCTATTTCCTCTTTTAGCTATTGACAAAACTGGACCCATGGAATCTGTAATTGACTGGTCTTGGTCGGAACTTGGTTGTTCATTGAGATTTGTTCAATTTTTTGCAATGCAACGGAATCCACTGTTAGTGAGATTTGCTCTATCTCTTTGGGAGGGCAGAAGCCAAATTTTACCATGTAATTGCACCTTTTTTCTAGAATAATTGGAACGTTCATACAAAAATAGATTTAGTCTCCTGTAACTTATTTAATTTCCTCTGTTATAAACGACTTGTAAACGTGTCCATGCTATTGAATCTTTTTGATTCTCAGTTTGTAAAATGAGGGTGTTGAACTCTACAATCTCCAAGGTCTTTCCCGACTCCAAAATTCTATGACCCTATACTTCTATTGTTTAGACAAAAAATAGGCCTGTTCTGAAATGTTCTGTGTTAGGCAGCAATCCAAATTGACTTTTTAAGAATTCACATAAGAAAAAAATATTCTCACATAGAGTTCTATAGGATGAAGAGAGGGCCCATTCACTATTTGTTTACTCTCTGTGGGAAAGCTATTCTTTTTTTTCCTCTTTGAACAATATAAGGAAACAACTTATCTTTTATAATTTTTGGATTCAGTTCATGGAGGGTGTCAGTATTGTCTAGTGTTCCCAAAGGGGACGTGGGAGTCAGAGATCCCAGGACTAGTTCCCAGCTTTTCTGCTCCTTATGTGACCTTCGGAAGGTATGAAACAACTTGTAAGACTCAGTTTATCTGCCTGAAAAATTGGGCTGCTATTTTTTATTGTGGGGACAAGCTAAAGGTTTTGGAAGAGAGGATTACAGTAGCCTAAAGGGTTAAAATGATCACATTAGTCTTACAGAGCATATATGGAGCCCTGTCTCAGATTCTTTGCCACTTAGCAGAAGCAGCTTTTGCACAAATAGCAAAGGATATAACAACACAGGCCTAATTTAGAAGCTGAGAATTCAATCAGAATGGGTCGCTCGAACTGGAGGTGACCCTTAGTACACCCGAAAACAGGTCTGTTATGTAAAGTATTAATAAATAAAGTTGCAAGATAAGGGGATGCAGCACTCAAGGGGATTTGTGAGGGGAGGAGGGAAAAGCCAAGCCTCTAGAGTTTGTTAGAAGCATCCACTTCTACATAACCAGTTACCATCTCAGATAAAATGAATCTTCACCATTGATGAGGCTGAGCAAACTCTTCCATGTTACTGCAGATATTTTCAGTAATAACTGAAAACAAAAAACAACCTTCCTGTATTGTCTGGTCAATTTTTCAGGTAAAAGTACTTAGTAAATTGTTATCCAGTGCGCCATACTGAATATGATTTCACTGATTGTTTCCAAATCCACTGAACTGATAAAGTTTTACTGTTGTTGGAAACTTGAAACACCCCAGGTGTTCCTAAAATCTCACATACAGAGTGGAAAAATAATGTTGCCTGTAGTTTCGCAGCAATACTGTTTGATTCAGAAATAGCTAGGCTGTCAGTTTCAAATCTATCCTTGGCACCTTGCTGCACAAAATATCAGGTCAGGAAAGTGATTGTGGTTGGAGGAGGAATCACTCTGTGGTGTTTTATGATCTAAGTATAACGTTGAATCAACTCCTGTGAGTAAGAGCATAGTTGGTCAGCATGGCGTCTGTAAATGTGAAATGAGCACTCAGATTTCCCAAGCAAATGTGAAAATGAAATGCTCTAAGGCAACCTTTCCAGTCCAGGTAGAAAAAGTCATTTTGGATATGTACTCCTTCGGCTTTGTGTAAGGGCATCAAGTCATCATTCAGACGTGTTTAAATGCTGCACTTGAGCTACCATTTTGAGAGGCGAAGACATGTGGAGTCACACCATGATTCATCATATTAAACTTCATTTGGTGGAAACATTACAGGGGAATAGACTCTCTGTCTCTCAGGAAGTGCCTCAGCTCTGCATTACTTCCCAGTCCTGCTCACCACTGCCCCTTTATTTCTTTGTAGCCTGTACCGTTAGAACAGTGTGTGGCTACATTTGGACCAGAGGCTCCCATCCTGTGAAAAATTCAGATGGCTATAGCAGTAATCAAAAATACCAATAAAGTGTCACCAGTCCTTGCTGGTGATGTGGGATGGCGGGTAAGTGAGATATAAAAATGAATCATGAGGTGAGACATGATTGCTGCTCAGGCAACCATTTCCAAATGTGAGTGCACCCAGGTTGCATAAATGCTTCGGAATATTCTCCGTTAGACCAAAAGGCTTGCAGATAACAGCATTAACTCATCAGGCTCCATGGCCCCCAGGGACCAGGGAGGAGAGGAGTTGTTGCTCAAGTGGCTGAGCCAAAAACATTTATATCCAGGCACTGTTGGGTAAGTGGCATCTGCTGACAGGAACTGCGTGGAGTAAAGTTGGTTTTAAAATATAAGCACCACAACACTATATGTTTAATACAGGAAGCTGTCTGAGGTGTAAAGAATGGTTAAGTAAATGAGTGGGATACCATTAATCTTGGTTTCTTTTAGCCCTACATCTTTAGCAATTGGAGGGGGAGTGGTGGAGAAAAAGACTTGCTCCTAGCTCATAACCTGAGTGTTAAAACTGATGTCCTTCCCATTAAGGCCTGTAAACTCATTAGCACATGGCAATTTATCCTCTTTTATTTCTTCTCAATTATCCTATCATCCATTGTATCTGGGTCTGATTACCCTTTCCCAGAGTCAAACATTATCTTGTAAATCATTTGCTTTAAGTCCAAGCCTGCCATTGCATTGCCCGGGATTTGCTTAGGCAGGTGATAAATCAATTAGTATTAAACTTGTGGTGTCATCTATTTTCTTTCCTTGTGCTTGGAAAAAGGGACACCTGAAAACCTAGCTCAGGTTCCATCACATCTCTGTGCGTGCTTTTGAACAACACGTTTGCTCTTATTGAAGGAGGAGGAAAGATAAAGGAGGGCAATACGAGGGGTCCACATCCTCAGTGTGCGCCTGGAAGGCTGATGGCATCACAGGTATGTGGCCCTCGCATTTCAGAGGTGACACTTTTAGTAATGATTGGGGACATGTATTATTCAAACCCGGACATCAGAGATTCTGTGTAAGGGGAAAGTCTAATTTTTATGCCCCAAACACAGTTATGGAGCCAAAAGGAAGACTGTGGTTCCTATTTTTCTTCTATTATTCCTATGTGTCATCTGCTTCTCTGCACACATATAAATTGTTCTGCTATAACCAGACAACAGGAGTGGAGTAGTTTTCTGGGAGTTGTCTTTCCCTTTCCCCTTCCATTCCAAAGGGTGTCTCTTCTGCCTTAGGCACTGTGCTAATTTATTGATCCTTTTTACCTTCATGCCCAGGATCTAGTTTTCAGTTTTTTGGCTGAGATTCTGTGCAGAAAGACCAATCAACCAATTATGGCTCAAAAGAAAGGCCTGTGAGTTCCTAAATTAAAGAAAAAAAAATCCTCTTGGGTATATCAACAACCAGTAGCCTCTTCTAAGTGATACCCTGTGTGGGGGCTCTCAGTGGAGATCTCTGCCCTCCTGGTGGGGGTAGAGGTGATGGGACGGGACTCTCAGACACATGGCAGGACCCTCACAGGGCTTCGGCACACAGCCATGGAGAACAGTGGTAGGACTGTGAACATGCATAGGGCTGCAGCACATTGCAATTGGAGGCAGGGGAAGCCAATTAATAACGTTTGCTTCTGGGTCTAGCTGCTTGGACAGTGGACAACCCAGGCCCCTAGGTGTACTTTCTCTGAGATGTCCTGCTGGCCATCTGTCCCACAGGACATTCACTTGCCTGCTCCCTGTGGGTCTCTCTTCTGGTTTCAGTACTTAGCTTTTCACATTGCAGAAGTATGCCCCTAGAGAACATGCATGGGTGCTTCCTCCTGTGGTTCAAAGGAAGAATTCTAATTTATTACTAATTGTGCTTATACTTTCAGTGCATACATAGTATTATGGTAGGCACAGCGTCAATCAGGAATGGTGTGAAGCCATTCCCCCAGAGCAGAGAATTGGAATCTTGGGGTGTGGCTTGTTAAATGCAGGTTCTGATTTGGTAGGATGTAAAATTCTGTATTTGTAACAGGCTCCCAGTGGTGTGGATCTGAAAGTCCATGCACTTTATATTTTCTTTTTTAGTGGCAGGAGTAGCTTTTCACCCTATTTCAGCCATTTACAAATGCATCCTTTGTGCCCTAATCGGTACCAAGCTCCTTGAAAACAGGCTGTGACTGCCTTGGTGAATACATAATTATTAACTGCTTGGTTTGGCAACTAGGAGGTCTGAGATCTAAACCCACTTCTGCAGCAAAAAGTTTTTGTGACATTGATCACTTCCACTGAAATCCCCTGGAATTCTGTGTTGTGTAATGAAGGGGTTTGGATTAGTTGTTGGTATTGTTTAAGAGTAAAAGATGGTTGAGAAAGATGAATGAGAGAGCAAGTCCTATAGGAATTGTGAGGGGTCCAAGAATGGTTGTGGTCTTATACTGCCAGACCTTGCAAATTTTCAAGATGTTGGAAATCTGATTTCTTATTAAAGTAAAGTAAAATCCTGTCACTTCTAAACTTTGACAGGTCAAATGAATTTTTTTTTTTTAAGAGAAGAATAAACCCACTGGGAATGACGTAAACACTGCCCTGGCTAAAGACTGTCCACACACCATCAGGTTGCAATCTCTGGCCCGGACCAGGCTTACAAGCATCCTTCCAGCAAACACCTAAGAACTATGTGCACAAACATTAGTCAGGTAAAGCCATTGAGAGCAACATTCATGGTGGACTAAAGAACCCAGCGCTAAGGAGGGAGGTGGCCAGTGACTCAGCTCCTTGAGCTTTCCTGAATTTCCTTACATAAGATGGATGGAGGGGCTGTACACCCCAAGCCAGCAGGTTGCACGAGTCTCCAGAGGGTTTGCCCGCCCATGACGTGTAGTTAGGTATGTTTGTGTGTTTACCCTTCTGCGAGTTGCCAGATGTGCTTCTGGCTTTTGAGATGGCAATACTCAGCTGTGAAATGCTCAGGTACCATGAGAGTCCTCATAAGATACTTGGCTTTAGGAGAGTTCAAGGTCGGTGACAGCTCACCAGTCAGAATAATAATCCTTACCTTTAAATTATTCTAAGACCTCCTTTAATAGGAATCACTCATTCAGTTGTCAGAACTTTTTCCATTGACTCAAGTACATTACTTGCCCTAATTAGACCATCACACTTTTCCCCAGAGGTGGCTCAGTATAAATGAGGAGATACATATTATGTTAGCATGGATATGAACATCCCTAAACTGGGGTGTGTGGGTGTGTGTGAAGTTCTTTGCATAACTTTATTTGGTTCCAGGGAATTCAAGGTCACTCAGAGAGTACTGTAAGAACTGTATGTTTGATGCTATCTACAATAGGCTCATATATTCATTGTTTTCTGATGTTCCATTTTTCTGTCTTGAGTTCTCCAGAGCTAACCTTATAATTACACTTATCCCATTTAAAATTCTTTTTTTTTTTCACCCTTCTTCAGTTGTGTAATTGTTCCATTCATGTTATGGAGATGTGTCAGGTCCTGAGTTTTATATCCTGGAAAACATGTAGTAAGTCAAGCTTGTTCAGACATGATGACACCACATAGACATGGCTGAGTGTAAGAGGAGACAAATGGTTTAGGCTTAGATGTGAGAGAAAAACTGGGGTTCCTGGCAAGCATTAAATATTTATAAAGCAGCCAGTGTTTGGTACTCATCGGGGAGTGTTTCTGCATGTGGCATTTCAAGCTTTATAATTAGTTATGGGACTTACTATTATTTGAGTTTTTGCCATGCTATTTTCTGCCTATGAAGGACCATTATTTTAAATGTGTAATAAGAAGAAAGAAATACTGTTTGGGAAAGTAGAAGTTTTCATTTTTTGAACTTTTGAATAATATTTTATGTTACAGACTTAGTCTAGTAGTAACTTTGAATTTTTTAAATCACATTTTCGGAGATCATGTTACAGTAAAATAAAGATTGTGAACTTGAGGCTAAGATAAAAAATTCTAAATTCGGGTCATCTTCATAATACCTCTTTTAAACTTCTTTCTCTGTTAGGAATCACAAAAGCAAAAATAAAAACATGAACAAAACAAAGCCCCCATTTTCTTTTGGTAAATTACTGTGTTTTGATTCTTAGCAGAAATGACCTTGCTAATACTTACAGCATTTGTAAATGTAATTAAGAAAGGGCTTTCGTTTCTGAAAGAAAGTTGCTACATTACAACTGTAAGTTGCTATAAATTCTTGAAGGAGAGGGGGAAAAAAATGAAACCCTCAAACCTTAAAGTTCCCAGCAAAACCATTAGGGATTTCAATTATGAAGCTGTTCTCTAGACTCTTGTAAAGGTTATTTGTTGAACAATTTCTCTCTAACAGTGTATGACAAATTACTTGCTTGGCTCTGTAAATGATGCACAAGGCCTTTAATTAGAATATAGCACTCAATATCTTTAAGACCTTCTAACATTTCTTAGTTAATATTATTCCTCATATGCCTTCCCAAGGAGATGTGGATTTGTTTGCAGAGTCAAGTGGGTGGTGTAGTAGGTTGGACAGGGACCTGGCACTGGGCTGGGAATATCCAGAATCTACACAAAGAAAGGAAGGCTCTGACCACTACAAGTTTTGATTGCAAAGGCGACTCTGATAACAGAGTTTTTTATTATCCATTGCTTTTAGCCTTATTTACCATCAGGCTCTCTTGCCACAAGCATGCTTTTTAGTTCTGACAGCCCTGAATTATGGCCATTGTGGGATCCTATCTCATTAACTGAAATGGGAGAATAAAACATCAAACAATCATAAAAATAATTTGGCACTGTGAAACCACTTAGGAGCAGCTGTCAAACAGGTTGGAAGATAAACTTCTAAATAAAAAGAATAGAGAGAGCTGCAGTGTCCTGCCATATGCTTCCTCGATATTATAGACTCCTTAATAATATGAAGTGCTGTGTTTATGCAGAATAGTCCAGACACTCCATATATGATATTGATTATGCCTTAACCCCAATTTAGTAAAGACCTACTCCTCCTTTTCCTAATCAGATATTGCAGAAGCAGTTTTCTGAAAGAAAAAAAAAGTCCCTAATGCCAAGCCATATTTTATCTGCAAAGGCTGTGGCGGGAGATAGGGCTTTGTCTTGCCTGTCATTGTGGCTTGGAGCCCAGTTTTAGGACAGCAAGGCCCCTTTGGGGCTCTTCTCCAGCAGTTTTCATCCAGCGATTCAAAAACATACATCTTTATCAAGCTGTTGTTGTCAGACAACATTAGATAATTAATAGGCCATTTGTCAGCCTGCACAAAACATGTTAAAATCCCAAACACAATCAGGATAAATATAGTTGCTTGCTCTCTGAAGGCTTTTTGTTCTGTCATGCAGCCATTGCAGGCAGATATTTGCTGTTAAACGAGACTCATTATTAATCACATCCAATGTTAATTAATTAACCGCCTCTGTGTATTGAGGGCTCTCTGTGACTTTCAATGGTTTTAAGAAACTACTTGGTAACTTAGCAGTTTGCATCTAAGTTACTATTTTTCATTCCATTCATGTCAGGATTTTATTCAGCGAAATATATTTATTTGCATTTGAGAAATTTCCCACAAAAAGCCAGCATATAAGAGTTTGTATGTAAGCTGCAAGAAACGATCAGGGTAGTGAAAGCCATAGAAAAGTATGCAGCTGCCTTTGCTTTTTCCTAGGCCTTGCTTATTGAAAATAATTTTATTTTTTGAATTGTTTTTCAAACCTTATAGAAAATGGAAATATTCACATCTAATTTTTAGTAGATGATGAAAATAAGGATGATAACCAGGCTTAGCCAAACGCATGAGGTATCGTGATATTCATTCATTCATTCATTCATTCATTTATTCAAAAAATGTACAGTAAATATGTGTAGTCCATTATAGGTTAGTTCTAGGTCTTGTGGGCAACCCGGCCCCTCTGGAGCCAACATAGACCTGCATTTCAGTTGTTTCAAACTGGGCTGCTAGAAAGCAGACCTTTACCTTTATAATCCATGTCCCTTTGTGTCTAGCACTGTGTTCCCCTACATAGCAGATGCTCAATTTATATCCCTGCTTGAATAAACTAAGTTAAAATACAATGTAAATGTCTTCAAAACTCTGATCCCCTCATGAAGGAAGATGAGTGACGTGATTGAAGGGAGATAACAACATCGATCCATCTTATGTTTATATAGCACATTTCAGTTTACCGATGGCTTTCCCATACATTAACTTATTTTTTTAAAGCTGTTATATCATTTTTGTTCTATGAAAGAGGAAAGGGCCTGTGTTTCTTATGCATACACACTTTACCTCTAGCACCTGGCCTTCGATGAAAGCAGTTTGCTTTGGCAACCTACCAGGGTGTTGGTGTGTGTGTCAGTGGACATGCAGCCTGAGTTGTGGTGATTTGACTTACCAAGGCATCTGATCATGTGGATTAATTCCTATTGGAAGTTTTGATTTGTTCAAAGATTTTACTATTGGTGACTATTATTTGGGAAAGTCCACCTTGAGGGATCACATATACAAAAAAGCATTACTAGAGACCTTAGTGCTTTGAGAGGAGAAATTATTTGAAAATTTCATCGCACCAACAGGGAAGCAGATGTAAGGAAAATAGTAGTTCATTTCTGTGCCTCAAAATTTTCAGTTAATGATAGGACTTTATACCTTTCTTAAGGCAAATGATGTCTATTTTAAATAAGTCTAAGAAGATTTTTTTTCAACCCTATTATGAAAATATTTTTGACGTCTTCTATAACTTTTATTTATGCATATTTTACCATTTTAGTACTAAATATTTTGAGCCAATTGTAACACAGAAACAAAAAGCACAATAATAATCAATGACATCACACAATAAATACATCTGCATAAAGTGTAACATTGTTCGCTGAGACTTAGAATATTTTCCTTTACTATCAGGAACCTTGTGAAATACGCATGAGAAAGATCTGGGAAATTTGCCATAGTTGATAGTACCTGGAGATATCTCAGTGTTAAGCAAACAAACTTGTAACTAACAAACCAAAGACCCAGGAGTCAAACCGAAGTTTTCTACCTGATTTCCTTTCTCTCTTTAATCACCAGAAATCTATTCACAGCTAAGATGGTTAGTATATTTGTAGTGTGTATTCTTATTTATTTTGACAAGCAGAATTTTTAAGTATTTAACCAAGACAGATATTTTTTAGTACCTGTTAAATTGAAAATAAGATGCTGAGCATTAATGAATACTTGAGTTTGCATTCTCATTTTTCTTTTAATGGTCTCAAATCTGAGGTCCAAATGAGAGAGAGAGAAGTGAATCATTTTCTGTCCAAATACGTGAGACATGGAAAGCTCATACACACATGCACAGAACAGCTGTAGAGCCTGAATTGTTTTATCCCCGTTGAAATGATGTTCTTGAGTTAGTTATTTGTAGGGTAGGGAAAGATGACTGGATTGAAAAATGTTCTGTAGTTAACAAAGATCTAGATTGGAATTTAACTTGAACCAGTCTGAGTGACATTCCAGAGGCTTTTATTGCTGGAAATAATATTGAATGGAAAACAGTTACACTAAGTGGAAATATTTTATATCCTAGACTGCCATACCCTAGATTACAATTATATGGCTTTTGCCTTCAGTTCCCATTATGAGCTTGTGAAAGATCTTTTTCTTCTTATACAGATTCTTGGCTTAATTTGTAATAACAGCTCCTGACATGGAGCTTTCTGAAAGTCCCAGCCTTTACTCCTTTAAGGTAAACTTAGTGGTATGTGTGAAAAGACGTGGGGGAGACTGGCCACGTTGACTAAAGCCATTTTCAGGATCTGTGCATTTTCTGCTCTCTCTGTGAAGGAAAAAGGAAGGGTCCTTCAGGAGAACACAGCATGGCTTCAGCTGTCTTCCCTGGCCTCCTTTTTTGTCATCATTCCTTTTTTTCTTCGTTTTGTCCTGAAGATGTAAGCTGCTGTTGTCTAGAGGGGGAAGAAAAGGTTTTTTTCTGGGGATGTTAATTTCAAGGCTGAGTAGTTTCTAGTCACCAGGCCTTGCTGGAAGTATCGGTCAAGATGTGCCTGGAGGCACCAGGGACCCATTTGTCTCACCTGCAAGGAGTGTGGTTTTAGGAAAATGGCAAGAACTTTTGGAGATTTTTTAATTAGCACCTTAGTGTCTTTGGCATTAGACTGCTTATTTGTTAATTCTTGTGGTGATTTTCTTCCTGGTAAGTGGTGGTAAATGTTTAAAGCGTTAAATTGTAAACTTCCAACACAGTCTTTGAAGCTTTTTACTCAAGCAGTTATTCAAATAGGTTTATGTTAGTGTTTTAAGCGTGACACATAATTTAAAAATAATATTTGTTTTGGCTTAGCCTAATACAAACTAGAAAAAAAAGATTAAGGCCATAATACTATTTTAGTGGGAATGTTCTTTATTCCCTAGATGCAGCAAGAAGCTGCTCTTGTCCAAATCATGGTTGTGAAATCCTGCTTCAGATATAAGAGAAAGCAAAATTGTAGAAATATTACTGAGACATGACTTTTCTCCCTAGTGGAAGCTCTTTGTTGAACAGAGAATAAGGAAAAATAAGGCAGCAGCAATCTTTCTACGATATTCTTACAGAGAAGTAAGAAGATTGGAGAGAATAGGCTACTTCAGTTTACACCTGCTCTGCAAACTCTTTGGCCTCCAGTTTATCAGACACTGTTAAGGAGAATAAGGATTTCAGTCAATCACAACTGTTTTGGTTTTATTTCCTTTTTTTCCGGTAGCGTCTCGTCCTGTATTTATTTACATACTGCCTCAGACACATATGCATGTTGTTGATAATGAGATATTCAACATGGTTTAAAATCTACCTCCCACAAAATTATTAAGCTATTTCAAAACAAGAAATAATGCTGAGAGAAAATTTGTATTAGCTTGATTGATTATCTTATTTTAATCCATATTAAAGCTTTAAGTCTCTAGGCGTGGCTCTTTACTTCTAACACCTCATAAATTATAGCTATAATGAAGCAGTCATTTATCCTGAGCTGATGATAAATGGCTTGCCCTAGGAGGAACTAAAGAATAGGCAAGTAGATCATTTTCATATTTGGTGAAAACAATATTAAGTACCCAGACCTCAGTGATTGCCCTAATAAATGAATAATCTGAGGTGAGGGGCTTGGCAGTCAGTGTAAAAAATAACCTGAGCTTTCTCTGTCATTTGTCAGGCTTTGCTATGACAGCATGCATTATGGGTAAATGAGCAATCAGCAAGAACTATGTTATGGCTGGGATGTTTTTGAGAAATTTATCATATGCATTGCTTGGTACCTTAAGACCTTAAGGCTTAATGGCTATAGTGCATGACTGCAAGTGAGCACAGTTCCTATTTACCACGGTATGCTTCATTTGTGCTCCATCTCTCACCTTAAAGAAAGAAAAGACCTTTCTCAAATGAGCTTCATTTGGCTTTGCTTTTACAACTTTAAATTCTGTGTGGATAATGTTCTGTCTCTATGTAGACAGACAGTACTCATGGTAGACTGGCCTAAGGAGGTATTGGAGATCTGAATTGAAATAAAACTTCAGAGTCAGAAATTTATTAGCATATGGGGATGTCCGAAGCCTGGATTCTAATGTATCTGGAGCCAAATATATTATGGAAAATGGCATTAATTCCTGATAATACTATTGAATATTTAATGGTATTTAAGAGGTAAATAAGTTTTCCACCTTCCCTCAAGTACCACACGGTTGATATCTTTGATCTGTTACTGAGTTAGAAATAACCAAGAGTAGCTGTACTCTTGGGAGTTCATGGAACTCATTAGAACTATGCGAGGTATTTGATGGTATTTGCCTTAACATGACCTGCTGTGCTGTATGTAGTACAGAATGGAACCAGTGTCTGAATCCCCCTCTTCCTACACAAGAGATCTCTCATCTGTCCGCTTGTCTCACTCCTGGGAATCCAATTCTGAAGTATTTGATCAAGGAGAATGTGACCTCTGCTCTCATAATATCTAAAATTTATTTATAGGTGATTTTGAAGTTAGGTACACATCAAATTCAAATTTTGGTATTACCCTTAGTTGAATAAATTTGTTCACTAATTGCTCGGACATCATTTTCTTCCTGTGTAAAATGGGTTGTTTCATGGTATAAATGAGAATGCATAGACCATGCTTAGTATGTGATAAATGATCTATAAATGTCCAGTTAGTTCCATGCCTTCTTACCCTTGGCCAGCCACTTGAGCACTTTCAGTGTTCAAAATGTTCAAAATTTTAAGATACACTATCAAGGTCAATTACTTGCTACATTAGAACAAGATGCTAGGGGGACAAATTCAATTAAGTAGAAACATTTGTTGAATGCCTACTGAGTGTCAGATTCAAGTGATGACTTAAATATCACCTTGTCATTAGTCACCAGTATCAGTGTAACACCTCTGATTTCTCCCCTCTTCTAGCTCTCATCCAAGAACTTTCCAGTTATCTTTCCAAAATATTGATCTGATCATGGCATGACTCCTAGCTGCCAAACTATTTAGCATCACAAACAAGGTTTTCCATAATATGCTTTCTACCATTTCAGCTTCATATTTTGCATCCTCTTTTATGCCTATGCTCCAGTTATCCAAACTACTCTGCAGTCCTTCAGAATGCAAGTCACATGTTTGCTTTTCTTTGACTAGAATGACCTTCCTCTCACTGAGTTGTCTTGGCATGGACAAATCTTCATGCAAGACATATTATTTAAAATTTCAGCTCTGCTGTGTAGTCTTCCCCAGCTTTCCAAATTAAAGTGGTTGCTTTCTCTTAGGTGTTCCTTGAGCACTTTGTGGTAAGCCTACTCATAATTTTGTAGTCACCATCTGTTTGTGTGCTCTGTTTCCAACTGTGAGTTCCTTGAGGACAGGGACAGTGCCTGTTACATTGTTTTACTGTTATAGTGTACTATTTCCATAGAAAATAACATAGTCACTAGAATGTAGTAGGTATTTTATAAAGGTGCCTTATAAACATGGACTCAATGAGAAATATGTTCTGCTTTGATTTGAACACCTCAAACTCAAAGAGGTTCTCAGCACCAGGGATAGTAGACAACTCCACATTCCTTGTGACTGTAACCTGCAGATACCCACGTATTTACTCTCCAATTAAATAAAATTCATGTAATGCCAGATTTGACTGGCCTTCTTCTGAAAACTGGACGAGAGGGTGAGTTTTCGTGGAGGGCAGTGTGGAGGAAGGTGCAGGGAGACCACAACTCTAGAGCCTGGGTGGCATAAGGCACCAAGAGGACTTACATATTCCACCCCTGGAAATTGCTAGACATTTCTGTGAGGGCTCTGGACTCTCACAGGCCAAGGAGCTGGGTGATTCAAGGCAATTTCATCTAGATTTCAGTGGAGAGGAAGCCTATAGGTTCTTGGCTCTAGGTAAAATGAGGGAGTTGATTTCCAATCTTTTAAAATATGAGGACTTCTTTTCAAAATATGAAAAATCATGGACCTTGAAATATTTATTGACTGACAGAACCATACTAAAAAACAGGTACTGGGCATCCAAGAACACTTTTAATTAACTTTGCATTTATGGACCATAACAGCATGTGCAATGAATGCATGCTGGCATGAGCTGCCCTGATGGGCATGTGGACAATAGTGCCATGTAATACCTGAAAGCATGGGATTTTGAGTCAGCCAGACCTGGGTTCAAATCTTGGTTTTAACTCTAGGTATATGATCATAGGCAACTCTCTTGGCCTTAATTTTTTCATTGCACAAGAGATGGTAATATTGACCTAACAGTGGATGGTAGTATAGGATTTAAGATAATGACGAAGATAATCACAGCACTCAGACTATTGCCCACTTAATAAACTGTTCAGAATGGGGAGTTTGGGAAGTTCTGTGATGGCTTAGCAAGCTCTGTGATATGTTCTCAGAGCCAGGTGGCTGTCTAGGAAAGATCAACATTACTTATGTAGAATGGAGTGTGTCCATCAGGGAAGTTTGGTGGGGCGAGTATTGGGGTCTGTGATGGGAAAGGACAGTCTGTGATGGGAAACATCAGGCAAAGGCCTTACAGTGTCTTCTTGGATGTGAGAACTGAGAGTCCTCAGAGGCCTTGAGAATGAGGGTGACATGATCAGAATGATGTATCAGGAAATGTTTAAAGGATTTGAAAGCAGAGTGGGTGAGAGGGTATAGGGCAGGGGGGAAATTAAACACAACTCTAGCCATCAGCTCTCAGCACAAAGAGTCCTGTGAGGCAGTTATGGAAAACCAGTAGAAGGGTGAGTTTAGGGATGAAAATCTGGAGATTATAAAATATTCTGTAGTCAGTGAGATTTATGAATGGCAAGGGCTCTGACTGCAAGACAGAGGAAAAGCAGGGCTAAATATATAGTGGTGAGAGTCCTCTTCTGCCTTTGATAGAAGTGAATTCTTGTGATGAGCTGATCCCTCACGCTGCCCCAGGGGAGAATGGCTGACGGAGAAGCCAGGCCGAGTCCTGCTGGGTTTCTGGGTGATGCCAGGAAAGCCACAGACCCAGCAAGGCAGGGGGGAAGGAGTGTTCAGGGGGAAGCTCCTCTTTCTGAAAGGTATAAAGAGAAGACTAGCCTGGTCAAATGGGGAAATGAAGAAGGTGAGAGTCATTGGTTTGGATGGGAGGGAGGCTATTGGCAAAGTCGGAGAAGGGCTTTTAGTAGAATGATAGGAATGGAAGTCAGGGTTTAGCCTTAGCTGTGTGAGGGCAGACAGAGGAGATGTTCTACTTGTTGTAATGTTGGTTTGTTTCCTTGGGTCTTAATACTGTGCTTGGCAGTTAGTGTGGATAAAGATATTACAGCATAAATATGATTACTTCAGGCCAATCTACTGCTCAGATTACAATATATTAATTTTGGGGTTAAACTTCTTCCTTCTCTTCCTGCCATAGAAATCAGTGCAGTGCTTTGCTTATGACAGCTACTCAATAAATATTTAATAACCACATGAGCAATGAAAGGCCCTAATATAGGAAACAAGAACGAAGCCTTCCATGTCTGCTGTTTGGAAGAAAGTCAGGATCTTGCTCATAGGGAAGAAACCTGGGTAGAATTTCCATTTGCAGTAAATTCTTTTCCATGAACACCAAGAGATTTCAAAGCAGATGGAAAGGAGAGAAATCCTGGTTCTGGCAAATACTTTCAAATGTTTATAAGTAGAGAAATAATCTTTAGAAACCTATTGTGAACAGTTGTTTTGACCCTGTGGTGCAATGAGCCCTCTTTCAAGAGGTTCACTCATTTAAATTCAAAAGATAGTTACTGAGCACCTACTGAATGCAAGGTACTGGACTAAGTCCTGTGAGGGTGTTGAAAGAATACAGACTTCCATTCAAATAACCACAGCATGAAGAAATCTGAAAATAAAGATACTACTCCACTGACTAATTCTATATTCAGGGATCAAGAATTGTAAGTGGTAAAAAACCGGGAAAGCCTCACTGATGGTGTTTTTTTCCAAAGCTGTATGGCCTGTTGAGTCCAGGAATGGAAGACAGATCACCAAATGTGGCTCTGTAGCTTCATCTGCAGTAACCTCATTTTGAGGAAACTCTTGTTATTGATTAGCTTTGACTGATTTTCTTTCTTCTTTGACTAAGTGTCAGTGGTCACCGCCTCTATAATCTTGCTAACGTATGATGCCTCAACATGAAATATCTGAAGCTTCGCTTGCAGCCATGGAAGAAGTTCAATTAGCATCTGCACCTATGGGGATGCTTACGTGCACTACAGATTTTTAGATCTTGTTACTAGCTACCTCTTATGTCTCTGTTCTTGCTAGAAAACAAAAGCAGATGAAAGCTCTCTGATTAGTACTTTAATGGCATATGGAAGTTACTCTTAAGAAGGATAACAGATAAAAATTTAAAAAGCATCTTTTATTTCAGATATTTCCATTGCCAAAAATCTTACATATATTTGATGTGACTTCAGACAAATCCATTGGAACAGTTTATTTTAAGTAAAAGTGTTTCTACCTGGAAATACTTCCATGGTGTGATCAGCATAACAAAACATCTCAAATTTGCTAAAGATGCACACAAAAAAACAATTGTTCTGTCTCCTAATGGATTTTCAATATTTTGAGCAAGACAGAATTCTTGAGTTTGCTGAAATGGTCATGTTCTTATTAATGCATGTCAGTGAATGTGATAACAAGCTGGTAGTGGTTCAGAGTTTTTAAATGAGGATAAATTAAAATTTCACCGTGAACATCAGAAGTACTGCTCAGTGATAGATTTTATTGTCATTGTATACTTATTCATTTCTTACTAGTCTTTGTCAGACAGAAATGTGAACACATTGGTCACACTCATTTAGAGATGAAGATTCCATCCAAGGCAGAGATGCCTTGAATTACTCCTACATAGGCTGTGGTGTGACACTCTCACCACCAGGCTAAGTCCATGTGCCACCAGCTTAGGAATTGGCGGCACCACTTCTTATCGAGCACATGTGTCTACTCAGGCCCACAGGGCAGGACAGACTCAGGGATGCTTAGACTCACTTTTTCTCTATTCTTCTCATCAGTGCAGCCCCTGCTCCTCTAAGTTATTCGAACTATTTGGAAATTACTTGTGCACCTAAGGCATAGCTCCACAAATAGAGGATCGTCTGGCCTCTGCCTTTAATGGGATGAAATTTTCTCGATGGTCCTGGCATTTAATCATGGTGGACTACCCAGCATGAATTTCTTTTCAAATCCACAGGCAATTATTTGACCCTTTGGTCTGGGGTGAGCTGTTTAAACTGGCAAAGAGAAGGGGCTAGATGTATTTAATTGCTCATCTTTATCTCCCAACACCAACAGTCTGAAGGGGGAACAGAAGCGGTTTACCCTTCAGAAGCTTCAGAGGGCATTTTCAGAAGCCTCATGAGGGCACTCCTCATCCATGAAAAGAGGAGTAGTGATAACAGGTCCCCTTAGAAGTGTGAGGATTGCATCTTGCCATAAAATAATTCAAGCCTTGCCATTCACTCAACAGTAAACTATTTGGGATGTCAGCCCCTCCCTTCTCTTATCCCCCTCCATCCCAGAACCTTCAATGCCAGCAGGCTTCAGTCTTCCTTCAGTCCTTCGCTTACTCAATTTCCCCTGCCTGGAATGCTTTCCTTGACGTCCACTTTCAAAGCTTCCTCCATGAAACCTTCTTGCCCTCTACATGGACTTCTACTCCCTCTGTTGTGATCCCCCCTATTAAAGCACGTAGCATTTGAGCAAGAAGGCTTCCCTAGGATTTTGTCAGGTCAAGGATAATTTTCTTAAGTACTAGTATTTTATTAAGTGATACCTGACACATCAAAAAGAGTACATATAACCTGTGCACAAGTAAAAGGGTATAAAAATAAAATGAACACCTGTGAACTCCTACCTTACAAAGTAGAACATTGACTGTATTGCTGCGTCTCCCACATACATCTTTCCTACATCATTCCCCTGCCTCAAGCTAGAGGTAACTGGATCCCTGAACATTCTCTTTGTCATTCTCCCACTCAAAAAGGGGCTGTATTGCTTAGGCATGTATATATTACAAAACAGTGTGTGGTTTGGCTTTGCTTTTTTTTGAGTTAAAAAAAGTCTCTGGGTCTTGCTTCATGTGATATTTTGCTTCTAAGATTCATCATGTCAGTCATTTTCACTTTCATACTGTATACTATTTTATGTGATCATATCACAATTTACTTATTTATTTTCTTGTGGATGGGCTTTTGCGTTTGCAGTTTTTTGATATAGCAATGCTGTTGTGACCAGTCTCAAACATATCTTCCACTCTGTGTACAGAGTTTCTCTCAAACATATATTTAGGGGTGAAATTGCTATGTCAAGGGAGATAGCACAATATTGTTTTTTTAAGGTCGTTGTGCCCATTTCTGCACATACCGGCAAGGTGCAAGAGCTCCTGCATTCTTTACATATTTAGACCTCTTGGTATTACCCTATATGCCAACTTAGAAGATGTAAAACACTATCTCATTATCACCTTACTTTGTGTTTTCCTAATAGCTAAAAGGATTGAGTCTCTTTTTTTTTAATTAAAAAAAAATATATTTGTGTTTCCTATTTAGGGAAATCCTGTTTGTGTCTATGGCTTCTCTTTCTACTGGGTTTTTGTCTAGTCTTATTTGTTCTGAAAGTTTTTATATTCTGGAGTCTAATCCTTGGTTAATTATGATTTTTTCAGATATGTTTCCCTAGTTTGTAGCTTTCCTTTCCTTTCTTCATACTGTCTCTAAATGAGCAGAAAGTTTTGTTTTTAAGGTAGTTAGTTTTGTCAGCCTTTGCTTTTATGTCTAGTAATTTGTCTCTCTTGTTTGATATTGTTTTTATTTGTTTTAACTTCTGTCCCTAGCACCTGACCTAGATTCAAAATCATAATAAATTTTGTTTTAAAAAAATTAGTCAGTAAATAATATGGATAGAGGAGTATAAAAATAAAACTTTTATTTCACTTACCAATGAAACGGAAATGTTTTTTAATTACTGGATCAATCTCTGCATATTGGATCAGGAAAACCAGACAATACCTGAAACATCTTTTCTTTGTGTGTTGGTTGTGGTCAGCACTGCAGTGGTCCAGTGTCCATCCACGTCCCCCCACCATTTCTGTGCCTGCCCACTGTGACTTCCAGATGGTTTGCCTGAGTCTGCCAGGTCTGAGCATGGGCAGTCAGAAGTCCAAGAAGTGACATCCCCTGGGATCAGGTCTCAACAAATGACTGACGGTAATTGGTAGCTAAAACCCCCATCTCCCTCAGTTCAGCCATGTGGATTTACATGTCTTCCCAAGTTCCCAATGGTACCTCACTTGATATCTCACCCTTTATTGACTGCCAGTTCTTCTCTATCTCACTTCCTACTCCCCTACCTGTCTGTATTTCCTGAGATCACCTTTAGCATAAACTACTTAATCTTGAAACCTTATCTTAGGATCTGCTAGTACAACTAAAAATGTTTGAATGCCAATTTTTGACTCCAGAGTTTGAATACTTATGATTTAGGACTAGGTGAATGTATCTTCTTAAAATTATTCTTACTGTTATCCCATATTTGGGAAGCTGTATGTGAAGTACAGAGTGAGTGGGCATATAGTTTAATGATTAAGTGTGTGGGCTTTAGAGCTAGACTATCTGGGTTTAAATCATGGCTTTTTCTTCACCTATTAATTTTCCTAACATCTCTGCCTCAGTTATGTTGCCAGTAGAATGGGGATAATAGTAGTATCTACTTGATGGTCTATTATGAAGATTAAATAGGTTGATGTAAGCAAAATGGTAAAACTAGTGTTTGACTTTATAGTAAATGCTCAATAAATATTTATAAGTTGTTGTGTATCATACCTCCCTGGAGCCATTGAATGAATAACACATCCCTTGATGCATTTTAAGAGGATGAGACAGTTTCACATTTTTTATCACTCTATATATGACATTGCAATTAGGCTCTGATGAAATCTTAGGAAGTCTGGTCTAACCATTCAAAAATAATAATTCAGTTGTTTTTAGAAAAAAGTTCCAATCCCAAGAGTGCTGAACTCTACTCTGAGATTATAATGGATCTCCTTTTAGTGCTTGGGGAGAAGGAAACATGCCAAATGAAAACAGATTTCTCTGTAAAGCTATACTTTCCATTTTCCTTTAACTCAAGAATACCTTTACTCTTATTTGCTGGGGGTTGCAGGGAGAGAAGAGGGAATTATATAAGGAAGGTTTTTGTTCCCAGGAATAACATTCCAGAAAGCTTGATTCTGTTAAATGGATAGAGTTGTAATTTGAATCTGTGTGGTTACCAAAGAAGGTGCTTCCATGAGCATTTTGCTTACTGATCTTTGATAGTCTATCAGTGGATATGACATGAGTTTCTAAAACCTTTCTCTTCCTATGACTAATAATTACAGAGAAGTTAGTTAGTATTTGGAGGTCACCCATAACCTTTAATAGTATAACTTCCTAGTTTGAAAGTAGGCTTTATCAGAGACCCAATTTCATAGTGATTCTGGGTTAACCAAGATAGTTTATTTGCATTTGAAACTATCTGGGAATAGTTAGTGTCATGGCAAGAGAACTGGACTTGAAGCCAGAAGACCTGGTATTGCTTACTTCCTAATTAGATTTGTGACAGTGGGAAAAGATGCTTTAATATTACAAGTTTTGGTTTCCTCATCTGGGAGATGTGGGAAAATAATGAAATCTAGTTCATAGAGTTATATAAATGATTAAGTGGGATACAAAAACTAATTGGTTCTTAAGGAGGTTTTATTTTACTTTTATTATATAAAGGAAGGTTTTTGTTTCCATTTGATCATTTATATAACTCTATGAACTAGATTTCATTATGAACTCTATGAAACTTTTAAATTACTCTAAAATTTCTTTTGTTACAGCAAAATAATTTTATATAACTTTCCCTTTATCTTCTCTATGGTTCAAAAAAGATAAGTATGCTTAAAGTGTTCTTTTTGATGGATAGCAAAATGATATTCTTACATGGTTCAAATTCAAGTATTTCAGTTGAATTGTTTTGGGCTCTTCAGTCAAAACAAGAAATAAAAGTTTATAGAGAATAAGGAATTTCTAAATATTCTTGATTCCATATCCACAGTAATACATTTGTTTTCCAGTGCTATTTATCCAATTTAGACAGTCAACACATAGTTATAGCTCCAATGCATTATGTGTTAGTCACTGCATTAGGGAAACCAAAAAAATGGTTGAAATTTAAAAATTGTATTTTTTATCAATATCAAAAGATAAAACTATAATTTCAGCAATAATTTCTGCTAATCTAAATCACATCAAAGAAACTGACATGCAGAAAAGCATTTAGCTAGAATTACATTTTTTTAATCAAAGAGGCAGAACCAGTTGCAAAATATGAACACAATGCAATATTTTTTCTGAAGTTATGTAAACAAAGACATGCATATAAACAAGGGGATATGGATCTTCTTACCATATTCAGAAACAGCCAGTTGTAGTCTATTCCTTATGTCAACATATTGCAAAAGATAATTGAAATTCCAGCAAGTGCCTATGTTATTAACAGTAGAGTTGATGCCATTATAATCTTGTAAACATCCAGACAAATACAGCCAGATATATTGAAGAATGATTAAGTGTTGTAGCCTACTAGTACTTAATAATGTTACTGTTTTGGTCCATTATTGGAATATTGTATCTGCTTGAAGTAATGTTTATAATGGTGCTTTACTGCTATTGTCTGCTTGTTTTTATCCTGATTTATGTGGTTAGCAGACTGAATACAATTTATGTTGAATTTTTCAAGAAATGCAGTTTAGCCAAGGCATAAGTCCTTCTAAACAAACTTTGAATAGAGATATTAAAAATATAAAATACAATGGTTTTTGCTGTCTAATTGTCACCAGCAAGAAAAACATATATTTTAAAAGGAAACATGGGTTCACAAGAAGATAAATAGACACATAATCCAGAGGCCAGTTGCTGGCAGAATTTCTTAGTTTGATGTGACTCTCTCTTTGACAGTTCTCCTAAGGTAGGTTATTTTGGAGAAAACATATGTTTCCATTTTCTCTCCCTCTGCTTCCCTTTCAGTCCCCAGGCTCCACTAGGGTCACAGAAACATTAAGGCTTTTGTCACTGTGATTAATAGCTCTTAAGATCATCTTTAATTCACTCACTAATGACTGAGGGTCTTTCTGCTCTCCAAGTAATCGGGTGATGTATGAGCCGATAGCACACCTTGTGCCAGAGGTGAAAATCATTCAGGCAATGCAAATATTGTCACGGGAACAAATGTTTTCCCTGTTAATAAAAATTAATGAATTCTACCCAGGAGCTAGTTAAGCAAGCTGTGGCAAAGGAGATCCAAACACAAAAAACTTCTTACTGCTAAGAATCACTTATGTCTCCCTTCTTAGATATAGAAGACAATGATTGCCACGTATTTCTACATTTCCATAAGAGATGAAACAATGACAAACTAATTTAATTATAGAAGTGCATTATGTTGTTTCTAAATTAATTGTTCAGGTTCTTGAGTGTGTTAAAATTGTGTACTTCAACATCATATTTGTTTTAACCTTGCTTTAAGTACAGGCTTCTAGCACTGTAGTAACCTAATGAATACATTCCTCTCTTCATAGCCTAGTTAAAACCAAGAATTACAGTGGTCAGGGTTTATAACTATAAAATGATGTAATGAAGTTTAAATTTGAAAAACTTCTTGTAACACATCATAAAAGATTGATGAAACAGACTGGAGATTAATAAGTGGTTTGCATAGTTTTGAGAGCAAAAACAAGAAAAACACATTTGTTCACTCTATCTTTATACTTACTGAATTCTTTAAAAATAAAAATCTCCTCTCTTAAAAATTTGCCTCACGTCATTAAAGCTTTTCCCACAATATACGTACCTGAACTCTCAGTTCATTCTGTAAGACAATGCGTGTACAACATTGTGAGAAGGTGTGCCTACTCTTCATGTACTGAAACTTGCTGTAGAGAGTAATCTGTTCTCTTTTTGTTTCATTTTGATGGTCTATGATTCTTTCTTCTAATGACCAAAATCCATTGTCTCAATGGAATAAATATTTCTGAAATAGCTCCCAGTCTTTCCCCTATCATTTACATCTTAGAACAAGAAAACAGTAAACTTTTAAAAGACATTATTTTACCTCTCCACAGTGCTTATCTACAAAGGAACATATTACTGAAGGGGAAAAAACCTCCACTTGTTACTATTATTTCTGGTAGGCACCCAAGGAGAGTAGTTAATTTGTTCTTCATCAATGCCAAGGACAAATTTTAAAAAAACTGAATTATGCATTTATATTTGCTTGCTTCTAAAATGTGCTTATTTTCCTCATAATGTTCAAATGAAAGCTTCAAAATTTTGACTATATTTTGTACATTATCTCAGAATCTATTTGTATTTTTAAGTGAACTGAATTTTAAAATATTAAAGGACACATGCTTTTAATTATTTAACTAAACTAAATTTTAAAAATAATAAAGGAAATATAAAATTATTAGTTAAGTTTTGAAACTGAAGGATGGATGTAACTGAAGAGGCTATTCCTGCCACTCCTTCCTCCTTATTAAGAATAAACCTATTTTTTTTCCCAAAATGAATTCAGATATAATAGCTCTCCTGTGTTCAACTTAGAAGTAGGATTTTTCTCTCGATTGGTGCTTCACTTCTCCAAATGTGGTCCTTGGATCACCAGCATTTGAATCACTTGGGAGGTACGGGGTCTCACCCACAGTCACAATGAACCTCTGGGGATGGGGTCTCGGTATTTGTATTTTTAACAAGCACTCCAGACGATTCTTATATGAAAGTTAAGAACTACTGCTTTCAGTGCTACTGGGAGAAATTTCATCATGACAACATTGGCTGTAATTATACAGACCACTTTGTTTTTTCACTCACATAAAATGAATTTTCCACAATTGGATTTCACTGTTTCTATAAACTTTTATATCTTACCCTTGATTCCAAAAGAAAAAATGTTGAGTTTACACAGCTTCAGTACATACCTAGTGGGTAAAGGGTTTGGGCAAGTGCAGACAACAAGGAAATCAAATACGAGCTTTTTTGCTTAGAGAAGTTCTAATCACATAGTAAACAGTTTGAATTTACACGGGTCTTTATTTAATTAAGCCTGAGAACCACTATTTAGTTGCAGCTGGAGTAGAGTCTTGGCACAGAATAGAACACTCTAGTGTAGCGTCTAACCTTTCCCCTTTTAACTGTGCTTATAAGAATGTGTGTGTGGCTTTAAGAAGGTGCTGCATATCTTTAAGGGCTGTTTGTAGTTTCTGATACAAGGGTCACCTCACTGTGCAGACATTTTGAAATCCAATAGGAAAGAAAATGGATGAAATAAATATATAGCTTAACTGGACCTTTTATAAACCATAAGGTTGAAATAATTTATCCACATGGTGAGCTTTCATGTTTTAAGATTTTTCTGGTAATTTTTAATAAAGAATGTGTGTGTGTGTGTGTGTGTGTGTGTGTGAGACCTTGACATCTGCTTTGCTGTTTCATAGATCTTTTTCCACTCCTTGTTGTCGAATGTTCTTAAGTAACTTTTTGAGATTAGCTGAGGCTAAATAAAACAGGAAAACAAAAAAGAACAACAGTAGTATTATTACCATTCTTCATGCCAAAGTGGCAGAATTAAATAGGATCCAAACTCTTGGTCCCCTGGACTACGTGTGACTTGCAGACATATATAAGCTATTTTAACACAACATGTAAAACCAACTGGGAAACATCCCACAAAAATCCAAAATTCTAGCCTCTCATGAAGTATCAGACTTCCTGGCCACACCAGACCAGTTTTCTACATGGCACCAATCAGCCGTAGCTGAATAGCAGCTGAACCCTTAGGGTGATGCATATCCTCCCCAGTCTCCCTGTCTTTACCATCCTCTATTGCCTTATACCTCATTTCCCTATTATGCTTGACCCTTAGAGACATTTGTATATATAAGCACTAATTCCTGCTAATTGAATAAAGAATGTCAAACAGGATAATCTGAAAATCTCAAAACCACGTATATTTGGCTTTAGGATTTGTGGCAGATCAGTCTACCTAACTGTGTTTACCTTGGCAAATATTGAAATTAATTGGTGTGACTTTCCATCTAATCAAATGAGTGTATCAGTAAATCTGTTTGGGGGCTACAAATTAAAGAAGGCAACTTGAACTCAGAATGTAAAATATGGACTTTCTTTTTTTGCATTTGGTGGTAGAGACCTGTAGTTTTTTCTGTATAGATCTTAGAATCCTATAATTCTGGAAGGCATTGGTCTTGATAATGTTCTACTAGCAAAGGCAGGCCAGTGGGTAGTGGCAACTTCAGAAAACACTTACTGAGACTTCTCTGCAAGGTGTGGCAGGCTCTTAGTAACCACAGGAAGTTCCCAGCATCCTTGCCACAAGCCCGGAGTTTCCCAAGCTGACAGATCTCTGCTACTCCCTTCCCACCCCTCCCACTTAAAGAAAGACCACAAGTGCAGGTTCCCCCAAGCTAACAGCTTTGAATTTGTCAGGTTGTGCTCTAAGCCCTTTGGCAAAGTCCAACCCTGCTTCTTTCAGAGGACAAATGTTATCTTTTTTATTAGCAAACAGGATGGCTTAGATATGGCTTTATAGGACATTTGCTGGAGCATAATTTAATATGACTCATTTCCCCTTATATGTAAAGACAGTGACTGAAGCAGACAAGGGGAAAACCAAACCTAAAAATGTTATTGGAAACTTGCACTTGAAAATGTGTAAAATTCTATTGGAGCCAAGGGATTTATTTAGAAGTACTTGGCATTCTTTGCTTGGATGTCTAAATAGGCCTTGTGATACCATTTTTGGCCTCACTTTGAACCTAGTGTAGTAAAGAAGGAAATGAAAGCAAAGGTAAACTTAAAGTATTGTTTTACTCTAAATGCTTTCAGTAAAGGGTCTTGTTATCTAATGATTGGTATTAGATGGCTGGTATAAATCGTACAGTCTGTTCTTTGCACTCATAGCTAAAAGAGGCAAAAGCAAAGGAAATCAATTGGAACTAGCAGGTAACAAATGACCAGTCGTAGGCAAACATAGCAGGTGGGGAAAATAGAGTTGTGGACAAAGATCACTAAGAAACTGGGGGGACTTTTTCTTTTCTTTCAAAATCTGGTGTAATTATACAAAATGACTAATTGGACAATTATGAAAGACAGGGCTGTTTTATCTATTGCTGCTATGGACCCAGAGGTGGGGTGCTACTAGTTTTTCAATGATCTACTCAAAATATACAAGACTGCAAAAAACTAGTGGTTTCAAAATATGAATGAAAATGGTAAAATGAAAATTAAGAAACATTTATCAATATAGTACTATGTTGTCCAGCCGACTACAACTCAACACACTGAGGGTTGTGTTTGAATTATAGTGAATATGGGATGTGAGTACATTTTAATTTTTGATATAATGTAGGATGCAGCTTTCAAAATTAGGTAGCTAGGATAGGTAAAGTCTTAAAATGGCCCTCATGAAGGACTGGATTTTATAGCTGTATAACATTTTCTGCCAGAGGCCATCCAGAATATTGGAAATGAGGATTTATTGAAAAACAGATGACTTTTAGCTAGTTCAATGAATGGGATGGACTTATCGTTCAAACTAGGATCTTGCTGGGGCAGGCATCAACAGACTTTCCAATTCTGACTTCCCTAAACTCATGCCATCCTTATTTGTTTGCAAAGTGTTTTTCTTTTTCTTTTACAGTTAAGTACTCTTTTGAAGTCTCCTAAATACAAGTCAAGCTATATCTCTGAACTTTAAGCTTTGAGAGACACAGTAAGCAACGTATATATAGGCCACTTAGTTGTGTATTTCCTCCCACCTTGTTCTCAAGGAGTTTCTATGCACATTATCTTATTTGATCTTTGAAATAGTCCATTGATATAGATTAAGTGTTGGTATCGCTGATCCCATTTGACCAAAAACAACAGGGAGACTGAGAGGTGCAGTGACACAATGTAGGTTACACAACTCCCGAGTGTGGAAGGGCCTGGAATCCAAGTTTTCTAATGTTAAATCCATTCAACCTGCTAACTAAACATTTATTCAGCGGCTGGGTATGTATATGGCAGGATATTTCTAAAGCTGAATTTTCAAGATGCTTTCTCTCCATAAATTTTACAGATTATCTGATAGAAAACATGTTTATTCATCCATGCAACAAAGATTTCTTGAATATGTGATATGTGTTAGATACTGCACTAGGATCTGAGCTTGCGAAAGAGGGTAAGATACATTCCCTTGCCTTCGGAGCTCAGTTAGAAGCTGGATTCACTGCTTAGACTAAATCTGAATCAATGTGATCTGTCACTTTTATTGTAAAATTATTTTAATTATAAAAATCATCCCTAAGACAGTGACACACAGATACTAATGCACAGACACAGACACACACACATAAACACACACATTGGTTTGATGGGAGGCATGATTGTCCAGCAGTTTGGGGATCTTACAGATGGAATATCAGGAAAAGCTTATGCATAGCCTATCTGATCAAGTATTTTGACTTCTCATTCTAACCATTATTAATTGTTCAAAGTAATCTACAGTACAGGGATTTCAGAGTCACAGAATTTTGCATTTACAAAGGACTTTAGAGTTGATTCCACTGTCATTTTACAGATTGTGGATACCTTTAGTTGAAATTAATTACGCTCTGCTTGTTGTTCATATGACTTTTCATACCACATATTTCAATTTTGGGCTTTGTATTATAGTTACCCAATTGGCTGGCTCTTTCCCTAGACTATGAGCCTCTTAGGGGCAGGATCTCTCTTCATCGTCCTGACATCTCTTTACACTTATTCCCTCCTGGCTCTTGGCCCACAGCCTTCCAGGTGGCAGCTCAGTGAAAACCTAGATCCAGGGTTTCTGCTTTTGATTCCAGGGCCTTTTCACCACAAAATCTCTCTTTGCTTTAGTTTGTTCTTTTTCTAAAAAGTAGACAAAAACCTTAAGTTTTGCTTGTAAGAAATGCTTCAAGATAAAATATATCTTACAAATACAAGAAAAGTGCAATATAGCTATGGCTTCTTTACTGACATATTCTCCAACAAATTTCCAAGATTTGGGTATTAATTTACTAGGGCTGCCATAATAAAATGTGCAGACTGGGTGGCTTAACCAACAGAAATGTATTTTCTCACAGTTCTGGAGGCTCGAAGGCTGCACCAAGGTGCTAACAGCTTTGGGCTCTTCCAAGGGTGTCTCTCCTTGGCTTACAGATAGATAGTCTCCCTCTTGCCATGTCCTTATGTGGTTTTTCCACAGTGCACATGTACTGTCTGTGTCCTAATGTCCACATTTTTAAGGATGTTTTGGATTAGGGCCCATGTTAGTGACTTCTTTTTTTAACTTGATTACCTCTTTAAAGATCCTATTCTCAAATACTATAACATTCTGAGGTCCTGGAGGTTAGGCCTTCAAAATATGCATTTGCTGGGGGAAACCATTCAGCCCATAACAGTTTCATTCCCCTCTTCACTGATTTCTTTCTGTTTTTAGCAGCCACTTTAGGTACCTTTCAAACACACATATTTTGCTCTGTAAAGGAGTTACAATTGTAGAAACATCGTAATAATTCTCAGACTCCTCTTTGTGATATAATGCTTTTTATGTTTTAATAAATATTCTGTTCCTAGCATTCCTATGTCTTCTGTTCAAGATGTAGCTGCAGATGACTCAGAGTGAGGTATACTATGCCTGAGTTGAGATGTCTGTTAGCTCAGCCATAATAATTTGGCAAACATAAGGTTGCCTTCCTTGTGATACCCAAATTGACAAGATTCAGCTATTTACTTATTTATTCATTTATTTATTTATTCATTGTTTATATAAAAGGACAGTGAGTTTCTTTTGAATAGCTGAAGAGGTTTCCTTTTCTTTTAGACTGAGAATAAATATGTGAAAAGATGTATCCATTGTACACGACATCTTTTCCTTTGACATCATTAACCACCCAGACCTATCTAAATTAAGTTAAAATCTTTGACTTCAGCAAAATACAAGGCTATAATACTATATTCATAACTAACATGAATAGGATTTGATAAAGAAAACAGGGACTAACGTAACTGTGATTTTCAGTGATAGTGTACATTTAAGCATCAGGATTTTGATTAAAAAAGAAAAGCTAAAAAGTTTAACAGTATGCATATTAGCATTTCTGTAATAAAATATCTGAGAAAAAATGAATAATGAGAAGAAATTAAGAAGTTAAAAGAAAAAGGGCTTACATCTTGAGAAACTCTCTCTTGTGTATGAAGCTTGTCATTGAAGGAATGTGGCCCAGTGGAAAGAATAAAGACACTGAGTATATATACCTCTCTGGTTCTCAATGTCCTTATCCATAAACTGGGGGTTGATTAATCTCTACCTAATAAGGTTGTCACAAAGATTTAATGTATATATTATAATATATAAAATGCATATTTATATTATAAATTATAGTAAATTTAATTTAGATTAAATATATTTGTATATATGTGTATATGTGTATATACATGTCTATGTGTCTATGTATGTATGTGTGTGTGTGGCATGTAATAGGCATTCTTAATGCCAGTCTCTTCCTCCCACATTTTTCACTTGCCTTATGTTACTAACTGGATGGTTACACGATATCAATACTTTATGGTTTCACATTTGAAAGAAGGATTCTCAAGACCGTATTGTATAATTTTCTCTGTTGCACACACAGCTCAATTAATCTCATGTTAACTGTAATTACTCTTCTAGCCCTTTTACTTCAGTAATTACTAAACTTGTGACTGCTATAAAACTAGCTCTCATATGTTTCATACTATTAGTGCAGAAAATGATTCATTTGCTTCAAATCAGATGGATTTTAAAAGGTGAAAAACACTTTTGGCATGAGTGAGCTGAGAAGGATGGAGGGCGAACATCAATTTCCGAGGTTTGGCAGGTTCGAGCTTCTTCTCTGGACCCATTGGGGTTGTTTACCTATCTCTCAGTGACTTCCCTGAGCATCAGAGATTCCTTCTTTCCATTGAGGTGTCCACCATCTTGAAGCTCTGCTGTGTTTGAGTTTGGACTGTGCTTCAAGACACTGAATAACTTTTACACAGAACTGTGTCCCCATTTCCCCAGGGAGCATGCACTGACCTGGAAGAATCATCAGAAAAATGCAAATGACTTCTTACTCAAAATGTTAAATCTTTTAGCTGAAGTTTTCACATGGGCTTTTAGAGTAACCTATGTTACAACAGATAGAACACAGTAAAAATTCGATTTTTGTGTTACCAGAGCAATTTTGAGGGGTTTTCCATACAATGGCTGCCATTTTATTAGCTAGTTTTTCAAAGAGAGAAGTATTTCTTCTATATGTATTATAGGTTATTGTTAAAATACAAAATATAGTAAGGGAAGCTATCATAAATAAGCTTATTCTCAGAGATAAACACTTTCAACATTTGGGTATGTATCTTTCCATTTTTTTTCCTTTGCATAGATTTTATATGGCCAAAAAGTCATCACTCCCTGCTATCTGTTTTGAAAACCGGCTTTATTTTTTTATTCAATATGTTGTGGGCATTTTTTCATATTTTAGAATACTATTTTTCTCCAACATATGGGTGCATTGAATTCCAGTGTGTTTATTTTCCCAAAGCTTCTGTTGTTGGACAGGTGATTGCTAAAATTTTTCATTATTATAAATAATGCTGGAACAGTCACACACAGTACAGTAGAGTAGTTAAGAGTGTGGGCTTTTGAATATGCTTCATCAATCATTGTTTGACCAAGATACCTTTTCAAAACCTCCATTTCCTCAGCTTTCACATGACTATAGTGATAGGACCTCCCTCATAAGGTTGCACTCAAGCACTGGATATAAAGTCTTGGGATGGTGTCTGCTTCATAATAAATGCTCCACAAATGTTACTTGTGACTATTTCTTCACTTTCATGCACAGTCTTGTATCTAGCAATGGAATTTTTGGATCAAAGGCCATAATCACTTAAAAAACTTCAATTCGTATTAACAATCATGGGACATATTTGGACAGAATTTAAGTGAGTATCTATATGTTAAATACAGGTTATGTGCATGGGCAACTTGAGTTTGTGATTCATAGTTCTGTTTTCTACTGGAAAAAGCATGGAAATGCACCTTTCTTCTCTCTTAATTGATGAGTTACTCTGGTGCGATTGAAGTCGTCTGTGTAGGGCATAAAAAATGGAAAGTGCTGCAAGGTCCTCTGAGACAGGGGAATTAGATTTTTATTCTGTAAGCTTATAAATTTTCATTGATTCCAACTGGTTATCTGGGGTCCATGCAAGTAGGGAGTTTCTGCAACTGAACACTAAATTTTAATTTTCCTCCTTTTCCTCTGTTTAGCTTGGGACATCTGGGTCTGGCTTTTCTTGCTGTAGCTAAGCTGAATGTATGGTACTGGGTGTTGCTGTAGTATATAACAGAGCGTTTCCTTCAACTGAATCTGAAACTCTTCCAAAGTCAGAAGGAGAGAAAAAAAAACTAACCCTGAAAGAAATCACTTGTTTGACTGTAATAATCTACAGAAACTGGTTAAAGCATTAAACAAAAAATAAATGAATCAGATAGTTAGATGAAGTATGTCAGGAAAATAGACAGAACATAAAATGCCTCTGGAATCTGTAGGATATTTTCTGGTACAAGGGGGTTTCTGAGTCATGGTTCATTTACAATGTCTGTTTCCTCACTCAGGGAAGGGTTTCTAATAGATTCAAGGAGACGCTAAGCTTTGCAAATGTCTTGCTCAAATAAAGGCAGCTCTGTGAGGAATAGATTTGTTCTGTTTATGGAGAAAACTTGCCAGTCATGTTTCACATTGTGTACCCTTCTGAAGAACAACTGTCTTCTTTCACATCATGGTAAAGATGGAGGTTTGTACAATCGTGTCTTCGAGGTCTCTGATCAGAGGGGTCATGAGCCGTGACTTTTTTAGACTAACTGGAGATTGACCGCCAGCTTGTTCCGGAAGTGGTGGTAGACTTAGAGAAATGTACTGCTAGTCAGATCAGAAAGACTTTGAAAGCCATCCGGAGGTTTTACTACCATGAAATCAGATGTAGGGTGTAGCCGTGCCACTGAAAGGATGCTATTTTCGGTTTGTAAGCCAGAGCATCATGGTCTTTGCATGGTAGGAATTTGACAAAACCTCAGCGGTCTTGAAGGTGCTTGTCTTAGTTTTCAAGGTCAGACTAAGAAACTGAGCTCTTGAGCCAGTCCTGTAGGAGGTGGTTCCCCAGAACAGTGAGTTTTTCTTTATTTCAATTGGAATAAATGCAGGACTGTTGAGAAGATGATGAAATGTCATGGGCTTAATGGCAGCTTTAAGAATTTGACTATAAATTCTGGCAGAGGGAGAAAGGTCTATTTTTTTTACTTGTTTTCACTTTAGACTAAATCTCTGGGACCATTGGAAACCAAATAAATATCATCTAACTACGTCAGATCACATCTGTCTTCTACATATACCCCAGGTTGGTTTTGGTTCAGGGTTAAATATTACCTCTTTGGTAATTAATGATTCCTTAATTATTACACATAATGAGGATTCTGTGTCAGAAAAGAAGTATTCAAAACTCAGGATGTAGCTTGAGTGACACTTAGGAGAACTGAGATTTGTTTTTGCTTGGATGATACTCATGAGCCTCTTCTGAACCTCAGCTTCCTCATCTGAAATATGATGGAGTTATATTTGATGACTTCTTTATGTCCCTTCTGCTAAATCATTTTGTTAGGATAGAGCCTCAGAAATTCTCATTAATGCCAAAGGTCTTTACCAAGAATCCCCATCAAAGATAAATCTGTATGATGAGTTCAATAATTTTTTCTATAGTATCCTCACTGTATTAGCTCAGCTGTTAAAACAAAATACCATAGACTAAGGGGCTTAAACAACAGGCATTTATCAAATTCTAGGAGCTGGGAGGTCTGAGATCGGGTTCCATCTCTTTCTGGCTTACAGGTAGCTGTGTTCTTTCGTATCCTCATGTGGTGGGGAGAGAGAGCGCTTGTGGCTCTTTTTGTAAGAGCACTATCCCCATCATGAGGGCATCTCCTTCATGACCTCATCTAAACCAAATTGCCTTCAAAGGCTCCCTCTTCAAATACTATAATCTCGGAGGTTAGGGCTTCAACAAAGGAATTTTGGTTGGGGGGGGGGGGAATACAAACATTCCGTCCATAACACTCATCTTTCAAAACAGGGTGAGATTTCCTATTCACTACTGTTAAGTGTCTGCAAGGGATCCTATGTAGTTTCCCCCTTTATAATCAGAAAATTTGAAGTTGATAATCAGATAATCAGACAATCTGAAGCTGAGAAAAGTATGATTACAAGTTCTAAGGAAAGATAATTTTTTTTTAATTTAAAGGAACTTAAAGTAAACCCTTTCTTCCCTGAAACCTAAAGGGCTAATTGACTTATGGAAGGTGCCTTTTTAAATTTTCCTTTTCCTGTTGTGCCTCCACATGTGAAGTCTTTATTTAAGAAACTTCTGCCCTTTATGAATCAATGACACTGTATGATTCATAGTGTCCATACTCATAGAGAACCTTGCTACTCAGAGTGTGACCCACAGACCAGCTGTATTAGAATCCACTAGGAGCCTATTAGAAATGCGGAATCTCAGGGCCCACCCAGATTACTGATTCTGAATGTGGATTTTAACAAGTTAACAATTTAACAATTGATTTCTCTGCATGTTACAGTTTGAGAAGTACTGTTAGAACATGTAGATCTTGGATTCATGATCCCAATTTAGTTATTTCCTCTGCTTACTAGAGCACTCACTTGAAAATAATAATGCTAACAGCTATAATTTATTGTGCACTTCTCTGCACTGTGCCAAGTCTCATTTTCAAGCTCCACAGCAGTACTGGTGGTATTTGATTTTACATATAAAAATGTAGAGTTTCAGAGAATAAAGTAACTTGTGCAAGGCTGCATGCTTATGAATGACAGAACTTGGATTTAAAGCGAGGATTTTCTGATTGTTAGGTCCATATTTTTCGTTTGGTCATATGGTTTAGGTTTTGTTTAATATATATTGATATGTTAGAGGACCTGGGGTAGGTGAATCTCTGCTAAAAGTTAAATATAATTTTGGGGGTTGATGATATTTGGTTTTAGTTGCCTTAAGCTTTAAAAATGAGAATAATTGTCTTTTTTGACTCCATCAAATGGAGTTGGATTTCTTAGACAAACAAAGATCTAGCATGTTATATAGAGGCTTTTGGGTTTTAAGTCAAGGTAAAAAACAGATATGAACTTTCATACCTGTGAAAATAAAATGTACTCTTTCTCTGTGGTTTGCTTCACTTTGGGAGTAATATTGTGTTTCTGGTATACACTCAGTTGCATTATTTATATTTTTTTCCATATTTGATACTCAACTTGCAGTTAGATTACATTAGGCACTATTCAGGCATCCATTTTCAGTTATCAAAACATAGCAGTTTTCTCCTCATTATTACACTACCTGGTAAGTTCTGATGTCATACATAGCAACTTGGGCAACAAATGAAATAAAAAGGGATGTGAGTCTCAGCTATAACTCTGAGTTTCAAACATATTATTGAGAATCTGTTGGTACATACAAGCCTTTCACAGGTAACTAGGAAACACCTATTTTTTAAAATGGGAACCAATATAAAGAGCAAAATAAAATACTTAAACAATTTTTTCACATAATATAGAATATAATTATCATAAGGCACAAATTCTCTTCCTTTTAAGATTGTCCAGGTTCTTTACACAAAGCTAATTGCCTTGTTCTTTACTGCGTGCGTATTCTTCTTAATAAGCCTTGATTCTTGCTTGGATCATCATAGATAATCTGTTTTAGAGACCAGAGAAGTTTAATCATTCCGCCTATTTATCGCTCAGGTCTCCCTCTTGCCCTCTGAGAGGTTGTTAGAAACACCTGACAGTTCTGAGTCAGAGCAGTGACATCTTTCAACTTTAACACAGAGAAGAAAAGCAAACACAAAGAGGAAAGAAGTGAGAACAATTTTTTTAAAAGACATACTGTAATTGCTTTGCTAATCATAAAAAAGTTTGGCCTAAGCTATAAGAACAGGGCAGTTCAAGTAAGTGGCAGGAAGAAAGGATGGAATCAAAGGAGAGCAAGAAGGAGTATAGGATTTAAGAAGCAGAGAAGCAATCCCAGTACCATGTATATAGTATTAGATGGCAAAAATTAGACTTACTGACAAAGGACCACTGGCCAGGAGCCTGGCAATGGACCTAGGGAAGAAGGCAGAGGTGCCATTTAGGACCGGCCACACGACACACTGAAAATACTCACTGTAAGGCAGATGCTACATTCCTTGATGGTGTCCCGAAGCAGCTGTTATCCAGCCTAGTACTGTAATTGTGCTCACAAAAATAAGTAGAGAAGAAGATAATGCGTTTTAAGAAGATTGTTCAAAGTCAATGATCAACATTTAAAAGCCATCAGAACCTAACGGTTTAGCACTAAATTGTCTAGAAACCTTACCCTGTCTGTCTGTTGCCTTCTTGCTAGACCATGGGTTGCCTCTCAGTGAGTTCTCTGAAGCTCAGTTCGGCAGGACTGGAATTTGTCATGACTGCAGTGACTTCATAGGAGATGCCGTTACAAGGAAAACACTGTATACCTCCATCATTGCCAAATTTGCCTACTATGTTATTCTATGGAACGTTAAGATCCTTTACAGGAGATGAAAACATACCCTGCATAAAACTGTGTTCAATGGAATGTTCAAAAAATATTCTGTAGTTTAGTCATCTTCAAGGTTCCTCCATCATACCTATTGATTTCAAAGAGCATGTTCTTTTCCAGTTAAAGCATCTTCATCTAATTTCTTTGTGACCATCTTAGGTTAAAACTTCGTGGTCTTAGAAATTATATGGTTGGTTTGTAAGGCTGTAAATTCTTTTTGAGAGAAGCTGGAACTGAAAGTGGAGTTATGTGGCAAGCCTATTCCTTGAAAACAATTCATAGTTGAACCAAAGGAGTGGGGTTCTCATCTCCCTTTTCACTACCTGTAATTGCTTCCTGGGAGGAAACTCTTTTGCCCTAGTCCTGCAGGCGAGCCATCTGCGAGGAAATGTGTTTGGTAGTAGTTTAATTGCTTAGCTACAGGGAAGCCACTGCCATGGTTTCTTCTGTTTCTTCATTTCAACATTTCCCTCATCATTTAAATTTCTTACCCATGGATTCTTAGAATTGGAAGGAGAACACCCAGCCCACTTACCCTGCGTGGTTAAAGCCACAGTCCTTAGGGGTTTGCTGCAGGGGCTGGAGGCAGAACCTAGGTCCAGGCTTCCCGGCCCAGAGCTCTTTCCAGGACACCCTTCTCACCGTGCCTGGGGCAACTGCTGAACTTGGCCAAGGGCAGCTGACTGGTGGAGAGAACCATTAACTTGGGAGGTGGAAGGTCTACATTTGATGCCTGATTTGGCTCTACCGTTTTCGGCTTCAGCTATTAAAGAGGAAGATTACCTTTGATGGTTCTGTGGGTCACTTCCAGTTCTTGGTTTTGTTTCCTTGAACATACATGGTGACTAAACAAGATGGTGCCAATTCCCACGTGCCTTAAGGAGGAAAGAGGTGATGATTATAAGGATGTTTCTGTTCCTAAATTTAAAGTGTGAGGTGCAAGGTGGCCTCTCTGTGGTTTAATGAACTCTTCTTGGATACTATGCTGACATTTTGAATTACTCACATTCACTTGGAGGTGCCTTAAGTTTAAACTCAGAATCCTCACACCTGCCTTCAAGTACTGGTAACTTAAAATATCCTGAAAATATGCACCATCCATCCATTCACTTGTGCCTTCTCTCCTAATAAAGGTGTCATTCTTCACTGAGGAAATAGCCTATACGCAATTAGCTTCCGCCTTCTGCTTGCAAGTGACAGGGTTAAAAACAAATACGAGAACTGGGAAGTGTCCACACACAAATTTAGTGCTTTTGATTAGCTATCTGAACACCTGTTTAAGAAAGCTTATTTTCTTTTCCTAGCTGATGAATTGCTGTAAGATTTCTCAAATTATTCTGCCATTGTCTCTTTTCACCTGCTTTAGAGAGTACAGGTGTTAATGGCCTTTGGCAACATCCCAACATTGCTTCACAAACACAAGCTCCTATCAGGCCCCAGCCCCATGGATGTCTGGCCTGCTCCCTGGAACCTATCACCCTTGGCATAGTCCCTGCTGAGCTCAGGACCAACTTTCCCAAAATTGTCATGATTTCTTTGTGGTGCTATTGTTTCTATTACTTCATTGTAGCTATATGTTTCTATGTTTGTTTAGGTAAGCTGGTTTTATTTCTGTTCTCAAACAATTCGATTAATAGAGGTTTTAGAGTCATTGATGTTTTCTTGAGCACAAACAAAAAATAAGTGCTCAATAGTAGATAGTATTTCTGGAGCTGCAATTCAGTGGTCACTGATCTGAACAGTTGAAATGTTTTTAAAGAGAAAATCTCTGACCCAAACTCAGAGGTGGTTCTAGTCCTTTGAAAAGCCAGTGGTCGGTCTGCAGTCAAATGGAGCTTCGAGACATTCCCGTGTATCACTTACAGCATACTGCTGAGATCACAGTGTTGCTAATGTTCTTCACACCCGACTCAAACTTTTCGTTTTTGCCTTTCTCTTAAAGTCAAATATTATCATAATTAATATTTAAAAAGGGATTTTTACTGGGAATCAATGAGACATCTTGGCATCTGCCGTCATTTTCTTTGGAAGCTGTTTATTTTTCTTGTCAGCTGCCGGGTAAGAAGGCTGCTGTGAAAACTGATAGGTCCCGGCTGTCGGGAGCAATTGTCTGGTCTTATTTTGCTGACATACCCGTGGTATTGCCAAAGGGGTGTCACAGAAGCTAAGTAAGAGACCCAGGGAACATCATCTTTTTTGTGGAAAATGGTATGGATTTCATGAGTAAGATCATTTTGTAACAAAAATAACCCCTAAGAAATTCTTTAACATAAATGCTGATGAGAGGTACGTCTGGTACAACTGGCTCTGCAACTTTTGGGGACTTGAATACTTTAGCACAGGGCATTGTTCCTGTATTGGGAATGTCCTCTGCAGTGACAATATGTAATTTGCAACAGTAGAGCCCCGTCACAGTGTAGCTGTCAGGAAAGGAGGCGCACACTTCCTCCACAGCCTCTTCATAGGGTCAGCAAGGAAATTCAGAGTGCAGTGCTGGCTGTGGGCTTAACTGCAGGCTGAACCTGTGATAGTGATGGTTTTTACAGAAGGATTTTTCTATAGCATCAATACCTAACAGAGAGAATTGGAAAAAGTCATTTTTATAAACATTCCTGCTTGTTTAGGATCTGGACTCTTTGGAGAGCAATATCTTTCCTTTTGGTTTTATGGCCATCTTTTTTTTAATGCTTAGAAGGAACAGAGCTTTGCCAAACACATTTTTTTTTCTGGCATTAGTGTCTTCTGAAAAGTGAAAATGGAAATGGCTCAGTTTCTCTTACTAAAGTTCTCAGATATTTATGTGTACTTTATTTGTTTCATCCTGAAAAAAATAAAACATCTTTCCCACATATTTTAAAGGATAGAAATGAACATTTACCCATCACTCTCAACAGAGTAGAACTTGTATAATGATATACACATACACAGATACACATATCTAAATGCATATATTTATGTGGAGATAGACAAGATAGCTACAATAAGTAGAGGCAAAAGGGCAGGAGAAATTGTAATATGCTTGCAGTTCATTTCTATCACTGACTTTATCTAAAGAAAAGACTAAGCATTTCATGTTTTTTGTTGATAGTGGGTAAATCTTTCTAATTTTGCTAATTATTGGGCAATTCTGTGGAAGATAAGATAAAATAATGACAATGTTTTACATTGTGAGTTATTTTGTCCTAAAATACGTAGTCTATGAGTTCATGGAAAACATTTAAAGAACTCTAAAACAATCCAAATATGATCAAAGGAAAGGGGAGGTTATGTTTTGAGAGGGTGCAACAGATGAAATTGGTTAAATCTGGTTTGTGGTGAGATATTAATTCACTCCTATGTACAGTTCCACAACTCACTTAAATGTGGAAGAGAAATGTCCAGTGATGTTTCTTATTTGTCCTTTTCTTCTCTGGCAACTAGTGTTACTCCTGCTCCATGTTACAGAAACCATGAGGTCTCAGTCTCTAGGGGGAAGTTGAGACATTGCCCTGGGCCACCCTCATTGCCCTTCCTTATGAGTAGGTAGACATCGGTGTACAAAGGATATGACAAATGAGAACAGGTTGCATAAGCTGCCAAAGGCCGTGTCAATGAGATTATGCAACAAAAGTTGGCCTTTATTCTGTCACACTGTCACATCCCAGAAGGCATAGCTGATGGACGACAAACGTTTGATATTTTTGAAACTACCAGACAAAAGGCCAGTCTTTTCTCCACAATGTTCCCCAAAAGTATCAGAAAGCAAATTAATGCAAATATAATTCAAGTTAAAGTGCTCTTTTTCACATAGTTGGATTTTGTCTGACATGTGGATGGCAGAGTGGTGTGTCCTACACGCATGGTAAATAAATGTGAAAAATAACTTGTTGTTGCTGTCTGAAAGTTCTTCAGTTTCTGAATTCTAAGGTAAGTTAGGCCTCTGATTTCTTTTCTGTTGCTGTAGTGTCAGTGAATGATAAAAACCAGGATGTCTGAATTTTTCTATATCCACATGTATCAAAAAAGAGAATTTTCTTTTCTTAAGAACAAACTTAAATAGTTGTTTAGAAAACCTCACAATATTTCTACTTCTCTGACTTTAAGTTACTTCCTCCAAGTGGTTTTAAAATTATAATCATTAACCTCACTGCAATGGAATGGATGCTCTTCTATCTCGGACCCAAAGGGACATCGTTAGCTAATTCAAATGGTATTCGCTGTGGTTAGTGCAGAAAATTGCTCTGTCTTAAAGTGCTGCTAAAGTCATGATGGTGCAGTTATGAGGGTTGAAAAGCTATTCTTGGAATATATCTGTTTGGAAAGCAAATATATTTGAAGTTAAATAACTGAAAAATAAAAATACGACATCACACAGAGCTATTCAGGTTAAAGCAAATGGAATCGTGAACTGTGTAAGGAGAAGGTATCAGAAAACATATGCACCTGTGGTTTAGGGCAAGCTAGGTTGGGAATGATGTTTTAAAATAATTACCACCAAACACAGCCATGGAAGCCACACCATGAAAATCCTGCCGATTTGCTGCGTGATTTTATGCAGAGAACACTAGTGATTCCTCTTTGGGAAAACGGAAAGCACAAGCACAATAAAACAAAAGAGTCATTTCTGAATTCCTGAAGGGATGTAGTTTTGGGAACTGAAACAATTTTGTTTTTGGTTTTATCAAGTTGGTTATAAGAGATTGGGTAAATCAGCAACAGATAATTTACGATTGATCTAAAACTGAAAGGAACAGTGAGTCACTCTTCTCAGTTTGGGTTTACAGGCTGGTGACATAGTGTTTGTCCAGCTCCATAAATGCATTTTCTGTGGACCAGAGAAATTGGCGATTCTCCCACTGTTACAGAGTTAATACATGGCAGATAGGGAATTCAAACCTTGGTTATTTTTACCCCCTCTTATGCATGTCTAAAACTATACTTTCTGTTTTGGCCTGCAAGCTTATTATTTAATAAGTGTGGCCCTCACCACATTTCTTAAATGCTCACAGGGATCAAAGCACCACATTATGAGATTGGGATTGCCAGTCCTAAACCTCTGTTGAATATGGCTGCCCACCCACTTCAGGTGTTTTAGTCATTCAGTTTCTTTTCATTGCTATAAACCCCCCTTTAAAAAGTGTTATTCATCTGTTCTTACAAATGAATACAGATGAGGCCCAACCTGGTTAAATTACTTGTCTGAGGTCAGTGTTTAGTATAGAACCAACCAGGATTAAAGGCTAGCTCTGTGTTTGTCCATAGCTTTTTCTCCTTCTTTTATTCTTGCAATCTTCATGGGAAGACAGAATAAAAATAGGGCTGTGTTTGATAATTTCAAGGTTCCGTTATTTGACTAGAGAAAGATCCTTAGAATACATCTAAGAAAAATAACAACATTATGACCCTCAGTTTTGGGAATCCTGAGTCACTTCTTATTGAGGATTTGTAGCCTTGCTCTGCTGTTTAAGCCTCGCTCTGTTAGGGTTTTCCTGAATTGCATGCTAATTCCTCTTCCCTGTGGTATGAGAAATTTAAGGAGCAGGAAAAGGCTGTCCAGCTCAGTGGGACTGGGTTGCTATTTAGTCTGGCTGTTTCCTACCTTGCATGTCGATTGATTATCCTGCCTATCGTGTGTTGACATATTTTGCTTGCTGTACTGATTACACATTAGGAGTACTAATTCTTTTATTGGGTTGGAGTTCAAAGGTGCTCATCCATCAGCAAAAAGTCTCTCATTTCGTGGCATGTTCAGCCTCCTCTTATATCTGTCATTTTTATACTGTTCTCAGAGGTTTTCCTCTTATTTCTGGTCCTAGTTCAATAGCAAAGACCTTGAAGGATTTTCCTTTGTAGTGGGCTATTTTGTACGGTGTTTGGAGACAGATTCTGCTCTTTGAAGATATGCAGAATATTGGCATTTCACAGACTCTGACTGAAGCAACGGAAATCACACCACATCTTGCTCTTTGATTTTAACAACTCTGTTGGTGCAGATCTCCAAATCATGAACTTTTCCCAAACATAGCCAATTTCTGAGACCAAAAATGAAGAGATCCAAACTTGGGTCTTGCATCTCAGTGTCACAGCGCTCTGCCTAACCATCAGGAAATGAACTCCTATGAAAAAGAATCTGAAGAATAGAGATTAAGCACATAGAACAATGTAAAAGTTCACCTAATGTGTCCGAATATCTTTTTCATTCCATCTGTAGAAATTATAGTTATGTAAATGCTTCCATACACGTGTGTGTTTTATCCTAATTTTGAACTGGAATCAATAAGTAGAAATACCCTCCTCAGTCTTTATTTTGGATTACATATGATGATGTATTTTGCAATTAGCTTGAGGTGTTTGAGATACAATAAGCATGCCCTTCTTGAAAAGATTGCCAACATGTTAAGAATACATTTTGTTGTAGCTTATATTTCAATTTCAATTTTTCCTGTATGTCATATGGAGAAATTGATCAAAATAATAAAAACAAATGTTGCATCGTAGTAATAACAGATTACAAAAGTGATCTTTGTGAACTGGTAATGTAATCAATGACGAATAGCTTTTGCTCTAAATCCTTATGATGTTTCAACCAGTTTGTCCTCAATTTTCATCTGATACTTGAGTAAACCCTGACTTAGAAAAGTAACTGGAGTTGGCTCTTAACCAACCAGGCCATCCTGACAGAGGAGAGTGAAATAAAGCCATGGAGTCTGCTGTCCCATGGTAGAAAAGAAAGAAACATGGTAGTTATTGTTAAATTTTGATGAGTTTGCCTTTTGATAATTTTGTTAGGTAGAAAAATTGATATGAGCAGGGTGAAGAGAACATAAGGCCAGTAACTCCTCTCTAAGAGTTTGGGTACTGTAAATGATAGGAGGTGATGAAACTATTATAATGAAATTGAAATAGAATGGCATGGGAACATTGTGTTTAGGTCCTACAGAGTAGGTTTACTGGGGAACCATGGGTTTGACATATAAACTGAGTCAGTTTTTTTATCTGTCAAATGGGGTTATTACCTATTCAGTAGGTTTTTGGGTGCAGATTAAAAAGGATAATGATGTAAATGTATAACATCATTTCAGTCTGGCACATAGTAGGTATTCAGTAAAAATTAAAGCTTTATTGCTTTTCATGTTCTCACTGACTCTACCCAAGCCACATTCATAGTATGAACTAAAAATGCTATCTTCATCAGCCTTCAATAGCTTTTCTTAAATTTATATTCACATGGTGCTATGCTGACTTGGCACAAAGCAAGCTACATAGATGTGATGTGGCTCTTTCTAAGAACTTACTTCCACAATCACACAGAGATTGATGAATTCACAGAGTATGAGATGAGGGACCCTGGGGGCTCTCTGCATTCAGTGATTTTACAGATGAGGAAACAGATTCCCAGAGGGATGAAAGAACTTGCTCGGAATTTCCCAGTTAATTAGGGGCAGTGCCAGGAACAGGATCTGGGTTTCTCGAAGCCTAGTCCATTGTTTTTATTTATTCACTTTACTTGTTTAGGAAATGAAGATTATGATTGTGTATTCTGAGCATTGTTTGTCAAAAAGAACTCTTTCAAAATATTATAGCCTTTAAAGATGCACAGCTAACCTAGAAGAAAAAAAACAAACAAACCTAAGGGTACACATGAGGTAAGTATGATTGCAGTGCAGAAACCATAATCTTCACCATTTCTCATCATCATCTCCCAGTTTTTTGATGGTCAGTTGACATTGTCTTATTCTTATGCAAAGTGATCTGTAAACAGAATTTCAACCTACTCCGCCTACCCTTGTCCAATCAGATTCATTTCCATAAGCTCCTGTGATGTAGAAATTTTGGAGTCACCTCTGAGCAGTATGATCAGCCTTCTTCTAATTTACTTATGCAGATTCAAAGAGATTTCAAGGATTCAAGAGGCAGGATGTTTGGTTGGATGGGGTGTGTGTATGTGTGGAGTGGGGGTGGAGTCTGATACCCAAGCATTGGAAACTGGATTATAGTAAGCATTAAAAAGGACCAGAAGGTTATAGTGTGCTTTCTACAAGCACACCAGCTTTATTTCTAAATAAGGCTGATTTGTGGAGTTTTATAGACATATATGGTACTATTCATTCTGTCTATATTGATCTGGAACATTCTTAGAGGCCAACAGCAGTCCCTGAACTCTAGCTCTGCAAGGCTCAGAGTTTCTTCCCACTGTGCAAACTAACCTTAATGGCAAAAAACGATCTAAATGAGTCAAAGACTCCCCGCTCAGTTAAATTAAGTAGTACTATACTTTTCTTTTTTATAGCCTCCATTATTACAACATTAAAGTTTTATGATGCATGTTTAGGTCTAATTGTGGTGTTATTTATCTAGTATGATCAAATTTTATAATTTTGCCTTTACTTCATAGAATTATATCTCTTGGCGAACTTTTGTGGTATAAGAAAGATCTAGACAGAGGGAGAGAAGAAAGATTAGACGATGGAGAAGAAACCCTCCTGACCATATTGTCTAGCAGAGCAAGAGAATGTTAGAAAAGCTGTGACCTGAAAGCTTCATAAACTGTTATCTTCCCCTGGGAGCAGCTGGAGTGGCCATTCCACTGCACTGTGACTCTGGATGTTCATTAAAAATTCATCCAAGGTTAAATCATATCACTGAACAATGAGTAAGGAGGCCAAATTAGGGCCAGGTTGCTCTGTTTCATGGGGTCCATGTCAGGCAGACAAGGGGAATGGGAGGTTTCCTTGGAGGCTTTGTAAAGCTCTGTGCTTCTTCTGGGGGCTCAGTGAGAATAATCGGCGGCCTTGGGAAATTCACACGGTTTTGGTGGGGCTGTGATCCATCATCATCCATCATACTTGTGTGCTGGGTGACTGAGGAGCCAAATACCAGGCCGGCGGGGTGGCCAGAGCCCTTCTGTGCATGGAGCTCTCTGGTGTGCAGGGCTGGGCTCCAGGAAGCCTGGCCAGGGAGGGGTGGGAAGCTGCAGGGAGACTGACCTCTCAGATCAGCCTCCAGTTGGGGGCTTCCCCCTCCAGCAGTCCACACAGGTGACCGTCTAGGAACAGGAAGCAACTGTACAGTACTTTCAAAGATTTGGGGATTGTTTGCTTTGGATTTCCTCAGCTTAATTTGTTTTGCTGGGTTTGTTTCGAGTTTATTTCTAATTTATTTTGAGACTGTGTTTGTTGGTAGGCCTTAACATTTTTTTTTTTAAATTCCTGGATTGTTTGCTGTTTGGCCTTCCTTCTGGGTACATTTGCACTGTGGGAAGGATTGCGTTTTGTCATTTCAAACAAGGCAAGACTGTGTGTAGTATGTGTGTGTATATGTGTGTATGTGTGTTTTGCAGGAAGATAACTAATCAAACTCATATATTCCTTATATCCTTGGCAATTTTTTCAAGCTCTTTTTAACCTATGAAAAATGTGGTTTTTGGTTATTTAAGAAAAACTGTTTAATACTCCAAAACTAGGAGAATAGACTCGTTCCAGAGAAAAGCATTTACTGCAATATGATCTCTGAGCCAGGTTTGCTAGAGTCCTGTGTAAGACTGGGTTGCCTAATAATGACTGATCTGGTTTCTTAGTTCCCAAGCAAAGAACTTAGGCTGCCAAGTATGTAAATTCTTACCCATCTTCTACTATGATTTTTCTCAGGAAACTAGGGAGAGAGTCGAGTCTAACCATATGTACACATTATAACCAAACTTATAAATCCTAAATCTATGATGTTCACCAGTTAAGAAAACATTCCTAAAAATTGCCTCTTTCTGCTTCAGAGGGTTAATGGAATTCCCAGCTCTCAAAAGCCAAAAAAAAATTTTATTTTTAAATTACTCAGGCTTATGCAAATTAATATAGAGTTCCTGTTATTTTTTTTAACTTTATATTATTTTATTTTATTTACTTTCAATGACTCAAATGTTAAACACATGCCCTCCCTAGAAGGTGCTTTTTGTCATTCTATTAGGGATGGTGCAAATAAGCGCATAAAACAAATAAGTGTCTTCTCATTCATTCTTGCTCGTATTATATTTCTTCAAATAAAAATCCAAAGTGAATGCCTAGAATTATATTGCAATTTGACGGGATTTGTTTTGTGTGCATATGAGAAAATATGACTTGTGAAAAAAGGAAGTAGAGGGATATATGCATGTGTACCATGACACTATTTTATTAGTATCTATTGCACCCATTGTAATGAGACTCCTGGGATGTTGGACCAAAATTAAAATAATCATAAATAATGTTAAACAATAATAAATAAAACCCAACTTCTACCCTCTTCCTGTTTTCGTTTTGCATTTTTTTTCCATTAAGAAAATACACAAGTAAATAATACCAGCAGACTAGTGATTTTTGGGGTAAGAGGCGCACGGGCTGAGGGTCATGTGGACCAGGGAGCCACCCCCCTATATACCCTGGGGATTTGGAATGCTGGCAGGAAAGTAAGCAGGGAAGGGAACTGGATGGAGAATGTTGATTTACAAGATTTCCTGTATAGTCACTTATTGGATTTTTAAAATTATCTTAATAAATTAGATTTATGGCATTAAACTATTTTTTTTTTCTCAATGATCTCCAACATAAGGGCCAAATTACATCTATGTTGAATTCCACCTAATAAATTGCTATCAAAACCACTGAGATAAAGAGCTGCTTTGGAGCCTTTTCCTAAGAATTTCATCTCAAGCAATACTAAGCAAGGCAGGGGTTGTATATCTAGTGAGCACTTTGTGAAGCCCAGTACCTGAGCTAGGATTACCAAGATATATTGAACAACTTACATTGTGAGAACATACATATAGTTACTAATTTGAAAGAAGGAGGCTGGCTGGTTATGAAATTGACATTCCGTAAGGATCTACTGCGGACCTAGTGATGCCTTGCCTAGCACTTTCTTGATGTGTACGTGCAAGAACATCTTTCTCCTTGCTCCTTGCTGGTCTCTTGATCTTCATGGAACCTTCCATCAAAAAACCCCTGGTTCTGTGGTACCATCATCCTCTAGGTGTCCAGAGTTCTCCTGTTGCCTCCTGACTGCCCATGGCTCCTGCTTCAGTGTTTGGTGTCCCAGCCTCTGCCTTCTCGTCCCCCTTTCTGTCCCACTCCCTCAGACTGGCAGACTTGATCACTGAAAAAACTACCTCGTGATACAGCATATTGGATCATTAGGGTTTATTTTATCCCTCCCTGACTCCCTCACCACCTTGTCTGTTTTACTTCCCAAATCTCTCTCTCTTATCGGTCACCCTTTACCATCACTGTCATTTAAAAAAAAACCTTCATGACCTCTCTCTCAGACTATTTCAATAGCTTCTGACTGGTTTGCCTACCTTCTGTGTCATCCTTTTCTCCTATGTTTTGAATCAGAGCGATCATCCTGAAACACAGCTCTGACCTCTCCTTTCTCCAACCTAAGCACTGTATTCATAACAGGGGCAAGGCTGAGCTCTAGAATGCGGCACAAGCGTCTGCCTGCCTTCTCACTGCCTCTTTCTTCACATCTCTACCTACCTTCTTTCCCACTGTAAATCAGGCAGCACTGAGAAACTCTTAGTGTCTTGCACATACCAAGCTATTTCACACTTCCGTACCTTTAAATCTGCTCTCTCTTCTTCCTGGAATGGCCTTTTTTCCTTGTCTTTCCTCTGGGAAACTTTTTTGGAACCGCCTTTATTCTTTCACTCCCTTCTCAGGTGTCATCATCTCTGCGCGGCCTTTCCTAAACTTTCCTGCCCTCAGAATGAATTCCTTTTTTCTCTGTACCTCCTACATAGTTTGTTGACGCATGGCTTCCTTCTCTACTGGATGGTGGCTCTTTGAGGCCAGGAAAGAGGCCAGTCATCTGGCTTCTTGAGTGCCAAGTCAGGGTCTCTGTGGATTTTTTAATGGAAAGGAACAAACTGTCAGTGGTGAGAGGACTTGTTGGAGGTAGTTTTGCTTTAACCCAAAGGAATGATGCTTAGTTGAGGTGAATTTCAGGTATGAAAGGAGGTCGGCTCAGGGATATATTTTTGGAGTAGGGGGAACCCAGCCTGAGGCAGGCCTTGTTTCACCACATCCATGGGAGTGAGGGGAGGGCATATGTGTGCGTCACGTGTTGTCTGGGGCTTGGCAGAATGGAGACATGAGTGCTGATGGTGCCCAGATCCCCACACTTAAGAGCAGACCCCATAGGTTATTAAAGCTGAGAGCCTATCTGGGAAGATTAGCTGGAGGAAGTGCTTTAGCCACGGAGCAAACAGGCAGTCACTTGATCAGTGCCGCAGATGTATGTGCTGTGGCACTGTGGTGGTGGGTTTCCATCTGAACCATTACTAGGATATTTGAGATCTGGAGCTTGGGTTCTGACCTTACCTTGCATTTGACTTCTGAATCCATACATCAGAAACGGGCTCTGCTCACTTCTTTCAGAGTGCGTTTCCCAGTGAGTTTTGTGTCCTTTGGTTTTGGACGTTTGAAAGAGATGCTGAGAATTCGCCCACATGGTGTTTGTTTAGATGGAGAATCCCAAATAGCTTCTTGTACTGGGAGAACACAGTAGCAAAAATATCTTTACAGTAATGTGTTTTAAATCAAAAGGGCCCCATATTTTCCCCTGTGTTTCAATTGTGACAGTCTTGATAATTCCAGACCCACCTGTCTGAAAACACAGGAATCAAAAACAGGAGTCACTCTCAAATTTCACCTCTATTTAATCCATCACAGAAACATACTGGCTTTTCACTGTAATATATATAAAAAACGCACCAGGACATTTAAACAAAGTGACACAGATCATCAGCAGATCAACTGGGAATGACGGCTCAATCAAACAAATGTAGGTTGAGAATTTCCACAGGGCAGCTCTCACAGCAGCCAAGCCAAATTTGTTTAGTATACATGAGTTAGCTGCTTAGGAACATTCACTATGCTGAATGCCAGATGATGACTTTTCTAAGTAAACATCCATTTAGCACCATATACCCATCCATGAAAGTGTTGGCGCGATTTTGATCTATTCTCCTGGACTCTTGAAGTTATGACTTCATTCTACTGGCAGCCAAGTACCAAACCCACACATGCACCATTTAGGCTACAAAAAGGTGGGGGGGCAGGCTATACACTTATTTCAGAATGTAATATAACCATCCAAAAGGCAGGAGAAACTCCATAAAATTGACAGGCCATTTCACTTTTCTGACAAGCAATAAAGCAAGCATCATTAAAATGGATGTCAAATTACAGGGCCGGGACGCAGCAGGGAAAATACTTACCTTGTTCTTGGTATTTGAAATAGAATGGGCCATATTTGTCCTACCTCAGTCTAAGCTGGGAGGCATTCCTTTTTAGGGTAAGGGATTGGGGGCTCATTTACTAAGTTGGGATTTCAGAATCAGATCCCTACTGACTAAGAATATTTGGATTCTTCAGAAAAGGGCATTTTAAAATTTGTCTTATTCATCCTTGTATTTGAACAATTTATTTATTTTCTTTTTTAGTGTCACTTAAAGAATGGATGACTCTACTGAGCATAATATTTATGCCCAGGCCAAAAGAGCAAAGCATTTAGAAAAACATGGAAACAGGAACCAAAGCTTCTCTGGTAGAATTTTCCAACTCTGTGCTTTCTCTCACTGGCTCTTGAGAAATTCAGCTTGTGTGTGCTGTGCAAGGTTTAATTCAATGCTCTAGTTTATTAACCAAAAGCCTCTCTTTCTGATTATTTTCAATTGGGGAATCCTCAATTTTGGGGGACTTTTTCAAATAGAAGCTTGATAATTCATTTTTTGGACCAAGGGGTAATTATCTGAAATTTGGTGAATGAGATCATTGTTTCCAAACCTTAGCCTCCCCTAGAAGAACATTTGACAACTATCACTTCCTAGAGCAAGTATTCTGAATGGTCAACCTTTTAGAAGTCCCCTGTAAAAGACTTCCTTTCCCATGGTGGCAATGACTTTTGTGGATAAAAGCTTCCTTTTGAAATCCGTTTAAGATTCAGAGGTAGGTGAGCTATGAAGTACAGCTTTTAAAAGTGCAATTCCATATAATCTGCATTTTCTAAAGTTTGCTCAATTTGAATTTGAGCATCTCTATTCAATGCACTGGAGGGAAGATAGAAAGATAATTGGAATATAACCCTTGTCCTCAAATAGCTGACTATCAAAGCAGGGGAATGGACTGGAAAACAATAAACTGTAATAGCATCAGGGTAAATGACAGGAGAATATGTCCTGAGGTACATTTTATATCTTCTGGGATCCAAAAAGGAAAGAGCTCATTCTGGTCGGGGAGGTGGTGGGCATCGAGAGTGGGAACCCTTGGCAGATGAGATGGTATTTAACCTGGATCTGAAATAGTTTCAGTGTATAAACTTAAATGCTGCTTCTTCCACGAGGCCCTCCTGATTGAAAGTAGTCACCCCCCTACACACACATTTCAAACATTGATTTTCTGCTCAGCACTTAAGACTCTCTCATATTTTCCACCTATTTGTTGGGTTCCTTTCTCCACCTACTCAGCGGGCTGTAAGGTTCCTGAGAGGAGGGACCTTGCTGGCCTCTCTCTCCATCTTTAGCTCTCAGAACAAAGTAGGCCTCACAAAGGAGTTGTGGAGTGGAAAACGAGGGAAGGACACTTTAGAAGCTTGTCAGGAAAACAACACAAAGAAACTAAATGCCACAGGGTATTCATGGACACAGAATAGATGATTGTGGCTGGATTATAGGATGTATTAAAGGCATAAAGCAGGCAAAATTGTATGACCAATCACAAAATAACTTTCCAGGGTCTCCAGAAAGCTGTGGCCAATTTTTGAGAAGAAAATTGGTGAGCTCTAACCCTCCACAGTCTTTCTAAAATGAGTCTCCATCTTGATAGCCCAGGATAAAACTTTCTTGGGAGATTGATATACTGTTAGCATACACTCAGCCACGAAAGATACATTCTCCAATTCTTTATCCAGGTTTTAAAAATGGTATATAGGGAGTTTTCTATTTTTATTATTATTAATGTGCCCCCAAATGTAGGTAAATGGGTGGCAATCTTTCAGTCCATAGAGAAAACATTAATATAAGTTACATAGAGGTTTAGTGACTTGAGTTTGAGATAGAATAATCTTAGGGCAAGTGGGGATTTGTTGGAAACAAAATTGTGTTTAAATATGAGTGAAAAGTAAGAACAATAACCTATCATGCTCTCACATGTATTTACTCTCACAATAGTAAATTTTACGTAGTCCCAAGAATGCTATTTATCAAAGCAGCTCCCAGGTATTGGGATGAACCAGAAGCTTTCAAAGTGCTGATTGATCACTCTTTGCTAACAATTCACTACGATTACACAGCCACTCCAAAATCAACAGCCTGGAAGAAAACGATATGAAGCTTGGAACAAAAGCTGGAATGTTAGGTTAGCAACTGCCTTACACTGCAGTAAATATGACAATTAATATTCATAAACGTTTAGAGGCATGATCTGGTAACAGTATGTAATGAACTGCATGTGACATTCAATTTTCTACCCCCAGAGGACCCCTGGCTACTCCTCACTTTTGCATAACAGAACTGTGAGAGAACCCTGGGTGGGTTTGCCTGTCTCTCTACCCACTGAACTTCTTAAAACACTTGGCAATGTTTTCAGGGTAGTGTAATGTACGTACAGCCGGGGTGTACCTGTCTCCATCTCCATCCATCAGCTCAGGTATAGGATGTATTTTTGGAGGTTCACCAATTACATCACAGTAATGAAAGAGCAGCAACCAAGCTCTTCAGGTTCTTTTATCTGCCAGGTGTTTTAAGTCACGCATTCTTTTTGAAGTGTTGGAATGGGATGTTTGTGGGAGGAATTGAACTGCCATACCCAAGATATAGGGAAAGAGTTAAGTGAATTCCCTGACGTTTTTTTCTCCTTTGCACCTTGATTGAAATCATAGAAAAAATGTACCATTTCTCATCATCAAGTATTGCTCATTGTTTATTGGCCAATAATGCATCTTTCAAATATAAATCTTCCTCCAACCTTATTCCAGTCCATGTGTCCTGCATCATCACAGAAATCCTGGCAGGGAAGTGTTCTGGAATGAGCTCATCTTTTTGTACCATGTCAATGACCACATTGATTTTTTGTTTACATTTGGTTACAGGGGTTTATTGAGAGATTTATTGATAGGAGAGTAGTAGAAAATGAATTGTTCATGAATCCTTCCATCACCTTTTGTTATCTGAATGCAGGTAGACCCAAAAGACTCTGATCTTTAAGAGCTGTTACTTAACACCTAGGGATGTGAGAACCTTTCCTAATGATAATGATAATGACTTCTGGCAGTTGTAGTTTCCTCTAAAGTTTACAAAAGGTGCTCAAATGCATTATTCCTTCTGGCAGGATTCTTACTACAATTTTATGTCATAAGTATTTTAAAAACCAATGTTTTCTAATAGAAATACAAATGTATTAATTTAAAATTTTCTGGTAGCTACACTAAAAGACGTAAAAAGAAACAGGTAGAATTAACTTTACTAATGTATTTTATTTAATCCATTATATTCAAAATTGTATCATTTCCACATATAATCAATACAAAAAATTATCAACTAGCTATTTTATAAGTTATGTACCAAGTTTTAAAAGTCTGGTATATATTTTTAAACTTGCAGCACATCTCAGTTTGGAGTAGCCACATTTCAAATGCTCTGTTGCCTCATTTGGCTACCATATTGGGCAAATATCAGATATGGATGAAGAAAGAGAGGGTCAAATAGATGAGGGACTTTTTGAATTTATTTGATTTGGGGTTTGAGACTATAGAAAAGCAAACTGGAGAAGTTATCAGGGAATGATTCCATCATGTAAGTTAGGGTTCTTTAATGTTAGTTCTGGAAATGCCATAGGATTTGTGTTTTTAAAAATATGCTTCATATAAAATTTGGATGCACAACCTGGTTTGGGACAACTCTTGGGTCTAAACTTGAAGTTTCATTTTGTTATTTATTCATTCCTATACCTACTCATTCATTTAACACGTGTTTATGGAAGATGTGCTATGCACCAGACAGCACCCCTGGGGCTACAGATGCATTGGTGAACAAAGAGACAGAGTCCCTGCCCTCATGAAGCTTACATTCACCTACCTACATGGCATAGCCGTCTTATTGCAGGTATTGCCATAAATGCTGGTGGAATCAAATCCAGTGGACAATATTTGGAACTGGTTCACCAATCTCCCTTTCTGGAGGACTCTGTAAAAATCTCAAAGAAAGAACAAAAATATGGGTTGCTCAAGCAGGCCCTTTTTGTTTGTCTATTTTTATTGATTTTATAACAAATATATTTGAAGAGGTTACAGTGTGAGGAGGACATGGCACAATGTCTGAATTGATTCCATTTGGTTAAATTCATCTATTAGTATCTTGAGCATTTGGAATATGTCTGTGTGTGTCTGTGTGTGTGTGTGGACAAGCATGCATGCATCCAGCATGCACTTCCCCTCCCTGCTGTGGGGCCTCTTTACCCTTAAACTGATTGAGGTCACAGTCTGTGTGATGCTTTTTGCACATTTATGTTAGAATTTCCAAATTTAGAGAAGGAAAAGTACCATTCATCACTTCCAGCACAGTTGTCTTGCTTTGGCTGACTTTTTGATCCCACAAATATACATTGAAATATTATCATGAGATAGAAATTTAGCTGGATTCTGGGGTTCTGTGGTCAATGAGGCACCCATGCTCCCTGCCCTCATCACCAGTAGAGTTTTGGTAAAGGTACATTTTAATAAACTTTCCCGCTTGGGCTCACTTGAATTTGGGGTGTTCAAATTGCCTGGTCCTTTTCTGACACACCACGTATTTACACAAGTTTCTTGTGTAAATACACAAGTTTTGCATGTGTGCTTTGACTTGACGTATACAATGCTGTTTCTTGGAAGAATTTATAGCGCACTCCTTTGTCATCTAGAAGAAAATCTGCTCAGCTGGTTTTCTTCAGCCAAGTACTTTCATTTGACTCTAAGGTAGCTAAACTTTGATATGCCCTACTGTTTTGAAACGGTGTAGAGATCTAGACGTGTTATTTTAAAAGTTTGTAAATCCTGTGCAGTATGCAAATTAATGACCTGTAACCCTTTTTCCAGGTGACTTATTTTGACTTAACTATGTCCAAATAAATGTGTTTGTTTAAGAGCGCTCAATGCTACCAAAACCTGACATGTTAAGCCTCTCCTATGGCTCATAATATGTACTAGGGATGTGGACCACCCTCTGTTTTCTCATTATGCCAAATAATGGAAAGTGGAAATCACTCTAATCCTCTCTTCTGTGTCTGCTATACCTCTGCAAATATGATAAATGCAATCCAATTAAAAGTCATTACCTTGCCAAGGCTTGGGCACAGTCTATATAGCCTTTTGTTTTTCAATCCTCTCGATTATCTGTCTTAATCAAAAGTAGAATTTTTAGCTGTCTTCCATTTCAGTTTTCTCTTTGAAAAGAGGAATATCACTTTAAGTGTTGAATATTGTAGTCCTTGTTCTCTGTACCATTCACGTGGCTGTACTCAGTGCAGCTTTATATTATTATACAAGTCAATTCTTCCTGGGCATTTGTCTTATCTCCCTGATTAGATTGTAAGTCCTTTGAATTCAGCAATTTCACTTTATTCTTTGTGATGCCCCCATGGTGCTTTGCATATAAAAGTCTTGTTGACCGAATGATTAATGGTTTGTGGCATATGTTGGATCATAGTTGCTAAGATTTAATAGTGGCTATGAGTATTAAAAAGTTGAATCAAGTAGGTATATTAATATAACTACAATACAATAGCAAAAAAAAAACAACGAAAGCACAACAGCATAAAGCTTGCTGTTGTTACTGTTTAATTATTCTGTCTACTTCAGGTGTATTCCTGCCCCCAGTGGATTTTCTTAACATCATATACTTTTGATAGAATTATAACATTTCCAATTTTTCCTCTCAAGTGGTTATGGTTTACATAGGGTTACATGGATTGATGCACAATATATTTGAATCAGCAAGCACCTTAGATGTTTAGGTGAGTAAACTGATAATTTTCTGGCTTCTTTAGCTCTGAGATTCTACAATGCTATGAAAAATGGATATTTCAATCAATTATCTTGATGTTTAAGCATATGATGTCAAAAGATTTTATTTAACTAGCATAGCTCTAACCTATTAAAACATTTGTTAAAGAAAATTTATTAGAATAAATCCATAAAATGATCAGCAAAAGTGCAAAACAAAATCACTCTGATTTTGTTGATTTTAGGGAACAGTACCTGGATCTAAGTAAGAGTCATTTTACATGATGTAGATATAGATGGGCAGCCAACTATTTTATGCATATATTACTAAATATGAAGCTACAAATATCTGGGTTTTTGGCATTCCTTTTGTCAAAGCACCTTGATGAATAAGTAGCTCTCTTTTTTTAACCATATAAATACAGCTCTCAAGATTTATTTTGCTACTTTGTGTTTTGGTTAAGCTACCTTAACTATCATAGGCATAGATGGACATTATTTGGGAATGGATCATCACCTGTTGAGGAGGGTGGCACCCCAGAAATCAGTGGCAACACCATTTCCTCTGACAGCTCTTGCTTTAGGTTGGATGGTCCAGGATGTTCTGGCCAGTCTTTTCTCTGAGGCCAACCAGAACTATCTCTGGTCTGTTTGCCACAGCATTCAATTCAGACTGGAAGATAAATATGGTGGGAGCTTATTGGCTGGTGGGAGTATCATTGGTGTCCTTGCAGTCCCACCTGGTTCATGGTAGAACTTTTAGGTTTTTTTTCAGTAAAGTAGACTAGCATAGAAACATTGTTTTTACTCATTACATGACTGCGAAACCATCCACCTCTCCCTGTAGTTTTTCCTTGGCTTATTTTGTAATGGAAATGTGGGTGATGCTGCTTCAGAATCTGTGGATTTCATCATTATATGAGTTATTTAGAAGCAGTGAGAATAAATTATTCCTATTGTGATCCTTAGGTTATTGTGAAGAACTTGGTGATACTTAGAAATAAATGTGAACAACTGCATTTCCACCAAGAATTGAAATGAGACTTATTCTTAGAAATTTAGTGTCTATATGGTTTCAGTCCATCTAAGGCTAGGGGTTTCTATAAGACTGGCATGCCCAGTTGCCGCTGCTGGTACTCAACAGCCATCTCTCTCCTAGCCTCATTTTAGACCTTGTTTTATTGCATTATCATGTATCTGTTACTGTCTCAGTCTTCATTACTCATCTCTTAACTCTTGAGGGGAGAACATTTATCTTATTCAAGTCTATAAAAAGCCTTAGCAGCTAGAACAGTTCCAGGCACAGCATGGTACCAAATAAACATTTTGGAATAGGTAAATGAATAAGTCTGAGTAGTCGTATCTTTGGCAAAGATGATCACTCCAGCACCTCAGTCATCCAATTCCCCTTTCAATGCTAGAAAGTAATTTAAATCTGGGCACTTCTGTAGTTCATGAAATTTCAATTGGAATGTACAATTGAAGCATTCACACAAAGCTGGTAAAGTCTGGGACATCTGTTTAATCCTTTACTTTTTGTAGTATGGAGCCCACCAAAGATTTTGAAAGTCAAATGTATATTTATTCCACAGAGAAACTTTATCAAGCAGTGCAAAATTTTACTGGTACTGGCTGGTGATATAATGGGTAGTTTAAATCCTGCTAACTGCAAATAATTTTTCAACAGTGTTTATGATTGTGGTAGAGTTTAGTGAGGCAGAAGTACAGATAACATAAATATTTCGACAAAAGCCCATTGTACTGGAGCCATAAATAAATTAGATCCAGTTTGTAAATAAATTCAGTTTTTCCCAGAAAACATTTATAATCCTCTCTTGCTGCAAATGATTGTAATTTATATAGAAGAAGTCCTGAATACCTTTTTTTAAAAAGTCAGTTCTCATTAGGAGGCAGTGCCTGGTGCCCATCAAGTGTCTTAGACTGTGTGACTCAATTAGACATGAAGGATACTGTACAGACCACCTAATGCTACTAGTCATTGTACATGTTGATAATGACAATTTCCAGAGACCATACATAGTTTGGTAGTCTATGAAGTTGTCATATTATATCATTCCCTTAAATACCTAGCTTGTGTTACCACTTAGCAATGTTGAAATTACCCCCTCTCAAATCCTAAGTGCTATTTAGTGTGTGTATACACATATGCATAGCACATCTGTTCATATTTTTTATCAAAGTGTATAATGTTTTCTCAAATTAAAAAAAAAGTTATGTTTTTCAATGACATTCCATCCATCCCCACGGTTTTGAGTGACTTCATATTAAATATGAGGTAGTGTTGGGAAACTCAATATGGGGACCTTTAGTGCTTGAAATAGAGGCAGAAAATTACACTCCTTGGAACCATGTAAATGTTTTTTTTACACTGAAGACACAGTGTTTGTAATGGGGCCAGAGTCCAAGCTGAAATTAGCCAAATCAAGGAACTTTCCTCACAAAATCACTTTAAGATCAGAAGTCATTGTTGTCTTTGTTACCAAACTTTGTGAGAACAAGAACCATTGTTCATTTTCAAGTTAAATCTAATTTTGAGACTCTAAAAAATATCATTCTTTTGAGCAATCTCTGTTCCTTATCAAACCAACAGTGTGCTTAGGTTAATGTTCTATTGCTTGTTCACATTCCTTTTATCAGCAAGCCATTGCTACAACTCCCTCTTCTGCCAGACATGCATATTTCCTTTACTTTATGTAGGACTCCTGGCAATAAGAAAGCTTTTCTGTTTTGTAACAGTAAGGAAGGGTTTGCATTAAGTCAGCTATGAGAATGATTTTGAACTTACACTTACACTGTTTATTCAGTACTACTGTACACCTATCTTTGTTAACTATATGGTAGAAAATAGAGCTCAATCTCATTTTCTTTTTGATCTTTATCTTTTGGGGGTTGTTTTGAATGTTTTCACCCAGTTTACATTTATAATTCAGTTTCCTCGTCACAAAATGCACTCCTCCCAACTAGTTCTTTTAACTTTGTAGCTCCTGAGTTTTGGTCTCTCCTTTGGAGGCAAGAAGGATCTCTGCCAAAAGCCACCAAGCCACACTTAGGTCATTATAATAAACAAGTTGGGGCTTTCATTTCACGTGGAGAGCTGAATGAACCCGAGCTGTGGTCACAGGGATCCCAGTTGCTCCCCCATTAGCAATGGCACATTAATGCGCCCTCATGCTCCCTTCCCCCCTTTAAACACTTTTTTTTTTTTTAAGGAAGCAAACCAGGTCACTCTTTAGCATGTGAAGGGCTACAGCTTTCTTCTGAAACCACCATCAACAACATAAACAAATTAGAGGTAGTAAACCACACATTCTGCCCACACATAAACCACAGTCCTCACCAGAGGGCAGTCTACTTAATGTGAGAATAACAGCCCAGTTTTATAAGCCTCTACTGGGAATAAATTCCAGTTGCACTGGTTGGAGCAAAGTTAGGCAGCCAGAGTACAGTCTCTCCTAGGTTACATGTTGGGAGAGACCAAACAAATTCTCAAAGTGTCTTTCCAGGAAATATATTTTATAAGCTTTTGGTACACCAAACCTTGACCATCCATTGGTTTCCATTATGTAAAACTAGGATTGTTTGAGTGGCATGGACTTGAGGTTGAACTTGTCCAATGTACTGATTTTATGGAGAGGGAAACTGGAACCTGAAAAAGCTACGACTCAAGGTGAGCTGGGCGCTGGAGATGTATTGCTGACTCCAGACGGCCGCGAAAGGGCTAGTGCTGCTGCCACCTTCCCCAAAGGGCATAGCTTACAACCCCTGACTTTGACCCACATGGGAGTTGTAAAATATTCTCTATACCTTCCTGATGCTGATACACTTCCTTTCCTGACAATGGTTGGTCCTCAACGAATGTGTCCAGCCTTAAACTAATGTGTTCCGTCATCAGTAAATTCCTGCCTGTGATAGTCTTTTCTTAAATACCTGTTTAAACAGTAATTTAGATAAGAGTGTCCCATTTGTGTGCAACAGGAAATGCCTGCCTTCTTTTAGATACGCTGGCAAATAATTACTGTAGATACGGCTTGAATACTGAGAGGCTGTACTGTGGTCATGTCAGACTGCCTGAGGAGTAACCACCCAGTTGGCTGTGACATAATTTCAGGGCCTTTCTAGTTTACTCTAAATGAATCTGAAGGAAAATCACTTTGGGGATATAAAAAGCTTGCAAGAAAAACCATCAGGTCAAAGGTTGCAAAATTTTCTTCAAAGTTTGTGTTGCTAGAGGCAAGTTGAGGCACAGAGTTACGATGTCAGAGAATCACTCTTTGCCATGTGATTAGTCCGCTCTCACCTGGCCAGTCCAGTGGCTATTGGTGCTTGTGGCTCCCTAACAACAGACTATGCCAAACATTAACCAGGTTATGTTTTTCCTTGGAGTAGTGCTCACAGAACTTTAATGTCTTTATTTTAGCTGTTTTAGATTCTGTAAGTAGATACTGAAGGGCTTTAGTGATACCTCAAGTAGGAATTTTCTAACAATTTCTTTACATAGCTTTTTTTTTTTTTAAATTCTTAGTTCCATCATTGAAGGGGAGCTTTAACAAGTGGCCAAACCCATTTCATAATAGTTTAGAAACTACCAGTTTAATTCACAAACCATACTTGTTTAGTGAAATGTCTGTGAAATTCCTAGGACAGTGGAGAGATGCTTAACCGGATTTAAAAGCCACAGGACAAGCAAGAGGTATGCCACAATCCTATGAGAAAGATAAACATTTGCTTGTTGATTTTGTCCCTTACTTTCAGTTCATGCGGTGTTTTGCCTCCTAACACTCCTGCATACTTTTGGGTCTCTTTGACAGCTCACAAATTAAATATTTTTAGGAAACACAGGGGAAAAGTTCCACAAGGAAGAAATGCAATAGCATTGTACAAGGAAGTAACAAATACTAGAGGTGCAGGGAAGCTTAGAAGGTCATTAAAAAAATTCCATGTGCCAAGCCATGTTGATAGATTATTTCACAAAAGTAATGGTCTCTAGAGACATGGATTCTACACGTGCAGTCCAGTGTCAAAAGATTCCACAGAGGTCTAGTTTCTTCTCACCCCTCTCTGGAGGCAGCATGTTCTGAAGACCATGTCCATCAGCAGCTTTGATTCTATGAGATGCCTCTGTTTTCTAAACCTATACCTCTGGACCCTTAAGACAGTTCTTCAAAGCTAACTTAAGTCAGTGTTCTGGAAAATCATTTCCCTTACTTTTACTAGTTTTCTACCTTTCACTGGGATCTTAAATTTCATTATCTTGGGGCCATTCTCACAGAATATTCTGCTGGCCAGTTCATAGCCTTCTTCTTTGTTCTGTTTGTGCATCTGGCATTACTTGGACTCCACCCTTTTCCCCGGGCCCAGCACAAATTTATTGGTTGTGTTGCTGGTGCAGAAGAACTGGCTCCAGAGGTCCTCTGCTTTCTCACAAACATGCTGCTGTAACCACTCTGTAATTGTCCTAACAAGGGAAGAAGAGTGTGTCCGGTTTGAATTTTGGAAGGAAATTGATGTCTTCCCCCTCCCTTCCCTGCCCCACCATTAGCAGGCACGGATTCATGGATTGGTGTTCATGTGCTCACGTCCTACCAGGAGGTCCCTGGTGGGCCTTTGAGGTTTGGCAGCTCCTCCTCTCCTCCTAGAGCTGGGCACGCATCCTCAGCTCTCAGCCACGTGTAATCCTTCCTGTCTGCTTGCAACTTGGGCACAAAGTACTGGCGCTTGGGCCCACCCTCTTTTTTAGTAGCAATTAACCTTTACTACAGAGCTTCCTTTGAAGTTTGCTCATGTTTTTATTACAAAACTGCAATGAGGAACATAATGGGGGGAAATGTCTAAATTTCTGAGTTACCTAATCTGTTCAATTCCCTAGCTGGTCTCCTCCTGGCAGTTGTTTCATGTAGTTATGATCTCAACCAGTCTGTCTGAGATCTCAAACCATGTTTCTGTCTCAGCCTATTTTTAAGATTAGTGAACTATTACACACACACACACACACACACACACACACACACACACGGCAAATGCACATGGATGTGTATATTATATGCATGTGTGTGTACAGCTGAGTATAAAGAACTGCTTTCTAGTTTAATGCCAATGGAAATTACTTCATAGTCAAATTATGTATATATTCATTTAATATTATTATTAAACCCTTAGTTGCCAAATATTTTCTATCAATAAGCTAATGTGAAGAGTAGAGAGGAAAATTATTTATGTTAGTATCACTAATGACAATGCTGAGTGATAAGTATGATGACGAGTTCTGAATGCTATTTATTGATGGTGAAACTCAGGATTTTGAATGGCATCTGCCCAGATTTGCAGTTAAACTAGGCAGAGAGGCCAAGTGAAACAAATGGTGACTTATGTAAAACCCACAAAAAGAAAAGGCATTTTAGGCCAGCCTTGCAAATAAGGACCAAAGAATTACGAGTGAAATGGCATTTTTTTTCCTAGCCTGATATTCACAGGAGCACAAATAAATGAAATCGGTTTTCTCTGTTTTTCATTCAGCAGTAAATCATTGGTAATCCAAGGTTGGTAGAAAAACAACTATGAAACTCAAAGAAAATACAAGAGAGTCTTTTTTTCCCTCCCTACGATAGGTAAGGACTTTCTAAGAAAAATGTAAAAAAATAACAAAGGAAAAAATAGACTATTGTGTAAGAGTTAAGAATTGTGTACAACAAAACCCCATTAAAAAACAAATGATGAATGATTTGGGGAAAGTCACAAAAATTGTATCAAAGGGCTAATCTCTTAATTATTAGTAAGACAGGCCATAAAAGCCCCATTAAAAATGGACAAAAACAATGAACAATTTCAGAAGAAGACATATGAATGAAATAAATATATAAAAATACTTTATGTCAGTAATCAATGAGATATGAATTAAAGCAACAATCAATATATAGTCCTTTCCATTGCATTAATAAATTTTAAAAATAAGACTTAGTAATAAATGCCAATAGAGGCGGTAGGAGTGTAAATTGGTATACATCTCTGAAAAGCAATCTGTCAATACTCACTAAGCATTCTTATAAGAATCTAACCTAAGGAAATTAAAATGGATGAATATAAATACTTACATGAAAGAACATTCATTTCAGTGGTATTTACAGTTTTCAGAAAATTGTAAGGAACGTAAATACTATGGAAATGCTTCACTTATTGTGGATTCATATAATGGAATATTATGTAACAATTAAATGTAGTTTTAGAAAATATATTTAAAAGCATCAGGAGATGCTCATAATAAAATACCAAGTGAAAAAGCAGAAAAACAAACTGCATACAGTATGGCCACTATTTTGAAAAAACAAACAAAACTTTAAAACACATCTTTAAAGAAAAATAAAACAAGTTACCTAAAGAGTTAAAGGGAGGACTAGACTTATACATCTGGGTTCTAGACTCAGTTAGTTGACTTTGGATATATTGTTTAGTATCCTTGAGCATCGGTTTCCAGATTTGCAAAAATGAAAGATTATTCTTTCCACCATACTTTTCTCACTGGATTGAGAGTGTCAAAATGAGAAAATATAAATACGTCTATGGAAGTTATTGTTATCAGTATTATTTCTGCATTTGCCACTTTATAGATTCTGGTGTGTTTTCAAAACGGAACTCTTCTCAAGTGGATACCTATGCTAGTTATTCAAAGAACCATAGACATGAAGATAATCTAATCCAAGTGTGTGCTTTTGTGTGGTCCCTGGAGATATTAGAACACTTAAAATTTGATTTCTAAGAGTATTCCCCAAGTCATTTGCCTCAAGTCCAACAATAAATTTGTCTTTCTGTCCTCAGTCAGTTAATGACACACCTAAAGGATGCATGAAGCAAATTCCAGTAGCAGGCAATTCAGCTCCAAGAAATTACAAGGGTTATTTATCTTTATGGGACCAGTGATGTATATAGCACTGATACTTACCTACTGTAATGTACTCAATCTGTCAGTGTGATATCTGAGCAGTGCTTTAATTAACTGTACCTATAGCTCAGGGAAAGGACCTACCAATTTTTTCCTCAATAACAGAGATTTAATGGAGATATGATAATTGAGGTAGTTTGTCATTTAGATGAAATGATTTAGCAGCTTTTTGGGTAGTTTTTGAGTAATGTACATGGGGGCATTAGTTTACTTTGGTTTATGCAAATATGCAAGTCAGTATGATAAACTGCATTTGCTATTGAAAATTTCATAATGCTAGCTAGATTTCATTGAAATATTGTTGCATGTTTTGATACATAAAGCTCAGCAGTTTTATGTTTCCTTTTTTTTATTGTCACCACAGCCCTTTTTATATTTAATTCAGGTGATACTAGATTAACAGTGGCTCCAACACAAATTACTTGGGTTTGCATATACAGTTAAATGCCTGCATGTGGATGAATAGAACCAAGAGTTTTTCTCCTGGATATGCTTGACCTGTGTGAGTTTTCTTTAGGTTTAATTGGAATGTGTTGCCATTGTAAGCAGAATTGCATTCAGGCTTTAAACTCAAATTCTTCTGTGAAGTAGCCTGGGCACAGATGTGTATTTTATCTCCACAGGAAGTGAAACTCAAATGTACTTGTTTAAATTATGCATTGGGAGAATTTGTGGGTAACTCAGAGGCCATGGGACCAGTTATGGCAGTGGGAGGGCTCAGATAGGTTTGTCTCTATCCTTTTTTAAGATTTGAGATCATTCTGAGCAATTGACAGTATGACTGATTTAGCCCTTTGAGGAAGTAGGGAAAATTTTACTGACCTTTAATAGATAAATACTGAAGGAAATAGTTCTGTTCATTGGGATGCCTTTTGTTTCCTGCTGCTTAAATGGACAAGTCTATAGATGACACAGTGTCTCCCATTTCTAGCACTTCTTGAGGAAAAAAAATCTTTACAATGGGAGATAAATTCCTTTAAGAATCTGTAAAGCAACTGCATTTGCAGCATTAAATATTACAATTCTAGAGAGAGATGTTTTGATGTTTTTAGCTATATTAAGAGTGCTCGTGAGCTTCTGGCTCTTGGGTTGAAGTGCAAAATCTCCTGGGAGGAAAAAAATTAGATAGACTTAATCAAGGGTGTTTGGACTCTGAAGTATGTTTCTCTGAAAATACTTTTCTGGGGCATTATTAAAATTGGTCCTGTGATGTTGGGTTGGAGAAAAGTTTGTAATGTGTTGTGTTCCATTTCTTATGGGATCAAAACAGTTTCCTATATTCAGTAGAAAACTAATCATTTGGTTTAATGTTTAAATAAAATTACATGTTAGGTTCTTTATTTTACAAGAATCTTTAAGCATCTTTATGCAGATCACTTGGAGAATTCCTAAGAAGTTCTGAGTGTTCTCTTTCAAGGGCTTATTGCCTAATTGGTAATAAAAGAATCATTCACATTAAACTCTAAGTAGTAATGCAGAGCATTATTTGATCATCAGCCTGAGGGGGGAATTGTGTAAGAATCCAAGGAAGGGGGATACTCGTGTTAAATGAGATGGTAAGGGGACAAGTTGAGACTTGACCCTGGAGGATGATTAGAAGTTGAATGAGCTAAGGAGCAAAGGTAGGGTAGCCCAACAGGAAGAATTACAGAGGAAAAGTTCGGAGCTCAGAAGACAGGGTTCAAAGAGAAAGATTATAAAATGAGATTTTAATCCAAGCCTAAGAACTTTTGATTTTACCTGTGGACACTGGCAATTACTAGAGGTAATTATTCAGGAAAATAGGCATGCCAGGAAGATAACTCCAGCAGCATAATAGATACTCAGTGTTGGGGGAATCCTGGAAAGAGGTTGGAGGGTCTGATGACCTATTCAAGGACTGTTAGAAAATTCAGGAATGAAACCTTGGATTGAAAGAATGGGATAAAATCTTGTAAAGAGAAAGAATAGCATTTAATGACTAAATAGATTCGAGGATGAAAGAGAGGGAAATGTTCATATTATTGTAGAACTTTGACCATGGATAATGAGAGGAAATACAGTATTCTTAATGGAAATGGGGAAGTGGGCAGGAGACTGGTTTTGAGGGCAAATGATAATGTGTAAGATTTTGGACATGCTGAACTTGAATGATAATGAGCTTGTTACTGAGGTCAAATGTCTCGTAGGAATAATGTAGGGAACTGTAGTTCTATGCTTGGTTTAAATAGCATCATCTCATTGTTTGAATCAAGGGCCAAGCATTTCATTAGGATACTTCTGCATGTGCTACTACTTTGCACTTCACAAAATTTTAAGAGGCATCAGTACTTGATGGAAGTTCTTAATGGGTGTTAGTTAATTAATTTCTATCATGAATCAGAGAAGGGGAATTGGGGCCAGAACTCAGGTTTTCTGCCCTCTAGCCCAGTATACTATCTTTGAAGCTTTTAATGATTCATAGCCCTGCAGGGTTGGTAGGATCTTAAAGGTCATCTATTTTGGTCACTAACCAAAAGCTAAAATTCTTCCTTAACTTGTAGTTATCTAGGCTATTTAAAAAACCCTGTGATAGGAACTGAAGGTAACACATTTTTATCTTTGAACAGCTCTGATTGAAATTTGTCTTCTTATAATTTTAACCTATTCTTAGTTCTCCTCTTGAATGTCTACAAATCAAACAAATCAGGTAATCCTAATGGGCAACAAACGTGTTTATTTGCTTTAGGAAAACTGAAATCCCTTCAACTGGTTAACTGGTGGGAAATTCAGGCTCACTCATTATTCTTTATGCCTCTCCACCACCCAGCCCTAACAAGTTGAATAAAGATGTTAAGATCTGACATGGTGCACTCATCTACTTTAGGTGTGGGGGCTATGCTGCTTTGGGGAGTCCTTAGAGCCCCACACTGAGTGTCTGGACTCCTTTTTAACTCTACCCTACTATCCCCTCAAAGTCTTGCTGCCTCCCTAGGGCACTGCTCCATGTTTTTCCATGGTCTCTACCATTTCTCAGTCTAGAGGAATTCACTCTCTTTTTGGTGCACCTGAAGGCACCCTCTTCTCCCTTCCTCCTCTGGAAAAGCCACCTGATTTCTTTAATGATTTTTGCTTTTGTAAATATCCAGTGCAATCACTAGCTTCAAGTAACTTTAACTCTCTGCTCTGCATCAGTTACTGAGGCAAGAAAATACCATGGACTTGGCGATGTGTTTGAAGTATGAAAGCAAAAATAGAGAATGAACAAACAAATTAATATGCCAACAAATAATCCTGCTGCACGAATGTAAGCCTTGCTGCACATGGCAGCCTTTGGAATCTTTGGTGATTCTCCTGCAACTTACTCCGGGATACTATTACGTGATACAACTTTCCAACCTATTGTAAAAGGCTGTTAGTTCCCAGTCTGGGATGGTTTGCAGGGTTGTAGGTGTACACATTGTTGACCTCTTATCTCTATTTTATTCAGACCAATAATTCAGTTGCTGATTGTTTCCCCATCTGGATAATGGATTGAGCTGCCCCATGAGAGTATTGACAGTTGAAGATTAGCTCATTTGATTTATGGATTCACCACAGATAAACTGAAGAGGTGATAATCCCTCCCCCTCCTCCATCTCTGAATAACAGAGATTTTAACACAGGCGTATTTTAACAATGAGTCTTCCCTGTTTTCTCTGCAAAGAATAGCAACATTATAAGGTAACTACTGAGCTGTGGAATTTTGTCTCTTCTATATTAGTAGGAATTCACGAAGTTGTTATTTCTTCACAGGTAATGAGTGTACATACAGCAGCTACCCTGAAATCCCTTTGGAAGAGATGCCAGATGCAGATGGAGTAGCCAGCACTCCCTCCCTCCATATTCAAGAGCCATGCTCTCCAGCCGCATCCAGTGAAGCATTCACGCCAAAGGAGGGCTCCCCTTACAAAGCCCCCATTTACATCCCTGATGATATCCCCATTCCTGCTGAATTTGAACTTCGAGAGTCAAATATGCCTGGAGCCGGACTAGGAATATGGACCAAAAGGAAGATTGAAGCTGGTGAAAAGTTTGGGCCTTACGTGGGAGAGCAGAGGTCAAACCTGAAAGACCCCAGTTATGGATGGGAGGTAAGAATATCTTTTGAGTTAACACATTTATATATATTCAGATGTGTAAACAAAATATTAATTTTTAAATGGTCATACATTAAGCAAATTCCATTTATTGCAAAATGTCTTCAAATACATCTTTAAGAATGTACCTCCCTTACAATCTCACTTCTTGTTAGAAACAAAATATTGGTTAAAGGTAAAACATGTTAGAAAGAAACTCAAGAAATGAGTGGTCAAAGAACTTGAGAATATACTAAAAGAAAAAAATACAGGTTTTACAGTTAACCTTTAGAAACATTGTATATGGCCATCCATATAGTGTGTAGTATAAACAACAAACCCCAGTATATGACATGGTTTTTATTTTATCTTTTCTTGGTTGGGGGCTGATTGGAAGGTTGGAGGAAACATTTATTTTCTCCATTTGGTCGTGCAATTAATATGGATTTACTTTTGTTCCATATGTTCATTTTTCTGCGTTCTTCTAATATATTTTAATTCTCTGGTGATGACCCTGCTTTGATGCTACCTGCTTCCAGAATGTGAGCTCTGTGCTGAATTCTGTGATGATTCTTTACATTCAAACTGATTGAATGAATAATTTATGCATAAAAATGACCTCAGAAAATGATATGAAAATCAGTCACTAGTTACAGCCATACTCACACAGAATCCTTCTGATAATATCCAAGAATGAGAAGTTATGGTCTGAAATCAAAATTAAGTAAATTTTATCTCAATAGGGATAGGTGACTGTGTTATTCTTCTGAGTTTATGATTTTTGTATAGATTCAGTACATACTTCTAATTTATTTTTATAACTTGAAACCCTTTGTGGTTAAATCATAACCACAATTTCTGGAAAATCCAGTCTATATCTGAAAAACTTGTAGGTAATTTTTATATTAGCAAGGAACTGTTTTTTGGAGATGTGATTGACCTTTAGTTTCATAGTATTTCAGTTAGACAGAAATCAGATAAACTAGATTTATTTGGTAGGTTCTCTTAATATTTATGATCATTAATAGAATATCTGGTCAGCTTTTTAAATAGAAATAAAGATGCAGTGCCTTCAGGACCTAATTTCAAATTTTTATTCCTATGCTTTGCATGTGTCCCCTTGTGAAATCTGTTCAAAATGCTTCAGTAGAAACAATCCTTGTCCGAATTCTGAAACACTGAAAGTTAAGATCTAGATTTGACATGATTACAAGTGAGAAATCCTTCTGTAGTTTTGTATTTAGCCACAGCTCTGGTAAAGTTGTGCTTTAGATACATTGCCTGTAGACACGTCTATTGATAAGAGGGTTTTCAAAAATCACTGTAGCATTAACTGATATGTGAGTTGAATACGTTTTAAACTAAATGCGTAGAACTTTACGTCATTATTGTTCTCCTTAAAATAATGACTATGAGCATTCTAATAATAAGTAACTCATTAAACTTTTATTACAAAATCTTTTGAGTTAAACAACAAGTGCAGAACTACTCAAGATTATCCAGAAGGCTTGGAAGAAACCAAGGATTAATCACGAAATCATTTTGCAATTACAGGGTTGGTAAATGCAGGTCTGTGCCTCTTTAAACAGATTACCTGGGGGTCAGGGGATGAACCTGGGGAAAATTCTGCATTTAGAGGAAATTTAAAAATAATTATTCTTCTCCTTGGGGTAAAATGTCTTCAATGTATACATGGACAAATAATTACCTTGAAAAATAGAAAATGATTCTTTTCTTATGTTAGAACTGAGTTGTTTTATTGCATAGATTTTGAGATAATCTCTGTAAATAGTTCATGACTCTTTGGCTAAAGATCATCCGGTCTCTCTCTTTCCTTTAAGAGTTCAGTTGATGGTCAGTTTAGCAGTTTTTTCCACCATTTTAATGGTCAGCCTCACTTTTGAGAGTGTGGATTGTATTATGAACAAAACTAGAGAAAGGGCCTTTTTTTTTCTTTGGTGATTTTGGCAAACTTGTCCAAGGAGGAGCAGTTGAGCTCTTGACTCTAGTATTTTTTTTCTCTCAAAATCTTACCCTAGTTAATACAGAATCCAATCATAATCAACATAAACACTTTCATAAAGCCATCTCATTCTACTCGTGTGTGCTCATTTCTCATCATTCTCATGTCGCAGTGCCTTAGTTACAGCTGATTTCCCTCCTGTTTGGTTAGATAGATAATTGTGATTAACTAGTGTAACCTCTCTTTTTGATACCCTTTCATTTGTAAAAATGATGAATTGAAGGAGTAAAAACCTCTTAGGCCAAGGAAAATAAACATGAGCATAGGAAATCCAGATTCAACAAACAATTATTGAGTGCCTACTATGCATGATTCTGAACTAAATAGTTCTACGGAAACCCAGTCTCTCGTAACTGAACAAGTCATTGCTGTCTCCAATATTATCCTTGTTCTTTTCTTCCTACAAAGCTCCCCTCCTTGTGCATTTCCTATATAATAAATTGTATTATCATCTGTCCAGATAGCCAAAAAATGGGCTATCGTTGACTCTACTCTCTCCCACACCAGCCGTGTCTGATTCATAGTTCCCATATTTTATCAAGCCTCCATTCTTTGCACACACAGGTTTTCCTACGTGGGAACTTCCTTTTCCTCCTTCCCTTAGCAAATTCCTATTCATTCTTCAAGTTCTCTTTTTGATGACACCATCCTTGACCTTTCAAGTCACAATTTAGTTCAGCTTCAATTTTGTTCCATTATAGTACCAGGTAAATCACATACTAAAGGACTTAAACATTTTACAGCCTCTAAATGATTTGCCTCATTTCCCTATCAGAGCACAGTTTCCTTGATTGCCTGTGTGGCTGTTTCCTCTCAGGACTGTGTCTGGATTGTTCTATCTCTGGTGCCTGTGGTGTTACCTCCTGCTAAGTACATCACCTGAAATAACCAGACTGGGTTGTGAGCTTAGCCTGCTTCTAACACAATACTACAGACAGGCTGGGTTAAGCGACAGACATTTATTTTCTCACAATTCTGGAATCTAGAAGTCCAAGATCAAGGTACTAGCAGATTTGGCTTCTGGTATAAATTCATGTTCAGGTTAGCAGATGGCTGCTTTCTTGTAGCATCTTCATGTGGCCATTCCTAGGTTCAGTGCACAGGCGCACACACACATACCCAGATAGCGAATGGGGGGCCTCTAGTGTCTCTTCTCACGAGGACACTAATTCTATTGGATCAGGACCCCAGTCTTATGACCTCATTCAACCTTAATTACATTTAAAGGCCTTATCTTCAGATAAGTTACATTGGGAGTTAGAGCGTTAACATAGAGATTTTGAGAGGACTCAAACATTCAGTCCATAGCACAGACATTTAACAAATAATTGTTTAATAAAAGAATGAGTGAAAGAATGAATGACATAGGATTAGTGACTCTGAAACAGGAGGCAAGGGGTGGAGGCTGAGGTAGGTCTATGAAAAAAGGTAAAATCTGGATATTAGACATGTGGAGTCAAATCTTAAACTCTGCACTACTGTGTGAGACCAGGGAAATTATTCAAAATCAATTGGTTCCTGCTTTTTTATTTGACCAGGGGCCAATAATAACTGCCATATACCATTACTTGTTATTTAATTAAAATTAAGTAAAGAGATGGTAGTCCTTCCAAAGAAAGTTTTTAAAAGAGAAAGTTCAAGGGTAATATTGTAATTAGGGGCCACCTTTCTGAACCCTATTTAAGTATGTTTTTAAAAGTTAAACTTATTCTCAAAAAGGCACATTTGGAAAATCACTTAAGTTTGTATTTTAGAGAAACAGGGTATTTTTGAAAAAAAAAAAAGTTTATAGACCAAATATAAGGTTTGGTGAGATAAGCCATAGATATAAAAAAACATCATTTGTATGATTTCTCCCAAACCAGTATTGATTTAATAAAGAGAAACTTCAAAAATAATACTAGTGTTTAGCAGTGATTGCCACCTTGCAATGTATAGGACTTATGACTTGTCTTTAACAAAAAGATACAAAGACTGGGGGTGCTTGCTTTTCTCTAGAACCTGAAAGTAATTAGTGATAGAACAGCTTTTCTTTGGTTTAGGACTTTAAAGATACTGATTGAGTGAAGAATGATACAAAAATTTCTGTTGGTTCAAGAGGGGGGTTTTCTCTTTTCCTTCTAAAGATGGCCATTTTGCGGTAACATGGAAATTGCATGGCAGATCAGAGGGTAGGAGACCTCGTGGAGTAACACTTCCTGAGCTCACATCCTCCCCAAGGCTGTGTGTGCTACTTGAGTGATTTGGGAAAAGTTACTTAATTCAGTGCCCCTCAGTGTGTATGTAAGTAGCATGGTGATAATAACTGTAACTATGTAATTAGGGTTGTTATGAGTTTAAAAATGTGATTTCATGTTTAGAATCCTTCCAAAGATCTTTCCAGCTGGTGGAAGAGCTTAATAAAGGTGAACATCAACAGCAAAAGGTCGTTCAAAATACAAGATCATTAGGTAGAGCAAAAGCTAGTAACATTTTGTTTATTGATTTTTATAAATTATTGCTCTTTTTCCCACTGCTTGTTTCTTAGAAGTTCAGTTATCTCTGGGATGGTCTAATTATGTGACTCTGGGTTTATTTGAAAAGGAAGCACTTATTGTTCACAATTAAAACAAGGATTCAGGAGAGATTTATAAATTTCTTTTTAAGCCCAAGAGTGATCTTGGTGACATATTTCCTAATAGTCTGAGATAGGTCTGGAAAAAGTGTGAAGTTTTGTTTGCTTAGAATATTGTCACTTAGCACATTTTTTTTGCTTATCTTTATTATCATAAAACTCTGCAAGTAGTTGTAAGACAATTAATGATGAACCCATTAGGTGCTGAACCCTTATTGTATCCATTTCACCCAGAATTGCTCCAGATTAGTTTGCTCAGTTAAAATACTAGGTATGAATTTAGCTTTTCTTTCTTTCCCCTCAAGCATACACATATTCAGACACAGAAAAATAATGACATGAGTGGACAGTAAATTTCTCTTATGTTCTGTTAAATAGATGGGAAGGAATAGTGGAAAGAGATTTTACTGGATTCAGAAATTCATTAAATAATTTTGATGCAGTGTTTTGACAATACATTATGCTCAAGCAATGTAATCCTGAAATGGGGTATTGCAATGAATGTGTGCCTCCCTATATCATTTTAAAAGAAATTGGTCTCACATTTGTGAGTTTGATTTTGAGTTCTGCAGTGATGCCTTACCTACTGAAACATGCACTCTATATGTTAACTGAAATATGAATATCCATTAAAGCAGCAACGATGTCTTATGTTCAGGACACCTAACAACTGAGTTCAAAGTCGGGAGGCTGACAATCAAAGAATGTATGTTTGGTAATAAAGAAAAATAGGGTAATTTGGGATTTTAGAGATATATACCAGATGTCTTTGAATGGCAATATTTCTCCCCTATTTCCCTGTATGTTTGTTTGAGCAAAAAACTAATTTTACTTGATTTGGCAATTGATCTAGCCAATTGATGTATCTAGCAATTGATTACAGAATAAACATTTATTCATTAATGAAAAGCAAGTATACGTGACAAGTTGCATATCCTTAAAGCTAGACAACTAAGAAGCGGAGAGTTTTATCTCATAATTTTGAAATGACTTGATTCCATTTAAGGGGGAAGACTCCCAAGTATCCAAAAGGGTGTCTTTAATGCATTAAGAAAGAGAAATATAATCTAATAGTAGATTATATTACCATAAAACCTCATATTACAAAGTACCCATTAAGGTTTTGCCATGTTATCTAGCAATATTATTTAATATTCATTTTGGTCAGTTCTGTGTGAAATAGAGTACAAATTATAGAGTACAGAGGTACACTAAGATTTGTGCATTTTATTCTATGTACTTCACTATAAACATTTTTTTAACATGAAAAAAAAGATGGGTTTGTATAATTTTACTTAGTGAGGAATTAAGAAGTGAGAAAATGGCAAGAGAAAAAGTGAGGTTTAGTTAATAGGACTCTGAACATGGTTGCCATTGGGACCCAAGAAGATTTACAAATTCTTAGGATACAATGAAATCAAGAAAAGAGAATACAATCTATTTTATTCATCTTGTGGTTTCAGCATACATAACAGAAACTAAATCTCTTGTTGTTGAAAGAAAATAGATGTTTACTCCTTTGGAGAACCATGAACTACCTCTAGTTCTGACCTGGGCTCAAGAGGAACGACTCTTCCGTGAAGAGGTCAGAAGATCTCTTTATCCCCAAGCGTGCATGCTCTGTCAGTACCGGGGTCCTGCAGTACCGGGTTCCTGCTCCTCCTACGCTTTCTTCTAGCACAGGTACTCAGAGAGTCCGGCCTGTCTGCTCATCTTCCTGCTCATTTGACATCCTCTAATACTTCAAAAGTGTGTCAGTAATGTGGGCAAATCTGGTATCAAAAATGTTTCAGAGTTCCCAAAGTACCAGGGGTCTTCTATTTCACTCTGCCTGCCTGGAAGATCAAGGAGAATTTGTATGCGAGTCACTCATTTTTCAAAAGACATTTGGGTGATTTTCTTCCAATTAGAAAGTGGATCACACAGACAGACCAAAATGAAATTTTTTTCTTATGTATTTACCTTCACACATGCATGATTATTGCTTCCTTCTCTAATTACTAAATCCGTAGTTAAAAACAGGTTCAAAACATGAAATATTCAGAAAGATCCTCTTTTAATAGATTTTATAATTGACTCTGGGATTTCGTCAATTCAGGGGCAGCATTCTTATATATCAATGCTGAATATATATATTTTTTATAATGTATATACATTCCTTATAAAGTTTTGTTATTATAGAGTACTTGGGAACACTGCATCCGGATATTCTATTTTCTAAGCTTTTATCTTGAAGATATGTCAGGAATCAGTGAATTTCCCACTTTTGGGAAGAAACCGATTCAAATGTTTCTTACAAGAATACAAGAGTTGGTGTCGCTTCTTGGCTTCCGAATTTGTTTAGTGTGGTGACATGGAGAGAACTTGTTTCAGCAATGAGAAGAAGGTAGTACTGAGAAATGGGAACACTAAGGAGATTTGTACTCTACACAGAACAAGAAGTAGTCAGCTATCATTGGGAAAAAACAATGTAAACAGACTTCTGTGTGTGTATGTAGCAAATAGACACCAATAGCTACCTGTTACTTTGTTATTTCTTTCAAATTGGTATTTGGTATAACCCAATTTTAGTACAGAGCAAGAAATTTCACAGTGCTTTGTTATAAAGGGATTTTTGCTTATACTGATAGAAGGTGAACAAACATTACAGATGAACAGCTTGCAAGGTCAACAAGAACATCTTTTTTTGAGGGCAGCTGGCCTCTGTGCCAGGGTGGAGATTCTATGCTGGCATCACTAAGGAGCTCCACACCATACTGTGAGCTGAGTCTATATGGCCAGTGGAGAAAATCTCAGGGATGTCTTTCTAGAGGAACATTTAGGGCCAGGAACAAGACCAGCAGGTTCAAGGACACTTAAGTTTATTCGATGATTGTTGGTCATGTCACCTACTCCCCAGACCTACTTCTTCTAGGTCCAAACTCTATCGTAATATTGAGCATTTTTCCCATCAGCTTTCAGACCAGACTTTTAGACCACCACCAAGACACAGAAAATAATTTGTATCTGATACAGAAACAATGCCTCCAGAACCCACACTGCATAACCTAACACATACACACACACACACACACACACACACTCATATTCACACTCTCACTTGCACACACTCACAGTCACACACACACTCTTACAAATACATATGCTACCTTATGTTTTTTCAGTTGATCATTTTCGAATCTAAATTTTGGATTTGAATTTTGGATCTAAGCATTTTGGATGCTTGGCCCTGACGCTTTCTTTATTTAACCCACATAAAAAAAGTTGGGTGTCTTATGGTTCCACCTTGGCAGTCACTATATAATTTTTTTTTTAAGGCCCAGTACCTAATACCCCCCTCCAGAACAAATACAGTAAATAACTAAATAAATCTTTTTTCAAAGACATCAAAGGGATTCCATTTATAATGTACTGCAAAACGTAAATCCTTTCTCCCTATTCCTCTCTATCATTCATGTCTTACTCTTTCAATATGTAACACATCCAGCAGGTACTTCTCTCAAAGACTCTCCCTTCTCAAACACTGTTCTCATAATCAAGCCTCTGCCCCTTCTCTCTCTCTCTCTCTGTATATATATGTATATGTATATGTATATGTATATGTATATGTATATGTATATGTATATGTATATGTATATGTATATATAATATGTGATATATATATAAAATTGATTATATAGATGAACTTATCTCATATGGCCTCTTTTCATTTTAATATTACCTAATGTAAGTATAGGTTACCTAATACCTGGATTTGGCTAATAAACAAGGACCCAACCATTAAACTAGAAAGGAAGATGGTCCTTGCTCCTTGGGGCTGGATATGTAGAAGACGATGATCATAGATGCCTCTGCTCTGCAATCTTCTCTCCTATTCCTGACACACCCACACCCAGAGTTTCCTTATGCATAGGAAATATGCATATATTTTTTATGGCTGTGGTTCTATTTTCTGCAATGACTATTAGCCAGTCACTCATGTCCCAGATCCAGGTGGATCTTCGTGCCTCCTACCAATTGGCTGACAGCAGTATTTCCTTCTGACACTGCAGTTGACCTCTTAGGCTTCCCGAGTGTCCATAGCATGGCACAGAAACCTCAATTGGTGGGCAGCCACAGGGGTGGAGGATTTCTTTTTTCATTGTTTAGAATCCTCTGGTAGGAATTCAGCAGGTGTGTGATGCCAGCATAGAATCTCCACCCTGGCACAGAGGCCAGCTGCCCTCAAAAAAAGATGTTCTTGTTGGCCTTGCAACACAGCCAGCTGGACTCTCTGCTTTCCTGGAAACCTCACCCAAGGGCGAGACTCTGCCTAAGGAATGAGTTAGGATAAATTCATCTCAGCAGATAAGCACGAAGAGTCTCCTTTTGTGAACCTAATCTACAGGTTGGCGCAGGTTACTGGTTCTGTCCTCATGTTCTTTCTCCTATTTAAAAATTTTCTTAACTTGAGCTGGTATCCTTCCCATTACACAGACATAGGAAATCCTGGACGTGGTTTCGAAAGAGATAGAAACCATGCTAGGATGCTGTTTCTGGGCATATACATTTCTGCCATTTGATTGAGACTAAAAACAGATGGAGGGCGGTCCCGTGCAGTTGCTCCACCTTTCTGCTATCCCTCAGGGCGTCCGTAATCCTGGGACCCAGTCGGTTCAGTACAGGGCAAGGGAAACGGAGATCATAGCCCCAGTGAATTTAGCTACAATAGCACTGAGGGAACCAGGTAGCTAGAGAAAGAGATAACCAAGAATTATGGCTGTCAATTTGTCATCAGTGTGGGGCTGGGGCCAAAAAACCTCGCCCTGTCCTCACTCTCCTTAAGCTTTCAAAGGAGTTGTCCTAGGCTTCCCTTGGGTAGATGATGCTATGAAAAGAAATAGGCACCCACACCTTGAATGATTTAGTTTTCCTTTGTTACAGAGCCTTCCCAGTTTTGCATTTTAGAGTCACACTTGGAGTTTATCTGATGTTGTTTTTACTTGCATACACATGATATAGGCAGTGCTTAGGGTGCAGGAACACTGCACAGTGGTTTGCCCTCTGGGCCGTACACCTTTGCCGAATATTGACACTGCTCATCTATGCCCTTTAGGTAATACAGATGTGCCACAATGCAAAGGGGGCACATGTCAGAGGAGCATTTGTCTTGAAGGGCAGCAGATGGGATCTGTAAATCATACTTGGGGAGAAAGGGTGTCACGTGCATATCAGGTAGTCAGTAGCCTAGTCTTTCATCCTGCCTCTTAACCCTTTACAATGCAGATATTTATGTTAACATACATTTGATCTAAAGACACTAGCAGAAGAGAATAAATTGTAATAATCCATAGATAAGTAAATGTTAAACATCATATGAACCATTAAATTCAGTTTTACAGCTGTTTTCCTTCTGTAGTGACAATTTATATGTTTGTCTTTAGCTATTGCTATTTAATAATGGCATCTCCTGAGAATCTAGTTCTTCCAGAATAACAGATAAGTGAGATAAAACCCTTACACTGAGCTCCAGGATTGAGTGTGGTCAATCGTATGTCCAGCATTTGATTACAACTTACTTTATAGCCAAGTCATTGCCTGACCCCCCCCCCCACTCAAGAGAAGAGGAAGTATTAAAAATAGCTCTGCTGCCCAATGGATGATAGTCCAAAAGAAAAAGAATTATCATTGTGTTTAATAAGAGAACGGACAAGCAATCATAATTCTTTCCATTAAGTAAATATGTTAGAAAAATTTATTATGAAATGACACATTATGCGAGCCAGGAATCAAAGATGACATCCTTGCATTAAATACGGTAGATGCCATTAAGGAGAACAGTCAATATGTCACCAAGCCATGGCCTGTAAAAATTAAATTGATTTGGTAAATGTAAGTAAGATAGATCTGTTTGCTTTCATCATCAATTTTGAGTGGGTGAACAGGTGATGTCACCAACCTGGGAGCGATAAAGATGCAGGACCATCTGGAAAGGCAGGTGATGAATGGGCAACTGCTTTTGGATAGTGACAGTGCTGTGGTACTTTGTCACTTGGGATGCAGTACTTAATAACTTTTCAATACCATCATAATAAATTTCACTGCCTTATTAATATAGAAATGGTGAGTTATTACCATGATGGCGAGCGTAAATAACTGGAGATGCAGCTGTCAAAAGCTGATTGTTTGGGCATGTTTCTTTAAGCAACACAGTTGACTCGTGATAATCAACCTATGTCTGTACCGGTAGAGTTTATTGCACTTGTCAAAGGAAAAAGTAGTATTATTCAAAATTATATGAAGTTGTAATAAACAAGTTTAATATATTATCAGACTTTTCCTGTAAGTTTCCAAACACGAGGCAGTAAATCATTTTTAATAATGTCTTTTCATGTAAAATAATGTTCTTATGCAGTAATAATGTCCTCTCTTAAATATTAACAAAACAGTTGACTTCTTTGTATGTGTTTTAAAGGGTATTTTTATTTGTACTTTTCAATCATTTTCTCTTGCAAAAAAAGAGGTAAGGCAGGAATCTTAGAATGTCTCATTAACAAGCTCAAAAGTTGCTGAGTACAGGCCATGTCACACGTTTCCATTTTAATTGAACAGATGTACTCAAGAGTAAACCACAGCAAACGAAATACAGACAAAATTATAAACACGTGTCACTATGAAATAGGCAGGAAAGAGCCTCTGATGAGCATCTGTGTGTATTTTATGAAGCCAAAGCCTACCACTTCATAAGTTTGTCACTGACGTCTCCAGTTTAATGAGGAGAAACAAAATATGTAGATAGGTGTAAGTTGAAGATGAATTACTAGATCAATCACTTAGCACCTTTCAGAGTGTCCGCCATTGTGCAGTGGGAATATAATTAGATCTAGGATGCTGTTCTTATTTATCTACCACCGTGTTCAGTCTGGGATGGAATATGGAAAACTTCCTCTTTCATGTCACTCTGGTCTTTATATTGTTTCTTGGCCAGGCTGACTGTTAATTCTGACATTGTCTTTCAGGCACAGTCTGCCAGCCTTTTAAATGAAATGCCTCTCCACCATTTCTATTACTGCTGAAAAGAGAGCCAGCAGTCTATTAACAGGCAATAAAGTTCAGGAAGCCCAGGACTCATTTCTTGGGTCAGAGGTGAAAATTGCATACTAAATGAAACAAAGGTGTGCCTTGATAGTTCAAGAAGCAGCACCAGAAAGAACACACGTGTTGTTAGCCAGAAGTCTCCCACTTAAAGGGAAAGGAATAATCGTAATAATGTTGGCCGATGGAGTCAAGTACTCAGTTGAGAGAAATTATATCAATCTGACAAATATAGCCTTCACAGGAGATAAAGTCTCTAATGACCTTAAATGCATAGATTTATCATTTAATTCAACAAGCCAATTAATTCCCTTAGGCTTTTGACCAATGCCATTTCCCCTAAAGTTTAGAAATTTTTTACTAGCCCAGAGAATAATGGCCATTTGTCAGAGGGTTCCAAAGCTAAGAGCAGTTGGAGGCAAAGAACAGGAGAGGGGAAAAAAATGGCTAATAGAGTCTTTGCACCTCAGAGATTATGAATATGAAGTTTTATTGATGCAATAGCTGTAGTATTTCATGGCTGAACAGTAGGTGGCAGACATTGTAGTGAAGAAATGGGGAAATTTTAATCCAAGCAATTTTTATCTGATTTCATTAACTTCCAAATATGTCATCAGTATGCACAACACATTAATTTGCAAAAAAATAGGAACACTAAACAGTTATGGAATGTGCTAGTTGAATGGGGGAAAACCAAAAGGGACCTACAGAACTAGAAGCAAGAGATCTAACGTTTCATCAGGTGAAGTGTGTGTGAAATAGGAAAGCCCAAAGAATAAAGGGACCCTTGTATGTGGTGGGCTTTTCCTCACTGCTATTCTAGGTCTCAGGTTGATGAAGTGTATTCGTGATCTGCACGAAGCACTGTGCCTCCTGCATCTCCTTTGTGAGGTTGTCCCTGCCTTTGTTCGTGCTGTCAGTCAGGTGTTCCTTCTGTAGGGCAGCCGCACTGGTAACCGCAGAATCTACTTGCAAATGATTTCTGTTAAACCATATTATCCTTCAGCCCTTCGCTCCTTCTGCCCTCCCCCATCCCTCAACAGTCTGGTCATTCACGGGCCAGGGCTCCCGTGCCTGCCTCTTTGTCATAGGTCTGTGGTTTGTACTGCGGGGAGGCCGAGCGAGACAGTCGAAGGAACAGCGACCAGCCTGGGTGCCAGGAACCGTGAGTTCTTGCCCCACCTCTGACGTGGACCTTGGAAAAGCTACCCGGCTATTCTTCTGAATTCCCACTAAGACCTATTGTAGCTATGTCTTTGGGTCTTTGAATTCTGTCTTGTACACCTGCTCTTTACTTCTTTTTATCCTCACAGATGTGCTCTATGTTATCATGATTTTAGAGATTTCATTTATATCTGGGGCCCCATTTGGCCTTGTACCCTGGGAAGGCCACAAACTACCTTTCAATTAAGTATGAAATAGATGCTTGTTTAACAATTTCTCTTGTATTAAACTAGTATAATTGTGTAATATCAACCTGAAATCAAAGCACCTTTGATATGTGCATCTCTTTTTGGACTTTTATATTTTAGCAGAGAAGGCAGCTTTAGACCAGTCTTGTTCTGGTAGTAGGTTGGTTAGAGAGGATTGTATTCCTAGCCATCTTTGAAAAGATTCAGGTATAAGTTACATTCTGTCCTTGGGGTAGGACTTAGTTCAGCCCCAGATGTATGCTAAGACAATGTTCGGAGATATCATTGGCCCTCCCCAGTACAACACAGGCGCCGTGGGCATATCTCTTAAAAAAAGGGGGTGGGGGCAGTATAGCCTCGGACTTGGGGCACTGGGTCTAGAGACAAAGGACCTCGGTCCAAATGCCCTTCCACTTACTAGCTTTGTGACCTTGAATAAGGATTTAACCATGTTTAGCCTCAGTTTCCTCATCTGTAAAATAGTCATAATAGGATTTGCCTTGCAGGATTTTTGTGAAGATTATATTGCAAAATACTGTAAAGGGCTTAGAGCAGGGCTTGATACACTGTAGTAAGCACTTCAGAGCAAACTGATTTTAATAATTTTTATCATCATCATCATTCCAAAGTTGGGGCTGCTCCTTGCATCCTTTTTGTGAGGGAAGGATTGGGGAGTTCCGTCTCTGGAGCTGAAATTCTTCAGGTTGGCAGACTACCACATCACAGAATTGAATACTGTCCCCTTTCTGAATATCACAAGCAAACGGTCCCTCTAGACCCAACATACTTGGTTTTTCTGGGAAGACACTGGGGATTCATAGATTAGACTCACAGAAGACTCAGTATGACTTCTCACACATAAAATTTCTCTGTTCACCATTCCTTTTGAGTATTTTGAATACAAGAAGTATCAAAAGTTGTGTTTCTTTCTCATAAAGAAACACCAAATATGTGCTATAGAAACCTGAGGTCAAGTTCTTTGACTCACAGGATATTAGAGCAGGAGATTCTGGAGTTATTTGGTTGAGGATCTATGGCTGCAAGCAACAGTAGCCTGAAGTTGAGTTTGCCTGAGTGTGGGTAGAAGGAAGGAAGGAAGACTTCCCTGGAGGATGACTTGAAGGGTGGGATCCCTGATAGGGGCCTCTGCTTCCTTGAGGACAGTTTTCTTCCCCTTTCAGTTCTTCTGACCATTTAATTTGATGTTAATGTCTTCTACCCTGAGCAGTATGGACAAAATTGTCACTGAACTGCCACATGCCAATGATTCTTTACCTACACAAACTTAGGTGTGTCCTAAGGTCTCTCTTTGTGTGTGGGCTTCTGGCTTCTGTTGAAACACTCTGGATTAGGGCTTTGTTTCATTTGGAAAAGACAGTAATCTCAAGAAGACCAGATGTGAATATGATTTTAACAAGAGAATTTTCACTTTCTTTGTACCTTCAAAAGCGTGGAAGTTCTCTTTTGAGGATGGTAATTCTATAAGGGTATTGTCAGCAGTATAAAAGTTGAGGAAGAGGTGAGTTTGTCTGTAGGTGAGCCAGGCTGAAAAATATGGAAATTGCCTGATGAAATCATGTAATCGTTCTGATTTAATTATAGCACTCCATGTGGACCCCTGAACATTGATTTGTCAGGAACATTACAAAGGGTATCATGGTGAGGAGGTATATGATGTCACATGGCGAGCTTGACTCAAAAAGTATTCATTTGAAGTTTGACTCTTTACTCAGCCACCATAACTGATTGATAAACATGGATCTCCAGCTGACTTTAGTTTCTGCTCTTTAAATCTTCCGTGAACCTCACTGAGAGTCTAATGCAGTTGTAAAGAATGGGTTTGAAAAGTTTGGGTTTCTATGTGTGGTCTAGTGAACCTCAGCTCCCTAATCCCCAGTTGCAATCATCCAAGAAGTGTTGAGAAGGGAAATGAAAAAGTCCTTTTGCCTTCAGTTTCTATGGGTAGGATGAAAGGTGCTGTAACCAGCTAAGGTAACACTTAAAATATTAAGACTTGTAAGTCAAGAAAGTCAGAATTGTGATGTGACAAGTGATGTGGACATAGATAAACAGTACCTTTCTAATCTGAATTCTGGTAGACTAGATTTACTGTGGATGGGATGGGGCTGTAGGACTAGATAATTCTACTTGAGCAAAAAAGATTAAAAAGAAGCACTGTCTTCCATAATAGGATGTTAGAATTCATTACCCAAGGTAGGAAAGGTTGAAAATATAGCATAAATCAGACAGTATTTCCATCAGCCACCCATCACTAAGACTATAACAGCTGTGAATTCATCTGTCATTATTTGACAATCACTTTTTGTTCAGCCTTGTTATACCTTTATAAGTTTAGTCTAATCTTGTGGAAAACTTTATCTATATTTACTCTCTCATTAAATAATACCTGTTCATTTTAGTCTACACCCCCAAATATTTCCTCTAAGAGACCCCTAAACTTAGGAGTTTACTGCCTTTGAACTGTCATCTTTTTGTCTACTTGTCCTAAAGCTCCGAACTCTTCCTCCATCTTGGTCTTCTATAAAAAGAAAAGGTGATTTTCTGTGGCTCTAGGCAAAACACGCACTCCATGAAGTAATAAGTGGATCTCAGTACGGTGTATAAAACAAGGCCACTCACAGGCAGATCACAAACATTTCAGAAGAAGATGACGCAGCTATGAAAACTGGTCTGTTTTAAAAAATGAGTGAACCTGTATTTTCAGGAAGAATGGAAACCTCTATTTAATATAAGTCATTTGGTCATTGAAATGTGTCAGAAACCTTGCCCTTTATGCTGAAGTGCCATTTTTTTAGCACTGAAATGTAAAAATAATAAACAGCTGACATTATAGGCACGGACTAAACATCAAGCAAATGACATTGCATCGGAGCTCTTGAGGGAGTTACAAAAGGACCATGGGCCAAAGGAAGAACACTGAGATGTGGTGGCGGAATCCTCTATTTGCAGTGGAGAGACTGTCAGTGTAAAGTGCCGTTGACCCAATTCTCACTTAGGGAGTTTTACTTGGATGGAAAATTGTTTTTCAGTTTGAATTTATATACAGCACTGAGAAGGATAGAAACTAACACGTGGTTCCACAATTCATTCTTATTTTTGCTCATTACTACTTAATCGCCATTTTATCTCCACAAGTACATAATGCATGTGCACCTTGTGTCCCCATGACACGCAGCAGTGTAATGCAGCAATGACTACGCCAGCTTCCTTTTCCTCCTCACTTCCCTGCCCTTTCCTTTCTTCCTCCTTCCATTCTTATTCTCTCTTGTTTTCTTTTTCTTTTATATTTTCTTACTCTCAGCCAAATGCCAATCCAACTCTCTTTACCTAATAAATTAATTGGGCATCCATCTAATAGATGTCACCTTCCTTTAGAACAAATATTCACAGCATTTCACCATCTGGGGGACAGTTAGTCATTTTGAGGATGCAGGTGGAAAACGCACCTGTACTTAGTCACTTACAGAGGCATTTGCTACACTGAAATTATTTGCAGGTGTTAAGCATGTGCTTATGAAAAGGGAAATAGGTATTTGGGATCCAGAGAAAGTTTACCTCTTAATTTAATATTATTTTCTCTCATCTCTATCTCTTGGTTATTTGGAGAACAAATGCACATAGTTTTAACTTGATGTCCTGAGTGACTGCAAAGAGGAGATAGAAATGCAGCTTCAGCTGTTTCATGTGGATCATGAAAGTATTCTTTCTGGCTCCAAGGGCCCATTGCTATCTAGGCTTTACAGAAACAATGCTGTAAAGTTTTCTAGTTTTGAGGACCAAATTGCTCATTCAAATCTGTGATACACAGCATTTTAATGAATTCAGCCCCATTTCTAAAGGCAGCTTTTATGTAACTGTTAGCTTTCCCAGGGATCCTAATAACGAACAAAATTATCTGAACTATTTGGTAATTACCACTGAGTACTGGTTAAGTTTTTACAAACTTTCATAAAGGTATATTAGCCGTATGTCATGAGCCATGGCATAAAAAATAGAAACTGTGAGGAATTCAGCGACCAGGATCCCCATGCTCTGTTGACATCAAATTGGGCAGAATTTGAAAATTCTGTGATCATTTTTCTCCTCTTGTGACACTGCTCTTGTTCATTCTTCAGAAACATTTGCCTTCGCATGGGGACTTATAGATAATTTGATGCAACAGGTTTAAGTTACCATTTTCATAGTGAAAAGAATAGCTTAGCATGATCCCAATTTTCCTTGGTTTCCTCCCATTCTCAAAAGAAGCAGAGGTATTCACATTTCTTTGTCTAACAGTTTTATAATGTCTTAAGAGATTAACAGTGAGCATGAATGAGGGCCTACGGATTAGACAACAAAAAGCCTGGGACGTCCACTACCTTACTTGCAAATTTTACATTTTCCAGCATTGCTGAGGCGAGTATAGAAACTAAGAAAAGATAATAAGTACCAGAGTCTCCAAAGTGTTTAGTGATTCAAAAAATTCAGATGACATGTCAGAACTGACAGACGGATGGAACCGTCTGTGGCAGGGCCCACTTTTTTGTCTTCAGTTAAGCCCTCGGACTGAGTGAACGCAGATGTTATCACGGGACCCCAGACAGACAGTCAGTGAAATGTGACAAGCTGTCAGCAAAGTTACACTACGTTGATTTTGTTAAAATATCCACAAGCTTTATAGTTTCTCTTTATATGAAAACCTCTCAGCTCATTTAGTCAAGAGCCTGGGAGCTAGTGGGGAGATCACTTGTGTTTCCATCATCCCTAGAATACTGTGGCTTTTTTTCTCTGGGGGAATTTCACTTAGCAAATTAAGTAGTAATACTCCCTTCAATACTGAATCCCAAAGTAAGTTTTTCTGATCTCAGAGTAAGTTTTTCCCTTTTGACCCGTTCTATCATTTTTTTTTTTTTTTGCTCAGTTTGTGTTGCACCGCCACACTTTGGCAAAGGATGTTTCAAGATCAGAAAGTGAATTTTTTCATTTAAATTAGGAGCCAAGACGAGAGGTTAAAAGTCTGAAGAGCTACTTTACACAAAAAACCTTTCTTAAAAGAAGTGTAGGCAGGGAAAATGAAAACGTGAGCTTAATCAAAAACTAAGATCTTTGATCCCACTCTTTTTATACATACTTAAAACACTGGAAATTAACACTGGCAAGAGAAAAAAGTCTCCATTGAAAACAAACATTCGAGCAGTTCATGAAAATCAATTGTTTGCCATGTAGGGTTTATGCATTTAGTTTTTTTCTCATCAATTGGGAAAATTTAAAAAAACAGGAATTCTAGACTCTTCAGTGCTATAACCTACCTATATCTAAAGATAAGCCTTGCTTATCAAGTGAGTTTTTTGACATCAATTTCAAATTCAATATAACTCAGGAATTTTGAAGTCAGAACAAGCAATCAATAGATAATTAGCAAAATTAAATAAAGACGATGCGTTTGGAAACTGCAGCCTTAACTATATTGCTTTTAATGATATCAATGTTATCTTTTAAACCAAAGAAGACATCAGTTTTGGCATTTGAGTTGAACATTAGCAGAGTTTATTTGTAGCCTCTGGCTGCATTAATTGGTTGCTTTTTACTCCATGTTGCAGGGCTCCAGTTGCATATAATTTATTTAGCTTCAAATTGCAAATTGTTTGGTAGAAGATTACTTTGCAATCCTAGTTTCCACACATTAACCTCTGTTTATACATGCACTTTTGGAAACTAAAGGTGAAAGGAAAACATGAGCCACACTTGTTTTGTTCAATTTAAGTTGTCACGGAGTATATTAACATACAATAAGAAAGTGTTCTGTGATACTGAGAAATGAAAAAGTCAAGGCATTTTGAAGATAGCATCTAGCCCAATGTTTTTGTAAAACACAGAACTAAATAATCAAACGAAATTATGCATATGGAGGAAATGATTTAGAATATGTTTCGCTGCTAATCGCACTTATGCTGAAGTTTTAAATTTCATCTGTCTGCTCAGATCTATTGTGAGCCATTAAGTGGCTTCCTTTTTTCCCGACAAATTGAATGCTGCAACTGCAAGGAGCTCTTTTGTTCTTTTAATTCAGTCAGCATGGAAATGATTTTCTCATTTCAGGCCCTTTTCTGTCCTCTCTTCATTGTGTCAATAAAATAGAGTTGTGCAGAGCTGCTCTAATCAGCTTAGAGTGCTAATTCATTGCTCCGGGATGCTATCTGTGTTTGGCTACAGGTGGGCACTCTAAGGGGTCAGTCTCCAGGGGAGTGTAATTGTGTGTCTCCTGGGGCTTGTTTGCAGAATGACCTAAAGCTGAAGCCCCAGCTCAGGAAGGGGGAGAAAAACTGAACAAACATATGTCCAGGCAAACGTATACAGCTGTATTTTCATGGCGACCGTTCACTTGGTCTGACATTCTGAGATTCTAGCAACATTCCTTGCATTCTACCTATTCTCAGTCTTCTGTGATTTAGCCATAAAGCATGAATTCTTTTTCATTTTGTGCATAGATCCTAAGGGCACAAGCTATATAATATTTCCCAGATACAAGTTAAAGGCTAGGCTAGGATTTAACATAGGGATAGTACGACCAAACTAAACTAAGAAAGAGAAAGAGAAACCACCAGTTTTAGAAAATATATTCTTTTGTGTCCTGTGAAAGTAGCTTAATTCATAAATAAGGGAATATTATGAACTAGTAAATTAAGCTTTATGGGCAGTGAGGAATTTCTGCCAACTTTGGAGGAGAAATAATGATCAGTTGTTTGGAATAAGGGAAAAATTGCTAGGCATGAGGTTTTTGAGAATTAACATGTCCTTGGGCAGTCTGGGGTGACAGCAAATCTCTGGAATGATTATCATTGTGAGTATCAAAAGCATATTATGAATATGATATTATTTACTGGGTTTGACATTTCTGATGTTGGGATTAAAAATGCCGTGACATCTTCTTTTTATTTTTTCCTAACATTTTTACTTTTTTTTTAAAACTCTCAGTACATTGGAATTAATTCCACTCTCAATGGAAAATCTGCAGGACTTCATTACTCAGGTTATTATATAATAACTCTAAGTAGGTTTACAAAGAAGAAAGGAGAGAAGCGATAAAAGGTTTCAGCTCTGTGAATCTCTCAGCTATAGAAGGATCGAGCAAATATTCATCATTCACTACAGAAACTTAACATTCCGTCTAGTATATTAGAAAAAAAAAGTATCCTGCTTAGAACAGAAGAATTAGGGAGAAATTCTATCTCCTGAATAATTTGAGAAGAAATTTTGTAGTCTTTTGTAGTAAATTCTAACTAGTCTTAACAATGTGTCAGTTTACAGAATTTCTATTGTTACATACTAATTTGCAGTGGAACAATTATTGGTTTGTAGACATACAAATTCTTAAAATATACGCAAAAAGGAAATAGCTTATCTTCCACAAGTTTAAAAGATATCGTTGGTTTTAAATCATTTTCTTTCTTTCTCCAACTAATGTTTCAGCTACATAACATAGCTGGTTTGGTTGATCTTATAACAACATTCCTGCTTCCTGGAAAAGGTTCTGCATTTCACTTTGCTATTTACATTCATTTATTTAGGATTAATTTGGAGTAGCATCAGGAGAGGGAGAGAAAGTATGGCAACTCATAAAACTTATCTCTTCCTCCATTTTTCTTTTCCATTTGGAAATGATCTTATGTAGAGCTCCAAATATTCAGAATTCAAATTCCTTAATCTTAGCTAGAGTGAATTCTCTGTTTTAATGATTATAACTATAAATGATTTTTCTGATTTAAGCAATTATATTTTCAGGCCAAAATAGTTTCAATATTTTTTTCTGAAAGTGATGAGATAGTTTATTTACTTAATTGTTGTGTTTTAAAAGTGCTTTCGTTTTTATTTCCTATTTCATTTTCCTAGAAATGTTCTTTTTTTCCCTGATACCTGAATTTGAGGTCATTTTAGCATTAGCCATCTCTTATAGATAGCCAAATCCTTTGGACATGCTATAAGCTTATGTGGTATGAATCCTTCAATGAGGAGGAAAAAAGCAATGTTTCAACAACTTATTTTGGTAATTTTTATCTTGATAAGAATAAATTCTGACTTCTTGAAATAAATTAAAATCAACACTATAACTTCCCTTTTGTGGGGTGAATCTAAATCATGTTAGCATAGTTTTGGTCCAGACAGCAAAGCTCTAAGCCTCAGTCAGTTCAAAAGGCCCACCAGAGAAAGCAGAGAGCAATGAGACTATATACTTGAAAGGAACTCTACTTTTTTAGAGAAATTACTTTCTCTCCTCAAGTCATCTATTTCACTAATTCTTGTCTGCACTGAGTAGATTTGTCATAAGATAAATGTTGGTGAAATGGTTTGTCCCCATGCCCTCTGATAGGACATAATGGGTTTGGGCTCAAATAAATGCCTGTTGGAAAAAATGAAGTTGGCTTGTCTTTGCTATTTATTTTGATCATCAGTTCCAAGATTTATAATGATGTTGATGATCTTTTCATTTCTTATTTGAATAGGAATTGAAGTTAGACAGTAAAAGTTTGATCTGAGAAGTGGAATAAAAGTGTTGGATTAGTTTTTCTTCTATTGCCAAATTTCAAGGCCATAGAATGCTTTGGGGGGGGGGAAATGCAATGAATATTTTCATGTGTATGTGTTGAGATTAAGTACAGTTAAATGTTCACCATTAGAGTCAAGGAGATAATTTCATAGTTGAGTTAGCTAATTACCCAGATAGTTACTTTAATATGTGACTCCCACTTGGTTGTAGATATCTAGCACATGGAGTATAATAATTCTTTGTATAATTTTGTTAAAAATAACCAGCTTCACAAAATTATTAACCTGAGATATATCTCTTCAATCCATCCTGGTAATCTTCTAGCAGAACTCAATTATTTGCCACCGTATAGGAAAATCTTCTTGTTTTAAATATAAGTAACTATGACTATGTAAAATAAAATACAGAATAAATGTAAAATTTACCAGTTTCAAATGATTCTCCTCTTCCTATTTTAGTTAAAAATGAACAAAAACAACACTTACTTTTGCATAGTTTTGTGGTTGAAAAAAATACACTTTTTGGAAAAAGCTGTCTTCCACAAAGCAGATTTTAGAATAAATGCTTAGCATTTCTAAATAAGGGTCATCAGTGCAATTTTCTGTGATTCAGAGATGAATGGGATCCATCCATTATCAATTCCTCAATCAGGAAAAAAAGGAAATTAAGTTCCTAATTAGGTGAATTTGGACTAAAGAGGTGGGGCATTGAAGGGATGAGGAAAATTGAGAGGTAGTTGATGCCATTTCAGACTAATGATAGGAGAGGAAATGAAGAAAGGGGTGGGCCGGAGTTGAGCCTGAAAGGTCAGTGACCTTATTAGGACAAGAGTAGCAGTAGATCTTCAAAAGCTTTACCTGCCATAGGTTGACAAGGTGTCAGGTTCTGGTGGTGGCCAAACATGCAAATACTTGAGAAAAAGGAAGGTAAAACTAAATTGCATATTTCTATAAGGAAAACATTTGAATCTTGGAGAGAGAATGACATTTATCAGCATTGTAACTATTTTTCTATATGCTGTAAAATTTTCCTTTCAGATAATAGCTAGATTTTAGTGCAGCATAGACACTACTTCTTTTAAGGGTTAGACTTCACTGTTAATATAATGACATTTATCCTTTGTCTATACCTACTAGAAAGATACATAACTTTATAAATGCACTATGGCCTAGATTTATCCTTTAAAACATAAAATGATAGTTATTTACTGAAATATCGGCCATAAAGATGCACATACATTTTTATGTAGAAGAAACTTTGGTTTTTCTATAATAATTTAAATTATTTAGGTATTACCATTGACAAAAAAAATGGTAAAAATTTGATCTTTGGCCAGAGTGCTTCAGAAGTTCTCAAGTAAAGGGATTCTCAAAATAAAGAGGATACATGTATCCAGAGAAACAAAAGATAATTTATAATCAGTTAGTTATAGTCTTTTCACCAATGTTTTTATAATTTTTTATTAATCTTGTAAAGGAAAAATGAACAATAATTCAGATGTTGGGAATGTAAATCAGAGTAGTTAGATGAGAAAATTGTTATGAGTTTGGGGCAATTTTGGCTATTTAGGGTGTATGTCGATTACTGGCACGGAAATCCTCTGAAGCCTAGCTTTTAACATTCAGTGCTCTTTACTAACATGGGTGCTTTAAGTATGGCTTTGACCTGTACATTTGTATCCAGAACACAAGTGATTGTTCCTTCATTATTACAAACACTCAATAAATTAAATATTTCAGATTCTTTTCACTTCAATCCTATCTCGGCGGTAAACACCCATAGATCTCTTATTATGTTATTGTCCAATGGAGCTACAAGAGGAACCTTATATGTAATTAAAAAATTTCTAGTAGTTGCATTTATAGAAAGTACAAATGAAACAGCTGTAATGAATTTTAATAATACAGATTATTTAGCCAAGATATCCAAAATATTATCATTTCAAAATGTAAAAAATTATTAGTGAAGTATTTTACTTTTTTGACACTAAAGTGTTTGAAATCTGTGTGTATACTTACAACAAACACATCTCAATTTGGACTAGCCACATTTCAAGTGCTTAGTAGTCACATGTGGCTAGCAGCTCCTATAATCAACATAGAGAGACGAGCTTGAGGACTCAGACTTTCACAGTGAGATTCAGGTCGGTGTTATCACAAGGCGCTAGCACTGAGAGCCACCGTGAAGGCCATCTGGCCCAGACCACTCGTCTTACAAATGAGGAGACCCGAGGGTCAGGGAGGGTCAGCAACTTGGCCAAGACCATCTAAGCACTTTGTGGAAGAGAGCTTAGACCAGATTCTGAGTCTCCTCCTGAATCTTAGTTTCTTCTGGACTCTCTGAAAATATGTGGCTTTTGCTGTTGATGCAAAGATGCCAAAATATAGTGAAGTGCAAGGGAACAATTAAGCAAAACTAGCCAGCCAGCCAAAACTGGCAGTTGTTAAGAAGGGAGTTTTGAAACTTTGATCTTTGAAGGACTACTTCTTGGGTAAAGGATTATTTGTTGAGATTTCTTGCATTAACTACATGTTACTTAATTAGTTACCCGTCATATTTTTATAAGTAAACATTTATACTATAAGTAAATGCTTTAATTTTTAGCCATTATGGACCATTTATTTTGATATTTCAGTCCTAAAGAGCAAATAAAGGAAGATCTTTCATTTTACACTGAGTTACTACGTTTTTTGCGTTGTTGTGATTAAGGCCATGATGGGAAAATGACTGAGTCCCGACATCATATTCATCAGCCCACAGGCACAAAAAAGAGAACTTGATTCTTCAGATTTCTGTGCTTTTCTTTTCTTAGACAATATCGGAAATTAAGCTCCACCTGACAGGGTCAATAAAATACTACTGATTACAATTTATCTGGAAAGCCTAAACGGGAAAGATACAGGTCTTCTTTTACAGAATTGGCAGCTGATGCTTATTGAACCTGAGCTAACATTCCCGAATGAAATGAAGTGGGGCAGCGTGAGTCATATCGTAACAATGTTGTCATCCTGGGGAACAGTCTCGGTATGAATCTGCGCAGTGCGTAAGTCAAACACCAGAGCACAGAGCGGATGTCAGGGAACCTCCCTCAGTTACAGGCGCGCATACCTGTATCCATAGGGGGGCTCCCCACTAAAGCCGAAGTGGCCAGTAGTTCCCACAGAAAGAGGAGGGTTGCAGTCACTGACTAGATGGAGTTTGTAATAGTATCGTCCTGTTTTCACTCTCCGCAGTAGAAGAAAATTTCTACTAGGCTAACAAGCAGAGGGTAATGAGAAACATGCCAAGTTTAAAAAAAAAAGAGCAAGAGTGAGGAGTCTAACCTAAGAACAGGAAACAAATGTGATCAATTACTCCAAGTGTGGAGCTCACAGATACCTTATCTTAGGGCTCCTTAAAATAAAAGCCTGATTGTTACCAAATGCGTCTAAGAAGTGAGGGAGAAAAACACATTCATGGGGGAGAGCAAGGAGGGGGCTGAGAGGCAGGGCTGGGGGTGGGGGGAACATGACTTTAAATTGAGCTAAAAAACATGCCATTTCTACTGTTTCTCAAGTCTCCTAAAGTATTTGGAGACATGTTTAACAACCAATCACAGCTTTAACCAAGCAGGCAGTAAAACAGTTCAAAGTTTGAAAAGTAAAAATACTCTGAATATGACATGAACCTAAATAGTAAATGTGAGACCTAATAGTACACCTAAATAAGTAGTAGCATATAGTGCTGCTAATGGCTCAGTCAGTTTGAAAAGTTTATTCTGTTCTACATAATTATTTGACTAAGATATTTTAAAGAAGAGATGTTAATTTTGAAATGATCACAAAGAAAAGATCTTAGCTGTAAATATACAGAAAGTATTAATCTTTGATTCAGAATTGAAATATTCACTTTTTCAGTCCAATGTCTGCAAGGGAGTCTACATCTAAAATGTTTCCTCATACGAAATACATAATCATAGCCATTGCAGTGTTAATTACTTTCATCTTCAAAGGACTGATTTGTTCTATTAGTCCTCAGTGGAGAGCAAGGCAGAATCTAATGAAAACGTGTGAATATATTCTACTCATCCTCAAATAAGGAAGGAAATATCAAAGTTAAGGAGTCTATGAGAGAGAACCTGAGGGGTGGATCTTGGCTACGTATTCCCCAAATTTCCCATAAGTGCAATAGAATTAACACTATCCCTTTCTTGGAGATCTTGGGTCAGTAGGTGTTACAGGATTATGTTATGAGGTGTGACTATAAAGTAGTGACTGTTTTTCACACTCCACACCCAGAAACTGCCTCTTTTTACTTCAGTGAATAAAACATCATGATTTTTCTAAAAGCAAACCATTTAAGCACCTCATCTGGTCGCTATGCACATGTTGTGCACAAAGACAGAATCTGCAATATTCCCATCTATCTTCACTTTCACATAAACTCTCACTGCTTTCTCAGAGAACTGTGGTAAAGCATATGGATTTCTGTTTAGTAGAAATGATTTTTTTAAGCTCAAGGTTTTGTGGCGAAGATGCCCCCGTAGATAAGCAGAGAAAAATAATCACCCATTTTTAGAGGGCTTTGTTAGAATGGTCTCACCATCCTGTCCTTCCCATATTTTTCTAATTAAGTTCTAGCCTGTTGGAATCAAATGTCTTCATGGGATGCCAGACTGCTCAAGTAGGCTATTTTGCACATATTCTGTAGCTTGCTCAGCAATTGGGCCTGTCAGTCAGTCAACACGTATTTATTGGGCGTTTATGTGGCGAACCAGACAAATCCATTCCCTGAGCTTTTGCTCTTATGTTTTCAGGGGCCTGTCATCTACACAGAATTTCTAATTGAAACTTTTTTTTTCAGAGCAGAATTACAAGAAGGAAGATGGCACTGCAGGAGTGATAGAATCCATTGATTATGGGCCACTTCAATCCGTTTAAGGCTAGAAAACTTGTGGATGTCTTTCAGTTAATTCTACCCCTTTCCTATTTTTGTCTTTTTTGTATGGTTAACATAGTAAATTCAAGCAGTGCAAAAGTACATCTCCTTTCTCCTGGTAGATACTCTATCTTTTATTAGTTTCAACAATTTCATGCACATCATTCTGAAAATTTACATGAAAATGTATGTGTACATGCACACACACAAAATACACAGTATGTATGTAGACAGAAATCTTTTTTGTGCAAAGTGTACCTACATATTCACTTATTTGCTCTTATTTTTGTAGTAATGTGTTGGAGAACTTTCTATATATATCTGTATTTATATAACCACTTAGATCTCTAAGAGTATTTATCTAATTAACTAAGCACACCTCTCTCCTATCACCTCACCTTGCTCCTAGAGACTAACCAATTTTTGTCTGTATCTTTATAGATGTATAATATGCATGTAAAAGCAAATGCATTTATTTTTGTTTTTCTCTTTCATATACGTGTTATGCACTAGACACACAGTTCTGCAGTTTGCTTGTCTCTCATTCAACTATTTGTCTTGCAGATCACACTGTATAAATATACAAAGAAACTCCACATTCTTTTTTATTTGTTGTAAAGTATTCCACCGAATGTGTGGGCCATAATTTATTATTATTATTGTTTTCTATTTCAATCAATGACAAATGAATGATTTTGTATGTGGAGTATTTTGGAGCTATGTGAGAATATCTGGAGGATAAATTCCTTGAATTGAGCTGATGGCTCAAAGAGTATGTGAATTTATAATTATTTCAGATTTCACCAATTTTCCATAGCTGTACTAACCAAACTCCCCAACAGCAGCATATGAAAGTTCCTATTTGCCCACTCTTATGCACCAACAGGATGTACTATAACTAAATTATGTGACTTTTGCAAGGCATAGGTAAAAAGTGATATTTCAGTATATTTTTAATTTACATTTCTTTTATTCTGAGAACTACACTTTTTTTCATGTAGTTAAGAGTCATTTGTATTTGTTTTGTTCCTTGAACTGTCATTTAAGTGAATTTTCTTTTTTCTGAGCTTGTTGAGATAAAATGTCTTATCAATGGTCACATATCTAGTTAGTGACGGAGAGTTCAGATCCTTTGGTTGAGGTAAAATTTAGTAATTTAATTAATCTAATATCTATCCTGCTATAGTACACAGGATAATATTTCTTATCACCTCAATCCTACCAAACTCGAGTTATTGTGAGGATCATATGGAATAAGTTAGAATGTGAAAGCATTTTCAAAACAAAAGAGAGGTCTCCAAAATGCAAGATAATGGTTCATTTAATTTTACAAAGGCATCACAATGTCTATCACTTCTGAAAATATGCAGTTCCTAATAAACACAGAAGAGGAGTCGTTTGACCCAGCAGCAGTCTGAAAGTGGTAAGGCGATTAGGTTGTTATGAGACCTTCTGGACAAGCAGAGTCCTGATTTTACTAGCTTTGCGCTGACATGTATGCCTGCTTTTTTAGCCCCTCCCCTAAAGAATGGAAAACACTGTACCTTCACAGAGTGATGGCAGTCTTGCTTCGCATAAAACTTCGTCACCCTCCACATGAGCAATGCTCTTTGCGTTTTAGAATGGGGGGTGGAGGCAGATGATATTTGAAATTTCTTAGCTATTTAGGTTGACTACCATTTTTTCATCTATGTGTTATGGTTTATTGGAGAAACATTCAGAACTTTGGGTAATTGGTTTTCATTGTTTTTACCCAAGTTGGCTGCAGATAGCATAGGGTAACACATGTGTGCATATGTTTCCTTAGGCACTGTATTGTTCAATGTCATCGTGTAAAATCCCTTCAGAACATTTACTTTTATTTATATTTCATATTGGCTGGGCACACTGTTTATTAATTTTGCATGTGTGTAGCTTAAAGACATTAGCCAGTACACAGTAAAGGCTGGCCTGACATCCATGTGCAAAAGTGGAATTCAGGAGATTAACTTGAGTTTGACCTACTTCAGCTCTCCTGGTAATGAGGGGTGCAGGGGCACAGAATTAATCTCTCTCAATTTGTGACTCTCAGGGGTGCTGCTAAGTTTAGAGTGCTTGAATTTTAAGTCTCCTGTTGTACTGAGGAGTTTTTGTTACCCAGTAGAACTCTGTTCACTGTTGCATTGGAAGTGCTGGCTTTATCTATTGTAGCATTTGTGACAAATATTATGAAAATATGGAAAGTGAATTAATTGCATGGTTTGGCTCAAGAAGTAAAATGGGGAAAACTTGAGTCAAACCTATTGAGCCATGATGCTTTCTTTTCTCCTATCCCTTAAACTCCTAGTTTAGCCAAAAATGCAGAAAGCTTTCAAACTACTTTACAAATACATCAGACCCTGTCTTTTATCGTCTATTTGTTACTCCATACTGAAGTGCCGTTGCTGGGAAGGTATAAGTCAAGTTGATATAATTTGGATTGATTTGCTTTTAAAAGCTTTGAAATGACAGTGCAATTATTGCTATGATGCAGGTGACTTACAACTAGACTAAAGCATTTAATGAACAATTTGACCACATAATTTATTTCTGTGGAGTTAACATTAACTGTTAAGTGCATTTATTCCCTAACAGCCATATTAATACTGTGGTAATGTGCAGCAGAGGTAAACTGCAGAGGAACCTCTCTCAAATTCAAATTCTCACTTCAGTCCCACAAAGTTTTACATGGAGCAGATTAGCAACATGGTCTGTGATGTGAGATTTAGCTCCCTTGCTTTTCTATCCATCCCTTAACACAGATGAAGGGGCTGGAAGTTGGTGGAAAGAATGTCAAATAGAAATCGAAGAATCGAGTGCCCTCAAATCTGCATAATTGCTCCTCAAATTTCAGACAGTGGCTTTGGCCGTTCACATATGCAATGGTTTTTGTTTTTGAAACCTCATTCTGCCTAAATTCGTTGATTATGCTGAGTGGAACAGACCCCGAGTTAATAGTTTCAAATGATAATGATCATAATGGTCGTATAACTTTAGGTCTCTTGAAATGGTCCTTTGAGAGACCATCCTGATTAACCCTTCATTTTACTGATGAGGAAAGTGGGGCCCATAGAGGCTCAAGGTCATTTGCTAATTGATGGCAAAACAAAATCTAGGATCCAGGCTAATTCACTCTCAGGGCTTTCCCTGGAACTCCTGGCTGCAGAACACTGAAGATTGCCCCGTGGACACCTCCCATTTTTGTCTCACTTGAGCACTTCATACTCTTTTGTCAGAATGTGAGAAACCCTCAGTGGTTAGTGTAGCTTTCTTCAAAATATAGAGAAGGTTTACATTTAGCTCTATCTGGGAAACATTCTGAAAAATTAAATGCCTGGAAATATTCCTTGCTGTATTACAACTTTCAGGACAGTAAGTCTAAAGTGATACTTTTCTACAAAAAACACATACATGTCATTAACATGCGATAGACACACACACAGTATATCTTAAATTATGCACCTTTAAGAATAAATAGTTGCAAGTTTACTAAAACTCAAAATTCTGCTTTTTTGCCATAGAAAGATCTGTGCTTTCATTTCTCTTTTTCTTGCCAAGGGAGGAATATGAATATTTATAACATTTACTGAGGTGTAATGAGACTTTATATTAGTTTTAAAGTTCCCACTTTAAATCACCAATTTGGTGTTTTCAAGTTAGAAGAATTAGGTTATTTTAAACTAGAAAAGCAACTTCGAGGCTTTCGTTTGGTAAGTTTTAAGCCAACGTTTCAGGCAGTAAATCTGGACATTAATAATATTTAATAATTTCCAGGATGGTACTGCAAAGGGCTTGACTAATTAAAGTATGTTCAGACCAAGAGCTCTATCTCTTTCACATACGTCAAGTTTGTCCCTTAAAAAGATTTATTGAACTTAATATGTTCTATGGAGTTGAATGCCAAGCAGCATATATTTTTACATATAGAAAAGTAAACCTGAAATTTTGCAGTACATAAAAGAGTTTGAAAATGGTTAGGGAGATTTATTTAGACACTGATTTAAATTAAAATTAATGGCAATACTAAGATTTAATTTTCTATTTGTTCAGCTATTACAGAAGTGATTTTAACAAAATGTTTTGTGGAATCCAACTATTGGACCTTTTTCTTTTTTAAATACAACATTCCCTTTTACCTCTGGTGAGTCAGGAGGAGCTCCCAGTGCTGAGGCCCCAGCCCAAGCACAGCGTCAATGTGCAGCGGCCCTCCTCCCTGGACCCAAGATGCTGGGGCTGCTCGCTGCCCTTTTCAAGCAGCTGCCAGCATTGTCGGCACTGATCTGTCAGGAAGGATTTCTCCTGGCAAAACTCTGAAGCTACTTTCTGACATCTTCAACAAACTAATTGTTGTCTCCTGCCTCTGCGAGCCCTCTGAAGTCCCAACGAGTTAGTGTCTTCTCAAGAGATGGGAAAAAGGACTCACAAAATCAATTTATCAGGCTATTACGCATTGTCATCAGCCAAAACAAAAACCTGCTAAAGACAGGAGAAAAAGTATAAGAAATGGGTCTCTGAGAAAAGGTTACAGAACATCCATCTTCTCTCCTCTTCTGATTGTTTCCTTTCTTTGCCCATTTTCATACCCGTTTCCCTCCACTAAAAGACACTTTATGACAAGCATTGTAATCTCCTTAGAACGGAGGGGAACCTCTTCTTTAGGACACAATCTTTGCAAGTTGTGAGTGACAGTGGGAAAGGGTCCAATTGCCACTGAGGACACCAGGCAATAAATCATCCTCCCCTGGCATCAGCTGGCTGGACGAACCCCCACTTCCTGAGCAAGTACCAGGGCCTAAATGTGACAAAACAGCTATTGTCAGCTCCTAGTGGCCACAGTCCCGCTTTCTCTCTCCTGAGATTTTCAGTTTACTTGAGACTTTCAGCAGTGCAAAGCATATTGGGAAGAAATACTTAAATATCATTAGAAAGGGAAACATCCTAGCGTTAAATACTTAGCACAATATTCGTATATGGCAATAGATATTGGGGGCAACCCTGTGTTTTCATTTCATATACCAAGAAGTTGCTTTATCTCCATGAAAAATGCATGTCTTTCCATTTTTTAAATGTTTCAATATGTAGAGTAGTCCTCAAAATGACTTTTTAAGAGCGATGTACTCTTATGGTCAGGTGAAATAATATGGAAAGACAGATTGCTACAGTAATAATTTCATAATTTGGTAGAGTAAGGGCATTTTCATATAGGTGGTTACTTTTCTTGCAATGATTAAGCTCAGATATACTCTTGCTATCACTATGTAAAATGTTGTGACTGATTTCTAGTTGTTTTTCATAGATTAGAACCATTCAAAATGTCAAATACAGCACTTATTTTATGTATAATTAAAAATCATACAAAATAACCCTCAAATTGGTAGGAAGGAACATTTTACCCTAACAGATGTTTAAATGTTATACATATTTCATTAGAAGCTTGGTTAACGGATGAATTATAAGACATGACAGGATAAATATTGAAATCTGAGATTTTTAAAATTGTCTCATAATGATTGGATTTATTTTTTAAATTATTTTTAAAAAACATAAAGAATTTAGGTATAGAAAATTAAATTAACCACATACTATTTTGCTTGGTGAAAACTTTTCCTCTTGTTTTTTGAGAACTTATATTTTTAGCCCAATTTTCTCAATGAGGCAGAATGACTTAGAGAAAATTTGAACAATGAATTGTCAGATCCTAATATAAGTGGGACTTTAGAAGAAATCTCCTTTATTTACATAGTGAAAAAAATGAAATGTGAACAATGTAATCTATCACCCTGATTTAGTTCATAAACATTTTTGATAACTTAGTATGTCTATCTGATGCTCAAAATGATTCAAGTGTTATTAGATTGACACAATATCTGGATAATTGGCAGGGTATTTTTGTTTCACCTGTTTCATGTAGACACAGCTCATATAAATTTCTCTCTGCAAAAACGTATTCCTACTCAGGTTACCTGTCAGTTTCTTTTATGATTATGAAGAATACCTTGGCCAAGAAGTGATGGATTTCCTTTTACCTCCTAAATCATCCCTAGCTGTCACACTCAAGTTGAAAGACTTTCATTATCATAAAACACACACAATGCAGATGATGGGCCTCTTCACAATTTAGTAACAAACGGCGAAGTGTATTTTTAAAACATTTTAATTGTGTAGAAAACTGCATCCAGTGCATTTTTTTTCACATTGTAACAACCAGTAATTAACTGCTATCTTTTAATGTTTTTTGGTTGACAATGATAATACTGGAAGCATTCCGGCACTGTGAATTCAGAGTCAAATGGTGACACTAACCAGACGAGAGGATGGTGTTCTTGCTCAGTGACAGTTCTATCTCATTTCATCATCTTAACTAAAAAATAATCCTATCTAACATGAAATCCACAGCAGCTATAAGTAGAAAATAAATCCAGCCCAGAGCTCAGACTTGTAACCTAACAGCTATCATAAATAATCAGAACCTATTTGAAGGTGGAAGATGGGACATTAGAAGCTATTTACACTACGAGAGTGATGCCATCGATCAGTAGCGGCAACCCGCAGATAAAGCTCCTATGATGTCATGGTTATTTATGATGGGCATTGACAGGAAAGCTACTACAGAATTTTCTCCTCAGACAGCTTCATTCATTTTTGTTTGTGATGCATTTTGTTGTTAAAGAAGCAATCAATAGCAAAATCGTGGTGATAAAAGTATTACTTGTTAAATATGTGAAAAATGTGCATGTATGTAGGAATGGGGACAAAAGATGAAGAATTTAAAAATTCACTTGCAGTGTTTACGTGTTCCAGCTACAAATACACAGTAGATTCATATTACTTGACTTGGGCTTTAAAACATGGCCCACTTCTCACGGTCATCATACTCCCTTGTTGGAAAGCACAGTTAAAATGCGGTGCAGTCCCCCCACTCCCACGCCAAATACCTACTATGCTGTGTGATGTAAAATTTTAATTAGAGAAATTGCATGGGATGAAACAAACACTCATTACTTTCTATACAACCCCTTCATCTGAGAGGTTGGAGATTTTAGTTTAATTTTTTTAAATATGATTTTTACTTGTTTTGTTCTTTTTTCTCCTATAGCTCATCATCTACTACTCAAAATACTCACTAGACCAACACTTGTCATACTTTAATGTGCATATGACTCACCTGGAGATCCTGTTAAAATGCAGATTCTGATTTAGAAGGGGCCTGAAAGCCAGCATTTCTAATAAAGTCCCAGGGGATGTGATGATGTTGGTCCAGGGATCACAAGAAATTGGGTCAAGTGGTTATTTTTAGACCTTTCAGGCTTGCCCCCAGATTATTTGCCTCTGTTTTAAATGGGTGTTTCTCCATTAGTATAGTGCAGAGGTTCTCAAACATAAGCCAAGTAAGAGTCTCAGTGAGAACCTGTTTAAACACAGATGTTGTGCCTCACCTTGCAAGTTTCTGACTCAATAGGTCTGGGTGGGCCCAAGAATTTGCATTATTGAAAAGTTCCCAGGTGACCACATTTTGAAAACTCTTGGTGTGGCACCCTAATTTGGTACTGAATTCACTTGACACTTGGAGCCCCTGTGTAATTCTGCCAAGGTGGCTGACTCTAAGACAAGTAATGAAATTGGGGAGGGGAGTGAACATTTGTGGAGGGCCTGCTATGCTTTGGGTGTTCTATGCAGTTCATGACCTACATTATCTCATTTCTCTCACCTAATTACCCTAATTTACCCAATATTTATCATGGAGCTACTCTATTTATACAATATTTTTTGGAAATCATGTTAAACAAATGGCCTAGATTACTGTGACTGTCATAAAAGCAGAGCTCTCCTCCAGATTTCTTCCTATGTGATTCTAAATGTCTAATCTGAGAATGTGATGTACAGCTCTTCTTCCCTCAGCCCTGTTTCCTATTGTGTCTACCCTGACTTGATACACCACTATGGACAATGGTCGAAGAAAAGCATAATTCCTGCCTTCTAAGTTTTTACAATCTAGTGAGGGAGAGGAAGGGACTTTATAAAGGGAGTTGATGTTGTAACCACAGAATGAAATGCTGGGGGAGGGAACTCAGCCCTGGGAAGGGGACTGAGATCCATTTTCTACTCACTCTCCCTTTTCTTTCCTTTCCCTGTAGTTTCCATGCTTCCCAGCACACACAGAGACACACACACACATATGCACACAAAACCCTGAACACAGATACACTTCTCATATAGCCATAATGATTCAGAAAAAAGTGTTATCTCTAAAGGTGTTTTTTGGGGCAGAAGTTACTTTGCCTGTCTCATGGCCCAATTTACATTTCAATTCAGTACTTTTCTATGAGGTGTCTACCTTCCCAGACACTTAGGCACAGTGGGGATCAAGCCATAGCCCATCGCTCCGTAGTTGACAGTCTAGGGCGAGGAGACCTACAAGCAAACAGGCAGTTATGATACAGGGTGATAGTCACTACTGTGCAAGGAGAAGAGGCCTTGCTTTGTTTATTAGGACTCTAGGGAAACTTCCTGGAGGAAATGACATCTCAGCTGGTGCCTGAAGCATGAGTAGAAGTTGAAAGGAGGGATGTAGGAAGTGGGAAGAGCCAGCTTCCCGGCAGTTGGGACAGCTTGTTTAAGAGCCTGGGATCCTGAGAGAAAATGTCAGGCACATTGAAAATGTTCAGGTTGTTCAGTGTGGCTGACTACAAACACCCTCTGATAACATCCCTACTAAACAAGTGCTATGTTTTTAAACCATGCATTTTGTGAAGATGCAGCATCTGTGAATTCTGTTGCATTCTTAACAAGGAGAATGGGTTCCCGAAGACCTGTTTTCCTTCAGTAAACAGTATTGAAAACAGTCACAAAGGACAGATAGGCTGTCATGCAGGGTTGCTTGCCGATAGCATCTTTACTTTCCTGTAATGGCTGAGTATAGGTTATATTAAGCATTAGTCACCATGTGAAAAATACACTTGGACACGCAGCTACACCTTTTCACATCTATTGTGTAGAAAGCTGGAGGTCAAGCAAGGGGTACTGTCCTGTTTTAACAATGCTCTTTTATAAGGATTCCATTCCAGGAGCACATCTGAGGTAACTTCTGAGTACATAGTGTTTGACTAGAGCTCCAGAGTGTGACAGGGACTTTGTCCACAGTGAGTGTGCACTCCTAGTTCTGAGGCAAGGCTTTTATACATAGAACAACAGGAAATCATTCCAGGCAACAATGACCCCCAGGGGGAAGGGGAGTTGTGTCAGAGTCATCTTTTCTTCTTATGATAGTGACATTTTTTTTAAATTATTTTTTATTGAAGGGTAGTTGACACACAGTATTACATTAGTTTCATGTGTACAACACAGTGATTCAACATTTATATACATGATAATTCTAGCTACCAGCTATTACCATACAAAGTTGTTACAATATTTTGACTATATTCCTTATGCTATACATTACATCCCGGTTACTTATTTATTTTACAATTGGAAGTGTGTACTTTTTTTTTTTTTTTTGTGAGGGCATCTCTCATATTTATTGATCAAATGGTTGTTAACCACAATAAAATTCTGTATAGGGGGGTCAATGCTCAGTGCACAATCATAAATCCACCCCAAGCCTAATTTTCGTCAGTCTCCAATCTTCTAAAGCATAGCGAACAAGTTCTTACATGGAGAACAAATTCTTACATAGTGAATAAGCTACATGGTGAACAGTACAAGGGCACATCACAGAAACTTTCGGTTTTGATCACGCATTATGAACTATAAACAATCAGGTCAAATATGAATATTGGCTTGATTTTTATACTTGATTTATATGTTGATCCCACATTTCTCCCTTTATTATCATTATTATTTTTATTTTTAATAAAATGCTGAAGTGGTAGGTAGATGCAAGATAAAGGTAGAAAACATAGTTTAGTGCTGTAAGAGGGCAAATGTAGATGATCAGATGTGTGCCTATGGACTAAGTATTAATCCAGGCTAGACAAGGGCAGCAAAACATCCACGGATGCAGATTTCTCTCAAAGCAGGGGGGGTGAGGTTCTGAGCCTCACCTCTGTTGATCCCCAATTTCTCACCTGATGGCCCCCCTGCGACTGTGCCTGTCTTAGGTTGTTCCTCCCTTGAGGAATCTTACCCGTCTCTGGCTAACCAGTCATCTTCCAGGGCCATACAGGGAAATGTAAAGTTGGTAAGTGAGAGAGAAGCAATATTGTTTGAAAAGGTTAGCTTTTTACTTCTTTGCAGATTTATGCCCTCTGACTTCTATGCCCAGCACTTGTCTTGAGGTATCTTTACCACCTGGAGGAATTATGATACTCGGTAAATTCGATATGAGGCACGAATTCTATTTAAGGGTTGTAATTAGGAAGGAAGAAGAAAAGCTATAGAGGTAGCATATGGAAGAAAACATGGGAGGATTGATTATTTCTTTGACATATCTTCTTGTAGAGTACCTTAAGTATGTATAGGTTTTAAACTACTAACTAATTTGCACACACATATTAACATAATAGGAATACGGTGACATAAACAAAGCAAATCTATAATTACCATCCATCTCCAGTGAAGCCAAGAAAACCATTTAGGCACCCTAGGCATTTGTGAAAATTTGTCTATGATATGATGGATATTGTCCAACTGTACTTGAACAGTCTGAGAGAAATCAGACAAATTAAAGCAGCCCATTTCTGGGATCTGTTCACATCCCATATGTTCTTTTAACCGTAGATAGTCTATAGTCATAAGATTTTGGAGTGCTACACCTTGCACCCCTCCCAACTCCTGGTTGAGTTCCAACAGTACAGATCTGGTCAAATTCGTTGTCTCACTGTATGCACATGCCAGCCTAGACATCTCCCTCCTCATTCCTATGGCAAGTCCAGGAAATGGTGGGGTGGATGCAGCCACAACCGCAGCATCGCCCAGATCCCTGTGGAGGCTTTTTGATGATCATCCCCCGGCACAAGTCCTCCAGAGAGTGCTGATGCCGGAAGCTCCTCCTCATATCATATCTTAGTTCATTTTCTGGGTATCCAAGCTAGGCCTTGATCTTCTGCATAGAAACAAACAGACCCTTTGCCCACACTTTGACATGCCCTCTATACCACTGTGCAGAACTCATTGGAGGTCAGCACACAGGGACTGCTTTTTTTTTTTTTTTTTTTTTATTAAGAGAAAGGAATATCAGAAAAGAGTACCTCCATAACTGATCATCTGACACCCTTTAAGTGATCAACATTAAGGATATTTAAAGCATGCGTTGATCTTTGATTTACCAATAGTTTTATCCTATCAAGGAGTAATCCCCCTTTTCTTTCTTTCTTTTTTTTTTTAATCTTTAATCTACACTTACATGAAGAATACTATGTTTACTATGCTCTCCCCTATAACAGGTCCCCCCTAACAACCACATTACGGTTACTGTCCATCAGCTTAGCAAAATGTTGTAGAATCACTACTTGTCCTGTGTTGTGCAGCCCACCCTTCCCTTTCTCCCTCCCCCCCCATGCATGCTAATCTTAGTACCCCCCTTCTTCTTCCCCCCCTTATCCCTCCCTGCCCACCCATCCTCCCCAGTTCCTTTCCCTTTGGTACCTGTTAGTCCATTTTTGGGTTCTGTAATTCCACTGCTGTTTTGTTCCTTCAGTTTTTCCTTTGTTCTTATACTCCTCAGATGAGTGAAATCATTTGGTATTTCTCTTTCTCCACTTGGCTTATTTCACTGAGCATAATACTCTCCAGCTCCATCCATGTTGCTGCAAATGGTTGGATTTTTCTACTTCTTATGGCTGAGTAGTATTCCATTGTGTATATGTACCACATCTTCTTTATCCATTCATCTACTGATAGACATTTAGGTTGCTTCCAATTCTTGGCGATTGTAAATAGTGCTGCGATAAACATAGGGGTGCATCTGTCTTTCTCAAACTTGATTGCTACGTTCTTAGGGTAAATTCCTAGGAGTGGAATTCCTGGGTCAAATGGTAGGTCTGTTTTGAGCATTTTGATGAACCTCCATACTGCTTTCCACAATGGTTGAACTAATTTACATTCCCACCAGCAGTGTAGGAGGGTTCCCCTTTCTCCACAGCCTCGCCAACATTTCTTGTTGTTTGTCTTTTGGATGGCAGCTATCCTTACTGGTGTGAGGTGATACCTCATTGTAGTTTTAATTTGCATTTCTCTGATAATTAGCGATGTGGAGCATCTTTTCATGTGTCTCTTGGCCATCTGTATTTCTTTTTTAGAGAGCTGTCTGTTCAGTTCCTCTGCCCATTTTTTAATTGGGTTGTTTGTTTTTTGTTTGTTGAGGCGTGTGAGCTCTTTATATATTCTGGACGTCAAGCCTTTATCGGATCTGTCATTTTCAAATATATTCTCCCATACTGTAGGGTTCCTTTTTGTTCTATTGATGGTGTCTTTCACTGTACAGAAGCTTTTCAGCTTAATGTAGTCCCACTTGCTCATTTTTGCTGTTGTTTTCCTTGCCCGGGGAGATATGTTCAAGAAGAGGTCACTCATGTTTATGTCTAAGAGGTTTTTGCCTATGTTTTTTTCCAAGAGTTTAATGGTTTCATGACTTATATTGAGGTCTTTGATCCATTTTGAGTTTACCTTTGTATATGGGGTTAGACAATGGTCCAGTTTCATTCTCCTACATGTAGCTGTCCAGTTTTGCCAGTACCATCTGGTGAAGAGACTGTCATTTTGCCATTGTATGTCCATGGCTCCTTTATCAAATATTAATTGACCATATATGTTTGGGTTAATTTCTGGAGTCTCTGATCTCTTCCACTGGTCTGTGGCTCTGTTCTTGTGCCAGTACCAAATTGTCTTGATTACTATGGCTTTGTAGTAGAGCTTGAAGTTGGGGAGTGAGATCCCCCCTACTTTATTCTTCTTTTTCAGGATTGCTTTGGCTATTCGGGGTCTTTGGTGTTTCCATATGAATTTTTGAATTATTTGTTCCAATTCATTGAAGAATGTTGCTGGTAATTTGATAGGGATTGCATCAAATCTGTATATTGCTTTGGGCAGGATGGCCATTTTGACAATACTAATTCTTCCTAGCCATGAGCATGGGATGAGTTTCCATTTATTAGTGCCCCCTTTAATTTCTCTTAAGAGTAACTTGTAGTTTTCAGAGTATAAGTCTTTCACTTCTTTGGTTAGGTTTATTCCTAGGTATTTTATTCTTTTTGATGCAATGGTGAATGGAATTGTTTTCCTGATTTCTCTTTCTATTGATTCATTGTTAGTGTATAGGAAAGCTACAGATTTCTGTGTGCTAATTTTGTATCCTGCAACTTTGCTGTATTCCGATATCAGTTCTAGTAGTTTTGGAGTGGAGTCTTTAGTGTTTTTTATGTACAGTATCATATCATCTGCAAATAGTGACAGTTTAACTTCTTCTTTACCAATCTGGATTCCTTGTATTTCTTTGTTTTGTCTGATTGCCGTGGCTAGGACCTCCAGTACTATGTTAAATGACAGTGGGGAGAGTGGGCATCCCTGTCTGGTTCCCGATCTCAGAGGAAATGCTTTCAGCTTCTCGCTGTTCAGTATAATGCTGGCTGTGGGTTATCATATATGGCCTTTATTATGTTGAGGTACTTGCCCTCTATTCCCATTTTGCTGAGAGTTTTTATCATGAATGGATGTTGAATTTTGTCAAATGCTTTTTCAGCATCTATGGAGATGATCATGTGGTTTTTGTCTTTCTTTTTGTTGATGTGGTGGATGATGTTGATGGATTTTCGAATGTTGTACCATCCTTGCACCCCTGGGGTGAATCCCACTTGGTAATGGTGTATGATCCTTTTGATATACTGTTGAATTCTGTTTGCTAATATTTTATTGAGTATTTTTGCATCTACATTCATCAGGAATATTTGTCTGTAATTTTCTTTTTTGGTGGGGTCTTTGCCTGGTTTTGGTATTAGGGTGATGTTGGCTTCATAGAATGAGTTTGGGAGTATTCCCTCTTCTTCTATTTTTTGGAACACTTTAAGGAGAATGGGTATTATGTCTTCTCTGTGTGTCTGATAAAATTCCGAGGTAAATCCGTCTGGCCCCGGGGTTTTGTTCTTGGGTAGTTTTTTGATTACCGTTTCAATTTCTTTGCTCATAATTGGTTTGTTTAACTTTTGTGTTTCTTCCTTGGTCAGTCTTGGGAGGTTGTATTTTTCTAGGAAGTTGTCCATTTCTTCTAGGTTTTCCAGCTTGTTGGCATATAGGTTTTCATAGTAGTCTTTAATAATTCTTTGTATTTCTGTGGAGTCTGTCATGATTTTTCCATTCTCATTTCTGATTATGTTGATTTGTGTTGATTCTCTTTTTCTCTTAATAAGTTTGGCTAGTGGCTTATCTATTTTGTTTATTTTCTCAAAGAACCAGCTCTTGGTTTCATTGATTTTTGCTACTGTTTTATTCTTCTCAATTTTGTTCATTTCTTCTCTGATCTATATTATGTACCTCCTTCTGCTGACTTTAGGCCTCATTTGTTCTTCTTTTTCCAGTTTCGATAATTGTGATGTTAGACTATTCATTTGGGATTGTTCTTCCTTCTTCAAGTGTGCCTGGATCACTATATACTTTCCTCTTAAGACTGCTTTCGCTGCATCCCACAGAAGTTGGGGTTTATTGTTGTTGTTGTCATTTGTTTCTATATATTCCTTGATCTCTATTTTGATTTGTTCATTGATCCATTGATTATTTAGTAGCATGTTGTTAAGCCTCCATGTGTTAGTTAGCCTTTTTTTTTCTTTGTAGAATTTATTTCTACTTTTATACCTTTGTGGTCTGAAAAATTGGTTGGTAGAATTTCAATATTTTGGAATTTACTGAGGCTCTTTTTGTGAGCTAGTATGTGGTCTATTCTGGAGAATGTTCCATGTGCACTTGAGAAGAATGTATATCCTGTTGCTTTTGGATGTAGAGTTCTATGGATGTCTATTAGGTCCATCTGTTCTAGTGTGTTGTTCAGTGCCTGTGTGTCCTTACTTATTTTCTGCCCGGTGGATCTATCCTTTGCGGTGAGTGGTGTGTTGAAGTCTCCTAAAATGAATGCATTGCAGTCTATTTCCCTCTTTAGTTCTGTTAGTATTTGCTTCACATATGCTGGTGCTCCTGTATTGGGTGCATATATATTTAGAATGGTTATATCCTCTTGTTGGACTGAGCCCTTTATCATTATGTAGTATCCTTCTTTATCTCTTGCTACTTTCTTTGTTTTGAAGTCTATTTTGTCTGATATTAGTACTGCAACTCCTGCTTTCTTCTCACTGTTGTTTGCCTGAAATATGTTTTTCCATCCCTTGACTTTTAGTCTATGCTTGTCTTTGGGTTTAAGGTGAGTTTCTTGTAAGCAGCATATAGATGGGTCTTGCTTTTTTATCCATTCTATTACTCTGTGTCTTTTGATTGGTGCATTAAGTCCATTTACATTTAGGGTGACTATTGAGAGATATGTACTTATTGCCATTGCAGGCTTTAGATTCGTGGTTACCAAAGGTTCAAGGTTAGCTTCTTTAGTATCTTACTACCTAACTTAGCTCGCTTATTGAGCTGTTATATACACTGTCTGGAGATTCTTTTCTTCTCTCCCTTCTTATTCCTCCTCCTCCATTCTTCATATGTTGTGTGTTTTGTTCTGTGCTCTTTTTAGGAGTGCTCCCATCTAGAGCAGTCCCTGTAGGATGCCCTGTAGAGGTGGTTTGTGGGAAGCAAATTCCCTCAGCTTTTGCTTGTCTGGGAATTGTTTAATCCCACCATCATATTTAAATGATAGTCGTGCTGGATACAGTATCCTTGGTTCAAGGCCCTTCTGTTTCATTGCATTAAGTATATCATGCCATTCTCTTCTGGCCTGTAGGGTTTCTGTCGAGAAGTCTGATGTTAGCCTGATGGGTTTTCCTTTATAGGTGACCTTTTTCTCTCTATCTGCCTTTAAAACTCTTTCCTTGTCCTTGATCCTTGCCATTTTAATTACTATGTGTCTTGGTGTTGTCCTCCTTGGATCCTTTCTGTTGGGGGTTCTGTGTAATTCCATGATCTGTTCGATTATTTCCTCCCCCAGTTTGGGGATGTTTTCAGCAATTATTTCTTCAAAGAGACTTTCTATCCCTTTTCCTCTTTCTTCTTCTTCTGGTACCCCTATAATACGAATATTATTCTTTGTGGATTGGTCACATAGTTCTCTTAGTGTTGTTTCATTCCTGGAGATCCTTTTATCTCTCTCTATGTCAGCTTCTATACGTTCCTGTTCTCTGGCTTCTATTCCTTCAATGGCTTCTTGCATCTTATCCATTCTGCTTATAAATCCTTCCAGGGATTGTTTCACTTCTGTGATCTCTTTCGTGACATCTGTGATCTCCCTCCGGACTTCATCCCACTGCTCTTGCATTTTTCTCTGCATCTCTGTCAGCATGTTCATGATTTTTATTTTGAATTCTTTTTCAGGAGGACTGGTTAGGTCTGTCTCCTTCTCAGGTGTTGTCTCTGTGATCTTTGCCTGTAGTTTTGCCTTTTCATGGTGATAGAGATAGTTTGCAGAGCTGGTACGAGTGACTGCTGGAAGAGCTTCCCTTCTTGTTGGTTTGTGGCCTTCCTCTCCTGGGAGAATAGCGACCTCTAGTGGCTTATGCTTGTCAGCTGTGTGCAGACAGGGCTTCTGCTACCTGCCCATTTGCTATGGAGTTTATCTCCGCTGTTGCTGTGGGCGTGGCCTGGCTGGGGCTGCTCCTCCAAAGTGGTGGAGCCCTGTTGGAGGGGGAGAGGCCAGGAGGCTATTTATCTCTGTAAGGGGCCTCTGTGCTCCCTGTTGCCCAGGGGGTTAGAGTGCCCAGAGATCCCCAGATTCCCTGCCTCTGGTCTAAATGTCCTGTCCTGCCCCTTTAAGACTTCCAAAAAGCACTCTCCAAACCAAAACAACAACAGCAACAATGAGAGAGGGAACAGAAAAAAAAAAAGGAAAAAACGCGATTTTTTTTTTGTCCTCAGGCGCTGGTCCTAGGCACCTGCTCACTGGTCCTGCTGCCCTGCCTCCCTAGCACCGGGGGCCCTGTCCCTTCAAGGCTTCCAAAAAGCACCCACCCACCGGTCCCGCCGGGAAAATCGCGCAATATTCTTTGTCCTCAGGCGCCGTCCCAGGCACCCGCTCACCGGTCCTGCTGCTCTGCCTCCCTAGCACCGGGGTCCCTGTACCTTTAAGGCTTCCAAAAAGCACTCGCCAAAAAGAGGGAAAAAAAAGGGAAAAACGTGCGATTTCCTCCGTCCTCAGGCGCCGGTCTCAGGCACCCGCCCACCAGTCCTGTAGGGAAAATGCGCGATATTCTTTCTCCTCAGGCGCCAGTCCCAGGCATCCGCTCACCGGTCCCGCCGCCCAGCCTCCCTAGCAACGGGGTCCGTGTCACTTTAAGGCTTCCAAAAAGCACTCGCCAAAAAAAAAAAAAAAAACTGATCCGGTTTCTTTCCACCTGCCAGGAGCTGGGGGGAGGGGCGCTCTGGTCCCGCCGGGCCAGGGCTTGTATCTTACCCCCTTTGCAAGGCCCTGGGTTCTTGCAGGTGTGGATGTGGTCTGGATGTTGTCCTGTGTCCTCTGGTCTCTATTTTAGGAAGAGTTTTCTTTGTTATATTTTCGTAGCTCTATGTGTTTTTGGGAGGAGATTTCTACTGCTCTACTCACGCCGTCATCCTGGCTCCACCCCGATAGTGACATTTTGAGCTAAAACAAGATGGAGGTTAATCTCGGCAAATATGTTCTTGAGACTAGCCAAGGGATGTGCGTGTGGAATTGATAAATTGAAATCCCCTACAAGCTTATGCTTTAGGACCGTAGGTCTGAGAAGTCTCATTCTAGTGTGAATCACAGAGTCATTGCAGGCACCAGTGAAGAAATGTCCTTCATTAGCAAGGGAATGAAAGTTATTTTCCTTACTGAATTTTCTTCTTGTCTAAAAACAATTATATATATATATACACACACACACAAAGATTGAACATTAATAGTGGTGGTGTTTTGTTTCCCAGTCTTACCCTTATGCATGTAACTTAATTTATAGACTGACAAAAATAATTACTAAATTAAACAATGTCTATATACAGGTAGTTTTTTCCCCCTTTGATAATAAATCTTGTCCATGGAAGCAATCTTATGTGAAGACAGAATCACTTCCTACTTCACTACAATTTACACAGACTCAACTACTTTGTTCTCTTCAGGTTAATCATTCTAGTCATTTTGAGAGTATCTTGCATTGAATGTCTCTAGGGAAAATTACCTAAAGTTACTGAGATCTTCTCTTTAAATCAAATTTTACTCTGGTGTGCTGTACACTGAACCTTTTATGGGTTCCTGATTTCAAAATAATGGTGATACCTCTTAACTAGAATGTTGTGCTGCTTTTTAGTCCTTTTTGTTAAATTTGTTTATCCTAGAGGTCGTGCTTAATCATTTTCAAGAGCATTGTCAAGCTTGTAACAATAAATATTGGAGTTAATTTAAATGAGTCAAAGTTCATTCTCATTTAGCAGCCATCTATTTAAGTAAATCACCTGCCCAGACGTTCTCTTCTGTGTGGAAATAAATGAAAATGGCTAGAAACCTATCACAAAACTTGTGAGGAAGAAATACAGTACTTTAATGGATACTCTTTTTTAAAGCATAAGATAAGTGGTCAGCAACTAATGCATATTAAACATGTATTTTATTTTAAACACTGATAAGTGAGTTTCTCCAGACCTAACCTTACTCTCAGTATAAAAATAGTGTAATTTTATGGTTTCAGTGAATAGCTTTAAAATATTAAGAATTTTCTCTCTAGATTGTGAGGTAGTCCTTTGTGGTGAACTTTTACTTGATGAGAGAGAAACATTGTATTTATTAATATTTCTCACTTTTTATGGACAGCTATACTTCTATGACTTCATACAGTCCCCCTGAAAGCTCCCTAGATTGTACTCAGGAAATGTTATTACACGACTTTCTGTCATATTTTTTGAAAAAATGGCTTCCTGTGACTTATATAGAGCAGTATGTGATTTCACTGGAATTTTAACATCTTTGTGAAAAGGGTAAAGAGGTCAGGTGGGTTACAATTACTATTTTATATAAAATGACCATTAGAAACAGTAACGACCAAGCCATCTTGGGCTCAGAAAACCATTTGGGAACACCAAATAAGCATTACTTCAGTAAAGCCATTTTGAAATCTAACAAAACCAAATGCTAAAAAGTAGTAAATTCCCTAAAACTTGTGTTGCATAAATTCTGCTAGTGCCTTATTTCTCTAAAAATTATTAAGTAATAAATAATATATAAGAACACCAAAATTCAATTTTTTTTCTGGTTATAAATGGATTGAAGTCATGTGAAATCATAGTTTAATAAAAATGGATTTATTTTGTAAAATAAATCCATTATATGAACATATATAATATACAATATTATAGTAATGGATCCAATGCCAGCATGAACTATCAATAAAACTGACTATTAAATGCCTCTTCTTCAAATAATTTCACATGATTTTGGATTAAAACAAATACAAGAAACATAAATAATGAAAACATATCCTAATACATCATAACAAAAATGAAAGTACTTCAAAAATTCCCAGTTATGTTAGCTGGGGGTTTCCAAATTGATCTTCTTGTAAGGCATGAATCCCAATTTTGCATTCAAGTACTTATATCAAAGGTTGTACTTACAGAATATTCAAATGTCTCCTTTACTTTTGCTGGAACAAATTCTTTCCACTTTATGAACTTTCCTGCCTGCGCTCCAAGCCCATGCTGTGCTCACCTCAGTTGTTAGCATGCTGAGGGGGCAGTGGGGGCTGACAAGCGGCGACCGAGTTATAGTTGTTTCAGAAAAAGGGCTGGGGAATATCATCACGAGAAAAAGTAGCCCAGGGAATACAGAGAGTGTCATCTTCCCCAGTTCAAAGTGAAGTTCGTCTACCTCATTCGCAATGTGGAGCTCTCAGCAGACTGCGCTGAACCTCTGACTAGCACACTTTTTCTGGGGCCTGTTTTCCCTTTTTTTCCCCATGTAGATTGTCTGATGGGTATGGTAGTTGTATCTCGTGCCTTATTTCGGCCTTGTTGTTCAGTCGAGCAGTGGGCAGAATTCAATGTTTATAGTAAAGAACAGAATGATCACCATCTCAGTATAGGGACACCGGAAATTTTGGCATGACCCTGAAAAAATGACTGTGTTGTATAAAACTGTGGAGCCCGTTCCTTTCTTATTTGCCACAGGTCGGCATAACTGGAGCCCTCCTAGAATTGAAATACTATTTTCCTTTTTAAACTTTCTGTTACCTCTCTTAATGGAGTATAGATTGAGAAGGTAAGTCTTAGTTTAAAATTTGGTTAGTTATGTAATTAAACTCCAAAGATAGATCCTGATCATGGCTTTATCTGCCTTAGCTGGAAAGCTGCATGTGATTTGTTAGATGGCTCATTTTGTCCTGAGACTCCACCTTCAGAGGGTCATTGGCTCCAAGGAGATTCTTAACCATTATTTATTTTCCTGCCATTTCTTTCCATTTCCCCATCTGCCTGATTAAGTTAGCAAACCAGTTTTGAAAATCACAGGTGAGTTGGAATGTTTAAATGTCTTCCCAGGCAGGGTACTTGTACAGGATCAGCATCTTTCCTGGGCTCAACCCTTTCTTTCTTGTCTTGAATGGCTTCCTCCCTCTCATCAACCAGTCTTCACTATCTGTGATTCTTGGCTGTACATTAGAATAACCTGGGGGATTTAAAGAACTTCTGATTCCCAAGGCCCACCCTGATCAATCAAATCAGAATTTTGGCAGGGTAGGGTCCAGGTAGCAGTACTTTTTAAAGGTTCCCAGATGATTTCAAATTTGAGAACTACTTTTATAGATGAAATGACCTCATAGCATCAGTTGTCTTACTTTATTTTGCATGTCTGTTTTAACCCATTTGTTCATCAACAAAGGTGGAATTCTTAATGGTATTGTCGCATTTTGTATAATTTCCCTTTGAGCAGAAGAATGGAGTCCAGAGCAATGATATTGGAGGAAAATATAAAGTAACTAAATATGAGTAACTAAGAATAATTAAGCCTATTGATTAGATAAATTAGGATTAAATAAAACCAATAGGCTAGTTCTTTATAGATTTAATCCTATAAAAAGGCAGGAAAGAGCCAGTAAAAATCTGCACATTCCTTTCAAGAAATTTTTTTTTAACATGTCGGATAAAAAAAAGAAAATACTCAGGAGTGAAGTCCAGAGAGACGCCTCAAAGAAAATGAGATGCAACTGACTGAGTTTGCTCTTAGGTTTTAAAAACAAAACAGAAAGCAAGGAGAGAAGGAAGGAGGGAAGGAGGGAAGAGAAAAGACAAGGAAAGTAGTGAAAAGAAAAGCAGTGGAAAACCACGATCATTGTGTAGAACTTTCCTGATCAGCACAAGCAAAAACGGTTTGTGTGCTTGTTTGTTTTACTTTGACTTTGGTTTTACTTTACCTGCAACAGTTATGTCTAAAATTTTATATTATCATAATATGAAACAAGATAAAAAAAATGAAAATTTTCTATCTGTAGAAAAGAAAAATAGCATTCCTGAAACTTTCATTTATTCAGCAAATTGTTTTCACTGCTTGGGGTAATGGGAGTGGTGCTAGATCTATTTATTTTGGGGATCTAGACTTTAAATTAACAAGAGAACAAATTAGGGGAGGGTTTCAGCCAAGCAACTGATCAAATGAAAATTCTCCTTTCTCCCTAATGTCTATTGTGGGTAATTACTATGTCACCATCCTGTTATTTATCCTATACTTTATTAAACTCCTAAAATATCAGGGCTGCTTTTCTCGTTGGCTTGGCATATCCCAGCTGTTTGCAGCTTTGACACGGTGCAGTTGATGGAGTTGATGGATTACCTCTTTGTGTCTCTTGTCCCTCCTTCCCCTCCCCATTTTACCTAACTTTCTCTAAGCTTTCTTTTTTTCTGCATCAACTGAGCTTGATGAACAGCTGACATTAGATTTGTGCTTCATAAACATGTATAATTTGTGAACAAGCCCTTATGTTCTTCTGAATATTTTCAATGGTCAGGCATAAAGAAAGAGAATGTTGATTTAAATTTCATAAATTAGAATGCTATGCATTTGTTAGAACATTATATTTTTCCAGAATACTTTTTCTTTTGTTAAAAAAGTTTTCTTTTCCAAATGATGCCAAACTTTTTTTCCTTCCCTAGTTGTTTGAATTTTAATGGCATATCTTACTAAATTTGTCCTCTGGGATTGCATGCATGGGTTACCATAGATTTGGTTAACTGGCTTTGCCAGTGAAATTAACTCACCACTAGGTACTGAATCTGAATTACTTAAAACAAGATTAAGTAATAAAATGAAGGAAATCAATTAATATGGTAATTAATAAGCAGGGTTTATTGTTTGTGTCATTTTACAAATATATGGGTGTTTATTCAAAAATTTTTTTAGCAGTTTTTCACTTGAAATGACAAATGTGGATGAAAATTTATATGAAATGTGCCATATGGTACAGATAGTCTATAGGAAATGTGTATCTGTGTATATATGAGAATGTAGTAAAGTTGATCATGTTTTGTCCTGATATTGTGTAAGCCGTGTACATACCAAGACAACCTTATACTTGTTATATCCCTTTCTCTTACGTGTCCATTAATCACTGAGCACTAATAACACATTTTTTGTCATGGTACAACAAAAATTCTGGCTCTGACTCTTGTTCTGGCTCATTTACATTGGCCTGCCTGTCAGTTCAAAGCTTCAGGGAATTAATATTTTGAGATTAAGAAGTGAAGTCCCTCTGACATACCATCTTATAAACTTTTGTTTAGTTTTTTCAGGGAGAACAAAAATTAAGCCTTTTAAGGGCAAGGGGCATAAAAGTTTCCTAAGATTTTCTTTTCCCTTCTTCCCTCCCTTTTCCTGAATAATAGATGCCCCAAACTTTCCACCACAATGTCGTAGGTCCTAGTAAAAAGTACTTTCTACAGAGTTGCTCTGTGGGATGAGGCAAGCTGTGATGAGCTCTCTGACTTTTTGGGTGCCATTTCCCTTTAGTTCACCTTTGATTTGCACTTTTTATCCATTTGAGGATGAGAGTCCTTCAGAACACCTCAATAATCCTTTTTTTGTGTGTGTGAAAAGGAAACATTTTCGCAACCATCTGGTTTCTATGTAAATGTCCGCAGTGACTCTGGAGCCATCCAAATCCCAGTACGCATCACACTTCCTCACTGACTCTGGTGAATCAGAAGAAGAATCAAAAGCCTCTTTGAGGATTACAGAAAAGGAATTCCACATGTGTTAGCGTGTGCATGTATAGGCAATTTATTTTAAAGAAAAGCTTCACTAAAATCAAATGAATATAAGCTAAACATGCTTTTAAAAGATTAAAATGAAAAAAGATGAATCTGGCAAGCCCTTTGAATTTTTATAGTAGGGTCAATTTATGTGGTCCATCCTATGTAATTTCAGGTCAATCTTAAGTAGAACTTAATGTAAATGATGGTTTTCTCTATCCTCTTCCAGTATGTTGCAACACTCGTAAAACTATAAGAAACACCTACAGTGAATGCTTCTGCCTCTATTATCATTTATATACATTATTTTTCTAGCTGTATTCTGTCTTCAAGTTGTGATTACATAAATCCTTTTATCACCTTTCCAAGGGGATGATAATTAATACTTTCATAGATGTGTATATTTTATAAGTATTTTTATATACAATATTAGATTCCATATTCAAAGTCACTGTCATAGGTAGGTAGGATGTCTATTCCCAGTTTTTTGATGAGGAAACCAAAGTTCAGAGAGGTCCAAATGCATGCACTCAGTGAGTGATTGCAAGTATATTTAAATGGGCTTCCCTCTTTATTAGCTGTGTGGCCAATGACAATCTGCTTATCCTTTGTAAGCCTCATTTATCTTATTTGCAAAATGGGATTAATATCTTTATCTTGGTGGTAGTGGTATAAGGATTACATGTAATATATATGTAAGCTATTTGTATAATGCCTGGAACATAGCACACATGAAAAGTGTAAGTAGGGTAGCTGTTATTTTCATTAATAGTACCCTTAGTGGTAGAAGTCGCAATATTTGTGATGCCAATATAATCAACATCATGATTTAAAATGTATTGATACTTTTTCTCACAGCCAATTAGGTGCTTGCCATACTCTCCACATGGTTTTGAAGGTAGATATATACCAGGTAGATAATTCACATCATTATCTCAAATGTATAGGTAATTGAGCACCACGATTGCCATCTATGGCTCTATTACTTATATATTTAGACATAAGCATATGTGTTAATATAAATTTAGGGTCTGTGTGTATAAGTAAAATTATGAAATGAAGAGTGTTATTATCCATGCTTAGTAAAACATTATTTACAATGGAAGGTATTACATAAATGAAAATGTCACTTATTTTGGTAATATGAGATTTCTTTTTCATGGATTATATTTATTATTTTGAAAAAATAAAAATCAAGCATAAATATATTTTTGGAAACTTTATAGAGATCAGAGAGAAAATTAATTTTACTCTACCATTGTAGATGTCAATGCGTATTTTCACAAATCAGTCATAGATATCAATTACCGTGTTTTTAAGATCGCTGTTTACTCTTGTCTAGTCTTTTAGATACATAATTATGAAAATACTTAAAAATGTATTTTTTCTAGGAGTTCTTCTGTGGAATTGCTCACCTTTTTTTTCTTTCACTTCATCACAGACTTTAGTAGGTGCCATTATGCTGCTTTCAAATAATAGTAAGTGACCTCCAAGCCAATTCCTCTTTCAGTGCCTTTCACCCTTTCTTCAGCTGATTTCTAATCACCTTTAAAATTTTCACCTACCTCCATCCCCTTTTTAAGAATTCTTGACTTCTGAAACAGATTTAGATATTCCTTTTGCTGATGCACATAAAGCTTTGTCAATATTTTCTAATCCTGGCATTTATGCTGTGTGGTAATTTTTGCTTCCTTGTCTACCTGTCTGATTCTTGTGAGTAGACACACTCTCTTACTCAGCTTTAAATCCTCATTGTCTGACATACAGAAGATAGAAAAAATGCTTATGGAATATGTGAGTAGTAGCGCTCACAGTTTCTCCTGCATCCAGAATATTACACAATTTTCACTTAAAATTTCCAATTCAATTTTCTCTTTAAAATATTGCAACAGAACTCTTCTTAGTCATCCATTTATTTATATAAGAATATTGGGGCAGGGTAAGCTACAAAATCCACCTTCACTCTGGACAAGAACTGGCTTGTGAGACCAAATATAACTGGAGAAAGAGAAGTTAGATGGCTTAACTCCATGGAATTCCAGGAGCTCTCCAGAATTTAAGTATCTTCTTAGTGGCCTGGAAAAGGTTGCATAAGTGATTCATGCCTGTCCATAGCCAAATAGGTGCTTTCTCATACACTCCACGTAGTTTTGAGGGAAAAAATATTCCAGATATTTTTAAATATCACCATGGGTTAATCAACATAGTATAAGTTTAGAATTGCATTTGGAACACTTTCGGAGGTTTTTTTCCCCACATACATAATGTGAAGTCTACAGGGTGGGTAGAAAGTAAGTACTGTCATATTTACATATTGAACTCACGAATACACCTTCTAGAACATCTCAAAGGAGCAGATTTTTTGTTTTGTTTCATTTTATTTAGTAAAACTGCAGGTGGAATTTACCTAAGACAAACCTCCACAGATGCATGTGCAAAATTGATGGATGTGCTATGTTGAAACCTCATTCACTGCAAATTTATACAGTGCATTGATCTATGCATTGCTAATTGAAATATCATAATGAAATAGAGCGTATCATGTATCAGAACATTTATAATCCACTCTCTAGTCATATTTGCCTGTTTCACAGTCTTTTTGGCAACCTTATGGAAGTAGGTGGTCCTTGGCTGGTGCAGTGATCCCATGAAGCCATCAATGACTCAAGCTCTTTCAATCTTTCTGCCTCATCATCCTTAATTGGTGGCTTTCATCACAAAGTTTTCTTGGAGTCACAAAATGACCACTAGAGCGCCAGCTACCACATCTAGATTACAGATAGAAAAAGAAGTAGGAAAGGGCAAAAGGGTCACACAACCTTTTTTAGAAGTTCCACACAGCCATTTCTGCTTATGTTTCATTAGCCAGACTTTAATTTCACATGGCCATCATAGTCTCAGAAACATTATTTTTTAGTTGGGTACATTGATGCTTTCCTTAAGACAAGAGGTGAAGGAAAGGATTAGTTAGGAAACTAGCAGTCTATATGATAAGACTTTGAGGAAGATTAAAATGAGTTCACTGATATCCTGTTTTCTCATATCATGTTAAGTTCAAATCTCTACCAGAACTCTAACTAAGAGGATGAATACAGGCAAGTGACAATTTTTTCTATCTCTCTGGTTATGAAAGTATAATGAATATATAGTATAGGTAGGCATGGAGGAAAGTAAGAAAAGGAGGATTTCCTTTGTATCCTGGAGTTCTGAAGACAAGAAATCACTACTAAATGCTTGAATTATAAGCAAGTTCATCCATTTGACTATAAATTGCATGAAGATCAGCTCTGAGTCTTTCTTCCTTATTACTCTGTCTTCAGTTTCCATCAAAGAACATGGCACTAGGCATACTGTTGGTGCTAGTTGATATTTTGTGTTGAGGGCAAAGATGGAAATCTTGGTCTAAGGTGCTTCTGAATTTAGCAGCTTAAGCAATTCTTTTTTTCTATAGGTAGTTCCTTCTCATGGTTATTTTCTGAAGGGCAGCATTCATCATTTATAACCAGGTCGTACCTGAAGTCCATATAATGCCCCACTGAAACATCTATCAAAGAAGCCATAGAAATGTTTGTTTTGTATCAATAGCACTGAATTCATGGACAGCATTGAGTAACTGGGACATCTCACGTAAGAAATCTGGATGGTGGCTGGCCTTGAAGCATTCAAAGATGCTGGCCACATTGGGCACACATTGTGGCCATGCAAGAATCAGGGCCTCGCATTTTATCACAGTCCCCACAAAGCCAGAGTCCATCATCTCCCTAACCTGCCTGGACCCTCAGGACATCTGTTTTTTGGCCCCTACTCTAGATCCCAGATACTACCCATTTGTGGAGCAGATGTTCTGTTCACTAGTTAGGGTTTAACTTGTATGCCTAGTATTTATTCCATATGATTCTCCTTTTTATCAGGCCTGGACCTGTTAGCTTCATGTAACAGACCAAAACAACTTACAAAAGAGAAGTATCATAGACAAATTATAATCCCATTCTAACTCAGCAACTGAATGTAACATATGGCATCATTTCTGGACTGGATGATTGACTTAAAGTACTTTTGAAATCATTAGAAGGTAATGTCTTTTTTCACAAAATTACTCCTAAGAAGGGACTCTCCAATTTAAAAAAAAGTTTAGGTTTCTCAAACCTAAAATACATTTCTGTGTGTTTTTAAAAAGAGAAAATCATGTATATATTCATCAAAATGTTTCCATACTGATTTCAAATAACTTTTTCCCACCTGGGAATGGGTAGAGTCACCAAAAGGGGATTCTGTGTATAAACCTTGGGATGTTAGTTGAGGAATTAACCATGTCCAAAGTAGCTTTAGTTCAGTGTTTTAAACGGTAAGGGGCCTTGTTCTAAAGTCAGACACTTAGATATAAATGACCTTAAGTCCAGTATTTTATATTATCAGGGTTAAACAAAGTGTCCCATGAAGTATTTTAAAGATACAGATGATCCTGACTTCAGACATGAGGTGTGACAGTCGTCTATCCTATGGGCCTAGAACAGGAAATTGACCCTGTTTTCTACAACATTGAATTTGGGAACTGGGCCTCTCAGCCCTAGATTTTCATTTAGCAAGTGGATACCTCCTTACAGCTGCCACATCTACTTTCTCTACCATATTGAATTCATGTTGCATTTGGCGTTCTAATAATTTTCATTCCAACACACTGTTTTCATAGACATTGGTTAAATGCCTATCAAATTTAAGTATATTTTAACAAATTAATAACTTCCTTTTCTATAATAGAATGTTTTAAAACACTTATATGGTGCTGAATAATTTAGTTCAGTTATATGATGACAAGACTAAACAAACTTTCTCTAGAGTTCTGGGTTTTTCATTTTGTTACTTTGCTCTAAGCAAGCAAATAGAGATGAACTATGAAATTTGAGGACTTTGACTTGAAACATGATCTAGTTGACTTATAAAATTTGAGATGTTGACAAAGTGTGCAGTCAATAATCAAATAAATGCAGTTACTTCATTTAATGTCAACAGAGAAGGTGAAAAGTGCAACTTAACTGGCTTGGTAAGACTGGAAGGAGGGGCTGGGAACATACAAGAGACAACAAAGAGATAGTTGGTAAGATTTAGTGGCTTGCTTCAGCAGGGGTGGCGAGAAGGCAGTGTGACAAAGTTTAGTCGGGTCAGACAAAGTGCAGAAACTTCCTCACAGATACCCAAAGGAGGGTTGTAGCATGGACATAAAATGTTCCAATGTTGTAATTCAGAGACAGCTCATATGATAGTTGATGTGCTGTTTCTGTCTAATCCTGCTGTTCCTTTTGATCCAGGAAGCAGAGAAATCACCTTATCTCTCATGTACCAGGATGATATAATTAAAATAGGACATGTTTTTGAAGTGTGGTACTTAAGGGCTTCAAAGAAGGTGTAGAGTGTTACAGAATCAGCACATGTCTACTTCTCAAAAGTAGTTATGAGGACACATTTGTTTAGCAAAGACATCCTTTTGAAAGAAGAACTGTCTCAATAATGATAAAGTGTATATGTAATGTCTATTGGACTATATATATTACCTAAGATATATGCAGTTTACTTGCTTACCTAGATCTTGGCAAAAATATGGGTCAATCTTTTTACTCTATTTTTTTTTTTACTTCTATGAGAAGATAATCGTTCAGTTGGCAAAACAATTTTCATGATGTCTCCAAATCAAGCTATACCAGCACATTGTCACAAACACCTAAATGATTTTTCTTTGCAAAAAGGTAGGGCATTTGTTTCAGACGAGCCTCTGCCTATGATTTTGCATATGTGGCTCCTTGGCACCCCTTTTGTTTCTGACCCTATAGTTGACCTTGGAAGTGGCTTGCTTTAACCATGATGGATGTACCGAAAGATTTATTTTTGTCATCTAAGAGTTGAGTCTTGGGCTATTGGAAGCATAAAAACTGCTTATTGAGAGTAAGCTTGGCAAATCTTGGCTTTCAAATACTCCTCCAGAAGCTCATCTAATTTGCTAATTAGCAGGAGATAAAATATACCCACATTGTCCTTTACAATGACTTGAACCTTCTGCCCTTCCTTGATGATAATAGTATTAAATACATGTGTACTTATTGCATTGAATATTAATTAGCATGAACTGAAAAGAAAGGATTTTGTTACACACCAATGACACTTGCATGAAATTAATGTTTCATTTCACATAAGGACTTTAATACCCCTTCTGAACTGGCAGAAATAACCAAGGTAACATGATTTTAATTTGCTGATCTACAAAAAAAAGTGTTTAAATAAACTCTGATTATTAAAGCCTGATTTTAATAAATAATTCAAGAACGAAAGAGCAGTCATTTGAGTGGGAAACAAAGGGAGACCGTTCAACTAGTAGTGACCTTGTCACTGAAAATTAAGCTCTCTCACTGAATCTAAAAATCAAAGCTTAAAAGGCCACTCTCTCCATAATATTTCATTAACTTTTGAAATGAAATACCTATTGATTAGATTTTCTTTCAGATAATAAATTCTACATGTCTACTCTGTCACTTCAATTACAGTATTTACTTGTACACAAGGAAAATGTTTTTACATCTGAAATGGATATACTTTTTCAAAACAGTTGATGTAAAGATTCAGGTGGTATATAGATTTTTTTCTTTCTCTGAATAGAATATTGCCCCATATGCTTGAGACATCTGTTCTTTCTTTTCTAATGTTTTGCCTGTTCCGTTTTCTTCCTTGAGTGCCCTTTCTCTCCTCCCTCTGTATATCCTCAACAAAGTCTTATTTATCCTTCAAAGCCTAGTTCAAGTGTGACCTCACTGTGAGCCTCGTCAAGTTCTTTCATCCAAAGAGAAATAATCCTTCCTCTTCCTCTGGGATCCTGTCACTGTAGGCACATATTATTGGTATGGTCCTTATTGTGCCAGGTTGCGTCTGCCATTTGCTGGCTTCTCGGCCCTTTATGACTCACCTTCTTCATATTTTTAGCTCTTATGTCTAGTCCGGTGGCAGACACATAGGGTTGTTGAACTGAATTTAGCGTCACACGTTTTGGAAGCGACAGTGTTGGTTTTGACCCTTTGGTTTCCATTTCTGCTTTGTAGAAATCATTGCAACTATGGGGATCTTTATCTTTTCCTAGCTTACATGAAGTATCTCACATCTGGCAACTATCACCCCCAGGCCCAGTCAAAAATAACATTCAAAGTAGCTGTTTTACTTCCTTTACTAAGGGGAAGCTAAAAGGGCCAGCAGACTTTGTCCCCCAACTTCTAGAAAGAAAATACAGACTACCCAGTGTCAGAAAATCGTATATGTTAGTTGATACAGTGTGTTCAGTGTTCTTGAAGGATCAAAAACCAAGTCAGTTTTGAACTGGGTTTTCCGTCTTCTTCTCCAGCAGTTCATATTGGAAATTTGTTGGTGTTAGTGTGCTACAAAGTAGAACATCTTGGGACTTTACATGCCCACCTGATACATTTATCCAAAATAATCCAATGGTGCTAAATTTACCATTTTAAAGGGATAAACTGAATTATCAAATGCACCTTGAATAGAGGTGGTGAAGGGTAGATTTTATTTTTCAGTCATTACATAGTCCTTATTCAGTATTTGTAAATTCTTTTGTGGACAACTCAGTTTGTAAACATTCACTTGGGATTTGGCTAGCAAAACAATAACCTGCTGGTTTAAAGACCATCCTGCCAGATTCTAGTGGCCATTGGAAAGCCAGTGTAAGACTGACTTCTCCATGTGAAACAGGACCCTATGTCATGGTCCTGCTGTGTGAATGGCCGGCTGCCAGACTGTCACCTTGGGTGCCTCTGTTCACCCCAGAAGCTCAGTGAAGACTTTGATTCAAACAGGAGTTCTCACAGCTATGCTGGATTAGACTCTATGCTATGGTATCAGTCATTCAGGACTGAGTGCTCTGCTGCCTGGCAAGTACAAGCTGTGTGTCGTGTGAAGTGCTTTTACTGGGGCGGCCACAGTCTGCAAGGTCCTATCGATGTGGACCAAGTGTGGCTTGATTTTACTGGGATGAGGGAGTTGGCAAAGAGAGAAGAGTGACAGAGGAGGGGCTATGGAAATACCCTCAAGAAAAAGTCCCCACACTTGAATCTTCCAGTTGTCCAACAAGTTCTTGCTGGCAGACTGCAGGAATGGAGCAAGCCCCAGCCCATTGTCATGACCCCCTTCCTGCACCAGGAGCAGGAAAGGTTTTTTTTTCTATGATGCTCAATAATAAGAGAATCAGAGTGAAGTGGAAGACTTTGCACCAGGGAATCAGAAGATCTGTGTTGAGTCCCTTTTCTTCTACTCAGTAGCTGTGACTTTGGCACTTTGCCTAAACTCTCAGGTCAGTTTTCTCATTTGTCAAATAATAATTAGTCTACCTCCTACTGAGAGGGTTTCTTAAATGAAGGTTTGAGAGATGTTGTCTATAAGAATACTTCAGAAACTATAAAATATTTTTTTGACAAAACAAATATTAAATGTATATAGCACAGCATGTGCTTGAAATTCTCTAGCCACAGAAATGATTTTCTTAAGAAATGTGTATTCGCTCTTTCTCATACTTTGACTATCCCTATGCTTCTAATAACCTCTGGGGAAGATTGCTTTGTTACCACTCCTAAGTGTGTATGGCTTCCTTGTCTTTAAGTTGGGAAAAATAATACCAGCCTCGCAGGGTCATAGTGAGGAGGAAACGAAACAATTTGGTAAGCACGGAACACCAAGGGAGCTCACTGAACACAAGTTTCCACACCCCTTCCCTCTCCACCTCCAGGTCACTACTCGAGTGAAATAAAATCCTCCTTGTATAACTCAGGAAGTCCCAGGAACACATTCCTGCAAGCCATAGAAGAAATACTTCCCTGTGTCTTTCGTAGAGAGGAGAGCTTCAGTTGGACTGATGTCATAGTTGTTCTCCTGGCTGCCTTTTGGTCCAAAGAAATTATAGTGTTCTGAAAATTAGCCAAGGCAGCCTTTTTCCTATGCATGGGAAAGAAGACTTTTTTTTGTCCATCCTCCAAGTCCTCTGTACAGATTACTGTCAAAACCAAGCACTTGTTTATGAAAATGCCAACATACTCTTATTATCTGGCGAATAACCATGCTGCTGTCAGTGGAGAAACAGCACATAGGATATAAAAACAATCTCCATTTTTATCATGCCTGTCACAGCTGGGAGGCCAGGGAACAAGGATGCATTGTTTGAAGAAAGGGCTGCAGAGGCAACATGTCTTTCAGTGGCCTCCTGGGCGGAGGGAGTATGGTCATATTGGGTAAATAGTTACATGTTGTTTTGCTAACAGACACAGGTCTCATCATAAATTAGTTTCTGAGATTCAGCATTGAGATCTTGACATACCATTGCTTTTAGGCAAGCATCCCTTGGTCTGTCTGTCTCTCCTCTCATTCTTAGGCCCTCCGAATGTCTGTGTGCCTCCATCACACAGACAGACAGACAGAGCCCATGGCTGTGTGACAGAAGGCAGTTCAACGTTCACTGGTGAATTTTTAATGATGTCATATGTTGCTACCAAATGGAACTCTGAGATAAAGTCTCTGCAAGGGAAATAATACTACGGGAAGAAGGGAGAGAGAGGTGATGACCCTTTACTGAACATGGGTTTCTGAACTCCTCGAGTCAGTTATTTCTGAGGGCAGGATGGGTGCTAGGACAGTACTCTTCCTGTCTTGGCTGTGAACGCCAAACAATGAATGCATTTGATGACTCTGCATCCTGGGCTTGATGGGTTGGGCCCAGAATATTATATTTTCCCTGGGGAACCTTTTTTTTTTGCCCTATGTCTTGTGATAACAAAGCAAAAACAAAAACTAAAGAAAACCATTTCCTTCAGTGTTCAAAATCTCAACACTGTTTCATTCAAAATCTCAACGCTCTATCATTGTATGATTTTCTGGATGAATGAATCCAGTATCATCTACCTTTAGGAGCCATTCATCGGCATTTGCTATTTTTAAGAATTTTTTTTTCTGGGATGGTGAAATACTCTACTAGAGAGAATTAGCTGTATGGTATTTCACTTGTCAGAGAGGGAACTTTTACTAAGTTGTTCAGTTGATTTTACTCTGATCAGCTGTTGTCAGGCTTGGGAGAAAGAGATTTCAAGTGTTTTTTAATGAAGAGGCTTCTTGTCTGAAAGTCTTGTTGAGAGATGGTGCTGTGAGCTTCCAGGGAACACATAGATGTGGGAAATAAAGCAACATGCAAAAGACAAAGCCCTAGGGCCTCCTTGTGAATATAAGGTAAGATGGGGTGTTAACCTTTGCATCTAATCTCTGTCCTGTCAGATAGGTGCTATCTTTATACCTCTATTGGCAAGTTTCATCACTTCTCAGTAGAGAGCAGAGAAGGAAAATATCTGGGTCCAGATAACATAGTAGGATTAGAAATACTCTCAGCACCACCTAAGAGGAAGCACACAATCGACCCAGCTAATCCTCTTGCAAAATCAAAGCATCATATCACATTGCCAGAAAGTCAAGTGTCTTCTTATAGCTCGGAAATAAATGACCATGCCAACAGAGGGTGCCGTATGTGGGGAGATCAGTATTATTTTGTAAGATTATGTAAACAAAGTTGAAGTTATTTGGAGAAACTGTCTGGCCCTCAACAATCCCAGTTCTGAAAAGACAGTCTTGAAAGTTGGAAATAATCTTTAGTGACTCCTTAGTTTTTCTGGGAAAAAAAAAAAGAGCCACTTCACTAGTTTGGTATTGAATTATGATAGCAACGGTTAAGAGTGTATTCCCTCTTTCCTAACAAATATGTCTATTCTGTGACTCCTCCTTTACCCCCACACTGCATGGTCTAATAGCTCTCAAATTCTCATAGTACCTTGACTAAAGGGTTCCCCAGGCCATCCCTTGACCATTCCCCAAACTTCCCTCCACCAAACATATATGGACTCATTTCATATCTCCCTGAGGAATCCTTGCCCCATTCTGAGATTTGCTTAGCTGCATTCTTTTCTTGTGACAGATTTTCTGATCAGATTGAGCCAGTTAAACCAGATTTAAACTCTTCTTTTGTATTCTAACAGTACTCTCTCTACCACATTTAGCATTTCATGATTTAATTTCACAGTTGATGATTTTTTTTTTTACTTCTTTAAGCTTTACTTCTTAAATGTAGAACCCACATATCCCCCCAAGGGATGAGCAGTCATCCCTGCTCAGCAAATGTTTATAAATGACAGCAGTGTCTGCAGATTTCTTATCAAATTACTTGCCAAGTTGTTCATAAAATTAGTAAAAATATTTAAATATATGTTTGTATTCTACATTCTTGGTCTATAAATTTACATATGAGATTATAACCTATAGGTTATATATATGCTATGTACAGATTACACATGTACAGTTTCTGATTTCATATTATCAAATTATTTGTCAGGTTTTTAATAAAATTCATAAAACTAAAATTTGTAAAATTATAAAGTTCATAAAGATATTTAAGTATATATACTTACATGTAGTATACATAAAGAGAAATATATATATGCATGTGTGAGAGAGAAATATGTGGCTTAAAGGGGCCAAATAACTTACCAGAAAAGGATCCCTGTTTGCAAGTGTCATTGTGTGTATCAAAGCTGGTAGGCTTCCTATTATAGCCAGTGCGGCCATGAAAAGGTAGGAAGACAGTCTCTCTAAACTTGCTGAGTCCCTTTGTATCTGAGCCATGATGGGGGTGTGCAATCCAAAGGTTCTATTCAATATATATAGACATAAAATCTAGCACAGAATCTGGAAAGTAATACATGCTCACTAAAGGGTAGCTATTTCTCTGTATGCAGTCAGAATTTCTGAACCATTTTTACCCTATGTCTTGTGATAACAAAGCAAAAACAAAAACGAAAGAAAACCATTTCCTTCAGTGTTCAAAATCTCAAAATAAATACATGGTGAATAAAAAAAAGAAAGAAAATACACTGACTTATTATACTGACTTTACTTTTTTGTCAATTATAATATTGACAAAAAGCTTCCCCCTCCTAGAGAAGCTCTAGGACACTTTATTAAGAGCAAACATCACAGGTTCTCCTAGTGGGCAATGCATTTCCTTCCCCCCCCTCCTCACACACCATGAATATCAGTGTGCTGAGCTGTAAGCTCTCCAACCAGAGAGGTGCAGCTGGCTTTTGATCTGCCTCTGCCTCATGGTGAAGGGCCAACCTTTGCATTGCGTTTACCTCCAACTATGTCTCTACTCACATATCCCCCTCTCTCCTCCCTCATCAGGGAATTTGATCCATCAGTTTCTTTCCCTCTGTGTATCTTCAGCATCTCTCTTTATTTTTAGGGTCACCAGACTCTGGTTGGCCTGGGACAGTTCCAGTTTACTTCTATTGTCTAAGCATAATTATTAATAGTATCCACTTTCACTCTCAAAAATGTCTGGGTTCAGTGATAAATTATATGGTCCTCCTATTTATATCTGACCTTGACTTTCAGCCATGCAAATGCTCAAACTTTCCCATCCTGAAGATACACAACAGGCACATTCCAAAACCCACTCCCCTATTTCTTTGTCCTTCCATTCATGGCCACACTTCTTGAAAGTACTGTCCAGATCCGTTTTTGCAGTTTCCTTCCCTGCCACTGTTCCTTTAGACAATCATCATCTCTACCACTCTTCTGAGACTGCTCTGGCAAAGTGACCTCTGACTTGCTAAACCCTTTGGGCATGTGAAGCATTCTGCAAAGGTGACTTATGAGCTCCTTCTCCTGTCCTAATACAGTTATGTTATGCTTTTGAACTATTTCCTGACTCTCATCTTGTTAACCACACCAGTTAATGTGTTGAGGTTTATCATCAATGTGCCACAGTCATGTTATACTGTTAAATGTTACCTTTTTCAATCCACACAACAGCCCTGTGAGGTAGGGATCATTTCCCTACTCTACACACAGGGCAGGAGGAGAGATTGAATAACTTTCCTATTTTTGCACAGCTAGTGAACGGTGGAACTGAGATTCTTATTTCCAATATGGATCCTGTTATTTTTCCACTACACTATTTTATCTCCCTTCTTCCTGACCAAATGTTGATATCTGTCTCCACATCACCAATTCATTGTAAGTACTAAAGAGTGGTGAACTGATACTTAAAAAAATATGCTGGTTCTGAAAATCAGACCCACTAAGGGTTAGCTTTGTCTGTGGAATATACTTAGGAATGGTGACAGTTCTGATATTTAAACCAGGGATAGGGGAAGTGGCTATTGCTACATAAGCGGTGAGTTTCTGGATCTCAGTAAAATAAACCAGGATTTTGTTTCTTGAAGTAATTATACTCTGGAGAGAGGAAAGAAAGATGGAGACAATTATGAATGACCTTGCATCTCTGAGCTGTTGAGAACTTCTGGATCAGTGGCTGCTGTTTTCGTAGCCTTTCCAAGTGAAACCTTTCAGTGAAGTCTCGGGCTACAGACCACCAGTTGACAAAGGTATTCTTTTTCCAGGACATTAACCTTAATTTGAGTGTCATATAATGATTGTGATATTAACAAGGGAAAAACCATCTCCAACTACATTTTTCTGATGCTGTTCAACCTTTCTGAAAACTTTGCTCTGAAATTTTTTGGTACCATCCAGTTTTTTTAGGTACTACCTTTTGAGTGTTATCATTCCAGTGACTTGTTTAACTTTCATGCAAGAATTGGCAGGGAGTTTGCATAAAGCAAATAAGACTTCTCTAACAACTCAAGTCAGTAATATTGTTGATCTCATTGAAACCCTCACCTTTGGGCCTTGTTGCTCTGAGGGCCATAGAAACGAAGAGAACTGTTTAATAAACCCTGTGTAAGGTCCTACCACCAGGAAAAAGTTGAGTCCATTTCTGTATCTCTAGGATCATGCTCTTTGGGATCTAACTTATTAAATATTGTAACTGCCAATGTCATGAGAGTTCTAACGTAAATGTAAGTGAGAAAGAAGGGGCATGCTTTTTTTTTGACTACTGAAGCATAAAGTAATGAAGGCTTGATTTAAATTATATTTCTTCTAAGTGGAAAATGTTCAGTATATGTGAGTGCACCTGAAACCTCCTGCCTGTGTGACATTTGTGCCCCAGGCCTCATTTTCCAGAGCCATAAGCATAAAAGAAAATCATCAAACTTTGTTCATGTGGTGTGTCAGCAACAAATCCATTTCCCTCTCAGAATCAAAAGATCTTTAGTTCATTGAGGCATCCTTAGAAACTTATTTTTGTTATTATTTATAATGAGACTGTTAAGTATCTGTGTGTTTTTGGCAGGCAGTTTGTACATATTGTCTTCCCATGTAGGGCTGTTACCTTTTTGCAAGATGTGAGGGTGGTTCAGCTATTCTCAGTTGTTGTTGTTTTTTTCTTTATTAAAAGTATATTTTTAGTAAAGCCAATAGTTATTTTACTTATAGGAGCTTTAAAAGATACAAAATGTAGAGTTCCAGTTTGGAAGCATTGTAACTATTCACACAATTCTCAGTTGTTTTTGAGCTGTAAATTCACTTAGCAAATTTATTCCCTGAGTAGTTGTTGAAAGAACAGAAGTTTGTAAATTATACAACACTGAACAGTGGATGCCATCCGTGGCTTTTTGCCCAGACCCTGTCAAATAATTTTCTGTTTCCTGGTCAGGCCTTAAATATAATTGTGAATTACAGAAGCATTAACATTTCTCAGTTTAAATGTATTATTTCTTAATTAGTTCCTGAAACTCTATATTTGAAAGCAAATGCTCTTGCTTAGAATGCTGGGAAGATAATTACTGACCAAAGAACAAAGGACTTTAGTCTTAAAACATTTGGGTTCCTGTGTGGCCTCACCTGTGTTCAGCAATTTATGATGTTCTAGGGCTACGTCTGGTGATGATATATATCTGTGCCAGGAGTTACAAACTGATTTCAGTCCTGGGGTTGTTATCCTCTATTGTTAATGGCTGCATGGAGCACTGTGATGTGAAGGATTTTGAGACTCTGTTCTGGCTCAGTGAGAGTGTGTAGAGATCAGGTAATCACAATGCTATTGATGCTGGAGTGACATGTGGTAGAATATGGTACTTGAAAGTACACACCCAGAAAATCCTGTCCAAAGATTTAATATGCAAAGACACACAAGGCTCTTAGCTTTTTGATAACTTTTCTTCCAGCCATCAGGAAGACGACTGAATACTTCTCTTTCCCATCCTCTCTCCGAAGGAGGTAGAGCATCTCTAGAAAGGGTTTCTGTCTCTGTACTTTGTAAGCACAGCTTTATTTTAAAAGAATAAACAAATATATCCAAATGAAGTGTCAAAGAGGCAGAGCAGGACAGTGTGAGTCTTGGATGAGTGTTTGGGTCCCATCTGCTTCACATTCAGGTCCTTGGGGTCAGGGAGCACAGGGCAGATTCTGGCGGCTCCTCAGGCCTCTCTGCTCAGCTTTCCTCTGGACTTGGCCTGGGAAGAGTGGGAGATGTGAGAAGGCCTTGTCAGATGCCTCAGAATCCACCCTGGGCTGCATATCCTGACTGCAGAGACAGCATGAGCAAAGAGGAGAGGAGCCATCATGGGTAAGAGCATGTGGGGCCTGAACTGAGTCTCAGCAATCTCACTCATTGGCTTTTGGGAAGTTACTCAGTGCCTCAGTGTCCCCTTTTGTACAACAAGGATAATAGTAGTGAAGAATTGTAGGCATGACAAGTGTAGAGGGCTCTGCACAGTGTTGTCCACAGAGCAAGTGCTCAGTAAATATGGTCTGCTATCACTATTGATAAAGATTAATCAATGTTTGGAGGAATAAAAGATTACTCCAGCTTCTTCCTAGAATTTCAGAACTCGCCTAAGTGTTTTGTTGGATTTCTTTGATAACACCGTCCTCATGATTTTCTCTTTGCCTTGTTCTCTCTATCTCCCTCTGTTTTTACCATTAATACTTTTCTCCCCCCACCCCCATTTCCTCTTCCCTATTCACCTTTTTTCTCCATTTCCTTTCTCTTTCCTATTCTTCTCTCCTCCCCTGTTTTCTTCTTGGATATCTTTTACTGTTCTCTCTCCATTCTCTTCTCATTTCTTCTTCTTGTACTTTCCTTTCAAAACATAGTTACAAGACTTAAGAGACTGACAAAGGAATGTAAAAAGAAATTGGAAAGCACCAAATTTAACTTATTAAACAGTATTTTTAATTAACGGATTATATTGATAGTGTCATATTAGTGTAGAGCAGGGATGGAGGCATAACCTATGAGCTATGCCTGTTATATGAATTTCCTTTTCTCTAACACAGTCCACCTCTGGAGATAAATGATTATGGATGAACTCGTGGGAGAGTTCATTCATTCTCTCATCTACAAACAAGTGCCAAGTATGTGCCAATCACTATGCAGATGTTTGTAGGGGAAATATTTACTGTGCAATGTGGTCAGTTTACACTTGGCCCTCTTTAGGAGATGATCAATAAAATAATTGTGAAATGAATGGTGAAAGAAGAGAAGACCCAGTGGGACTGACTTGGTGAGGAGGACAAGAAGGAGGAAACTCTGGATCTTCTAAGAAACTATAGCTAACAGTGTATAGAAGATCACAAGGAATAAAGAGTTAGAAATATGATAGGACTGGGCTGTAAAGAACCTTATATTCTGAACTAGTTAGGTTAGGTTAGGATGTAGTGGCCGACAGACACCAAAAGTCTGTGGCTTAATAAAACAAAAGCTTATGTTTTGACCAGTGACTGTGCTGGCTGATGGTTCTGGCTCAGTAGTCCTCACTGGTTTGGCTCTGCATTTATGAACACTCTCTTGCATACACCCTCAACTCCCCTACTGCTCAACAGGCCAGTCCAAAACCATAGTCAACTCCAATTCTCTACCTACTCTGCCTCTATACTCTTCATAGAGGACTGCAGTAGAGTCCACTCAGGGAGCTGTTAACAAAATAGCATAAGTGGCTTAAAAATAAGAGATTTTTTTTTTCACAGTTCTGGAGGCTTGTAAGTCAAAGATCATGGCCCTGGAAGACTTGATGTCTGGCAAAGTTCTGCTTCCTGGCTCATAGATGCCACCTTTTCCTTGTGTTCTTACATAGAGGAAGGGTAGAAGAAGATCTTGGGGCCTCGTTCATAAGAGCATTAAATCCATTCATGAGAACTCTGTCCTCATTACCTAATCAGCCCCAAAGGCCCACCTCCAAATACCATCACATTAGGATTATGTTTCAATATATGAATTCAGTCAGGGGGACACAACTGTTTTATGCCTTCTGTTCCCGTTAACACCCACACCTTTCTTTTTCACATCAACCAATAACCATACTTGTTGTTTCACTGAGAGATTAGGCTACAGCAAGAATGTCGCACACTACATCAGCACATCGAGGCAGCCTCCTGTGTCTGTCCCCTCTCATCTACCTTCTTTCCTGTCACCCTGCTCTTAATGTCCTTGCTCCAATCACAGGTGCACTCCTTCCCTTGTACACTGGATCCACCCGCTCTCACCTGCCTCCTGACACACTCCAGCAGGTCTCCAGCCTTTCTGCCTCATCACGAAATTCTCTCTCCAGCTTGGTCATTTCCATCAATGTATAAATACAGTGTAGACCTTCTATCTTTAAAAACAAACTTTCCTTGGCCCCACTCACTACTCCAGCTATTGCATTATTTATCTGCTGTTCCTTACGGCAAAGCACTGTAATTCATAGTTTCTCTTTCTCTCTCATTCTTGTCTTGTCACCAAAGAGATTCTCTATCAGCGAGCTCCATGTTGTCAAATCCAGTGGTTAATCCTGAAGCCTCATTTTACTCAATTTACTTTTAGAATTTAACGCTGTTAATCATTTCCTCCTTTTTGAAAAACTCTAGTCACTTGCATTCCTGCAAACCGTTCAATCCTGCTTCTCTTCTTACTTCACTGGTTGATCCTAAATCTCTTTTGCTGTTTCCTTGTCCTCTTTTTACCCTGTAAGTGTTGGAACACCCAGAGGCTGAGTATTCAGATCTGTTCTCATTTCTGTCCATACTTCTCTCAGACATGATCTTTTCCATTTTCACAGCTTCAAATACCAGCTCAACACCAACAACTCCTGAATTTTTACCTCCATCCTAGACCTCTTTCTTTAACACCAGCTTTGGAGATACAACTTCCAAATGACATTTCCATATGGATGTCTAATCGGCATCTGACTATTAACATGTCAAAAACTGAATTATTATTTCTTCCCTCCCCAGATCTGCTTCTTCTACATCCTTTCCCCTTCTATCAGGTGCTCAGGTAAAATGCAGAGTACCTCCCACACGCGCAAGTTCTAGCAGGGCCCACGTGGTGTGGCCCAGCTCCCCTCTGAGCTCACCCTTCCCACCTCCTCTTCCTAACCAGCCGCAGTGGACCCCTTGGTTTTTAACACTCTAAGGACTTCCTACCTCTTGGCCTTTGAGTTTACTTACTTTTTAAGTGAAAATCTAATTTTCAACCTGTTTTCCTAAATCACAGGATAGTTTTTCTTTTTTCTTTTTTCTTTTTGGCCACCTGTAGAACTCATGAAAAAGGTCACAAGTTTGTCTTTTAGTAAAGCATTTCTTAGAGGACATTGCTCTCCATATCTGTCCAGTTCCCATGTTCAATTTAGGGAAATGTAATTTGTGAAAAACAAAAGTACAAAAAAAGTAGTAAAAGAAATGCTTTTTCCTTTAAGGCTTTTGACTTGATCAAAAAGACCAGGAACCAGATGAAGCCATTTCCTGTATTATGTAAACTGTGTTTCAAGAAGAAATATGTTTGCACTGTACAGGAAAGCATGGCATTGTGTCTAGTGCCATTCAACATTTCTTACACTATGAAGCAATTGATATGTGCACTACATGCTAATCATTTGGGGAAGTGTTTTTGATTTTGCTTAGATAGGTATAGTACTCAAATTTTAAGACAGTTATTCAAAATTGGGATGTTTTCAACTATGTGTTTATTTTGAGAGAAAGCTCCATTTAAAGAAAGTCTTACTGTGGTTGGATATTTTGAACTGTCCATGTTCTTTGCATAAACTTACCAACTTTTCCCTTATTGTATCCTAATGCAAACCTTATTATTCACTTTCCTGACAAATATTTTTCTTTCCTAAGGCAAAGCTGAAAATTTCCTTGTATTAACTGACACCACTAGAAGTACACAAAGCTCTTTTACCACAATGTGCAGGGCATACCTCCTATACTGTGATGCTGTGAGTTCTCTTTCTCAGAGTCATTGGAACAAGAAAAATTTTAGAACATGGTATGACTACCACTGCTACAGCATGTGACAGGCACTGGGGGGCATGGTTGGCAAGAAATATAATGTGTTTCCCCGTGGCTTTCATGTTTGGATATTACTATACTTTTCAATCAGGTGTCTTCCTTTATAATTTATCATTCAGTTGGTAATTTTGTTGTGCCTACTGAATGTAGGACCTGGGACACAGGCTGTGGGTCATATAAAAAAGGGAAGCTCCAATCCTACTCTCGGGGAGTATAAAATCCTTTTAAGGAAATAAGCATGTAGTTTTGTTTGTTAGAAGAAAATGAAGAGTACTTTAAAATTAGGTAAGGGAACAAGACATCTTGTGTGTGTGTGTGTGTGTGTGTGTGTGCATGTGCTCACATGTGCATCATGAGTAGCTAATGCCAAGGAGGTTGTAGACCTATCTAATTAACTGGTTATGGAAAAGGCATTGAAACAAATGCTCAAGAACTGAATAATTATTAATGCATGTTTCTAAACAACAATGACAACAACAGACTCATGCCCTAAAAAAAAAATAAACAACAAAAATTCCTATTTAGAAATTCTCTAGGAGATCACTAAATGACTGCATAATACTTTCTAGAATTAATGGGACTTTCCAAAATGTGAATGATAATTTTAAGGATTAATCTGTTTGATGACACAATATGCTATAAAACTGTTAGGCTCAAATACACAAAATGGCAATTTTGTGGGTTATAAAGGGTTGAGTACCAACACTTTCATATGATCAGCCTAATATAAGTTACTTGAGGATAGGAACTGGGTGTTTTTATTTTGTATACATAGTGCCTAGCACATGTCTCCACACACGGTGGGTGCTCGGCCAGTGTTTACAGAATGAATGTTGAATGCATGTTAATATATGATGTGCAAAAAATTATGGACATTTTCCTAATAGGGACAAAAATGTCTCTCTTTAATCTCAGAAAGATTTGATGTTATTGAGAAATTAAGTTGTAAAATCGCCCAAGTGAACCTTATGAGTGTTTGATTATTTTTAGTAGCTACAGAAAGTTACAGAGTACTAGAGGTATTATTAATTTTTCAACCTATGTAAAAAAGGAAAAAGGTCGCTACCGGCTGCCCCTTGTTGTGTGAGTGGCCTCTTCTCCTGACACTGATATGTAGTGTCCTGGGCTGGATGACTTTGCCTTCTGTTGATAGTAATGGCTGCTTCTAGGGCTTTTCATAGCATCACGAAACATGAGGGGGATGCACACATCATCAAGCTCACATCCACACCTTGCAGGGCAGGAAGTTGAGGCCCAAGGTGGCTCACTGTGTGGGCCTTACTGCAAGTCATGTGCTGACACAGTGGGAAGCAGGACTCAAGCTCTGCACTCAGGTCGGGCGCCTTATCCTTTACATTATGATGCTCTGACACAAACTCAAGGCGGCTACCCCAGGTTATGGTATTCATGGTTACTTATGTCTAGGACAAGATTTTAGGCAGATATCAAAACAAGATCAATCCTAGTATTTGTGATAAAAAGCTCTAAGAATGCTAATAATAAAGATATATTTCTTAGTCTATATCCTACAGCTTTCTGTTCCCCTATATGTACTTGCCATTGATTTCCAGATGAAGTTAATTCTTGGAAAATGGAGTTAGAAAAGAAAGGAGAGTATGATGCTGTCAATTGTTCATGCCTCATTGTTAATATTATTGAATATATTTTGAATGTTTTATCAAACTCTCTGTTATTTTTGAGATGGTTAAAATACATATGCATACATATTTTATATTGATTTTAAGATTGCTTTAAGATGTTTGCGATTGTAACTTGCATATGTCATCCAAGCCATTTCATGTTTCATCAACAGAGTTGTGCCGCTGTCTTGTTAAAGATACTGTTAGGCAGAATTCCTTCTGTATTATTACTGTTTTTTTAGGCCTTGCATTTCTGTGGAGAAATTTCAGGGGAATTCCTCTGGTAGTCTTCATGGAGCGTCAGCAAAAAATATTTTTCTTGGCTTCTGTCCTGATTAACCCAGACGTTTTAATGTGTGTTATGATGGCTTGTTTGATGGATAGTCACCTGTACCCTATGATCAACTAAAACTTGGCCACTTGAGTTAAACCTTAGTGGCTGAATGTCATGATTTCCCATCTTTTGTTTGATTAATACTTCCTTTTGAAATCTGAAAGGGAAATGTCTGGAGTGTCCTTCGATGTACAGCCACACTCAGGATGAGAAGAAAGACGTGTCTTTTATGGGGAGAGAATTCACAAAGTTGATCATAACAAGCTCATTCAGGACAAAGCATTAGACACCTCCCTTTTTAAAAAGGAAAGAAGAAATAAACACTTCACTTATGCTTAAACGTGTTTTTTCCTAAAATTTTATTGACTCAACGTCTTTATTTAGATTAAAGAAGTAATAGCATGTATAAGAGTAGAAGAGAAAATTCTTAAGCAACAAATGACCAAGGACTTCAGTTACAGTACATGAGGTTATATGCAATTGCTTTAAATTTATAAATATACTTTAGATGTCATGTGAGAATGTGTAATTCCTATTTTCCCTTTATTTTTGAAGAGTTGATAGAATATTTCTTGTGCCTACAGCAGCCTTTGTGTAAAAAACCATGATATTTTTTAACAGAAATTTTTTTTTAAGAACACTTCTGCCTCACTTTTTTGGAGGGGCAAAGTGTTCCTTTTATATCTCTGTTAGTATAATGTGTCTCACTGCATCTGTAAAGATAAGTATTCTGGAAATAGCTAATTAAAGTTTCAATGTTTACACAGATAGAGAATATTAGGTAATTCGTTTTACTTAATATTCATTGCACCTCTAGGACTGAGCCCTCTTCTAAGTGACTTGGATCTGCTGCAGAAGGGGAAAATAAATAGACTCAGTGCTTGCTCTGCTGGAGTTTATCATCTAGTGAAAAAGAGAGTCAGGAATGAGTAAATAAATTGACATGTAATTACAACTTGTGATCAGTTTGCTGAATGTGCAGCAGAGCAGAATCTACCTAGCTAGGTGATGACATTTAAGGAGAGACCAGGAGAATACAGAAGAGAAGGGAGGAGTGGTCTAGCTAAGGTGAGTAGTGTGTGTAAATACCCAAGAATGGAAACACTCTGATAAACTCATGAAACCAAGGAAGGTCAGGAGGAAGAGAGTAGTAAGGGAGGAGGAGCTTGGCGAGAGATGCGAGTGGAGAAATAACAGGTCTGCTCCAGCTGGGCTCGGTAGTTGGGGCAAGATGTTGGCATCGTTTTTGAAGCTGCAGTGGGGCATGAGAACCTAGGATCAGTGGTTATCTATTGGAGGGGATGGCATGGGAAAGAAGGCTATTTGAGTTTTTATACTGTTTATCTTTCCATACTCAAAACATTTGAGATGTTCTAATGGGAAGACTTTGATGGTTTTAAGTAAGGATATATCAACATAATTCTGCTTTTAAAAGACTAGCATCTCTGTGTAGAATAGATTGGATGGGACAAGATGAGGAGTGAAATACTGTGGCATATTCTAGAGAAGCTCTGATGAGGCTGGAACTAGAGCAAAGACAGTGAGTGGAGAGGGGAAGTGGGATTTAGGGTTTATTTATGAGGGACAAAGTAAAACTAAGAATTATGGATAAGATGTTAAAGGCAGAGGAGGCAGGAAAACTTAAGTTATTGCTTGACAGATGAAGCCAGGTCCCATGATAGAAAAACCAGTTTGGAGAGTATAAGTCAGTCATTTCATTTTAAAGTTGGTAAGCTGGGTATGCACCTAAAGAGGTGCAATCAAGCAGACAGTTGGATAAATGAGTCTGTACCTAAGGAAGAGGTCTGGGTTGTAGACATGAGTTTGGGAGTCATCAATTTATATATGACATTTAAAGCTTCCAAAGTATCTGGGACCTGAGGAGGAGAAGATGGCAAAGGACTGAGTCCTAGATCTTGCCAACTTAAAAAAGAAGGAGGGATCCTTAAGGAAGACCTTCCTTGGTTTCACGAGGTTAGCCAGAGCAGCAGGGGAAAAACCAGGATGCTGAGGTGTCCCAGGAGCTGAGAGTGTTTCAAGAAGGGCAAGAATCCAGAAGACTCTAGTTCTAGTCTGGGTTCTGCCACAGCTTATTTCTATTTTGGATAAATCATCTATTCTCTTGGAATTTTAATTTTTATCTGTGAAATATTTCTTATCTGTCCCATTACACTTGAGATTGTCACTTTTGAGAAGATCAGTTGAATTAATATGTCTTATACATTAATCTATATATCTGGTCCATAATAACCTATAAAAAATCTGTTCTAGTTATCGCATAGTATTTTACTGTAAGTATATGAAGGCAGATGATAGCATGAATCTCTTAATAACCTGATAATCCTTCACTTAATATACCTGAGCACTTGTACCATAAAATAAATATAAATGAGAATTAACTTACCAAGGAATACTGAATTAATATATGTACTTGAAAGGAATAATGGAGAACTACAATTTAACTAACTATATTTGTAAAGGAAAAATCTTTGACCAAGCTAGAGCACATGGCTTGAAATCAAAATATATTTTTCTATACTATCTTTGTTAACAACCACTTTGTGTTTAGGCAGAGACACATCCCCAGTGACTGTGGTTGTTACAGAGTTAAAATGCTGGGTTAAAGTAAGTCACTGGGAAGAAAAAAAGAAAAAAAAAACCAAACAACCTTGACACACTTTGTTAAAACAAGAACAAAGAGCCCATGGAAAGCACCAGGTGTGACATGGAAAAGATAAGGAACAAACTCCTCTGTGTACATATCACCCTAAGATTATTTAATGACTCAGAAGATGACCTCCACTGAAAGGTGTGGTAATGAAAGTGAACATGAAACAGAACACTAATCATATATTTCAGCAACTCTGATTTCCAGGGGGCTGGGCCTTGGCGCTGACAGTCAACCTGTCCATTGTGAGACAGCTTTGTTTCTTGCAAAAGTTTACCCTTCTTTTGGAAGCCCTGGTTACTGGCAAGCCACCTTCTGCCGGCTGCCTTCCATGATTTTTCTTTCCTGCTCCTCTTGGCCTCCACTCCACTGTGGAACTCAGATATCTGGTCTCAAACTTCTGAAGTGCTTTGGGTTTTCTTGTCCTGTGAGCTCTTTCCAGCCCCTACAATCAGGTAATCATTTATTAGTCCTTGCCTTGTAATGGAGATGCAAGTTGTAATTCCCCTTGGCTTTCGACACCACTTGTTGCACCTACTTTTCCACCTCCTTATATCATGAGATTAAAGCATTAAGGGAGCTCAAGTAATGTAATAAAATCTGGAATTAATTAGCTGTACTGAAGATGATTATATTATGGATTAAGTAGTTCCCTCCTGGAACCCACTCTAACTACCACAATAAATAAACGTATAAAAATGCAGTTTTCAGGGGGCTTAATTTTCAAAATAGCCTTCACTAATTCTATTAATATTTATTGAGTCCTAAAGGTACCTATTATATCTAACCTCATTCATTCTGATTAGAAATGTCTTTCCTTTCACAGTAAAGTAAATTTACTGGTAACAGAATAAAGAAATCTTAAGGCTCCTGGCCATAGGATCACATAATAAATGCTTATTGAGTATCAGCTATGTACCATGAACCCTAGCATAATGCCTGGCACATAGGAGAACTTGGTATAAGCTTCAGGAGAGAATTTGGCTGGGAAGAAAGATAACTATTTATAAAAATCAACTCTAAGATAGCATTTTAAGAGCCAAAGTAGAGGACAGTACAAAGAGATATAAAAGCAGGAAAAAATGGACACCAAAGTTAAGCTTGTAATTAGCCAGATAAATAAGGACTTTCTTAATTATTTTGTACTTTACATCATGGTAATACATGTTTTCAGGGTTACCTGAGGTTTTAGGGGACTGAGCGGGCTGATGAGAAGTATTCTATGCAATGGCTGCTTCAAGCATGCTGCCACTTCATCCTCAGTGTGGCTCGGTGATACTTATGTTTAGAAGGTAAGGAACAGTATTTGACTTCTGAGTAGCTCAGCAGCTTTCATCACCATTAATTCACATTAGATCATTTATATTCAATTTTCATTTTCATACTTTAACTACTTATCAGTTGGCTCCATCCAGAAGCGTAAGATTGGAAGAACAGGGGCTGAGGATACTTATTTTCTTTTAAATGTGTTTGAGTGGCAGTCTTAGGGCAAACTAAATCAATGCACAAATTAATTTTTTTGTATTAAGATCCCAATTGAACAGGTGATGTGTAGAGAATTATGGAGATCACTTAACATAGAAACTTATTTTAAAACATCAATGCTGTCACTAAATGCACAACTGGATTGACCATTGCAAATATTTGCTGAGCCAAATATTACACTGATGATTTGATTCAATTGATTCATTGCAGTGAGAGGACTGGGAAATTCCTCCAAAACTTATCTCTTGTGCATGGAGAGTGATGAAATTGCTTCCATTGAGCAAACATGAAAGTAATTTCATTGCTTTGTAGTCCTTTAGGCTTAACATTCATATTTTTTGAGAGCAGCTACATTTCTTGTACCCTCTCTAGACAGTCAGCCGCATCTGATCTCATTGTTTAGAAGTCATCCTTTTCTTCCAGAGAAACGGTTGTTCATTTGGCATCCAGTTGGTGTAGGCAAGAGGAGAGAGAACAGCCCAAACCCAGACCTAACCAATAACTGAATCATGGTAAACAGGGGACAGTGAAGTACAATCGTGACGAGAGAGGAACATAAAGCTTCCAAATCGCTGGGTTTAGGATATTGGAAATAGGATATGACTCTGGTTATTTGAAAAAAATAAAGGGTTAGACAAAATCAAGATTGCAGACCCTTAGCCGGTGGGCTGCTTCTGGCAGGTACAGTGTTCAGAAGAGAAAAAAAGAAATTGTGAATATCTGAAGAGGGCCATGTGTTTTTATACAGACCTCATCACATCCCTGTTATTTCACATCTGACTCTTCACATTTTTATCCTACCTGCCCTGCCACTCGGGTCCCAGAGATGGCAATACCTGGTGTGAATGACCTCTAATGGGTCTTCCACCTTGCGTGTTTTATGACTCTCTAACCCAGAAACAGAGTTAGTGTGTCACAAACATATATTGAACAAAAGAGTGAATAGTAGTGGGAGAAAGAAATATACATATCTGTTTTAAGTTGGTTTAGCTACATAGTGTATGAGTGCAGTTTTCTGAAAATGCTGTCAGTGTGTGTCATTGTGTGAAGAGGAAGGAGTGGCCAAGAAATTTTTTGTCCTGTGGGAAAGTAGGGGTGGGGAGTAATTAGACTTTTGATGACACTGCAGCTTATCGGCTTGGAATTTGTTGAGTGTCTGGAAAAAAAGTTTGTTGTTATTTTCCCTATTTTTTTGACTGAAAATCCAAAGACTTGTCTTACCAATACTTGTAAGTATCTTTTTAGGCTTGTGTTCAATTCAATGTTCTATTCCACCTTCTCTACCCCATCACCCTCATCCCCATCAGAATAAGTTGTTTATCAGGCTGATGGGTGACATGAGAACAATGTTGTTTTTCATGTGACTTTTTTAGGTGATCATTGTTTAGGAAAGAATAAGGTATATAATATTTGAGTTGGTGCCACTTGTCCTCAAATAAGTAGTATTCAAAATGTGAAAATAATTGGAAAGAGGCTTCCCTTCCCCTCAAATTGTGTTCAGGCTTTCATTCGGCTTAAAAAGCAAAATTTTAAAAAGGGCTTTTAGTAGAATCTTGTTTGATTCTAAAATAGGACATTTAAAATTTTTGTTCCTTCACAGCTTTCTATTTGCTCAAAAATACTTGTTTATTCATTTTTCAATAAATATTTAGCAAGTATCCATAATATGCTAATGACATGAATTCAACAGTTTTCTTTTTCCTCCCTTTTAACAACATGATGATAGAAAACCTCCCTCCAAATAGGTTAGTGTGCATGAAAAAACTCCACAATTTTCACAGCAGTAGGTAGAGCCACCAGGGCATTTCTGGTTCCTATGCTTTGCCTTGAGCATGACCTTGGAATACTGATTCTCTTCGATTCCCTAACCAATGCTACATTCCAAACAAGGCTCAGGGGCTTGGGTGTTTTTCTTCTTTTTCTCTTGCCTATCTTGATGTCACATATAGATATTCTACATGTTCAAGTTTAGCAAGTTTTACTGGGGTGCCTAGTACCTGCCCAGCCCTAATCATGTTTAAAAAGGCAAAGTAGTGTAACTCCCTCCATATTTCACATCCTAGGGAGATCATTTTATAGCCTTCCCTGACTGTTAGACAGGCATGTATGCACTGAAAAACCCTTGTCTAACACAGAATGACCACATTCTTCTAAACACCATCGGGGTATTTAAACAAGCTGCACTGATGTCTCTCCTTTGTGTTGTTCCCATCATATGATTTATTGTTGAAGGAAAACAGCACAGAAGGATTCTGTGTTTGGGGTTTATAAATTTCACAGATTAGTTTGGCTATAAATGAAGGATTAGTTCATAAGTTTCACCTTGGCATTATTATTCTTAATGATATAGATCTTGTATACAGACTCTATTTGATTAACATGAATGAAAACTGTCATCAAAATTAGCGTATCTTTTAAATATCAGAAGCATCTTACCTCTTGCTGATTATGGTATAGTGATTTTCCTAGTGTAATGGGGAAGACTTTAATTTTGTTTAAAATATGAATAATGTTCACACCTGCAAGCCATTATTCTGCCTCCTTAAATTTCAGGGTCGCATTCACATCATCGTACATTTCATTGCTTTGTTTGGAGATGGTGCTGAAAAAGTAAAACCATAGGACGTGCCACTATTGTTGATTCTAAGTGAAAAGCCATAGGCTATCAACACTGCTAGTGCTTATTTTCCATATTATGATAGAAAAAATAAAAGACACATTTTCTCCCAACTTTCCCCAGGGTGGATTGGGTGGCAACTTGCTTCACGTAACCTGGATCATACATTTTCCTTCTATTCAGGCCTCTGTATTCCTGAATCACTTTGTCAACTTTAAAAGGGAGAGGAAAGTGTTTTGCATGGGGGAAAAACATTCTGTTTGGGGCGGATACAATCTAGTCACTCACTTGCTTTGGGCAGCTGGGTCAGTTTCTGAGAATAATTGCAGAAGGATGATGAGATGCATTATTATCTGATGGAATCACACTGATGTTTAATTAATCCCATATTAACAACATGACAGCATGCAACACAACAAGAGCTATGGTTAAGGGTTTGAGCCCAAAGAGCAGCTCAAGAAATTGAGTTTAGAAAGATTGCTTCAGGTTAATTCATTAACTTGTGACAGCACAAGAAGCCCAAGTAAAAGTTCATCTATTCATTTAGGCCACTTATTGAACGAGGCCTTGTCAAATCATAATAGAATCCAACAAGGTGTTGGAGTGGCTATAAAAGCTAATAGAACCCCAGGCTCCAGTATAGAACTACAGTGACCTGATTTAATGGGGGTAACGGTGAGCTCTGATATACTCTCCTTTGGTTACAGCCTGTTTGGATTATTGTCCTCATTTTTGGGTACTGTGATTTAAGAGAGATATTCATGGAATGGAGAGCTTCCAAAGAAAGGGCATAAAGATAGCAAGAGGTGAGGTCATATCAATGCACTGAAGGACATAGGGATATTTTGAAAGAGAAGGCTTAGAAAGAACACGAGCACTAGCTTTAAATATTTAAAGGACTGTCATGTAGTAGCATGGTTTGATTTAGTCATTACTGTACAAGTGGGTATAAGATAAACGAAAACTGTGAATCCAAAATTTTAAGGAGGCACAGAACATTTTAACAGCTAGAGCTATTTTAACTGAACTGGGCTAACTTAAAAAGTTGTAAGATAGTATAATCATAGATACTGTTTTTTTAAGGCAGATGGTATGAGACCATTTGTTTTACAAATAATTTTTCTATTGAATGATTAACAAGAGAGGATATCATCCAAGAGCTGCTCATCCTGAAACTCTAAGGATTCCTCTAACTTACCTTGTAAATTTTGAATATTTGATATAAATTATAGTCCATTTTCTTACTGAGAGCAGAAACTCTGCATTTAGTGGTCATAACCTTTATTAACAGAGTCAAATCTATAATTACAACAGGGGACTGGACTCCTTTTGAACTAAGGTTATGATTTCATTCCACTAGACCAAAGGCCAAGAGATAATGGTCTTATGGAGACATAAATGTGAACCACTTCATGAAAATGTTGAAAAATACTGTCAGAGTGTATTCAGTTGGGGTTCCCTTCTTAAGCAGAGCACAAACAATGGGTCCCTTAATCTTTGCAAGGCTTCTGAAATGAGGGACTCACAGCTCTGTTGCACATGTGGGGACATGGAATGGAAAGGAAGGTGACATGACGTAGAAGAAATCAAGAATCAATAGGTTTGTGACATTTGAAATACATATCCATATCCACATTGAAAACTTTTTCTAGCCCATGTTTTAAGAAAAAATTATGGGATTTATTTTTACATATGATTCTCTGGGGAGTAAGGAGTGGGAAACCAAATATATCTGTGTCAGGACTCAAGGTACAGAAAATATATATAGCTATACTAATGAATATGCAAGTTGAACGAAAATACGGGTGTTAAAGTCCACATAGTAGCTAAGGAGTATGCTGGTGTATTTGGAATGGGGGTGCTGATTCAGCAAGTCATGCAGAGGAAAGCCTCTGTGAATCAGAGTCCTGTCTCCTGAGGACTTTGAGATGAGCTCTGGTCTGACCTGGTTGAACTTTACTTTGAAAGAACTTAATTGATTTGCCCAAGGTCATGCTGCTAGTAAATAGCACAGTGGTCATTTAAACTCAAATGAGATCTCATCTCATATTCCATGCCTACATCTTCACTTAACTTTATCTCAAGAGCATTTCGGTGGAATCAGATGAGGAAGGGAAAGCAACCACAGCCTGGGTGGGGAGAGAAATTATGAGAAGCCCCAAGGTGGGTGTGTGCTGGGTGGGGAGCAGTGGCCCCACCTCTCTGCCTCAGTCTGATGCAGGTTTATAGTCTCTCTTCATACTGGGAGAGCTGTTTTTGAACCATTACCCATCTGTCTGCAATAAACAGGCCTCCCAAGTGTGGTGTCTTGAGTCCTAATCTTTGAATAATGATTATAGGTGGAAAGTGTCTCTGAGTTCATTCCTACTGAGAACTAGGAGTCCTACAAAGGATCTACTTACTAAAAATCAGCCAACAGCCATTTTCCCTTCACCCGTCTTCTTTGAGGCTTTGCTTCTTAAATATTCATGAAACCTGCAGTAATTTCAGATTAAAGATCTCACAAGATGAGTAGTTCCCTGAATCGCACATCTATGGTGGTATTTGGGTTCATTTCTAAATTTCTCTTGTAATAGTGTAAAATCCCTATGCAAAGCTTATATTGCTTTCACTAACTGAAAACAAACAATGCTGAGGCAGGGCCCAAAGGACATTGAGACCCCATTATAGTTCACTTCCTGAAACCATGGATTTGGTTATCCTACAGGTAAAATCACTTCCCTGTGTGTACAGGGAAGTGTAGAGTTTCCTTCTCAGCACAGCTGCAGTGTCTCTAACATAGTGTCTTTACTGTTTGTTGAATGAATGAATAAATTTAAAAAATGCCATGACCCCAGTCTTCTTGCTTTGGTTGAGTTTGGCTCTTAGAAGAGAGACAGAATCTATGTGAAATATTCTGTACTAGGTATCTTTAAATCATTACAGTACCTTAAGGCCAAATTCAATTTTTGATTTTAAATACTAGCATAATTAAATACTAAAATGTTAAAAGACGTAAGGAGAGAAATATTTTATATTGGTTTTTATATTGATAACATTTAAAAAGATGTATGTTCATAAAGTATTTTGGTATTGGTTTCCATACCAGTGTACCCTTTGTTCAATGATGGTGCATAAATACAGATACAATGAAGTTAATCCACTCCTTAAATAAAAGACGTTTTTATAACACAGATTTCTCCAACAAGGAAACTGGTTCTCCCCCACCCTCTAAATTGCTCTTTATTAAAAAAGGAAAGTGTTTGTTCAGTTTTATTTCTTCAAATGCTGCATGATAATATGACTGTGGATGATGTATAATCAGTTTTTATGGGTGATGTTCCCACCAAAGGAGTGGTTTAGAAGTGAATGAGTTACCCTGTGATACTCAAAGTTCTCTCTTGGTCATAGACACTCTGTTTCTGTTTGTGGTTTCAAATTATAAGGAACTTAGGTAAAATTTGTTGCAAGCATCTGAGATGATAATAAGCCTTTCAAAGTTTTAGCTGAAATTCTTCTGAGGGTTTGTGCATTTGCCATGAGGAAGAATTCCTAAGACCACACAGCAGCCTGTAGCTATCTGACTTTGTTTTTCTAAGGTACTCCTTCCTCTTCAGCTAGTCAGTCAAGCTTGCCACGAAGCTTAGCATTGACATGTCAAAAGCTGATTTTAAAAAAAAGGGGTCAGGAGCAACAGCAATTGAGTCACACAAGAGACACCTCAGGTAAGTTTCCAACCCATCTTAGTGCTGTTGCTTCTGTTAACAAAATCAGTTGTGACAAACCAAGGCCAAAACAACTGTAGATAGTCAATAGGGCTTTTAATTGCAAAGATTTCCTCTGACGTGTTAGTGAATGTCAAAGCAGTAACAAAGAAGACATTACTAGGTTAATGATTGATAGAATAAGAAAAACACAAGATCTTTTGTCAGATTAGTGACTACTGTTTGGTGTTCCTTTACCTTAGGAGTATCAAAAGTGATCTCAAGATAGGCAACAATGGCCCGGCAGCTGATATCAGAGTGTATTCATTTGCTCACTTTCTCGCTTGGCAAGTTTGACATTACTTCGGCATTTTTGAATCGTTTGGATTCTTTGTTGAAACTTTCTGTTTCTAAAGACTTTAAATAAATATATAAAATTTCATGCAACTGGTTCTGTACATCTGTAGGGTGAGAATACAACTAAAGACAATTTAAATCTTGCTCCAGATTGTTAGAAGAGCATAGCTGACACTGTGTGGTATAACACAGATCTGAAAGATGACATGACACTAGTAACACCCAGCAACTACAAAGTAATGGTCATCGATGAGTTTGGTTTTCAGCAGTGGTTTAGACCCTTGGGGTGAATGCTGTTAGCATGCTGAAAGAATTAGCGGTGACACATATCTAAATGATTAAAATCAATTTTGCTCCATGTGTTGTATGAGAAGCACTTAGGTCAGCTCTCATGTTCATGTCAGGAAAAACACCCTTAAGTTTCAAAAGCACTAAATTGATTCTTGCTATTTCCTTTTCTTCACTCTTTTATTACTCTCATTTCATTTCTTGTGTGTGAATCAGGTCATTTTTACTCCTTGTAATTGACTCTGGGAAAACCTGGTAAACAATGCTAGAATGAGTTTTAGGAGGAGTAGGCATGGATTTCAATTGCAAATTGCCAATTTGGCTAATTGCTCAGAATGTCATGTGCCCACTGATAGTCTACAAAGAATTTGTATAATGCAATCTTGCTGACAAATTCATGTGTGATACAAGTAACCCTGTCTTCTTAAAGAGCAAGTTTATGGCAGCTGTTGAAGGACCATAAACCTTCCTTCTGTGTCCTCCAGCCTGTTGCCGAAAATATTTCTTTGGCATTCTCACTCCCAATCCTGCTCACTCTGTTCTCCACAGATCTGGGAGTGTTGCAGGACACACTGCTTGTCTGTCCTGTTGATTCTCTTATGTCCTGCTGCCAACCTAACCTACGAGCATTGCTATGAGCAAGTGGAGGATGTCTGAGTCACACAGCCAGGGGACAGGGAAGGGGCACGGCTGCTGCTGAGGAAGGGTCAGTGTGGGACTGGACAGAGGAGCGACCGCAGGCTCAGGTTTCACTTCCTCCTTCACTCTCCAGGACCTTAACTCCCTGGGACCCATCTCTGAATGCTAAGCGTATTTCAACCGAGAGTACTGTGAGACCATGTGAGAGGAAGCTTGGTGTGGTTGGGGTGGACAAAACCAATATAATGTATTACTGTTATGTGAGAGTTGAAAGGTCTGAACAGGACAAACCCTACTTTCTTCCTCCACTCTTCCATGGAGGCCCTTGAGGTTGGGGTAGTACTTGCTTCCTGTTCCCTTTGCACAGTCACTTACTGAACGTGTGTGGCATGGTGTTTGTGCTTTCTTGCTCTGCTTTGCTTTGGTGGAGGTAGGGACTAGTACAGGGAATGTCCCAGGCAGAATGTATCCAGGAACCAGGCATTTGTATTGACTCGAAGAAGAAATGAAACTTTTCTCCAGGTATTTGAAGATAAGTAACACTGATGTTCAAACATTAAAACAGAGAATCCTGCTAGCTTATTCTTCCTGACTGCAATGTTGGTTTTAAGGCATAATGAAAATATTTTCTGTAAGCAATATGAGATCCAGACAACATGGCAATTCTTTTATGGACTCTTAACTTTCAAATACTATCCCATTGCATTTTGAAAGTGATAGTGTGCTTCCTAATGTGTTATTTTTGTAATTACACTTAATCCTCTGAGACATTTCTGATACCCCCTTGTAACTTTAGGATAGCAGATTCAACATAATCCCTCTGCTAATAATTTAAGTGGGTTGAAATTTGGGTATGCTGCCACCAGGTGGTGGTAAATCCTTTGTGTCACGTGTTATTGTAATTTAAAAGCTTTTTAAAAACTCTTTTAAATAAAAGCTGTAATAATCTTTCTTTATACAATATCTTACTTAGAAGCCCATCATATAAAATAGATAAGTCTAGCTAAATTACTATGGTGAAAATGGGGTAGGAGTTTCAAAACCCAATGTTTGTGCCCATCTCTTTTCTCTGATGCTCTCTGAGGAATCACAGGAACCAGTTTGAAAATTACCAGTCTGAATTATAACGTGCACATTTTATCTGGCATTGAGATATGAAAAAAATTTTAAGTAAAAAAACTAAAGTTATTGAAATGATAATCTTCTAGATCAGTAAGGAGAGACTGGGAAAGCATATTTCAGAGCCAGGTGGAGAGGAAAAGTATATTTGTGGATCAGGATCCAATATATCAGACATAGACAAGAATGTGAACAGAAGCCCAGACGGCTGCGAACCCGGTCTGAACACCAGGCTCTATTTGGGAAGAGTCAGGACACACAGGAGATCCTGAAAGAGGGAGTGAGGAGAGAGAGAGGGTGTGATTCTTCTGAGAGTTAGTTATTGACTGAAAGTCTTCAGATTCTTAGATTCCTTATTGTCCAGTTAATTCCCCAGAATAGGAAATAGGTTCCAGAGTGAGAGATCACCATCTTCCAAGCCTGGGTGGTCTTTTTGCTGTTCTTCTAGTGCCTTCTGTCCCAGGTGGCTGGAGAAGACAGCCCCAGAACAAACTGCCTTCCTGCCTGCTTATTCACTGCACAAGATGGGTCCCCCAGGCCACTGCTGCTGCTACTCTCGGGCCATATCTTGACTAACATTTTTTCTTTGCCAAAGACTTTACACCACCTCCCTCGCAAATAATCAATACATTAGTTAAAAGCCATGTTTTTTTCTGTCTTTTTCTATCTTTGCCCAGGAAACATCTGCCTGTAGAAACTACAAACTTGCCCCAAAATAGAAACTCTTTTCCTAAAAGCATTCTTTTCTCTTAAAATATCTTTAAATATAGCACCAAATATAACCTTTGAACAGAGAAGTAGATGAAGTAAGTATAGTAATGTAACTACTCTATAGTACAGGGAACCAAGATTACGGAGGGTTAAATGGGAGAAAAACTTCAAGAAATAGTTAACGACAAAGCAATAAAACAACTAGGGTATCATAAATAAGTAATGGCTCTAAATATATATATATATAATATACACACACATATAATCTCTGTAGATTATATGTGTGTGTATATATAAATTTATGTATAATAATAATATGAAGTCAATATAAACATTTGATAAGGAGAACTGCTATAAAGAGAAGTGAAGATGGCTAAGGAGACAGAGGAAAGGGGGAAGGGTTGAGTGCAGGAGGATGATACTCAAGAGAGGGGGCAGGTTTTGCTCCTCTGAGAGGCGACAGTTGAACAGACACCCCTACGCTGGGCCGGAGTGAGCCACCAGTAGCTGTCAGAAAAATCTTCCAGGCTAAGGGAAGAGCAACACGGCCAGTGTAGGAACAGCTTGTTGGTTAAAGACCCAGTGACCAGGAGCTCTGGCTGGGTCAGTAAATGAAGGGAAAGCCATGGGGTGGGAGAGGTAGGGCCTAGAAGGCCATGGTGCAGGGTTCAGGTTAAGTGCATGTGAGACCAGGCGAGGACCCTGCCTGCTGTGTGGAGAAAAGACTGCGGAGTAAGCGTGGAGCCTAAGAACCTGTCAGGAGCCTACTCCGGAGTCCCAGGGGTGTGTTGGTGGCGTCTTGGACTGCTCGTGCCTGGCAGCTCTTCCTTCTGAATCTTTGTACACTCCGTTGGTTCATTCCATCTAACTTCTCCTGGGATAGGTGTTTGATCATTAGTCACCTGTTCAGTAGTCATAGAGGTACCTACTGTTGGTTGTCAGGTAGCCTCGTGCTGAGGTCTTACCCAAGTCGTTTCACCTTCTGGGATAGGTGGCCTATGGAGGGTTTTTCTCAAGTCTGACAGTCCTCTGAATCTTAATTTTTGTGATTGAACCATAATGAGCTCTACCACCCAAGATGACCACAGGGGTAATGGAAATCATTAGAATGTCCCCACTGCCTCTGAATTGAATATAATTTGATCCAGATCTTTTTTCCTCACTCCCTCAGAGCCTGGAAACATTCTGCAATCTTTAGTCTCCTATCAGACTGATTTGGGCAACACTGGTGACAAGAATGGTCACTGGGCAAAGGACGCCCCACCAGAAACCTCCACCTGTCCTAAACTACTCTCACATAGCCTGTGACTCTTATGAGCTTCTTTAGGGCCTTCCTTAATGTTCACTGGTGCCTGACAGATACAGTGGGACTTGTCTACATCTCTGCCTGGACAGAGTTCACAGAGTAGGATTTGGTATCTTTTTTTAGAAAACAAAAAATAAGGGGATATCAACAAACTCTAATCCTGAGTTTCAGGAAGGGAGACTGAAGCAGCATCTCATCTTACCAGAATAAATAGATGCTACTGCTCTATCAGTCCAATCTCTTTAAAGTGCAAAACACCAGGTCAGTTGTCTAAGCATTTGTGATCTAGTATAAAGGACATGTTTCATGCCTCATTCACAAAAATTAGGCATAAATACAAAAACATGAAATAAATATGAGCTCTTGAGTTTTTGCCTGATGTATGTGGCTTCCTTTGGCATTGGTCACATGATCAAAATCTGCATATTTGGATATCTGGTCTTCAAGGTGACACTGATTTGGACACAGGATCTAATGCCTGATGTAAAACATGCACAATAACCATCTTCTCCCAAAACAAAGCAAAGCAAACTTTTATTAGGTCAGCGTGTACACATTGCTTGAAAAAGTATTTCAGAAAGTTTTCTACATTTGAGGTTTGAAATAGAACCCACTTTCAATAATGGATGCCTTGATGATGACTATATCAAATAGGTTAATTGCCTTTTAGTTTCAGAAATCTTGGCTTAGGTTACGAGAGAACAGATTTCTCTGGTTTTAATGTGTTCCATACCAGACATTTGCCCACTTCTCCTAAATATAAACTGATCTCCCTGTCACTGATGCACAGGGCTGAGCATTTCTGAAGCAGGCTGAGGTATTTCAGGAGAAATATGAGAATTTCCTGAGGAACTTTGAGGAAAGCATAAGCCAAGTTTTATGGCAATTGTATTTACTATTTAAAATTAATAATCCTTATAGTTTTGTGTAATATGTAATATTATAATTAGAATTAGGCATAATATATGACTAATCCTCCCCAAACTCAGTTATGCCCTGATAGTAAGTTGGATTTTGAGAATTATGGAGAAACCCTGGGGAGCTGGGCTTATCCAAGTAGGTGAAAGGAGGGATAAAGAATGATTTATTAACTATTTTTGAATAATGGATATTTTTTCTGATAAAGAGGATGATGTTGGACTACTGTTCACAGAAATTTGAATAATATGAAATGAGCTTCAACTGAAGGAGGCAGGATTTCGGTAAAGTATACAGAAGGATTTCCTTTGAATAAGTGGAATTCAGCAAAGGTGGATTCTTAGACCCCATACGGAGGTGGGAGTGCTAGTGGGAAGATGGCTGGTAACTGTTGAAAATGGGAGAAAAACACCAAAGGTAAATGAAAGTATGGACTGTAAGTCATGATTTTGCTTGTTCTGATACATTCTACAAATTGAACATTTTTCATAAGGATGGAACATGAAAACCACCATCATGTCCGAGTATAGTCCATTCCCCAGTGAAGGGGATTCCAAATGTAGAGTGATAACCGATGTGTCCCAACTCGAAACTCAGAAAATGATTTTTGACCATTATCAAGGGATATTTATAGTATTTATGAATCTAAAAAATATTGCTTTATTCCATGTTCATGGCATAATTCTACTAAAAAATAAAGTCTCCAGTGTTAGCATTGCTGAACTTTGTTGAGTAACCCTACAGTTTTCAAGAGCATCTTTCCTCATTTGCATTCACAGTATCTGAGACACATCACTTTTTAAATTCGTATGTATGGCTGTTACTAGGCTGTTCATCTTGGGTGCCAGGACCCAATCATGTAAAGTCCAGAGCTATTGTTTGTGTGTGTGTGTGTGTCTGTAGGTACTTTTCCCTACATGATTTTAAAGGTTATTTTTAAGTGCAATCCATCAAACATTTGCAATTTTGAGAGCCTATCCAAAGGGATGGCTAATAATTCTGGGTTAAATTTTGTTAACTCTTCTTACAAATGATTCTCCTATGTGATATCTCTATAAATATCCAAATAAACTTTTGATTTCACTGGTTTTTTTCCCACTAATACGCTTTCCAAAAGTACCTTAGGTTGTTCCCTGTAATATAAAGGGATTTTCTTAATATCTGAATATAGCATGCTTTCTACTTTCTAAGAGAATGTTTCTGTGAGAAGTCTTGTTTTTTACTAGGCCATATGAAGTCATTTGTGCTATCCTCAATACTGTTTTCTAGGGTGGTATCAGAGTTATATACTTAAGGTTAGTGATGTTGGCTTCTCAAGATGTGGTCTAAGCACAGAACCTTTTATTAAAGGCAAGGCTACAGAAATCTGAAATAGTTAACAGAGCTCTGGGAGTCCTCACTGGAGGGGAATTGCATCCCAGAGGCTGGCTCATGAAGTTACTTTTAAACTGTATTTCCATCTGATGATGCCAACAGATTTTAACCTCACTTAGTGGCAGGGTTTATTTTTGGGTTTCCATATATAAGACATGAAGAAATAACTAGCTATACAAAAGTTGCCTCCCAACCTTGGATGAATAATTAGCATTCCTGCTTCCATTTCCTAAGCTAGGTCTTCCCTGGCCCCTATCCTAGCACTACAAAACTCACTGGGAATTTTTTTCTTCTTCCATGTGATGATCATGTGATTTTAGTCAAACTTTCAACTAGCAGTATAAACGCCCAGAGAGAGAGGAGGGTTGCACAGCCTGTCAGGAGTAGCTCAAAGAGTTGTTTGTTCAAAGTACTTGCTGAAGCAGAAACAACCCTTTTTGTTTTGAAAGCCTGTTAATGTGATAATGAAATGCACAAAGCAGAGAGGTTCATCCATATAAATGGGTCATTTAAATAATGAGCAAGGAGGAAGGATGTGGTTTGGTGTCAGTACTGATTAATTAGGACATAAAAATAAATAACCATCCCAACATTGGCTGCCTCCCTTGAAACTTACTCTATTAGTGGGCAATGAAGTTAATGCAATTGACAATATAATTACAGGTTAGTTAACAGAACAATCCATGAAGAGGCTCTTGCTTCTTTTACAGCTTTAATTAGCTAGATAGAGTCTCTGTTAGTTTTCTCATCTGTCTTGCTTATCTTATGGTCCTTATGGAGAAATCCAGTTTGCAACTAATCTCTTAGATTGTATTGATACTAGATATAGATTATCCTACGTATTCAATTTAAACATTTATTAAATGTTACCAGGTGACATTCACTGTGCACAAACGTGTTAATGAGTATATAGATCTGCACTTCCAGAAAAATGCAGCAGTGTTTCCCAGTGACTTTCTTCTACTAGAACGTTTTTCTCTGGAATCATTGTACCATTCATGGGCAAAGCTCACATTTTCTAAGGTTTGATATTAATGGATTGTATTAAAGTTGATGGCATATTATCAGATTTATCCCCTCACTGAAGAAGTAAACCTTGAAGCAACTTTATTCAGTCCATATTTTTGTTGGGTTGTCAAATAATCCTTTGTTGAAAAATGCTCCTTTGTAGTACTTAACTAGCAGCACATTTCACTGCACCACTGGTTGATACAATGCCATGAAGATGATGGCCATCAACACTGCAGCGCAGAGACCGGGCAGTCCCCAGGATCTCTTCCATGGTTCCAGAGAGTTCTCTAGCTAAAGACAGCTGCTGCTTCTGTGGGACAGTGTTTACAATCTCATCAAAAGTGGTATTTCCACTGTCCTTAATATTTTTTGGCTACTTTCTGTGTCTCAGTGGTTCCTTGAGGGCTCTGATGGTCAGGCAGAGGCAGAAGGCACCACCGTGGTGTGGGCCTGTCTGCTGCGAACGGTCGCCTCCACTGTGATCCTCAGACCTCCCAACCACTGCTTGCCTTGGAGATGTCATCACCAACCTTTTTAGGAGTCAGCTCCAGGGGGGCTGATCATGGGGTCTTCTCAGAGGTGCACCTCTGAGAAGTTGGTGCATGGCTGCCCTGGCCCCGTGATCACACTGGGGGCGAACTTAGGCAGCATGGGAGAGGTGGCTGGCGTCTGTCTGTTAGGCCTGGATTTGGGATGACAGAAGAAAGTTGCACCTTGGCCTCCTCTGAGCCAAATGCTAAACACCAGTCTATTTTACACAATCATGATTGGGGATAATGTAAGGTAGTTGAAGGTTAATAATAAGCTCAGCTTCAGACACTCAAGAAACACATGACTTGAGCTCTATTAGCATCACTAGAGGTCACTGAGATCACTAGAAGGGCACTTGGAAAACATACCCACACTCACACCAGATTATGCAAAACAATAACCAAAACCCCCACAAAACTACTTCAGATACCTCCTCCCCGCCATGGTGCACCAGTAAGTGTGAATGTGATTTGGTTCATATTTTCTTGTAAGGGTTAAATGGTGAATCTGAGGCTGGTTTTGACTTAGGACAAGTCAGCTATAAGTTGGTGGGGGTTTTCTGAGAACTGATTTCATTCTGATAGAAGCTTTTCGATTTTATTTTCAAAAGTCTATTTTACCTTTCCAGTGTAGACATAACTTTCTTAATATTGTGAAATGAAAGAAGAAATCAAATCGAATTGTGTTTTGGAGAATAAACAAGAAAAATGCTCTTCGTGTTGCAGCAGTGATTGATGTCTTCAGATCCCTTCTCTAAGATTTGTGTTTTATGTATGTATGTATGTGTTTATTTTTCCTATGTGTTCCCCAGGTTTTCAGTTCAAAGTAAATTACCACGGTTTTTTGTTGTTGTTTTTTTTTTTACCAAAACTGGCCCCTTTCCTCTTTTTCTCTCCTTCCCTCTCTTTCTTACTCTCTCCGTCTTTCAGTGTAAAACATGGAGAAAGCCGGACTTTCTTTTTTCACAATGGTTCATTTGTATTCTCTGAACCCAAAATGAAGGCAAGTTCTAACGTCTTACTGTTTTATGTCACCACTGAGGTAGCAGTGACATGCTGGCTGCTGATGAATAAATATATTTATCTGGCTTCTAAACCTGCATACACTGTTGAATAATGAGCAGATGTTAACAATTACTCTAAATGTCCTGGATATTTTGTAAAACTTTTATCAAACTTAGGGTGGTTTATTGATTTAGTCAGAATCATGCCTTAGGCACAAAACATACTGTCATTTGGGACTCAACATGGGAAAAATGCATGTCCATTAACATTTTAAACTCAGGCATGAGGGCCTTGCTTCTGGAACCTTCTGAACAATATGTCTCTTTAATATGTCCTTACTCTTCCTGTATAAAACAAAGCATATCCATTGCAAATTTTTCATAGCCTCATCTTTTAGGATATGGTACCAAAAAATTTACGATTCGGAAATAATGAATATGAAATTTGAATACCAGCTCTGTGCATTTCAAGTAAACATTGCCACTGAGCACAGTGAAAACTACCCGTTTGGTTTTAAAATAAATGAACAAAAATCTGTATTATCATTTCTCTGGAGTTATGTTCTGTTTTTGTTTTTTTTTTGTAACATCAAGCCATGGTAGTTGAATGATACAGAAAGTCACTTTGAATTCAAATATAGAGTAAGGCCATCCATCATGTTAACAATTTAATTACCTGAGTATATATTTTGCCAGCAAAAAAACCCATTATTTGTTGTGTATCTTATTACTGAGCCATTGCCTCGGGACAACTTGTCTGTCATGGAGCAGGCCTTGTGGTAAGAATGGCGAGATAGGGAGCAGATAAACTGTGTGGTCCTCTGCCTGCTCTCCAGGCCGGCTCCATTCCTGTGTTTGCCTGAGGCCTCACCTGTTGGAGTCCCTGTAAGCTTTGTTGCAACAGTGAAATGGTGACTTGTAAAGGCAGCGAAGCATGACAGAGAGAGTGAAAGGGTCGAATGAAATAGAAATGTGATATTTTCTATCTTCCGAGGGCCCAGGAAATAGGACTCCTGCTGCTGAACTAGGGTTTGGCAATCACTATCACACTGCGTACAAGAAAAGTTGTGAGATTTATTGTGTAGGACTCACGCAAGAAACAAAGTAAACAATGCCCTAGGTTTCTTAGTTGTGTAAGCATCTGCCTTCCAAGTGACTGTGGATTAAGGAATAATTTCATCATTGAGGAAATGAGATTAGAAAAAGGGAGGCACAGAGAAAAAGAGCAGCTTTCGGGCCTTCTCAGGTCACTGGGATTTCAGGAACCCCACCCTCACCCCGAGGTAGACAAATGTCTGTGATATCAGCCTGTTGTTGTTTGCTTGCTTGCTTTTGAATTGTATGACCTACTAAAAGTATCTGTAATAACATAAGCTAATAAATTGAAGTGTAGCCATCATCCTATCTGCTTTGGTGGGTTTGGTGGACATAAAGTGGCAAGGAAATTTTTCCTGCTTTTATGGTTTTCCATGACATGGTGGTTGGCAGTTCTATTTTGGCTTGCATCTACCAGCAAGCATTGTCTACTGAGGAAGACAGAACACAAAGACCAGACTTCAACCAGCCATGTGAGCATGCTGCCTGTTTCCTGGCTGGATAATGTTACAAGAAAGGAAGGTGTTTTATGCTTATTAAGACTCTGAATGGAGGATAATTCTTGTATTTCAGAGCAGAGGCCTGATAAATGATAGTGACCACAGGGTTGGTCAACAACTTTGGGTCTGCATCTCCCAAGTGGCAGGGGCAAGATGCTTCTAGAAAACCTCTGCTTCTGAGCCTTGTCCAGGTGGCCCTCCCATTTCTTTCTCTCTCTCTCCTTTTTTTAACTTCAGGACACATAATTCAAGAAATGTGTTCATTCTGGTTTTTGCCTGAAAAATTGCTGCTGATCATTTTATGGTTAAACAAATGCATGGAAGTTTCTTCAAAGCCGATTTTATTGGAGATAATTCAGCAGTTGCTGACGATGACAAGGAGAGGGTCATTTTTATTCCGAGTTCCTTGATAACTTTACAAATGCATTTGATTTTCACAGTGAATGCATGTTTTCATAAATGGAAACAAATAAAACAGTAGGCAAGGGCTTTCTCAAAAGGCTTGCCAAGTACATTAAACACACAAAAGTACATTCACAGTGAAAGTTGGTTGGGAACAGCTGTTTTAAAGGATTTTTGGTGAATGCAGTTAACAGCATCATCATTATAAGGCCTGAAGCAAACGTGTTACTGATTACACCCCATTAAGAAATTGGAATGCATTCCCCCAAGGAAACACTACAGCATACGCTATTTGAAAATAACAACCAACTCCAAAACCTTCAGCTCAGAGTTTCTGATAGATCATGCAGCTTATCTATAAAGATTAAACTCTCGGGAAAATGAGAGTTTACCTTACCTTAACTAACCAGATTATTTGTAACCGTATTGTTTGAGTGGAGGTCTCCAGTCTCCATAATGTCTTTCACCCTTTACCAGACCCGCTCTGTAGGCTCCAGTCATATGCTATGCTGAAGATGTCCGAGACATCAGATATGAAGGAAGTTGGGAGCTCTGATTTGTTACAGCATTCAAGTCCAACTGTCCTGTTTGCTTGAATGTAAAACACTATGCCGTTTGAGGTCAGCTCCTTACAGAATGTGTTTGCCCTGGGAGCAGAGAATGCTCGTCAAGGTGGGATGGGAGGCTATGGTGGAGTTTGTGGGATACAGAAAATGTAATAAGGACCATGGGATTACTGCTCCGAGAAATAATGTTCATGTGTTGAAAAGGCACTGTCAGAATGCCACGGAAGCAGGGCCTGCTGCATGTCTGCACCTTGGCTGTTATTGTTCGACTGTGTCTGCATGGCCTGTCTGCTGTGGCACTGAAGGGGCTCAACAAACACTTTTCATAATGGCCCAGAAGCCTCCCAAGGGCCCTTGGGGGTTAGTTGGGAAGGAATTTAAGTCCCATACTTGGTAAGAAAAAAAAGGCTTTTTCACCTTTTCTACACATCTGAAAGAAGGGTCAGGTTTCTCCTTGTGATGAAAGAGTCACCGCTGGGGACTAACCTCCTCTCACATGGTAGGGGCCACACTGTGGGTCATGTTGGGAAGGGCAGCCTCTCCTCTCTGACTTCCTGAAAGGGAGAGTCACTGCCTGTGATGGTGGGAAGTGCCTCGGCATCCATGGAAGTAGGGGTGTCATGTATACACATGAAACTCAGCAATAATTATAGCAATGTTAATATAAAAATATGATTACATAATAGGAATTTTGTTATTATTTCACTTGTGTGGGGCACAGTGAGACTTTTGATATGCTCTATAAGCTCTGTGAGCCCATGTCCTTACTTTTTAAAAGAAAATAATAAGACCTACCATAATTAATTTTGGTGAGCAGTACATGCTAGATATACAAAGAGAGATAGATCTGGATATATGCATATGTGTATATATTTGCATGCATGTGTATATATGTATATACATATGCTTATAAATGTGTGTGTTTTATGTGCATATGTACTTTATAGAAATGGATGCCAGCATTTTTGCTGCAAGGGTCCCTTAGGGATTTAGGGACCATTTGAGATTTCAGACCATTTGAGAGAAGCCTAGTTGTTCGGGGAGAATGGCTCCTGGGAAAATCCTTCACCCTTTCAGAAATTTGGAGACCCTTAGGGTTAAGCTTAGGCAAAAATTGACTTTTTAGGCTGCAGCACATCCCTGCCCAGAGTTAGCAGTGATCCTAATCTAAATACTCAGGATTCCCAAGCCTTTAGAGGAGGCTGCTAGAATATGACTTCGGGATTCTTGAAAGCCTGCTGCATACCAGATTGCAATGTCTGTGAGCACTAGGGTATCTTAATGCAGTGCCTTCCCTGGTAACCTAGAATTCATCTTCCTTTATTGCCTAGTTTTCTGAGTGTGGAAGGCTTGATAGGAGAGTCTGAACTCAGCAGAGAAATCTGGTTGCAGAACCTGGCACTGGTCTATGCACCTGAAGGAACTGCTTGTAATGGGGACACACTTCACAAAGCACCTTTTGTCCAAGCCAACAGTGAGTGTGGGGGAAACTAGTGGAAATGATGATAAGTTTATTACACCAAAACTTTGATGTAACAGATAAATATATTATTGATAACACTACAACCCTGACTCCTAGGAAATGTTTTTGATAACGTGACACAAATATTAGCATTACCAATTATCAGTAGAAGTCATTTGACATAAAGAAAATACAGTTGATTCTGAACAAAGGAAATGGTTATAGGTGACAGCTATGAGGCCATGTAACTATGCAACTATGTCTATCACCATTTCCTTTTTCAATGCATTATGGACAAAATAAATAGTTTTAAGGAACCTACATGTAAATGCATTTCAAACATTATTTGATTATTTATAGCAGAATTAATTTGTTGTGTATTAATAAAGAGGATAAACCAGTAAAATTGTACCCAGAAATTCTAGAGATGAGACCTCTGGCTAGATATTTTAACCTGCCAAATGGGAGTGAGCTGGAGATAGATTCTTTCACATATGACTTATATTCTGTTTTATTATTATTACTATAATTATTATTTTAGTAATCACAATAACTCATTATTTTTTCCTAGCAAGCAGTCTACTTTTCTTTTACTGTACACAGAATTCCTTTTTATAATACACATTCTCTCTCCTTGTCCCTCATTCTTCCTTTTGCCTCTCAATTCTATAATCACTAACTAAACAACTGCTATGTTCTAGGTGAAATTAAAATTATTACAGATACAAAAAAGAGAGTAGATTGAGTCTCTGGTTTTGAGCAACTCATATAATTTCTGTTGTTCAAATTCTGGTAGTGATTAAAGTAATCATATACTCCGGATAACATTGTCCCCATGGAAAAAATTCTCTTATAGTCATTTCTCTGTAAGACAGATCTCCCACGTGGGGGGCCACATTCCAGAGACTATGGAAGATGATCGATTGGGGTATAAACATATTAAAACTTGTTTCTATTATTTTACTATCTTATTTATATTTGGATTTTTAAATGTACATATAAACATTATCATGTCATGTTATATACATACATATATATGTTAGTACCATAGCAGAGTGAATAATTTATAAATAAATGTATACATATATTGGAGATGCATGTTCAATAAGTATTTTTGACAGGATATGTGATGATGAATACTTGAGGACTGCTGCTCTAGATTACATTCTCCATGAAGGCAGAGGGCCTGTCCTTGTTTCTGGCCCTTTACTGTGAGGAACAGTGTCTTTCCCATTTGGGCACTTTGTCAATGAATGTTCAGCAGCAGAATGAATAAATGAGTAAACTAACAAAAGGTTTCTGCCCCTTTCCTTCAGAGCTGCTAAATAAAAACCACCTACTCCAGCGAGCTCATTGACATGTATGATATGCTAGACAGCATTTATTTTTTCAGGATTCTTATATGGAAATACTATTTTTTCCCTAGATTTGAATCTAACTGTGGGTCAGTGCAGCACTATACTTAAGGGGAGCTTCCTCTGGAGGGAATAGATACTGTGACCCCCTCAAATTATACCTTATGGGCTACTGTGCATGCTGGTTGGTCTTGACATAGCATATCATGGAGCCAGTGCTTGAAGAAATCCAGTGATGGCTGTCAGGTCAATCATCACTTCTTTTCCACCATGAAATGGATGGAGATGTTTGTCCTTTACATTGAATGATCATCATATTCTACCCAGCCTTCCCCAGGAACCTATTTAAGTGCTAGAATTTGGGTGTACTTTTATGGATAATGGTTATTTGACCAGGAAAAAATATGGTAAGGATAAGCTTATTAGTTTTGTTGAATGAGCAGGGCCGAACAGTCATTCTTTCTCTGCTTTTTGTTTCAGTAGAGAGGATATATGTTTTATGAATTAATGGAGCTCTTGGAAGTATAGCAATATAGTCCAAAGGAAACAAGATGCAAGAAAAACCACACCAAAAACCAAACAACTCTGGTGACTAAAATTCTGATGTTTTCTCTGCAAATTTGTTCCCTTTCATCATCTACATGTAGGGCTCAAAGAAGTTTTTTCACAAACAAAACATATGATTTTGTTATGACATAAGATGATCATAATGATGAAATGACCTTGCATCTATTGGGTCTTGTGTTTCAGAGTTGATGAAGTATTTTTACTCTGGTTATCCCATGTAACTCTTACAGCCAGTTGGTACGTTTCCTAACTTTATGGAGAAAACAAGGGAAATTCCAAGAAGTAAGTGACAAAACCAGGGTTCTGCTCTTTCTAAACCCAGAAGTACTTCCTTGCCATCAGTACTTCCCTGACAGCAATGCGAATGTGATTTCCCTGGGGACCTTGTTGCAGTTAGACACTGTGTCAGCAGTTCTGGAGTAGGGACTGAGATTCTGCATTTCTAATAGGTTCCCGGTTGATACTGATGCTTTTATCCATAGACCATACTTTGCAAGCAAGATTCTACATCATAACCTGTTCCTTTGTGGTGTGATTAAAGGCAGGCTTGCTGAGTAGCTTCGAGTAGTATGTCTCCGATATTCAGATTTTGAAAATGGTTATCACTGCTTTTTAGCTGGGCCATTGCAACAACTCTAGAGTTTGGTTGGTATCTCTTCCCTGCCCTCAGCCTCCTGCACTGCCGTCAGTTCTTTTTGTTTAGAACACAATCTCATCATGCCATTCCCAGCTTAAGTGCACAGTGGGGTCCATTTTCAATACAATGAACTGAAACTTCTGAACACAGCATATTAAGGGCTTCACTCTGCCCTTCATCCTCTCCCTCAGCTCCTGCTAAAGCCTGCACTGTGGTCACACCCCTCCCCATCCCCATTTGCTATACCCTATCTACCCCAAATATCTCACACTTTCCAAACATAGCATGCTTGCTCTTTCACTTCCAGGGAATTTCATTTCTAAATCTGTTCCAGTTTCTCATACAATTATTTGTTTATGAACTTCTATCATTAGGTTGACAAAGATTATTGTTTACAAACCCCCTCTTACAAGGGAGTGGTGGGGTCTTAAAGTGTGTGTGTGTGTGTGTGTGTAGGTGTGTGATACCTGGCACTTTTCCTCACGTGATAACACACCATAAATACTTGTTGGATGGATACATTAGAAGCCTCATACAACCACAATCATGTTGGATTTGTAGGTGAGATTGGTAGACAGTTATGAAACGTGGAAGAAAGAAAGTTAATTAAGCTCAGATATTTGCCTGGATTCACAACAAATTGTGCAAGGTAATCATTTTATGGTAAAAGAAATGCATGAAAATTGCACACATTACAAGCAGTCTATTTGGCTGGTCTTGACCAATGACTGGCATCTTTGGAGTAGTTGAGAAAGATGGCTGTAGAGCTAGATTGAGCCTCACCCTGGGGCGTGTTCCAGAGATTCTGTTTTTGCTCCTTCCTTCCAACTTTATTTCATCCAGAAGAGTTGTAGTTTGGGTGAATTGGGTAACATATGGCCAATAATAATAGCTGGACTATTTGTCTCTCTCCCCTCTGCCTCTGTTCTATAATTTCTATCTGTGGGACTTAACTGTTCATTTCGTTGACATATCTGTGGAAGAACTTGAAAGGGTGGTGCTTTTAAAAATCTTGACCCTTTTATAACAACAATGAAATACTAGAATTTGGTTTTGCAAGCAAACTAGCAAAGCTTTTGCCCTTTGGGAAACAACAGTGTTGACCAAGGAGTAAGCTTGTTCTGTTAGAACTTCAGTTTTGGATTTTAGGTAAGAAGTGAAACAAAACAGTAAGTCACCAGGCAACCTTATTGCTAATTAAAATGTATATTGAATATTGAGTAGGATGTATAAGATGTACTTGAATAAGTAGATATTAACTGGCATTATCTCTGATTATGTTATCATGAAACAAAACTGTATGTGTGTACAAGTATATATTCACACCCACAAACACATATCCATGTACAGACACAAATATTTAAATATGTTTAATTTCACAGAATGGAATTCTCTAGCCTTTCTATTACTGGAAATATGGAAGGCTCCCCTTCTCTTTTTTATCTCTCATTTCTGGTCCCCAAATTTCCCTTTTTGTGCTTTTTCCTCTACCACCCACTTACCCACTTCCTCTCCCCTCCTTGTCTCATCATTTGTACCACATATTTCCCACTCACAGCTGTTTCACAGGTAACTTTCCCCATACTTCTTCTATGCAAAAGAGGAGGGAGAGAAAAGTGGTAATGAAGAAATTTACCCAGCAAATTCCAGTGTTCCAGCCGGGGAACTAGCCCTTGATTGTAAATACAAGGCAAAGATGTGACTCAAGTAAGAAGATGGGTTTGTGGCAGAGCCTGAGCCCAGCTCTAGGTTGCTGAGGTCCTGGTTACTGTGGTTGTTGGGGAGGTCTTGGAAGCAGAGCTCCCGACCAATTTGGAGGAAATGCTTAGAAATTCAAAGTAGAGCTCAAGCTGGAAACACACTTAGGTGAACTAAGCCAACCCTGAACTGATCACCTGATTTAATTTAATTTAAAGTTCTATCAAATAGTGGGAGGTGAAGACTCTTTTTCTGCCTTTCCTTTCAGAGCAAACTCAGGTAAATACACCTGAGCCTGCCCAGGGCTGGGCATCGGTGGCCCTCCACTGAGAGGAGTTGGGAGTGGCCAGCAGTGGAACAAAATTCATGGCTGGAATGTCTGTGTTTTCAAAGTACTGAAGGTTTTTTAAGTGTCTTAACACCTCTGGAAAGAATCAGACATTAGTAATATTTGACTTGTCTTTCAAGGTCAAATACACACTGAAGCAGTGGCTAAGGAAAGGGGATGGCCAGGAGAGCTGGCTGGTCACGTGTCCAGAGCCCTCAGTGCGCCCTCCACACGGTGCTGGCCGGGCTGCTCTAAAGCTGCTCCATTTGACCACTCAGCTTTGCCTCTTTCTTATTTTGTTGCCTGTCATTCTAATATATTGGTTATCAAATACAGTATTAGAGAATTAGCATGAATAATTTTATAGTTGTATGGATGAACCTAATAAAATTTGCTATCCAACATTTGGAAACAACCCTTAGAGAGTACTGTTTCTTAGATAATACAGAAAATTTTGTATATGTTAATTTTTTTATGTTAACAATTTTCAAAATAAATTTGGAAGTCAAGCACTCTGATGGAGATGTACAATGAGATTTATGTTGTTTTCATGCCTATTAACACAATATCCATTCTGCAGCTCCTGGATCAAGGAGTCATTTCAAGTCTTATTATTGAAAAATGCGTTTTAAAAGGCTATAGCCATAGATAATGATTCCTCTGATGGATCTGGTCAAAGTAAACTGAAAAACCTTCTGGAAAGGATTCACCATTCTAGATGCCATTAAGAATATTTGTGATCCATGGGAGGAAATCAAAATATCAACACTAATAGGGTTTTGGAAAAAGTTGATTCCAACCCTCATGGGTGACTTTGAGGGGTTCCAGATTTCAAAGGAGGAAGTAACTCCTTTGATGTGGTGGAAACAGCAAGAGAACTGGAATTAGAAGTGGGGTCTGATGGTGTAACTCAACGGCTGCATTTCATGACAAAACTTTAACAGATGATGATTCACTTCTTAATGGATGAGCAAAGAAAGTGGTTTGTTGAGATGGAATCTTCCCTTGATAAAGATTCTGGGAAGATTGTTGAAATGACAGCAAAGGATTTAGAATATTCCATAAACTTAGTTGATAAAGCAGCAACAGGGTTTGAGAGGATTGACTCCAATTTTTGAAGTTCTACTGTGAGTAAAATGCTATGAAAGAATACTTCATGCTATAGAGAAATCATTTGTGAAAGGGAAAGTCAGTCAATGCGACAAACTTCACTGTTGTTTCATTTTAAGAAATGGCCGCAGTCACCCCAACCTTCAACAACCACTACTCTGATTAGTCAGCAGCCATAGACATCGAGGCAAGAGCCCCCACCAGCAAAAAGATTGTGACTTACTGAAAGCTGAGGTGCTAGTCAGCATTTTTTTTAGCAATAAAGTGTTTTTAAATTAAGGGCGTACATTGTTTTTTAGACAGTGCTATCACACATTCAATATACTACAGTGTGGTGTAATCATAACTTTTATATGCATTGGGAAACCAAAAAATTCATATGACTCTTTATTGTGATACTTGCTTTATTGTGGTGGTCTCAAATGAACCCACAATATCTCCGAGGTATGCCTGTACATTACATTTCTAAAAGGTGTGCATCATTCATTCAACAGATGTATTTTGAGAGTTTACGTTTTGTAAACTCTCAGAGTTTACCAGGAAATGTGGCGGGGCTGTGTTTGTAAGTAAAACATCTGTGGTGCTTCCCCACTAAAAGAAACTTGAGTTGGCCCACTAAGAAACATTTCGAACCAGGAGGACTGTTAAGATTTCTTCAGGGTTAGGAAAGGAAACTCTGAGACTGACAAGATTAATGGAATGGATTTGAGTTTTGTGGGAGTAGACGGGACAGGGGCATCTCTTTGGGAGAAACACTGGTTCGAAGTCAAGAAGAATGTTTTGCGGTGTGAATTCCCTTGCTACAGTCTTATTTAGTAGCCGGAGCAGAGTTCACGTCTGGGATTCCTCTGAGAATTAGCCATTGTGGAAGAGAGTGAACCAAGAGGAAACAGAAGTAATATATATTGAAAGGCTTAATCTGATCTCTTGCCTGTCTTCAAAGGAAGTTTCATTTGTATAGGACATGCATGATTGTGGAGAAAGGCCCCTGATTAGGCAGTGCAGAAATAACAAGACTCTGCATCCAAAGTCACTGGGGCAGGGAGGTTAAGGGGCTTGCTCGGCGCCCACTGGGAGGCTCTGATGGAGTGGGGCTGAAATCCATCTCTTGGACCCTCAGCTCAGCAGTGCTCAGTTCCTCTCTTTTGCTATTTATTAAGATTCATCTGACAAGCAGCTTCCACGAGGAAACAGAAGTGTTAGAACCTGGCAAAACAGGTTTCATACTCCTTCAGTATTGTTGGCTTCTTCTCTTTTATCCACTTCTTTGTTTTGGCACAGGGGTTATGTTTGACTTCTCCATGTACTTATAGTCAAGGACAAAATTAACTAACCCAAGAGCTAAGGGTGAGAAACCCCACTGAAGAAGATAAAAAACACGTATCTGTTTCCTCTCTTACATTACAGTGTTTGAAAAGTATCCTCCTGACCTAAAAGAGGGAAGGAAACCTCATAGATTGGAGGGAATCCTGGAACTCCTAGAAAATACGTGGTATCAGCATGTGTGCATGCACATATGTGTGTGTGTGTTTGACAAATATTGGCTCATAGTGTATGTATCTTTATTCAGTTGTGTCTTTCACTCAGTATATTGATCATATATATTGGTAATACCAAATTCTTTATATGGAGTGCTCACTCTGTGTCATATACCTTCAAAGCACTTTAGATACTACAAATGATTTAATATAGACTTACCACATTATTTTAAATCGCAGTTGTTTATTTTGGTTATTCCCTAATTGTTGGGTATTTAGGGTGCCTCAAATTTTTTTTGGTTTTGTTGGTATGAACAATGTTGCACCAAATCTCCTTATGCATGTCTTCTTGGATATGTGTGTGGTGGCAAATGAATAAAAAACATCTAGTACACATCAACTGAAAAGAGTGGTTGCTCTGATAAGGGGAAAAGGATATGAATTGAGTTATGGTAAGAGGGCTTGAGCTTTATATATAATGCTATATAAGATTTTCCAAGAAAAGTGAATTTAGGTATTACTAATGTAATTAGAATTAATTTTTAATGAATACTGGGCTACCAGTCCTTGGACACCTAATCTAACCAATTTGATTTTTTTCCTTGCACTTTTAAAATACCACCTGCCATAAAATCTTGGATGTATGGCAATGCAGACAAATGCAATGTTAAATGTTACAGTGCTTTGTAAAATGCTACATTAAGTGATGGTTATTCTAATATACCTGGATTTCAGTTATTAGCAAAAGTACCAGAAAGTCCACAAGAAGTAAATATACCAATGAGTGTTCCCTAGCTTTGACAAAAATGTTACTACATTGGAAAAGAAAAAAGGATTCAAGTTGCATTAGTAAAATATCAGTTCAATATGATAATTAACATATAGTTAATTTTTTAATCATAAGTGTATAAGTGTAAATACCAGCTCTCTTGTGTTCTCACAACTGTACTAATTAGAATTAAGTATACTTTTAAATATTTGTGTTGTGCCCAGCATGGCAAATCAGTTTAATCTGTAACTCACACTGAATGTATAGTTCTGTACAGCTGTTATGACCATGTGACCACCCTGCTTATATGAGCATGTGGACACACACGTCACCAAATGGGAGTAGTAAAAAAAGAAAAAAGAGGAAGAGGATGCAATCAAATAGTGTATTTTAAATTGGTATTTGTGTATCATTGGAAAACTAAGATATCAATGTTCCAGCCTTGAGAATGACCTTGGGACCTTGCTCACAAGATACAGCAGACTTTAAATACTCTAGGCAGGAAACCTTCCAACCACAGACCCAGTGCCACCTGGGTAACCATTTCAATCCTGAGAAAATTTCAGTGATAAAAATTTCTTTGAACATCTAACCCTGTGAAGACAGAAAATGTCTAGTTGCTCTTGTTTGAATGACCCCTCCTACAGCAGTCTGTTTTAAGTCAGATCAAATGGTGTCAGTTAGTTTTGATTTCCTGCTTTGTCAAGTCCTTACCTTAACATCCACACCATTTTGGTAGGGCGTAGGATGAACATTTCTCTGTATATGATCATGCTTTGAATACCCCAGAGGGAGTATTTGTGCACACACAAACACATATACACATACATAACACTTATTATTGTGCCTTTCCACATGGAAGGAAGGACTTCAGTGTGAACTCTCCCTGAAAGTCAGCTACTTAGCCTCAGTTTTGCCCTACCTGTCTTCTGAAAGTATTTTTCCCCCTAAATAAAGATTGAGCCAAAGCAAGAAAAAAGTTTCTTTTTTTAATGTTTTGAATATGCCACTCCCAATCGTGCATTTTTTTGGAGCCATGGCCTTTTATTTTAGTTGCTATAGTATATCTATATACTATAACTCACTTTGAAGTCCATTATGAACTTGGGAATCTGAGTTGCCCAAAGAACTTTATAATCCAATGTGGTAGTCACTAAGTCCTATGTGGCTATTGAGCACTTGAATGTGACTAGTGCAAATGAGGAATTGAATTTTTAATTGCATTTGTTGGAATAATTTTTAATTTAAATAGTCATATGTGTCTAGTGGGTACTGCATCTGACTGTGCAGACAGATCATTTTATCACATTTACACAGATCTAAGGAAAGTTCAACATTTATATGGTAACCTTTTCATGTGAAAAACTACTCCTTTGGCTCTGTTGAGTATTATTTAATTTGTCTCTTGAATTTGAATTCTAATCCAGGGTTTATTTGGCCTCCAGGATTTATTTTGCCCCAACCTTGATTTTTCCTGTTCAGCCAATCCTTATGTTACCTTCAGCTAGCAGGTATTCTTGAAAACTAACATTTGGAAAATGATGTAATGCTGTGAAATAAGAAAATATGCTTAGTTCATGAAACATACTATGAAAGTTTACAGAATGGTTTCCTAGATTTCTAGTTCTCAGGATCAAATTTATGTTTATCAAATATATATCTCTCCATTCTTGAAAATCAGATTTCCAAATTAGCACTAATCTTCACTCATCTTTAAGGAACTTTGGGGAGGTCTGACACATTCCTTCCTGCTGTGACTTGGATATGGGCTGGCTCAGTGGCCTCTGCACAGCCATGGTTTAGCACGACTTGACAAAGCCTGTCTTCCTCCTAGGGATTCCAAGAATAAGCTGCCTGTAAGTAGAAACTTCCTGCTGCCCTTGTAGGGCTTTTGAATGTGATTAGGATGAGCAATGATTCTCCAGAAGTGGGTAGAATGTTGAGGCAGTAAACATGCAAATTGCAGGCTGTATCACCCTGTTCTTCACATGCACCGCCTGAGATAATAGTTGTATAGAGAAACCGCAGCATTCCCAGGCCCTGCTCACAGGCTCCTTCTCTTTACTTAGAGGCCAACCAGGATGCACAGAAAACATAACTGATACCGCCTAGATAATTATTGACTAGTTTTTGTATTAATGGTGGGATTGTTTTCATTTTCTCTTCCTGGATATGTTTCACTGATGTAGTTTGCTAATTTCTATGTAGAAGCCTGATGATTTTCACTCTGTGATCAGAACTTCAGCGACGGTGACAAAGGTAATTTGGTTGAGCACCCCTACAACATATATGATTTTAATAGTGTGAAATATTTCCTTATAAATTTATCTTTGTGATTTTGAATGTGCCAGTGAGGCAGATGTACAAAATTGTATAGTATATTTTGTGTGCATTTCCTTTTCGATGGATTTTCTGAATTGTAAAGATGCTTTATTTGTGGCAAATGGATGCTGTGGAAGATGTGTTCTTATAAATATATAAATGTTCACGTAAAACTGCATGTGGGCAGCTGAAACACAACTAATTCAACCTTTTTCTTTGGAGCGATTTTCTCTTCTGTAGCTGACCTCTCTTTTTCATATGCCTGTGTCTCCGGAAAGTAGATGTTTCAACTGGAAGTTCACAGGGTAAGATGTCTGTCTTTACCCAGCTTGCTTTCCTCTGTCACTGGCTCATGTTCGTCCCCTGTCCTCCCCACCTGCCCACCTTCCTGCCCCCACCAGGTGTTAGGAAGGTCAAGTTGACCTCCTGCCCCAGGTGCCCACCCTCTGACCCTTTTCTCCCTATTGAAAAAGTGTGAGGGATGGAGTGTGGGAATTACATTGTCAGACAAAAGCTGTTCAAAAGTATATGTTGAAGTTAATGTGCAGCCACTGACTCTCAAAGGTCCTGGGGCGCCGGCCAGGTGTGTGAATGGATGGCTTTCACACCCTTCCTGTGAAGAGGCTGTCTGCCTCAGGCTTCTGAGATGGTCTCCTCAGTACTGAAAAATTATACCAGGGCCTTATCAGAATATGTTTTAGGGATATTGTGATACCTAACATTTTGTCCTCATTTACTGTTGATTCCTTATTAACATACAATGATATTTTCTTTCTCTATAGCCAAGTTCCTTCTGCTCCCACTTCTCTTTCACCTTGAAATACCCTGAGACAGTGGGGAAAAAAGCTAAATTGAGTTCCTGTCGCTAACTAGTTGTGTGGTGCATTGAAAAGGCTCTGCTAGGTAATCACCAGGGTTTTCTTTAGCTCCGGGAGCCTGTGATTCTGTCCATTCCAGAGCCTGTGTCCTGCCCCTGGTTAGTACCTCGGCCTCTTCTCCTTGCCTCTCATGAATCATGCCAAACTCCCAGCTGTCTCTGGGTCCTACTTTGTGAACTGATGTACTTTCACAAGCCTCCAGAGAGCCTCCCTTTGTGTTTAGCCATGTGAATTCCTACTGCCAAAGGGTTAATCTTCCAAGACTAAGTGCAGATTGTGTAAAATAAGAGAAGATCAATGGTTGTACCTTGCCATGAGTGGGGTGTTCAATCATGCAGGTTTCCAGCCAGATTTTTAGAAATCTGCATCCCAGAAGTCACCTGGGCGTCACACCCCGAGGACCTCTGGGTTAATGTGTGGTGAACAGAAATATCAAGTTTATGCCTATAGGGGAGTTTTCATTGGCATGAGCTCCAGCACAGAAGAAATGGCCTTGGTAGTGTCAATTTTTTTATGGGCAGTTGCCCGATAGCTGGTCTTGGAATGTTAGCAGCACTGTAGCAGAACTAAAAATGTTACCCTGAGACATTTTAAAAGAGCAATAAATATCTGGTTTTAAAACACAGACATTAAAAAATTAAGAACTTGGAAAGTCTTTTGGTTGTTGTTTTAACTTGGGAGTGTTAAGGCTGCCTTTTCCTTCCCTGAATTGTTTAATAAGCGATTGTTTGTTTTGCTATATTGGTGATTATTTCATTATTTTGACATTGGCATGTTTATGCTTTAACAAAAAGATGCCTGGTGATGAGATGATGTCCTCTTATCAGGAAAATTCGGCTTCACAGAGTGAAGATGTGGCTGTCTGCAGGGCTGGGGTTGCCCCCCCCTCTGTGTGCTGGCCAGGACAGGCTCTTCCCGTGTGGGGCGCGGCTCTCAAGGAGAGCGGGAGTCATTTCCAGACTTGTATTGTGTGAGTTGGATGTGTGCTCAGGAAGCCACCTGCTACCCAAGGCACTTGGGGATAGCTGTCCTGTAGGAATGACCCCCTGTTGGATGGACAAGACTGGTTCCAACTGCTGCCTAGATGGAGGGGGTGCTTAGGCCAGGGAGAGTCGTACCTCATACTTAAATGTGGCCAAGAAGGACTCAGCTTTCTGTCATCACTTTCTAAGCTTAAAAACAGTATTATAAAAATTGAAGAGGTTGAAAACAATTTCATTCTCTTAAGTTTTGCTTGGCTCTGCCTAATTAACTTTCTTATAGTTTCAACTTTCTCTCGATTGTATTTTACCATAAACATGGGCCTATGTTTTTGCATTTACTTCATGATTACTATTATAATTATTAATATTACATGTAATATTCATGTACAAAAATTTACTTTTCCCTCTATTATTATTTATGCTGTGAAGTGTAATTCCACAATCAATAAACTAACAAATATAACCTTTACCTATTGTTGATATGTCTGTAAGGAAAATTTCCAGCAATAGAGGTATGAAGACAAAGAGTACAAACACCTTAATATTTCTGCACATACTAGAAAATTTCTTTTCTTGCTTTCTAAAAGGTTCTAATAATTTTCAAATCCCCTAGAATATAAGTTTACTTACTTTCACTGTTTAATATTTAAAAATATATTTTATATATAAGTTGGAAAAGTATAATTAGTTATACAAATCATATAAATTGTATATATAACATGGAAACTTGACTTTTTTTGTGATGAACTTCAATTGTCTGTGAAGGTGAGTAGTTTGTTCACATACTTAGGATTGGTTTGTCCCTTATTTGAATTCCTATTCCTATCCTCTCTCTCTGGTAGTTTTTATAAATTTGACATAGCAAGTTAGCTAGATGTCAACCCTTTGGTTTGGCCCATCTTTTAAAACTTTATCATTAATTACCCAGATTCTGATATCAGACACTAGGCTAGAACATTGTTCCTTTCTGATTGGAAGTCAGTGAGTTTGTAACTACTTACTGTCCATTTTTATCCGGTGTGCTTGAATGTGCACAGTGAAATCATTCCTTTCCTTTTCAAATGACTGTTAGGAAAATGTACACAACACCTATACTTTGGGCCAAGTGAGTATGAATTTAAAGAAAATATATAATGAATCATATGAGATACACACACACACATAATGAAGGTAAGATGTAGACTGAAGTATTTCTAAATCCACCTAGTAGCATACTGTGCCCTAAAGAAAACCTATTCTCTTTTTGAAGTTCAGCTAAAGTTGAAGAAACCAAAGGTTTCACAGAACTGAAAAGAGCACCAAAGAATTAGAATAATTAGCTTTAGGTGTATGAGTAATCTTAATCAATTTGAGAATCTACTAAGATATACTTGGATACCGGGGGCAAAGGGTACCTTCATTTTCCTGGCATTAGTGAGGTTAGATTACGAATTCTGTTACAGGGATCATGACTAGGATTTTTATTGAGCAGGATGCCAAAAAATAAGGAAATATTCTAATTTGGCAAGAAATTAACTGGAATCCAGTTGTGTTTTCTGCTGTCACAGCAAACCTGTGAAAAAACGTGGTGATGGTTTTTATTTTCCAGCCGCATTGAGTGTGTTTTGAATTCATTGTAACTAAGTTCAGTGCATTCTAAATAGAGCATTTTGTCTACATAGTATTCAGAATTTCTTAGGAAGGAGATTTTTTAACAGGTGGCTTCAATCACAATGAATTAATTGGCTGATATTTTTCTTTGTAAAGCTGGATACGAAGATACAGGTTAGAGAAATGAGCAGTCTTTTTCAAAAAGTTAGAAACTTGGCCCGGTGATTTCAGCCCTCATTTAATCATTAACTTCACATGCTACCTTGGGCAGATAGAGCATTCAACAAACTCTCCATGCCTGAGTGTATTAATCTAGAAAAGGATGGCAGCAGGATAATGGCAGCTTGACCACCAAGGAATAGCATTAGAACACGAAAGTAAACACAGGAAAAACAGGCTCTGTGGGCACTGAGAGTAACTCCACTCACAGATGCAAGGTATTAATTCAAAAACTGGATATGATAAGATACTAATTCCCTTTATTCCTTAAATAACTCTTTGACAGTTCAGCTCCTTGGTCTAATTATTCCAGACCTGACTTGCTGCTGTTCCCTAATTAAATCCACTTAGTAATTAGAAAGAGCTTGCGGGTCTCCCTCCACCCCTACCCTCGTCCTCCTCCTTGCCTGTAATTCTTAGCAAGCACTGGGTGTGTGGTAAATGGTGCGTTTTAATAAATGTTTTGTAAAGGTCAATTATTCAGTCAATATTGAATCGTGTGCTAGAAAATACGGCTGCTTAGCTACAGGGAAGATGTCTACATACTATTGGCTTCTGTTCGGTAGGTAATGTTCTTAAACGGCCTGGCCTCCCTCCAAACTTTGATTATTCATAAATCTGTTGAGTGTGGTAAGTTGCACTATTAGCGTTTAATCTTTTATTGAAGCAAACTCAGGAGACTGAAACCTATTTGCTTTAGCAAGCTTGTTCACTGATAAATGCATGATTTAAAATTTTCCTTTTGTGAATTCCTCAATGCAAGAAAAACACAGCTGGGCATAGCACGGATCATATTTATCTTTTCATTAACTAAAGCACAAGAAGATAGTATCATTGGAGGCTTATAAGGAAAGATTGCTAAAGAACAGTCCTCCTCTTGTTTGCACAGCCACTTGAGAAAAGCTTTCCAAACAAGTATTTGAGATACTTGTGAGAAAAGCTAGTTGGATCGTCAAAAGAAGACCAAGTGAATGTATTATGAAGTGGTTGGATTTCAGATAACATTTCCCCCCTGAATGTTCAGATTGGTTAAATATTAGAGAAAGGGAGATAATGACAATGTTTGTTGCCATAAACTTAGACATACATTTTTTTTCACAAGACTGGTATGAAAGGCATATCGAAGGTTTTCCTTTCCAGATAATATAATTGCAACATGGTGAAGGGCATTATAAGTAAAGAAAGAGTATGTAAAGTGGATGTAAACTGCCAGACAGGAAAATTGGAAACTTTGCATAGACTTTATAACAGATATAAATTTTTGTGTGTTTCTGGTGAATAACATAGTAAATTAATTAATTGGCTATAATTGTGGGATTTTAATACATATAGTAAGTTTTTCTGCATTATTCTCTCTGCTAGAGGGCAGATGACAGATTCTGTGAGATTTGGTGGATACTTATTTGCAATGTGCTTTAAACCAGGCCATTAGGGGAAATCTTCCAAAATGAAGTAAGTGGCTTCTGGCTTCTATGTGTTAATAATACATTGTTTAGTTGGGAGTGTAAGAAGAAATTGTAGGAATCTTTTCCCTGTTTCCCTTGGTCACGAGGATTGAGATCGTTCATGTTTCTATAGTTTCTCCAACCCCCAGCAAAATAGCAGGTACACAGTAGTTGACTAATAACTACAGATTGATTTGTGGACCCCTGCAGAGCACTTGGGTTCTGCAGAATAGACACTTTGCTGTTGATACATCCTTCTGTTACATTTTCTGCTACACCCGGGAAGTACTTAAGAAGGCATGGGGGCTAGAGAAAAGGGGCTCCTTTCCAGCCAAGTACAGCAGAGCTCCAGCGGGGTCTCAACTCTGACCCAGGGCTGCCCCAAATAGGTTAATGTTCCTTCATGTGAGAGAAAGACACAGCCTGGGCTGGGGCATCTCTTCCCTACTGTGCACCCTCCAAGCCCCTAGGTCCCTTTTTTCAGTGGAGCTAAAGGAGGGCAAGAGCACAGCTTTCCTGCCTTGATTTTCCTGGCCTCGTCAAGCTCTCTGAGAATTAGGCAGAAGCATTTTCTGATAATGGTGGCATTTATTAAAATATTTGTTTACTTTAAAACTGGTTTAAACTGTCATCTGCTGTTTTGTGAATTCTAGGTTTGGAACTACTTGTCATTATTCATAGTCTCCTTTTATCTTAAAATTCACCAACCCAATATCAAGTCTTTTCTTTTTCACCTGAGCATTTAAGAATGATTTTGGAAAAGTAGAGAGGGGCAGTTATAAATCACAACTAGTAAGATGAAAGATGGCTCCTTAAGATCATCCAGCCCAAGTCAGCTTATAGAGAGGAGAATTGAGTTCATGAGCTGTAAAGAGAGCTTTTCAAAGACTCTTCCATATAGTTCTAGTCCATGGAAGAGCAAGGACTAGAAACCAGGCCTTATACCAATACTTTTTCAACTTACCTCTTTTATCTTTGTGAGTAACAGAGACCCCCAAAACAGTGGCTTAAAGTGTAAAAGTGTGAAGGCAAACAACCAACCACTGGTATGTCAGCTCTATGATGTCATCAGGAACCCTGGATCCTTCCGGCTTCCTGCTATACTGTCATCAGATGCAACCTCTATGCTCATGTTTTCATGATGGCTGCAAAGTGCCAGCCATCCTGTGCATGTTGTAAAAGGAGAAAGGTCAAGAACAGCAAGAATGAATGGCACATGCCAGGGAGGTGCTTACCTCCTTTTGAAGGACTTTTCTGGAAGCTCTCTTCCTCTACCCTGCAACAACTGCTTATATCTAATTGATCAGAACCAACCAAGCTTCAAGGCAAGCTGGGAAATGTAGCCCTGCTTTCTGTCTATCTCTTCCTCTGTCTCTTTCTCTCTCTCCTCCTCTCTGTTTCCCTTCCTTCCTGTGCTCTTATTCTCCCTATCACCTGAATAATTTTGGATCTATTATCTGTAAGATCAAAATAAAGAATCAGTATTTAGAAGCATGACTAAGAATGACAAAATCTCCCAGGTCCTCCTGACGGGAGCAAAGCATACCACACATATCCTTACTAGCTCTGTGGGCAATGAGGAGGATTTATTTGCCAATATCTCATTGGTCATGAGATTTATGGTGCTGTCTGGTGATGAATTTTTCTCTAAGACTTGGTTTCCTTTGTTGAGTTATTTCTTTTTATTTATGTTGACTTAAATGTAAAACAATTATTTAGAGTAAGAAAGTACCAAGGTGAAAAGCCCCTCCCAAATGTCAGACTGGCAGCCCTGTTACTTCATTAAGTAACACACTCTATACGTAGTGTTTGATCTTGGCAGGATATGGATTAGAGACCTCTGAAGATGTGGAGATTTCAAGAAACAGTAATGCTGGGAGACTCCCACATTTGAAAATCCATTAATATCACTGTGTCCCCTAAGTGAAGAATGGCTTTACAGCCCAGTGCTACTGATTCCTTGGCCACTGATGACCACACCACCATAGGTCTTAGTGAGGAAAAGAATTGTGGAGAATTAGGATCTGATATGTCACCTAATAGTCATGGAAAATGTAGTCAATAATAGGGGTGGAGCTCATCTTCTCTCATTAAACCTTTCCTAAAGTATTTGACTTGCTATGCATTAACTTAACAATTTTATTCTCCTACTTGTGTTGCACCGCACTTAGGGCTGGCCAAGGGCCTGGGGTTCCCAGCTCTCTGATCACACACCCTTCCCTCCAACTCTCTAATGTGGGAAGAACCTAAAGACAAAGCTTGTTGACTGAATCTTACAATGATTACAGCTGCCTCAAATTCCAAACTCTCTCTCACCATTGGCTCTTCAGAGCTACAAGTTAGAGCCATTAATATTAGAACCTATAAGATAATTAGAGCTTCTTAAATGTACTTTACTAGATAATTGTTGCACATTCTTGCTGATAAGCTTAAAGTGTAAAGCAAGAATTCTGTGAATATATTGATCTTTGAATAACAGAGTTTCTGTGGAGGCCTTCTCTGCACACACTACGTGCATGGATGTCTGCCTGGATTCCACCAGGCCTGCCTGCTACGTCTTATCAGAGCAAAGCCCTATAAAGAGGATCCTATATATTAGCCATGACATGACCTTTGTGGCCAGGCTCAGCCCCAGCAATTATCCCACTGGTGGTGCAGTGATTTAGAATGACCAGCCAAAGGTACCATTACTTACCATGTATCATAGCCCAGGATAGGGTTAACAAAATCTGTCCCCGAACAGTGGTTGATTGTTTATCAAGAATATTGGCAACTGAACTTTCTCTAATTTCTTTCTGTTTTATTGCTGCTTAAGCAGATTTGAGTTGGTAGAGATGGTGACAGGGCTACATCCTGACTAAAGTCACTACTCAAAGCAACAATTAGCCCTATGCACAGTCCCCAGCCAGGCTTGCAGCAGGAGCCCATGGGGGTAATCTCCTTGCCTTGGCAGCCACTTGGGCAAGCAGTCTGTGGGAAGGGCTTCTGGAGGTTGGTGGGATGCGAGTGAGTCTGTTGAACATTAAGCTTACAAACTCATTCTTTATGTAGAAGGCTTCAAAACTTATGTAAAATAAGCAAATTAAGCCAACATAGTATGTGGTGATTTGGATATCTTATTTGAAGCAGAGATACATCGCATAGTGAAAAAGAATGAGAGGATATAGGAGAAATGGCCCCTAATTATCTGTGTATCTTAGTTAAGTTACTTGACTTCTGTGGGACTGCTTCCTTATCTACTTAACAAGGGTTTTCTATTAGATGGCTTCTAAGACCCTCCCCTTCTAACATTCAATGGTTCTTTATGAACTAGTCTCAGAAATATGATCATATTTGTGTCTGATACTATTTTTCAATTATTGGTTTTTTTACTTACAGCACTCTTTCCACAAAGCACTTGAATGAGGTAACTTGAAACAAAAATACAGATACATACACACAAAAAAAAGCCAAAGGCAATTAGAATAAGATAAATATTGAGAAGTAACAAACAAGGGAGAAAGCAGTATATTTAATAACCGATTCTGAAAAGAGCTATAAAAGAAAGTGCAGACTCAGTCTCTGAGCTTCCCAGCAGCTAGGGCAAAAAAGCAATATTACCAATTTATGGCAGAGAAAATGGCGTGTAGTGTTTATTTTCCCATGTTACATGTTAGATTGAAAATTTTCCCAGGGATTTGTAAGTATATCATATCATAACATTTGGCATAGTCTACTTTGATTTCAGATTTTAATTCCAAGGCTGTGAATCCTGGACCAAGAATACCTAACATCTGAGTGAGCCTCGTGCGGAAGTGGATTGATATTCCTATCAATCTGTTAGTTGACACCACAGTTTATTTTCCTATTTTTATATTTATTTTAACTATTGTCCTGGGACATGTTTTTTTCCTACATGGAATAAAAAATTATTTTCATTTGTTACCTTCCACCAACATACTGTGAAATACGACATATTAAAAAGAAGCAAAAATAATTTTACTTAATAACAAAGCTTACATTGAAAGTGAAGGATTTGTATTCATATTCTCCCATTTCCCCAATTCCTCATACGAAACCAGGGGAAAGACATTGTGTATTATGCGGGCAAATGGGTCCTTGTTTTAGCTACTATAAACAATCTTTTTTAACCTTTGATGGTATAACTTCTATTTACTTTGACATAAACATCTTCTATATTAAGGGAAAGGTAACAAATAGCTAATGTAAATCCAGCTCATTGTTTAAGGGCCACTTATGAATTTTCTTATTTTGGATCAGGAGAAAGTACTAGGGAAAGATAGAGCTGAGCTGTAAAGGCGCAATTGTCCCCAGTTCTGCTGCCAGCCCTTGCAGATGCGGTAGCAGCCTGATGCATCTGAAGTGTCACTCCTTGTCTCCTATATAAAAGACGTGCCTCTTTGGCACAAAAACAAAACATTCATTTTATCTGTCACTATGTTAGTCACAATAATTAACATCAATAGTCTCCACAGACAAATCCCCAGATCTCATAGCTTAACACAACAATAGTATATGTCTTGCTCAATCCATGTTCAGTGCTGATTTGTGGGGGGTTTCTCCAGAAGTGGGCTTGAGGACCCCAGTTTCCTTGTGATGCTACCATTGCAACACAAAGCTTCTAAATTCACCTGGGAGAGAAGGAGAATGATAGAGAAGAATCTCGGACTCTAAAGTTCCTCTATTGAAGTGACCTTACCTCAGTTCACATCATTGGTCAAACTCAGTCACATGGCTTAGCACACTTGGAAAATGAGAGGATTAAGTACAGGAATTGATATGGTATAGGAAAATTAGAGACATTGTTTTCCTTGAGAGCTGGAAAACATCTTACATACCATAACATTTTTTTCATGGTAAATCAGAGAGGGCTTCCTGGAGGAAACATTTGAGCTGAACTAACTTTTCCATTTGAGTAGGAATTTGGTCAAGAAGGGCACTTTAGGCACAAAGGACTGTTCTCGGGTTTTGAGAACCAAATACCAAAACATGTGCCAGTGTGCTATGACATAAAGACCCATTGTCAGTGGGCCTTTGGCCAGAAGTGGCAAAGGCTTATGCTTTTTAAAATTTAGGATGTTGCCATTAGAAGTTAGAATGGAAGCTCCTAGCGAGCAGCATGAGTTTCCTTTGATCTGTCCACCAACCTATCCCAAGCCTCTAGATCAGGGCCTGGCATTCCATTAATATTTGATGAGCAAGTAACAGAAATTGCAAAGGACTCTGCTTAGTATGTCTGTTTCCTTTTTCCTGCAAAAACCAGAGGTAATCAATTCTATTAATTGTGTCTCTTCATGGATAAACAGGGAGTGTTGAGCTAGTATTTTGAAAATAAATGTGTCTTTCTGTACTGCTTTTGTGTATGTGTGTGTGTGTGTGTGTGTGTGAGTAAAATGAGGAATGTGGGCATTGCCCAGCAAGTGGTTAGAATTACAGAAATTGCATCCTCCTTTTAAAATGTCTTAATCTATAACATGCATTTAGGAGAAAGTTGACTGTGACTGATCTACACACAACTGTGAATATTTTGTATCAACAATTTGACCCAGTGCACAGTCAATAAAAATGGTGCTCCATGCATATAAAATCTATTACTGAATAAGAGCCAAATAATTTAGATTACATGTCTCCTGGAATATCTCTTTGTTTTTTACAATAATGTAAAATTATATTTATTTAACTTTTATTTAGCATCTAATTCAGACAAAGGCTATTTGTGTTTATACTATTGTAATGAAACTACTTGAGTGGAAAATTTATTATATAAAATAAAATGTATTATTATTTATTATGCAACTAGGATCCCAAAGGGAATGAACAAACTACTTAGGGAAGAAGCAGTCTATGATTATGGAATGTTTTTCATTGTTCCTTTCTCATATCTTTGGAATTATTAGAACTAATCTCTAATCTATACATTGAATTCTTACACACAATAAGTGCCATCTTTCCATTAATGATTTGTTGAATATCTGTTCTAAGTATGACTAAGTAGTATAAAATACTCAGTAACAATATTCATTAACAAGTGGCAACTGAACTTGTTTCTCCTTCCTGCAAGGACATCTAAGAATAAATGTTTATCCTACCTTATTTCTCTCAGAAGCCCTTGTATTGACCAAAAAGTAGAAAAAGAAATCTAGATTTTGTTTCAACATATATTATTGTTCTTGACAAGTGCAGGAACTGAAGAGGGGAGAAAACAAAGCTCAGTGTACAGCTATTTTAGCAAACTTTGATCATGTTGGAATATGGGCAGTGAAGAGAGACTGATAAACTCACAGAGTTCTTTGCCATGAAGGCTACTTTAGCGTGAAGCCAAAAAATGAGAGGGGTAGGTTTACTTTTCGCAGATTTAACCAAGAACAATGACACCATTTGGTCACAGTGCAGAGCCAAAAAAAATCATTGCCAGCATGCCAGTGTACACTCCCTAGAGAATAACTGGGAAATGGGAAACGCCTGTCAGAGATTAAGCTCTATTTCTAATGGAAGTACAGAGCAGACTGATGTCTTTTTAATGAAAATGAACATATCACAACAGATGAGTTTTATTTGTTGGTTTCTTTAGAACTCTGCTCACTAGGTATACTCTTTTTTAAAAGGCAAATTTCAGAATGTGGTAAGAAAAATTTAACCAGTTTTGGAACCAATAGAAACGAAACAGTCAGTGGGCTTAATGGTCAGGGAATTCAAAATTATCTAAAGAGAAAGGAACACAAATCTATTAAGGCCAACTAATAAAAATGTAAAATTAGGGATTAATGAACAATTTCCTCATTTCATACCTGCTTTCAGTTGTAATAGGTAACATTTAAATAGTTAGCTTATGTCAGTCATTATTCTAAGCACTTTATATCATTAACTTATTAAATATTCATAAGAACCCATTTTATAGGAGAAGACATTGAGGCACAAAGACTAAATAACTTGGCCACATCACACAACTAGTGATGTGTGCAGCTGAGCCAGTCAGGCTCCAGAGGCTGTGCACTTACCCAACACATTATTCTGCTTTTTGTGAACATATTCTTCACTGAATGCTTTTTTAGTCAAGTTGGTCCCTCATTGAAAAGTAGGAGGTAGTTTGAGAGGAAAAAAAGCATAAACACAATAGAACAAAAAAAACCTAACACAGTATTAAACAGCCCTCTCAGAATTGATCTTTAAGGTGGTCCTATTGGGTAAAATCAAATTGGAGTCACTACCTTAAAACAAGTGGGAAAAAGTGATTAAACATAGAGAGTTGAAAAGTGGTAGCTATTAGAACTGGCCAAATTGCTTCTCCATGAGAAAGTAGCCAGCAGTTAAGAAAACAAAACAGAAAGTGTGGGACACTTTTCCCCCATCTTGGCTTCTGCTTGGCTCCCTCAGCCACACAGAGTGATGCTTTTGAATATGACACAACTCGTTGGGCAGACCTTGATAGAGGATCCTGTCGGCCACAGCAGCGCAGTATTTCGACTTAGAGAGCTTTGTATTCCCATGGTAGAGTAGAGAGACCCTGAAATTTGGGATCCCAAACCTTAGACACCACACTGTCGATGTTCATTCCTATCTGTAAAAAAGGAATGCTAAACCAGCCATTTGATTGGTGTTATTTGAAGTGCTAGATGAGATCAGACATGTGAATACAGTACAAAGCACTTTTAACTGAATATAGATAATACTTGATATAATTAACCTTAAAATCCCTCCAGTGACTTGATAGGTTTTAGAATTGTTTAGAGCAGTGGAAGTGCTTAAATTCTTTGTGACAGAATTTCAATTTAGTAGCTTTGAAAGACATAAGCACATGATCACACCCCAGTCATAGAAAATTGGTATTGGTGTACTCAGAGTTGTTAGACATAGTCCCTGAGGTAAGTATCATCCAACAGGTGAGCTAGGACAAACAAACAAAAACAAAAACACATAAACAATCCAAAGCAATTCCCAACAACAGCCTTTGAAGCACAAAGGTCAGAGAAGGGAGCCAAGAAGGATTTGGTGAAGGGTTTGGCATAGGAGAGATTATCCATGGTTCAATATGACAATTCAGCTGAATTTAGAAAGAGAACAGCAGTGGAGACACCGGCAGATTTACCTGTGTTAATGAGCAATGGGAAATTACCTGTGACTTAGGCAAATTTCTTCACTTCTGTGGACTTCAACTTCAAAACTGTGAGAAAGGAGGATTATAGGTAAATAAAGTCCCTTCTAGCTCCACACTCTGGTTTTTAAGATCTTTCTATGATTCTAATCCAATGTATTTGTCATGAGTTTTCTGAAATATGTTCTTTCTTTTAATACATTACCTCTGTTTGCACATGATAGTTGCCTTGCTGTGAAATAAGATATCAAGATAGGTGTGTGTCAAAATACTATATATATATATATATATATATATATATATATATATATATATATGGCACATTGCTAAAGAAAGTAGAAGTGATTGGGAAAAGGCCAAAATATTGTGTGATGAAATTAAAAAGGAAAGAGAGAAGGGCATAAACTTAATTATCTGTGGTCTTTCTCTGGGGAAGTAATCATTTTCACTATCCTTGGCTGAGTTGCCATGTCCCCCAAATCAGAAGAATTAGAACCTAAAAATTGCACACAAATTGCTCTATACAAAGTTCAGGGATTTTCTTCAATAAGTCCTTGAATAAAAACCTGAGGATTAAATAGCTGACTAGCTCCAGTCTAATTCTGCATAGAATAAACTATTACACCAACATAAATATAGAGTGGTAACAGGAGATTGATCAACTTTGGTAGAGGATTTCAGCTTGGATGCCAGAAATTTGAAATTATCCTGGCAAAGGAGAAGGATACACTTAATGTTTTCTGGAAGAAACATGCAAATTACCTCATTCTTAAACATTCCCAAGAGGCCATTATTATTTTTTTTATCCCATTCCCAAGTATTACTCACGAAGTGGAAGGGGATGACCAATTTCTTAAAATGCTCTTGACACTCTTTGGTGTTTATAATGTATATTGTAGCCTTAACTGAAGGCCAGGTACATTTTACACCAGGCTATTTATATTTCACTGGCTTTGCTTGCTTTCTTTTTTTTTCTTTCTTTTCTTTTCTTTTCTTTTCTTTTCTTTTTTCTTGTCTTGTCTTGTCTTTTCTTTTCTTTCCTTCCCTTTCCTTTCTCTTTCATCCTTTCTTCTTTTTCTTTCATCATGGATGTTGCTTTAATTCAATTTTTTTAACCAACTTAAAGATTCTTAAAAAGCAAGTGAATTCTCATTTTTAGAGCACTTATCAGTCATTCTTCATTGTCACTGTGCTGGTTGTCTCCCTGGAAGCCTGTCATGAAGCTTTCTCTGCTCAACTCCAGCCCTTTCTGCCTTAGGACGTTTCAGGAGAATCAGCATCTTAGCATGTTGGAAGTTAGGAAGATGGCTCTACGCCTGCTGTGTGAGGACTGGGACCTTGGGAAATCACAGCTCTTGGCCTTAGTTTCCACATCCATAAAATCATGGAAGTGAGTGTATGAGAAGGTAAGAGTGGGGAGGGGGTGGGGGTGGTTAGATGCTTTTGTTCCATCTTCCTTATCCTCTAGTTTACAGCTTTCCTTTCTGAAACTCCTTTAGCTGATGACTGAGCTTATCTGCTGTATCCAGCTTAAGCAATTCGATATCAACATCCCACATCTCCCTGAGTGAAAACGTGTCATCACTTAGGCTTGCCCCATCTTCTGCCAACTTGAAATCTGTACTATTGAATATGTTTATTTTTTCCTTAATGGCCTTCATAACACTTAATTCCTTGAAATGACTGTTAAACATAATTGATCAAAGAGTAAAATCATATCTTGGTGCTGGAATGTGTATGCCACAGAATTATTTTTATTTCAGGATAACACACATAACCTTGAATTTTAAGTTCAATAGAACAGGAGATGTATTTGTTTTGAGGGCAGGGCCATTAAAGTCAACTATTTTTTTTCTTGTTTGAATTGGATAAAATTGTAATATATCCTTTACGTCACAGTAGCACCCTGGTGGTTATCATATTGCATTAGTTACATGAGTTTTCAGGGAACATTATACAGTATATACTGCCTCCAGTAAATACACCAGTCATGCATATGGTTACATAGTCAGCGCCAGGAAATTTAGGATGACATTCCCTGCAGGTTAGTAATTCTACCCATTATTTATATTGGTTTGATTTGAAACTAGATGAGGCTAAGTATTTTTGAAGTTTTCTGATGGAATTCTAGAAAAACTAGAGAATGAATATTTAAAATGGATTAAATATCTCTAGGTCTTTTTTTTTCTTAGGTCACCTAAATTTTGTCATAAAGTCGTATCACTGAGAAAGTCAGGAGAGGGCTTATTCTGAAAGTATGGTGTAAACATGTCTCATCTGTAAATTGAAAGAACTCATACATAAAATCTATCTTGGGTATACAATTATGGCTTGCTACAGGAAAACAGAATTACAGCATTTTTTAAAAAGTGGAGAAAAAATTAGTAATGAGGCTGTGACCGTGTTACTGAAGTAGATGTGGAAATTGTGGAACATCATCTTGGCACTTGAAGTAGCCTCACCAGCTGGATATCTTCTGAAAGTGGGAACACATCATGTTTAAGCTACAATACAGAAGTCAGTAATTAAAAATGGTTGTCATAACAGTGTAATATTTTGATGCAAATACTGGATGACTGAAATGAAGTAGACCAGTGAAATCTGTGCTGCTGTAATGGATTAAGGTCATATTACTTTGAGCTTCTAAAATAGAAGCTTACTTCCAAGGAGATCAAAGCATTGTATGTCTTCTAGCTTATTTGCCTCAGGAGGAAACAGAAAAATTTAGAGGCTGATCATTGAGACATCCCCTGAGCAACACTATTTTGTTTTGTTCAGTAATCTACTTTTATCTGTGTCCCCCACCATGAGAGGGTCCCTGTACCCAGTGTCCAGGAAAGGCAGTACAGCACAGAGAAAAACCAAAGCACACATTTGTTTATTTGTTTTCACCAGTTTAGGCATGGTACCTGACCAGGAAAAATTGTACAGACTTCTAATTTATAGAAGGGATACTATTCAGTTCACAAGATTGGTGGGTTAGATAAGTGAGATATTATATTGGTTTCATGTTCTGGGCACTTGGTAGGTATCAGCTTTCCTTACTCTTCCTGCTCAAGCTGTTTGCTTCTCTGTCGATTATGAAAACCATTGCAAGCAATGTGAAGAGAGAGTAGCTGTATAACTGTGGGCAAGTTGTCTAAACCTGGAGGAGCTCAATTATCAGGGAAGTCAAACAGACTTCAACTCTCATGCATCCTCTCCTTTGGTAGGTCTCTGATTCTTTGGAATATTTCGGAAGATGTGGTCTGCCTCCAAAGTCTATTAGCATCAATGCCAGCCAGTGCAATGTGAGGAGAGAAAGACACTCATGGATCCTGTTTGTTCCATTGGTGGACAAGATTACCTCCAAGGCCACATCTAGATCTATCATTCTTCCCTCCTATTTGCACCATTGATCAGTTCTTCTCTGTCCACTTCCAGTTTTTTTCATTACCCTAAAACATCAGAAGTCTTCTGGAATGCTTTCCAAAAAAACGTTTCTTTCATTTTCCTTTGATACCCAATAGATATCTCTTCTCTTTTTCACATTTTATGTGAGGCATTATATGAAAGCAATATCATGTTTGTCAAGAACAGAATTTTTGAAAACAATGTCAGTTATTGAACATAAAAGCTCAGGGAAGTATCATTCAATATACTTTTCTAACATTAAAAAATTGCACACAAAATATTTTGTTCCTGAGAGAATGGGCTGTTAAAAGCTGATGAGATCAAAAGAATGTAAACTTCAAAGAGGGCAAGAGCTTTTGTCATGAGGAGTCCATGGAACAAAGCAGGAGCTCACTAACAATTGTTGAGTAAATGAATTCGGGTCTGCTGGATTAAGTGGGAGAGATTCTTGGAACATCTCTTGAGAATCTTAGATAATGCAGCTAGAGCAAAAGCTAAAAGTCAGTTCCTAGGTTTAGAGACCCAGTTCATTGATGATGCGTTTGTGGGATTGCTTTCCTGGAAAGGTTTTTTGGGATATGCCACTTGACTCTGTATACCCTAGATCTCGGCTTCTGTGTTCTTTCCCAGTGATATCTATGGTTGATTACAGATGTTTATTCCAAGATTTTTCACCTCCCTCTCCCCAACACAAATAGTTTAGTGCTATAACAGAGTTGTACTTTAATGGACGTGGCAACTCAGAAGAGAGAATTTCAGTTGACAAAAAAATGGCATCACATTATAGTTATAACTTATATGAATGGTTTTGACAAGAGATTATTAAAGGTCCTGTAGGAATTGCAGTGTCATTATTCTTTGGATCATCACAATATGACTCATCACTTATACCATTGGATTCAATTAAACTTAATCCAATTAGAATATCATGAGCACCTAATGGGAGCCTAGCTGAATTTAATATGGTTGGGGTACAAAAAAGTATAAAATGTGATTAGGGTGGATTTGTTTACTCCTTTGTTATGGGTCCTTTTTAAAAACGTATTTGTGTTCACTTTGCATGTTGACATTAAGTCCTGTTAAGTCATTATAAGAATTATCACTGCTTTTCTTCTTTTTCTGGGGAAAAAATGCTCTGTAAATACATAAATTAAGAAAATAATATTAAGTATATATTGATATATTCAGTGAGTGAGAATTAAGTTTTATGAATAAATATCTAATATATAAATAAATGTCTTCCTAGCATGAAAATATGTAAATTCAAAGTCCTGATAATTGACATATTTTCTATCGGTGTGTGTTCCAAACAATTCTTGGAAAATGAAATATGATAGCTTAAAAAAAAAGAAAGAGCTGTTGCTTAATTAATAAATGAACTGCTGAGAACTTTTGTGACATGCTGAAGAGATGTTTCTTGCCACTCATTGACCAGCTTTAGTAAGTTTATTATTTTAAATTTAAATTATGTCAGTCACTGTCTAAGTGCAACCAGATTTACAGGCACATTTTTTTTTTCACTGTGGATACTTTCGAGAAGTTGCAGTTTCCAACCAAATTCAAACTTTTGGCATTGGATTAGCATACTGTGTTCATGTTCACATGAACTTGAACTTCCTGTTTTGAGGGGGGAAAATGCTTAAAAAGGTAAAACTTCTGGTTTTAAACAAGACTCACAGAGCTTTTGACTGTCAAATGGCTCTTACAAAAAATATTTGATGAGTTAAGTGTAAAAAAATAAACATATGGATTACATTTCACTGAAAATGCACATGGGGAGAAAATTTAAGGGAGAAAGTACTTGGCAGAATATGGTTTTGGTTTTGCCAAATCCAAAGTTTGAGAATAGATTAAGACATAGAACAAACCAAAACCATACCTGACTTTAGCCATCTGCCAGCCTGCTGTCTCCGAAAGCCTTGTACGAGGCCTGGCCTTCCTAAAACTATGAACGACACCTGATTTTGCCATGTGCTGTCTTCTGGTGCTTCTGTAGGCCAGCTACCTAGACTGCAAAGTTAACAGTCCCAGACTTGGTTAACAAAGTTATTCTCATGATACTTCTAAGTGTAGACTTTAAATAAGGAAGGAATTAGTCTGAGACATGACTGTATTATTAATTTCAATGGATGTTTTATTTAAATATATGAAATAAGTGTTTATGAAACTATATATTATAATTGTAAATGTCATTCTTGTTTTACATACAATTTAAATATTCGAATATATTTAAACTCACCTTAAACTAAAATTTCATTTTGTATTCTTCTGTGTCAAAGTTACCTAGGCTATTATATCTAAATAAATAAATTTAGATGAAATTTGTTGCTTATTTCGATAAATATTTTATGAAATATTTTAATAGATAAACTTTTAAAATAAACTATCATACTATCTTGTCCAAAGCCAACTCTTCTATATTTCCTATAACTTTAAAAATAGGATAAATTTATATTTGATTAAAACTTTCCTATACCTACTTCTCATCAAGAACAGGTTTACATAAATTTCCAACATCAATAAAACAAATGTGCAACAAAGACTATACCACAGGTTTACAATAAGCGATATGCACAGTTTTGGTGATGGTACAGCATGGAAAGTATAGTCGGTGATTCTGTGAGATCTTTCTGTGTTGATAGATGGTGTCTGTGCTGGGGGCTGAGAATTTGATGGTGTGGCTGGCTGGTGGGCCACTGTGTTATACATCTGAAACCAGCGTAAGGTTGTATAGCAACGATACTTCAATTAAAAAAAAGCCAAAAAGTAAAGTGATATACAGTTTGGATTGTCTTTTCCCCATTTCTTCAAAGACAATGCAGCAGTAAGTTAATATTTTGAGTAATTAGAACTCCCCTGAAACACATGCTTTCACCATCAACAAGATTTTTAGTAAATGAGCACCACTTCACTTTGCAAGCAGTAGTGTGATGTGCCTACATTTTAATTATACACATATTCAAAAGTTCCAAGTCTCTCTGTAGTGCTGTCCACATTTCATGCTGGAGACACTTGGCCAAGACTCGATTCATATGTCCTCCAGGGTTACATATGATGTGGCTCCTCTCCCACTGGGTTACACAGGATATGAGCTGGATCCTGGCGGCTTCTGAACAAGAATTAGAGAAGCTCTTGTGGAGTGAATTTAAGGAGAGAGAAAAAACTCTCTAACATTGAAGTTATTGGAAGTTTGGCATGTCTAACAGGGAGTAGACATTGGCTCACAGAACTGAGAGATAGCTAAACAAAGATTTGTTCAATTTGATAAACTCCCTGGCTAAGACCTCCTTGCCAACTTTCTTTCTAAAGCAGCTTTTCACAGCTGAATTATAAAACCTTGAAAATCAAGGGTTTGTAATAGAAATGCTGACAGATGCAACTAACATGAAGTTGTACCAGTCAGGCATTGCTATCATATTTTATAACTGTCTGAGAGGCTTAGAGAAAGGAATGGTACATTTACTTCATGGAATCCATTTCCTTTGCTAAAAACTACCTATTGCCCTCATGGTAGACTCCACACTTAGAACTGTCTTGATATATTTTTTTCTTTTTTGAAGAGAAATATTGAAACTACCAACTTCCTGTGAGGCTTGAAAGCAACTATAGCCTCATCCTATGTTCTAGTTTCAGATTTGATAAAGAAAACCCAGATCCAGCCACTGGTGCCTCAGTATTAATTACTTATTTATTCTTGGAGAACTCTTATACTGTTTTATCAATCATATGGAAAAAGATATTTATAGAGGTGAAATTTCTTTGCAACTTTTCAGCAAGCAGAAAAATTTTCTCTAATATCAAACTGTCCATTGTGGACCTGTAAGTGAGAGAAAATTTCAACACAAAGTGTTACTGTGAACTTAAAGGTGTTATAATCTTCATATAGATAGATAAGTACTAAGTATTATTTATATATCTTTTGAATTCTTATTGCTTTTTATTTAGTTGACTGTATTTCATGCATACTCATATTAGATTTCATAAAAAGTATTGGCTAAAGACCAATAATTGCTTACAGAAATAATACACTGCAATGTTATTTCTCTCTCTACAATAGTTGAGAGTCGACACTTGGATTTCTGAGAAAATCAACAAGGTTTAAACATTGTTCAAATTCTAGAAAAATCCAATGGCTGTAATTTACTCTATTATTCATGATTGAGAAATGATTGCTCTGGAGGCAAAAGAAGGGCTGGATGGTCAACCATTTGTCTTTTGTTCTTTCATTTTGCATGAAGGCCTTCACTTGGCTTGTGGGTTCTTTCGTAGAAAGGAGAAGTTACAGTTAACAAATTAAAGAAAACCAAGTGATGCCTTTGAAGAATTCTTAAGTGAACCTTAACCAATGCCTTGGGCTACATGTTCAATGTGAACAAAAAAATTAAGGTGAACTGGCCACTGCTACTAAGAGTCAATTGACAGAATGCATGGGTCATTAATTTTGTGTCCTTTGTTTTGTCAGTGTGTTTTCGTGAGGCTGGTAAAGAAAGTAAAACCAGTGAAGCTGAAAATTGTCTGCTCTGTAGCTCATTTCCCCTCCCAGCATGCACTGACCCAAGGGAGTGGGCTTCAGGTCACCCACCCCCATTTCCCTTCGAAACACTCCTGGCTCCTGCAAGTTTGATGACAGATCCATTGGGTTGGTGGAATGGTTAATTCTTTGCAAGTTTGTGCTTAATCATATACAGAACATAAGCACCAATAAAAATAAGATGTCTGCTCACACCGTTTTATTGTATTTTAAATATAAATTCTGCAACAGGATCTGTAACCTTAGTTCCATTCCATTATAGAAAGGAAGAGAGTGGAACTTAAATTGGTTGGTGCACTTTAATTGCCTGTTGTTTCATTACCAATGATCCCTGAGGGCCACCTTCTGGCTTTTTGTGCCATGAGTGTGTGATATAAGATGCCAGTGATCCTGGGGTGGCATCTGAGGACTGTTTGGCTTTGAGCTATATTTGAAGTCACTGTGTCCAGAATGTTATTCTTACCAACAATTCCATAATTCTTAATCAATGCAACCCAGACTCTCACATTTTATTACCACATAACTTTATTTGAAAACAGATTTTTAAGGATCAAAGATTTAAAAAGCTGGTTGCCATATCAGGCCAAATTCTGAAATCTCAGCAACACTTTTACAGTCCTTTTAAGTAGAAAGGTTATAGATCGGCCTGAGTAGAGTTATCCTACCTCTACCTTGGGCAGGGAGCCAGGGACGATTTGCAAATCTTAAGCAAGGAATTGATGGGTTTTGTCTATTGAATTGTTCGTGGTAGTGTAGAGATAATGGAATTGTGCATGGTTCTGTTCCTTTCTTTGGATATTTATGTCTGTGTTCTTCTCTCATCAGTAGTATTAGTTGGTGGCACTACCTGCCAGGGTCAGGGATGAATTTGATGTAGTCAGAAATGCTTCCATTACGGTAGTTTCTCTTCCACTTTTTATAAGGACCTGTTATTCATTCATTTGATTGAGTAGCCATTTAGGTGTTCATTCATTCATTCACTCACTCACTCACTTCTTCACTCTGCAGTTACACCAGGTACATGGTAGGTGTTAAATAGACAAGGGTAAATTAGATAGTAGCCTAAGAAATCTCATTTGTCGGCCTTTAGACATGTAAGTAAATATGATGCACTGTAGAATATGTTGGGAAGTAGGGCACTTGGAGAGAGGGGAAGTCTGGACCTCACCTATGGATGGCTCAGGGAGATGAATGTATGTGTATTAGTTTGCTAGGGTTACCATCACAACATTCTACAGACTGGGTGGCTTCAACAGAAATTTATTTTCTCATAGTCTGAAGGCTCCAAATCTAATATCAAGGCATTGGCAGGTTTGGTTCTGCTGAGACCTCTCTCCTTGGCTTGTTGACGGCCACCTTCCCTTGTGTTTCCGTGGTCTTTTCTCTGTGCACGTGTGCCCTTGCTTTCTCTCTGGGTCAAATGATCTCTTCTTCTGAGGACATCAGTCAGATTTGATTAGGGCCCATCCCTAATGACCTCTTTTTAGCTTAATCACTTTTAAAGGCCTTATCTCCAAATACAGTCACATTTTGAGGTACTGGGGGTTAGAGCTTCAACATATGACTTTTGAGAGGATGCAATTCAGCCCATAACAGTGCTAAAAAAAGATGAATGGAGAGATGTTAACTAGATATGAGACAAAAGGGTATTTCCAGGACAATGCCTAGCAATGCGCCCTTGAAAGTGTTCTACAATATGTAGAAACTTAACAGGATTTGTACAGTGCAAGCCGAGAGGTAGATGAGAAATTTTCTATTTTATTTGATAACTGCACATCTACTATCTGCAAATTGTTGACTTGTTGACGGCCACCTTCCCTTGTGTTTCCGTGGTCTTTTCTCTGTGCACGTGTGCCCTTGCTTTCTCTCTGGGTCAAATGATCTCTTCTTCTGAGGACATCAGTCAGATTTGATTAGGGCCCATCCCTAATGACCTCTTTTTAGCTTAATCACTTTTAAAGGCCTTATCTCCAAATACAGTCACATTTTGAGGTACTGGGGGTTAGAGCTTCAACATATGACTTTTGAGAGGATGCAATTCAGCCCATAACAGTGCTAAAAAAAGATGAATGGAGAGATGTTAACTAGATATGAGACAAAAGGGTATTTCCAGGACAATGCCTAGCAATGCGCCCTTGAAAGTGTTCTACAATATGTAGAAACTTAACAGGATTTGTACAGTGCAAGCCGAGAGGTAGATGAGAAATTTTCTATTTTATTTGATAACTGCACATCTACTATCTGCAAATTGTTGAGCTAAGCATTGTTGCAGAAGGACACAGTGAAAGAGCCAAAACAAATCTCTTAGGGGCCACCAGTTTGCTGAATTACCACATCTGCCTTAAAGTTCTCAATTCTGTTGTACATTGTTAATTATCCTGTAGATTCACATGAAGAGATTTGGGGTAACTTTCACAGATAGTTTTAATTTGATTCCAATGATATTATATATTTTAAAACTTGTTTAAAATTCTGAATGCATACAAGATAACAATATTAATTAGTTAATATATTATGTTATGCCAGGTACTATCCTAAACTCTAATATGTATTATTTAATCTTCACAATGATTTTATGATATAGATTCATGATAATAATTCTCATTTTAGAGAAGGGGAAATTGAGCAGCTAGGCAAAGCAACTGGCAAAAGGCACTAGCTGGTATCATATTGACCTATGTTCTAGTTTAATTGAATTCTACCACATTTTAAACAAAATAATTTATTGGAGAAAAGTACATTTTGTATAGTCATAGTCTGAATGTCCAAAGATGTAGTTTAAATATGTGTCAGTTAGGTTTTATTTTATTATTTTTTAATTTTTTTAATGTCAAAAACTATAGACTATCCACCAAATTCTAGTCCACATTTTGGGGGTTGTGGATTAAGCACACAACAGGTGTTTAATGAATGTTTATTATCTAGATTGCTATGATTTTTATAAATTGTTTTAAGAATAAATTTTAAAATGTTACATCATTACATTAAAGTACCTTGTTCATCCCTGAATACAGGAATTAGGTAGATAGATTTTTCCCATAGAAGGAATTTTTTTAAGTAGTAGGCTTTTGCCAGAGAAATGGGTGTGTGTTTCCTCATATTATTCATTAAAGCCTAGAGCTAGCTCCCTAATACAAATCTCGGCCCTGTGTCTTTCATAGAATGAAATAGCTTAATACAGAGAACAACAGAAACAACACATTGGAGAGAGATAAACATATGAAAAGCATATATTGCTGTTTCAGTTAATAGATGGGATTATCTACTTAACTTTGATAGGGATATGATAGCATTTAAGGTATTTCAAAGAGTGATGGGCTTGTGTGCTGCATTTTAGCAAAGAAATCCTGTAACAGCCATGGTTTAGGGATATACCTGTGGATCAAGGCTCTGCCCTTCCACATCAGGCATCATCTGCCTGATAAAGGGCTTGGGAAGGAAATGCAGACATAGTCTTCCTGCCTGAGCCTGCCAGCCTCTTTATTGCCCAATTTTGTATTTATATAGCTTACAATGTGTTTTTCTAGAGTTGAAATAACTTGGTCAGTTACCTTCCTGAGTTATCAAAGCAAAAATTGTTGTGTTTATCCAATAATGATTTTAGATAAATGGTACTTCTAATTTTTTTGTTGTTGTTATTGGTCTCAAAACCTTCCCCTTGTGATATGGATTGCTTTTGGAAAACATCGTATTTAATTGTATGGTTGCTTATTATCTATAAATCAGGCTCAGGGTCGTTGTCTAAAGATGTCCCATTAACTCCAAAGAGAAATGTTCACTTCTATTTGGGGAAAAAATAGTCTAGGCAGACAACAGGGAACTACCAGATGGAGAAGGCTGTGCCACATGGGTTATAAGCTTTCCGCTCTCTTCTTATTGATGTCTTAAGTTGAACATGTTCCATCTGTCCACTCCCAATAATGAATAGTGACTTTTTTATTGTAAAGGTAACAAATTCCATATAGGATAAATTAATTCAAGCATATAATGAAATGTGCAAGACTCAATGCTTTGTACTGTGTAGATTTTGAGGATTATGTGGGGAAGTGTGGAAATCCAATACAATTTCTAGAGCAAAGCATATTTCTACTTGAAGAAGGCATTTAAAAAAAATTCCCTTCCAGAACCTCAATTTTTTTCTCTCCTGGGGATTAAGAATCTGAGTGATGGGTTGTAGGGATTGTTTGAATCTGATTTATCTTTTAAAATATTAGTTCTGTGAAAATGATTATTTAAAATTAATGAATTTCGTATCACCCATGGTAAGGTATTTTTTTATACTAGTAAATAATTGAAAAGCACTGCATCACCTTTCTTACACGTTGACTACTGTCTAAATACAGCCTGTCCAATGTAATATGTAGATAATGTTTTAAAATTTCTTTATCTGTAGTTTTGGTCTTTTTGAGGCTCACTCCTCTGGTTGAAGTTTTACTTTTGTTTGCCACAAGGATGGTGATTTTTCTACTTTCAGACTCTAGTATGGCTGTTCTGTTGCTTTTTACATATTTCATTATTGATGCCCTAACTATTAATAATACCTACACCTTAGAATAATGACAAAAGATATTATTTAAGTTAAATTTTGCATATTTTAAATTATTTCCACAGGACTAAATCTTTATTCTGTCTCCTGTTCAGTGGGTGCCCCAAACACTTCCAATGGAAAACCAATAAAGGAGTTGTATGATTTTTTTTTATTGTTTAAGCAGGATTAAAATTTATGCAGCTGTGTGGCCTGGTTACTATATATATTTTTTAAGCCTTTTTTTTTGGAGGGGGAGGGTGTTGTATATATCAATTATTTGTGACAATATGCTTTGAAATGCTAACTTCTTAAATAGTTCAAGACCCTTGGCTTTCATTGTTGATGTGATAATCTTTTCTTTCTGTGAATTTTTTCTTTGGGGTGGCAGGGGGGGGTCTCTCTTAAATTTGGAATTGGAAGTTACTCTTTTCTGTTCACATATAATTGAAACCGACCAAACCTGTTAGAGTCCAAACCAACAACTCCAGGCTTTTGTACACACTCCTGCGTTTGGTCACAGACCCCAGCAGATCCTGTAAATGGCACAGTTTATGCAGTGGCATGTCAGAAACTTAATGCTGTGATTTTTCCTCTTCCTAATGGAGAATTAAGAATCTAAAGGACCTGAGCCTTCACATGGACTGAATACCCCTGGCTTGGGTGCAGAGGTCTTGCAAAAATTTAGTAAGTGAGAAAGAGAACAAAGATTCTTAGTTGGAGGGGAAAAAAATTGGATCGCCTGTGGCTGAGAAGCTGAGGGGGACAGGTAGGCACAGTGGGGTGCAGCATAATGAGGCACATGGCAAATGTGATGCACAGATGTGAAGCCAACTGTAGCTTCGGCTCCCAAAGTTGTGCATGCCACAGCACCATGCCTTGGGGCTATGTCTACACCAGAACATTTGGAGCAGTAAACGATGGCAACATTAGGTTCAAATTAATCTATTACTCCAGAGCTGTGAAATGTTGGTTGCTTGTTTCAGAATTACATTGCCTGTGGGTGAAATGTTTTAGGTAGATTTTAATGCAAGCTCATGGCTTGCTGAGGAGATTAAGAGGAGAAAGGGAAATTAGAACAGTTAGGAGAGTTGTGGAGGGCACATTTCTGGTTAAAGTATATGAAAAAGTATTACATATTTCACGGGCAGGTCTGGTCTCCTGTTGGCCACCTGCTGGGACTGAAATATCCCACATCATAATGAAGGCAGGTTTGCAGAAGCCTTGTAAATACTTGAGCCCTGCAATTGAAGAAGGCAGACAAAGGCGGCTTTGGGGTCTCCTGGAGACTCCGGAGGGTTAGACCTGTCAGGGGGGTGCTCCAAATGAATTTGGTAATTTATTCCGCCTTGTGAGGGGCAACATGCAAAATTTTGCATTTCAGTTTTTACCCTTATGAGTGTAAGTAAACTCCCCAGTAACAGGTAGCCTTGTGGCTTCTCAGAGTCTGTTACAAAGTAATCTTGTCCCTTTCCCTCTGCCCTTCCTCCTTCACTGATATTGGCAGGTCAGTGTTTTAAACCTGTGTGGGACTCAGATCCTCTATTTTTCCAAAGTGGAAAAACTAAACCTTGAATTAACCTGGATATTTTTTTTTGTCAATTAAATAGAGTTTATTCAATCAGAGTGGGGAAGCTGTTTGGAAGTATCTATAAAGAATTTTTTTTTACAGTATTGTAGTTTTTCTTATAAAAACACTTAATTGAAATGCCTAAGAGCTGCCCAGCACAAAAGTCAATAAAAATCCTAGAATAGAGTTTATAGGGTTGTCTATGTACATAATTAAATCCTTCAGGCACTTTAAAACTCTGCAAAATAAATGGTTATGCAAGAATAGCCTGCTGAGAGAAGAAATGCTTGTATCAGCTTTAACCAGCTGCCCTGTGTTCTATGTTTCTGGGTTGGAATGAGAAAGCTATTAGAACACTGGAAGACTGCAAGCCACATACAAATCATCTTTGTTACTGACACTTGGGGGAGTACTTTATAGAGGCTGTCAAGACCAATACAAAACACGGTTTGTGCCTGAAAAAGTCAAGTGCCATTATTTAAGAAGAAGATGTTAGTGATCCAAGTAAATGAACAACATCCAGGATCTTCATTGAGTTTAGCTGCTATAGAAGCAGATTTATTATTAGGTCTGACTTAAGTAAATTACCATGTAGGTTTGCATTCTACATTTGATGGAATAACAGAGGTTAATTCCTTGCAATGATCTGTGCTGGAATAGGAGTAAAGGGGGAGAACTGTATTTAGATGTAATTTCACCGTTCTTTAGGGAATACTGTTGAGGGGATGGGATTATGGTGGGGGGCAAAAAAGGAGTGCTAAAAAAAAAAAAAAGAAAACAGTTTAATGAATGCAACCAATAGAAAAATTGTAGGTTTGTTTCTCTCCCTGGCCCTCAAAGTTATGATAAATGATAGCACAAGGGAAAGATAACCTACCATGAGAGTAGGATCACCAAGGCCAAATACTGAAACTCCCAGCTGACCGGCCCATACACTGCAGCCTCTGTTCGTGTTTATTTTTTCTGCTCACTCTTGGTTTCGTCAATCAGTATGATAGACGATAAGTCCTGACTAGAGCAGCCCGCGTCCTGCTCTCTCACGGTGGGTAGCATGTTGTGGTTGGCGCCGAGCAGTCGGAGGATCGCCCGCATCAGGAGCACCGAGGGGATGAGGTTCCGAGCCGTCTTCCAGCAGCCGGCTCCTTGGAGAATAGCAGGCAGCAGTGTTATCAGCCGAGAGAGGGGTTGCCAAGAAGCTGACCGCACATTAGTAGCTTTGTTTGGGTAGAGTCTAAGGGGGCTGTAGCTCACCGACTTGAGACACTTTCTGTTAAATCATCCCTGGCTTTAAGTGTTAAAAGAAAGCTTGTTCAAAAAGAAACCACTGCTGATTGCCGCAGGCAGTGCTGTGACAAGGATCCTGAGTTAGGGAGTTGTAGTTACTGCACGGCGCTACAAATGGACATCATTCAAAACGGAGGGAAAAAAAGGAAGAAGACTCCTTTCTTGGGTCTGCCATTTACTTCTAAATAAACTATCTCCTAAAATGTACAAAATGATATTTAAAATGCCTTTAGAAGAACTCTGTATACACAATGGGGAGCTTTAGTCAGTTGGTGACACATGAAACACACTGCTCAGTTAGCCAGCAGCTCATCAGATAAATGGAATTTCCTGAATGCTATTCACAGATCACTGATGTTGTTTATCTACTCTCTCAGCACTAATACTTTTTTACATTTCATTCTAGAAGAAGATGTTGACGTTATTTCACTCACTGGAAACTTTTAGAAAGATTTTAGTGTCACTAACTTTTAAAAGACTCATTTTGTAGAAGCTCAGAGACTTTAAAACATCAAGAATGCCCTGACTTGATTCACTGAAGTAGCCAGAGTGAAATTCTTTTGATATCTTGAGATGCAACATTGGTCAAACATTTCCTGTTCAACTTTTTTTTCCTAGGTATTTGTGGTTCTTTTCCCAAGAACAAATGCCTCAGAAATCTGGGGCTCTCTATTTGTGTAAGAAATCTCAAATTCGTGATCAGGACACCTTCCCCCAAAGTAACGCTTCTTGATAGAAAGAGTAGTAAATTTGACAGTTCTCTTTGTGTGAATAACTATTTTCCATTTTAGAAATTACACTAATGTGCCAAGGAATGTTTCCTCTCACCTAAAAGTACATCCCATAAACAAAAGGAATATTTTCTGATTATAAGTCTTTATACCTGGTGTTATTGCTTATAACTGCTGATGTATGTTAAGGTGAAACTTAACACTGAAATATTAGTTTTATTTCAGTTAATTATGTTACTAAGAGCTCATGAACCCAAAGATTTAGGGTTGGTCTGTTTCTAGTTATCCTGCCAAGTTTTCTACTTGATGGAGGGGGTCTGTTTCATTCTACTTGGCCTCTCCACCTTTGTAACCCCTGGCTTCCTCTTTTCCTGAATCACAAGTTTACGTTCTCCCCTTCTGTGAGAAGATTGAACACTTATTCAACTCCAAAATGACTATGGTCACAAAATATCAACAGTGATTTTTAATAGATCTTTGCCTATCAAAATATTGTTGCTGAATAATAGGGTAAAGGCAGTTGTGGCTGCTGATAGGAAGGAATCTGACTATTAATAAAAAGCAGACAAGGGTCTTGAAACAGTACTTCCACTGTTACAATTTAGACACTTTATATTACTTTATTTAGTGCAACACCTGCAGCTACTCACATTGCTGGTGGCTGAAATAATCCAGGTCCACACTGAGAGAGTATTACAATTTCATTGTGCTATTTGTGCTTACTGTTTAAGCCTTTCTCACAGGAGAAAGCATTAGCTAAGTGTACAGTAGATAATAAAAAGGGGGATTTGAGCTCATCTGTTCCCCTTAAATCTGTCTAATAAAATCTCCCTTTGTAATTAGTATTTAACTCCTTTTCTACCACTGGCTGGCACCTGGAGGTGGGTAGTGGCACGAACTAGCATTTATTTAAGTTTTTCCATATGTCTTCATGTTTCTTGGTTTTCTGGATTATGCCCTATTCTGAGCCTTGGAAAACTGTACTCTTCCTAAGATCCACTTCTGCAGATGCTATTAATAGATTTTGGATGTAAGATGTCTGAGATCTCAACAGGAGAAAGAGGGTGCCTCGTGTTAAGGCAATAATAACAAAGATGAAGAAAGCCATTCTTTGTCTTTAATTGAATTTAAATTTCAGATGGGTCCCTTTTAGTGATAACACTAGTTTAATTTTGACCAAAAATCCTGATAATCATGAATCCAAAGGCATAGTCTATACAGAGTTCAAGTTAAACAAAGTTCTGCTTTAGGCATAAAGATGTGGGGTGAAGGGGGGGAGCTGTAGGCTGAAACCAAGCCAGAAGTCACTTCTTCCTCATCTTTGTCAGAACAGCTCGAGTTCAGGGGGATTCATACCCTTTTGCCTTTAATTGCTCTGGGCCCACTGAGGCAAAGCTATGGTGCTATTTGTTTGGGGGTCAAAGAGGCAATCACAAAGGCCTTCAGAATATTTTCAAACATTTGGGGGAGATAAACAGTTTTCAGATATTTTATGATCATAAAACTAGTTTCTAGATAGTTGTCTGATTTCCTAAACCATGCTTGCTCAAGTTTATTTGGTTATTGAAACATTAAGCTTAACCAGTCATGTTCTTTCTACTTTATGAAAATGTAGACAGGAAATTATCAGCAAATTGCTCGTTTAGAATTAAAGACAGGAAATGAACTTCAGCAGTTGAATTCTTGTAGTAAAAAGCTTCTACCTAAAGCGTAAGTTAAGCCAGCAAACCTTGCTTTTATTTTTAAGTCTGGGCTTTGTTATATCAACACAATAGATTTAGATACTCTGTCTTTTTTCTCCTCAGTATTTCCATATTGCTTTTTACAACATCCACAACTGTTTCTGTTACTAATTTCCTTGTAATTTTTAAATTGTAACTGGTGTTTCTATTCTTTACATATTTGGAAAAATACCATTTCTTGGATTACATTAATAGATTAATGTAGGACATGACTCAGAAATAGTAACTTTGCTAATTTATTAGGGCATCAAAAAATTTAAACATCTTCTTAAGTTCTTATATTAGTTTTTATCTGAAATTCCAGAACTTCTTATCAAAATCTTGATTATAATATCTATTCCTAAATAGTTAATAGTTTTCCTTTAAGGTGAACTTTTGAAGCTATTCCTCTTGATAGTTATTACTTAGATTTTATTCTCTCTATATTATATTGTTAGTATGACCAATAATATATCAGTGTTATCTACAAAGTAATTCTTGTACTTAATTTTCTTTTATATTTTTGTTTTGCCATTTTTATTTCTCTATATATTTCAAATACTCTAATATTTTTTAAAGTTCCCCTTATTGGTATTACATTATTTAAATAAACCACAGACATAATTCTCCTCCAATAAAATGATTTGTACCACGTCTGACTATTTTGATTACCTTTAAGGGAAAACGAACTGCTGTGCATTAAACAAGAAGGGACCTCAAACTTTAGCCAAACTTTGAACCATTTACTCAACTTAATTTGAGGAAGTTAGAAAATTCTGGTTTTGCGATTAGTCTAAATTTTACTTTTACAGCAATTCACATTTCTTAACACTTCTTTTAGTATTTTGGAACCCACAAAAGGCAGGAGTTACTCTTTGTTCCAAAAAATATATTATTTGTCTATTATTATAGATTCTTATTACATATATGTTATTATGAACATGTAATATATTCAAATAAGATTTAAATAAGTGTGAGACATTCCTAGTATTTATTTGGTGTTAAAATTTTATAGGTTCAATCATATTAAGTTGTAGCATACATCAGCTTATAATGTTTTGTTAAATGATTAGATAATGGTTGTAAATATTCATAGATGTTCTGCCATCATTTTGAAAGTAAAAATGTACTTTTCCTTTCTTAATATTCAAACTGAAATTTCCTTAAAAGGATTCTATAGAATATTTAAGAGAAAGTTGACTTTCCAATTGGATTTGTTATTTGGGGTGGCTTTATGTCTTAAGCAAATTTTTATAACAAAATCCATGGGATATTCCAGATAAGCCTATGAATGAAATTGCCTCCAAATTTTCTTAGTAACTCATTTTCCAGTGGTACATTTGTGGGTTTTCTGTTTGTTTGTTAGTTTGTGGTTTTTGTTTACATTTTCTCTATGGTCATCTCAAGTACATCCTACGTTTTATCTTGACTATACTTAAGTATAAAAATTTTTGTGGTCATTTCAGTTAGCAAAACATTAAAATTGATGTTCTCCAAAGTTTCATAACTTTTTTCGTATTACTGTGAATCTAGTTTCTTGATGTGTGGATCCAGACATCCAATGAAAGAAAGATGACTATATTCTAATTAGCAAGAGGTTTGATTTATTGTACTAGAGACATCATATTTCTGGATAATTATCAACATTCATTCATTTGAGAGATTTCTGAGAAGGTATTTATTTTTGTAGGAGAAAAATATCTTAATGTTAAAGAGTAATAAAAATGAAATTGGATGCCAGTATTTGAAAACCCCAGCATAAATTTCACAGAGTATTTGACTTAAAAAAAAATGGGTGAACTGTAATGTTAAAATTTTATTAGTAAAGCTAGTAAGACATTAGATTTTTGTTCTGGCGTGAAATTATGCGATTTTTGGAGAGGACACTTGCACTTACGGTAGACATACTTTTGTTTATTCAACAAATATTCATTCAACAAATAGAAAGTACCAAGTGCTTTTTTTTTGGTGATGGGAACTCAACAGTTACCAAGGCAGACACCTTTCTTGCCCTCATGAAGCTTAAATTGTAGTGGGAGAAACAGATAGTATATCAATAAGGATTATTACAGAAGGTGATAAATGCTATGAAGATAATAAAACAATGTTATGAACAATGAGGGAATAAGGTAGCACTTAAAATATATCCTTTTTTGTATTGAATACTGTAGTGAGTCATACAATCTTGATCTGGATAAAATCTTTGGGTGCCTACTGAAGCAGTAGCTCTGACTCCCATGGTTGAGTAATAAGATGATAAAATTCAATATTACTTACATTAAAAATGTTTCATTTATAACTTGAATGATTTAGTTTTTTTCTTTTTTAATGTGATTAGATCAGTTTCTCATAGAAGCTGAGTCTTTCCCTTGTAGTTTAACAGTTATGAACTATGTTATGATAATTTAACATATCATAGTCATTTCTAAAAAAGTTATTTTCTCCTATTCACATGTCATCCTAATGGATATTACATTACATACTTAAATCTTGAAGTGTTTGATTCTGTCTTCCATCCACTCAGACTTACTTCAGGAGGAGCTTCACCCAGATGTTTTGTTTATTTGTTCCCCAATTACATGTATGAGATTTCAGAATTTATGAGATCACAGTTCAATTGAAAGGTCACAGTTGAGAGGTCAAGTGAGAAGCTAAAATTTGCAAAACCAAAGAAATGACAGGATAGTGCCAAATGAAAGGTCAAAAGTCAAGTGACAGACTCAGTGTAGATGAAAGCAAATGGTGTTTGTTGAACATCTGAGCACACTGAACTGTCTCGGCATTCATATGAACAAAATCTAAGGTTCATAACCTTTAAATTCACAATTAATAATCATGTGCCACTTGTTATTATAGAAGTATATCTATTCACAGAGAAAAGCACCATTACATAAAGTAAAAAAAAAATTCATTCATTGATTATTATCAGTCAGGGATACCCTTCACCTACTCCAGCTCCTTGAAGTATGTATAGGGTTGCCCAGTTTGAAAATTCTAAATAGAATTTTTCCTTTTTGTCAGATGTAGGAAATATACACATGGCTGATCATGTGAGATGTGAAAGAGCTTACTTAAAATCCATCTGGGAATGGATTTCTTCTTTTCTAGATTTCAGATTGATACTGTCATGTGGTTTTATTTCTCCACTTATATTTTCATTTCTCCATTCACTGATTTGTTTAACAAATGTTAATTGAAAGCCAAGTCATCTTTGGTTACTTCTATTGTAACACTCCGAGAGAAAATTTACTTATGAGAAAAGTTTCTGCTTGAAATAGCATGGCTGGGGCAGCATTTTCAAGGCTTATGTACCCAAAGTTTCCGGATGGTACTTATTTTTTTAATCAGAGTGATTTGATACTAAGACTATGAATGAGAAGTCATAATTTTTTGTAATTTGGGAAAACTAAGAATGAAGATATATGAAGATGTAAATAATTTGTTTTACATGACTATGCCATATTATTACTATGTTAATTCATGTGTTTTTTCTATAAATAAAATTTTCTTTTGCTCTAATAACAGAAACATTGCAGTTTGTAGTTCTAATTTATATATGTTGTAATTTATCCATAGCACCTATCCCTTTATTTTTGAGGAATGGTAAACATTACTAATATACTTAGGAATTGAATGTGTGTGTGTGTGTGTGTGTGTGTATGTGTGTGTATGTATGTATGTATGTGTATTTGTCATTAGCAATAAATGGTTCTTTGAGGTTTAGGGGCATTTTGTCGGTGACTTGTTTTATGGGTCATACAAAGTGACCATTCTTCAAAAGCTAAGTATTTAAAGGAAGTCTCTTTCCATATTCTAGAAATCAACAGCAACGTTTTATGACAAACTCAAAAAGTAAATTAGTATGTTGGGGATTTCTAGCTCTAAAAGAAAAATTCACCAAAAGAGAGGTTGCTATGCTTTCTGCTGATAAAGTGCATTAGACTGCTTATTTACAGGTAAAATCTCATTGATGATAGCAGAAGTTAGTAGAAAGTGAATAAGAGTTTAGTTTCTACCATACTATAAAATTACACTTTAAATCATAGAATGAGTACTATCATTGTCCAAAAGAAGTGTTTATTTCTCCTAAGTTTTGCCTTTCATATCACTCTCATAAATTTTTTTTAATATATACTTTGAAAAGTTAAGGGCAAGCCCTGAAGGGTGAAATATTGCAAACCAATTAAAAACAACTGAAGTGAGATTCTAAAATATAGGAGTTTTCCAACTCATGAACAATATTTAGAGAGCTGGTTAATTTTAATTCCTCTGGGAACCATAAGTCTGGGCATTAATAGGTTTAGAGTGATAAAAACAGCCATATACTATGCACATATAGATGGTATTGTCAAAAAAGAAGCAATTAGTGGCAAAGAAAGCCCAAGTATGTACACATATGGTGAGCAGGTTGAAATGTGAAATACAGCCAGGAATAAGAGCCAATGACAAAAAAGGAGTGGAAGCTGGGCTACTGTTTTAACTTACACAATGGCAAATAAATGATTTGCACACAAACACATCAACTTAGTGACTGCAAATAATGAAAGGATTTTTAATAGGCTTCTTAAATTTTTTGACCAACCAAGAATCTATAGTGCATGGCTTTCCTTCATTGGCTTCTCTTCTCTTTCCTTTCCTTTTCTTTTCTTTTTTTTTTTTTAGCCCTTCTTTCTTTCTTTTCCCTTTTCTTCTTTTTTTCCCCTAATTTGCTTTTATATCCCTTATCTCCAGTCTTCCTTCTTTTGCTTCCTGTCATTTCCTCAGTGACATAATTGACTAAATTGATAGTTTAATTCAATTTGCTTAATTTGAAAGTATTGAAGAAACTTGATGGAATCTAAAACACCAATTTTCCCAACCAAAAGAAGGCAACCTAGGAAGGGGCCAAAGGACTCTTGGCCAAATGACTATCTTTCTCAATGGTTATTTTCTGGTGGAATAGAGGACCTCTTTGGGGAATGATAAATGTATACCTTCACAGGCCCCTATTGTTAGGGCCTGTGTGTCCACCCCAAAAATCAGTCTCATCTTTGAAGGAAATGACACCAGAGACAGGTTTCTATAGGAAGTTGACTTTGGAGGACACATTTACATTTCAGTTTTTAAAAGTTATACAGCTGTCATTATAAAATACCTTATCTACTGTGTTACGGATTTTGTGTCACTTTTGAGAGAACTAAGTAGATGTGAAAGGGAAATACATTTTAAAATCTGATAACCAGGAACACATATTTTACTCCTCCAAAGTCAGGAAATTGGGGAACATGCACAGGTTAATTTCCAGCATGAAAATCATATTACTGTGACTAATTTAGGTGCAGAACACACTTTACAATGGAAGGCACTGTAGTATGGAATAAATATGAATAATTTTTAGTATTATTCTCCATCTTAACCCTGTTTATTTTGGCTAAGAGTTTTTCTTGGGATGTCATGTCATCTTTTCCCAAACCCAATTGCTAAAAGCTGGTTTCACTGGCAGAGAAATAAAAAAGACAGTCGAATGAGATTTAGAGAGAGCACTGCAATTAGTACTGTGTGTACGGAACTGCTTATCTGCCCACAACTGGGTCTGAGGAAACTCTGTTTAGTATTTATTAGGAGTTAAATGTATATGAGAAAAAAACAGATGCTCAATTTTGCTGCCTTTCCTTTTAAAGTTTAATGTGCTGTAAAATACCAGGATCTGTACAATTAAGAAGAAGGTGCTTTCCCATTTAACATGTGCCAAATGCTCCCCTCTCCTCCCTTTTTTGCACATGCCCTCCTGTTTCTACAAAGCCCCCATTAATAAGTCCATCCCCAGTTGAGATTCCTGCTTCTGTTGACCCACATTGCCATAATTTAGGTGAAGTGACCTGAGGAGTTATCAGATGTGATAGCTGGAATCATTTTCTGTATTCCCTGGTGTTGGTCCAGGACTGACCACTGTGTTGAGGATCCAGGTAGTATAAAGAGAATCCTTCTTCAAAGGCAGCTCCAGGGTGCCCCACAATAATTGAAAAGTAGGGAAACCAGTATCAGACGTCAGTATCTTTCATTTGGATTTGAAAACAGGAAATGACTTGGCATTTCTAATCTTGACTGGGAGACAGGCCCTGACTCCACAATTACAGAGCGTAATTACTCCAAGCTCAGTCTACGAAGAACCCCCAACTGCTTGCTGAGGACCTGCCAGGAAACTGACCTGGGTGAATGGTCTGGAAGAGAACATGAGGTGACAAGAGGCTGAGATGCCATTTTCTAGTAAATCTACATGAAAGGGCTGCTTAGAAAGGTAGAGGTTGTTAAAATCAGCTTGGCACAAGGACACGCCAGAGTTTAAGCTGAGAAAAACTGGCAACATGCAGTGTTCAGGGTCTGAAACAAATATTCATTGAAGCTTTGAATTGTGTGGTTAAAAAAAAAACAAATCTTTTCAGGAATTTTGTTTGAAAAATTCTCATTTCCAAACCTACCACAAACAAAGCTGAGAACAAGGTATATACATATATGTTTTTCAAAAGTGTTACTGGAATTCCATGTAAAGTGGGGCCAGGGTCCCTTATACTCCCTCTGCGACTCAATTCCTCCTGTAAACATATTGCTCTGTATTGATGTGTCTGATGTTACTTTCTCCAAATTCACAGCTCACCGTGATGCTTATGCCAGTTGCAGTACATGAGTTCTTTGAAGCTTCCCTCCCTCTTTTAAAAAGATCAACCTTTTCAGCTATTAACTTGGCTCCTAACAAAAGCTTTTGTTGTGGTTTACTTATATCATGCTTGGAAGGACAGCAAATAATAGGTTACAGTAGTGGAGCTGGAAAATTTCAAAAGACATGATTCTTGTGTCCAACTCGTTTTTCACTTTTGTTGTAGAAATGGCCTTAGAATAGCAATTTTGGTATGGTCTTTTAGAAAGCCCACCAGAGTTTGGAAACTCAAAAAGGTGAATTCAAGAGAAAAAGGAGAAATTCTCAGGACCCTGGAACTGAATACCTTCTCACATAACCAGAGAAGAGGAAAAGCTCTGAAGTCTTAAATGGGCACTAGCTACAGGGGCCAGTCATTGTGACCCATATGCATTGAGTTGGGGGCAATGCCATCTACATCCTAAAGGGTATCATGCATGGTAGGGCTTGGGCCACTCAGAACTTGTGCAAGAATGGTTTTAAAGTGACATCAGCCTGTGTCAAATATTGAATGCTGAAAAGACATGGGACTAACAGCTTAGAAGGGAAAAGACTGCTATAGCTGAACTTTGGAACACTGTCCAAACTGGACCAAGTATACAGGACAAATACACACATTTGTGTATCATGTCATTAAGTAACCAATACAAAATATTGGTAACTTGTTCTAAGGAATAATATCCAAATTCCCTCCCCAATCATGGAGCTGTGCATAATTTGTCTTTTACCTGTTGATCTCCCCTTCACTCACTTTATGTACCTCAGGCACACTGGCTTCCTTCTGCTCCTCAAAGATTTTTCTTCCTGGGGTGCTTCTGGCTTTTTGTGTGAAGGCTCATTCTCATTCTTCAGGTTTTGGCTCAAATATCACTTTCTCAGTAGAGACTACTCTGACCACAGCTGTCTAAAATTTCCTACTTCTGTTTCTCTTAATCTCATCATCCTGTTTGTTTTATTCCCTTCATGACACTCACCATGGGCCATAGTATCCTGTTAGTTTATTTACGTATTTCCTTGTTATGGTGTACTCCTCCCCTCCTGCCTGGCAAGAATGTAAGCTCCTGAAAGGCAAGAATTTGAGTGTCTTGTTTGCTTCCTGATCCCCAGTACTTAGCCTGGTGTCTGGTGCAAGTAGGTGCTCAAGAAATGTTTTATGAGTGAATGAATGAATGAAAAAGTGAATAAACTACAGGATGAACGCCACACATACATTACTGAATATATTATTTTTCTTTTGATAAGATTTCAATCTGATTCAGCAGATGCAACAAAATGAAAAAATGGAAGAATACAGTTGTCAGAAATTTGAGAGATCAAGACTACAGAAGCAATAACATCTGGGATTATAGCAGATATCATTTTAGCCTAGAAAATTTTGGGAATCGTGGTAGAGGAAATATTTCTTATGATAGAATGAAAGATAAGGGATGAAAACATATTTAAAAAATATCTATGAATGGTGAGTGAGTAAAGGTGAAAGGTACAAAGTCAAGTTAAAATAAGTCATTTATGTCATTATTTGAATACTGAGAACAAATTCATGCTTGTGTTGTGAGAAGTCACTGAAGATCCTATGGTGAAACAATTCTGGATGTGGCAGCCCCTGTCCTTGTTCATTGTGAAAGTGAGCCAATGGTTGGCTATCACAAAGACCAAGTAAGAAATAAAATCAAACTGTCCTAGGGTAAAAGTTAGACAATGGACTCTCAAAGGTATAAGCCCTATTTTCTCTTTTCTGCAAAAACCTTTAGGCCAAACCTTATTGCTGTGGGTTCTTTGAAAGCAGGATCCAACCATTCTAGAAAAGAGCTAAATGTGTAGTTAGGGTCTGAAGTGAAACCTTGATTTAGAGCCTGTTACTTAATAGATGTTCATTAAACAACTTTTAAATGATTTGATAAAAAAATGAGAAATTAAGTAGTAATGAATTGGTATCATGAAAATACATACAAATTTTCTTTAGGAAGACTGGTCTATTTATAACATCCCCCATGAAAACCACCTTTGACCTGGTTTCTCAAAGGAAAGCTAATGGTCTTCTGTGCAAAGTGCGATCGCTGCATCATCATGTTATCAAGGAGACAAAATGCTTCCTATCTTATGTGTGTTAAGAAAGGAAAAACTGGCATATTTGATAAAGGGAGCCTGCAGGATGGAATTATTTTTCCTTTTGGCACTGAAAGAGAGCATTCAGAGAAAGGCCAAGATGGCAAATTTAAGTCACAAAGGTATTGTGGCCTAGAGGGCAGTGAGGTGAGGATATGAGTGAGTTAGTGGCTTCTGAGAAGAGGTAAGCTGCCTGAAGACACCAGAGAAATTTCCGTAAAATGAGAGGTAAATTCAAAGAGAACGTTTGTATAACCTATAAAGAACTCCCTGAAGTCATTCTTCCTTGACAGAAAATGCTTTGGATTGGGGAAGACAACTCAAAAATGTAATTAAGTTGAGCTCTTTGGCAGTTTTTAATCTTATTTTATTTGGACTTTGTTTAGTTTTATTGTATTTAATCAACTCCATGTTTCACAAATATTTTTGACTTGCATTTGATTGTGACATAAAAAGCATTTGTAGCTGAAGGAATTGAGAATACATATGGTAGATTAGAAAATAGTCCCATATTAATATGATGTAAAGGACAACAGTACCTAGTTGTACAGGCTTTTGAGGAACAGAGAATGTCATACTTATGTTGCTGTTTCCTGGGCATAATTAAAATAGCTGCCTTAGCCAAGCCACTGAGAGATCCAGCTTTTACTAATGGCCTGCAGAAGGGGCCAGAAGCTATGGAGAGTCAGAAATAGTACCATATCCAGAGCCCAGACCTTGGTCAGCTCAGTGGACCGCATTCACCTCTAAGGACCCTTGTGTAACTCCTATTTGGTGACCACCGCTGGCCTGGGCTAGTATCTTCAGTTTCTCTGTGGATCCAGGATTAAGCCTCTCCAGTCACTGGGAAACTGATCAGAAGGCCAAGCAAGAGGTACGATGGCCAATCAGAGAACATAGCTTCTAGGCCATAGGTTGCAGGTTTCTGTTAGGATACTATTGAGGCTTCTTCAGTGTCTGCTGACTGCCTCTCCACTTGCTTTTTTGGGGGCCACTAACCATTTCACAGAAGTGGATGGCACTTTCTAGCTAAACTTGTCATAATCCTAAGTGGCCTAAGGAAGCTCTTTAGTTCCAGTATAAAGGATTGGTAAGGTTGGCCGTTTCTTTTACAAGCAGAGCAGATTTTTACAGAACCCCTCCAGAAGATTTTATTATACGTAAACGGATCATTGACCAGAAAGCCAGAACCAGTGTTTCCAAGCCAGTGCAGTTAACACTCACATATATGTGAGTATGAAAAGCTTAGACCATATAATCAGCATGTACTTTTTCGAGTGACTTTGAGTTTTATTTAAAAAATACTGAATAGTATCTTCACTGTGTCCAATGTGATCACACCCAGTAAGCCAAAATATTAGTGCATAGTGTGAGCTCCAGGAGTGGCCTAGTTTGGGCTTTAAAAGGTGTGTTTGAGTCAAGAACATAAAAAAATCTAAAAGTTTTAAAACTGCAGACTATTGTATCCTTCTAACTCCAGAACAGCTCTGTCTAATGCTGTCCAACTTGGCAATAAAAACAAAAAAAAGAAAGCTGAAACACTTAGGCTCACACCAAGTATGCAGTATTTCAGTCTGACAGGATTATTCCTTGGCTGGAGTGACTTACGTTGGAAAGGGAAGTTTGCATGGAAATGCCTTTGAGGTTAATTGTACTGTCATTAGTGTGATGCTATAATCACATCTCTGAATTTCCTTCATAAATTTCTTTTCTATTTTTATCCTGCTTTTATTTTTAATATATTACTTTCTTGAAAAAGTCTACTGTAATTTTTGAAAATACACCCCTCTTTTTTTTGTAAGCCTCTTGAGAAACTGGTCTCTGTATATAGTTTATAAAAGCATGATAATCTGTCCTCTCCTACTTTTCAGGTCCTTTTTATTACTGGATCATAACATCCCCCTACACAGTGAGTGACTTTAATGATCAAGTGGCAGCAGGTATTGCACTGAAGTTAGGAAATGCAGGTCATGTGCTATTTCCATAATGATTTCCCCACTCTAGTATCACCCAAAATATGGCTAAACCACCATAGATAATTCTTTTGAAGAAAGTCATCTACTTAGCCAAATCTGTGGTAGATTTGCGGCATTGACTACAGCAGAGGAGGAACTCAGTTGAAACCACAGAAATTGCTCAGGAAAGCTGTGAGATGGTTCTGATCAGATTGCCTCAGACCGCTTCGCTGTTGTCAGTTCTCTCCTTGGTGACGGAAGCACAGGGCTCACCGCTGGTTCTCTGGTGTTCCCAGCATTGTCTGTTTCCGTGACCTTTGAGTGCATTGTCTCAATTGTTCTTGAGCTCTGGGAGAAAGAATCTCAAATGAGAAAACAATTGTTCCCATTGGGGACACTGCTCCAAGCCTACCCTTTGTTTGGGGATCACTTTCACAGCAACAAAAAGCCAAAGTTGGCAGCCCTCCTGCCTTCTGCATGCTGATTCCCTCCTCTGGAAACATATCTTGTATGGGCCTCATCATGAAATATTGTCATGTTTCTAATCTTGTTTTCTATTCAAAACAAGCTGTTTTAGTCCAGGACTTGCACAGTTCTGCATCTGTATCAATAACTCTTTTCAAAGATATCCCCCCTCCCCACACACTTCCTAGGCAAAAAGCTACTTTCAGCCTGCTAGTCAGGAATGGAAAAATTTTAGCTCAGGTTGTTAAGAGAGTGGATCTTAAAACTTCTCATCTGTCAAGTGGGCTGCTTAACCCTCCCGGTTGGAGTCAGAACCTGTTCATGGCACCCATGTCCCCATGGCCAAAAGCCAATCACACTGATATGTATCAGCTCTGACAGTCTGATACAGGGAAATGAAAACCTGTACAGAATTTCTCAGTTAGAAACATTTACCCAATAAGGTATTTGGCAAATACATTCCTGGTAGAGGAAAAATAAGATATTGTATCAAAATCACAAACAGATACAGGACAGAATTTTAAAAAATAAGAATTATGAGGTTCAGGTTTCATTTATATGTGTTCTCTCTCCCTTTCTCTCGGTGTATATCTTATAATCAAAACATTACAAAGAGAATCTTTATTTTGCTTTTTTCAGGTCATAAGCATTTTTTTAAAATTGTGTTGTTCAGGAAAAATGTTCTTGTCCTTTTTCCCATTAGTGAGCTATTGCTAAGATTAAGTACCAAGAGCAGGCTTAACCTACTGCTTCCTTCCCCCAGCGGTCCATCTCCGTGGGCTCTTTTATAAGATAAAATAGTGAGTTTGATTAAGTGGTTCAAATATTCTTTTCCAAGGAAGGAATGTACAGTGTCCAGGCAGTGACTTGCCTTCACACAGTGAAGAGTCTAGACTGATGCAGTTAGACCCTCTTACACGGAAGGCAAGGATTCTCTTTCATAGTCTACGGACATCTTCTCTCAATTCAAATGACTTCAAAGACTCTCCTGCTCAGTGCCATGTACACAGCAAAGCAAAATTTTCTTCAGTTAAATGGGGGAAATAGAACTGCTTTTAGTGCAGTTCTTAGTTTTAGCATAGGTGAGTTCAATTCCTTGCAACCAATAAGAACTTTATGTAGGAGCTCTGTTTGTGAACCTGGGAGAACTATCCTGATTCCTCTTTCCATTTCTGATCTTTGTGTAATCTCTTGAATAAAAAGAACATATCCACATTGTATGTAGATGTCTGAAGAGGAAAAAGCATAGTTTCAATCCTATGTTACAGTGTTAGTTTTATGACCTTGGGCAAGTTATTTAAATTCTCTATTACTTGATTTCCTCATGTAAAGCAGGGAGAATAACTGTGTTTCCTTGGCCCATAGTAGATGTTTGATAAATATTAGCTCCAGGAAGAGAACCAGTATGGGGAAAGTACAGAAAGGTTTAAGAAATACAGTCTGTAACTCATGAAGTTTAAATAGATAAAACACTTAATGTGTACCTCTCACAAATTGCTGTATTGATCTTTATAATAGATCTACAAAAAGAACTACTCTGAGGGAGTATAGGCCCTGTGGAAAATCACACTATACTTGTCTCCTATTCTTTTTTATTCAGGTGGAATTAGGATAATGATTCCCTTAATGGGTTCATGATTACCAGTAACGTTCATTTCACCCTCCTCACACTTGGGTTAGAAAAGAAGTGTGGAACAAGGGCCGGGCGAACATCCTTGAAGAAAACAAGGAGATAATTGGCCATATAGGGGTGGTTCATGGTGGAATATGTGCTCAAAAATTATTTGTTAACTTTATGAATGGATGGAAAGAGGCACTGGAAACTTACAGGCTGAAATCAGGAATCCTTTGCCAATTTCCCTACTTCTATCTCACAGATAGTTTTTGGAACCATTCCCATTGAATGCTGCTTATTTCCCTTACCCATACCTTCAGGCAAGGGTCTCAGGATAAGCTACCTAATATTTCATATCCATCTGCAAGGCAAGACTGTGAGTGGAATAGAGTATGCTTGGGCATTGGGTCTTTCTGTGAGTTTTGTATTGCACATCTGGGAGAAGATAAAGCTAAGATCACTAGCCCTGGATAAGGCAGAACTTTTTCTATCCTACGTGCTTCAAAAACACAAGCAACCCTCCTTATTTTTGCTGACATACTGACTTTAAATTCAATTTAGTTAATCCACGTTAGTTTGGAGATGGTGAAGTCCAGAAATGTGCTTCTAAGCAGCTGGGGCAGCAGAATCCTTACTTGACTAACATTAGTTCTTAACATACAGATTATGGGATGTTGAAAGTAAAATCCAGGTATTTTTAGGATACGTTTTGAAATTTTCCCACAGTTTATATATTCTTAATATTATATAGTTGTGTGGATTTCATGCTAAAATTCCCATTTTGGTACTGAATGATGGCATTTCTCTATAAAACTCATTTTAGAGCCCTCCAAATCAATAAATTCTTTAGGATTGTCAATATGATCTCTATCTTAATTTACCTGTATACTGTGTTCATTTAAGTTAAGCAAATATTTAAGCATGAGAAAATCTGACCAATGTATTTCAGAGGCTATGTGAACATTTTTTTTGATAAAACTTGGTTTTGGAAAATGCACACATACATGTTGCCAAGAACTTGCCCCTTAATGTTTAATCTTGTGGCTTTCCCGGGAAATCTAATTTGTATCCTTCGTTTATGCTCAACTCAACAGATGGTTGCACTGTTAGCCAAGTGCTGGATGACCTTAAGGCCTGGATGATGGCGCTTTTCAGGTCTCTCGATTCTCTGTGGGCCCCAGTGCCTTGCTTCTCAGTCCCTGGTGGATCACAAATACCTTACATTTTAAACTCAGTCCAGCTATTTTAAAATTAAGTCACTCTGTAAACAATGGACAAGCTCACTATTTGCAAGGGTTGGGGCATTATTTCTCTCCCTTCTTATCACCAGTGGCTCTGGGAGGTTTGTTTGGGTAGATCTGAGTATGATGACGGAGGCATAGGGCTTTCCCCTGCAGTGACAGACTCAGGAGAGACTGTGCTTTTTTGTCCGTGGGTAACAGCGTCCCATTGGATGTGCTGGGGTGGGGTTTTCAGAGCGCTACAGCTCCACGGCTTCTCCCTCAAGCCATTCAAATACTACAGCAACTCACTTGGGTTTACATTGTTGGAAGACCACTGAAGCCCCACCTGATTTCTCGCTATTGCTTTGAATGTCCATGCACTTACCTCTTATCCACATGCTCCCTCACTGCTGTGCCTTTGTTTTCCACGGACTCTCCTTCGCCTGTCTAGAACATAAGTTTAGGGGGCAGTGTTGTTGGTGATGAGGGGCAGAGGGGAACGGAGACCTGCAATGAGCCTGCAGGCACTGACGTTCTCCACCTCCTATTAGGTTATCCTCCCCCTTAACCTCTAGGCTGCTTTCCCTCGCACTCTTAGTGCAGCTAACCCACCACATCTTACATGAAAGGCCCAGAGTCTGTTTGTGTAGTGTTGGTTTTTTCTCTCAAATATAGCCTTTCTATGACTTGGGCCTAGACTAGGTATTCCTGGCCCCTAAGTGGCCTTTGTCTTTTTCTACAAGATATATATGTGTAGAAAAAAAGAATTACTGGGAAGATCTCTATGACGTAGGAATCAAATAGAGCATTCCAGGGTCACAGAAGGGAATTCTAGAGTCAGTGTCTTCCCTGCCTTTGAGTAGAGCTTCTGGGTTTCATCCTTGGTAGGGAGTTCCAGGTCTCCCTCAGTGTTTGTCTCCTATACTCAGACCCTCCCTTACCTCCCCCACCCCACACATCCCATTTCGTCTGCTGTGCTTTTCGTGGCTGGGTCTCTACCCTGCTGGAGGTGCTCCTGACGTGCTAGGAGTCACTACAAGGGTTTTGCACCTTATCTGAGGGAAGACAGAGGGACTGCAGAGTCTTAAACACAGGGATGCAGTTTCTGACACCTAGAGTAAAGCATGAATATTTTTTCCTATGTACGTATTGTTGAATTGGATACTATGATATTGTTTCTATCAGTAATGGAGTACTTGTTCTATTGCCGGACTACCGTATTTCATTGTAACATCAAATACAACCGTGAGGTACTGTGTGTCACATTATTTCTAAGGGAAAATGAGTTCTGAGTTCCAAGTGATAAATAGACAGTTGAATTTATACAACCTACCACATGTTTTAATTGGGAGATAATTTATCTCTAAATGTCGTATCAGAAATACAGGGCTTTGGACTTGAAATGTGCCAGTATAGAATCACACACAATCAGTGATTCCCACATCCAGTTCCACCATTTTATAGATGGAGAAATTGAGTCCCCGAATGGTGAAGTCATGTATTCTCGGATTCCTTAGTATTCTTTGCATTTTCTTTACAAAAAATGTAAAAAAAAAAAAAAAGAATCTAATTGTTCCGTGGAAGAAGGCACCATTCATTCTTAATGGAATTTCTTTTTATTCAATTTTGCGGTCTCCACGATGAGATTATAAAAACAATAATTTGATTTAGAAATCTCTCCAGCTTCAGCAAGGTTACTTTGTGGAGTTGTAGATAAATGACCAGAAGAAAACTTCACAAAATTAGCGTTTACACTTAATCTGGCAATGAGCTATAATTTGATTGGTAAAAAATTCATTTGGTGTACCTCTGGCCCTTTGCTGCTGGATAATGAAAATTTATATCTGCGTTTCAGACATCTGGGGAGGACCTGACAGCTTTGGGGCCGAATGAAAGATGATGTCACACTGACCCCTGTCAGCATTTCCTCACAGACTGGTTACCCAAAACCCAACAGCAGTCACACTTTTTTTTTTCCCCCTGCCAGAGCAGACTCTCATTTTATTTTGGAAGGTTAATGACACTGTAAATCTAATAGGCCATTTTAGTGCCATCATGTGGATATTAAAAAATCATGTGACCAGTCAGGGCACCATATGTGGGGTTTGCTGTTGTCTAATGGCAGGAATAAGAGGCTGTAACAAGGCAGTGAGGGCAGCCCATGTTTGGAACTGATTTCGAAACCATAGGTACCTTTAATCTAATTTGGAATCTCTGCTAAAGATTATTGCTTGCCATTTCAATTAAGTTTGCTTTAATAAGATAGCTAATATTGGGTAATGGTGGACCCCAGAATATTCTGCGTGACTTATAAGTTGATCATTAACTCGTATTCTATGAAGCAGCACTGGCCAATAGAACTTTCTGAGATGATGGAAATAATCTCTATCTGTGCTGTTCATTACAGTGGTCTCTAGGCACATGTGGCTATTGAGCACTTGAAATAGAGTTAGTGGTCTGAGGAGATGAATTTTTAAATTAAATTGATGTAAATTTAAATAGCATCATGTGACTAGAGCATACCATCTTGGATAGCACATCTATAAAGCAACTGTGAAATAAGACTAGGATTATCAGAAAACAGCAACAATGAAAAAAGCATTTCATTCAGGCCTCTAGTCTGCCTCTCACTGGTGTCAAGCTACTTGGTGACAGATAAAGTCTGATTTATCCTTATATACCCCATAATGCCTTTGTACATGTAGTTTAGGGTCAGGTGAGTATACTGACCATAGGAATGTCCATTTTCCCCACCTTGGCTTTAACCCTTACCAGCTCATATTCTTTTAGGCTGTATAATTCAAAATAGACTGTTGCAAAAGGATTCTTTTGGCAATGTATTTGGTGTCAAAATATGCAGAATAAAGCAATGGATAAATGAATGAATGAATGCGGTGAACACATGGATAATGAATAAATGAAAGCAGTACATTTAAGTGGTTATTCTTATTTTGCCGTTTCTTACCTTTTTCTGAAGGACAAGTTGGCAAAAAATCATAAAATTTGGAAGTCAGATGAAACCCTTAATGATAGCTTAGCCCAACCCATTGAAAACCAGAGGAAGAGACTTACAGGAGCTGCCTACTGACCCTCCTTGAAACATTTCTTTCTGTTCCAGAAAAGCCTCTGGGCCCAGGTTGCTCAAAGGCAATGAATGGACAGTTTCTAGGCACATCATTCAGATCCTTGCACAGAAAAAAGGTGGGGAGGGAAGAAGCAATTCTCTTTGGCTAGTAGGATCATCAATTATGTAGCCAGACAGAAGTATTCAAAGAGAAATGGAAATAATTTGTGAATTTACTCCAAAATGCCATTTATTGAAGTATTTAAAAATAACCATTCATGACTGTTATCTAATGCTAAGCTCACAAAATTGTGATAAGTGTGTGGCTGTGGTGATGATGATGATAACATTTTAACATTTTATTTATTACATATTTTTCAGAAGTGGTAATGCAAGGATTATTTTATTTATTCCTCACTTACTAATGAGAAAAAGGAAATGGTGTAAATAGCTTGTTCAAGTTGATGCAATCAATAAAAGGATGAAGTGGATTTTGAATCCAAACAACCTAAAACTAGAATCTATGCCATTAAGCACCATTCTATACTGTCTTTCCTTAATCTCCCAGTTTGGCTCCTTTGATTCAGCAATGAATCATTCACTGGGCAAATATTTTTTGAGCCCCAACTATAGACCAGGCATTAATGTAGTCTTAGGAAACATACTAGCCAACAAAACCGACAAATATTCCTGCCCTCTTGGACTTTCCCTTCTGCTAGGAAGGACAGACAATAAACAAGTAAAAACATATGTAGCTTAGTATATAGAAATAAATGCTAATAAGAAAAAATAAAATCAAGAAGAGGAATATAAAGTGTTAGCAGTTGTGGGGCAGGTAGAAACTCCAGGTGGGTCTTACCGAAAAGATGATGTTTGAGGAAAGAAGCAAGTGAGTTTTATTTCCTAATTATACATTAAGCCTCCTAATTTTTGGCTTCAAGTTAGCTGTAAGTTCACCTTGAAGCCTTGGAATCATTTTAAGATTTTTTTAAAAGACCTTATATAGGGTGATACTCAGGTGGAGACAGAGCAATAGAAAACTCAGTACGTCTGCCCATAAAATTATTTTCAAGCGACTCCTTTGATTCTGTGACAATTCAGTGTTTGCTTTTATAGCAAGTGAGGATAATGGGCTGAATTTTATAGTGACTACAGAAAAGGCCACAGCAGACACTGGGAGGTACAGTGTGCTGCAGACCTGACAGGTACAGCACACACATGAGCCTGACATAGTTCAGGATACTGGAGAAAAGTGCACACACATGCGGCGACTTGCGTGGGGCTGGGTGGTGTGGAAGGAGTAAGGAGAGAGTGTTCACTGCTTATTTGCATGTCCATCCCAATCCATTGTAATAAATTTAGTACAGTGTGACATTCTCTATCAAAATAAAGTGTAAAAATAATTAGAGAGAAAATTTAAATTCCCAGAATGAATTTGGGAACAAGCAGCAGACTTTTTACATACCTGTTACAGAGTGATTAAGAAATAAAAGTTAACAGTGATACAGACTTCACTCTGTGTATTTGAACACAAAACAGGACCTTTTCTTAATCTGACGTGGTATTCTATAGGTTTTGAAATCCGTGTCTGAGACGACAGGTTTTATCTGAGAGACACTCTGCCTCCCCCTGCCTTGCCCTGCGTGCATAGCACCCCTTGGGCCATGAAAATACTCATTCCAATCAGACGGGAAGTGTCCTTTTGTGATTCCTGGCATCACTTCCTGTTTTTCCTTATAAACTTCCCACCCAAGTTGTGGCATTCTTGGGATCATTGTCTAAAGTAAGTCTCCATTACGCTGGCAAGTCACTTAGGCTTTTAGTGTGTGCATACCCCTGAGTTTGCTGTCCTCCATTAAGATTTAAAAGATTCCCTGCACAGGAAATAGCAGCCTGCTCTTACCATCTCTCTGTTGAAAGTTTAATCGCCTTATATTAAAATATTTTTTCAGAATGTCACAAACTGCCACATAGCTTTAATTAAATAGATCATTTTCCTATAGCTTTTCTAAATTTATAGATTTTTTAAAAACTTTAAAGGCACACAGACTCTTTTCTTCAACATGAAAATGTAATTTCTCTTCTAGATACTCAACTTGCAAACTACATCATGAAAGTTTTAGTCTGATATGATTTATAGTAGTCAACTTATTGCTATCATAAACATTAACTTCACTATACATAGTTAATAAAAGGAAAAATATTTATTCAGAAACCCTGAGAATTTGGAATGTATAATGCAATTGTTATTAGTGTCTGGTCTGGGCTGTAAATACCTATTATATTTGTAGGTGAGTGAGATAAAACTACCCTGTGTTGGTATTTTTATAACTTTTACATTGTGAACACTGTATTTATTTTAACTATTTCATGTACATAGTGGTGAGTTTACCTTAATGGTGGACTATTTACAAAAATGATGAAGATTTTGCTACTTTTTTAAAAGTACAATGTTCTAACTTATTACAAATCCAGAATGTAATTCTTTATCTGAGTCTTTCCCCTTTTTGTTTAATACTTTCTTGCATCCACAAATGTTTTATCAAAAAGTGAAGGAAGACCCTAAGAAAATAAATCCAAATGTAGCTATGTTTCACTAGTGATGCAGGAGGTGAGAGATCTGATCTCTGGAGGTCAGTGGGAGTACAGAGCTTTGTGGTCAGTCTTCCTCTGGCACCTTATTCCGTACTGTTTTGTCACAATTTCATCCTCTATGTCTGCAGTGCCCACTATCCACATTTTGGATATCCACCCTTCTGTTTTCTAGCTCTGCAAGGAAGGCAAGGTCACATAGGGTTGTGATGTTCTCTTTATTGTTCTATATGGTGCCATTCCTGTTTATTTGTGTGGCTATTAGTCACTAAATTAAGCTACGGTGGGTTTTTAGGACTTTTAAGTTATGGGACAATATACTTAATCTGTTCTAAGTTGTCCATGTAAATAGTGAATATGGAGATGACTCAGTGTGCCCTTTTTTTTTTTTTTAAGACAGAAGGTTTTCTTATATAAATAGTGTGTTTATTTCCCTCCCATTTATTACAAAAAAAAGAAATGAATGCAGGAAGCTTGGGGAAAACCACACCACCTCATGACCTGGTGTCCAGTGATCAGATATCGTTTCAGAGATTGGGGGACGTTTCAACTATTGCTTTAAAGTTATACCTCTACCTAAGCACTGCTAAAAACAATATAACACATTTCTATTTAGGTTTGGTAGGATACCAAGAGATGGTTTTTACTTTCCAAAGAAACCAATTTAACTAAGTTTTCCATAGCCATACACTCTGATTAAATCAAAGAGGATTGCTCTGAATTTGGTTAAAATAGTAAATTCTTTGGGGAAAAGAGTTTCAGTGGTGGTCATTTTGACATCAAACAATGGCAACCAAATGTTATTTTTGTCTTCCTACCATTGGAAAGGAAAGATTTGGAGTTTAGAAATCAATGATAGTAACCAGCAAACTTTTTTATTGTGCAACAAACAAGAGGTGGAAACACTGCTGAGTTGACTCCACTCAGAGGTCCAGAAAAATTAAGGTTGACACTAAAATAACTTTGGCTTACATACCACTCACAGCAAATGCAAATAATGAAAAAATATGTCTTTTGGGTCTAAAATTTTCTGGGTTGTGAGAAAATACGGAGCATAAATCATATCAAACTATTCCTGGCACTCAGCCTTCAGGATGCATTTGTTGGAAATCAAGGGCCAAATTGCCTGGAAGAGCAAAAACTGCTAGATGCCAGCGGAGGCAGAATGCCAGCCTTGGAACTGACACATCATTTCTGGAGAGATCCATATGCACGACCCTAGTTTGCCTTCAAAGTGGTTCCCTTGAATTGATTTTGTAAATTAACAATATTTGGCCTTCTGTAGGATACAAAGTGCATTAGTCACACTGCTCTTACTTTACCCAGCAAGGAAATCTATTGTTCTTTTGTAATAAAGTGGTCCTGGGGAGGCGCAAGGGTGAATTTTGCCTCATCAGGTAAAAGGAATCACATTCAGTTTTCAGACAGTTTTAATGAGGAATTTTAATAATGAGAGTAAAAATCAATGAGCATAAGTTCACTAAACAGCTCTTAAGAGAAAACTGACCTGGCTCCTGTTTTTACAAGTATATGTGTCCATTGTTGAATAGGTGCCAAGCATCAATTGTTCTGAATGAGTAAAGACATAGGATATAGCAAAAACTCACAGCAATTTATTACCAGAATGTTTTAAAAGAAATGGAGAATTTCAGAAAAGGAGAATTTCCATGGATTCGTGTCTAAATTCACCATAAGTGATTAATCTTTGTGTTCCATTTTTTGTCCAAGGTCAGTTTTACACACCATGTAAAATTACTTCTTTTAGAAGAAAGTCTGCTTTTTTCAAAAAAGAAAAGGGGTGGGGGAGGCAATGGGTCTCCCAGAAAATACTTCATAAGGCTTTTTTGACATTAGTTTTGTTTCTTTATTTATGGAAGTGTTTAATCCAAAAAAATATTGTGTAAGGAATTATTAAATGGCATGGGGTATAATATGAACTTAACCAAACATGACTATGTTCAGTAAATGATATTGGCTTTCTAAAAAATGCCCTTCTGATTTCAAGTTTCTGTAAGAGAAGCCTGGGTATTTGGTTTGCTGAATCTTCACATGCTCTGGTTTTGGCAGAGGCAATTCCACCTTGATTTTAAAAATATATAACATGTATTTTACATGTTAGAGAATATTTTTCCCTTATAAACTTCCAGGCTTGTTTATTTTAATGTAGAATATATAAAATAACAGTTATTATTTTGGCACCTCTAACTATGAAAATATATTTATCATTAAGTCCAGGTAGAGATGAGTATTTTCAGGATCATCCATTACATTTCTTAAATTTCATTTTGAATCACCTACCTCGTAACATTTATTAGTATCAGTGACTTAAAGGCTAAAGAGAGAGCTAAAAGAAAAACAAAAAACCTCTCCCCTCTTTGAAATGTAACCAAGAGCTTCTGAAACCTCTATCTGAGAAAAGATTTGAGTTTGTTTTTAATCAAACGGAGCTTCCTAACAGTAGTTTTTTTATGTAAATTTTTAATTTAAGAATAAATGTGCTCCTGGGCTCCACTCTTCCTGTTGAAAACATCAGTGTGTCCCTTCAAATATGTCTTTTTCATTATTTAATAGTGAAGACCTGATTATATAATTAAATTAAATTCAACAAGTATATATGGGGCGTCCCTCATGCGTAAGTTTAGTTTCTCGCCTGCTAGAACTGCAAGCTGAGGGAGGCCTGCTTAATCCCACTAACACCCATTCGTGTTACTTTTTTTTTTAAATGTTGGCTTTTACAAAGCCACAAAGGGGAACAAATATAGCTGTATTGCCTGCCTTCAACCAAAATGCTTTAGCAATTGAAAGATGGGGGCAGTGTAGACACTCAAAAATGCTTTGAGATCTTTAGATGAATGGTATATACAGATGTGTATTATTGCTAATTCTTTTTTCTCAATCACTTGTTTTCAAGGACACTAAAATCCATGTAGCCCCTAAAAAAGATAAATAAGGGCAAGTCACTTTTCTTCCTCCAGTCACAGACCAAAGAAATTATTTCAGATAATATATAGCCCTTCAGCCATGAGAGCAGGAAGTGTTTACTGCTGAAGTCGGGGTCCCAGTAGGTAAAATAAACGGAAACTTCTGGTTCAGTTTTAGGACCCTCTTTCAAATAAAAACTTCATTTTCTCCAGGCGGATAAATTGATTTAATCTTGCATTATTGGCAAAAATATTCATTAAGTTGGGACAGTCTTTAAAGAGTACAAAAACACAACTATGCCTGTTTTTTTTTTTTGCTGTACCAGCAAGTTTTATTTAAAAAGAACCTAAAACTACAAAAAAAAAGCCTATAGCATTTTTTTCTCTGATTATCTTTAAAAGGCTCATCAATTTGGAGTTATTCAGGTGTGTCCCTATTTGAAAATGGACCCATGTCACTCTCTCAATGGGGTGAAGGTTGAGAATGTAGAGTCGAAATGGATCAAAAAGATGATTATTTCATGTGAGACAAATATTTTTTTTAAAGTGAAAGTAAAGGAATCTTTTGAAAAGCCAAAACATGGTAACATTAACTAAACTCTCATATATATATATATATATATATATATTATATATATATATATATATTTTGCTTCCTTTTTGTTCTTTGATCTTTTAAAATACTTGAGTTTGAAACTAAATCTAACTCTGCTTTCCACAGGTATATTTCTCACTTTTTCATTACCATAAAGACCCATTAGGTCAACAGATTTATATTGCGATTTACTGCATGCCTAAAGGCTATAGGTCTAGTAAGGCAGACAAACCTACTGTCAATACTCTTTGCCCTCATAAAGCTTCCATTTCTGTGGTGAAAACTGATATTCTGTCAGTACACTAAATAAGCAAACTCTGAATAGTAAAATATACAAAGAAAGAGACAAAGTAAGATGGAGTGACAGTGCGTGGGGGTAAACACTGTGATAAGCAGGCTACTTTAAAGGAGGAGGTGGGGGAAGGTTCCCTGATAATGGGTTATTCCAGTGAGGTCCAAAATAGAGAAGTTGCTGGTGATATGAAAACTAGGTAGAAGAATGTTCCACGAGAGGCAGCAGCAGCAAGTGCAAAGGCCCTACGGCTGGAAGGAGCTTGCTGTATTTGGGTAACATCAGAAAGGCCAGGAGCATAGTAAGCAGGGGAGGAGCAGGACAATTGAGGTCAATGGGCTAAGTGGGGGCTAGAACTGGTAGTGTAGGGGTCGGGTCACAGGGTGGAGGCAGCTGATGTACTTGATTGCCTGAGTTGTTAGGTCTTCAGATTTAGTGGTCACTTGTTAAATCTGGTTCCCTTCTGTAACTCCAGGGGGAAAATCCTAGGGCAAAATACCTCTAAAACCGAAATCAGTCAAAGGGAGAAATAAAATCAAGAAACCTTTTGTTTCTTACAAGCAGTGGACCCCTCTCTCTCTTGACCAGGCTGCAGCAGAAGAGACTTCCACTCAACCTCTCTAGTCCAGATAAACCCTCACCCACCCTTGTGATCACCTGTTGATATGTAGAGGGACTAATTCTCTCCACCCCTTGGAAACACCTATTGAAATGCAGAGGCACTAAATAAAGCCAGGTGAGAGATTTTGGAAATATTGCAATTTTAACCACACCTTCCAAGCAGCTAAAAACATGTTTTTTTACCCTATCCCTTTTATTCATTGACATAACCTCTGTCCTCTAGGCATGGGAATATAGCAGGGCTGTATAGGTCATGATATAGTGAGTCTGGATTTTATTTTAAATGCTACAGGAAGCCATCAGAGCATTTGAAAGTGGCATGATATTATTTATGTTGCCTAAAGATCACTCTGGTTGCTGTGAGCACCAGTTGTAGGGGATGTTAGTGGAAGTTTACTGTATTAAACGGTGGTAGCTTTGAGGGGCATGGTAGAAGTATAGAGAGAGAATTGTAGAGAGTTTCTAAATATCGTTTAACGAAAGAAGTTCCCAAAAGCTTTTCTGATGGATTGGATATAGACAGAAAAAAGAAGTTAGGTATCACTCTGATGTGTTTGGCTTGAGAAAATGGATGACAGGTGGGGCCATTCTGGGGACAGGGATGGCTGAGAGAGAGGAGTGGGTGGGGAGGGAGGCACTTCAAGAGCTCCACATTGGAGGAAACTAAATTTGAGATACCTATTAAACATCCAGATGGAGATGTCAGGGAGGCAACCAGATACAAAGGTAAGAAACTCAAAAGTGAGATCAAGATGGAAGGTATACATTTGGAAATTATGAACATTGATGGTCTTTAAAGTCCTGGAACTAGATGAAATATCTTAGGAAGAGAGTACAGAGAAGGGAAGAAGAAAGAGGGCTCAAATCTGAACTCCCAGATACTGCAATGCATCCTGAATTGTATGTATTGGAAGGAATCATTAAAGGAGATGGAAATCCAAGGAAGGAATCATTAAAGGAGACAGAGTAGAAGCTCTCTGTGAAATAGGAGAAAAATCTGTGAAAAATAGGATATACTTCTTATCCATTGAATGGCATATATGGGTAGCTCATTCCTATATTGCTGAGTAGTATTCCACTGTAGAAAACACAAAGTTTGTCATGGACTTGCATGACACAACACTCCTGATTATTCAATTATTAATGGATATTTGGGTAGTTTCCAGTTTCTTGATGTTACGAGTAACTGTACAGTGAATATGTGTGAGCATGTCTTTGTGTGGACCCTATGTTTTCATTTTTCCTGGGTAAGTACCTTAGAGTGGAATGCTGCATTATACAGGAAGAAATTTCAAAACCATTTCTCAAAGTGGGAGAACAATTTTATACTCCTACCAGGATTGTATAAGATCTCTCTTTTGAGATGTATTTGTCTACTTTCATGGGCCTAAATATTGCCCCTCTGGGCTTGGGACATGAGCTCAGTGGTTACACAGATAAGCAAAAAAAAAAGACAAGAAATAAACAAATATTGACCCAAAACACCCTGTTACATATCAACTATTCCAGTTATTTGAGTAGTGTATCTGCATGTTTTCTACTTGTATCTGCTTGCCTCTGCCTGACAGGGCAAGTAAGGGTCTCCTCCATGCCTCCATGTCCTTACCAAATTAACCAATCAGTGGTTACTTCTCTGACTCCATCTCCCTCAGCAACACCACTGGCCTCTATTTCTTCCTTAAAATATGTTCTTCCATGGACTTGCATGACACAACACTCCTGATTTTTCTCCTATTTCACAGAGAGCTTCTACTCTGCCTCCTTTAATGATTCCTACCTTAGATGTAGTATCTGGGAATTTAGATTTAAGCCCTCTTTCTTCTTCCCTTCTCTGTACTCTCTTCCTAAGATATTCTGTCTAGTTCTAGGACTTTAAAGACCATCTATGTTCATGATTCCCAAATGTATACCTTCAACCTTGACCTCACTTTTTAGTTTCTTACCTTTATATCTAGTTGCCTACCTGACATCGCCATCTGGATGTTTAACAGGTATCTTAAATTTAGTTTCCTCCAGGTGGAACTCTTGAAGTTTCTCCCTCCCCACCCACCCCTCATTAACAGTTTATTTTCTTCGTCATCCTTGTCCCTAAAATGGCCCCACCTGTCATCCATTTTCTCAAGCCAAATACATAGGAGTTATATTCAATTTCTCTTTTTCTCTCTATCTCTATGGACTTTGTGCTGAGTGAAGGAACTGGATACTAAAGAGTACATGTTGCCTAATTATATTTATATGAAATTCTAGAACAAGAAAACTATACTGATTAATATAGAAAAAAATAATCTACACTGATCAATGATTGCCTGGGGTGGGTTGTAGAGTAGGGGAAATTGATTGAAAAGAGACATGAAGGAGCTCTCTCGGGAGGTGAAACTGCACTGTCTTGATTGGGGTGCTGGTTACATGGCTATATACACTTGTCAAGAGTTACTGACAATACTCACTTAAAATGAATGAATTATATCACAATAAAATTGATTGATTGAGAGACAGAGCATCTGAGATTACTGTTTCTACTGATTAGTTTTCCCTAAGTCATTTTCCTATCACATTTTTAAGATATTCTCTTTCTGAATTACTTTGAGAACTCTTTTTTCTTTTTAGTGTCTGTCAATATGTCACTCAATTACTGAGGAGTGTTGTATATTGTGTGGATTCCTTCCCCATAGACTCCTTAACAGTAATGCTTCTATGCCTTTAGAAATAAATATGCTTCTTCACCTTTACATGGCTGTTTTGGTCTTTACTTTAACATAGAAAGTAATTTAAATAAAATATACCTAAATATGTTCTAAATGCTGACATCATTCTTTAGAATATCTATAGCAATGCTACTGACTTGATATCTTTTATGATGCAAATGCCACTCTAACTTTCCTTTTCTAACAACCAACTTCTTGAATTGAAAATAGAGGCTATTATGAACCTTTGTTTTATAGATAGATAACTGGAAGGAGGGCTCTTTAGACAAGCTGTATCACACATTTCAACAAATGTACCCTTCTTTTGCTTAAAATATTTATACATATATATATTCATACACATATATATTTAGAAGAGTATATTATAACAGAAAGATCAAGGGTTTTGGAGTAGAATTGGACTTGAATCTCAGAATTGCAATCAGTCATATGATTTTGGGAAAATTTCTTCTCACTGAATTTTAATTTCCTTGTCTATAAAGAGGTAAAGTAAAATTACCTTTCTATCTTGTTATAAGGTTTATAGATAGCATATGTAAACATTCTAGCACAGTGTCTGGATTGTTAGAGGGGCTCAAATATGAGATTTGAATTCTTCAGGTTGCTACTTCTGTTATCATGTACAGTGTCAGCATGGTAGTAGATGGTAGGGGAACAAGGAAGAGCTGTTTCTCCATTTCTAAAGGACTGCAGATATTGGTTAAAGTACCTCTGCATTCTAAATTATAACCTTTTAATGACAAAGCAATATTTGATGGATTGTAACAAAGGCATAAGCAATTAGGCATTACCTAAATCTTTTGTGAAGTTCATGATTTTTGAGCTTTTGAAATAGAATATCAGGAAAAATCATCAATATCATCTACACATAGTAGCATTTTCTCATTTAGAAACTGACATAGATCTTCACCTACATATATAATATACAAACATAAACCTGCCCCCACAGGGACACACACTTAAGTAGATATGTAAGGTTTTTTGTTTTTGTTTTATTTTGCTTAAGAAAATTAGATCTTTAGATCTTGTACAACCAGAATTCTGAAAGCTAATAAAAGGCCCTGTTACCCTGTATAGGGTATAGCTTTTGTGTAGTCTTTCTTTTTACATTTTTTATATATTTATAAAATTTTAAAAAGTTTCATAAATTGCTGTTCTTCTGATTTACCAGCTATTAATTATAGTTCATTTTCTGCTTAAGCTCAACTCATACTGTAAATGTGACTTCCGGCCTCTGTGTATCCAGATGGGACATTCTGAGATAGTTGTGTCTTCCTCAGGATGTGGGATGCCTTTCCAGGAAACACTGAGAACTATTCTTAACCTGGAGCGCCTATACATCTGTGTCATCCTTCAGAGACGCTGCACCTTTCCCTGCTGCCTTATGGGTCATTTATAGGCTCACTGTTTATTTCCCAGCTATTTTAGGAAACCCTTCTTCCTCTATGAGGAAAGCACATCACCACGAAGTGAGTAGCTGTGGATAATCTTATAACTCCTTGTTTGTTTAGGAAAGAGGTCACTATGTTTCTTAATCTTGTTGCTCTTTACCTTCTGTCGTCATCATATTGTTTACCTAGAAAGAGTGTCAAACTGTTATCACATCATTTTCACATTCAAAATATGTTTAATATATCCATTAGAATATAATAAAAATGATCAATTACCTCCTGGACCAGTATTTGTGAGCCTTGCCATTCATTCGCTAGAATCATCTACCGAATTGTTTTTCAAGTATTAGACCTGGGTCTCACAGTTAGAAATACTGATTTAATCAATTTGCTGTGAGTCTTAACAATTTGAAGCACTCTACAGGTGATTCTGAAGTGAAGTCAAAGTTTGAGAACCAGTGTTCTAGATGCAGAAAGTTTTAAGTGCAAACTTAAAATATCACACCCTTTGGAATAGTAGAAGTTTTACCTGTGGAGAGTCACTGAAATCTAGAACTAATAAGCACTAAGTCAGATAACAAGGAGGTAAATACAACTACAGTTGCTGATGACCCTGATTTTTAAAGTTTTCTATTTATTTTTCACTGGGGTCATTTTTCTCTCCACAGGGAATTAACTAAGGGAGGCAAGTATGTCAGAGGATAATGTGCTGATAATGCAGAGTGGGAAATGCATAAGATTTGACCCTGCTTTCCTACCCTCCTTACCACAACCAAGCTTAGGTTCTTGAGCAAGATCATTTCCTGACAGGACTCGCAAACATAAATGCATCAGGGGCCAGGAAGGTAACATAAATATGTGAAACAGGAAGAGGGGACACTGGCATAGAAAAAGGACTCACTCCCATTCTAAGGGGGACTGCCAATACTCAGCTCCCACCAATTGTTTCTATGGGAGAATGCAAGTTAAATGTTGCCAAATCTTTCCATTTTTAAAGAGAAGTAGAAATTTTCCTCTTGGGGTGAAATTTTCTAATACTTATTATTAGCATTATTAGATTCCAACATTTTTTTGTATGTGTCGTAGGTTGTAGGGCTTAATTTGGCCCTCAAGCTACCAGTTTGCAATATCCAGGTTAGGTGATTTTTAAAATTCTTTCAATTCTAACATTCTGAGATTCTATGAGAATTTAATTTGGACAAAACCTGAAAATATGTAAGATAGGAAGCTCCTATTGGAGTATGTGCTTATATTAATTTTCCTCTTCCTGATCCTTACTCCACTGGTCCTGGCAGCTTACCCTTCCTATTCCAACCTACCTTAGAGCTGACATTTTAAAAATTTACACAACTATTGCTAATATTCTGTATTTACAATATATAGAGGATCCTGGTGTTATATCAGAGGAAAACCTTGTCTTAACTTTTCAGAAGGGAATGGAATGTACAGTACAGTGTGGCCTATAAATCATTTTCAAATTAGTATTCTGTACATTTGGAGAAGAGTACATTTCTACTCATGCATAAATTGCCTATGAACACATTTCAAAAACCTACGCTTAATCTTAGCAATGAACATTTCAAAAAGTAAATTAATATCTTCAAGGGGAAGAAATACAGTATATTAAACAGGAACCCACTAGAAACTCGATAGTTAAGAGTCTGTCAGCATTTCCATTATAAACCCTGTTTTTGAGGGGTTTATAACTCACTTATAAAAATTCATCATAGGCTGGGACATGGCGTGTAAGGTCTCAGCCCGGCAGCTTGACGTGATATTAGGTCTGAAGGACCTCAGATTCTTGTCAACGGGATACTATTTTAAGGCTCCAAGATGAGGTCTAAATAAAGAGAGAGAGTGATTTAAACCAACAGAATCCAGGAACTGCAGAGTAAAACTAAAATAACCACTCAAGATCAGCAGGTTGTGGCTTGATTTTGCAAAGTCCCACACCACTGTCCACTCTAAACCATACATCTTACACTGTGTGGGGTGGAGTGAGCTTCATTTTCTTGTCTGCATCACTCTCAATGTAACTTTAATTCACCTCTTAATAGCTTAATATATTGTCTGCTGAGGTTACAGGTTTAGATGAAAGTTTATAAATGAAGCTAATTAACATTGAACTTGTAACTCTTTTTTTCATTCCATTTGAAAAAGGTATTCTTAGGAAGTAGGGAGAGAATATAAAAATATCTTAGGCCATTGTAAATTTCTTGTGTAGATAGCTCTGTGACATGTTGCATGTTTAAATTAGCACAATGTGCATTCATTTTAAATATTGATCTTTAGGAAGCAATGTAATAAATCTGAATACTTTTGTATTACTGTTTACATTAGGTCTACTATAGATTAAGAGAGACAGTTGCCTTGTAAATTTGCTTGCAGAGTAAGCAGAGACATGTAAATAATTCTGTTTCCAATTACACAAAACAATGATGATAAACTATTAGGAGTGGGGACGACTGTGCTGAGCTTGGCTGAGTAACAGACTCAGACCAGGCCTGTGAGAAACCGATGTGCAGCTGGCCACTGGGGCCATTGTTCAGATCAGGAAATGAATGAAAAAGTGGCACAGAACAAAATTCTATAAATGTAGCTTCATCAAGCTGTAGTTCCTTCCCAGCTGTAAAGTTTCTAAAGAGTAACCAAAACTATTTAAAAACATAAAAACACAATTGTTTGGCTTGGTAACGGGAGCAATTTGTCTGTAACAATGCTGAGTATGTTGTGGTGACCTTCATGGGGGAAAGCCCTATGGATGGACTTGGCTGTGGTCTGGGATTTCCACCTTCTCTCAGTAGTGGTTCCTGGGCTGTGGCACGAGCTGGCCTTTGAACAACTTGATAGTTCAACCAAATTTCAGCTAGGAATGTTAAAAAATAATGGCTGAAGATTAAGAATAAATTTACACCTAGGCCATATAATTCCAAGGCCAAGATCAACCCATTCTCCTTAACATTCCCATCATCTAGTCAGGAGTGCAAATATTCACATGGAAGTGAGGTTGGTTGAAATGTTTAGCTTATATTGGAAAACATATCTGCTAAGCAGCTGAGAAATGTATTCATTTCAGGCTTTTCCATTTGACAAGACTCATTCTCCCAAGTAAAATACTAAGAATGCAATGACAGCAACTGAAGCCATTCCATTTCCTTTCCTGACTTTAATCTGTTCCTAGGAAAAATATTTCTTGAAATGCTGCAATGTGTGTGTACTGACACTCTTACTTAGATTTTTAAATAGGCTTGACCTTCTATTTATTCTCTATGTCCGGAAATGTTCTTTTAATGGTTATTTAAAAGGGTGTTTATTATTTTCATGATTAATAGTGATTATTATAATCACGCTGTGCTTCTCAGTTTATAAATTGTGTTCATGTGTATTATTATATCATTATATCATAACCATCATTATAAGAACTTCAAGAAATGAGTTGGATCAATATTTTTTCCTATCTCAATTTTTTAAATGATGAAAAGAAGTTCAGTGAGGTTAAGTGCTTTCTCCATGTTTATACAGCTAGTAAGTGTCAAACTTACACTCCAGTCCAGCTATTTGAACTCTAAATGGTATGTTCTTTCCACTGTGGTTTTAAAATGACCTGTTTTTTAAAAGGGCTGCATTTAACATGGGAAGCCCCATGGAAGACATGTGTAGAGCTTTTGGCATAATGCACGTAAAGGGTTCTTGCTATTCATCTCTGAGCTGCTTTCTGTCCAGGTAAAGTGGGTAGTGTAAACCATAGACAGTTCTGAAACTTGGTTTTGATCAATGGCTCTAATAAAGTTCATGGGTCACCTATGCAGCTCTTCAATACAACATGAAAATGCCTAGCAAGATAGTCAAAAGTTGGGAAACAAGGAAATTGCTGAAAAATGGCAGAATGACCACTGTGTTTATTGTGGGCATTTTTGGTTTGTTATTCTAGAATTTTATTTGATCTTTGCAATCCCTTATGTGTTACATTTAAAGAATATATGCCTAATATATCCACCTGCTTGTCTGGCAGAACTAATTTTGATTCTTAGATGAACCTAATTGTTAACTCTAAATTTTTACTAGTGGCAAGATATCTCACCAAATGCTCTTGGTGCTGAGTGAGCTTTGGGGAGCAAGGATTAAGGGGGATTTCTTGAGATGTGTGGAAACAGAAGCAGTCCATTGTATACTATCACCCAGAACATTAATACATTACTACCCATGCCTGGTTAGGGAAAACTGTACCAGAGAAATGATAATCCTATATATTAAAAGTGTAAAGGCTTCTCTATTCATATCTCAGGGAATCCAGGGTATTAAGTAATTGCATTGGACTAAAACTTTGATTTGTGGAATCAATAAAAAAAGCTTCAAACTTTAATAAATAATATGAAATATAGTCTATTTTGTTTTAAGCCTTTGGTTTAGTAAAATTTTTCTGGCCAATTCTAGGAAGGAAAACATTCTATAGTAAAATAAAATACAATGACTCAAGAATACTATGTGACACCTAATTTGATGATTACCACCCAAAATTATTTTCACCAGTTATAAATGAATTACAAGGCATAGTTATAATTACATTAATAACAGTGGTTTGCTTTTTCAAATCCAGATATTATATGATGAGGAAATGTTCTGACTCTAAATAGTTTTAATTAAAAACTCAACCTCTTAAGGTGGTAAGGAAGTATATTTTTTTGTCTATACTTTTTGTTTTTGGTGCACATGGTTTCAAAGAAAAAGGAAACTAATGATTATAGTAAATTACAGTAGTCAGGCAGTGGGGGTAATTAACAGGTAATTATCAATAAACAATTTAACCACAAAAGCTTGGATCCCACCTACCACTTGTCAACAATAAAGGCTTAGTAGCTCCACATGCCATTGGAAACAGAGCCTACAGGGAGTCCCAGAAAAGACTGCTAATATAAATAAATAATTCTTTCTTGGGAGAATACACAAAGGCCAGGCTGTGAGTGACCACATAGAAGAAGGAAAGAAAAATCTAGTAGACAGGAAAAATATTAGGAAACCAAACATTTGGTTTCAGATTTAGGAGAAAAAATATAAATGTGCTTGGTACTGAAGCCAGAAAAATTATCTATGAATGTCTTTCTCATCCCATACATAAATTTTGTGTTTCTTTAAGCTTGGTTAGAAATGTAAGATTATTTAGCCAAGCTGGCATTTTGACACAAGAAAAAAGTGGACCTTATCCAGTTTTAAATATAGTCAGCATGTTTTATATATTGAATGACTGGTGAATAATCTACCATAAAATATATTATGGAAATCTACAACCAGGTTTTGAAAGCACCTCTCAGCTTTATACAAACCTTGATTTGAAAACTCTTCCTTTTTAAAATGGTCCAGGTCTCTATTACTATAGCATAAGGGGTGAAGAGTTTCTAATTAGTTAGTGAAAAAGGAACCATTTAATTCAGACAAAAAAAGACCTGACCCTGCAGAAAATGAATAATAGAATCCCCTATTTCTATTCAACTTTGGCTCTGTTAGGGTGGTATTGGGACACACTTTGAAAATAGCTAAAGCAGGGATTGAATTGCATTCTAGAAGAGATTCTGTCTTTCTGAATTTTATTTTGTCTACACACACACACACACAAGTCCTGTGTATCTAAAATGACAGTTGAATATGTCATAATCAAATGAACTTATTGAATATTATCAACACCTGCTGACATGCTAGGCATAATGCAAAGTACATTAATTCTGTCATCTAAGGTGTGAGAGATAAAACTGTTAGAACACTTTTGAAAGATATACATGCAACTGAATAAACATTGAGCAGATGTACATATTCAATAAAGATTTCATTATCTACAGGCCAAAGGGTAAATGTACATTGTGGAGTGATGAGAGTAAAACAGCCTGTGGGACTTGCAAGGTTAGATAAGGGAGTCTTGAGGAGAAATCACCATCTGACTGTTGATTAGTCAGTAAAATCTGGGGAAGAAGGAAGATTCCAGGTACCATTTGCATGATGATCTGCAAAAATGTCTGGTGCACCAAAGGTAAGGAGACCACTTCTGGAGAGAGGGCAAAGCTAGGATGAAACGATGGTCTCAGCCAGAGGCACAGGCCTGGGCACATGGTGCTAAACGATTTGGGGAAGATCTTACTCTGAAGCAATTATTTCAATTTTTAGTGTGCTATTTTAAGTCCTTCAAGACCTAATTGCCAAAATTCTGACTGCACTGTGCTCTAAATTTGCCTGAACTTCACCTAAGATAGTTTTCATTTTCTCTCTTGCTTGGCATTATGTCTACCTAAATTTTTTCCTTCAGATTGCCCACATCCAATTGCATTCATTAGAACTTCACTAAATGTCAAGTTTCCCATGGTTTTCTTAATTCCCTTTTGAATTATTTTTTAGACAAACCTAGATCTTGTTAAAAAACCCTCCCACTGTGTCTTCTGTTACTAAAAAGTAATTAAATAAAAAGTGAGGTTTATATACATCTATCATTTAATTTGAAATTACATATGAATATAGAGAGGAAAAGTGACTTTGAAAGATCAATTCTCAAATTTTGATATAGGAACTGTGTTATTAGCTGAAATAATATGAACTGAAGTCCACTCTTTTGACCTTTGCAGAGTTTAACCCAGTCAATTATTGCAGCAGAGCAGGGAACCAAAGAATGGCTTTGAATCAGTCAGACCCGAACTAATTTAAGTTTGCATGTGGTTAAATAGACATTAGTTAAAAATAATTAATGCTGTCTTTAGCCTTTGAAATGAGGAAGGACATGCATAGTCCTCCCCCTGACTCCAACTCCATACAAGTGAATCTACCTAAGTCATTTCATTACTTAAAATAGAGAACATTTTTGTATGCTTTAACATTAAATATCTAGAATAACAAGCAAAGTTGTATTCTCCCTAAATGGATGCTGTCAACAACTTTCCCTGGGATATTTGGAGCATACATTTTTTACAGTTCACCAGCCAACTTTTGAAAACATGTACATCTAAAGATGTTTTATGAAATAACCACCAATCAAATCCTTTTGGCATGGTTGGGCAAGATCCCCTTGGGATTGTTATGAGAAGACCATTCATCTTCCAAGTTTTAGTAAGACCCAGATATGAATGCAAGTTATGTCGTGTTGTATGTTAGATAGTATTTTAGAGCAGAATTTATAAATTGCATTACAATGCATTGCTACCAGAAAGAATGAAGTGTCCTCTCTTCCTTTTTCCTTTCATCATTTTTCCTTCTCCCCCAATTACCACAGCAATGTGAGAGAGGAAGACCCCCATTCACCAGGAATCCACTGGGCTATTGCTTGGGTGGAAACAGAAGGGGAAGAGTAGAATGATTACTAAAGCAGTCACTAAATAAACAGTAACTTATAATGTAGTCTTCATTTTGTTCTTCATAGTTTCCAAAATAACTTCTAGTTCAGGGATATTTTGGGGGATTTAAAAAGTATGCCCCACTGTAGCTCCGGGCTGAAGGGGGTTTCAACTCAGGGCAAAATCACTCCAGATTCTGTGAGACCTAAAAACGACAGCAGAACACTGGGGGTAGAAAGGGTCTTATGCCAAGCTTTATTATCATGGCAGTAGGTTGAGCGCACTAGAATCCAGTTCATCTCTGTCTTTGCCTCTGGCTCAGTTCTACCCCAGGCTCTGTCTGCTCCAGGTTCTGCCCTTGCCTCCAGCCGCTGCTATCCTCTGCCCTTAGCACCAGGGTGAAGCTTTTTTATAGCAACACAGGCAATAATGGCTTATCACCAAGGGGTATGCAAGTATGTGCCTGCACAGTAAGCTAAGTGTTACATTATTGCACTGTGAAGTGGGCGAGTAGATTAGGATCAGGTGAGGATCCTGGCCATGGAACTTCCTCATACCCATGTTTTCCCAAATAACACAGTTTAAAATCAACAAGTGGAAGACCACTACAGGTGACATAGGAGACACATAGGAGACAATCCATTAATATTTAGTGAACGAATGAAAAAATGAACTCCAGCTAGGTTCATATCACCCCTCAGTCCCTCTTCTTTGTCTAGAAAACTCTAAATTGTCCATTGGGTTCCTATTTAATTGTTACTCACAATTGACTTTCCTGACTGCTCTTTGTAGACTAAATTATGTTCCAATTATTTGTTACCAAAACATGCTAAATTTCTATCATATCTTTTATCACATTTTATTAAGATTCAGTGTTCAATGAAGGCCTATCTTCTCCACATCCCAGGCCTGTTATGTGTGGTGTTCTGTTCCCACTGCCCATATGATAATTTGCAAATGGAAACTAAAATCTGAAAAATTCTGAAGGAAGAGTGGTAAGAAGTAGATTTCAACTAGAAAGAGCAAAAAAGAAATGAACCGTGAGTAAAGTCTGAAAAGGAAAGGAGTCCATGGCAAGGGTCAAAATTAGATAAAGGAAGAGATGCTTTTGATGAAATGAGGGGAAATCAAGACTTTGCAACCATACTTTTGTGTCTAAGCTATGAAGGAAGCTATGGCACACATAAAATGAGCATGCACACCCTCATCACTCTCCAAGTCCATTTCCCTTTCTGTAGATAATTCTCAGAAGCCTCTAAAAGGTGAGAGAATTTTATAATGTAAATTTCAGTTTCTTGTGACTCTAATATGGTTCAGCTTACATTATTGTTGAAATAGCCTTTTATTCAAATAAATGTGTTAAGATCTGAAGCTGCAAACCTGCAAAGCTGTTTGGAAACCTATGAAACCTATTGGAGGAGCAGATACCACCTGAACTAAACTGGGACATACTGACATTGCACTCTATTTTTACTTGAAGTGTGAATGGTTCACATTTTTGTTTTGGCCCCTTGTTACTACTGATTTATGGTCCTACCATAACTTCTCAATAAGTAGTTCCAAAATTTAAAAAATAAGGTTAGTACTTGTACTAAGCAAAGACCAAAAAAGACCATGTCTTATATTAAAGCTTTATGAAATTGTGAGGCATTCTAATTTGTGTGTGTGTGTGTGTGTGTGTGTGTGTGTGGAGGTTGTGTTTATATATTTATCACAACCCATTTTGCAACTCTACCAACTATATTTTTCAAAGGCTTTATTATTGTTGTTGTTTTTAAATTTTTCTTTCCTCTTACTTGGAAAATGGTATCTCAGGATGTATGATACCTGAGAATTGGGAAGGAAACATTTGACCTTATGAGCATCAAGTGAGATACAGATATAAAATGCCATCTCATGCAGGTCAGTCATATTTCAAATTATGTTTCCTTTAGCAAAGAATGTACCCACCGATAAGCTATCTCATATAATCAATGGGTGTGACTTCCTGCAAACTCTACTCCTGCTGAATCCCTGTAGTTAGTTAGCAGCAATAGGAGAGAAGGAACTTGAAATACTTTTCTACTATTTGTGAACTATAGAATCCTGGCTAAGTAGGAGGTTTAGCCAGACAGCATATTGGTTTCAGCAGACTATGGTAAAGTTAATTAAGGATGATTAATGGAGCATTTTCCCTCCAATGATATCTGTGACAGAACAAAGCTGTCTGAGGCTTGTCAAGCAGAATTTGAGTTGAATGAGTATTTATGTGATCAAATCTGAAGGCTGCCTCTTGACAGAGCGAGGATTCATCAATCAATTGCTCTGGCTCGCAGTGGTGGGAAATTGGTCTATCCGAGTAGGTTCTGCTCCCATCCCCCCTTTTTTTTCATTCAATCATCCCTCAGGCTACAATGCATCTTTAGCTTTTACCTCTGACCACCTTAAGGGCTATCAGAGAAAAGTAAAGGCAAGAGCAAAAACATCTATTATGATGGTTATTTCTCAGCTGAACTCAAACAATTGATTTCTTTAAAGCAGAGGGTTATAAAGTGACACAGGCCTGTGCAAGGAATTAATTGGCATTAATAAAAGTTATTTTACAGCCTGATGAGAACTGATTGTGGGTTTAGTCAAAAACTATCTATCACATAGCTGTACCCTTTTTGTGCTTGTACCTTTTTTCCTTGTAAGACTGTAAGCCATTTCTTCAGCTCCTGTAAAGTCAGTTAATTGTAAGAATAAAGAAGAACAAACACAACTTTTGCTTTCAGCTATATTTTACAATCTGCAGTGGTCAGATTTGGATTCTACATGCAATGGTCATTGGCCCTTCAAGGAAAGGCACTGCTGGCCAGATCGCCTGGGACGGCAAGTTAATTTTCACTCAGGATTTGCAGTCTTGTTTAATTGCCACGGAACAGTGTCACTGCAGAGGTACGATCAGGAATTAGCTAAAATAGCGATATTCATTTATTCTCATGCATTACCTGATTTGATACTCACAAAAGCTTCATGCAAACAGGGGAGCTGTAAGGATTCCTATTTAAATAGCTGTGGAAATTGAGGTTGAATGAGGTTTCATAACTCCCTAGAATGATATGACTGTACTTGGCTGAGATGGGTTATGGGTCTAATTCCAGGCACTCCTACTACACCCTTCCACCTCTTTTTGGACTGCAGTCTTTCTGGGTTATGGCTAACTATTTATTTGCTCTTTCAAATGAAGGAACAATATTTGCACCCAGAATTTAAGTGTAATCATGTGAGGTTTTAATGGTCAGTGCCACTTGAGCAAGTTCAGTCTGATAGTACATTGGCTGATGCCATATTTGATTCTGAGGTTGAATAAGTGCAACTGGGAGTGGAGTATTTCTGGCACAGGTAGGCACTAGGCCTCTTCATGATTTCAGAAGTAGCACTCAGCTGCACAGTCTCTTCAGAGTGTTAGCATGAGAAATACCCAGACAAATGCAGCTTCCCAGAAGAATAGCCCCAATGATTCCTGGGACATGTTGTTCAGAAGAAAAGAATACATGCATACACTCACATATTATTATTGTTGTTATTTATTACGATGTTCATACAGAAGCATTTTTGAAGATTTGTTTTTTTATAGCACAGAAGAATACCTTTTTGATTAATTATCAGAAAATTTCACTGTTTCCTAAGTCATGTTTACTCACCTTGAAACGTTTGGTAATGGTTTTATAATCTACATTCATATCATCTTTAGGAAGCATTTATGAATAATTATACACTAAAATACACAGTGTTATGTAAAAGTGTTGTAATCACTTGCCAACACAGTAGTAGTATTTTGGGGGGAAAGTTTTATTTCCTTTGTTATGTGTTTTCAGAGTGCAAAGTGAGATACATAAAGGAAAATGATATAATAAAAGGATTGCCAATAGATTAGATCAGTTTCAGCTAATACTGATTTCTCTTTATACAAAAACAAATTCTAATTAGTTTTTTGTGTCTCAACTATCACAGTGAGTTTAGATTTCTAAAATCTTTTTGAAATTGGTGATTAACATTCCAAAATTTCCAGATAAGCCTTAGGTTTTCTGCCCCTTTATACTTGAAACTTAGATTAAATATTTTATGATTCCCTTTTTCTTTCTTCAGATGTTTTTCTGTGAAAATATTGAAGGGCCTCATTTGTATTTTTCATATATTAATAATATTGAAGACCTCTTCTATTTTTAAACATTTGTACACTAATAATTCTTTATTCTGTAAAATGTTTTAGGATACAAAAATTTATTAGTTTGGCTTTAGAGGAAAATTGCAAAGAGCAGAAAGGGATGATCCGAAGACGGCAACACAAAGAACTGAACTCTTCAGTCTGTAGTTAATCTACTCTGCCCACTCGCCCGTGTCGTCAGTGCCAGAGATGTCCAGCAAACACTGAGTAGAGAACTATTTTCTTCCTTGTTATACACACTAAATTTCTAAGAATACTCCTGGACTGCTGTACCTATAGGCAGTGCTATCACAGGATGAGCTTTAGCGCTTGCAGTTCACCAAAATCCCTATGTCTGTGTCATTTGAACTATTACTAAGTCAGGTGTTTCTCTATGCAATATTTAGGCGGATAATTTCTTAGACATAGGTACAGGATATGCATGTCTAGTAGATTGAAAAAATTAATTTAGATATACAGCTTTGACCAGGAAGATAATCTAATACCTAGGTTCTGTTGTTTGATGGTCTTTTTACTTTTATTCCAGGCCTACTTTCTTCCTCAGGCTATGTCACTGATAATCACCCCTCTCCCATTTACCCAAATAACTGATAAAATGTCTGAATGGAGTAAGGCGATATCTAGGTTGCTGTTGGACTCTTGAGGGTCCCGGTTTGCTCATCATTGAGCTCAAATATCCAACAGACTCCACTGATTAAAATGAATAGCAAGGTATCACTTACCTATATTAGGTGAATACAGGAGGTCATCTCACAAATTAGACTTAACAGTGTAGTTAGTGGTAACTCAGGGTGGATTTTTTAGTCAGGTTTGGTAAATTGCACTGTAATTGCAAAATTGATATTCATATTATCTGTGAAAATATGAGAACACTCCCAGGTGGAGTACACAGTTTGGTCAGCCAGTGGACATTATTCATTTTGGTGAGCTGGACTAGTTTAACCAAATTCTTTTTATTAATCCTACATGATCCAAAGTGAACATGGCAAGATACTGTTTTGGCAGTTGGCAATTTAAAAATGAAAAGGAATATCCATACATATTTTTTACATATTCTTTTATAACAATGTACACCTTCTTTTATAATGTTTTCAACTGGGTTAATTACAAGGTAATCAAACAGATCATATTTTATTCACATGGAAGGGCGTAGGAGTAGAGGTAAAAAATGATTAAAATTTATCTGAGGTTTTGTAAAATGCTAAGAAAATTTCCTCAGCTAGTAGAAGATATATAAAATTTTAACATTATTAACTCTATCAAAATATTAGTAGCTCTATCTGGATGGTGTTATGTCTGATCTTTTCTGCATCACTGCCTTGAATTATTATGCAATTTTTATAAGATTATAACTAAAAGGTCTGGGTTTTGTTGTTCCAACTTAATATTTCAAGAAAAACTTTCAACCAGAAATATATAAACAAAAAACACTTGAATATGGATTCTCAGTGAAAAAATTTGGATTTCATTCCAGCGCTACAGCGAACCTTTGGCTACAATCTCAAAATTACGCCCAGAGTTTTTAGGTTCCTGAACAATTCAGTAAGTAAAATGCTTATTCTAAGGCCAGACAAAATCATGAGAGGTTAAATGATTTGATGCCATTGAAATGGCACTTACAGAGTATTCTGTCCACCCTAGTCTTTAATCCCAGCACACGTGAAGTTTTTTCTAATTGTTCTGAGGAATTGTTTGCAGTGTACAAACTCCCATCAAACCAGATTTTGATGCTTTTACTAATGTCTCTCCTTTGCTCACAGATCAACAAGGAATTTTCTCTCTTTTCTCTCCATCTCTCTCTCTCTTCTCCCAGTCATTCTCTCCTTATACCTCTCCTCATCCCACCAAAAAAAGCCAAACCAAAACAAAACTACCCCAACATATTATTCTCCATCTCACCTCCAGTCTTTAACACAGGGCACTGTCCTCTATTTTATCTGATTGATTCCTTCTTCCCTTTAGATTCCAGCTTAGATCTGCCTTCATTTGGAAAGTCTTACATATGCCCTCCCAGCCCTTTGCCTTCATCCCCAGCCCTGGTTCAGGGAGGTGCTCTCATGTCCTCCCATTGCCCTGACAGTGCTCGCTCATATATCTGTGTTCACCAGCAGACTGTAAATTGAAGTCTAGGCATATGGCTGCCTACTTATGGTCACATAGCCTGCACATAGTAGGAGCTCAATAAATAATAAATAATGAAAGAAAGCACTGAATGAGAAAAAGGCCCGGATGGACAATGCCATTTTGTAGAAAAGAATTTTAAGAACTTTCTCAAGTGCATCTTCAGATGGAGCATGGCTGTGTACCATAAATCTGCAGTAGAGAAGGGAACAGGCACTACTATTAGTGGGTGAAATAGTGTACCTAATCACAGCCTTCTTATTTATAAGACCAGCCACTTCCATACCTACTTAAGTTTCAGAGTAGATGTGGACCCTAGTAAGAAAATTTGTATTGATATACAGCATCATTGGCTCCAGGACCCCCTTCCCAACTACCAGGCTGAGCCTTTGTACTGGTTTTGACTTATCACTGGCCATCTTCAAACTCTGTGCTGAGGACCTAACCTATTATATGCACCATAAAAGTCTACTCCAAATTTCCCTGAGTTAAAATCTTTACCTTCTTTATAAACTGTGTCAGGTACCATGATTAAGAGAATTGGCACCTGTTTGCAAGCCAAAAAGTCTGTTCAAATCTTGGTTCTAACACACGTAAACCTCAGACAAGGTTGTGATGTGACCTTGGACAAGTCACTTTTCTGAACTTTACTTTCCTCTTCTGTATCCTCATACTTATCCTCCTCAAGTCAGGATACTCACTGGTCCATGTATAAGTTTTTGAGATGATCAAACTCATATTGCAAACTCTAAGTACTATGAGGTTACAAATTGACACAAATTGACAACACAGTCTTGGATATGGAGCTGTCCATCAAAAGTGATGTTAGTTTCCTTTATCATGGAAAGAGATCGTAATACAGGAGCTTTATTTAATTCTGGAATTATGAAATGGGATTCAGAAAGGTGGGGGGTGTCTCTAAATGGAGATATTCCTAAGTGCCCTCTTTTGTTTTGAGTACCTCTGGAAAAGGCTTCAGACTTTATTGTTTGCTACTAAAAATTTAGCCAGATTTTTAAAATACCTTGAGTTCTGAATGTTTAGATTTAGATTATATTTACATTATGGTTGAGTACCGTTCTTTCCTTGCATAGATATGTGAATACTATTTTTGTGTGCAAGTAAGCTTAAAAATTGACTGTCTAAATATTTAACTAGAGTTATTTTAAAAGAATTTCATTATTTATCTTCTTTATGATTTATATTATCACATTCTGTGTCTGTAGTTATGGTTTATCATAAGCAGCCCATCTGCTACAACAGCCAAATTGGAACATTCATATAAGATGAGTTCAGATATCATAAACATGACAAGAGATGGATTACATTTAGTCTTTCTCCATGTTTAACCAGTTTAATTTGTTTCCTATGCAGAAGAGGCTCTAAATTTACTTAATATATGTTAGCACTTAGAAACATAGTTAGAAACAAGGCTAAGGTCTTAACCTATTCATAAATAAATGAGAAGATTCCTGTCGGAGTGAAAGAGAGAGAGAGAATTTATGTCAAACAATCAGGAATTTAATACATAGTGGTCTTTTAGGATGTCCAGTTTGTATACATACTCTTAAGTCATGATTACGAATAACTTCACATCCTATAAACAATGTGACTGGAGAAATTACTCACAGATACAACAAAAAGGGGAAGAAAGGTAAGACGTTTTAACTAAAGCCAATAAGTGAATTACTTTCCCTGAAAAGGTTAAAAATGGCAGATTTATTTTTCGTTGCCATAATATTTGTCTTCGTTGGCCAGCTATTTGAGGTGTTCTCCAGATGATGCAGGGCTCACTGAGACGTCACCACATGACCCCAGGTTCAAAGTTATAGCGGAGTCCCACAGGAGTTTTCCCCTCTGTAGTTTGGGGACTCAAGGAGCCTTAACTGGAGGCTAAGTCTGCTGACTGAATGGAAGTATTGATACCTCTGGGAGGAAAGCTTTCGGTGATTACACTTGATTTCCCTCTGCCCCTGGTAAAGGTCAAGTAGAGGACTTTTTAGTGCAAGCAAAAGAGTCATTCACTTTTCATTCTTTAAGTAAAGGACTTATGTCATATTATTAGTGAAAATGTGATTAACTGTTAAAGCAACATAGGTCTTAATGATCTATAAAGCCATTTCTCTCGAAGTTATGGATTCATTGCTCTGCAGTACTGAATATATGTTGTTCTAGGATCATGTAAGTCATGAATACTAAAAATAAAAATAAATATATTTCTTTGATGATGATTTACTGCCAAACAATTTGGAACTAATATATTCACATTATAGGATGCAAATACAAATGTGACATAACAGAGTGAGTCTTTAAGATGAAGTGTCATTACTTTTGGAAATATGGGCAGTGCCTCAACTTCATCACAGCCGTTGCAACATAATGTTTTGAGAGCCTGTGACTGATGTTTCAACTTGCAGCAGTTTGGTTCTTAAATTCCACACTTAGCAAGAGAATGGTTTCATTCAGCCTCACTGATGACCTAAAAACCTATACGTGGGGATATTTTATGCCATTGTGAATTAGTATGTGAAGTCAGGAAAATGAGATTGGGTGCCTCCTTTCCAGTAGGACACTGAGTTCACAATGAGCACAAAGGCAGAGCCATGGCAGTGGCAGACCCAGCAAAAAAAATGGTCCCACAAGCCTAAGGCCCTAAGGGTATGCACCCACGGCTCCTTGATGGGCTCTGCAGACATCCTCGGCAGTACATCTTGGCTGTATATCAGGGTCGTTTTTCTGTATCAGGACAAAGCCCTCTAGTTACCCAAAACTACTCAGCAAACTAAAAAGCTATACTGAAGCTGAGTGTGTATATGCAAAGTTGACCTTGTTTTCTTCTTCAAGTCTCCGCCTCTTCTCTTTCAATTTTTAAGTTATCTCTTCATTTCTCTAATTCTTTCTTATATTTCATTTCTCTACTCCCCTTCTTTTCCTTTCTATTATTTTTCTTTCCCCTCTCCTTTTCCCTTCTCATCCTGTTTCTTGCTTTCTGAATCAGGATGGAAGATAAGCTTACATTAAGTATGTGAATAGTTCTGATCCTGGCACTGCAAGAACTTACTTATAGGAAAAAGGGTTTTTGGTATCAAGAGAGAACTACATCCTTGTAACAATTATTATGTGATTCTCTTACTATTCTTATATTGGTATTACTAATTTTATTACTGGAATCTAAGTAGATCCATTATTTTCTCAGCAATTTTTTCTATCGGCACAATATGAATAATAAGACAGTTAAGTAGGTTTTTGTGAAAGGCCTTTCAAAAAGAACTTAACAACTAGGAAGGAGGACAAAAGGAAGCAAATAATGGAGCAAAGCACACATTATCTGAGCACTGCAGGCTACTCTACAAGTGAGACTGCCTCAGCATGCATCTAATTTATGTAGCTGATAACCCAAGTTAACAGAGACCCTGGCACTATTATGGAGGTAATATTTTCTCAAGGATGTACAGTCTTAAACAACTTCTTCCTGTATTAGATTCATACATGCTTTTCTTTAACATAAAGCAGGTATGTCTGTTCTCTTGTTCCATTTCATTTTCTTGGAAAAAAGTAGATTTATTACAGGCCAGCTGAATGGAAATTCTGCTTACTGTTTATGACTGGAGTTGCTCTCCCCCTCTCCTGTATTACCTAGGGAATTAGTTCAATATAGAGTCTTATTCCACATCCATTTCTTTATTTTTCCCCACTCCATCCTTCTTTTCAGGATTCTGTTTCAAAACCTGCATTGCCACAGAGCAGCTGGTAGCATTTAGCTACCACCTGCACCAGTAGTTCTGTTTCCAATGGGAGAAAATTTAGCTTACATAAGGCAAAAAGCTGTAAGGTGTTGGCTTTTCCATTTGTATTTGTATTTGTGTACATTTTCTTACTCATTGATGAATGTTCTGCTAAGTGAAACTTAACTCCTTGGTAAAGAATGAGAAACAGTATGGTGTAGCAGTCATTTGTTTCAGTAAGGTTTGGTTACATTGAAACTCTGTCAGCAAGGCGAGAGAGAGGTTGATCATAGCCAGGAAGAGACTCTTAAAAATCTGTAACTTCTTTGAAGGGTGAGAAGGCACCCTCTCCCATGATTTTCCAGGTAACAGTCCATGTTGAAGATTATGACAAGCATCACAATGTGTTCTGGGCTCCCATGAAAGGCACTGTATAGTCATAATTTTAATACCTAACAGTAAATGAATCACCTTCCTATTGCTTGGGAATAAGTTTAAATATCTAAGTTTTTATTAAATAAATTGTTCACAGAACTATACACTGAATATTGACTGTAACTGCACTAGAATTGACTAATGTGTAGTGACTCAAGTCAATGTAGCTTTTCAGTAAATGAAACTGGCTTAAAAGCTGGTCATTTACAAATAATATCTGATGACTAACTGAATGTAAAGTAAACTGAATGTCCTAAGTCATTCTTTCTTACCTCTCTCATTTAATCCTCAATTGCTTTTTTTTTTTTTGTAGGTAGAGGAACTGAATCAGAGGAAGGCTATGTGACTTGGTCAAAGTATTTATTTAGTAGGTGTGAACTCATCCAGATGCCTGGCATAGTCATTTTTAAGGAGAAAAGTTCAGCATTTAGTATTCTTTTACTTAGGCTTAAAAGTTATTAAGAGTCACAGAATATGGTTATACAGTTATTCTATCCAGGAATCTGAACCATGTAAACAAGTGATAGTTTCCTTTTTGAATCCCATAGTAAGATGGAAAGGATCTTAGGAGAAATTTAGCATGATATCATGGCTTTATAGATTAACAAACCAAAATGTACAGCCAAGGTCACCCACTGTTTAATGGCAATGCTAAGACTAGGACCAAATTGAATCCCTCCCTTTCCTCCCTCTTTGCCTTCCTTCCTTCCTTCCTCTCTTCCTATTCCTTTATTCGTTCCTCTTTCTTTTCTTTTCCCCCTTCTTTCTCAAATACTTGAGCCTGTACTTTAAGCCAGTTATCACGCATCTAAGCTAGTTCCTGGAGCTAAGCCATGACTCAGACTCCCTCCCTGCCCTCAGGCGGTCTGAGGGATATGTAAGGGACTGTTGCAGTGCTGTCAGGACAGAGGTGTGGGAGCTCAGGTACTGTGGCGGTTGGGAGGATGCACAACCAGGTCTGGAGGGAGTCAGAGAAAGTTTCCTTGAAGGAATACATCTAAGCTAACACCTAAAGGATGAAGGGGGAGCTACACAGGACCAGAAAAGAATGTTCAGGTTATCAGCCCCGCAGCAAGAGAAGGCACCATGGAGTCTATGAACTGACTTGAGTTCTGTGTGAGTTCGGGAGGACAGGGAGAGTGCTGAGAAGAGACTGAGGTGAATTCCCCCGAAAGATAAATTGATTCAACAGGCATTAACTGCTTGTAAGGAACCATTAGGAACCATGGAGATGACAAGATAATACTTTTTAATTGTAATAGAATAAGCTAGGGTAGTGAATGATAGAAGGATAAATCCCCAAACAAAGGGTACAGATTGTGAGCTTCTCTTGGAGTTCAGAGGAGAAAGAGGTCACTGTGGACTGTAGTAAGCAAAGAATATTTCAAGGATGATTTTGAAAGATGGGCAGCATATCTACAGACCACCATCTTCTTGCATTCCTTTCCTCTATTAGCCAATAGTCTACCATCTGTCTCTATCTTAATGTCCATTCAGTCTTCATCTTACTGCACCCTTCATTTTGTCCACAATGCTTGAAGAGGTCAGTAATGATCTCCAACTGTCAAATCCAGTGTGTTTTTCAGATCTTGATCTGCTATAATGTTCTGAAGACTATTTTCTCCTTATTATACCCTATTCCTCCTCTAGCTTCTGGACCATCATTCACTTCCGCATCCCCCACTAATTCTGTCCCTTTTTCTGTGTTCTCCTCAGTTTCCCCTTCACAGACCTTGAATATTGGTGTTTCCAAGGGTCCAGACCCTAGCCCCTTCCTCCTGGTAACCCTTTGATTTCCCTGTGTGATAATCCATTTGAAGAGACCATCTATTTATCCATTAAGGATTCTCAAATCATTAGTCTCCATGTATACAATTCCACCCTCATGCTGAACAACTATACCTGAGTATCTTACCCACTTTGAATGATGTGAAATCCATCTTCTCCCCTTAGTCCCATTGCAATTAAGCTTTCATCATCTACTTTGTTTCTCAAGCTAGAACTTGAAGGTCTACCTTGACTTCTTGCATTCCTTTTCTTTTCACCCATGTCCATTGATTTGACAAATTTAACATTCTGCACCACCGAGATATTTCTTGATTCTGTCTGATGCCCTCAAATCACACTGCTTTTCCCTTAATTCAGAGCCTCACTACTTACTGCCAAGACTGCATATATGATGCTCTAAATGGTCTCGCTTCTACTCAGGCCCATCCTTTCTAAACGTCAGACATCAAATCTGAGATGATCTTCTGTTTGCATAAGACACTGCTCTGGCTCCCTAGTTTCCACAGCAGTAGTTTTTAACTGTGTTCTGTTGAGTCCCAGGCCCCTTAAAAATGCCTTAAGGGTAGCACTGAGGAAGGGGAAGCCAAGGGGTCTGTCTCCTATCTCCCCCACCCCCTCGTCCTCAAGCAGTGCAGCACTACTTTTTACCTGGGTGATATTTGCATTTGTGCCTAAGATTTTGCTTGGAAAAAAAAAGTGCTCTGCTGGTAAAATATTCTGAAAATTAGAAAGCAAACTCTGTAGCGTGCTATGCATGGGCCTTGATGATTTAGCTCCAAACCCTCTCTTAGCTTCATCCCTTCCCTCTGTCGGGCCCTCACTCTATCACCGGTCACTCGGGGACCTCCTGGATGTGCTGTGCCCTGTCCCTGCTTATGCTGGTTTTCCCACTCGGAAGTCCCCCATGTTTGCTCTCCATCTTCTCCACCCCCTCTCTCTGGCAAATTCCTGATGATGCAACTCAAATCTTGCCCTCACGGCTGTCCCTGAGACAGGAGCCTGCAGAAAGACATTCTTCACGAATCTCATCTGCAGTCCTTCGCACATCAGTCGCCTGCACCTCCAGATTGCTGTCTCCATGGCCTCCCTGATGGCAGGGAGTAAGTCTTACTTTTATCTGTTTGCCAGCTGGTGGGCCAGCATCGCCGATGCAGGAAGGGCTGCTCAGTCCATGTGAGCTGTGCCTGCTCCCCCTCCTGCTGCTGCTACATTGGCAAAGCCAGTGGCCATTTTTGAGTAAAAGAGCAAAATATCAAGAATGGTATTTTAGGTATTTAAGGTGGTTGATCTTAAAGTCAAGTGCAGAATGGATAGAAATGGAGTGAGGGACATAGGGGTCTCATGGAAATGCTCAGAATAGTAAGGTATGAGATTAAAATCTACTACAGGGTCATTGATAAACTGATAGGATAAAAGGATAGATCTTAGAGAAAGAAGGAAGACAAAAGTATGTTCATTTTCTTCAGAAATCCTAACTATGGCAATGAGGGCTTTCGTCATTCCCTTGCTTTGTGTATTTAGTCCATGGAGAACAGATAAGCTGTTTGGTTCTATCAGTCCAGGCCACACCCACCACATAGCCGGAGTGGCAGGAGCCGCAGGAGTAACACGTGCCAAACACTGTGCTATACACCCTGCTCGACTTGCTTTGTGAGAGACAGTGAAGTAAGTACTATTATTTACCTTACAGATGAGGATAGTGAGGCTCAGAGAGGCTAATTAACTTCCACACAGCCTCATGGCTGCGAAGTTGTGACCCAAGGTAGGAACTCAAATCTGTCTGACCTCAGAACTTGACCTCTGTTCCTTATTGCTCAGTTTCAGCAAGCTCTGTTTAGCCAACTATCTCTTGGTCTAATATCTGAATACTCACCTGTGTTTCAGTAATACCTCCTTTGTTAATGAAAATCAGGAAAGTCAGAGCTCCAGAAAGCAAATTCCCTAGATATCTAAAACTCACCTCTTTGAGATTTGTGGCTTGATAATGTTTAAAGGGATGAAAACTTTTCTAAAATCATTAGTCCAGGAAACCAGAAAGCCAGTATTATTGTATTCTTGTCCTAAATCAAGGTAAATTGGCACTGAATAACTCTTGTTTAGGAAAAGTGTATAAGATTTGGCACATTGGCGTAACCTTTGTGCCATTCAAATTGAGGGCAATTTACCTAGACTTGTGAGTTCTCCACCAGGGGTCATGTAACTGAAGTTGTTAGTTAGCTTCCTTGCATTTTGTGCACTTTCAACTTGTTTCACAGTGCAGACTTTACACTTTAAACAAGTTGGATTTCTAATATATGTTAAGTGTGGTAGACTACATGCATCAAAAATTGAGATACTGTTTTAAAATGCAGATTTCTGGACAACCTCAGATCTCTCTCTTTAGTACATTGGGGATGAGGTCTGAGAGCCTTCTTATTTTTATGAAACAGAGCGGAGAGGAGTATAGTGATTGTCCTTTGAGTGAAGTGGAATGAAAAGTGCTAAGTATGGTCGTTAAAGTCTGCAAACATTTAGTAATAGCTGTGAGCCTTGGCAGCTTTATTTTATAGGGTGCTCTCCCAAAAACCTTTCAGCTAGTGACCTTCTGTGGTAATGGATCTCAAGCACACCAGCTCTGTAAATGTTTAGACTCAGTTTTCAAGCAGCTCTGGCACCTGCACTAGTGATCCCTCTCCCTGTCCTTCTTCATTTTGTTGTCTAGTTTGATTTGCATTTCACAATTCCACATATATATAAGTAGTTTTCTAAGGGCCTCCTCTGAGCAGGAGCTCTATATGTGTCTCATTCAATTCTCATAAGACTGCAAAGGAGACATTTTAGTCCCATTGCATAGATGAGAAAGCTGAGACTTCAATAGTCAATTAATGTGTCCAGGGCTGCAGAAATAGGGAGTAGGAACTGAAGTTTGAAGCCAGGTCACATAACTCTATAATCCTGCCTTTTCCTAATAAGCCAGGTTGCTTCATTGCCATGGGCTTCTTTCCTGATAGGTACGGCTACAACGACAGTTAAAGGATGCTATGCAAAGCCTCTGAGCAATGTCACCAAAGCCATTTCTGTGACATGCATGTCCATGGTACATTTTGAGTACTCACCTTACAAAGTTACAACCTAGGGAAGAACAAACAGGTAAATGGCGTCACTTAAGCTTTGAGGCATAATTGAAATCTGGAATTATTTTTAGTGGAAGTTTTGTTGTTTTTACCATTCTCACTAACCTAATTATGAGTCAGTGTTTGGAGTCAAGGGATGACCTTTACTCCAGGCACCACTGCTGATTTTTTAATTAGCAATGATCAGGAGGCCTCTCTGCAGCGAGACATGTTCAGAATCTGCACCATTCTGTACAGTTGGCACTGGCCACCTGTGGTTGTAGAACGAGACAGCTAGCATGACCAGGGGACTGAATTTGCCATTTGAATTAATGTATGTTTAAACTGAAACAGGCACCTGTGGCAAGTGGTCACTGGGTTGAGCGGCACAGGCCTAGGGAAGTATGTCCACAGGAAGACAGTGAAATCCAGTGGGGAAGAGCAATGTGGAGCCAAAGTGACTGGCTCATCAGCCTGTGGGGCTTTATGTAAGTTACTTGACATCTCGGTTTTTCATTATTTTTATATTAAATGGCAATAATAGTGGTATGTACCTCACATGTCAGTTGTGAGGGCTACATGAACAGGTTTAGGTAAAGATTCTCAGAACAATGACTAGTACACAGTATATCCATGTTAGCTGCTGTTATTTTAACTATTATTAGCTCAACTTGCTTGTCTTTTTGGTAAGTTGAAGCACCAATAATAACATGCTAGCTGCTTGGTAAGCATGTATTGAATTACATTTTTGAAATCTCTCATATTTAAGCCTTTTGATACACAGCCTGACGTGTATACGTACAGAGGATTCCTGGAGAGAGTCTCAGAAAACGCCTTTCCTTTCTCAGATATGCAATAAGAAAATTCAAGTCTGTTGGTTAAAATGAATGAGAAGGAAAGGAAGTGAAAAGGCTCAAATACTTACAAAGAAAAATATAAAATCCTTTTATTTCTTGTCCCAGGTCACTCAAATACCCATTATTTTAAGACACCCATTTCAAGTTTAAAATGTATGAGGATGTGATCAAGTGAAGCGGCATTTTAATAGGACACATGATAAGTAGTAGGAAATTGCTCTCGTCAGGCATATCATAAATCGATCTTGGTGATTTTTATTAGCCAGTCAATATATAAGAACCTTGTACCTTGAAATAACCACACACACCTAAAGACATTTGCAAATCACATATGGTGTATGGGTATGTCTGTGTGTGTGTGTGTGTGTGTGTGTGTGTGTGTGTGTGTACCTATATTAACATTGACATAAAAATTAGGAAAACCTTTTCATTTAGTGCCAACTAAGTCTAGCCACAATAGATTGAAAATTTGAACTACCTTGGCATGCCATAGCTTCATAAAGCCTTGCAAATGGCTACATAAATATTTTTCTAAGTGGAAATCATATTAGACCTGAGGCTTAAAGGGCTGTAGATAGGAAAGAGAGGTAAATAATTTCCTTTTCACTTTCTGATGGTATTATAAATGCCAGACAATGGAAAAAACTAGCAAAATTAAAAAGGAATTCCTAAAGTAAAATACCATAGTGGATCACAAATTGTCTTTATTCTTCATCCGCATTGCAGATTTCTGTTGACTACACTACCAACAGCAGAGTTTATTAGAGAATGACTCATGCTTAGTTTAGGCTGGGCTGCAAGTCTAGACCAGAGATGGTGTCAGGGGTGGGACTCAAGCGACGCCATGCTATCAGTGATTGCTTATGGCTGCTTGGTTGACAGTTCAGCTCAACTGAAAGAAATCTAATTTGTCCTTTTACTGAGTTGTAATTTGAAGTTTTTGAGGAAAAGGAAACTGAGGTCCTTCTGAAGAGCTTTGTTGATCACAGTTGCCAGACTACACCTTGATTAGTTGGTAAAAGGTGCCAAATATATATATTTGTCAGTTTACTATGAAGTAATTCTCTCCTTTTAAAACCTTTCAGTGGCATGCTACTGAGATGGCTCTATTGTTACAGCCTTGTTTAATTGTTGACTTTGTGTTGATTTTATTATTCAGTGGGCCCCACCTATTGTTTCAGAGGTCAACAAGCTTTTTCATTGCATATCATCTGAACTGTAGCCCTGGTCAGCCACGCTCTTTATTCTTAGGCAAACATTCTGCAGCAGCTGGGTTGGAAACCATCATTCCACACATCACAGCAAATCTCAGACAACTTGAGTTTAATTATTCCCTGTTGACTAGCTTTGCCATTACTAAAATCTCTTTTAACACACTGACATCGAGAGTGGAAGTGTAGGGTTTCTGAGCTCTCAGCACAATAGCTTTTGCATTAATACCTCACCGTTTATTTCATAGAGTAAAAGCCTGCTTGTGGTATCTTAAATTTATTTAAACATAAATTGCAAAGAAAGACATGGGTGACAAAATATAGCTATATATAGTGGAAAGAAAGTCTGTGAATAGGCTTAGATATTTTTTCTAAAGTGCCTTCCTCTTATAATTTTTTTTGCCTTTCAAGTACCTGTCAAAATGATTTTAATCACCCTTTTGTTTTTGTTAATTTTTAGAACACATTTATGTTTTATTACTCAGCTAAATAAATAAAGTGGGTATAGTATCCCAAACGGAACTTTTCATGATGTTTAACAAACTGTAATTTCATGATTAATAGTGCCTAATCTGAATGTCCCATGAAACTGTGCAGTGAGAGGTGTCCAGTGTTACTAAGGTTAGCACCCTCACAAAAGGGACAGTTAGTGATTGTTTCCAAGGAGCTTTATGGTCTGACAAGTTATGAGAAAAACAATAAAACTTTGGCATTTGAATCCAGCATAACATACCCTAGGATTTATCACTACCTAGAAGTTAAGTAATGCCAAGGGAAAGAACTGAGCAATTTGTTTAAAATTTTTTAAGATCTCAAACATAGAAGAACCTAGCATGTGGTCACTATTGCTTTAAAGTTACATGTGTTTAGCAAGCTATCTTAGCTGGCAAACACACTTTGATTCCAGCAAATACACTACCAGAAACTTCTGCTTCTTTGCTGGCAATACACTGTTTTCCCCATCCAAGCTCCAAGCTTCCAGATTATGCCTGTAGAACCTACTGAAAGAGGTGGGATTAATTCTGAGGGGCCAATGTCCTCCATGATGGTGATATCTTGACTCTGTTCTACTTGAGGATTGAAGCACATCCCTCATTTTACAAGTAATATTTTAAAATCCCAAATCTGATTATGTCTCTCCTGTGTCAAAATTCCCCCAATAGTTCCCCATTGCATTCAAGATACAGTATAGAATTCATAGCATTACTGTGCAGCCCTCCATCCATCATCTGGCTCCTGCAAACTGCTCAACCAATTCCTTTTTTCCATTCTTCAGTCAGACAGGTCCATTCTCAGTTCCTAAGCTTGCCTACAGGCTTTCATACACTTAATTAATTAATTCATTCATTCATTCATTCATTCATTCATTCTTCCATTCAATGTTCATTGAACACTAACTGTGCCAGGCACCATGTTGGTTGCTGAGGGCTCAGAGGTAAAAAAGATGTGGTCTGCATCCTCCTGAAGTTTATAAACTCATCGGCAAGCCAGAAAGGGAACAAATAACAACAAAAGCTCTTCTCTTAAGACTGTTTCTCTTACACATGGCTATCTAATTCTTTATTTCATGTCTCATATTAACCATCCTTTGATGAGGGACACTTTTCTGATCCTTGCTCTAGGTTAGAGCATCTTGATACACAGTAAAGAAATAAAATAGAACTAAATTAATAGAAATTATACTCAAGGACTTTATAAAAGCCCAACTTGACTCTGTGGCTTCTGGATTTTTATTGAGTTTTCACTGGTGATCTTTACTCACTTGGTGATGTTTTAGTCCCTGTGGTTTAAGGTCATGACTTGTTTGGGCAAGGGGCTGGCATACAAGATAAAGAAGATCTCTGAAAGAGTTAGAGGGAATCATTTGTTGAGTATCTATCCATAAATATTTTATTACTATTAAAGTGTTTTATCTTTATACAAACATTGTGAAATGAGTATAGAGACATAGAAGAACGTATAACTACAGCCCAGAACTCTAGGGACAGACCATTCAGATCTGCCAGAGTCCTCCCTGTTTCCTCAACTGTCAACTGGAAATAATAATATCTCTTTCTTAGGATCATTGAGCGAATTAATGAGATAATATACACAAAGCCATCAGAACATGCCTAGCATATTGTAAGTGCTGGCTCTTACTGTTTCTCCCATGTTTTAGAAGAGGAAAAGAGTTTGGAAGGGTTAGGGACCATTTGAATATCATAAAGCTAGAAATAGAAAACAGCAGAACCAGGACTGAGATATAAATCGGCCTGATTCCAGACTCTAGCATCTATTCTCTATTCCAAAGCAAGTAAATATCCACTCCTTGAATAAAGGTGACAAAAAAGGCAATTAATGGTTAGCAGAAAAGAAAGAGTCTGCTTTTTAAAGCCTGAATTTTAAGACATTGTCTTCATGCCTGGTTTCTGTGACTTAAGTTGTGCTTGATTTCTTACATAATGGGCAGCAGTGGTCATCTGAGTAATATGCCAGATGGCTGCATAAATCCCTGGGAAGTAGCATATTCTTCTGTTTAATTTTAAAATACTATGTGTCAGGGTTGGGGAAGGAAGATAAGAGAGGAATGACCTTGTCTTGTGCTGATAAATTGCTTTCTCTAAATATACCTTCAGTTGAACACCATTCTACACAGTCTCAGATCTGGTGCCTTTCCTTAGAGGGTACAAGGAAAGCCGTGGTTTAGGAACAAAATACCTGTATTAACCTGATAATGGATGAAATATCTCTTAAAAATTTTAAATAATTGAAGTATTGTTGATGTGGCTGATAATTTAGGTGTGAAATTATTGAGTCTAGACTTTTCCTTACATAAAGATGTTTCCACTCAAGCTTTTTTTCTTGCATTTTGTCCTTTACAATTATTACTTTGTCTACCTGTGTTTTGAAGAAGTCCAGATTATTAAACAGGAAACCTCTTTAATTTGATGTCATGCATGCATTCCTGACACTAGTAATATATGGCACTAGTAATATATAACAGTACTAGAAGGAAATGTTTACTGGTATGACTGTTACCAGTTTGTTCAAAAAATTTAGTTCCACCTTAATTGAACATCTAATATGAACCAGGGAAAAAGATATATAAGATTGTTTTCTAGTGTTAGAAATCTTAGAATTTACTGGTAGATATATATAAAGAAATATTTTTAAGGAAATGGACATAGATTTATGTCTGTGGTATTGTAGAAGCACAGCAAATTGCCTAACATTGCAGGTTTGGGAATTTGCTACACATTTCTAGAGATGAAGTCTTTAAAATGATGTGTATGAGTCAACCTAGTAAAATTAAGGGTAGAAAGTGTGAACTGAGGAAGAGGGGCCTTCCAAAGCAAAGACTCAGAAACTGAACCACAAGGATGACTGTGAAGACTTGCAATCTGGTCTGTACTTACAGACTGCAAAGTATGAAATACGCAGTAAGAGGAAACAAGTCTGACAAAGCTGGTGGAGGCCACAGGTAGTGTTCTGTGTGTCATGTTCCTTGGCCTTCAGGCTGTCAGTAATGGACAGTTACTGAAGGACTTTAAGTGGAAAATTAACATGGTTTGATTTGTATGCAAGTTAAGTCACTGGTTGCATTTGGTAGAATGGGTCTGATGTCGAAATTCAGGATGCAAGGGGTTAAGCATGATAAGTAAAGGAGAAGGCAAGCAATAGTGAGAAGCAACTGATAGAAATATTTAGGAAATACAATTATAGAGTTTCTGGATTGGATTTGGAACATGAAAGAGGCAGAGAGTTTAAGATAGTGCAAGTAAGAGAAAGTGAATGAACATAAAATATTTTCAGAGTTGGCCACACTGAATTTAAGATGCCCCCAACTGGCTATACCAGTCTGGAGTTCAGAGGGGAGCTTGTGGTTAGAAATATTGTCAGAGAGTTAACAGCACAGGGAGGGAGAAAAGACTCAAGTTTTGAGAATGGTTGGAAGAGACCTTCCTTAGCAGACATGTTAAAGGGAAAATGGTCTAAAGACAAAACCCTGGGAGAAACCCAGCATTTACTCATCAAGGGGAGGAAATAATCCCAGTGGAAGATCCTGAGAAAGAATCCACAGGAGTAGAAGGCAAACCAGGAGAGGAGTCATGAATACCAAAGAAGTAGACCATTTCAAGGAGGAAGTGGTTATTTATTAGCGTCAAATGTAATTTTCACCTACATTTTATGGTGTTGCTATGCTTACTTTTTATTGCATTTGTTAATGATGGAAATAAGTATGTAAAAACAGGGACAAAATGAAAAGGTGTGTCCCCTCCTTAGGGTAAATTATGGAAAGAACATTTTCATGTTAATACAATAATTATTGCATCTTTTAACTGATAATTTTAATTATATAGTACTTAGAGTTTATACAGTGGCCTGGTAGCCAGTATCACTTTATTTTTGCAGGGATCCAGTAAGACAAGTATTAAGACCTTAGATTTACGTCCTTTTTCCAATCGTAGAAAATGATGCACACTGCGGCTAAGTGACTTGCTGAGGCTAGCTGCTGGTAGGCTGTAGTGCTTAGACAATACAGTGTTATGCCCTTAGCTTCCTGACCCATTGGGCCTTCATGATACTATGTTAGAATCCAAACGTGATGAAGAATAGTGTGTATTCCTGTAAATGATGGACACAAAATCTTCATATCCATTCTTCAGGTTTATAACTTTCCTTCTAGTTGTTAGCATTCTAAATCTTCAATATCATAATATTTCAGTCATTAAGATGTCAATTGCCCTTTTTATATAATCTCATTTCTGTTCCACTTTCCATACTCATAGAAAGGAATTTGCAGTAACAGTTTGTTTCTTCTGACATTGTTTATTTGGGTGATAATTTCTAGATACTTAGGCCTTTAATTACGTCTACAAGGATATCTGCAGAAGCAAATAAAGTGAAAACCTATATACAATGGAAAGGAAGAAAAGAAATGTACATTTGTTGGGATTTTATAGGATACTGGGAAACATCTTCAAAAAATAAATAACAATCTGTTCAAGACAACTCAAAAAATTAAATCCTTATCTTTGGAGGGGACATGATTATATTACTTGATACAAGGTATCTGCCATCCCAGTTCTTGAACAGAAATAGCATTTTTGTGTTGGGTCAAACCCTGAGCAGACTTTACAAAAATTTTGCATATATTTTTCTTAGTGAAAATTTATAGCTCCCTGCTATTCTACATTTCCATCATTTCCTTCCTCTGCTTCAAAGTAACATACATGCAAAGTTAGTACCAAATTATTTATTCCAGTAATTATTTGTTTCATTTACAATTATTTACATTTTTGAGGGGATCAATTTCTAAATACATTTTTAACATCATTTTTATTCTTCTCTGTTTAAAGGATTACAATGGCCATGATATAAAATGTCAAAGAGCTTAATAACTGTTATAAAACAGAATTTCAAATTTGTAGTTCATCAAACATGTATTGGTACTTACTATGTATAAACCACTGGGCTAGGCATTAAAAGAGATATACAAATGACAAGGGCCCTGTGTCCAAGAAGAATCAAGTCTAGTAGAGAATTCAGGATGAAGGAAAATCAAACAATCTACCTTTTATTAGTATTGGTTAACAGTAGATTTCTTCATGAGAACCAAAGCAATTTAATTCGTTCTTATAATCTCAGCAAACATTTCTAACCAGTAGAAAAATACAATAGCATTTTACTTCCAACCTCTGCTTCCTCCAAATCTTCACTATTGCTTCTTCTTTGCTTAAATAGCAAAAAGAAAAGGTGTTTTCTGGTAGACAATTTACGTTTAAAGTTAAATTATGCATGTATATACTTAGAGAAGAGAAATATTCTTAATGCAAGGAATTTATAAGCATATAGTGATATAAAAACAAAAACAAATCACAGGACAACATTAGACTATCTATTTTGGGGTTTTATCATATGCATATGGAAGAATGTTCTATAATTTGCAAATGAAACAATGCCCATTGGTTTAGAACTTGTAGTCTTAGAATGGAGAATCAAAAAGTCTATAGTGTTGGGCATGCCCTGGTGGAGAAGAATCTCAAAAGCATAAGTAAGTTTATTAAAAATGGGTTAATATTGTTAGTTCCATTTTCTTATTCAGCTGCTGAGTTCAACATTGAGCGCTTTTCAATAATATGAAAGAGAAAAGATCCCCAGCTGCTACTTTTATTTGAAGGGACACTGAGTTCTCCTGATCCTAGGTAAATTACTGGGTGAGTCCCTGTGAAGCTTTGTGGAATGTTTCCAGAATTAAAGAAGTTGGCTCATAATGCAGAGCAGAGAAACCACCATAGCTTTAGACACTTTGTGCTGAAAAGAAAAAAAAAATTGGCCAAGTTCACATTTTTGGCACCCACAGATGTGTGTATACCTTTGAATTATGCTTTCATCTTACTTGGTGTAATTAAGTACCGTAGGAGACAATATAATTTGAGGGTTACCTCTGAGAGAACAGAGAGGCTTGGTGTTGACTTTTAAGGCCTGAATTGAAACAATTTTAATGATTAAAATAGATATCTAAATCAAGAAAAGTATAAATGGAATAAATGGAATGATTGGATCAGAAGAGGGTTTGCAGCATTAGGCATGCATATGAAATAGCTATAGCTTTTGTGATAGTCTGGGGATTTCATTTCCAGGATGAACTACATAAATGGCTAAATATAATTTTCCTAAAATATTACTTCATTGGGCCAGTAGTAAGATATCATCTTGGCCTTTGTATTTGGCTGCTGACATTTTCTTCTTTCCCATGAAAAAAGTGTAGAACTGCCCTCATATAGAATTGAGCAGGACAGAGTATCATGCTGCCCCTCTCTGTTTATTAAGATAAACTTCTGATAAGATGGTTAAGCAGGAAGTTGGGATAGTTCAGGGAAACTTAAGGCTACTTCTTGCTCTCACTGTCTGGGACATATTATTTTACATTTGCGACATCTATTTTGAAGGTTTCTTTTTGTAAAGTACAAGATGTCCTGAGTTTTGAAGATACTTTAGTTTTTCTTTTTGAAGTGGGTATTGTATAATTAAAGTATTTCATTATTTTCATTTGTATTAACACTGAGATCAGGACAAACATTTAGTAATATGAGAAAAAGTATGCCACTTAGCTTCTGGAATGTTTGCAAAGAACATAGCAGAACACACTTGGAAGTATAATTGACATCAATTCTATTTATAAATAATTTTTAAGGCATATTAATTTTTCAGTCCAAATTAAATTGAGATTAATTTAGCCTCTTTTGGTAATTCCAGACATTGATTTTCTTAAGATAGTTCAAGTTTTTCTTCTACTTAAGATGTCTGAATCAGGGAAAGATTTCGCTGTGACCTAGGATAAGATACTAAGTATTGTATTTCTGCTAAAGATTGTGTGTGACTTTTTCCTACATGAACTAATACAGCAGAAAACAAATCCTTGATGGCTATTTTTCTCAGCTAAAGCACACTGTTACATTAATTTATTCTATGCTTATAGAGTGAACTTGTGCTAGATGAGGGAGAAATATTGCCTATAACTTTTTAAAGTGTAGAAAACAAAGTCTGAGCAAATATAATTTGTTTATTCTTACCCACATTGTACCTTTTCTATTAATAATGTGTCTAAATTTAATGTTGATGAATTTTATCTATAATCTATTCTAATTATAATTAGAATTATAAAAAAAGTATAAATATTTTTACTGTATACTTTGAATTTTTATGTATGTGAAGGAAATTACCTCTGCATGGAAATTTAATTTTTTTCCTAGTATTCCAACTTTTCTGTGTGGCTTTCCAGTTGTCAGGTCTCAGTCAGAAGAACTCCCTCATTGAAAACCAGTGTAGTATTTGGTTATCTACAGTCTAGACTGGCTGTCAGTTTTAAGCACCAAGAATCTAACAAAATGAACTAATGAGGTCTCCAAGACAGTTTTGATGTGGGAAAAAAAGATTGTACAGTCAGCATAGAACCTTTAAGTCGATAGAGTAAATGAGTTTAGAACCTTTTTGGTTTGCCCATAACCAATTATAATGCAATTGATGTTAACCTATCTGACCTTAGCAGGATCTTAATCTAGAAAGTGGTGACATTTACCAATTTCACAGTTCTAATTCTTTAACTTAATATCTCTCCACCAAAGCGAAATAAAACAATACTGTAATTTAATAAAGAATGAAATAGATTAAAGCAGCATAAAAAAACAGATAATACTGTAAGGTAGAAAATTATCAGTAGTAGCTGTGGAATTTAAGGCATTTCCAACAAGAACTCAATACAAAATGTTTAAAACTGGTTTAAAAATTTCTCCTAAAAGTCATCAAATTATTGAACAGTAGAACTGAAATTTTTACCCCCTCCTTATGTTATCACATGACAGGCTGCTATTCTCTTTTATTTCTCAGATATTTTCTTTTTGTTTATTTTACTTATTTTATTTCATGAAGAATATTTTAAATATATATTCTTAGACTATCAATGTCAGTAGCTGGATGGATAATAACACTGTTAATGGAAGCATGGAAATGGAAAGACAAGTACTTAAGAGCCATTTAAACATTCTGGTGTTTTGATTTTATTAACAATTTGAAGCCATGCGTGTGTGTGTGTGTGTGTGTGTGTGTGTGTGTGTGTGTGTGTGTGTGATATGCACAGAGTCGATTTTCCTTTTTTAGGGTTGCTTATCTATTCATAGAAGTATAGCTCATATATGTATAAAGTAAAATTTCAATTTTCCAAGAACAATATAACTTTTTCTTCTTGGAGGAAGAGTTGGAAGGTAGAAATTAACCATGGTGAAAAGCAATCATAGTGGATTTGTGAAAACAGTTTAAATTTCTGTTAATCATCTGAATCATCTACATATGAGGAATTGTTTATAATTTAGAGCTGCATAGTAGATAGATAATAAATACCACAGCATTTCCTTTACCGTAGATGACCTTGAGTTCCCTGGCCAATCAGATGTGTTATATGTGGAGAAATTCCCTCTGCCTCTGCTCTCTGCCCACCTTAGCACTTAGGAATGGCTGGCCCATAGAAAAGCCTAGAAGGCTCCAAGGCTTGCAGGAAAACTTCAACATAGATGAAGAGGGAAAAGCCCAGGAAGTGAATATGCAGCTGGGGATACATTTCCACCCAATTCATCCCCTAGATTAGAGGCAAATAGATGAAGAAAAGAGTAACTCTTACTAGGAAACAGTAAATAAGATTTTATAAAAATAGACAATGACATTTTGGCTATTTCTTGCCAAGCAGTTTAAATAATTTATGTACATTTATAAACATAGTTTATTTATGCATATTTAGTGAATGCAAACTTTTGAGCTCTTGTTTTTACTCTTTTGGATTTAAAACACTAAACCTATAGTTAAATGTTAAATGCACTTTAACTCAGTCATTTGTATTCAACAAATGTGCCATCCACACCTCTTCACTACCTTACTTAGTATAGTCACATACATAAGTACTGATGTATAGATACACTTACATACAACTCCACTCCTGGAAAGGGGCTTGAAAATAATTATGAAATATTGAGTTGTTCTGCAAAAACTCCTTTTTAATTTATGTTTGGAGTGACGTTGAAAGAGTATAAAAATTTAGATAATTCAGATAACGTGTATTGGAATGTTCTGTAGCACCTTTGAGGCAGCTACGAAAGGTCCTAAAAATAAGAATGCAATCTCCTGTTCTTTCTCAAACTATTACTATTGTTATTATTCCAGTGTACATTAACCTGTTGTTTTCTACAACCCATATAATAAATAGGAACCATTAGCATCTTTTAAGAAAAATTTTGCCTTGTTCAAGGATAAGTTGTTTCGGTAACCACTGCTGTAATTACCTATGAGAAAGCTGTGACCATAATAGAAAGCTATTGAGATGAACAAGCAGCAAGAGCAGGAAGAAAAAAAGGGGGTCTCCGGGCGGTGAAGGAGACGGGACCCTTCAATGGGAGTGGAATTCATGATACACAGAGTATGGCCCAGCTGTTTTGGAACATTAAAAATCCCTTCACTTAAGTTGTTGAAAGCTACAAAAAAAGACCAAATGTTTTCCATCTCAAAACACATTTTACTTAGCTGTGTTTTGAAAGCTGTTATCTAAACATTAAAAAAAAAAACCCAGCATATTTTAACATGATTTCTTCCTTGGGTGCAAATCAGCAGTTATAATTTAATTTAGGACAGAGAGTGAAAAAGGTAGAAGGAAAAAGCACTTTTTACTCTCCTACCTACTTGTTTATCTTTCCTTAAAGTACTTGAAGGACATAAAACAGGGAAATAAAAAAGTCACCAGCATACAGTTTTGTTAACTTATCTTGTGAACATTAAACATTATGCCTCAAATTTCGTATGGTACATAAAGTGTTTCGCCTTGCAAGATCATGTGTACAGCACTTCAAAAAAGGCAGTAGGACAGCTCACTAAATGTAATGGATGTGTAACAGCAGATCTTTAGATCTCTTGTATTTAGCATGACAACTTTGGGTTCTTTAGGTGCTTTAAACATGATATCTAAAACCACATATTTTTTTCCCTAGTGATGAAAAACATAGACTGATTACAAACTTCTCTTCTGCTGTGGATGACTTGACCATCAGATTCAGTTGCACCATTTTGATTATACTCTATCTCCTTTTGTTACTGAAATTAATCAGTTTTACAACTCTACTTTCTTAGTATATTTTCATGTTTTTCCTCACGCAAATGAATTCTTACTGAGCATAAACACAGTTTGGAAATGTGTTGTATAAGGATGCAATAAACAAATTTTATTTCTATTACCTAATGGTTTTAAGGGGTGAAATCTTAGATGTTTTTTCATTACATGCATCCATATGTGTCTTCACCAAAATCTCCAAGAGTTCTTATTAAGCTGTGTCAAAAGATACCTTGAAACTGAGGAACTGACTCCCACTTTAAGACTTATAAACCAATTTATTTCCAGTCTAAACTTATGTTGATCATTATGTAGACTAAACTTTTTCTCAGGAAACTACTAGGAACATGGCTTACACAAAGAGAAGGCATGGGATCAGTACCTTGCACCCGGGATGCAGACCACAAGGGGTTTTTGAAGATAAAAGCATAAGGAAGTTTCAAACAGTGTAAATAGTCAGATAAGGAAGCAGATAGCAAGGGCAGACATGCTAGATTTAGGAGGAAACCACCACTAATAACCCCAAATGACTTTCCTTGGGCTGTGAGACATAATTATGGTTTAATGACATAATGGTAAAAATAAAATTTCATTTTTGTATACACATCCCTATTATGACATTCATAATTATGGACAGAAAAGTAACAAATTGTATTATCTTCTCATATTTGTATCTTCTTATTTTTACACAAATCTAAGTGAAGAATACAAGATGAAGACAGGTGATGTATTTTCTAGGGTCACTTTTGAGAACCTTAGTAGATTAGAATTTTACCTCTAAGATTTGCCTCCTCTCAGTCTGGAATACTGAATTTCCTTTTCATGTGCTGTTTCCTAACAGACTGCAATTAAAATACATTAATTAATAAGAGTAATTGAAAATGGTATAATGCCACAGACCAAGATTTGGTACAAATTTGTTCTCACTCTGATTATGACTGAGCCTTGGGGAAAATCATGTTTTCACATTTGCAAAATGACTGTATTAATAACTAACCTGCAGTATAGATTTCAGGATGGCTCAGGAATCTATATTGGTCTTGAAAATACTCCTATGGGGGCTTCTTCCTTTATTTATCTAGTATTTATATTAAATTAAGGTTAGCATTTCTTGTGTTCCCTGTCAATCAGTAGTTGGCCCAAAGTGACCTGAATGCCAACTCCCAAAATCAGACAGATGACATTTTGGCGAATTCAGAGATCAGTCTTTGAGGTCTTTATGTCTGAGGTAGTATAGCATTGGGAGAAGATTATGGCAATATATACAGTCAGATTGATCAAGGTTTGACTCTCATATGATTCTAGACAACTTATTTACTTAGTCTTATTGAGTTCAGTTTTGTCATCTATAAACAAGGATAATAATCACTTATAGCCTGTTATAATTATTAAATGAAATGATGCCTAAGAAGCACTTGACACAAAGTAGGCACTTAATAAATGATGGTATTATGATCATTATATTTTATCATCTTGCCACCATCTCTTGCTTCTATTACTTTAATGGCTTTCTAATTGGTCATACAGTGTCCACTTGCTCAATCCTAGTACATATGTCACTTTAGGGTTTTTGAAGATGAGAATTTGGCAAGAACCATGCCTGATTTCTTCTCAGAATGAATTAATAAATGAGTGAAGTTAACAAGACTAATGTTAGAAATAAAATATTTAAATACACTTGCTTTTTTAAAAAAAGGTAATGGATATCTTTTGCCTACATTTCCAATCAAAACCAAATAATTTGCAAAAAAGTTAAATCCATGGGTTGACATTAAGTGACTACAATACAGAAAACAGCAATGGGGCACATGTATTTAGGCATTTTGCTTGTGATTTAAAATTATTTTGCGATTTTTGTTATTATTACTACTATTGCAAATGAGCTGCCCAAAACATAAACTATGTTTTTCTTTGTTTTACAAAATAGAAAGATCCATTATCAGAAAAAAAATGTTTTTAGTTTACCTGCAAAGCATTATGCCTAGATATGTACCTTCACTTATTATCAGTTATTCTTAAAATATAACTTCTTAAAAAATAATTACTCCAGAAATTTTATGAGGTTACTTACTGCTTTTAGATTTTACCAGGATAATTATTTTTCAGTGTTCCTTTACTGTATGCTGACAGATTTGCTCAGCATAGAGTATAAACCCATCTGGCATATTAGAATCCATCAGGAAAATTAATCTCTTTGTTTAGAACACACATGAACATACACATATCTAAGCCACTACAATCTACATTTTTAAAACATATGGGCATGATTTTATACACCTAAGAAATAAAAGGATGCTGGGTTTTATCAAAACAAACAAACATTGAAAATACATTTAACCTAAGTCCTGCAAAAGTTAAGCTAGGAATGTTCTTTTCCACTTTTGCCTAGCCCTTGATTGAGTGCAAGTGTCACCTCTTCCATAAAGCTTCTCCTACATGCCAGCTTTTACATGTCTCCCTCCTGTCTGAATCTCTGAAGCACTTATCATTTGAGCCACATAATTTAGTACTTAATGACTTACAGTCTTACACTATTTGCTGTTCTTTCAAGTAGCTTAGTCTTGTCTTTCTAAATAGATTGCATGGGCCTTAACAGCAGGGACAATAGTTTACATTGATGTTTTATTCCCTCTGGCTTCTAAACCTTATCCTATAGCATATTTAGTCTGATCATTTTCAACCTCTGAATCAAGAGCCAAGAACTTGGAAAGAGTGGTGTGGAGTTGGGGAGATACCCCAGAGTTATTCCAAAACCAAGGAGTCCATGTGAAATTGTGTACTTACATGTGCATGTGCATGTGGGTATATGTAGGCATGAAGACATCTGAAGAACTTCAGATTAGATACAGACTTGCTAACTTCCAGCATGTCTGTGATATATGGCCACATTCGCAAAAAGGATGTAGAATAATATATATCATATAATTCTATTTTGGTAAAAACAAAACATATATATATATATATTTTTTTTTCTCATTTTTGGTGAGGAAAGAATTCTCTAAGAAAAAAACACACAGGACTCAATATCAATGACCTCAGAATGGTGAAACACCTTTGTGTTCTGTTAATTGTTGAAATAAGCATGTGTTGCTTTTGTAATTTGAAAGATTTGAAAGAAAATGTTTAAAAATGAAAACTGCAAAGGAGATATCAAAGCGAAGTGGAGCAATAAATAATATAACTAGGTTCTTTAAAAGGAAAATAATTAAATTCAAATCCAACCTCTTTGCATAGATTGGTGGAGAACCACTGGGGATGTGGAAAAAGCATTAGCTAAGAATAAAAAATTCTGTTTTCCAGCTGCAGGTTCACCACTTACTAGCACTGGGACCTTGGGTGAGTTCTCCAATGTCTGCATTTCTCTTCCATTTTTTTATTGTGGTGATAATTTGGCTTGTCATACCCTCTCATGGTTTTGCATCATTAGTGACTTAATTAACTAATTTAAGTGAAAGCCCCTTGAAAAGGATGTTACCCCTACGATTCTCTCTGTCACATCTGTTATGGTTTGGTCTGTACTTACGCAAACCTGGCAGTCTCTCTGGGGGCCCAGGGATATGGTTGCCAACAGCCACTTTATCAGAAGGGGCTGCAGCCCCCAGAAGAGGTCCTGCAGGCAGGGGCGAGGTCCTGGCCCATGGCAGATTTGAGAGGGGAGAGAAAAAGACTGCTAATACTATTTTCAATTGATGCATCTGGCACTGATATGGCTGTACTGCCTTTCTTCTAGATGTGGGGTGAAGTTGGGGGCATTCCTGGTAAATAGTTGAGCAGGGTACTTCTATGTTCAATGATCAACATCTTAGCCATTTTATAAACAATAACAAAAAAAACCAGTCTGAATTTGCAAAAGAACTTAACCATAATTTGGTATATGTCCCCAAACCAACTGAGATTCATGATCTACTATATGAGGGTTCTTAGAAATAGGAAACAAAGTTTTCGGAAATCTTGTCATAATGTCGCCACTCGGAAACTTCTAATCACTGCCTTTCTGTTTTCAGTCCAACATAGCCTAACTTCCAACAGGCTTTGGGAAACTCTTCATAATTTGGCCTTATCATGTTGTATTCACTAATGCCTCTCAACTTCATGGCCCGTGGGGTGTCCGTATGCTGAGCAACAGTTCAAGCAACTATTTGTTAGATGAGAGTGAAACTGCCCCTTTTGAGTTACAGCAGGGAAAGGGCAGGTGGAGGCTAAACTTAGGAAAGGGGGCTGCCCCCTCATGGGCCTGAATCCCCTGATAATCAGAGGAGTCCAAATGACTGAATCCTCCATGTCCACCAAAGAGCTTTGGCTGCAGTATTTGGTATCTATTGCTGTATAACAAATTACCCCAAGCCTTAGTGGCTGATAACAGCCATAACATTTAATGTCCTCAGTCTTTATGGTTTAGGAATTCAGAAACCGCTTGGCTAGTGGGGTGGCTCTGGCCCAGGGTCTCACCGGGTTGCAGTTAAGATGGGGACTGTACTCATCTAAAGATTTAACTGGCACTGGCAGGTCTACTTCCAGTGGCCACCCACCCACATTTCTGGCCCCAACCAACAGAACAGATTACATACCCAAAGTGAGCTACCTCTGTTGTGACCTGTGTTCATACCAACTTCTTACTCTGTGTCCTCTTGCCTTTTCCTTGAATTTTTCATCTCCCATTTTCCCTCCACATTCTAAAAAATTGTGTCTTTCAATAGCTTGCTTCAAATATTGACTAAAGTGTACTTCAAACTTAATTTTTGTTCAAGGTTTATTCTAAAAACATGTATCACTTCCAGTAGCATTATGAAGATTCCTATTTCTCTTCATGAGTTTCCTTTTACCTATCTTCAAAAAGTTTCTTTCTTAGGAAATATTTCTTCCCACTAGGATTGGAATTCCTAGCTTAGTTGTTAGATGAATTTTCATGTATTATGGAATCTAATAATATTCCTATTATAACCTATTTCAGTTATTCTCTGGCTCTCTATTTCTATTTCTGTTTCTCAGAAACAGCTGCTGCCTGAGTTAAATAAATTAGGTGAAAAAAAAAATGTTTCTCTTCTGATATAAGGATGTCTATGAAGAAACAAACCAAAGCTGGCATTTCTATAGAAGGTAACAACTATTCTATAGTTAGCACTCCATTAATAATAGTTAATGTTTATTAGGTGCTTATGTGCCAGGCACTGAGCTAAATGCTATGCATGGATTATCTCATTTAATCCTCTCACTAGCCCTATGAGATAGTATCATTATCCTCATTTGAAATGAGGAAGCCAAGGTGATAAGTAACTTAGCACATGACACTTGCCTAGCACATAGCAAAGTTGAGATTGAAATACAGTCTGTCCTACTCTAGAGTCTCTGCTTCTAGTAATATTATTTTCCACCTTATGAGACTCTACTATGTACCACCATTGTACAGAGTGGTTTATGCACATTATCTCTGTTGTTTATCCTAATAATGTCCTATAATATATGTGTCATTACCACTATTTTAAAGATATTGAAAGAGAGGTTCAAGTAGTTTAAGGAAGTCACTCAGTATCACACAACTAGCGGCAAACTCCATAGAGGGCTCCAACATTGGAGGATAGTGACTTAGCAGGAAACTGGGATGGACTGATGGCTCATGAGCGCAAGTGATTTCATATTTGCAGAGTGGAAGCCTGTGGTCTGCTGAGCCCTGGGAAGATCTTACTTCATTATGACAGCTTACCACATTCAGTCCATCACCCTCCCTGCTGAAGGCCAGGAAAGGTAGATCACTTGTGAAAGCAGACTACTGCCACCACATCCTAGGTGTGAGTGATTTGACAGTAGGGTCATGTAAGTCATCAGCCACTGGGATTATCTAGCCCACATTAAACAAAATTATTGGGGACAGGAATGAATTAGAAAATAAATGTTGGTTTGCCCTCCAGAAATACTGTAGGTACAGGATACATTAATTTATTTGTCTTAATTATTTATCTTGTCAGTACTATGGAATTGTTTTTTGAAACCTAAACTGAATTCAGTGATTTTAAATTTTACTAAGGGCTTAGATTCTGCAGTGAGGCAAATAACTGAAAATTAAGTGAGTCAAAATTTTCCTTGCTCAGCTTTAAACTATCCAGTGTTGTTATGGATCACCTTGGCTTTGGAAGTGGTGTATTTGCACTCAGGTGCTGCATGGTGTGAAAAATACATATTTCTAAACCTTACAGTCACACTCAATGCAAATGCAAAATGCAAATGCAGAAAAAAGGAAAAGGTACTCATAATACAAAAGGCATTTGAACACTGATTCCTACAGAGGGAAGATGACTCATGTCACCATCTCATGCTCTTTTCTGGGTCAAGGATCATTCTCTCTCTTTCTCTCTGTCACACCCACTCCTTCTGCTCCTGTCTTTCTCTTCCTCTCCCTCTACTTCTTTCTTTCTGTTCACAGTAGTTAAACATTGGTAACTTAAATGTGTATCTGTTACAACACCTCTGTGTTTTCTAAAATAAAAATTTAGCAAAATACATTTTATAAAGACTTTTAATGACTTTCTTGAAGTACTCCAGCATTGTTTACCATGGAGATACGTATAGAAAACAATAAACATTCATTATGATAATTTCTGCAGAGACAACAAAAAACACAAAATTAATAGAAACACATTACATAGCTAAATTGCTTAGTGAATCATATAAATTTGATTTGTCCAGCCATTTTTATTTTGAGGACTTACGAACTTTGCTAGCTCTTGTTAGAGTGGAAGTGGGGCAGAAGAATATAAAACTGTGTAAGATACAATGTAATATTATGAAAAAGCATGATTTGAAAGTTTAAAATATGTAGTCATTTCAATCTTACCTTCCTAGGCTTGTAATTTCTATTTTCTCCATCTCATGACTGGATTGTGTGGTTTATTGTGAATTGATAATCCAGATCATATGGGGAGAGAAATTATATGTGAATCAGGGTGAGTATTTTTTTTTTCCCTCTTAAGTATTTCCATTCATGTCCCTTATGGCATTCTCCATTTTAGTTGTAGGGCACTGCATTAGTAAGCCTGGATTTGTTTTCCAGCCAAGAACTACATACCAAAACACAAATACCATTGAGAATCTGCATCTTGGAAATTGACCAGTACTTAATTCTAAAGTTTATAGACAGGCTTTCTTAGGATTTTATTTGAAGTTGAAGAATTGACTCAACAAAATTTTCAGAAAGATATTTTTAAAGCCACAGGTGAAATCAATGTCCATATTTTCACAATGATTCTGAGATTTTAACTACGATTGCACTATTTTGACATTTTACCAGTTGATATGAATCAAAAGATGTGACACCCATTAAGAGGATTATAAACCTACATACTTTTCTGGCTCTCTAGGGTTTTTATTTTTTATTTGTAAAGAGTCTGGCTATGGTCATTGACATAATAAAATGGAATTTTAGAATTTCCAACACAGCAAAAAGATAAACATTTCACAAAATCATTGATAAGAGCTTAATATATTGATGGTTTCTTAATAATTCTGTAACAGAGAACATCATAACTGCACCCGTGTCAGAGCTTTGGAGTGGAGCAATAATTCTGCATCCGTAACTGCCTCCCCATTCCTTCCCCTTTGTTTAGTGCATGCCTGTTTAGTTAGAAGTAAGCCCTTTCAATAGATCACAAATTAATCACAGCCATTAGTGCTTTTTACAGAGAAGATCATGTGGTTGCTCCTGTGAAATGTTCTGTTCCTCAGGGTGATGAGTTAATTCATCTGGAACAATGTTAGTTCCTCAAGGTCTGTGGTTTATCTGAAGATCAAATTCCTGTAATTTTGTATGCCATCTGATTTAATGTCCACTTAGCTTGGCAGTTAGGCAGACGTGGGCAGGCACAATTTGATATGAATCCAATATCAAAAACTGGAGAACCGGCAAATTCCTAGTTTGATTCAGGCCTCCTTAGCCTGAGATAGACTTGTTGCTTTTCTTTCCCCTGCGGAAATACATATCCAGATAATGCCAAATCTATTAAGAAAAGCTTAGATGGTATAAAATATTTTGTGTAAATATGCCTCTGGTAAATCTATGCTTTAAGAGGGCTTGTAGGGGAGAGGATAGGAAGTAGGAGTTGATTTTGAAATGAGGTTTTACACATTCTTTTGGAAGGTTCTCATCCAGTATTACTCAAGTACAATCACAACAGTTCACAGAGAAGGGATCCATTCGCTAGAATTTACAGACAACCTATTTTCCTTCTGAGTTTGATAGGCCTTCCAAATGCTTTCAAGTTGAATGAAAAGTTGAGGATTGATTTTGCCTCTATTTATGACTATTTTGTAGTAACATTTTTGACCAAGAGATGAAAACAGTTCAGTTAACTGATAGAAAACTCTTTAGGGGAATATTTATATGCTCTGTTGAAAGAGATGCAAAAGTAGTATAAAGCTTTATTCCAGAACTGTTTGCTTTAGGTGTTTTAGTGGAAGGGGAAAGGGGCTTGCATACATGTTTTAATATTTTTGTTGATGCCCCATTAAACAAGCCAAATAGGTTTCTTTACTGAGGACTTTCAGAGTTGGAGCATTTACCATGTTGATATTCTCTGTGAAGTTCCAAAAGGGAGCTATCTTTATCTCACTGGCTCACAGAACACATTTTCAGAGAATACCAGTTAACAAGTCACTGATAGAAAATGCTGGTGTGAAGGATGTTTCTTGCCATCAAACAGTTGATAGGTAGATTGATAGGTAGATCGACAAATAACAGAAATATTCCAAATGACCCTAAATATGATTCCTGACTAGTGAGTGATTTTAACAATGGGGACTGTAAGGAAGGGAAGGGAGACTGGAGGCCTATATATGAGCTTGATGAATAGAAATATCATTTTACTTCCTTGATCTATTATTTCATCTCCTTAACACTGTGAATATCAAAGATAAAACAAAAAAGTGAAGGGCCTCTATGACACAGCTGAAGAGCCAAGAGCTTCCACTCATATCCCTAGTTGTACACTAGAGCTAAAAATTTGTGTAGGGAGAAGATTCAGGAAATGGAAAGATATATTTGACATCAGATTATAGAGGAGATTGTATTTTGGATTAGGGAATTTATTTTCTAGCATATTAGGATCCATTGGGTTTTTATCAATGTGGCTTTTCTTTGTTTTTTTTTTAATCTTTTGCTTTTAGGTAAAGCAAAACATTGTTATAACCTTGGTATTCCAGGAAGACTAGTTCCAAGGGTAAAGATGCCACAAAATTCAGGCGCAAAATGACAAGGGCCTCCTGTTAAGCCAGTGCCAAAGAAAGTGAAAGCCCTTAGAAACAGTGAACAGATTGACCAAACCAATGGTTGTTCACTGGGGGCAATGGAAAGGGAGGAGTCCAGGATGATGTCACGGACAGCATCCAGGCAAAGGGCAGATAGTTGGTACAGAAACAGAAATATAGTGGTGGGGGGAGCAATAAAGTGCTATTCTTGAGAAGCAGCAGTAACATGAGTTAATCTCTCCAACTCCTAAAAAAAGTGCCTCAGTTGATTCCTAAGGGAAACAGTGTTAAATAGTCCAGTTGACTTAGATCCTAAATGTACCAATCCCTTACACATTTAACCATAGTCAGTTCACTCCTGTAAGAGAAGTTGGAAAGCACTTTAGCCTGTTATGAAGAGATGCTACTGAAGATGTCATTCTGAATAAAATTTGATTCTATCCTTGAGAATTTTCCAGGGACCCTTAAAGAGGACCATTGATGATCTTAATAATGAGTACTGAAGAGCATGTCAGATGCAACTGTAAGGTATGACAGAACTGGCTATAAACCAGGAGAGAAGACAGATGATTTTGGGTAAGGGAAGAAAAATTCAAAATCTGGTTGGAAAGAATCAGTAGGCATAAAAACGAGGACAACTTTGAAGGGTAGATAAGATTTCATCCAAGATAAGCAAGGCAAAATGATTTACAGGCTGAGTAACAATAATGATTATAATTACAGTTGTTTTAGTAATACCAATAGTAATAATAGCTGTTTTTTTATTGACTACATGCTGTTTACCATGCCTGATTCTGAGTGATTTACATGCATTGTCTCATTTAATTTTTGAAAATAGGATGAGTTTATACTAGATTGTTATGCAACTGGAACCCACTAAAGTATTTTGAGCAGGGGCATGATTAACAGCTGATGCTTGGGAAGATTAACAGTGTTGAGCATAAACAGGTGGGAGTAGGAATGGTTGTCAGAAGATCTGTTAGGAGGTCATTGCAATAATTCAGACTAGAGGTAATAAGCATCAAGTGAGGCATCCAAACTAGGTGGGGATGAAAATCAAGTAAGTGCCTGATACTTTTTTTTTCAAGAGACATCTGCTGAATACCTAGTATATGCCTGGTGTTACATTTGGCTCTGGGCAATATGGGCAAATAAGATAGACCCAGTTCTGCCACTGTGGCACTTAAAATCCACCAGAAGACATTGCAGAGAATAGATTTCCCAGCCTTGGTGATAAATATAGACTTAAAAAACTAATCTGGATATGTACATGTATATGCGTGTGTGGCCTGTTGTTTATGGCTCTTGGATCTCAATGGTATTTTACCTCTGTCTCAGAACTCTCCCTCTTACTGACTGGCAGGGAACACAGTGGGTGGAATAGAACAAACTCAACTGCAAGCCAGACAGAAGAGGACATCTTCAGGGGAGGCACAGCTTGAGAGAAAAAAAAACATTTTTCTTAAAATTCTTCTCTTCCATAGGTCAGGGTAAGGATTAGGGCAGCTGACATTGGGATGGAAGAAAGAGAATAGAAAAATGCTTATACTTCGCTTTCCCTGGAGTATAAACCAGCCTCTCTTCCTCACTGGGTGTGTATCTAAGTCTATAAGAACCCATTACACAAACACAGATACCGTGAAAATTATAGTATTTTTGACCTGTTCCCATGAACTCAGAGCAGTTCACACTCATATTACCCAATTTATTTTCCTGACATTCTTATGAGGCTGATAGTCTGAAAACGAATTACAAGGTTAAGTGACTTACCCAAAGGCACACAGGTAAAAGTGGAATCAGGAATGGAAAAAGGTCTTCCAACTCACTTTCGCCACAAGATTTTGAATCTAAAAGCATTCTGAAATGTTTCCTTCTCAAAACTTCATGGAAGGAGCTGACCCTGGAGTTATATGCTGTCTTGAATGATCAAATTAACTATAATTAATAAAAATGAAACCTTAATTCCTGGTAGAGTTGAGATTAAATCCAAAAGCATTTAGTTCTTAATTATTTTATCTAAAGTTAGGAAGAATGAAGGATTTGGCTTTTTGAGACTACTTATAATCAGGATCCAAGTTATCTGATATAAAATAAAAAGATAAAGTAATTTTTGTTCAGTAATCTAAAAATGCCTATTGTCTGAACAAATTGATGCTTACGTGGGTTTTTTTGGTAAAAATTGTATCTTAGCTTTTGTGAATACTTATATGCTCGTTTTTTTGTTGACATCTTTTAATGTAAATACATCAAAGGATTAAACATCTCTAAGGAGATAAAGAAGAGAAAAATAATGGTATTTTTGTTTCCATTTCTCGACCATAATTTCACTGCATTTTATTTTTTATTTTATCACAGTATTTTAATTTAAACTTGGTATAAATTTTTTGTTGTGCTTTAGCCACAAAATAACCACTCAGTGTAATAGCTTAGGACTGAAATACATCAAAATAGCCCAACAAAAAGTATTTTAAATATGGCAGCCTTAATTGGAGTTTAGGAAATAAATCTCTAAGTATAATAATTTATTCACTAGAGCTGTTGTCTCAGCAAAGTATTTCATCTTAGTTTCCAAAGAGCTGCTAGTCATTACTAAATATACTTAAGTAGAAGCAAAAAAACCACTTTCATTCTGGCCCAATATACTATAAAATACACTACTGTTAAGAAAGTGGTCTGCATATTTTTAAAAAAGATCAGATAGGTGATTACGCTTGTGCAGTTAATTAATAAAAAGGGAAGTAGGTAATGATTCACTGGGGAAACTTTTATATCATACTATCTGTTAAGAGGGATACTATGCTGTAGGGACAATAACGGGGTGCTCATTCTGAACGCACACAGTGCTGTCCTACAAAGACATCAAGATTTGTAGGAAATCAACCCTCCAGCAGTCCTGGCAAGCCAGACTGACCCCAGCAAATGAAAATAATCAAAAGTAATTAGAAGCGTGCTGGACTACTCCTCGGAGAGCCGAGCGGGAGAGTAAACATGCCTGAATCCTCGAGCCACTGCAAAGGCCCATGTCTGAGCTGTTAGGTGCCCTGACCTTGTCCACATAAAGATGTGATTTATGAAGTGCAGGGCACAGCAGCAGGGCTTCTGTCTTCTCCTGGAGAACCAAATTACTGAGGTGGAGATTAACATGCTTTCAGTCGGGCCTGTTTCCAGACCAAGGGAAATTTTTTATTTACATTTTTTTTTTACCTTTAATTTCCTCTTTTTTTTAAACAGCTTCCCCCCATCCCCCACCCAGTAGATTAAAAAAAAAGAAAAAGAAAAAGTCCACCAGGAAAGACCAGAAATACCTCGCCTGAGCAGTGATGATGTGTGTTGGGGAGCCCTTTCTGTTCATCCCTTTCTGTTCATAGACTCTTATCGTGCTGGACCGTTATGTGGGTCTACCTACGCAGAACCACAGATTTCACCTTCGAGTTTAGGGAGTCAAACTTGTGAAATACTCTCCTGATTAAAACATTTAAATTCAAATTAAGCAAAATATTACTTTTGATTCCACTTCTTTCTGATGTAGTTTCTCTTGCCTAAATGTTATGCTTCATTACAAGGCTTACACTTACGTAAAAAGATTTGTGTGAAGAAAATGTAGGTGGCCAAGAATTTGAAGGGAAGAAAGAAAAGAGCCAACCTAGAGTTTCAGCTCTGGGAGAAATACTTATCTGGGAAACAGGGAAGTCTCTTGAGTCCCAAAGACATATATTTTTCTTATCTTTGTCTCAGGTTAGGTAAGATCTTACAAAACCCTATTCTGACATGGAAAAGGAAGCATTGATTTTCTTTTTAAACACACATCAATATCTATACATGAAGCTAATTTAATTAGCAAGCAGTTATTGTTCAGCCAAATGTCAATTTCTCAGATTATTTCATGCTTCCTGACATGAACTCTATGAAACAGGATTTAACAGGATCTCCATGAATGAAACTGCATTTCTGCACTTAAGAAATGTAAAAATGCACTTGTATGTTCTTGAAAAGCTACAACAGAAAAAAGCGTTAAAACAAAAATTCAGGCTGGGAGTTCAGTGTATATTTAGCCACCTCAAGAAAGCCAAAGCTGCAGAATTAAGGGAACTCTACTTAGGCTGAGGTTATAAAGTGCCTTCCTCTATAAACTAAAAACATAATGTCAGGGTGAATGGGAACATACTTTATTAACTTTATGGTATTGAAAACTGCCAGCAAGTTGTCTTGTTTTTAAATATTGTCCTCTGCAGAGTGTTACAGGGCTGTTTGTCCACAGGAAGCCTATTAAAAGTGGACAGTGCAGTCATTTCATCTGGCTTTGGCTGGACTGCTTTTCTTTCCTTTAATGATGTGCTGGAATGTACCATGCCCATAGGGTCTCCATTAGCAGAACTTTTACTTCTGGGACAACCATGAAGTTTAAGGCTTAAAAGAGGCATCAGCTTACAGTCTTGTGGGAATCACTTGAATACTGGGGCACTAACTTCTTACTGCTTTAACTAATATATTGACTTATTTTAAATAAACAGTTACACAATGAAGGCAGAGCCAGTGGCCTTATTGGAAATCTTTGAGTCTTTTAAAGATTCTGCAATCCACGCAGATGGGGGAGGAAGGAAGGGGCCTGAAGAGGGTTTATGCCCTTTTCAAACTAGGAAGAAAACACATTAACCTCTCCCACCCCAGCCCTGCCATCAACCAAAGGGGGATCTTTACAGCAACCAGAAAATCTATCAACTCACACTCAAACCTCATATTTTTCAATGCCTTCTTCCTAGTAAACAACAATTAACAGAAAGGGACAGAAAAAAACCCAGTAATTCCATCTGGAAAAATGTTTTAAAAATATGATTCTCTTTTTAAACATTGCTGATAAATCACTCTATTTTCTGCTTTCTCCAAAGCTACACATTTGTTGTAGTATGTTCTCCCACTCCATCCCCTTAAATATTTAGATTATCTGTCATGATACATGTTTGCAAATTAAAGCTGGTTTGAGATTATAGTAAAACCATTATTTTTAATAGCCCATTTCAAGGGCAGCGCTAAACACTGCAGAACACGCATGTTACTGATTACTGCTGAGCAGACAGTGGCTTTTGCAGATTAATTTGTAACTGGGAACTACTGTAAACAGATTTCACCAGAAATCCCAAGGAATAAAGGGAATTGGTGGTGGTATTTGGCTCCTTGTATTTATTTATTGTTTTAGAAATCTCCTGATGGAGAAAGCAAGTTAACCAGGGAGAAAAACAAGCTCCCTGCAAAAACGTTTTCCTCCAGCCCAGTCTCCCCTTATGTTTCACTTCTGATGGGAGGAGGTGGGTTAGGATCTTTTCCCAAAGTGTTATTATCTAAATAGCGAGTCTCCTTTCATGAGAAACATCTAGCTACTCCGGGTTTTCTGGTTTCTGTTGTTAAATTTCAAGTTGTGTTGTCAAGAGAAAGTGGGGTGACTCTGTCTTTACATGAAGTTACATAATCAAAGGAGAGAGGGGGTGAAGTTGGTGAGAACAAGAGAGATTGATACTTTTGTAGTGTTTGCCCGGGTCCTTTCGGGTGATTTCCTTTAATATTTCTCCCAGTTTATTCAGTGAAGAACAAGACTGATGGTGGTATTAGTAAAATAATAATGATAAGGCTAAATAATCTCCCATCTCTCTAGATAAAAATCTTCCAAGGTTTCAGAGATAAAGTGTTCATTCTTTTTGGCTTTATTTGGGGAAGAGAATTTCATGTGTAGAAATTGCCGAAGCTCAGACCTGTGTCTGCGGACCTGAACTGCAAGTTGCCCACGTTCCCGGGCAGAAGCTCGGAAAGGCGCGGGACGGCTCGTAACGCTGAGGGCGAAGCCCGGCCGCTGGCGTCCAGGGCCGGCGGCAGAGGGTTCACCTGGGTGGCTGGGGCCGCCGGCGCCGCGCCTTAATTCGGGGCGCAACGCCATCTACCGGCCTCCTGCCGCACCTGCAAGTACCCAGATCTTGAAAGTCGCCCCGCCTCCCGCACCCGAACCCAATATAAGGGAAAAAACTCTGAGGCCCTTTTCACGAAATCCTAATTTAGCCAGGACTTACCACTGATTCCACACGACCTTTTTGTTTATCCACCAACATTTCCTCCTTTTCAGAGCCGTTTTGTAAAGGGCAAGGAGGTGGGGGCCGCGGGGCTGGGGAGACGGATTGGGGCGCTGAGCTCTCAGACCCGCCGCTCAGGCCGCACTGTCTGAAGCAATCGGTTCCCCAGATTACTTGTATTTAATACACAATGCATCATAAAACAAATCCCTCATCCTGACAGGAAGAAAATAGAACAGCTCATAGCTCGAGCCGGTCCAATTTATGGCTAAATTAAAAAAAAAAAAAAAAGAGCTCCGACAATGGGCAAGTTGAGGAAGGGCAGGAAATCAATGGCAGCAAACCGGGGGCTCTTAAAGGTTCTCAAGCGCCGAACTCTATGGGAATATCTGACTGGGTTTTAGGTTATTTACAAAGGATTTTTCCTGTCCTACCTACCACTGCTGTGCGATTTTCCTTCAAACAATGGCCATTATCTGAAATAACAGTTCAATGTCACAGATAACAGGCCACCAAAACGAATTAGTCACCATCTCTTGTCATTCTCTCTCCCCCACATCCCTCCCTTTCGTTACTATTTTTGTTTTTAATTCAGCATTTTGGGGAAATATAGATCTGCTAGATTTACACGTCTATCTGCACTTGGAGGAAACAAAAAGGGGACTTGTGCTGTCCCCGCTTACAGTTCAACTGAAGCGCCCTTCCCATCGCGTCTCCCTCCCCTCCCCCCTGCCGGGGTCCTTTGACTGGCTCACTTTGCTTAACTTTTCATTGTTGAGTTGAGAAGTTGGATTTGTCCGTTTGTTTTTATGAATGGAGTTTTGTGATAAAAAGCATTTATTTCCATTTAACCGGTGGGTTTTACTAAATTTTCCAAGGTTGGCTATAAGCAAATCCGTAGCCCCTTTATTTTGGCCACATTCTTTCTTCCAATGTTGTTCATGAAATGTTTTAATAAAAATTGACCATATATATTAGAAAGTTACTAATTAAGGTACAGTATTGACCCCAAAGCAGCATTTATGTTAAAAGTTCAAAAATAATCCAGTTGTCAAATAGCTTAATTCCACTTTTGTGAGTCCATGGCGTTTTAATTAATGTATCAAAGTGTAAGGCAAAAACTCAGAAGACAATCCTCAATCTCTTTAAGGCCATAATACCCTATTTGGGCAGGTTATATGCAAATAGTGCTTCAGATTTTTAAATTCCTTCAAAAACATATAATTTGAAAAAGTGGCATGCTTTTCTGCTGATCCAACTGGAATAATGGAGAGATTAAGTTAGAATACGAATTTCAATAGTAGTAGTAGTAGTAATAATAATAATAATGATAATAATAATAATAATATAATAAACAATACTTGGCAGAAAAGTGGACCACTTTTCACTCTTAGGCTGCTGTTTTGTGAGAATTCTGAACTAATTATGTTTAGCATGAGCCAGCGAAACCCTAAACCTCATTCTCGCTCCCCTCCAGCGCCCCACCCCCAGTCTCGATGTACACACCCTCACACCCCCGAAAGCACTTCTCCACCCCATCACTCCCATCCTCCACCCCAACACACACACACACACACACACACACACACACGCACGCACATACACACACACTTACACTTGTGCTTTCAGGACAACGAAACAGAGGATATTTCCCTGGGGAAAGAAATCTTGCCCGGCGAGATCTCCCCATTGGTTGTTTACCCGGAGAAATCTACATGTTTAAGGGGGATGGTGCATCCATAATCAGTCTGTCCCTATAGGATTTGGGTCTTGGCGACCTTTTTGTGACCTCTCCCGCCAGAGGAGGCTGCTGTCACTTTAAAAATTTACTGAAAGAGGAGCCGTCTGGCTTCCGATCACTCTAGGCGGCGGGAGATAGCTCCCTTTCTCCCTCGCCCCGGGTTCTTTCTGGATGGCCGAGCAGATCCTCTTTAAAGAGACAGTTCATGAAATAGAAACCCGGCGGCTGAGCCTGGAGTTGCGAAAGGGGACGATCCCGTGAGGTCTAAGAACCGGGAAGGCGCGGCGGAGGATCTGAAAGGGGGCTAGAGCTCCCCTTGCCTCCCCGGGCCCCCCACCTTTTCAAACTCTCCTCCTCCTGCCTGTCCCCCCCAACCCCCGCCCTTGGAACTGGGAGAGAGAAGTAGAAGAAGTTTTAGTGGGTTTCAGATAACTTTCATTACACATCGGTCTGATAAGAGCAAGAGAAAGTGAGAAAAGAGGGAGGTGATGTGAACCAGAAGGAATAGCTCGGAGCTCATTTAGGAAGGGGGAAAAAAGCCAAAATACACCAAACCCGGGTCACCCAGACGAAAGGAGACTTCATTTCTGTTCTTAAAAATACACTGTTGGCGGACAATAAATCTGAAACGCGTGGTCCTGGCGAGCCGATCCCAGAGACGGACAAAGTTACCAGAGACCCATTCGGAAATCGAGACGCGAGGTGTTTTTTTTGTTTTTGTTTTTGTTTTTTAATACATCTCCAAATGTGGCTCAGGACCGTTTGAAAGGATTGTTCGTGCAGGAAAGCTGGGGGCTGCTGATCATTTTATTTTGTTTTAATTCTTCTGTGATTGCCTTTAATCGCTGAGTTGAGGCCATAGAAATCTTAAGGTAAGAGAACTCACTTTCAAAAAAAAAAAAGTCTAGGCGATGTGCACAGTGTGTAATGTGTAACTTGGGACGGTTTCCTGCCCGGGCGTCCCTTCTCCGGCGCCCCCCGCCCCCAGCCGGCCTCCCCAACCTGCCCGCGGTCCCGTGGAGCCGGGCTGCTTATCTACGTCGCCGGGACTGCCGATTTCCTTGTTCCTCCTGCGGAACGGTGCGGTCCGGACGCGGCTCCGGGGTGGGTCGTCCGGCCTTCGGTGGGTCTCGCTGCGGGCTGTCGGCCGCTGTTCCTCGAGCTCTTCTCCTACTTCCCCTCCCTCCGTGTGTCTGTCCGTCGGTATCAGGGACGCAGACGGTGGGGTTGCCAAAATCTGAATTCCTGGCACCGGCCACGCGTTTTTGGAGCGGCTTTCGGCCGAGTTCCACCTTGCCAAGTAACAGCTTTGCTGTCCAACATCGTGTGCTGCTTTGCGAGAAAGTCACATTCGGACCCTTTGGCTAGGCTGTGGGGATTTTTTTTTTTCCTTTTGCTATTGGGATTTTGAAAAGGCTTTTCTCTAAAGTCCACCTAAAGGGAAATCTTTTTTTTTTTTTTCTTAAGCTATCTTTGGAACTTGACAGCTTCTAAAAACACAGGAGTGTGTTGGATGAAATGATGGGATATGTGTTACTTTATTTTATTCGAGATTTCCTAGACGATTAAGACATTTGGGAGACAAATGCAGTTCTGGTAGCGAATCAAAAGTGAATAATTCACCCAGGGGGGAAATGTTTCTGCAGAGAGTTAAGCTTTTGTCTTGGAACAAGAATATTGAGAGTAAGAAAGTTAATATGTTGGTGAAATATTTGAATGATCATGTAACATATATGTGAAAAGACTTCTTTGGAAATGAACCTGTTTTTAAATTAATTTCACTGTTGACAGTGGCAGTGGCAATAATGTTAACAGGGAATAAAATTACGCCTAGAATTTTTATGTGCAGTATATGCAATACTTAACTCCTTGCCCCCGCAAAAGGGAATGCTCACAAGCTGAGGGGATAGATGATTCCTGACTTTAAAATTAGCAAGTTTTCCACGTTTTCTTGCAAATATGAAATGGAACTGGTGTTGTATTTCACTGACTTCACCCTATTTCCTTCATTAAATATTTCTCTAGTGTGTCAGTAGAACTGCCTTTTTTTTTTCCTGGTCATGAAAACAAACAACAAAAGATCAACCAGAAACCAACAAAACAAACCAAATAAAACAAAACAAGACAAAAAATTCCAACTTTTTACTTTTTTCAAGGGTGTATTGCTATTGTTATTTATGCTTCTTCTAGACATCTAAGGAGGGGGGAAATCTCAAGTTGCCATTTGAGTTACTCAGCATTGAGGGTTGAAGAAAACAACTTAAAGTTTATAATTTAATAAATAAGAAACTGTTCAAGTCTGTCCTTGCTAGAGAGGATATTTAATGTAGATTCTTTGTTGCTGTTAGTGTGAAGAGGTGTCCTTGAAAAAGACTTGATTTGTGTGTGTGTGTGTGTGTGTGTGTGCAGTAATTATTGTCCCTATCTTCTGTTTCGATTTTTCTTTTTTAAATTGTGGGTCTACTTATTGCCCTTTAATTGCCTCATGGCCAAAGGCTTATTCATTATGCTCTTGACTAGAGCCCCAGAGCACTGGGCTTCTGACTTGAAGTTTGTGGTGAGTTAATGACTTGAATCTGCATCTGGGTGATTACCTGAATTCTATGCTAAATTGCTTTTGGTATACATACCCAAGAGTTTAGTTTTGAATTTTATGTAGGTATAGATACAGTAGAGTTCTGTGGGGGTTATTTAATTCATTAATATTTGTTCTAGACTATATTGTTTAGTCTTTGATGGGAAACTTTCTCGAGTCTGCATTAAGTGATTGCCATTAACATTACCAGCCTCTCTAGTTATTCACCATCAAGCCAGCAACTTTGTAGCTTTTAATACTGACGTTTAAAATGTTGCTGCTAATGAATCAGATGCTTCATAAGTACGCAAAACCTTAAAAATGGATGGTTCCCATTTCAATTCTTGTTTAATAGGTGTCCTAAGTAATGGTTAATATTTAGCATAGGCCAAATGTAAAATCTCATGAAAAATACCAATATGCCACCATCTATAATAATGGCAATTTATTAAAATACTCATATATTTTTGACTTACTAACAAACCAGTTTTGGTATTCTGCTTACTAATTGTACAACTGAGACATGCTCTGGCATGTGCGAAATAAAATGTCAGGTTGCCATATTTGCATGAGGGTTTACCAATCGTTTATTTTCACTTGTTTCTCTTTAGTTTGGTCTGAAGCATCTATTAAACCAATCTTATTATCTTCTTCAGTTAGGTGTGTGATTTAATTGTCTAAAGGTAGTGAAATGCAAACTGAAAAGGAATTTCATAATATTTAGCTTGAAGTTTTTTAACTGAGTTAATTTAAAATGCAAAAATGTGAAAGTATGCACTTACATGGGAAGACTATCTGAACCTGAAATGTTGGCTATTTAGTTTATAAGTATTATGTTAATATATGCTGTTCAGTATTATTTTTCATTAAAAAGACACTGCATAAAATTAAGTCAGTAACATTCATTTATACGCAACAAGGACGCAAGCATCTTTTGAAACCAATCAGTGAGTTTTTGTAAAAATTTACAGTTGCTCCTTTAAAAATGGAGAATATTGCCCCACTTCTAAGATAGCTTACTATTATTGCTCCTTTATTAATATGCCTGCTTTCTGACTTGTTTTCTTTTAAGGATTCCTTTTTTGTATAAAAGGAATATACATTTGAAAAAAACGTTTTCAAGCAATTAACCATTGTCATGAATTAACTGATATGGAAATTGTTCTCATCTTCTTCTTTCTAGATCTTAGATGAGTTTTGCAATGTGAAGTTCTGCATAGATGCTAGTCAACCAGATGTAGGAAGCTGGCTCAAGTACATCAGATTCGCTGGCTGTTATGATCAGCACAACCTCGTTGCATGCCAGATAAATGATCAGGTATGTTGTTAAAATTTTCTTGTCTTTCTTTGAGAGCACTAAAGTATCAGTGAAGCCTGAAGAATAAAAATAACAGTGAGCTGCAGGAGACCCTAGTGGCCTGTTTGTTGATATGGTGAAGGGTAATGCACATATAAGTAAGATGCAGAATAAAGTCATTTTCAGTACTACTTTCTTTCAGTACTACTTTTTTGGGTAGTATACTCACTTTGTACTAGTAAACTTCATAAATACTCTAGTTTTCTGAGTGTGATCGAGTGGTTTAAAAACTGAGTGCTATTTTTTGCTGGCTGCTCTTTACCTTTTTTTCTTTACCATCATAATAGGGAGACATACAAAGTATTGAGCTAATAAAGAACACTGAATTTATGCAGAAATTAGAAGTGATACACTTGAAATATTACATAGATTTTATTTGAAATAGTAAGTTGATATATGTGTATGACCTATGTGTGGGCTTACCTGATTATGCATTTTATATTGACTTGCCTAATTGTAAATGAGAAACACTTTTAGATTAATCAAAGTATTTTCTTTTTTTTGTATATGTGAATTTAAAAAATATCACTGCTGGAAGTTGCTTTATAGAAGCCTATGTAGTGAGTTTAACTTTAATAACTAGGAAATAAGATCATGAAAATATCATGAAACATATTTTGCACTCGATAAAGTTAGGCTATGAATCTAGTAACTTAGTATGACAATACCTAAAACAATAAGAAGTTCAGCCAGTTCATTTTTGTTTTATAAACATCATTGTGTTAGAATTTAATTATGTTATCATCATTTATTTCTTTTAACCCAATAGTTACCTAAATCAAATATGTTTCAAAGACCATATTAAAATGGTTGCTTGACAAATCTACTATGAAAATCATCACCAAGAAAAAGAAAAGTTTAAATTAGATGTTTCCAATTGGAAACTATTAAGTAATGCTAGCGTCATATGGTCTAAGACTCTATTTCAATCATTGTTATGAGATAATTCCTTGGCATTTTACCAGCTACCAGATAATTTTTACTGACTAAACTGTATGAGAAGTAGTAAATTGTTCAATTAAGCTTAAATAAGAATCATTTAAAAACCTTCAGCATATATCAAAAACAACAAACCAATCATTGTTTTTTCCTTCTGCTGTAAGAAAACAAGAGACATTATTGACAAAGGAAAACATTATTAAATTAGCTATTGATTGTGAGCAGAAAATATCCTAACTCCGTCATGTGTGTTCTTGTCACATCAACAGCGAACAGTTTTTGAATACCTATTATTTGTAGATGTGGGATATACATAGGTGTTATAAATGAGTTCATGTTATATTATCTAAGAAAGGAACTAGAGGACCTCAAAAGGCAGCTATGAGATGAAATGATACAATTATATTGTAATAATTATTTGTTGTCCATATTTACTGAAATAGGAGCTATTTCCTTAGATTAAACTGTTGTAGAATTAGTGATAAGATGGTCTAAGAATGGGACTTTTGGCTAATACATTTTTTCCTTTAATATTTATGTTTCTAATATTTTATAATAAATATATTCTTGTCATTGGGAATCTTGATTGCATTAAAAAAAGGGAACTGTTTTGCTGTCCCTAACTATGAATTTGATTGCTAGGCACTTTATGATTTTAACATAGAAACTTCTGTGGCACACATTGTAAAATGCATTGCTTTCAAAAGAAAATACGCTTGTGTCATGCCATAATGAATAACATGTTTACTTCTTCTAACTGAAGAACCAGGAAAAATAGTTAATCAGGAAAAACATAAAAGGCCAATATTAGATACACACCTAGTAAGTACTTGTTTTAAACTTATGTATTATGTTGGCAGAAATCTAAGATGGTAACAGAGCACATATCAAATAACACAATTGTGAAATTGACATTACATGGTCAAGTAAGTTCACCCATAAACAACGAGAGAGGAAAGTCAGAGGTAAAAGTCAGATTTGTGTGATAGGCATATATACATACAGTCTCACTTAGCCCAGTTGACAAGACAAAAGAGACCAGACACCCAAATAGTGTATGCATATATTATAAACATACTAGTCTATAAGCTTGTATGCATATTTCTAAAAGCCAATTAAGACTAGCAATTCCAGACAGCTTTGAGATGTGAATGTTGGACTAGGTACAATAATAAAAAAGCTGACTAAAGAGATTCACTCTCTAGCTCTATTTTTTAGCTCTTTTTTTGCATGAGGAATAGGAGCTGCCAAATGGTGAATAAGCACAACTCATCACATAATGAACATTCTTATTGTGTGAAATATTTTTTAATGTACAGACTAAAAGGGAGACCTGGATCAGGAGTAATTATTAAACATTAACATCAACTTGCCTGCACAACACAAAAGCCAATGAAGCACTCTCAAGAAACTGTAAAAAGTGTTTCTCTTTGCTCTGATTCTCAGAGCTCAAGCTTATCAAAATGAAATTGAATAGCAAGACAGGTATACATCCTGGACTATAAAAAGGAATAATTTCAAATGAATCTCTCAACTGTGAACTAGTCATTGTAGCAGTTATAGCATCTATAAAAGAAAGGAAAAGATGACACAGAACAAAAGAGTGTGTAAATTACAGTTTACTTTTGTTGAGGTAGATACTTGAAAAAAATTCTAATGTAAAGATTAAGCTTAATCAATTTGGAGCAGTTTTACCAAGAGGTGAAGGAGTTCTGTAAAAGAGAATAAATGTACTCGATAACATGATAAAACAGGTTGATAATGGTGGGACAGTCAAAACATGTATACTGGGTAAAACCCCTATTTGATTTGTTTGGGGGAAAAGAGCACTTAGAATGGATTTTGGTTTTCAAGTGAAGTTGGTAAAAGATGTTACCTGTTTTGTATCATAAAAACAAAGGCCATTCAATTTCCCTAATACCTCTGTACAAGTATTGTATTTGAGTGGATTTTCCTGAATTTAAATTTTCCAAAACTTTGTTATTTTATTTCATTTTTTCTTTCAGGCCAGAATGAGCTTTATGGCAAGCTTGCTTTCTTGACAGTGCTGCTTAGAAAGCTCAGGTTTATTGTTTTTAGATATCTTTTTCATTTCATGTATTTGAAATTATTGCATTGTTGTTTTTGGAGATAGAAATTCTGAGAACACTGGCATAACTGCTAAACCATAATTTCTAAGTAGGTGCTACTTCTGACTGATATCCGTATTCCCCCCAAAAATATTGTATTAACTATAGTAATTTATCTTTGTAAAAGAAGGCCACACCAAAGACACGAGTAAGTTGAGACTACAATCATACTGAAATCATAAAATAGTAGATCCATTAAAAATACCCAAGGTTCTTGATCCTTGAAATGCTCATTATTTTTTCCCATATTCTTATAGTTTCTATACAGTGGTACATAGCTATACCTCTGTGGCACAGCGTTTCATTGGAAATCTTTACTGAAACAACAGTGCTCCAATGTTTTTACATTTTAATGATCTGAAATTGTCCTGGGTTGCTTTCAGGAGTAAGAACTGGCAGCAAGAGGTAGAGCAGGGCAAGAGCAGAAGCACATTCAGATGACGAGAGCTCTTTCCAGAACAGGTCCTCAAGAGGAGCGAATATGCAGAGCAAGCATGAGAATGGTTCAGTCATTCAAGATTTCTTATTCCTACTCATGTATCTGGAATCACCCATGGGTTTAATGTCAAGTAGCCTAAACATCTAGATGATTTGTTGAATTTCTTTTTTATTCTTCATATTTTGATGTCCTAGTCTTTGACATCTTGTAGATGTCTTATTTTTACAAACGATTTCGCTCGGTGGATGGAGCATGTTGCTTTAGATTGGTCTCACCCTGCTCCTTTTCCTCCATCCTTGGAAAGTTTCCTCCTGCCTCCGCATTTCTGCACCCTTCACCTATACTGACGGCAAGACAACCCAGAGGCTCCTGTCCATCTCCCATAATGCTAGCTCTCATCTATGATATGTTCACAAACTTTGCATACTTATGGAACAGCTCTCTGGACCAAAGTTTTCTTCCAACATTTCTTCATGGTGCAATCATATGGGTTGTAATCAGACAGGTCACTAAGGCACATTTCATGTAAGTTGACTTTTTAGATTTAAATAAGACCCTCCTTTCCACTCACTACCTGGGTGTGTGCTTTGGGGTAACATTTTATAAATATGTATGTATTCTGCCTCATAGGAAGGAGCACAATTTCATTCAACCTCCTGGCCTATCCTAACATGGTCTGCAAGTAGAATAAAGTTCTCAGAAACAAGACATTATTAATCTTGTCATTTACACAAGGTGATAAGTCCTTTCACTTTTAAACAGGCCCTTGACAACTGGTATTTAGTAAGTAGAATAAGAGAAGTCTGCTGTTCATTCTGAATAAAAAGAAATGTGTCGATAAGAGATTATCTAATGCCTGATGTACATTTTGAAGAAATAAGATATAGAAGAACTAGGGCCCCTCAGAGAATACAAGGTCAGAATTCACTTAGGGGATTCTGCCAGCTCTCTTGTGGTTAATGAACAGCAGCAAGATTCTACAGCATTTTCGGTTGGAACAGGCATTGTTCTCGTTTGTGCTTTACCTTATAAAGTTTTAACTGCTTCCAGGACAATCATGGCTGAATTGGCACACCCTCTTTCCCTCTCCCTAGGTCCACGTCAGTGGTTCTGTTGGACTGCTGTGTCACTAGAACAGTATTATTATTGCAAGCTTATTATGGGCTCAATTATTAAGTTATTTTCTTTGGCTTTTTACTTAAGAAAAAAACTGTGTTTTTCCTGTATCATTCAATTAATGCAGTTGGTGCAAAAAGCAGGGAAGATCAGCTCTGTAAAAAGCAAACTGTAATTTGTTAGCCTCTTTCCACTTTTTAAAAATGTTTGCGTCGACTGTCAGGTAATTTGTTAATTTGCTCTTCCTTTACAAGGATTTCTGTCCACATTTCCTATGACCTCTTTTGATGTTAAAATTATTATTGGCTTTGGGCATTTTCTTTGCTTTGCTTTTAAGTCAAGTTCCACTTTTATACCAAAGTTATGTTCTGCTGTTTTAAGATGAATGCCAGCTGGCAAAACCCAGAGACTGGCTTTGCGAACAGTGCCTAAGCTGATTTTGGGGGGATGTTGCCTGGCTCATAAGCTACTTCCTTCACCCAAAGATGAAACTGTGTCAGACATAGTTTGCCATTTGATATTTACATGATAAAACAAACGGCATCTCGCTGCCCTACCCCACCACCCCAAAAAAGTTTTGTCTCAAAGCAATGCCCAGGACATAATGCAACCATAACAGTACACAGACTAGAAATTTTATTAAGATTCATAGACTACAGAAATTAAAAAAGAAGGTGACCTGAAGTATAATGTGCACATTTTAAGTAAGTAATGTTTCCATGTATACACCTTTCATTCAGAAAGATCTCAAAGTCTCACACCCCATACTAGACTCAGATATTTCTGGAATGGTGCCACAAAGTAGTTGTCAGAACACATTATAAACCATCAAGGAGAAAAAAATGGGTTGGTCAAGAAAAGCCTTAAGCCTAGTAAAAAACCCAAAGGTGATCTTTAGCCTCCTCATCATGTAATGATGGAACTCTTCCCAAACATTCTGAGACCCTTCAGAATGATCAGTTTTCACAGAATCAGATGAAATGGCCACATCAAAGACAGGTGGCTAATGGATATTTCTTGTGGGGTGTGTAGAGATTACCTTAGAGGTTATTTAAAAGGACAACTTGAGAGATTTCCAGGCTCAGTATACTGTAGGCTCCAGGTATAAATGAATCTTTATCACTTACCCTATTTATGCAAACTAGAACCAACAGTCAATTCTCTTTTGTTTCATCCAGTAAATTATACTTGGCTTTCTCTTCATGTTATTAACAAAATTTGTTATTATAAAACCAATATAAAAATGTGGGGGAAAACTTACCTTCCAGTAATATTTTTGTCCTGGAAATGGATATATGTTTTCATTTTGGAAGTGGATATAGCAAGAACAGTACCTGATATTTCTCAATTAATATTTTCTAGTTTTCAGGTTGTCACCCTGAAGACAAATTCAGGATACCATCTTTTTGGAGAATCTAAGGATGGTTTGCTCTGGCAAAGCTTGGCCGTGATAAAGCTTCCATTCTGTTGGATGAATATCTTTACATTCTGTCATCAATCCTTCTGTCCACTGAGGGCACTTCTTGTTATCTCTTACTAATTATGCTCAGAATGTATAATAGGGTTTTTCTTCTAGAGGCTAAAGCTTCACATCACTCCTGCTCTACTGAATTGGGGTTTTCCACATTGCTATAGTTAGGTCAGGGGTCCAGACCATGTTTCCTAAAGCCCGCACAAATGCACACATTGTCTTTGTGGACTTGATGTTACCTTCTACAGCACCAAGACTGACAGATGTGTTCATATCTAATGTTGACTTTGTTTAGTTATGCAAACTGTCACCTACCTGCCCTCCCATTCACCATCAAAACATTAAATTTCCATTCAGCTTTTCCTAGTCTCCTGACTGGTAAGTTGAATGCAGCTATAGAAAATAAAGCATTCAGAATGAATTTTGGGACCTGGAAGAGAAAGAAATCAAGTGTCAGCTTCAAAGTGGAAAAATAGCAATGGTCTGAAAAAGTCTCTTAGTACATATTTTGCAGGGGGTATATTTCTCTATTATTTCAATTATTACAACTTCTGGAATAGGTTGAAGGTCATTCATAATTCACACTTCTGTCGTTTTTAGACATGCCAAATGCAGTCTGTTAAGCATAAATAAAACTTCAGAGCTTGACCAGAAAAAATAAATGGGGATTCATAACAGTGAGGACTTCATCTTTTTTAGAGTAAATGATGTGTTTTCTTCTTGTTTTTCCCCTTATGCACTGAATTTTTCTTCTGTCTCAATAGTACAAACATAATACTTGAAATTGATTCAAACATAGCAAACTAGTCAGCAAAGCTGGTCTGACAGATTCTAGATTTTTTTTATTTTATAAGATAATAAACAAGAACCCACGTTACTACCATTTATAGATACAAATGGTAGCATCATTGGTTCGATGGAGGATTAGATTGAACACAGGCCTGGACAGTATAAAACAGCATTAGTTTGAAAGTCTTTTATAGCCAATTAACTTTCCTACCAGAATGCTTATAAGAGTTACTCTTTAGTGGCTCTTTAGTGGCTGATATCTTGGACTTATCTCACAGAAGACAATGAATTCTTAGTAAAATGTGATTAATTCTAATTACAACTACATGTAACATATATTACATGCAATATTATGATATATATAATAATTACATATAACAGATGGTATATAATTAGAATTAATCATAAGTCATTAAACATTCATTTCTATTAATATATAAAATAAGTGATTGCTAATATTTTATGCAAGTTTCAAAACTTCCCCAAAATGTATGGTGTGCCACATTTATATGTCACATAAAAAATATAGAACATATCCAAGCACATACACTTATGCATAACATTGTGTGAAAATATACCTTTTGGAAGTCTAAAATTTGCTGCATTAAATACATGTTCTTACTGCATTTTATTCCGAGTTTAGCCTTGTGAATATTAACTGAATGGCTGTTCTTTTGGCATTTGGAAATGGTTTCAAGATTTGATTAAAATAAATTAAGTATACTAATTATGTTTAGAGTAATTGCTATGTACATTTTTACAATATTATATTTATGCCTTAAGATGTGAATTTCACCAGTAGTAATAATAAATAATTTGGAGAATTTCTAGTTTTATTTTCAAAGATGTGGATGATTTAGAATTAAAAAAAAATATTCAGAGGTTTTACCAGTGTGCTATTTTAGCAAATTTTAAAAAATAAAATTATACAAAAAGAGCTATTAAAACATTTGCTATAAATATTTATTCTTATAAATTGAAGAATCCAGAGATTCAGTTATAATATCCATACTTGCAAAGGTAGAAATGCTGCCTTTTGGAAAAATAAAGAGTCCAACAAGATTTTGGGAAAATTATTTTTTCTAAATGATAAAATGAAAAGATCACTTCAACTTTCAAAAGTTTCAAATATATGGAGAGTTAGGCCATGTTTATAGCATGTTGTGTTTCTGGAATTTTGTATTCGCTACCAAATAGAAAACTCTAGGGGAGTTAACATAATTTTAAAATATTTATCGTGGCTTTTTAAAAAATGGAGTTCCCATATCATCCTATTTCCTTATATTATAGGGCCCTTTTCCTCTTTTCTTTCACCTATATTGGGGTGAATTGTGCTTTTTCCTTTGAATATAGCATTCGGAGAGATACAGAAGAAGTAAATACATCAACATCCCTTTTGTATTAACTCAAACTTTTTCTAAGTGTTTGAAACTGTTGAGCCCCTCTTTATATAGTTTGTCACAGAATCCCATTGTTATTTTGGATCCAGATAACTTTTTCCATAAAACCTTCTGATAAGAGAGGAGACCTTTTCTAGTATGGAATTTAATAGAGTAATTGATTCCTTCTATTTTTCTCCAACACAAAAACTAGGGAAGATATATAGTAGTGTCTCTGCTTCTGTTACATAACTCAGATGACATATATGTCACAGGACTACAATATAGCTGCTGTTCTCAGAATACACTGATTTTCAAAACATTACAAATATTTTTTTACAAGCATGGTCAAGCACACATATACAAACCCACAGGCAAAGCTTCATAAGTCACTTGTTATTTATTACATTTTTATTTGCTAAAAGTCCTGTTTTATAACATAAAGGCATAGATGTGATATCCTATTTTCTGAAAGGTTTGATACGCCCAAGATTTCATTCCATCCTTTCCCCACGTAATTGTTTTGGGCAACAAATTGTCATGACGCTTTCATTTAAACTATTCCTCTCACTTCTCAAATGCCTGTTGGTATATTTTATAAACTAGTTTTGTAGATACATCTCGGAATTCACATATTCAAATTATACTTTGGGGCCATTCTAATTATAGGAAGAAAACGTAACGTTGCCTAAGTCTCTCTAAGATTCTAAGAGATGAGATAGAATGAAAATTCCAAGTGGTGCACCTTAAAAAAATACCAGCTCCGTAAGGGTGTGGTAGATGGGACTTTGAGGCACATTCTTACTGCTATATGAGGAAGCATGCCCAGAATTTGCCCTTATTATGTCTGGGGCCCGCCAGTTCTTTTCAAATCTCAGTTTCATGAGCGCTATAAAAATTCACTTAAAATCGAAAAGAACACCCTGAAGTTAAAACCCACTCTGCTTTGCCTTGCCTTTCATGGCCTGGAATGTCACCTTTTACCTCCAGTATATAAAGCCAACATCAACACTCTTCCGTGTCTTTTATTTTTTATGCCCTCAATATTCTTCCATGACAAGCTGGACACTTAAAGGGAAATTACAGTAGTGATCTGTGTTCCGGCAAAAAGAATTGTCTTCATAATATACAGTTACGATGTATCCATCATTTTCTTTTGTTTCTTGGACGGTTCACATTGGATTGGATTGAGTAAATCTAAAATGGAATTAAAAGAGACATGATTAATAGAGAACTACAAAGAAATAATGATATCATAATACTTTCTTAAAATGATCTGGCATGTGTGTCTAAGCAGCATTCCCCAACAGAGACAATCGCACCGTTTTACAGTCTTGCAGGGTATTGTCTCTTTAACCTCACTGTTTCCGAGAAGCCACCGAAAAGTTCTAATATGTCACAATTCAAATGTCAACATGTTGTTGGAAAGGAAACTAATAAGTCAAACCTTTGAGAGTTGCCAAAAAAAGAGGTGATTCAAACTGTTGAGAGAAGTCCATTGTTTTCTAAGGGGAAATAGAACTCCAGAATGAAACAAGGTACTTATAATCATTTAACTGGAAGGTTTAGGGAAAAAAGCAAATAATGCACACTATTTAAAAAAAAATCTGTTAACTTTTTGAGCATATCTGTTCCTCTCAGCATACTTCCAAAGAAGGGAAAATGTGAAGGTTTGGGTTAATAAGATACAAACTGCAAATTCAACTGGTCTTTGTAGAAACAGCACATAACAAGGAGTTAATTTTCCTTAAATAGTATGAATTTTATCTTTGAATTGATATAAAGACTCAGGTTATATTATAACATACAGTAACAGTTTATTATTAGCATTATTGTCTATAAACCAGCTTCCCATAGTTAGATGACTATTGCATGAAGAAAAGATTTTATTTTGATAAGAAAGATACTCAGAAGAAAATTCTCCCTATTGAGTTATTTTTTGATTTTTAGCACAATTTTGTGCTCTGGTGTGTTTAATAGAAAAATAAACAACTGGACTTCAGAGCCACCTACTGGAATAAAGAGGCACATACTTAAGTTTAATGTTCTCTGCTTTTCAAAAAATAAACAGATAAATACAATAAAAACTATGTACCTTTCTGTTGAGCTTATAAGACGTAAATTTGCTCTGCTTTCCTCAGTTTAAAATATCAAAAGGTCCTGGAAGAAACAATAGTTACAGCACTGTCTTCTAAAAATATATTCCTCCCATTTCTTAGTAGGGTCCACTAATTTTAATTTGTTTTATGTAAATTTTCCTCCCATTGGCTTGAGACTGAGCCAAAATGAATCCCTAGTCTTGTTGTCTTTGTTTGTTTTTGTGGTATTGCTGTGTGTGTGTGTGTATGTTTGTGTGTGTGCTTATGAATATAATCAGTCTCATTTTCACCAGTTAATTGTATAACTTTGTTCTTTCTTCCATAACCTCTATCTAGTTATGGAATTGTTGTTTAATAATAAATAATCTTAGAATAGAATTAAAAACTGATAATTTTTTGGTAAAATGAATAAGCACCTTAAGTATTTTCATGATAAAATGCTTCCTTTCTTTGGATTTAATTGACATATGTTAGTTTCAGGTACACAGCATAATGATTCTACATATATATATATATATATATATACATGTGTATATGTGTGTGTGTGTGTATATATATATATATACACACACACATATGCATAGTGAATTAAATGCTTTCATAAATGAAAAAAATCCTCAAGTCTGGAGAAAGGAAACTGGACAACGACTTACCTGAGGTCACAGAGCTGGTTGGGGAAACGTAGGCAGGTCTTGGAAATTATAGGTCAGGGTCCTTTCCACACTTGCTCCACTGCTTTTTATTCAGTCATTAACAGATTTATTAAATCCTTCCTCTTAGCATTTTGTGAGAAAGCAAGAGGAATAAGCACCACTCCTACCACTGAGGTAAATGAATCAGTTAAAGGTGTTCAACTTGCTTCCAAAGAGAGGGTGTCAAGAGCTGGACCCTGAGGGCAGGTTCTAGATCTGGGAGAACCACTTGTGATTGGTAAGCGAGGGACTAAGATTTTAAAAAACAAAATACTCTCCTTTGACTATAGTCTCTACAGATCATGCTGTCATGATTCTTAGGTCAAGTGCTTCCAACCGATTACCTTAGAAACACCTCGTTGAGAAGGTGCTATTACTGAGAACATGCTCAAGGTGAGGGTAACTGTGCCTCTGCCACCGTTAGACTAACACTGGATAACGCAAGACACATTCACTCTGTGAGTATGTGCAGGCTTCACTAGAGTGCTGAATTCAGAGAAAGGAAAGTTCTTCGTTAAACATTACATAGGGTGTATGTGACACAGCAAAGCCTTGCACAAGGAAAATTTGGTTTGTAAAGTAGAATTTGGAAAAGATTTGTGGAGTGTCATGAGAGTCACAGGTTTCCATTTGTCATCAGAAGGCTAATTTTCAGTATATAAAACAGGAAGTCACACTTCTTTGGATAAAAATGAAAAGGAATATTTTTGTTAAGATCTGAGAAAATAAGCAGATACTTAGTATCTCCCTTAATATATATCTCTTAGTATCTTTCTTATTATTTATTTTCTCTCTTCCCACCCCACCCTTTTCTTGTTTTTTGAAGATATTTTATAGAGTAGTTGCAGACATTGCACCAGGAGAGGAGCTCCTGCTGTTCATGAAGAGTGAAGACTATCCCCATGACACTATGGCGCCGGATATCCATGGTTAGTAGCCCTACACCATTGCCCTCCTCACCCTCATTTGGAAACTGTGAGGAAGCATCTGAAAGGGTCCATCACACTTGGTGGTTGTTAATTTTCTTGGTTAGTCAATGTCAGTTCTAACAAATTCCTTCTCTTGGAGTGGTTGTTTTCTTGGTTTGACATCTGGCTAATACTACTTTGAAGCTAAAGTAAGCAGAGGTCAAAGACATTTTGAGTATTTGGATTGAGATGTTGCATAGTTAAACCTTTGGTCAATTTCTTAGACTATGGTGAGAATCCTTTCACTGTACAAAAGCCATTCCAGGGGACTCAGTTTGGGGCTTTCATAAATCAGGTGGATGTTTCTTCCCGTCTGATGTTCTACTACTGGGAAAAGTGTTTCTCCTTGAACAAAATCCCAACTGGCATGACCATATGGGAGGGAGGTTGTTGGGATGGGAATCTGGAAGAATGTACAGAGGAGGAAACTTTAGAGCTGGAAGAAATCTTATTTGCTGGAGACCTATTCTAAATCAGAGGAAGGGGAAATCAAAAGGAATTATGATGGCTAGCTCAGGAAAGAATAAGAGAAAATTCTGCTTTTCCTGAGTTGTGTGATTTGGATGAGAATTGAATACTTTCTTTTTTTTCTTTCCTATGTCTATCTTCTAATATAATATGATTTGGTTCAACATAAGCTAGTGGTATCTTGAGAGCGTTTTGAAGCTGGAAGGACACTGGGAAGGGTCACACAACCCAAGGTAGCTGAGAGGTGGGCATTTCATCCCCTGCCGTTGCTCTGGCATTCAGAATGGCAGAAGCTTAGCCACTTCTCTCACTCCTGTCAAGGAAGCTACCACTCTTGGCTGGCTCTTTACTTGAATATTTTCCTTTGGCTGAGCTGTATTCTGCCTCTTTATGGGTTATACCAGCTGTAATTTGGGGAGCCTTTGGGAAATTGTTTCCTCTTAGAAACCCTGACAAGCAAATGCCTTTAGAAACCAAGGGGTCACAGCTAGCCTGTTAGAATTTGAACTGGATTGGGACATCTGACCCCATGGGAAAGGGCTCTGTGATTGCTGTGAGTGCTTAGATGAGAAAAACGGTGATCTGGGCTTTCTCTGGGGCAAGGCATCTTTCATTAGTGTTAGATCCAAAGTGGTGCTCAATTATTTTTGGAAATAGAAATGATTTGTTTATTATTCTAAAACGTCTAAGTAGAAATGACTATTCTTTTAGGGCTACCATTCATAAATTACTTGTCTTTATAACACTCTTGAGCTCATCAGCTGCATTTGGTTTTCATGTAATATGTGGCCTGGAGGTTCTGTTTGTGTTCAGGCTGGTGGCTGGGATCCTAAACGTAGACCTTAAATATGTGAATAGTGTTAACAAACAGTAAGAAACATTTCCATACCTAGTGAATACCAGTAAGAAACTGATCTGTAGAGCCAGGGGATTTATTTTAGAATACCTCCCTCTTCCCTAAGCCTCTATATCCGAAGTTAACAGAGCCTTCTGAATCTACATACTAATTTCTTTACCTTTCTGGCCCTCCATTATTGATTTAGTTTAAACGAGCCCAGTATCGTTGTGTGGATTACAGATGACATCCCACCTGACCTCTCCGGTGGCTTCCCGTGCTACAGTAGGGCTTTCCAGCTTAGTGGGCCCTCAGTTCCCTCCTCAGCATGGATCTAAAAAGCCTCCAGAGACCTGCTACCCTCTCTAACTTCATTTCCTGGTCCTCTCCTCCATGTACCCTATAAAGCTGTCATACTTTACTATGACTTTGCCTTTCATGAGCCTGCTCTGCTCTTTCTTGCCTTCATCGTGTGTCCATTCTATTCCTGCTGCCAGAACTGTCCTCCTCATTCCACCTTACCTGGCTGATTCTTACTCATTTCAAAGCCTTTTCTGAACCTCTTCGCATGAGATAAGATGGTTTAGGCATGTTTCTCTGGACTCCTTTAGGCCCTATGCATGCATCTTCATAAAATATGTCACACTCTGTCCACACATGTATCCCCTTTAGTGTTTTATATATTTGTTTCCTAGCAAAATGTCTAGCAATGGGCAGGTGACTAAAGTATTCACTCATTCAACAACTGGCTACCAGTCCTGGTAGGTTTATAAAACAGGAATTATGTATCATATTGCCCTGGGTGTTTTTCAAGATTGGTAGCTGTTTTCAAGCCTTCTATGATTATGTCTTTGTTGATCTGGGCATAGTATGACCTCACAAGTGGGATAGAAGCTATTCAGATGAGAAGAATAGAAACAATATCATCACTGCCTGACACTTTATGATCTTGTTATCTCTAGTCCTCACTATTATCATTTATTTATCTTACTGATTTAAAGTACATTCATGATATGTTTGCCATTTAACATGGCAATGCCAATTAGTACTGACCCCAGGGTAGCATAAATTAGCCTCGAAGGATACTAAAAACATCCTGTGTCCCAGTATCAGTAAGGGTGAATATAATGAAGCATCTAAGTTTACTGATATTAACCAGCCTTAAGCATAGCTCAGATAAGGACTCTTTGTCCTATGAATCCTTCAGATTACATGGCACAATGAGAAAGCATATGAGACAGAGATGGATTCAAACCCTGGCATAACCACTTAACTCTATAATCCCCGACTGGTTACTGAACTCTGAACTTCAGTATCCTCATCTGGGATAAAAATCTGACATACAACTTTCCATAATCAGGTTAAGGAATATCAATAATCCATGTACAGAGTTGAGGAAATAGATGATGCGAAGTAAGTGGTCATTAGTACTTTCAATATCCTGTGAATATTAAACCCTGGAAGGGTTTAGTCATAAAGTTTTATCTGATAAGAAGGTTATACTGTAGCCACAGTAATCACTTACGTTACCGTGTGAGGCTCCGTCCTGGCTTCTCTACGTGCATTATTTCTAATCTGTATTAAAATTGAAGTGGTGGAAATGGCAACCCCATGATTTCTAATGTCTTCCGTAATTCATTAAGCCTTGCTGGTCTGCGGAGGCACTTCCTGATCGCCCAGTCCCAGTAACATCTGCACTGTTTTCATAGAAGAACGGCAGTATCGCTGTGAAGACTGTGACCAGCTCTTTGAGTCCAAGGCAGAACTAGCAGATCACCAAAAGTTCCCGTGCAGTACCCCTCACTCAGCATTCTCAATGGTGGAAGAGGACTTTCAACAAAAACTTGAAAGTGAAAATGATCTCCGAGAGATACATGCAATCCAGGAGTGCAAGGAATGTGACCAAGTTTTTCCTGACTTGCAAAGGTTAGAAATGACATGTTGCACTACAAAATGTGTTTATTTGCTCTGAAATAAAATGTTATGCTGAATTATCAGAATTTATGCAGATGGAAAATTTGGAATGGAAATGAGTCTGAGAAGTGTGTTAGTGACATGTTCAGAAATTATTTTTCCCTGGAAATTCTCATCTGTAAAATATTTACAATGAAGTTAGAATTAGTTATTTTGATGCCAGATAGAAAATAATATGTTTAGTTTTATTTAAGTAGGGTTATCAGCAACTGAAAGCTTAATATCACAGTAAAATATGACTTAGAGGAAAAACAACAGTTCTGAAGCAATAGTGATGCTAATTAATCACAGGCCGAACAGTCAAACTTCCTCTAGAAACATTCAGATGATTAAAAAACCCCAATTGGTTGTGGTGCTTGTTTAATGAAAGGTAGATACTTTTTGATAGATCAGTGTAACAGATACATTTAATTTCAACTATTTATCTAAACTGCACATATGTAAAAGAAAAAAAAATTATGTTCAGTGAAGAAAACATTACATTTCCCAAAAGGGAAAAAATATACATGATCTAAATGAAATAATTCTTTAGTGCTTATTTTAACAAAATGAAAATCATATTTCAGCACTATATTTTTTATAGCCATTTGAATTTAATTCAAGAACTTTTTTTTTATTTCTATTTAAGAAAACAGCAAGCCTGATTATGCTACAAATGGTCTTTCAAATCAGAGACATATATAACCAGCTAATAGTTTTTCTGTTTGTTTCTACCAAATGGTTTTTGCCTTGGTCCACAAATGATCTCAATAATTGCATTCATTCCTTTGCTTTTAAATTTGGAAATGTTCCTTGGAACCTGTAAGCAAAAGAGTGGGAATAAGTAAGAGTTTGTCTTGGACACGCCACCTATTTCAGTTTACCAATTTTTGTTCCTTTCTTTCCATAGTGCCTCCCCTACTTCTTCCCCTTCTCACCTTTATTGATTGTCCTGAATCTGCTTCTCTGGTTAGCCTCTTTTTGGAAGAATCTCTTTTGGTAGACATTCATTTTAATGCATAAGTGACTAAGGTATCAAATATAACCCATTCCTTGAAGAGAACTGAGTCAAAACAATGAATCTCTAGGCTTGAAAATTCAGACCTAACTCAGCTATTAAAAAAACATTTTGAAGAATAAGAAGGCTTTTTCAGCACCCTTTAAACTCATCTTAACTACTTAATGTGAGTTCACATATAGAATAAAGGTTATATGTGTTTAGCAAAATATGGATTTGTAATAAAAAGCACATCTCCTAAATATAATTGTTTCCAAATGAAGAAACAAAATGAAATTAATAAATACAAATAAAAGTATTTATACAGTAAAGCAGTATCTCTGATGCCAGAGTTTAAGTCAATTTCATTCAATTTTTGTTATTGAAAATAATGGACATTGGCATTATAAAACAAAACTTGACAGACTAAACACGAAAATGTAATTCATTCTTCCTACTAGAGGTATACAGCAACATTTCTTAGGGAGATAAAACTTCTTACATGAAGATTAATCCTGAGTCAACTCTACTGAATGCCAAAACTAACTCTCAGTTTTAGTTCCTTTGGTCAAACATTCAGTGGAAAACAATAAGGAAACCTAATTATCTGACATTGGATGAAGCTTCAAAACTCAGTGTTTGGTAGCTCAGCCAGATGGGTACAGCATGTGACCACGCTACCTGACATCAATCATCCAAGTGATATTTTTGATTATATAATTTAGCCTCATGTAGAAGCTACATTCTCTGAATATTTTTACTTTATTGAATACTATATTGTTGCTTTATACTTTAACCAAATGAAAAATCCTTTCTTGCATGACCTATTATTCTGTTCTGCAATTTTTATGTAAAATGTTGGGCAGAGAATACCCTATCCCCCCAAAGAAGGACAGGGAACAAAGGCTGAAATGCAAAAGATCAAAAGAACCCAGCAGCCTAAGCAAGGCTCTAGAAATTGGGATAAAATTCTATGAAAAGTGGAGAAGTGTCACTAATGACTGACTGGGTTGCTTCTGTGTTCATGAGAGGAATGCACACTTGTTTTTGTGAGAACCACTTGCCTTTTTATTCTTTCTACAACTGATTAGTTAATAGCTGGTAAATCCATGGAACAACATGGATTTTATGCTAGATTAGAAGAGGCAAAAATAGGAAAATTCCTCTTGCTTTGCCTTTTCCCCCACTACAGGCCATGTACTATACTCTTAAAACTGTGTCATACCCTTGGAGTTAGGGTACAGGAATGACTCAATGCACGGGCCAATCCTTACCACTAGATTTCAGAGTTTATGGTTTGACATGCATAATAGAATGTATGTCTTAAAACGGCATGCCTTTATGGGTTGTGAAGGTCATGAAGGCTGTGAGAATAGCAATCTGTACAGTGATTTTGGAAGATGTCCCTGACTCAGTTCAATGTTAACTGAAGTTGTTGATCTCTCTCTCTTAACTATCTCAGTAACATTTCAACTTGTGTAGCAAATAGAGGGTTGCATACTGTAGATAAAGATAGGGCTGTTCTTGTGACTCCACACACCTGTACTCTCCTGGTACCTTTTGTTCACAGAGATATCACCATTTGTACTCAAACAGAGTAGCATTACCAACTCACTGACTCATAAGACAGGAAAAATAAGTTTATGTGCCAATATGAATAGACTTGCAGGGAGGAAGCCAAGGAAGAGAAAAAATATGGGAAAGGTACTTCTAATTTATAAAGACATGAGAAAGGCACTTCGTTTATTCACATACACTGCCACATGCACAGTCTATACCATTACCAGAAAGTATGTTGTAGGTGCACAGAGGTCTTAGTTGATACCCAAATTTAGACTGTTCATCTCACAGAAAAATAAAATACGGGAAAGAAAGAGTGCTTGCATGTGTGGTAGTTTTTTAAAATACGTTTTTATTATAGAAAGTATTAAATATACACAAAACTAGATAGGATGGTGTAATAAATCCCCATATACTCAACTTGAATAATTTTCACACAGGGCCAATCTTGTCTCAGTTTTACTCTTTTTGGATAATTTGAAAGAAATCCTGAATATTCTTTCATTTTATTCATAAATAGTTCGTTCTGTATCTGTAGAGAGTAGGGACTCTTTTAAACATAGTTCAACACCACCCTTCAAAAATAAAGATTCCTTGGTATTACCAAATATTCCATCAGTATTAAAATTCCCTCTTACCTAATTATTTTAGAGTTTTTTCTTTGAATTAAGATCAAAATAAGGTCCAGCATTGCAATTGGATGACATACCTCTTATATTGCCTTTAATTTATAGGTTCCCCCAGTTAGTAAGTCTCTCTTTCTCCCTCCCCCTCTTCTTCTTCCTCCTTCTCTTTCTCTCATATTACATTTATTTATAGAAGAAACTTAGTAGCTTTTCCTGTAGCATTTCCTCCAGTGTGGATTCTACTGATTGTATCCCCTTGGTATTGTTTAACATCTTTCTGCATCCTCTTACCTCCTGTAAACTCAGTTACATCCCAAGCCTTGATCAGATTTAGGTTCAATGTTTTAGGAAGAATATCTCACTGATGGTAATATTTACCTCCATCAGGAGGCACATGATGGATTGGCTAGATTCATTAATTTTTTATGGGATGTAAAATTCTACTTCTACCATTTTTTCACTATTTATTTTCCGGATTATTTCTGTGCAGAGAAACTCCCCTTCACTGTTTATTTGCTTACCCTAAAGTACAGTTCATATACGAAAGGCAGAACACGTGGGTGAGAGTTTTCCTTTACTAGTTTCCATAGTAATGATTTGGCTTCCCAGTATCTCCCAAGGATGACCAGTGAGGTTCTGTTTGTGTGTTTTTGAATATTATTATTGTTGAAAGATGAGATTGTTGTTTGTTTTGAAGCTAACATTTCCCCATCTTTGGTCAGTAGGCGTCTTTTCAGACTGGTACCCCAATTCTTTCCACATCACCTATAACTTTCTTGCTTTTGCCATAATGTCTTGTGTGTTCCTGCTTCGCATTTGAAACAGGCTATTTTCCAAGGAATTCTGGTTGCTTTGTTTGTGGAAAGAATCCCAGTGTGTGATGTGTGTTTAGTATATATTTAATTAGCAAAAATGTTGCAAACATCTGAACATCACTGTAATCCATTATCTACAATATTTGCTTTTCATTATATTCATTCGGATTTCATATACACATTTTTGAAAAGAGAGGACAACATTTGAGAAAGAAAAATATTCTAAGCTTTAGAACAGAGAAACTATGCTCATAGGAGACTTCCCACTGTATTTTTTGAGGGGCTTTATTGGTACATCCACTTATAATATTATACACTTTTCTCCCTAATTCATAGGATATATGAATTACATATTTCTATATAATATTTCTGTCTATATCTGTATCTACTTCCATATCTGTATACACACATATCCATTCATTGGTACATCCACCTACCATACATTCATCCATCCCAGGATTATATTGGGAAGCTGCTTGTTAAATTGTTAGCTAACAGCTCACTTTCCCATGGGGTGATGTGGATAGAAACAAAAATACTTCTTTAAATCTAAGAGGTTATATGCATTAGATAGAATACTGCCTGCATGTTCTTAAACATTTTCTTAACATTTTCTGTTTTGAGTGTTTGCACTTGAATTAAGTGGGTATTAGAATTATGAGTTGTTAGAATTGTAGAGTGAATCCAGAACTGTACAAATAGCTAGTTGTTTATCACACCCTATATTGGCAACTAATCCTTGATAGCTATCAGATTCATTTTCTAACAACAGGGGTACTTATCTGTACTAGTGAGACACAGTCTAGGCCACACAAAATGTACCAAACAAGCCTGTTTCTTCTCTTTCCTCCTTCTCACCTCAACTTTTCCTTCTTAGTTCTTTAATTGCCAGTTGGATTAGTAATAAGATGACATTCTATTTATGAATGTGTTCTTTGTCACCATTTCTTATTGAATCAATTATTCTCTTAACAGCCTGGAGAAACATATGTTGTCACACACTGAAGAGAGGGAATACAAGTGTGACCAGTGTCCCAAGGCATTTAACTGGAAGTCCAATTTAATTCGCCACCAGATGTCACATGACAGTGGAAAGCACTATGAATGTGAAAACTGTGCCAAGGTACAGTGAATTTGTAGGCTATTTGGCCTCTCTCTGCTATCCTCTGTCTCTTAATCCATCACTTGCTATGAAATATAAAAACAAGCCTTGAGAGGGGAAACTATAAATATCTTGAGAAAAGTAGACTGAGTGTTATATGCTAAAAGGCATTACTACAGTGTATAAAAAGTTAGTAGGTATCCTTTTATTTTTGTAAGGGAGGAAGTGAGGCTTAATGGTGAGTTCCAGCACTAGGTGTCAGACATCCTTGGTAAATTCCAGGGTCTGCTACTGGCTTGCTAGTGTAGGGTTGTTTTACAGCCTTATGGAGAATGAAAATTTTATCCAATGCACAGTACTGATTTCTTTTAATAGCAATTTGTGAGGAAGTCACATAAAGTTTCTGAATGCTTATTCAGAAAGAATGGAAGACTACTACATTTGCAGATTTTTCCCCCCACATCTCCACCATAAATCATGACTTGGTTCTAAATTAAAGGTGTAGCACCTTAGTGGCTAGTGCTGACCAGGATATGGGTAAAATGTAAACTCTGCACCTTGAACATTACTCTGAGCTATGGAATAGTGGTTCACATCATTTAATTTTCATGTTTCTCAATTAACTAAAAAATATTCTAGTGTTATGAATGTTGACTTCTATTTCTAAAAACTTATTGGCACTTGAATATCTTTCCTCATGCCAATGGAAACTGTGACATTTGAAATAATCTTCAGAGATATTTTGTTCCCAGATATGTAGGTGCTTTTTTCATTTCTTTTTTTAGTATAGTGTCCAAAGGAATGATTTTAACTGAATGGTAACTGACTGAAACACAGTGTTAGCATTAACTAACACTAGGGGAGATCCTTGAATAGATTTGAGATATGTTAGTCAAAATGCCCCCTATTTTGTACATAGTGTGTCTTTGTTTAAAGCATGGAAATAGCACACCAGTTTTAATTATGTCACAGCTGGTATTTTATTATTCAATACTAAATATTCTAAATGAAATAAAAAAAGCTTTGAATATGGTCCAGTAATGCCATTAATTATTTTGTTCAACTTATTCCAATGGACACTATGAGCTAAGGATATAGAGCTGAGTAACTTATAGTCCCTACCTAGTGGAGCTCATGCATTGGAAATATGACAAATATCAAATAAAACAAAACCAATAAAAACCAATAAACATAAACAAAAACTCAAATAAACAATAAACAGAATTCCTTCTTGAGTCATTCCTGGTCTTCTTTATTGTGTCCTTGACTTAAGTTTCTTGATTAATCAGTACTCATTTCCTAGCAGGTTTTCACGGACCCTAGCAACCTTCAGCGGCACATTCGCTCTCAGCACGTTGGTGCCCGGGCTCATGCTTGCCCGGAGTGTGGCAAGACGTTTGCCACTTCGTCGGGCCTCAAACAACACAAGCACATCCACAGCAGTGTGAAGCCCTTTATCTGTAAGTTTTTACCACTCAGCCCTCCTTCCTGCATCTGTCTCTTGTCCAAAAGGCACTATGATCAGGAGAGTGGCCACATGTGGCCATTAGAGGGGTCTCTGCATTACCTATTTATGGTCTTATCCAGTAGGGCTATTTTCTATTACAAGAAAATAGTTTATAACCAGATCCATGGTATTTTGTCTATGATCCCTGGGGTGTTTTCTTTTAGATGAAATCAATAACAGGCAGAGAAAAGAGTAGTCGTTAAAAAATGAAAGGGAAGCCTCCCCAAGATGTAGGATTTAATAGAGACAACCAGATTTGTCTTAAAACTGAAAATGTTCAAGGCTTTGTAAAACAGCAAATAACAGATACCACTAAACAAGATGAAGTGATAAAAGCCTGTTCTGGATCAGAAAGAGCTGGAAGAATCCCACCTGGCAAGTAGGCTCATGACTCTGCATGTATGTGTGTGAGTGTGTGAGTGGGGAGAGGGAAAGAGGAATAAAATGTCCTTTGATCTACCGGTTGTTGCCAATCACAGGCTGCAGATCAGTAGTTCTCAGTTGCTTAGAAAGCAGAACATTTTCACTTTGATTCCGGACATGTTCCTTCTATAACCTACCGCACTAAAGCACATTTACAGGCCGTGTGTTTTTAGGGGACATCCAATCTGACCACCTATATAGAACGTTCCTGTACAGAGCACTTCAGTCACAGTTCAAGTAAAGCAAAACTGAGCCCTCGTTTGCTTCTTGTGTCCACCCACTCCTGTTCTCTGTTTTGTGCTAAAATATTTCACAAGGAAAATCAGTTGTTCTCAGTTCATCTGGGCAGTGACTCTGGACTGCTTTTGATCCATTCTCGGCTGGGCGTATAAACACAGTGACTCACTGAGTTGTGTTACAAATCTCAAGGCTGATTTTGGATCCAGATAGGCAGAGAACTGGTTGAAACATACTCAGTAGTTGGCAAGATCTCTGACTTGGGAACCCTTGCATAAGAGTTCTTGGACAAATACTTAATGGTTTGTAGTAGGCATATGAGACACTACTACAGGACCTGATGGGAAAAAAAACGATTTTCAGGGCCAACATGGAGATGCCAGAGACTAACCCTTCTCCTTTTTGCCTTGACACAGCCCTCTTTTGTGCTTCCAAGCATCAAGAGAGTCTCTTTTCTCTTTCCAGATTACGTTAGAGTCCTATTTTGCTCCCAGGTCCCTGGGTGGAATGAAGAGGAGTAGCAGATAAACAAAAGGGTGCTCTATTCTAGTCTCCCTTGGCAAAGCTCTGTTGAAAGTCATGGGAAATAAATTATACAGTAGAAATTTTAGACTTCTTGTGTCAAAAAGGCATTCCTGACTCTAGGTCATAATGCCCTAAAAATGTACTTGCAGGTGTTTACAGGCATAAAAAAACTCATTCATTTCTAATTTTTCAGAAATAAAATTTGATTAATTTATTATGTTTTGGTGAGGAAAAATAAAGCAGAACAGGTCACAACAAGTTATGATCGCCCACTTAATGTTTTCTCTGTTATTTAAAATGAAAATCAGAAAATTTAGATTCCTATTTAAGATTCTGCGATCTGGAATTTTAATTGAGCCAAAGTCAAGTGTTTCACTTTAAAGCTCTATAGGGTGTCCCTTTCCAATCAGATGGCACAAACTGTTTCCCATGAATGTATTTTCCGTAGTTATTGGTAAATTTAAATAGCAGATGGCATTCTTCAAATATAAAATCTGACAGAGAACCATGAGGGTAATTATGAATAATAGCTGTGTAATTTCAGAACAAAAGAGGAGTTGGTGTGGAGACTCTGGGGTGGAGGAGGTTCACCTAGAGTTGATATCTGTTTCTCACCAGAGGGCCACACACCATGATTTACCCCCACTGGTGTGTTTATGGCAACTGTCTCTTATTACAGTGTACCGCCAAGCTAGGGCCCACAGTCACCAGTGCTAAGGTAATTACTCACTGCCTTTACAGAAACCTCCAGCCTTCCCAAATAGAAACCACATGCTCTAATAGGCTGAACATATTCAAAATACCTCTTAATTTGTTTAATAAGTAGAAAAATGCAATGTTAACTGCTGGCTAATTCCTTATTACTGAGAAAATTACAGCAGAGTATAGACTTGAACATCAATTGAACCATTTACCTGGAGGCCTGATGGTTTGCGGTGGGCCAAGCCAGGCCTTCAAGTGAGAAAAACAAAGCCTCTGCCTAAGGAAACATTCCAGAGTCTATATTCTTGAGACCCAACGTGGACACTGCTCATCTGTGTAACACTGGATACAACCAGGAAAGTCAAATACACCTTCTGTTACTCCAATATAGAGAAGCTCTTGATTTTCTTAAATCCATGCAGCTATAAGAAAGAAGTGTAGAGAGCAACATTTCTTTGCCAAAAAATTGCAAACCTTTCAAAAACTTACACTGTGGTTGAATACCCATCAAGACATTTTCTCAGTGCCTTTTAATGCCCAGAGGAGAGGTGTTGCTTTCTTAATGAGTGGACTTTTATAATTTCAAAGTCATTCGATTTACTATTTCTCATTATTACTCATAGCTGAAGTAGTATAACTAGGGAAAGTCTCATGTTTCTACCCTTTATATATATGTTTTCATTAGCATATCAAAGAATTTAAATAGTATATGTATTTGTTATATATATAGTTAACTAGTATGTACTTTTAAAACAGACTCTGATCAATATATTCCAGTAGAATAATTTGAATTATAGAAGAAATCACTCACAATTTTTTTCTTTGCATTAAAACTCACGTTACAGCTTACAGATTCATGTTATGAATCACCCCACAGTTGAAAGTCGTTTCACTATTACTAAGCACACTGATATATGTACTAATGCGTTTTAATCATTAGTAGTAAAAGAAATAGATATGGAATCACTTGGTACTTCCTGGTTAGTGGTATGTAGGGTAATCTAAGCTCTGGGTGAGTTTTGCATGACTAAAGATCTTTAAAATCTCCTTGAATGATATTTTTCTTTAAATCATCATTGTTTTGACTTAGGGGCTCTTTCTTATTCTGCTTAAAGCAGTCATCACATGAAAGCAATAAATGTTGTACTTCATCTTCAGTTTCATTTCTTATATAAATTTTTTCAACAATTACCAACAAGGCCTATCATGTTTCTGCATGTATTAAGAGTACAACAGAAGCATTAAAGTAAGCTCACACATAAAGTCGACTCAGCTCTACTAAAGTAAAATAAAAAGCATGATGCTTAGGGAGCAGATAGTATAATCTTGCTGGACTGTGAAAGTGGGCGGGACTGTTCCCTGGCAAAGGGGTTCTTAAGGGTTATGGAGTTGGGTCTGAAAATACACTCAGATCTGTTTACGTGTATGTGTGGAGGAAGATGTTCTACTTTTCTGGCAAGTTCACGGTGAAGAGGGTTCTTTCCCAGCTGCACCCACTGCTGCGCTCTTTCTGGAACAGAGCCCTCCAAGCACTCTTCCCTGCCGACTGTGGTTGGCTGAGCCACCTAGAAGTCAAGCCTCAAGATAGCCGGCCAAGATATGACAACAAGTGGACATATTTCCCAAGGACGGGAGTTTCATAAATGCAGGAAGGTTAGCACAACCACTGGTGTGAGGGGAAGTTAGAGGACGTGCTCATAGTTCATGGGAACCAGCAATGCAGGATGGGCCACATTCAATTTAGTTTCCTTTGCAGGCTTAAAATAGAGCCATTGTAAATTATGTCAGTCTTTCTCAAATCATGAAAATGATTGTTAAAAATGTCTCAGAATACACAATGTGCATTGTTGTGTGGCTTTGATGTGTGAATGATGAGAGTGTATGATATAATGCAAATTAAATAATGGTAGAGCAGTCACAGGCTTTTTCCCCCAGGGGAGAGGGAATAAAGGAGAAGTTTCTGGTCGAGGGAAAGGCTGCTTAATTTTATTTTGGTGCCCACGATATGGAATTTTTTAAATGGTATAAAATTTTAAAGGGGTTCCTATTAAGGTTTCATACTTAGTACATCTAAAGACTTTAATTTTCAAGATTCTGTTAGTGTAATAATGGAGTGGGAAATCAATGCATGCTGGACTTGGACTTTTCTATATTAAATATTTAAATACACAGCTATGCAAAATATTATGCAATGGGGATGACAAGATATTATATATATATATATATTTAAATATGAAATATTTGTGCTGCCTCAAGACATTTGTCAGGTTGGATGCCTTGCTTTGGAATCTAGTGAAATGGGGTTTTCTGTGTTTGGTGCACCCCGACTGGTGCCTCCAACAACTTTTCCTGGCTTCCTAATTGAAATTTTGGGTGAACCAGTTGTGATACTTGCTAAATTCAGAAGCAATTGCCATAAAGCCTGAGATTGTTTTTTGTTGTTTGCACACAGGTGAGGTCTGCCATAAATCCTATACTCAGTTTTCAAACCTTTGTCGTCATAAGCGCATGCATGCTGATTGCAGAACCCAAATCAAGTGCAAAGACTGTGGACAAATGTTCAGCACTACGTCTTCCTTAAATAAACACAGGAGGTTTTGTGAGGGCAAGAACCATTTTGCGGCAGGTGGATTTTTTGGCCAAGGCATTTCACTTCCTGGAACCCCAGCTATGGATAAAACGTCCATGGTTAATATGAGTCATGCCAACCCGGGCCTTGCTGACTATTTTGGCGCCAATAGGCATCCTGCTGGTCTTACCTTTCCAACAGCTCCTGGATTTTCTTTTAGCTTCCCCGGTCTGTTTCCTTCCGGCTTGTACCACAGGCCTCCTTTGATACCTGCTAGTTCTCCTGTTAAAGGACTATCAAGTACTGAACAGACAAACAAAAGTCAAAGTCCCCTCATGACACATCCTCAGATACTGCCAGCCACACAGGATATTTTGAAGGCACTATCTAAACACCCACCTGTAGGGGACAATAAGCCAGTGGAGCTCCAGCCCGAGAGGTCCTCTGAAGAGAGGCCCCTTGAGAAAATCAGTGACCAGTCAGAGAGTAGTGACCTTGATGATGTCAGTACTCCAAGTGGCAGTGACCTGGAAACAACCTCGGGCTCTGATCTGGAAAGTGACATTGAAAGTGATAAAGAGAAATTTAAAGAAAATGGTAAAATGTTCAAAGACAAAGTAAGCCCTCTTCAGAATCTGGCTTCAATACATAATAAGAAAGAATACAGCAATCATTCCATTTTCTCACCATCTTTAGAGGAGCAAACTGCCGTGTCAGGAGCTGTGAATGATTCTATAAAGGCTATTGCTTCTATTGCTGAAAAATACTTTGGTTCAACAGGACTGGTGGGGCTGCAAGACAAAAAAGTTGGAGCTTTACCTTACCCTTCCATGTTTCCCCTCCCATTTTTTCCAGCATTCTCTCAGTCAATGTACCCATTTCCTGATAGAGACTTGAGATCGTTACCTTTGAAAATGGAACCCCAATCACCAAGTGAAGTAAAGAAACTGCCGAAGGGAAGCTCTGAGTCTCCCTTTGATCTCACCACTAAGCGAAAGGACGAGAAGCCCTTGACTCCTGTACCCTCCAAACCTCCAGCAACATCTGCCACAAGCCAGGACCAGCCCCTGGATCTAAGTATGGGCAGTAGGAGTAGAGCCAGTGGGACAAAGCTGACGGAGCCTCGGAAAAACCACGTGTTTGGGGAAAAGAAAGGAAGCAGTGTTGAAACCAGACCGTCCTCAGATGGTTCCTTGCAACACGCGAGACCCACTCCTTTCTTTATGGACCCTATTTACAGGTAAGGGAGGATGGGAGATGGTTCAGTGTGGACATATATGCGAAAGGTCATGTTTATGCTGTGGACTTAGAAATCTTAACAAACCATTTTTATTATGATTCTTTCAAAGCAGAAAGTAAAGTTGTTTTATCTAGTGAATTCATTTTTTTATTCAGAAAGTCGACTCATTAGTCTTGGACTTATTTTTGGATGTCTCTGAATTTGGGGTTTTGGAATAGGCCCACAGAGTTCTTTCCCTTGATAATAAATTTATTTTTAAACACAATTTTTTTTAACGTGGAAAATATGGGAAAGCCATATTTAAAGCAAGTTGTCAAGTGGCAGAAGAATGAGGCTCCTGAAGGATTAATGCAAATATGTGTGGGTACTTAAATAGGTCAGGTTATTTGGAATGAGATGGGACATAGAACAGCAAGAGCTTACTCTCTGTTAACCTACCAACACATCCTTAATAAGCACTGGTCATACGCTATCCCTAAATAAATTGCCTGAGAGCCCCAGTAAATGAAACAAAAGTGTTTAGTATGTAATGTGAGTGATCAGCTTAAAAACATGTTTTTAATGCCTCTCTGTTTAATGCCTTCATTGTCCAGTTTTCTTTGATGCATCCAAAAATCCCTGGGGGGCAACATATATGCTTAACAAAAAGCCTCTTAGGCAGTATTCTGTCACACTCATCTGTCCATTCAGAGTGATTTAGTTTTTAACTATTAGCTTTCTTTAAAAAGTATGAATAACAATAATTATGCTTGTTATGTATTTTAAATGTTTCCAAGCATTTTCACATTTACTTTCCCACTCAAATCTTGAACATCATCAAGAGTCATTGGAAGCTGTGGATAATTTTTTATTGGACTTATTTAAGATGGGAGTACTTGCATATTTTTGCCTGATTCAATTATATGAAGAGACAATTTTGTGCTATTCTTTTATTCAACAATATTTACTTAGCTCCTATTACTTAATAGGTACTAAGGTTGCAAGCTCTTTTCACTTAAAACTCTTTTTTCTGTTCACCATGTAAAAACTTGTTCGTTATGCTTCAGAAGATTGGAGACTGTTGAGAATTAGGCTTGGGGTTGATTAATGATTGTGCATTGAGTCCCCTATGCAGAATTTTACTGTTGTTAACAACCATATGATCAATAAATATGAGAGATGCCCTTTCAAAAAAAAACAAAAACAAAACAAAACTCTTTTTCTACCTAAACTATCAGTGATACATTAACCAAGAATACTGCCAGTGCATTAAGGGCTACTACTACTTGAGCATGGAAAGGGGAATAAGACAGGACAATACAAAAATATCTCAGAGCCATGAGTACCATGCTTGGGCACTTCAAAAAAAATTTTTATCTTAATTGCTGTGGCAGTCCTATTAGTAGAGAAAGAAAAAGAAAGGAAAACAGGTTTTTCATTTTTTTATGTGTATCTTGCATGTTAGACATTGCCAGTAAGGTGGTATTTCCAACTCAGTGACATATCTTAGTCCTTTGTGAAGATAATTTCTCAGACTGCCTTTCTTAGACCCTCCCAAGGGGCTTCCAGTTCTTCAACACACCCATTATACTCTTCTCCCTCACCTCCTAACCTTACTGTTGCTTAATCTAATTTAAATCTTCTCAGGTATTTCAGTCACAGTTAAGGCTCAAGGTCTGTCATTTTACCAAACTAATGGGAGACTTAAACCCCAGTTTTAGTACAAAACATGGGTTGAAATCTCAGATTCCCTTATCTTAAACTTTGTTTTCATTCATAAAGTGGGTATAAGAATACCCATTTCAATGAGTGAAATAGTGTATGCAAAACATAGCATATATAAAATTTCAAGAAATAATAGCTGTTTTATTCATTTTGATTCTATCTTAAGTGAACTTATTCAACATCATTTAAAAGAAAGTTACCAACAGTTGGTGAAAGAAATTCATTCAATCCATGATGTCATTTCCTATATGCTTAATAGAAAAGAGAATGACAAACACTTCTAAAAAAAAAGAAGAGATGTACAGATAAGTTTATATGTCTCTCCTATTCTTCAAAAAGTTCCTTTTTCTCTTCCCACACCATCGACTTTACCTGCCTATTTATCAGAGGTGGCACCTAGAACATGCCTATCACTTAAAGGGTGTCTAGCAGGGTGTAAAGTATGCTTAGAAATTCTCCTGCTGTCATTGGCAAATATGGAAGAAATATAATGACTATTTGGGATGTTAGAAAATGACTTTAATTTTCAAAATGAACCCTCTCCTTATGATTTCAAAATCACCAAGCATCTTACCTACATTTGAAATGGGAAGGTACAAATTTGTGACCAATGCCTCTGAGCTGGTGACTCCTTTTTTTACATTTTCTTGTTTTATTATTACTAGTCATTCAGTAGGATTTTCCCATTAAAAATAGGACCCTGTTTCTCTGATTGCCCAGAAGTGCCAAGAGTGTTCTTCAAGAACTGAAAGACTTAATGTTTTTATTGCTGTGCTTCCCAGAAACCTACCATTTGCTTTATTGTCAGCTGCTTTAAATGTCAGTGATTATTTGTGATGGATATATGAGACTGATTCATCTCCAAAACCTGATTTTAACCTTTCAGAGTAGAGAAAAGAAAACTAACTGACCCTCTTGAGGCTTTAAAAGAGAAATACTTGAGACCTTCTCCAGGATTCTTATTTCACCCACAAGTAAGTATTTTGAATTTGAGACTTCAAGCTTGTAAACTAACTTGTTGATCCTGAAAAGCAGGTGCAATGAAATGAAAGAAATCTTGAGAACATTAGGATTTCCTATGACGCTGGTGTGGAAGAACACAGGAAATTCTAGCAGAATGAAAAACCAAACTCTTTAAGGAAAAAGTAATTAATATATGCATCAAAATAACATAGTTTTGGTATTAACTTATTGTCTACTATTAACTACTTACTGAGCCAGAGTGTGTTTTGAAGTATTTTCAGTGAAGAAAATAGATACTGAAGTTGTCTTTTGGGTTTAAAAATTACAGATACTTAGAAAAGGATCATAGTGTGACTTGTCCCAAACCCATGAAGGTTATTCACGTTCTTCTGGTGCTTAGATAAAAACAGGAAATGAGTCTACCTGACAAGTTATTACCATAGAGGGTGAAGGAATTTATCTAGAGATTGCTGGGCATTCCAGCAAAGTTCTGTAATTGTACAAGAATTCACCACAGTACACAGAGCTATTTGCTGAATGGAGTTGTGTCCACTTATCAAAATATGTACAGTTTCTCATTGCAAAGAGAATGCGAAGCAGAATTATCTAATTGTTTCACCCTTATGTCCTATATATGTGGTTGTTCTAAAATACTGGCTTACATGTCAGTCAGAATTGGGTTGAAAGCAGAAATGTCTTATAGAAAGTTATGAGGTAATTAGATTAAATAATCTTGGGATATGACTCCCCCTGCCCCCATTCTCACTTCTTTACCTTTTCTAGTACCTTTCCACAGTCGTGAACAACAGTGTATGAGAGCTGAAATACCATCTTCTGGGGATAGCTGGAGAAATCTATCATTGTTCAAAAATCCTATTTCAACTGAAAGAATATATGATTTAGTATTAAAAGGTGTACAAATATTCTAGTTGATATTCATTTTATATAAGAAGGCTAAGGAATGGTATCATTTCCATAATTACCTTAAACAAGTTCTAAAGTAGTTAAGTGTTTATCAGGTACTTATATTTTACATTTAGGCTGATCTAAATTGCACTTGTAGGCCTCATTGGCTAATAAACCTGAATATAATATGCATTTTGTGTCACTTATTGCACAAAAAGTATATCTTGATAACTTCCTTCTAAGTTACAGTTGGTGTTATAGTTATATACATTTAATTACAATAATCATATTGTTTTCATATTCTAATAATCTTTAGAATCTAGTAATTAATCCCTTCAAAATTTAGTGCTATGGGTACATGCTATAATGGAGAAAAAAAGACTGGGGATCATGGTCTTTGAGCAACTAGGTCGATCTGGCTCTCAGTTTCCATATCTGTAAGAGAAGGGAGTTGGGTGTAAGGTCTCTATTTCTGAAATTCGAATTTTAGCTAGCCAAGGTAAATTTACTGGTTCATGAGATGGGCAGTTTTTTTGGCCCGCCAATAATTCCACATGTGTATGCAGCTGTTATAAACATAGTATGTGCATATTTTTAATCTAATTATATCAGAAAATCTGCCTTATTTTAATATTCTCACAGTTAAGGAGGGATCACAAAAGATGAGGCACATGTACAGTGCTTGGAGAAGAGCTATCATTCCCCCCAGTCTCCCTCCCCCCACCTTTGTGAGCATGTCTGTGGAAGCACAGAGGCAGAGGATTTCCTTGCCGCATGCCAGGTGTTGGTGTAAGGGACTGCCTATTCCTGCATGTTACTATTTGAAAGGAACCCCAGAGTGATAATCAAAATATTTAACACCTTGTAGATCATGCATACTGACCAATCAGAATAGACCCTGTCATTCTGGAGCAGGGTCCTGAAAGCCTTTGCTGCACCAACTGTTAATGCTTTAGCTGTGGGCTGGCAGGGTGCTCAAAGGGTCTTTCAGGAGGAGTCCAGGGCAGCAGGGGAACCATTGGGTGCTTGGGAAAGAAGCTGTATACAGAACCAACTACTACAGAAATATTTCATTCTTTTTCTAGCCATCATGGCTGTTTTCATGTGTACTGGCTATACATATCACTAGTGGCATAAAGACTGTCACCTGGGAGAAGCTTGGCTCACCCCATTTTCACCAAGCCCCCACACTGGTCCTTCTGTTTTCAGAAAATCTGCCTCACATGTTCTGAAGTTTCAGCAGAATTTTTTTGTTCATTCTAGCATACTCTATCAATTCCAACCTTGCCTCTAAGATCCACTTTCCCACAAACAAAAACAAATGCACAAAAAAAGACTGCCCGGGATTTGGGGCCTGAAATAACTGCTTTACAACTGGGTTTACTATGTATTACCAAAAATGCTTAGATTTTGGGCAGTGAAGCACCTCTCTGAGCCCTCTGTCAGTGTAATGGGATACCCCCTCCAGCCTTACCAGGGCAGCTGCAGGGGTCAGCCTAACGTTTGGCATAGTGCTTGGTATGTAGAAGAGCCTAAAGGAGGAAAAGCTCTTAGTGTTAATGGATGCAGAAGTCTTTTCTCTTGAATACACAGGAATGTCAGTAAAATCCCCTCCTGCCATCTCCCCGAGACTAATTTCTTGGTGAGGCTGTAGTCTGTACCCAGAAGTACTTGGAAAGATGCTCACTGTGTTCTTGGCGCTGCATCTTATTTGACAGCAGTAAGAGTGACACAGAGCAAGAAGCTAAAATGAAAGGGCTTGCCTTTACTCCCAGGACTTGCCATGATATTATAAGTTAAACAAATGGGTAAACAGAACCATTCACCACTTCATTTCCCATTTGAGTATTTGAGCAGAGCACACAGTCCCTCTGGGGCTTCTGGATTTTTGTCTTCAGAATGGGAGTGATACCTGCCCTGTCTATTTCTCAGGGCTATCTTAATATCAAAGAGGAGATCATATATTCTCAGTGCTTTTGGGGAAACAAATAGATATGTAAATCCTATAAATAGATATATAAAGTGATATTCTCCGGGCAAGCCTGATTTTACAATTTTTGCATGTCTTCCCATTCTACCCGGCATGTCCCTCCCCAGGGCATAATTCCTAATCAATGAAAGGTGAACACTGCAATAGGTACTTATTGAATTTTATTAAAAATTATTAGGCCATCTTATTGCCTTTTGGAATAGTAATAATATATATTTAAAAAATCATTGTCAAAAATAGTTTGAAGATATAGAAACACATACATCAAAATTAAAAGATATATATATATATTTTAATCATTCTCCTGGTCTAAATTCCTCTCTTAGTTCAATTCTTAAAGAAGTATGTTTGCTCTGTCAGGTCACTAGAGTACTATTTAACCTTCTGTTTTTCTCTTGTAAACAAGTTAGTTCAATATAACTCATAAGGGGAAATAAGCTCTGTAGAGGTTCTCCCTGGATACAAGGTTGAAATTGTTTGTGGATTCTTAGTTTAGATTATAATTTTGAAAAGGAGATGTCAGCCACCAGTAGGTGAGCTGGAGAGAGTGGTATCACATGTTCTTTTCATTGGGTCGTTTGCATTTGGGGAACTTTGAATTCACATCAATAGCTCCTTTGAACTGCCATAGGAATCATTTGGTAATTGCACTGTTGTAAGATTGGCACTTATTCTTTGATTTGCTTTTCTTATACTTAAAATTTAACTTTTGGTTATTTATGCATTTAATTTTATAGATGTTTGGCTTTGTGTCCATATACAACAAAGACTCATTTTTACTTCCATTTCTGTCCTGTATGCATTCATTTTTATTTTCTTCCTTTTAAAGTGTCTAACCATCCTGTTACAGCATCCCAGGAAACTGGGAAATTTTTCATTCCCCAAGTTTTGATTTATATATTGATGTGAAAAAACTCTTCACTCTTTTGCCCTTCCTCTTCTGGTTTACTTTCAACAAGTGTTTGTACTGTTAGATTTTTCTGCACTATAACTTCTATCCTTAAAAACTATGTATCTTTACTATTTAAAGATGCCATAACTTACAAAAGCAATTACTGAAGCTTTTCCCAGTTATTTTTTCATAAATAACTAGACATTTGTAGTTCTTTTCATTAGTATCCTAGGTGTTCTGATGACTGATGGTCTGACATGCTAATCAAAGTGAAGCAGTGCCTTATAATACTTTAACCTTTTGTTACTCATTGATTCTCATTTGAGTATCTTATTTTCTTTTTTGTTAACATTTTGAAAATGCAAGGGATTAGATTTTTTTGCCAGAAATTGCTTCATTTTTTACTTATTAAAGTATAGGACTCTTGTGAATGAAAAGGAAGTCTTTGCCTTGCTATATTTAAGATTTGGTAGTAGGTAGCCTGTAGCTTCCTTGAAAAAAAGCACATTCTGACTTATAACCTTGATTCTAAAATTTAATTTAGGTAAATAGAGGAAACTCAGCATTGTTATGAAAATAGTTAATTTTCACTTCCAGAGCTTTTACTTGAGGTACAGTTACATGATAAGCAAAAATTACTTAGTAAAAATGTTAATTTTTCAAAGGATACATTGTAATAAAGATACTGATCCAGAAGTAATTTTTGTTTTTGTTTCAATTTTGCTCCCAGTTCCAACTGCCTGATCAGAGAACTTGGGTAAGTTTCCTACTTATATTTTTGAGTAAAATAATGTAGCATTAAAAGCAAAACAACTTAAATTATAAATTACTGTACAGACATAGGGAATTCTGAGCTCCTTTCCATTATATGATAGGCTTCAGCAGTTCATTTCTCAGCTTGGTCAAGATGCAAAAAACATATATATACACACACACACACTTAAACACTTTCAATTATACTTGGGCATTTAGTGAGCTATACTTGGTTTATGGAAGGGAGTTTATTCTATAAATCTGACTCATTCCATGTGACTATACCTTGATGTAGAACTCTTCCTGGGCGCTTGGGGGCATGTTGCTAAAAGAGGCTTCAAGATGGGTCATTAAGTGGAAATAACCATTATTTGGGGGAGCCTGTGTCAGCATATTAAAGATTTTTTTTGATAAAACCTTCAGAAGGATAATGCCCGATCTGACATGGGAATTACACTTCCATATATCCCAGAGCAGAACTTGGTTCTGGATATTTGGAGTAATAAGACTGAATACGTGTTTATCAGTCTCTGTCTAACTAGTGAATGGATCTTTTAGCACTGGAGCTCACTTCCCCAACCTTCAGTTACCATTTCCAGATACAGTCAGTTTTCTGGTAATGATACTATCAGACAGCTTTATTTTTTATTCAAGATACAAAGAATACCGCTTACTTAGTTTTCACTCCCAAGTAGAGCTTGGGTCAATGGAAACATGTAAATGCATATACTACAAAATTTCCCCCAAGTATATGTGCTTTTGTTTCTACCTTCTCTTCCTCACTCAAAATTATATGGTTCTGAGCTTTGGGTAAAATTTGGAATATAGTTCAATTTTCCTTTCATCACCATATAATTATACATAAACTATTTTAGCATTTACCATTTCTTCTATCTGGTATTAGTTTTCCTTTACCAGAAATTCCTCCTATTTTATTTCTTCTGTGGGATATGTGATGAACTGTAATTGTTCTCATCCTGATAGACTTTTAAGGGTTAAGTTCATTTATTTCAAAAGCATAAGAGGAGAGAGAGAAAGAGAGAGACTTCCTTAGGCCAAGTTGTGCAGCAGCTGGGGTTGTTCATTGGTTATCTAGGCCTGTATTTCCAGTGTCCTTGCCTGCTTTTCCTGGCAGAGGTCTTCCCTGTATCCCTCCTCATGGTCCTCATCTATCTAAGGTAGAGAGCTACTTGGCAGTAGCTATGTTGTTAGCTGCTTCAAGCGTAACTTTCTGTCCTCTACATGAGTGGCCAGTGGTTCTACCAATTTACAAAGCTAGTGCAGATTTGAAGTTAGACCTTGTTTCCTGATAATGCCACATCAGTGCTTTTGAAACATTCCCATTCTTTGAATGATAGGTTTCAAAGAGTTAGGACTTATACTTGTATTATAAAACATACTAGAGGGAAATATTAAAATATTAAGGTTTATAATACTGAGTGGTAAAAAACTCTAAGTGATTTCATAATCATGACTGCTAAATGTGTATATGGAATGAGATAACCATAAAATATGAATATTTACTTCTTTCTTAAATGGCCATGATTTTGAGATTTCTCAAGATTATCAAGAAAATAAACATAGAAAACTATCAAACCTACAAACTTTCCCAGCATAAGTTATTTATGAAAAGCCAGTTATTTTATGATAAAGGCATGTGTAATCTAATTTGTGAAACATTAGGTCACATAATTCATGGTGCCATTGGACATATCATTGTGTATAATCAGGTTGTCACTTTAATAGTTTTAATGAGAAACTTCTTTATGTCATCAATTATTGGCTGCCAGATAATAAATGTTAAGTTAAGTGCTTAGGACCCAGTTGATGATATCTTGCCTGCTGAAATGTTTTTAAAAATACTAGCTTTATTTGACTGGAGAGATAGCTACATTTTTTGGTAGGAGCTAGGGAATTGTGTCTACACATTAGTTTGCGTCAGTACGAAGTTAATAGCCTCTTGGGGACTGGAAGGGGGTGAAATGACTTCCTTTTCCAGACATCTGGCTGCAGATACCATCAACAACTATTATATATGTAAATAAAACTTACTGTTCCACAGGAAAAAAAGACTGTCATTTACTGATCAGAGATTAGCCTAGGACATTAATAGGACACAGGGCAATACATTCTAAAGTATATGATCTAACTTTTCCTCTTTATTTGCCCTATCCTCAGCAAATTTCTCATTCATAGTAGTGCACATTGCCATTCTCATTGGAGTTTTTCATAACAAAAAAGATGTATAGCTAGATTCTGTTCCATTTGTCCTAATTCATTTTGATTTTTAATGTACAAAGTGAGACTTTAAAATGAATGTCAAAACTTCCTTCTCCTGTAAAATGCATGTTATCTCCTGAGTCAGCACAGAGAGCGAGATAAAGTTGGGGTTCTGACCCATATACTAGATAAAGCTCTTCTTAATCTAATGCCTAAACCCAAGGTGCAGACTGGGGCTGATGCTGGTCACAGAAATCGCTAAACTACCCAACTGGAAGATGTCTAACTCACTTCCATCTCTCCTAGTAGGGAAACTTACTCTTTTCAGTTGAGGTCAAGTGCTTTGAGAGCAAATCTTAGGAAGATGAAAGGAAGGATTCAGTGATGGCTTTCATGTTGCTTCAGTGATTGCCTGCTCGACAGAAAGTTGTGTGTGTGTGTGTGTGTTTGGTGTTTATAACCACCCTCAGCTCATTTCCTACCTTCCTTCTCTCCTCTCCACCTCTTTTCATTTGACACCAGAAACCAAAGGTGGGAGTGTCTTATAAGAGAGGCGTTTGGGTAACCCCCATTCTATTTCCTATTATCTTGAAGAATGTCTCATCAAACCCGTAATATATTTTCTTGTGTCTTGATGATTTTCCCAAATCGAAACAGTTTGAGGTAAGGTAATCACAGTGATCTTTCTTCAAAAGGAGCTATTAGCAGCTACCAAAGCTCAACAGCCAATAGCTCTTAAGTAACTTGAAGGGCTTGTAGTTTATGTGTGCTAGAGATGAAAGTGGAGGATAATAATAGTTATGAGTAAGCTATTTTCTGTAAAAAAGGAAAAGTGTTTTCTATAAGATGTATTGCTGCAGGAATCTAAGTGTGTCAGCAGGGTGGGCACTCAAATGATTTAAAACCACTGGATAATGAAACTTTACTCAAATATTAAATGTACATAAATAAAACATTTATAATCATCACCCAAGCACTTAACTGTTATTCTTCCCAATAAATATATACGATCATGACCCTTACCCTTGCTTGTTACTGCTTATCAGCTTGAAGGCCAGAGGTCATTTTTCACTCAAGCAATCTATTCTGCAGAGGGTGGAATATCAAAATGATTTTCTGCAAGGAACAATTAGAAGGAATAAATGCAAATAAAATAGTATCATAAAATATTTCTGGATTGATTTTTAATAAATTAAATCCAAAGTAGAATGAAAATGCTAATGCTCTGGCGAGAAGGGGATAATGGCCATATTCTGCGGGGACAGAGCTTCTGTCAACCACTCCAAACAGCAGCATCTTTCCATATCTCTGCCCTGTGATCAGTATGTGTCAAAATCCTTCATAGTGACAAATGTGCTGTCCACTTGCATCTGTGGAGAATGTTTTAGCAGCTGAGCGATTATGAATCAAACCCCTGAGCTTCTAGCCCCTACTGCTTCCCAAGGCATTCACATTTGTCGTCTGACAAGTAAATGTATCTTGACTTTCCTCTGAGAATTTTTTTGCACCGTGTTTGATGAAAGACATTTGGCAAATTGGCAGTGGTACCCTGTACGTTGCAATTTGTAGCCAGCATTAGGAGTCTGGGCATGAGATGAGAGAGCAGGCTCCAGGATAAAGGGAAAAGAAAGAGAGCTAACTACAACATAAAGAGTCATTTGAAGAATCAAGCATACAATATTCCCTTTGTAAGAGGAGGACCATGTTCAGGCCATATTGTTAAGATTTTGCTCTAGTTTAAGAAGTCAGCAGTATTCTGTCCAGCTGTGTGTCCACGGAATATTGTATTTTGTTCATTTTCCTTTTGAGTAGTAGAAAGTGTTGCCTTTTACTCTTAGCCTGAGTTCATAAATTAGGCCTACGACTCTATCCTGCCATCTCATCATCAAAAGAATCATCCTCTTGGGTTGAATAGTTGCTTGAATGTACAATTGTTGCCATTTTTAATCCTTGCGTGGAGACTTCTGGTCTACCACCCTGCTCTTTGGGAAACACACAGAGTGCATAAAGAGTGCAGACACCTTTTAAACAGCTTTCTGAGCTCTCCAGTGGCATACTGCCCTGAGACCCAAATAAATAATGAGTAAGTTGATTTAACAAGATGGCCTGAGAGTTTGCTTTTCTACTTAAAAATCCAGCAGTAAGCAGCTTCCAAATAAAATAAGCACACTGTGGAAACAACATTTTGGGAGGGCTGAAGTAAGGTGGAGAATCCCTCTAACTGTGGATAGTAAGGATCAACTGCTTTTAAAAGTAAATGTCACCCTCTGATTGTGACTGTGAAATACAAATGCAGGTGGACAAAACTTGAAGATTATAATTAGGTAAATTATAAAAACTTGAAGATTATAATTGAAGCAAAATAAATTAGGTTATTTGAGAGAAAGAATTAGGCAGCACAGTTTTTCTTCAAGAATATTTCTCTAATAGTGAGTTATACTACAGCTCCCTAAGTTCTATGAAATTATGATAATGTATCATGAACTGTCATTGCAACTTAGTCTTTATTGGAAAAAATTAATATTTCCTCAAAATTCTTTGTACATGATCCCACTTAAAAATCTAGTATACACACAAATATTAATTTAGCATAGCTTAGGCAAACCACCTCTTACACATTTAATTTTTTTCCTTCTGCATTATACACATTTGGCTGAAGCAGTAATTTTGGAACACGATGTTTTTCATGCTGTGCATTCTTTTCATCAAATTCCATGATTCCTGTGGTTTTTATTACCTAAGTAAGGCATGCAAAACCTTTCCCTATATTTTCCAGGTTACTGTTGATGTCCATAACATAATGCTAATGCTACCTCTTAATTTAATAAAAGCCTAATTTAACTTTATTATTGCTCATGTATTTCATTGCTCAATTGTATATCAAATAATTATAAAACAGTCTAACCAAGGTCTTAAGAAAAAATTCACCTAGCATTTTATAAACCTGGTTCCACCTCTGTTATTCCCAAAATCAAACAGTTTTGTTTATTTAATATTGGGACCCTACAACCTCTTTCTACAGCCCATTACATGAAGCAGATTTAATGCTTCCCTTTTATTCATGATTTCTTCATTTGCTAGAGATTATTATAGAAGAAAATATGGCAGACTGGTCCTTCATGTTCTTGTGCTTTTGCCTTTCAGATGTCAGCTATTGAAAACATGGCAGAGAAGCTAGAGAGCTTCAGTGCCCTGAAACCAGAGGCCAGTGAACTTCTGCAGTCAGTGCCCTCCATGTTTAACTTCAGAGCGCCTCCCAACGCCCTGCCAGAGAACCTCCTTCGGAAAGGGAAAGAGCGTTATACTTGCAGGTAACTGCAAAGCTAATTACCACCCGCTTCCCAAAAGTCTCCCTTCTGATTTCAAAGGCCCTACTGTTTGTTTTGGAAATTATTCCTGATTGGATGATTAATAGCACCCATGATAGATATCAAGCACTTCAAAGTACTCTTTATTTAGTGAGATATAAAAATAGTGGTTTTAAAAAATTATTATTAAATGAGAATTTTAACACAGGCCATTTGGTTGTGATAAATGAGGTTGGAAACAGTCCAGATACTATCTACTTGTTTCACTTTGATATTTATGAATTTTCTTTCACAGTTAATTATTTTCATCCAAAGGTATAATGCTACTGTCCTCAAGCACTATATTAATTGTCATGGCATTGAAGCATAAGGTCATTAATGAAGGACAAATAAGGTTGATAAATGAAGAAAGCTAGTTAATAAGTTTCTTGTTACTCATCAGTAGTACAGTAAAGCTTTTTTTTTTCTGTCTTCTTTTTTTAGTAAATCATGCTTGTAATTTCTAAATTGTCTTCAGAAATGTTTGGCATCTCAGGCATATCAGTTTATCTGCTCTTTGGAAAATGTGTCACTTCCTTTCCAGAACAGCTTTTATAGGAACATATCTTGATGGATGAGGTCTTAGAATCTTGTCTGATCTGATACCACTCAATGTAGAGAGTTGTCATCATGGCTGACATGTAAAATGAGTTGAAACATTTGAAATCTGTTTACATCAACCCAGAATCACAGACTCTTGTCATTTTTTTATCCCCTTGTCTGGTTCAAATTTGTGAATATAAAAATACATAGTTAATAAAGGAGGTGTATGGGGGTCATCAAAACTAAAGTCTATTTTCATAAACGTCTTGTTTATGCATGAACAAATTCAACCGGATCTGAACACAGCTTTTATTTGTAGAGTTATTTAGATCTGTAGAATGGCTGTGTTGTGAACTTTAAATACCTAAGACATGTGAGTTCCATATAAGATTAATTAAATCAGGAATAAGCATCTGGCTTCTATGTGGCTTGAGTGAAATAAAGTCAATTGTACTGGCTTCCTCTTATAAACATCTTTTCTTAACAGATACTGTGGCAAGATTTTTCCCAGGTCTGCAAACCTGACACGGCACTTGAGAACCCACACAGGGGAGCAGCCTTACAGGTTTGACAATGATTTTTACTGAATATCTTGATAAATATTATAATAACTAAAGTGGACTCATTGCCACAATTTTAAAGGAGGCTATTTTTCTACATGTTTGAATTGTATGTCTTTTCAATTTTGAGTCAAAGAAGAATTAACTAACGGTTAGGATAAAAAATTAGAAGAGTTCTAATTTCATTAATGAAGGCCTCTTGTATCTTGGTTTAAAAGGCCTAGCAGTGTCTAGTATGGAATAAGCGTTAAAGAAATGTTAGCCATTTAAAAATTCTTTAAAAAATTATTTGAGTACTTTCTTGTCTCAATAATTAGTGCCATTTTGGTGGACAATAATAACATTGCAGACTTCTTTTTTCCAAGCTGTAAGTCTCCAAGCTGTAAGCTTTTTTCCAAGCTGTTAGGTGTTAACAATCACATGTAACTTTGTTTTCCCAGTACAGCTAAGTTAGTGTCCACAGGTCCTAAAAGGAAGTTTAAGGAATAAACCTTAAACTTAAAAAGGAGGAAGAAAATGTGGAACTAGGGGTAGAACAGGTAAAGTAGAATATATTATAAGAGGGACACTTCCACCAACAATTTCTAAATAGCTTATTCTGTTCAAAGTCACAGTCAGCCATATGATACATGAGGCACGTGTCTGATTTTAATATTATTATTTACTAAAGAGTGAAGATAATTAACATTCTGCCTTCCAGTTTTAAAATGTAACGCACCATTTAATGTGTGATGCACTGCACACAGTATTAGGTGCTCATAAATATTTCTTCAAAGAATGGATGTTATTTATGTTAATATCATAATTTCATGCTGCTTTGAAATTCTTATGCATTGCATATGTGTAAAATTATTTTTCTCTGAATGTTCACTTCTTCCATTAAAATAAATTATTTATCAGGTTTCAGAGATTTTTTTGCATACAAGAATAAGACAATTCTCATTTGAAGATAATTGAAATTTTAGGAAAAAACTAGAGAGACTTAAACTCAGAAAATAATAATCGAGTATTTTCTTAGATTTGTTTTTTTTGCTTTCCTAAATGTTTTATAAATCACTAGTCATATTTCTACTTTATGTGATAAAATGCACTTGATATGCTAGGTTTTGGAGAGTTATAAAAATGGGAAGTGTTAGGTGATTTCCCCTTTCAAGAAAATTTCAGATTCCAGGAAATCTGGATAAGTGGATTACATTTTGTTTTAGCCAAGGGTCTGGTATGCAGCTATGATATGCTTATTTTGCTCTTTTTTGTATCTGAATTCTGTGATTTTGTTCTACCCCATAAGTGGTGCTGTTTTTGTACAAGTATTTCTCAAAACACAAACCAGAATTTGCCATGGCTGGAGACCTTAAGCAATTATTTGTCCAGTTCCTCTGTTATACAAGTGAAAAAAAGCTCAGATCCACAGATGCTAATTGCCTTCTGTAAGGCCTGGTACTAATAGATCCTGGATTAAAGCCCAGCCCTAGGGTTCTCATGTCACGGTTTTAATCTCACACCGTGATCTCAGATCTCTAAGACTCTTATAACCCCTGTGTTTACATTCAAATTCTTAATAGTATATGTTTTTATATGATATTCATGATTTTGCTATGTGTTTATTTAAAGTATTTCTTAATCTTAGGCTTTTAACCACCTTAGGCTTTCAGTGTATTAGAGTAGAATGAAATGCTTTATTACCTAGGAACACTCAACCTTTTCACCAAGGCATTAGCAGAGGAAGGATACAAAGTAACAGACAATTATTCTTTAGAATGTCCTTATTGGCCAATTTTATTCATATTAGAATGGATGATGCTTATTAGATTTGGGAAAGCTCCTTTGCATATAAGCACTAAGTTGGAAGCATGTTGGAGACAAAATCTCTCTTCTCTGTGATTTGTGTAGAAAATATTTTCAGTGAAAATTTTTCTTAAGTGTTTGAATGGGAGTTTAAGTTTTCTCTATCAGTTTCCTAGGTTGCTCTGCTTAGTACAACACTACTGTGCTAATTGTACAATTTTTCTAAATGTAGTGGGCCTTGGAAGTCAATGAAGTTACTGTAGAGTAGGCCATGACTCATATATATATATAAATATATACATTTTTTCAAAAGTAGAGACTAAGATATTATAACTACTGTCAATGTGGGGTTTTACACATTTTTAAATTAATATAAGAAGAAAGTTGAGGATGATACCAGAACAGATTTTTAAGGAGGAAAAATTAAATGAATCCTTGAGTTGGTTTATTGATACAATGACAAAATAAGTAGTTTAACAGATTTATTTTTCCCACTGAACTAACCAGACTTTTGACATCATGTAGAGACAGCGGTAAAGCCCAAACACTTGGAGTGGAATGCGGTTATTTCTGATGTAGAGCCCTTGAACCACTGAGGCTGCCTTCAGAAGTGGGAGAAGGGCCCTTCACACATGGAAGAATGAGTTAAGGATTTTCTGGCTGCTAAGTTAGAATTTCCACTTAAAAGTCATCTGGAGAAAGTTAACTTTTCTTTTAAGCAACACATATACAAAAAAAAATCACATAAACAAATAAAGCAATCCTTAATACTCCAGAGGAGAATACTCTGTAAATTATCACGTTTCTTCCTCACTGATAAGAGCTGGGGTCAGAGGGGGATTACATTTTAATCTTATGACTAAAGGAGAAGTTGAAAGTAATTTATGATTTTTTTATCACACGGAAGGCAGAAACAATTAGCCACCCAACAAGAAATGCTTTCCTGAAAAACTGACCTGGTTCAGAACTGCCACAATCTCTTTAAGAAAATAGAAAAGGAGAGTTGGGGACACTTGGGAGAAGGGGAGTTAATAAAGACCTTTGTTTTTATTCCAAAAGGAGAATTCAGTGACATGCTTACCTTCTTCTATAGCAGTTTAAACCTTAATAGAGGAAAGACTTGGGGGCTACTAATTACTACAGATGATGAAATAATTGGTATCAGAAGAAACTCTTCACATTGCCTCAGTGTTAAAAATTTGGAATGTTTCATGCTGTTTTGGTGAAGATAACAGAATTTCCTTTAGGTGTCGCATTGAGAAAATGAATTTACAAAGAAATTAATCAGACGTTGCCGTTTTGAATTAAAAAATGATCTTTTTTACTTTATTTGAAGAATACATAAATTTGTTCCATGTTTTGTTTACAAAGAATTTAAGCAGAAGATAGAACAGTACTACTACTTCTTAATGTCCTTAATTTTGTGAAGTTTATTTAAAATATTGGAACCAATTACCCTAATACATTTGAGACCAGTGAAATTACCAATATTTCATTATGGTTTTTCGTAAAGTCATGAAAATCTTTAAAGCAATCCCAGTCCATTGGGATTGAAATCCTGACTATATGAATAAGACTCTTGCCTCTGCGTTTTCTCTAATATGTTGTTTTATGGATAGTAATTTTGGATATCAGGTTTACTAGCTTCGAGAAGTATCTTTTGATTTTGCTTGGAAATATTTTTTCTGTTTTTATTTTTCAGATGCAAATACTGTGACAGATCATTCAGCATATCTTCTAACTTACAGCGGCATGTTCGCAACATCCACAATAAGGAGAAACCCTTTAAGTGTCACTTATGCGATAGGTGTTTCGGTCAACAAACCAATTTAGACAGACACCTAAAGAAACATGAGAATGGGAACATGTCTGGTAGGTGACCCATTGTATTGTGAGATAATGGTATCTTTTTCTTATTTTAAAAGATAATCGTGATCTTTCTTCTCTCTTTCCACTTTGACACCAGAATCAGATCCTAAAAATTGCAGCACATGGCCCTTGAGATTTTAGAATGATGTGAATAGTGTAATTTTTTAATAATATACAATTTAGGACCTTAACTGGAGTGTTTTTTAATTCTCTGGGATTCTTCTCAATGGGTAATCTCAAAGAAAGAGAACCATGGCGCAAACTCATGGGACGCTTGTGAATCAAGGTTTCCTGAATTGCAGGGAACAATGTTTCTACCTGTTGGTACAGAATGTGGCCTCAAGGCATGCAGGATTTCCAGACTGGCAGCCCCAAAACACCACGCTCTGAATGATAAACCTGGAAACTGTGGCTGCTTTGCAGAGGGCCTGGGGTTCAGAGAACATCTCTAGGGTAACTTTTTAGAGATCAACAACAGAAGATTGTCAAAATGACCAAGCTAACCCATAGGGGGTATGGTTTGGGCCACAAATCCTGGGGTAGAATTAAGTTGAAAGTGGCAAACAAACCCAAACAACAACTAGCGTTCCCTGAATTCTGACCTGCCAGCATACAATTAGCAGAAGAGATGGTGGGTTCTCTTGTGTTGTCTCCTAATAAGCTGTTAGCTAACATCTGCCAGCGGGGCTACGTGTGCAGAGCTATTCTGTGCAGCCACAATTTATTTCTAGAGAATAAAGGAAATAATGGGGCCAAGGGAAGAGGCTGAGCACATAGTCCAGAAAAAGAGATTTTTAAGAACAGAGAAAAGTTGAATTTATAAAAAGTGATATTTTCTTAAGGGAATTATTTATTATTAATCCATCTTCCACTGTACAAACATATTGCTGTGATCCTGGGTGGTTATAACTTAGAACTTATATACTGTTTACTTCCCTCTAAGCCAAAAGTCAAATGGTCATAGTTTAAAAATACCAGATTGTAGAGAAGCCTAATCCGGTACACAAAAGTGGTCACACTTTTGGTGTGTATCCTTACAGCATGCTACTATAATTTTTCTAGTCAAAATTATTTCAGAAAATAATTGAATAAATTAAAACCCTGACACATCCACATTCAGTACATATTTGTTGAGCCAGATTATATTTCATTAAGCTGAGGAATGCTCTAAACTCTTATTTTTGTCATCTATTGTGATAAATTTATTAAATTATAGATATTTTGTGGTCAAGATAAACAGCACAAAGCAAATGTTGGTATAAAGTTAAACCACATGTAAAGTTTATAGTTGTGTAAGTTTATAGACACCTTACAAAATTTCATGATAAGGTATTATGATTCTAATTTTATAGGTAAGGAAGCTGAAGATCATCTAGTAATCAGCAGATCCAGTATTGTCTTCTTAATGCCATAGTGTACCACCCTCTGGGCTGGTGTGTTGAGTCTACCCAAGGCTTAGCCTACCATTATCAGAACGCAGAATGTTCAGTATGTATTCAGTCTTTATTTGGAAGTGCAGTTCAGCACAGGAGCAATAAATTGCCATTGCCTGCAACCAGGATTGAGCACACAGCTTCTTCCGGCACAATCTCTTTAGAGATTTATAATTTGCCTCACCTTATCACCTCATTATTTGAGTAAAAATGTTCCCAGGTCTCAGTGGGAATAGGAGGAGGCTAGTGGGAAAAATACCATCTTTGGGAGATTGTACCTCATGATTTCAGTGGTTTGAAATATTCTCCAAGAGATTTTCATGGGCATGTGTACTGTGGTAAATTGGGAGATTTTGACCTCCTAAAAAAATTCCATTATTAATATTCAAAAGAGCCTGTTTTAGAAAACAAGCCTGATCAAGTGAGAAAGAAATAAGGTTCAAAACCAAGTGACCAGTAAGTAATAGCCTGTTTCACAAAAGGCTTTCTCTCCCCGCAGGTACGGCAACATCGTCGCCTCATTCTGAACTAGAAAACACTGGTGCTATTCTTGATGACAAAGAAGATGCTTACTTCACAGAAATTCGAAACTTCATTGGGAATAGCAATCACAGCAGCCAGTCTCCCAGAAACACGGAGGAGAGGTAAGACTGGTGTTCTCCTTTTTAAACTGATTTCTGAAATGAATATGTTTTCAAATACATTTGCTATTCCCACTTTTGTGATGCTAACACCTACCACCAATGGCTGGTATTTATTTAATGCAGATTAAACACCAAATGCTCATCTAAGCCCTTTACATGCATTAATTAAATTGAGTATCCTAATGACCTTATGAGATAGTGACTGTTATTATGTAATTTTTTCAGTGAAGGAATGGAGCTACAAAAGATTAAATAATTTGCCAGAGGTCATATAAGTAATTAATAAACAGGATTCAACCTAGGCTGTTGGATTCTAGAGCCCACGCTTTTATCATCATTCTGTTCTTTCTCTCTTCATAGCTAATTAGAATATTTTATCAAAACTTTCCAAGTAGAGGACAAAGCCAACACAAAGGTTCAGTTGATTCAATAGTGGCTACTATTAGATGTCATATTTTGTGACTATATGGCTATAATGTATATGTGTGTTTGTATATGTATATGTATATGTATATGTATGTGTATATATATATATATATGTACATATTTATATAAATATCTTTCTATAAAAACCATCTGAGACTTTGTAATAAGATTCCATCACTACTTTATATGCTCTCAGATGGCTGCTCCTTTATGTTTGGCCTGTTTGTTTCAGTGGGTGTGGCCATCCTTGTTTGCAGCCAGGGATGCCCTGGCTCCCTCTGTCATCATCATTAAGCCCACATGGCTTTATTCATAAAGCAAAACTTTTAATGCTGCTGCTAATAATAATTAACAGTTATCTAGTATTTTACATTTTATGTGATGTTAATGAAACATTATTTTACCAAAACCAATGGATTTAATTTTTCTTATCTACCAGTTATAATTAGATATCTGATACTGAGAAGTAGATTTTTTTTCTGAACATAACTATCCAATTGCCTATTAAATTAGGATGCTGCATTGTAAATTTGAATGACAGTTCCATTCCTTTTCATCCTACAAGTGTTATTGTTAGTGTCCTCTATTTTTGATGCTATTAAAAGTCAAAATTAATAATTTTAGGTAGTTTTTCCCTTAAGGCAAGCTTCATATAAATATTATTTCCCAAAATAACAAAAATGTATGGCCACTTCTGTTTTTCAACTTGTATAGAAGTCCGATAAGAGCCACAACTCTGTGTAGTTGGGCGTGTCTTTCCTTTTGCTTACCCACACGTGTGTGTGTGTGTGTGTGTGTGTGTGAGAGAAAGAGAGAAGAGGAGACAGAGAGAGATAGAAAGGAGATGAGGCAGATGGTCCAAAGTACAACATAGTAAGAACAAGTAAGAAAGTCACAGTCTTAAATTTTGATAATGATATTTACATGATACAAGTAAGAAATATTGAAAAAACCGCATCAATTTGGACTCTGAGATTCTATCAGTTTCTCTAGCCCTTAATTGGAGATCTCTGAGCCGGCATATAGCTGCAACATCTGGTATCAACATGTCTAAACAGCACAGAAGTAGAAGACTGAGTCAGCTAATTTTTCCCCCCTCAACTCCTATCAGGGCTACTTTCGATGAATAATTTGTGCCCCATAAACTGCCGTGTTTGAAAGTATAATTAGCAAATAGGTTTTCTTCATCTTGTTGGCTTTGTTACTTTTGGTTTTCATCCATGCACTCTTTTGTTCTTTTACTTTTTCTTTCTCTTTTTTTTTTTAAATAACAATTTCAATCCATTCAAGCTAGCAAGTTGGCAGTGTATCTGGAAACTAATAACTTATGCCTGTGCAAAACATGTTTTCATCATTCTTCGATAAAAGAGGTTAAGAGATCGGCTGTATGAAAAGCTTAGTAATTGTGATATTACTTTTTCTAGGATTTTTACTTTGTGCATCTGGCACACCCAAGATTGTTTTATTTATTTTTACCTTGGGAAATCAGAATATTACTTTATACTCATTTTTTTTTACATGGGAAAGTGATGCAGTGAATTGCTGATACCTGATCTTCCATAATCTGTGAAATAGTTACATTAAATGTGAAAATCATACATGTATGTAACAATAACTTAACAATTTTGACAAATTTCCTGACTTAGTAAAGAGGTAAAGGATCGAGATAAAAATGGAAAGGTTATGACTGGCTCAGGAATCAGGACAACTGGATGCCTGTGATGGTTCCATTCCAACAAGCTTTCTGAACTTGGAGAAGTGAACTAACTTCCCTGGTCATGTATCTTTAAAAAGCTGGAGGTTCAGAGGAGATATTCTCTAGTTCAAAACTTTTATAATCATTGTGTAACTTAATTTCAACTTTTAAGTCTTACAATGAAACTTAAATTCAATTTATATACATACTTTAATGTTTATGTTAAAGCATAAAATGTGTATCATAGTTTCATAAATGCTGTCAAATGTATTAAATTGGTCTTTGATGTAATGAAACTCTTTTTTAGCATTAAACTTTTGAATCTTGTAGTAAAATCCTTGCAGCTACATATTAAGTATTACATTACAAACTAAAATATTACAAATGACTTTGAAAGTACTATATTCTTGTTTTGTATCATATTAGACATGCTTGACTACTGTTTTGAAAGATAGTTACATTTTTAGATCATTTCCCACCTCAGTGTTCTGGGAAACAAAGAACTGTTTTACATCAGGACAATCAAGAATAGAAAATAGTACAAACAAGTGAGGTTTCAATAACTTCCAAGTTTGAGTAGAGTGTCTAAGTAGCATAACCACAAATGTCACCTGGTCCTTGGCAGCTACCTTAATGTTTTCTTTGAACTTTTAGATTCACTTTAGGCATGTGTGTTATGTTGCTCAGGGATATGAATTTTCTAGAAACCTATTATTTTAAATGGTGGGTAGTCATATGGTAATTAGTTAACATGTAGAGAAAAACATTTGTGTGCTTCTTATATTATATATAATGATATCATTTATCAGGCAAAGGTCTGATAAGGAGAAGACTGAGATTGTTTTTCCACTTCTGCCAGAAGCTCCATTTATTATCTGAATAATCACCCAATTATTATTTTTGCTTCATTTTCTCATATGTGAGGTTCCATTATTTTCCCATGGCTGCCATAATGCATGAACAATAAAAATTTACTATAGAAGTGTTGAAAGTCTAAACTATTGTTAGGAAGACATGATAATAAAGCTAACTGCTCGTTTAAAATGAAACCAATAGCTGGGTCTTTTTCTTTCCAATGAAAGAATGAATGGCAGTCATTTTAAGGATGAAAAAGCTTTGGTGACTAGTCAAAATTCAGATTTACTGGATGATGAAGAAGTAGAAGATGAGGTGTTGTTAGATGAGGAGGATGAAGACAACGATATTACTGGAAAAACAGGAAAAGAACCAGTGACCAGTAATATACATGAAGGAAACCCTGAGGAGGACTATGAAGATAGCGCCCTGGAGATGAGTTGCAAGACGTCCCCAGTGAGGTGAGTGCTGCAGGTGACATTAGTGAATAAGCCATTGTAAATACACATGCAGTTGCAATTCCTTCTGCTCTGTTTTTCCACTAGAGCAATATTTCAGGTGGCAAGCAATTTATGAGTAATAAATCGTAAAAAGTAAATTTAAATGAGCAACACATACTCAGTGGATTAATTTTAAACAGATGAAAACAAGGTGGCCTTTGCATAATTTGTAAGAACATAAGTACATACATGAAAGTTATATAAGTGCACAATCATTTATTTTGACTCTACCTATAAAATGCAAAGAAAAAGAGAGATTTCAACATTATCTAATTCATTAAAAATTTTGGTATATACTAAGTCAAGTAGTATTGAGATAAATTTCACTTAATTTGAAATATATGTAACCTATATAAATAGATTTTTCTAATGGAAAAACTTTAACCAAAAAATTAAATTTATGGCAATAGTGTATTTTCCTGTGAATAGTGGCTCCTGACTAAATATTATCATAGCTGGCTTTTCCCTCCATAATTTTAAATGGAAATTAAAAGTGTATGAATTCTGACATGCTGATGTCACATGTCAATGACTTTAACTTTTTATCTCAAATATACTCTTGCTTTAGTTATGAAAAATCTTAAAAGAAATATACTTTACAGAGATAGTATTTGTAACAATTTTAAAGAACCTAATAATTGATGCATGCTACTTTATACTGCAAATATAAAGTTTGAAAGCTGTATAGATTCAAATGAAAAGTGATTTGGTTAGATAACAAACTGAAAAAGAAAACCCTCTGTGCTTTCCCATTGGTTCATTTTAGGTATAAAGAGGAAGAATATAAAACTGGACTTTCTGCTCTAGATCACATAAGGCACTTCACAGATAGCCTCAAAATGAGGAAAATGGAAGATAATCAATATCCTGAAGCTGAGCTGTCTTTTAGTACTTCCCATGTGCCGGAGGAACTTAAACAGCCGTTACACAGAAAGTCCAAATCACAGGTACATATTTTCCTGCAGTAGAGTATCATGGTGACATTGTACCTTTGATGCCTAAAGGCAGATATTCTATATTTACAGTATTCTAGAATCTGAACGTGTACACTTTATGCAAAACATTCATATCTTTACTGTCTGTGACTAAATCCCAAATAGTTAATCAATACAGCAATTAATATGGCTGCATTCTACACATAAACTTCTGTGACAAACTCTATCCTACAATAATCTTTCCTTTACTTTGCAGTTCTTGTACTTCTGCATAGAGAGCCCATGTTTGCTTGCACCTATTTATATATTACTTCAGAATTATTTTCCAATTGCTTTGCATCTATGATTTTTGTCAACCTAATTATATTTTAAGATTTTTGGAAAGTAAATTCTGCACTATATTTTTTGTCCTTTATCATGTATAGTTAGTTAGCATTAGCAAATTACAGAATTTAGGAGTAAATTGAGGATCGGGGATGAAATGATTTGGCAAGAGTCAGCAGCAACTTAATGGAAGATCTAGAAATAAAACCTATCAATTTTTATTGAATGAATAAACGAATGGTACCTAAGTTCATTGGGCTTTACAGCATTCTTTCAGCACCACTAGGATAAATAAAATAAATCCATTTAAAGATCCATAAATACCAATTAAAAACTGTAGTTCTTCTATCACAAAAATAAAGGAAGTCATTATTCTGCTTGACATCTACATCAACCATATTATTCATCTTATTCAGGTCAATTAAATAAGGTCAATAACTTCCTCTTATTATCATATTATTGGTCACTTTGGTCTCAATGTTTGATCCATGTGTCTATTTTGGGGTGGCCTAACATATGAAACCATGTGACCGTATTGGCTTGTACATTTGGAAATGATTACCTTTTTTGGCTGAGGTGTTTTGGGCTGGTCATAACCACAAATGTGGTCAAATCTCAACTAAAATGGAAACAATGTATGCCAATGGGATAATACACAATTTTAAATATCAGTCAATTCAGTAAAGAGTCAAAGATATCATGAGTGGTAACAGGAAAAATAAATGTTCTTTCTGAATTGAAATAAAAGCAGCCAGCATAAATATTCCATTGCCTAGCTCCATGAACTTAACAACATGACATCATGACTATGAGCATCATTTCCTCATTGTAAAGTAGGGGAGAGGGTGAAGAGATCTAGTATCTTTTCCTGCTGCATGAGTCAGTGGGGATAAAAATGAAATTTTCCATTTCTAGCATTAAAAGTAAACTAGCCAGAGTAAACATCTCCTTTTTCCCTAGAGGCAATCATAAGAGGTAGCTAGTATTTCTTAAAACCCTTTATATCTCATCTTCTTCCCTAGGTGATCAGAGATACTGGAGATCCATGCTTTCTTTCTTTCTTTTCTAAAATTCATTTTAATTGTTCCACCAAAAATAATTTTCGTTATGAGACACAAAACCTAAAAATTCCTGAAACTGACAGAAGTGACAGAAAGCAGAAGGGCCTGAGTACCTAGAGAGAGTGGATATGATATATTTCAGTATCAGCATTTTGACATAAAGTCCCTGCCCAACTGGGTTAACAAGAAATACTAGCATTTTGCAATCCTAGCTCATATTTTTCTTGTTACTTGATCATGTCATATGTTTGAAAATGGTCAGGCCTTTTTGCAAACTGGGTTTATTTAATTTTATGAGATTCTTTATTCATTCAGTCAGTCGTTAATAATTGTTGGTTATGTGCTAGGCACTGGTCCTTGTGCATGAAAGTGTTCATATCCTTTGATTACCAAAAGGCAGACATTCTGTGTTTGCCATTTTCTATAGTTTGGATAGAGTCGGTTGATTTACTCAAAACACTCATGTATTTGCTCTGTGATTATTTAGTGATTGAATCCAAGATAGTTGATCAATACAACAGTGGTTACATTCCTCATGGACTGTTCTCCCAAAAAACCCTCTCCTACAAAATTAACTTCATGGTAATAGGTGTAATTTATGTCAGGTACACTGAGCTAAACACTCTGTTAGTTACTGCTTGTGATTCCTCCACAACCCTTGGAAACAAGTGTTGTTATCATCTCCATTTTCTGTGAGGAACATGACCTTGAAAGGTTAGGCAACTTGTCCAAGGTCACACAGCTAGTTTAGTAGAGGCAGGTTAGATGCCAGGATTAAAACTCAGGATTCCAATATCTTCTCGATACTCCCAAACATTGTCTTTCCAAATATTGAAATAGGTTTTGTTAAGACCATTTTATAATGTTCTTTATCTTAATCCTAAAAGTGGGTACATAATTAGACGGTTTAAGTTTAATGCTCACTTCTTCCATACTTTAAACTCTACAAAGAACAAGGACTCTATTATTTTTCCTTTCTTCCCTAGGATCTAGCACAGTGCCTGGCATAGAGTACATGCTTAAGAAATATTTTTTATATGTCTACTGAGATTTTGTAGAGGTCCAGAAGGCAAATTGCATATATAAAAGTCACATGTGTACATTTAGTGCAATGACCCAGCAAATCAGAATCAGCCTACAAGGGCAGATTTGCTAACTGCCATGATTATGGAAGAAACCGCAGAATGGCCACATGTCTCAGCATGACTCCCAGGATGAAATTCTGCTTAACAACAGAGGCATTTTGTCTTTGTTTACAGACAGTGGAATGTCGTTGGCAGGACTTTAATGATTCCACTTCAGCAGCATTCTGACAAGCAAGTTTAGCAATGGATGAGACCAATAATAGCAAATCAACAGTGAAAAGTTCACTCACAAGTCAAGACCAAACATTTCATTTGAATATTTTACTTGGCAGCAAATGGGGGATTCTCTGAACAGTTATGTAGAATTTGACATGATAATAGGGAAAAAAGAGCACTTCCTCACAGTACCTCTGTGTACCTTCTGCGCAACAGAAACTGGCACTCAAGTTGGCTAGAACGTTGGGTCTTGTGTTTTATTGGTTTTTGATAGAACTCACTTGATCTACCTCAACTTTTGAGGTCTTTCGATGTCAGCATTGATTATTTCAAGGGCAGTGGGGAACTGGAGAAAGGACACTGGACTAAAAGTGGGGCAAAAACAAGTTTTGCTTGTGTCTCTCTACTATCTAGTTGATAGGCTTGGGCCATGTTCCTTCACCTTTAGGCTCTGCATTGTGGAGTGCGGTGGGAGGTAGGGCTGCTCCTTTCCTAGACCACAGTGCTGTCAAGGCAGTTCTATGTTCTAGTTGTTTGCAGTTTCAGTCATAAGCACACAGTAATACTTCTGGTGAGTTGAACATGTGCATGAACAGTGGATGAGTGATTCTATCTATGGCTAGCAGGGGGATGATGTGATTTTTGGTGGAGGCACTATTGGTATTGTAGGTAGGATAAGTAATTTGTTGTTCTGTAGAATGTGTCACTTTGTTGGGCCTTCGGCCCTGAAGGCCAGCAGTAACCCCACATTATTTAAGAACAACAAAAAGTGCCCCATGCTTTTCCAAACCCACCATGAGGGCTGTTGTTACTCAGCACCGCTAACATTCACCAACAGTATGCTTCAGACTGAGAGTGAAGTTTTTCAAACGCCGTTTACCGAGTCTCTTCTTTTTTACCCCAGGCATATGCTATGATGCTGTCATTGTCTGACAAGGAGTCCCTCCATTCTACATCCCACAGTTCTTCTAATGTGTGGCACAGTATGGCAAGGGCTGCGGCGGAATCCAGCGCCATCCAGTCCATAAGCCATGTATGACATTACCAAGGTGGACCACGTGGGACCAAGTCCAACAGTAGCATGGCTCTTTCATATAGGACTGTTTAAAAGACTGCTGAGCAGAATGCCTTAGAAACATGAAGGGTCACTCGTGTAAAGTCTGGTGACCTTAAACTGAATGATTAAAAAAAGAAAGAAAAAAAGAAAGAAAGAAAGAAAGAAAGAAAGAAAAAAGGAACTATTTATTCTCGATATTTTGTTTTGCACAGCAATGGCAGCTGCTGACTTCTGGAGGATCAATGCGACTTAAAGTGATTCAGTGAAAGCGACAGACTTGCTGGGCGGAAGGCGTCTCCCAGGTCACCCTGCTCGAGGGTGTGGGTGGGTGAGAGGGGCTGTGGGGGCGGCACTGACATGGACCAACACTCCATAGAAACGGAATTCTTTTTTGTACAAGATCACCTAACACATGATTGGGAACAGTTGCTTTTAATTACAGATTTAATTTTTTTCTTCGTTAAAGTTTTATGTAATTTAACCCTTTGAAGACGGGAAGTAGTTGGATGAAATGCACACTTGATTATTAGAGAAACTGATAACAGGGCGTACTTGTTCCCCATTAACTTTTGCCTTCTGAAGTACATTGTTTAAAACTAGGGAAGAAGGGTATGTGTATATTGTAAACTATGGATGTTCAATGCTCAAGAGAGGTTAAGTCAGTGGAGTGACCTGTTTATCACCAGTACCGCTGGACCACTATACTAATAAAATGTTTGCCAAATCCTTGTAATAACATCTTAATTTTAGACAATCATGTCACTGTTTTTTAATGTTTAATTTTTTGTGTGTGTTGCGTGTATCATGTATTTATTTGTTGGCAAACCATTGTTTGTTGATTAAAATAGCACTGTTCCGGTCAGCCACTACTCTCTGACGTCTGAGGCACACCCCTTTCTGAATTGCAAGGACCAAGGTGACTCGACCTGTGTGTGGGAGTGCCAGATGTGTTTGGCTTTTCTTAACATTCCTTTTTTTGTTGGTGTTGTTTTGTTTTCCTTCTTAATGAGCTAAATACGAATAGATGCGACTTAGTTTTTGTAATACTGAAATCGATTCAATTGTATAAACGATTATAATTTCTTTCACGAAAGCATGATTCTTCTGATTAAAGACTGTACCCCATATTTTATGCTGGTCGTCTGCAAGCTTGTGCGATGTTATGTTCATGTTAATCCTATTTGTAAAATGAAGTGTTCCAGACCTTATGTTAAAAGAGAGAAGTAAATAACAGACTGTATTCAGTTATTTTGCCCTTTCTTGAAGAACCAGATTTGTTTTCTTTTTGTTTGTAATCTCCTTTTGAAATAATCGGCAAGTTGAGGTACTTTCTTCAAATGCTTTGTACAATATAAACTGTTACGCCTTTCAGTGCATTACTATGGGAGGAGCAACTAAAAAATAAAGACTTACAAAAATGGTTATTTTTTTCCCTGTGTCGTATTTTTCCCTTCTCATGCAAATTTTAGTTTCCCTTCGGGATCCAATGATGTAAAGATATGATGTCTGGGGTCTTGATGCCATAACAGAGACATGCAACACTGAACATATTTGTGTTGTTTTGAGATGACATAGGGATAGCCCTTGGCCGATAGGGAGTTGGGGTATGTCTCGCTCACTGTTCTGAACTTTCTCTGTGTGGTGTAAAGTCAGAGTTCATGTGCAACCCTACACAGTCCTGCTATCACTCCATGTCTCATTTTAGTTAGGACAGAGAGCAACCTACAGATTTTCTATTCAGTTTTTCATAGCACATGCCAAAATATGTTCTGTTTTTAATGTTTGTTTTTAATTACATAAGTACTGTTAACTGACTTACAGGAGGGAAAAAACAAACCTTTAACTTTTCTGTGTTCCTTTGGTCTTTGTCCACGTGCAAAATATCATTTTTTTAATAGTTATAACTAGAATATAGACATGATTTGGGGCTTGCTTTACTTGTGGCAAATAAATAAATAAAAGTAGATGTATATTGCTATAAATTCTTCCAAAGAATCATTTAATGGTGTCCCATATTTCATCAGGTTTGATCTACTATAATTTCAGTTATTTATTTTGTTAAAATTTTAAGTTTTCTGCTCTTCACTAGTGTAAGTGATGGTATTTTAATTTTCATATGTGTGATTGTTTCTGTGTGTCCATTTATGTACATACAGGATTGGCCTGTGAGGAGTGGTATTTCCATATGATCAATTCTTTGGTGGGGGAGCAATTATGAATATTTGCTCCTTAAATATAATGCCAGTTGTTTTAAATATACGGCCATTCCAATTTTGGCTGACTCTAGAGGTTTTAACAAGGTTTGAAAAATAGATATGATACATGGAAATAGATCCAGACTAATTTCTTCATTAATTCATTCATTCTTAGCTACAATGCTGGCTATACAGAGAGTCTCCTCACATCCTTTCTGAATGCCAGTATTATAGGAATTAAATATACAGAGTATAAATATTGATTTTCTATAGTAGAAAGTGTGCATAAGAAGTATTCAGGAAATATACTGAAGCTATAAATCTGGCTTATAAAGAAGAAGAAATATCTAGTTTTTGGAATATAAGAACACATTTGAGAACTTGAAATCTAGAATGTGCTGTGTATTTTTCTTTGTTTTAAGAATATACCTATATATTCTGTAGTAATGAAAATCTTCCCAACATTACTGAATTCTTGTTAGACTCTGAGCATGATATTTCATATGTTTGCTAACACTTGGTCTCTCCAATTTAAAAAAAGGCTTTCAAGCCTTACATTTCTGATTTTTTTTTTCCATTCGTATCACCAGCAATCCTACACCACACAGCCCTGTGGGGAGGGGAGGGACAGGAGAGACAATATTGTCTTTGGAAATGAAGGCCTGAGTTTGAGCTCTGGCTCTCCTGCTCTATGGCTTTGAGGTCACGGGCAAGCCACATACCTTTCAAAATCTCATCTGTGAAACCAGGGTAATCATATTTGATTTCGCTGTTACTGCGTTGTGTTTCTGTGAATATTGAAAAACAAAATATGTTTCTGGATATTTGGTAAAATGTCTGTACATTTTATAATGTTCATCATAAAAATTAAGGAAATACAAATGTATATACACGTACACATATATTCACAAACACTATGCTAAGAAGAAGATTTTTAGAGTATAGTAGAAATCTATTCTAGACTACAAAAGTGGATATGGACATTTTCTGGAAAAAATCTTAAGGATGTTTCTTGAACAAATATGTAGCTTTGAGAAATAAAGCTCAGTCCTTTGAAAATATGAGACACCCAGTATAACTGTTGAGAGCTCTCAAAAAATTCAGGGACAGTTAAGAAAACACATTCAAAGAGTAGGAACATTCATAACTTTTATTTTCAGATATTGGCTCTCAACCAATCTTATTTCTGTACAGAATAAATAAAATGAGCTGTCCATTTTTAAACTTCTGTTATATCAGTGTCATGCTGGGAATGTGTACAGCCTTTACCTCAGTTAGTTCATCACAATAGGCCTGCAAGCAGCATTATTCTTGTTTCACAGGTGAGGAAACTGGAGCTCAGAGAGCTTAAGAACCTGCCTCACAGTTAACCAGAGAGGAGCTGCTTAACTGAGAATCCAAGGGAGTCTGGTCCTTGGCCCACACTTAGCCAAGAGTTTCAGACCTCCTGATTCAAGCACAGTTAATGAAAGTCCAAAAAGGAATGTTCCAAACCAAGGAAATGTGCCCACTGAGAGTAAGGCTGTCAGAGATGCAAATGTGCCCAGGAGACATTTAGGCATCTGAGTCTTGGCTATGAAGAGTTTGAAAGCTCAAGTCAGAACTAGCAACACTAATACATTTGACAAATCCACTTCCTTAAGAAGAGATGAGCCTTACTCGTGTTTGCAAATTCCTAGCAGGTGGCCTGAGTTTCCTCCTTACCCATTTTGAGAGAAATGGTTTACTCCAAACCTACATTTTGAAATTATTAACATGGCATGAGTTAAGCCTTTTCTAAAATATGGTTAGCAGACTCAGAGAAAGCAAACGTGAAGTCAAGTTAGGAAATGTACTTACTTCATTCTCTTCAGGTTTAAAGAGTTGTTAATGGAAGGAACATGGGGAGAAGTGGGAAGAGCAGAAGGAAAAATCAAACGCATTGGGTCTAGGAGCCCTGAAGAGAATTTAGAGACCCAGCCAGCAGCCAAAAGACAGAGGTTGCTATTTAATTGCTAATTACATTCTGCACAACCTGTTTCAGAATACAAGAGACTGTCCTTGCTGCAAAATACATTGAGGAAAAGGATACAGAATGGCTACTATCAAGAAAGAAAGAAATCCAGAAAACAACAAATACTGGTTGATAGTATGAAGACACTGGAACCCTTGTGCTCTGTTTGTAGGAATGTACAATGGTGCAGCCACTGTGGAAAACAGTATAGCAATTCCTCAAAAAATTAAAAATAGCATTACCATATGATCCAGGAATTCCACTTCTGCGCATACACCCAGAGGAATTAAAGCACGGGTGCAAAGAGATATTTGTACTCTTACGTTGATGGCAGCATTATTCATGACAGCCAAAAAGTGAAAGCAGCCCAAATGTCCATCAGTGAGTGAAATGTAAACAAAATGTGGTACATACATACAATGGACTATTATTCAGTCTTAAAAAGGAAGGAAATTCTGATACATCCTATGACATGGATAAACCTTAAGGACAGTATCCTAAGTGAAATAAGCTAGTTAAAAAAAGACAAATACTACATAATTCCACTCATGTGAGGCACCTAGTCACATTCATAGAGATATAAAGTAGAATGGTGGCTGCCAGAGGCTAGGGGCAAGGAGGAACGGGGACTGTTTAATGGGTATAGAGTTTCAGTTTTGCAAGATGAAAAGAGTGCTAGAGATTGGTTGCACAACAGTGTGGATGTTTAAGATAATGAATTTTATGTTTTATATTTTAACACAATTACAAGAAAAGAAAAACAATACAATCCCTCTATCTACATGGTTCTTTAAGCTGAAGAATCTAATTCTAAACAGGGCAGCAAATTGCCAGGTGGATATGGGAGGGCTCCGAAGAACTGAAGGGAAAGCTGGGGAGCCAGGCCAAGAAGACCCAGAACTAGTGGGTAGACAATAGAAAAAACCAATGGGCAGCTTAGGTTGTTATCATCAAGACAAATCATTTACCATTATGTTCAGTCCTTCTTGTCACTCTGGATCTATAAAATTTTAGGGATAGTGCATGAAACTGGTTCTGCTTGAAACCATATCTGATCAAAAGCACCATTAAACTTTCCTAAAGGATGGGGCAGGAAAGGCTATTTCCCATATGGCCAAATTGAGAAGCTCCTCCCAAATAACTGGGAATAAATTATGGATACCAAAAACAACACACCACTTGTATGATAGGAAAATTAAGATATATAAGGGATAATATTTACAGGGCAGGACACAGGATTTGGTAATGTCAAGGGTCATCAGAGGGGCAACATGATAGCACACCCAAAATTAGAACTGTTCCAAAAAACAAAAGACCTACAATCCTCACAGGAATAATTGTTCCAGAGAATTCTTGAAGTAAGGATTTTTTTTAATGCTTCAGTCATGACTCCTACTGACAACTCTACCAAGATCGGCAATCAAATTGTAGCCAAGTTGCCATTTGTTACCCCAAATTAAAGCAGATTTATTCATAAAAGGATTTGCAGACTTCTTTGGGCTGCAAGTAATAATCATGGTCAGAAACTCAAGTGTTTGTCTGAATTGAAAGCACTCAGTCATCCAGTGTCTAGAAAGGAAACCAGAAACCACTCTAAATATTTTAAACAGAGAGGGATTTAATGCAGATAGTTGCATGTAAAAGCATTGGGGATGCTGGAAGAGCAAAAGAAAGAAAAGGATATAAAATAGAGGCTAGCAGTAGCTTGCCATTCACCTTGGAGTCATGGGAGCATGGCTGCTGCTGCTGGGGCGGCTCACAAGTTGCCATTATGGATGTTGCTGGAGCCCTTGGTTGTCCAGCTCACCTGTTAACACTACAGAGGGAGTCACTCTTCCTACTGTCTTCTCATCTCCCACCACTGCCTTCCATTGCACCTCACTGGCAACCAACTGGGAAAAGAGATTTTCCAGCAACTAGGCTCCTGTAATACAGAGGAACGGTGGAAATGGTGCTGGATACTAACAGCCCCTCTCTGGCATAGAATCAACTAAACTGGAAGACATATTCAACTAATGGGGAAATCCTCCAACAGTTTCCCATTATTTTTAGAATGGATATCAACACATCACTGTGGCCTCCAGGGTCCTGCATGACCTGGTTTTCGCCTACCACTCTAGCCTGTCTGGATGTGCCTATTGGTCTCAGATGTGCTGGATTACTTTCAGCCACCGAGTTCAGCTCTGCTTTCAAGGACTTTGTGTGCTGCACTCTGTGAACTTGGAACATTCCCTCTTACCTCCCTCTCAGTCCAGAACCACCCACCACGTTCTCAGTTGGCTGATTTAACTTACTCTTCAGGTTTTAACTTGCCTGTTTCTTCTTCAGAGAGAATTTCCTGATACCTTCTCACTCTCCTCCACCTATCAATGTAAAGTAAGTGGTCTTGTGTAGTCTGTCATCCAACCATTCATTGTATATTCAGTGCACCTATTAAAATCTGTAATTGTACCTATAGTCATGGATAATTTAAGCCCTCTGTTCCTAAAATCTTAAGCTCCATAAATGCACTATGTCTATTTTCATCAATATCACATCCCCAGTGATTTAAACAGAGGATGGTGTACTCTGACTAATCTATAAATTTAAGTCAATGAGTAAATAAGTGAATTTCTTGAAAGGATGTACATCAAATTAATTTCAGTGGTTACCTCTAGGACTGGAGTGGAGAAAATAACTTTTTATAATATGTACTTTCAATGCTTTCAAAAAAAAAGAATTACTCCTGTGATTTAAAAACACATATTTCTTTTTATGAGCATACCTTATCATCAAGAAACTCTTAATTCTGAGAATTCATCCTAAGAAACTAGTTAGATTACACATTAATATTTGCATACATGGGTGTTCATTAAGACAATAATAACAAAAAATTATTATCGACATGAAAGTCAAAAGGGTATTGGTGAAGTAAACTGTGCTATGTCTGCATGTCCATGGGGAGGTACATGGATAGATAATTTCAACATATTATTAACTGAACAATCAGGTTGCAAATGGCTGGAAGCTATATACTGTAATATTTTAGTGGTTAACAGGATTATGGGTGAATTTCATTTGCTTTCTTCTTGCTTAGCTCCATTTTTATATTATCTAAAAATTGAAGGTGTTACTTTTGAAATAAGAAAAAACATTATTATTAAAACCAAAAAAGTTTCTTCCAAATTAGATAGTACAAAAAGAACAAGAAAGAGGTCTTGTCTTAGAAAGTGACATAGGTGCTTCTAAGTCATCAACTTTGAGAGTTGGTGGAGGCTAACCTGCTCACGATACAAGTGACAACAGTGAGATCTAGAAAGGGTAATGCTGGGTTTGTCCTTGGGTCAAGGTCACACACTGATTTGAAGTCCAAACCCTGAATTTCTGCTTTCTGGGAAACTACACCATGAACCATTTTCACGGTAAGGAGTAGGGTACGACAGAGTGAGGTGAATTTCTGGCGTGCAATAAGGGAGCTAGGGTCAGGTGTTTTTATAACGAGTTTAGGGGTTAAATATTCTTAAAATGTGCCCAAATCATCACCATCCCACTGGTGCTGGACCCTATTTGAACTTACTTTTATATGTTAACAAAAAGAAAACATGTATTTGATGCAACAAACTTACTCTCCATCTTAAAACACAGAGTCACAGTACCTATTCTCCACATGTTGATTCATGTTGATTTCATTTCAGTTGAGTTTCTACCTACTCATCTGAAATGGGGCTCCTTTAACTAACTGATTGCTATTGAGCTCATGTAGGCAAGAAAAGAAGTGGTCAAAAGCATCTTGTATAAAAATCCTGCCCCAATTTTACACTGCAGAAGGCAAAGCAAACTTTTTACATTTTTTTGATCTTATTATCCAGTAGGCAAAAATTTTGGCTTCTTCCAATCATCTCTGAAAGGCGGCAGCATCTCTAAGAATAAATAAATTGGGGAGAACCAAGAATCAGAGATAGCCCAAGGGAGCAAAGTTAACAAGGCTAGCAGGAAGCCAGCTAGTGTTGTGACATTGCCAAAAAATACCTCCTCACCACCACCACTCAAGTCATCTCCACTGCCAGCAGTCACATTCTCTTCACTTAAAATAATGAATTATTCCAGCAGGGGTGACAGAGTAATAATTGATTTCAGTCAACGGTATTGTGAATCAGTGAATCTGAGCCTTTCCTCTGTGGTTGTGAGGGGAGGGAATATTTTTTGACGGAATGTAAAGGGAGAGATTTGAGGCACTCTCTGAATGGGCGAGACTGGGACAGATGAAGTAGGAAATGGTGGCGCCATCTGGGTGTTCTGTTTACCTTGGACGGGAGAAGGTGCTGTAAGGGGAAGAGAAGAGGCCAGATTTTTTTGTTTTGTTTTGTTTTGCTTTGTTTTTGTCAAGGACCAAGGCTTTCCTCAAAATTCACATGCTAAAAGACAAAAGCAAGGACTAAGATCTTCAATTTGACAGATTAAAAAGAAAATAATGGAAGAATAAATTGGAAATCTCAATAAAGAATTTCTGAAAAGCACATCTTAAGACAGTGGAAATAGGAGGATTCATTTAGCTCTGTGACTTTGTGAACCTCTTTTTGAACAAAAAATACTGACTAAAAGATAAATATTTGAATTGTTTAGCTGTGAATTTCTTCAACATGATCTTTACAGAAAAGCATACCCTGTTATTAATACTTAGTGTCCACTATTATTTAAACAGGCAAATGGTGGCATTTTCTGTACTGTCTCTTATGTACTCAAAATCAATACTTGCCTCTCTAAATTCTTCCAATAAGTCCAATCAATTTTGTAGACTTAACTAAAAGTAATTGCCAGCTTATTTGCTAGGTCATTTAATTTTTTTTCCTAAAATGCCATCCAAAGACATAAAAAATTAAAGAATAACAAGAGAAAGTGGGGTTTTTCTCTTTAATAGTTTCATTCAGAAGAAATTTAAGATTACTATATAGGCTTGATTGGCTACCATAGTTCTTGAAAAGGCAAGAGCAATATGCAGAGGTCACAGAGGCCAAGTCATAGAGACCTAGAATCTTATCATTTTTGCCACACGCTACCTTGTGATCTTATGTAAGAATGACTCACAAATGTGAACAATTTATATATCACCACAATTTTTGCTGTATTTGTGCACCATGTATATGTTGCTATTGTTTACTTAACATGCCTTCATCTTGATTCCTTTTTATTCTTTGATAATTTTAAAAGAACATATAAATAAAAAGCCACCTTCCATAAATATCACTTAGTTATAAAAACCACAGTGAAAAACTACAGTATTGATAGACTGTAGCAAGATAACTTGTGGCTGATATCACTACTCTTGGGCCTATGGAAAGGGCACACTCCTGTTTGAGTTATCCATATGACCGGTTATGTCTACTGGACTATGAAAGGAGGTGACACATAGCACTTCCGGTCCAAATAATATAATTGACAGTGCACAGTTCTCTCTACTTTCTCCCCCTGATGTGGCAATGAAGAAAACTTCAATTCTACATGATGCAGCATTAAGATGGAAAGGCCTCAGCCTTGGTCCCTGGGTGATGGTGGCATAGACCTGCTTCCATTCTGAACACCAACTCATTAGGATATGTACTTTGAGTAAGAAATATACTTTTGTGTTTAGTTTAGACACTGAGACATTGAGTGTGTTTTTATCTATAACAAATTCTAAACTATTCTGATGAATGAATTAATGCGGTATTGTTTAGGTATGAAATTCTTCAACTGTGACCTTTGTCTACTTGCTCTTTATTGAAAAAAAGAGACATTAGAAGTGTTAGAGAGATGTTAAAAGAATATTAGCTCTAGTGTGAGACCTTCTTCTTGAGTATGATGAAAAATTTAAGGATAATTAAAATGAGAACAATTTTCTTTCATGTACTTCAAAGGTATCCCCATGACTTGAAATACACTGGGAAAAATATGTAAACTCTTTGATCCTTAGCTTCCTTATCAAGAAAGTGATAGAAAATAATTGACTCTATTATTAAGAGAGAAAAATGTGAAGATGGCAGTTAGCACACAATAAAAAAATTCGATGGGTTTTAGTTTAAAGTTACATAACAGTGCATTGGTGTTCTAGGTATTGTACATGATATTCTGGGCTCTGGGGAATATACAAAACAAAACAAAACATTTTGGTTGGGGCAAGCCTCTCTGAGCTGGGGACATTCGTGCTGAGACCTGAATGTTGGAAAGACGTCCTCCATGAATGCACTGGGTGAATCATGCAGCTGTTAGAAAGAGCAGTGTGTTAAAACTCCACAGATATCCTGATATGTGTGGTGAAAAAATGGAAGTGGGGAGACCAGGTAAACCAGGAACAAGCTGCAGAAGAGACAGAGGACTGTCTCATCTGGATTGTATTTTAAAGGCAGAACCAATGACTCTTACTGATGATTTGGCCTGTAGGATGTTCAAATAGTACCTAAAAAATGATTATCATTTATTGAATTCTTCATAGTATCAAGCACTGAGGAAAATGCTTTTTATTTCTTTTAACTGTCACAATCCTGCCCAAGAGATAGACAGTATTATGATGCCCACTTTATCATCTGGGAATCTGAAGCTAAAGAGGTTAAGAAACATACTCAGATTTACACAGCAAGTTAATAAAAGAGCTGGGAAACCCCCCAGGTGTGTCTGACTCCAAAGGCTATCATGACTCTTCCATTGTGGTGACAGGAGATGTTTTACTTTTCCACTGATTAACCAGTGATTACATGTTTCTGTATCATCTGTATCCTGCTCCTTGTGTTTTCAATATTTGGAATTTAATCATGAAGACAGCCTAAGATACGTCCATGTGCTTAGCATTTTGCCTGTATAAACAGAACACTTTGTAGAGGAATGCAAGGGTTGAGGAGTGCATGAACAGTCCAGCTATGCAGAGTAAGATGGATGCCACTTAACTTTGACCAATTGCTCACATATGTCTTGAGCATGAAAACTATTTGTTGGTTTCCTACAATTATTCATGGAACAGTGCAAGGTTCCGGGTCACTTCATGGTAGGTGGTTGCTTTCCAAACAAAGTTATTTTTGTATGTACATGGGTTTGTGTGAGTATGAAGGATGGAGAGTAGATGCAGAGGGGTAAGTGGATAAAGAGATGGATTAGAAGTTGGCTAGTGGCATGTGGTATCATCAAAGTTGACTTTAAAGATAATTTCAGTAAGTGTTGTTGTGGCAAGAGGAAGTGCAATGCAAAATGTGCGGTCTGAGTTAGGCATACCCGGATAAGGAGTACAGCTCTGTTACTAACTAAGCATGACCATGGGAGATAGTAAGAGCTACCACATAGTAGGGGAGAAGACTGCAAACATTTGATGCATATGATTTTAATTTTATTGCTATTTCATTAATCATTTTGCACAGGTAATATCTGTTCATGATAAAAATTATAAAAAGGAGCAGAGCAAAGATACATTTTATTTCTTCCTTTATATTTCAGTAACTTAGTTCCCCTTCACAAACAAATCCTGTTATAAGACTCTTGGCTATCTCTAGAAGACATGCGTATTAGTACTTTTATTTCTCCCACAAATGATAGCATAGTATATATACTCCTAATTTTTAAAATTTAATTTATCTTGGAGACACTGCTATAAGTTCAAATGAAGTTCTCTTATTCTTATTTTTCTCCTTCTTTCTTTCCCTCTTCTCCTCTTCTCCTTTTTCAGGTACAGAGTACTCCATTGTAACATTACTTCTTTGACCAGTCCCCAACTCATGGACATTTAGGGGTGTTTCCAATATTTTTCTGTTGGGAACAATATTTCAATGGATATCCTGGTAAAGAGTCACAAAATTGCAAGGTCAAAAAATACGGATATTTAATTCATCTCTAAAGAGTTGTCATCAAGTTATATTCTCATTCTTATTGTATGAGAGTGTTTTTTCCCCAGGTAACCCAATATTTTGATCTTCGTCAATCTATGATGATAAAACAGTGCATTTCTTTTCTTATGAGTGAGGTCATGTGAATCTTTTTGTATGTTTAAAGACCATTAGTTTTTCTTTTTGTGTAAAGTATCTGTTTAGTACCTGTTCTATTCTTGCTTGCATTTCTATTGAGTTATTGCTTTGTTTTCCAAAGAGCTATTAATCAACAGCCTTTTATTTGTGATATTAATAATAACTTTTAACTTATCTTGTACAATTTTTCTGTTTTACCTTACAGAGATAGTTTTTGGAGTGGAAGTCATTAATCTTTTCTTTTTTTGTTTTACTTATATACAGACAGAAGTTTCATGTTTTAATTATTTTAAAACTTCATTTTGTTTATTTATAAAAATGAACTTTTATTTTTAAAAGTGGGTTTTGTTGTAAGATATACCACAGGGGTTCTATTTACTTTTCCCAATATCATTTCATAATAATTGATTTTTGCAACTGATTTAAAATGACACCTTTTCATATGCTAGGTTCTGTATGAATTTTGAGTTATGTGGGGGTGGTTTTCACTGTTCTAATTAATCAGCCTACCTATTGAAAAGCCAATTACATGCTATTTTAATTGATGCAGCTTTTTAGTAGGTTTTATGGAGGGTCAAAGCTATGCTGTACAATCTGCACAAAGCTGTTCTGTATGATAGGTCAAACGTAATAGCTCATTTTCAGGACCATTTTTTACATAAACTATAGGGTTAATGATGCTCCCTTCCCACACACCGCCAGGAATTGTTTAGTGTACACCCCACGCAACGAATCAGCCAATCCCATGCAATTGTTTAATGTTTTCAGAATTTCCTGGCCATTACTGATTGTTTGTTTTTTTAAAGGAATCTTACAATCAGCTGAAATGGTTTTGAAAGGTCGTACTGACTTGCTTTTTTCAACTGGAATTTATTCAATTCACTAATTCAGGGAACAATGACACTGGCCTCATACCACAATAAAAAATAAAATAAATTTCAGGTGAATTGTGTATCTAAAATTGAAATATGAACAACAAAAATTTGACACAAATATGGTTTAGGTATCTTCATGACTTTAATATAAAGAAATTTTCTTAAATGAATTGCAGAAGTTCTAACCAAAAGGATAATTGGTTAGAACATTTTGCATTCAGAATACATAATGAATTCCTGCTAATCAATATATAGTGATTCACTAATCAATGAGGTAGATAATCTCAATAAAAAATATGACATTTAAATAGACACTTCACAAAAGATGATATCTGAATATCCAACTTCATCAAAAATCAAGGAATGCCAACTGAAGCCTTAAGGAGAGCCCCCTTCACACATTAAACTTCATGCAGACTTACTAAAATTAAAAAGACTAACAACACCAAGTATTGATAGGATGTGGAGGAATGCAAGTCTCAAACATTGCTGATGGGAGCATAAATTGATACAATCATTTTGGAAAATTTTTTACACATTATCTGTGAAAATTGAATCCCACTTTTCAAAAGTTCTTTGCATTATACCACTCTGCTTTTATGAAAGATGTACATTAGTACCTGCTTTAATTAACCAAAAGGAACCCAAAGAGGATTTTTGCTGTCACAAGAGAAGGCAAGAAGTCACACTGGCATTCCATGTTGGTGTGGCAGTGAGGCTGTAGAGTCGGGGCACACCCAAGCAGTGGCTCCTTCCCCCGGAACACACTCACCCTCTCTGAATCAAGCTGCCATAGCTTTCTTTGAACTGTGTCTGTGAGCATCTGCACTTTATCTCAAGTTATTTTATGCATCTGTTAACAAGCTGTGTCCTAGGGTATCAGAAAAGCCTAAGAGAGGTTATTTTTCAGGTCTGGGTATGCTCAAAACTTTTTCCATTTAAATTAATAGTAATTACCTCTTCACTTTATGCCATTTCTGCTTATGAAAGTTTTCCTAAGAACACTACTTTCATACAGTGGGGGAAACCTGTATGCTATGCCTTATGATCTAGTTACTCAACAGAAATATATACATATATGCACCATAATTTATGTACATAGGTGTTCACAGCAGCATTATTCATAGTAGCCCTGAACTATAAAAGATCCAATTACCCTTCAGCTGTAGAATTAATATGCTAATGATTGTGGTATTCGTATACAAGATAATACTATATGGTCTCAAAAATGAATGGCTGCAGCAACATGAAAATCCATGGATGAATTTCACAAAACACAATTTAAAAAAAGTAGAAGAAGCAAGATGCAAAAAACACATACCATGTTATTTAATTTATATAAACTTAAAAAAACAGACAGTGCTACAATAATAGGAGATAGGATAGTGGTCACTTTTATATGGGAGGGAAAGGTTAATGATGTGGAGAATATTAAAAGGACCTTCTGGGTACTGATAGGTTCTATTTCTTAACCTGGGTGATGGTTACAAGGAGGTGTTCCCCTTACAATAATTCTTTGAGGTGGTATGTATGATTTGTGCCCTTTTCTAATCATGTGTTAAAAAATATATATATGAATATATATATATATATTTATATACACACATGTGGATATAAGCCTTTACCTTAAACTGCTTATTATTTGTTATCAAGTTTTAAAAGTCAAATTATTTTACATATCTTATAATAAATATTTTAAAAAATCCAATGGCCTCCTGTCTGACTCCCTTTTCCTGCTTCACATGCACATAATTTCAAACATTTTAGGTGTTTAAATGTGCATTTTAAAATAATATTCTTATATTGCTATTTATTAATTGGTTTCAGTTTTAGCTACTATCCTCAGATTCCTGCTATGGAAAATAAGAATTTAGCTGTCCTATATAATCTCTATACTCCTTCCTCCTATCTTTCCAACTCTGGTATTCCAACACAATTACTATATAGCTCAAAATTAGGTGTTCAAAATTATAATAATGTATATACTTTATATATGATTATATAAATTTTATTCATAGCTGACCCTTGAATTATATTTTATTATTTATTAATTCTTATTTTCTGGTAGGTAATACTTGACCTAATATCTCTCAATTATATCTACTCCTTTAAAATGTCCTGACAGTTCTTACCACTGAAATTTCTTCTAATTTAATATGTACATTTTATACATTTCTTCTAACTCGTTTTTCATATTTATCAAACTGAATCATTTAACTACTGTCTGTATGTTGAAGATTCCCCAAATGCTTATATTGCATGCAAACTCAACTTATTATTTCCCATAAAATTTCCCCCATGATACTGCCTGTGTATTTTGATTCACCAACATCCTCCAATAAAGACTCTGCCTCCACCCGATCGGCCCCATGAGATCTTTTACCAAAGCCTGTCACTTCCTCCTCACCAACTTCCCTCCTATATCTGTACCACTGCCTTCATACTCTTTTTTGCCTCACTGGCTCCACATTATTCTAGTCCTCTTCATCTCTTGTTTCATGCCTGGCTAATCAAGTAGACTTTGGTCTGATTTCCCTGGTTCCAGACCATACACACAGCCCTTCATACCACCAGCATATTTATTTTTCAAATTACATATCTGATCATTTATTTTTTAATGCTATGAGAAGACAACAATGAAATCAATGGAAAAAATCCTTATAATACTGTTATGATACTATATCTTGTTTTGCTAAAAACAGAATCGTATATAAGTTATAATTAAAATTTTGTAAGAATTAGCATATTCATGGGAAGGAAATACATCGAAGTGTAAATTGTGTATTATTTGTGTATGGGGGTTGCATGGAGGGTTTTATGGGTCCCCTGCCCTGCACTGAGGAAAAAGTGTGGAGCTTTGCTGACTATTATGAAACTGTCCAAGGTTATCCATACACAGTTGTACCTAAGGAGGTCTCAGGATGCCTCATGTGTACCGATAACATGAAACCTACATGGTGTGTAGTAAAAATGAGAAAGGAGAAGGTAGAATGAAGGGAAGTAAGACCAAGGACAGAACTCTGGGAAATACTACCATTTAGACTAGGTATGCATGAAAGACAAATAAGAAAGAGCTGAGAGGAAGGAAGAAAGAGGGAAGCTGAATGAGAGTCTGGAGGAGGGATTGGAATAAAGACCAATGGGAAGAAGTGGAAAAGGGATACTGATGGCTTTAACAGTAAGTGTTGCAAAAGAATGATAAATATATGAAGCCAGCTGATGGTCACCTGAGGGGGGCCACCCTTAATAGTAGCAGGACCTGGGCAAGAATATCAGTGGTGGCAAACATACCGAATGTCTAAAATATAAAATCTGTGAATCAACAGAACAAACAGTTAAATATGTCCTAACCTTCTAACTTGATAAACACACCTATATAACCATAGGGAAGGCTAGGCTTAACTCTTGGACTCCTCAGCGTCTTAGAATGTGGTAGCTTGGAGACGTCAGCCCTGGCCACCTACAACCTACAGGAATCCCCCCTCTTTTCCTTCTTCCCTGTAACGTCCATCCTGTGAGGATCCCTCCATATGTGTGGCCACCCAGCTTGTAGGTCCAAATTCTATCAATACGTCTTTTCCTGCCCATATCCACCCTGTGATCATCCCTTGGCCCTAGGGGTGTGCCCACCCGTGTTGTGGTCTGGCCTCTAGAGGGCTGAGAGGAGAAGCATCCTCCCAAAACGTGGGTGAGCAAAGGCATATTTATGTGCTTGGGGGAGGAAACTAACCTTGGTGAGAATAGTTGAGAACTTGAAAAGTATGTGAGTGAAGGGATCATAAAGTCTCTGTAGGAGGTAATAGGGGTCCTCACTCAGCACACAGCAGGGACAGGAAGAGGGCCTGGGCCTCCACAGGAAAGAGGGAAATGATGGATACAGATTAATTTGCGAGTGGAGGGGGAGTTTGGTAGTACTCATACTTCATGCTTTCATTTTCTCTGTGAACTAGGAAACAATCTCTGTTGTGAGAAAGTGGTTGGGGTGGAGGGGTGATGAGGAGAGAAACCCCCACGAATTCATTGCAGTGGCAGGGAGTGGTGCTCAGAGCTGAGTGAAAGACCACCCTGTGGCCACCAGGACCAAGCTGAGTTTGGGGAAAAAAAAAAATTCCGAGTTGCTATAAACTGCATGACTGTGGGATTTTTCTTGGCTGTGAAAGAACAGGAGATATATGTTCACTGAGAGGTAAATGCAGGATCTAGCTCAAACGCGGTTTGGTGAACATTTAATAATGGATAATTACATGATTGTTTTTTAGATTTTTCCTTAACATCAGTTCACAAGAAAATGGAAACAGAAAAGATCTCCTTCCTCTCTCCCAAGCAAAACGGCTTGTTATAAGGGGCTCAAGAATGCATGCCTCATTTCCAAAGTGCAGGGTAAGGAAGAGATCGCCACTTCCCTTAGTAATTATTTCATAGCCTAACAGTTATTGTAGCCAGGAAGCTTATTTTTTTCTGTTCCTGATATTTAGTCCAAATTATATTCTTCTTGATTTCAACCTATTATTGTTAGTCATTTCCTCATGGTTAACTTAGGAATCTCTATCCTTTCCTGGTATTTGCACCTTCCAAATACTATGTCAACTTATCACCTGACCTGGTGATAACTGTTTAAAAATACACTTTTTGGTTGATATATAGGAGGATGGTTTTACATCCTATAAACACACTATACATGGATGTCTGGGGACTTGAGAAAATACCCTTTTGTGTGAGTGAAAATATGTAGGCCATATATACCTGATACATGTAATCACGGTCTTCATAATCATTCATTTTAGATGTGCCAACTTGCACATGTGGAAATGTTCAATTTGTAATGTGATTATAACACAATAACAAAGCATGTTTGATACCTGTGGCTTGGTCGTTTCATGGTAAGTGCAGAAAATTTGAAAAACCATGTTACATTTCATATTCTGGGCCAATTCAAACTCTGAAAGTAGCTCTATAATTCTTGGGGAATCTCTTTAAGCAGACTTGTGTCAAGGCCAGTTAGAATCCAAACAGCCTTTTTCTAATTGGAGTGAGGTATGCAGCTGAATAATTCTGTCATTAAGCAAACCCCTTATAAAGGTTACAGCTCCAAGGCAAACCTCAGCCCCAGGGCTGAATAAACACAGAAGGGTAAGCGTGCAGCATTTCAGGACTGGCACCTTCCCTCCGTAAGCGTTGAAGAGCGGGTTTTGGATTTCTTTCTATGCTATTGCCATACATTTCTACCTCCACCACTACCTTTTCTCATACCTGGCAAAGGTACAGCAGAGTTAAGGGGGCAAATACAAATCTTCCATTAGTTTTCACCTGGTCAAAAAGCCATATTGGTTTTTTTGCCCTTTTGAGATAGGAGCATTTTGAGGATTCTACAAAACTGGCTTGGTTTTTGGGTAAATCCATGTCCACAGTGGCATTCTTGGCTTATCCCAATTTGAACTCTTTTTTTTCTTATCTCTCCCAACCTTTCCTCATGTACCCTGCCCTGGCTCTACTACAATTTACTACTACATTTCATTAAATATTCTGTGCAAGTCATCTATCTTTCATTTATTATCATCTATCTAGTCTTTATTGCCTCTAACAGCAATATTCAGTCATTCACAGAACTTTGCACAGGTTTACGAAGTGCTGACCTGGTTCAAATCCTGACTACACCAGTTATAGGCCGTGTCATATTGGGTAAGGTTTTTAGCTTATCTGAGACTCACTTTCCTCAACTGTAATGGGTTTACATTAATATTAACCTTACAAGTTCTTTTGTGAGGGTAGGGGGTAAAATTAAATTAATATACACTAAATGCTTAATAATAATAATAATAATAATAATACCTACTTCTGTGGTATAGGTTGGGATCTCTGAGAAATAGACTTTGAAATGGAAATTTGTATGCAGAAGTTTATTGAGGAGTGTTCTTGGAATCAACACCTTTGGGAGTGAAAGAGGTAGGACTGGGTAGAGAGAAAAGTTGAATTATGATGCAGTTGTTAACAGAGATCTCAGCCCATTTTGCGGAGAACTTTGGAGTTGAGATGGTCTTTATTGTTTTCCTACATTGTGACAAAGGGGCTAGTCCTTTATATCCAGCATCAAAGGCTGATCCTGGGAAGGGAGCATAGTCTTGGGTAAGGTGTCTCCTTTCATCTGAAGGCAATTTCAAGTAGTGGAGGGACTAAGTGAGAAGTACTGAAGTGGGGAAATATGCATAGCATGTCACAGCATCCACAGAAACCACCCTTGGCTTTGCTCAGATCTGCTTTTGGAAGTAGCTACTTCATGATTTTGATGGACATATTTTCCTGGAGAAACCTAAAAGAAGAATGTTAGCAAGATAATTTACAGCTGCTACTGCTGAAGCTGGTATGAAGACTACCACTGATATTCATCTCCGCCCATCTTTATCACTATTTTATATTCCCTTAGCTAGAACACATTGCTGGCCTAGGTGACTTGCCTTGTGACTTGCCTAGACTCTCATCTCTTAAGAAGTGTGATTTCATAGTCTCCTGTCTCTCTCAGTCTGTGCTACTTCACCTATTTACCACTGCAATTGGCGAGAAAGATTCAAAAGACACCCAGGTGGGTCACATGAGTCCCAGACATATCCCTAACCACCCCCCACCTTTGCCTGTTATCTTTGTGTGATATCAACTCCCTCTCCTACTGATGATCAGGGGTAATTTCCCCTGCTGGCATATTCATCTCTCTCCTTGCTTCAGGTCTCCTGGCATGACAAGCCCAAAGCAACTAGGCAGCAGCTATAGTTTAAAGTGTAATATAATGTTTCTGTTGAAATCACTTTCCTCTGGAAGTCAGGGCCTCTAAATCCGCAGGTATGGAAAGCACAAATTCCCCAAGTCAGTGGGATTCTTAATAGTGAGATCACTCTTATTTCTATTTCCTAAATCTTGAACTCAAGCATCCTGTGTAATGAAGACAGAATACCATATAGTAATTATTGATTTAGGTTATATTGCATCATGGCAGATGGTGCCCCATCTCATAGTGTATCATCTCCTAACTGGCCCCTTAACTACACTTGTCCATCATTCTATCAGCCCAGCTAGGTGATGCAATATGTGATATGACCGATGGATTTCTTGATTATGTGCCCAGTGCCGTACTTCCTTTCCCGTAGAGTGTCCTTTAGTCCAATGTAATGTTGTACAGAATTTTGTATTGGTGATGAGACTGTAAATCCTCAGCTAAAAAGGCAAATCCATACTTAGAATATATAGTGATTCTGCTCAAGATGAATTGCTGCCCCATTCAAGGTTGAAGAGGTCTGATGTTATCAATTTTCCACCAAAAATTGTACTCTTTGAAATATGGTACCATACAGAAGATTCAACATTGGCCTCCCCTGATGGCAGCTGGGACGTTTGCCAGTGGTAGTAGCCAGATAGCTTAGGGAGGGAGAGCTTCTGCTTTTGGTCCCATGCAGAATCTTCATTCCTTCCATCAGCCTGTTCCATTCATGCATCTATTGTGTAAGAACTGGGCTGTCAATGACAGGAAGGGTGATAGCAACTGACTAAGTCATTCTTTCTCTTTCAATGTTTAGGACCTCTTCTCTGTCAGTTATTGTATTGTGAGTGACATTATGTGATACAAAGATCTTTGTACTTTATGGCCACCCACATTAATCTACCCATATGCCGTTTTCCTAAAACTCCCTGTCCCCAACTTGCCAATCTTTTTCCATCAGGTTCCAGAATAACCAATCAAATCAGATACAAGGTGGCATACCTTCTGACCTGGACTGGACTACTTATACTTTCATGCAAAGTGGGTGACCCGTGACCAGGATGACCAGGTTCACTGCCCAATGCTCTACTTGTTAGGAGGGTTTCCTATCACCCCTCTTCTTCAGTACTGTATAAAAGTGAGGCAGTAGTACAGCTACAATTCATTTTTGGCCTGCTCAGTTTGAGCCAATATATCCATGAACCTACCTTGGTGTTTACCCTCCTCCTTCTTTGGGTCATAAGGGACCACCCTCCTTTCACCCTTAACCAGAGGTGTGAGCTGAGGAACAGGTGCTTGTAGAGCAGTGATGGATGCCATGGGGGGTGGGGGAGGGTCTGAGCCACCTGCTTATGTATTTTTCTTGTTCTCTCCGGCTCTGTCATTACAATCCTGCAGGTTTGATTTCCAGCTTATAATGGGTTTGCTGCTGGACCCAACCAAACTTATGACTTGTTAAGTTTAGAAAAGTCTAGTTTGTAATGGGCAGTTCTAGATACATGTTTGCTTAATATGCCATGACCAGTTACCCATTATGGCCTAGTAGCAAGTTAGGAATCTGGCATCCAAGAAGTATGTAATTCTAATTTGCAAATGGCCTGGCTTTGGTTCAGACTCAAAGGATCAATGCTGTGATATTCTCAACGGTGCTGGTCATAAAGTTCATAGGGCATCTCTGTCCTCCACAGGTATACCTCTCATACATATACTGACATGTTGTCAAAAGAGCAGGGCCACTTACATCATAACTTGTACTTTCCATGCAACCATTTGCTGCTCCAGATATACTCAAAGCTGTCAAACTTTTTGTGTATCCTGGTATTTGAATTAGAGCAGTATTCACAAATGTAGAATATGCTACTTCCATAACCCAAAGAGGCCTACTACGTATTTTGCTTCCTTTTCAGTGGTGAGAGGTATGAGATGTGATAATTTGTCCTTTACATTGGATGGGAAGTTCTGATATGTCCCAGATTACTGCATCTCAAAGATCTTCACTGATATGGCAGACCTCTGAATCTTCATTGGGTTTATCTCCAACCTGGAATGCATGATTTTACCAAGATCTCCAAGACACCTGTTACTTCTTGATCATTCTATCTAACTACCATGGTATCATCAATATAATGGACTAATGTGATTTCCCACAGAATATCTATATGGTCCAGGTCCTTCGGTTGATCCTCTGATAGGTAGAGGGAGGTAACATGGCCCCGAAAACAAGAATGTACATATGTACTGTTATCTGTCTCAAGCGAATGTGAACTGTTTCTGGTCTTCCTTTCTAATAAGATTAGAAAAGAATACATTTACCAGGTCAATAGCCATATTCAGTGTACCTGAGGCTTTATAATCTGTTCTAGCAAAGATGCTACATCTGTCGTAGAAGCTACTACTTGGGGCTGTTTCTTGGTTGAGTTTTTAAAAGTCCATTGTCATCCTCCAGGATCCATGCTTTGCACAATTTCCAGAACTGAACCCATATCATTCACTTGGAAAAGGTAAAAAATAAACATTTCAGTAACTATTAGATGCTTCATCAACCTTGGTTCATTGTAATGATTGTTCCCACCTTGCTTCTGTTATGATTTTGGCTCCTCCCATCCCTGTTGTTCTCAGGGAGCACAGCCCTACTGACGTAGCTCCTGTCATCGCATGACCTTCTAGAGGACAGCCACTACGGAGTTTCTCAGCAATGCTGATTCCCCTCTGACCTGGGCATTCCTTATCATCTTGGGAAACAGTGTCCTCTGGCCTTGCCACAGAATAGCTCTCTGGTGGGCTTTCTAGCTCTATGAACTGTATGCACTGTAACATGCCCATTTCTCTTAACCTTTTTTATTCTTTCTTCCTTATCTGCCATAATAGCCTCACTTATCATGGGCCATCACTTAACAACAAACTTCCAATAGCCAACTTAGCAGCATATTAGTTTCATTTCCCACAGTCTTTTGCTAGGGAGTTAAATCCTGTGTAATGGCAGAGTGTTCCCATAATAATAAACTCTGCCTTACCCCACTTTGTATTTCACCCTCCTTAATCCAGCATCCTTAGGAGCTAGTCTTATACTTATTCTCCTTCTACCTAAAAATAGGTCCTGCCATGCCTTAGAAATACAGACACTTGTCTCCCATAGCTGACTCCAGCCCTTGCGTGTTTGAAGTATGTTGAGGCCCAACTCCAGTTGTTGGCTTAGAAGACAAAATGGGAGGGAGATCCTAAGGGGGATGGGATGTACTAAAAGGAAGAAAACTTCACATCATTTTTAGACCAGGGAGAAGTATTAGCCTTGAACAGGGAGGGCAGGGGTTCAGGAGAATGGGGATGCCAGAGGTTTTAATGCATCAAGGACCCTGACCTTGGCACTGCAAACTTGCCATGTTTGGACACTGAATCTCTTTTGGAGCTCTGTTACTCTTATAATTAAGTTCTAGTCCTCATCCTCACCTTTTCTGCCTTCTGGCCGCAGGAACTGAGACTCTCTTTATATGTTGCCAAGGAGACCTATTGATTTCCACACTTAGTCTTTAAATGGTGAATCATCCTGCAAACCTTTTATTTATTTTCTCCAATGCATCTACTGCCCATATCAATTGCCATATAATTTGATAGTTCTTATAATTACTATTTTCTCAGTACTTCTCTAGTATCTAATATATTGCACCTTTTAATATATGATCTTCCACCAGTATATGTATTAGATATCTACTACTGCATAACAAAGTACTCCACACATTTAGTGGCTTAAAACAGCAATAAACTCTTATTATCTCCCACAATTTCTTTGGATCTCAAATTTGGGAATGGCTTGGCTGGGTCCTGTCTGGCTCATGGCTTGTCACTGAGTTCAGTCACATGTCAGCAGTCAGCTAGGTTTGCACTCATGTAAAGATTGGACTAGAACTGCAATATTCACTTCATGGCTGGCAAATTATTGCTAACCTTTGATGTTAGGGTGCAGGTCCTCTCTAAAGAACTACTTGAGAATCGTCATGACATGACAGCTGGCTTTCCCCAGAGAGAGTGACCTGAGATACCAAGTGAAAGCTTCCATGCATTAATAACCTAGCCTCAGAGGTCAGACACTATCACATTAGCAGTGTTCTATTAAGCACATGGATCACCCTGATTTGAAGTGAGAGGGAATTGCAGAAAGGCATTAATGTCAGGAGCTGGGCTTCACATCTTAGAGGCTGCCTACCATAGTACCCCACCCAAGTTCCCTACCAGTGAACATTTCAACAATTGTACCACTAGAGTAAGTCGTGGATTATAGAGGCTTTCCTTAACATCTTTGATGGAGTTTTCAATGCTAATTAGTCAGCAGTGATCTAATACCAAAATTCTATTTTTGAGCCTGATGGACAGATAAATGGAAAAAAATAGATGTATAGATAGATATAGGTAATGTCTGTCTATTATCTCTTTGTCTCTCTCCAGAATTCAACTACTTCCACCACCTCTTTTACTCTTGTCCAAGCTACCACAATCCCCTGTCATGGTGCTGAGTGCCCCAGTGATCTGAATCCCCGCTGCTTTTCCACACTCCTCTCTGACCATGCTTCTTTCTTCTGGCTCACTCCTCTCTAGCACAAATGTCACCTTAACAAACAAGCCATATACCTATATATGTTGAAGAACAGGTATATGTAACCTCTTTATATATCATATACCTGTCCATCTTAACCTCCTAGTCTTTCCTTACTTTAAAAGGAAATATATTTTCTCTGTGTTTTCTTTCATAGCGTGCATCCTCAACTGACACTGTAGTAGACATATATGTATTCATTTGCTGTATGTTTATTTTCTACACTAGATAGTCTGTGTAAGGTCAGGGTTTGTTTTATTCCATTTTTTATGCTCAGTGCCTAAAACTGTGCATGGTATACAGTGGGCACCCAATACATATTTTCAAGAAAATGAATGAATGAATTGTTGACAACTTCTCAGTGTGGATCAGATATTACATCAATGACCTTTGTTAGACATTTGTGGGACTGGATTGAACCAATGTAAGAAGCCACAGCATTCTATTATGTGCAGAATTGTCTTCTCTGAGTTAAATTTGGCTTAAATTTTTAGATAAAAGGCAACAGTCTGTGTTCTAAGTGGCCCGATTTCCTTTTGCATTAACGTCCATTTTGGAGCACCCATTGTGCTGTGAACTTTGCTCTTACAGAGCCTATTGTTTGGCACCAACATAGAATCCCTTGGAATTAAAACAAAAGAGATTAAAAGAATATCATATCACCCCATTTTCCAATGTTTCTTTTCAAGTCTTGGCATGTAGAATCTCACGTACTCCAGTGGCCATCTGACCTGGGGACTGTCTGGCACCTTGCTCTCTCTCTGAGCTCTCTGCCTCCCCAGCTTTGCCATTGTCTCTTCGTTTAAACCCTGGTTGTTGGAGGAAATGAAGAGAGGCAAGGTCACTAAAATTAACTTATTCCTTATAAACCTCTTTGGTAGAATTTCTTAGTGTGTGATACTTGAGAATCTTAGCCTTTCTGTTGTTTTGAAATGTTTAAATTATCTAAGTGCAAATGATATTTGCCTAATTTGGACATAAATCTCTGTAATGGCAAATAAACAAAGAGGTTACATCTACCTCTTTCTTCAGTGTTTACACAAAGCCTTATCCTTGTGTCTTATTCAATGTCTAGGAGATTCTTTGGAGGTTAATGGATAAGACAGAAAACACTCCTATTTTATAGGTCTTCAGAAATATTTAGGTTTTACAAAATTTAGCTAAGTCTAGGTGAATGCTTTAGTGCTTCATTTTGTGTTCTATTCTCGTGTATTTATTAAACATGCTATATTATTAGAATATAAACTCCATGAGGGTAAGGATTGTTTTCTATTTTTTCAGCCTATATCTAAAACAACTAGTGTATTTCCTAGCACAGATTATGTACTTGATTTGTGAATTTCTTGAAAGAAATATATATTTTTATGCTTGCATGAGATGTCTTTATACTAATGTTAAGTTTACCAAACATAACCCACATAAAATTTTTATTGCTTTTCTTTTCAGTGGATAAATAATCTAACACTTCAAAAAATATGCTCTTGATTTTAGAAGTTTTCACAAAGTGTCTTGCTTTCCCTAATCATGTTTATAGGTTTTAAGAAGTGTGAAGTTTTCATCATCTCTGAAAGTGTAAGAAAATTAAAATTTCACATCTGCAGAATGTCTAGTATTAGATCTAAGCTTACCATTAATTCATTCTCTCCACAAATATTTACTGAGTTATATTTTATGTCAAGCCTGGTCTTTGCCTTGAAGGTATTAGCAGGTGTCCTCATTGATCTTATACTTCGCTGGGGAAGACAGACATTGAGCTACTAAATGCAACTGAGTTGAATGTCGCAAAAGAGCAATAACAGTGTGCCATGAGAGCAAAAATCCAACAGGAGTGACTTCCCTCAGGATATACCATTTCATTTGAAATGTGAAAACTGAATTTGAACTTTCCCAGCCTCAGGGTGGTAGGACAAAGTGCTCCTTGAACAAGGAATAGTCTTGAGGGGACAGAAAACTTGGTAAATATTCATTTTTGAAAGTAAACTGTGTGGCTGGAACTCTGAAAACAAGGAGCAAAGTGGTCTGTGATGAGACCAACAGAGGGGCAAGACCCAGGCTGTGTGCATTCTTCAAAGGTGTTTTGATTTTGAATGTAGAGCATAATCAGTCTTGTTTTAAACCAGAGAAAACATAATTAGAATTGTTTAGAAAAGTCTCTCTAGCTGCAGTACGGAGTTAAAATGACCTTAGGATACATTTGAAATATCTCAGACAAGAGAAAATGGTGACTTGAACTAGAGTTGCATTAGTAGCCTAATGGAAAAGTCTATGGAACAATGGGTTATTTAGGAGATAGAGTTACCAGGATCTGTTGGTTGTATGGATTTGGGATGAAAGAAAGAGAGGCATTAAGAATGACTGAATGGCTAAATGATGAGCACATATACTAAGATGGGACACACCAGGCTGGATAAATGGTAGTGTGGTCAATCACCTGGGGTGTGATCTGAGAACTTGCCCAAACTCCCCTCCCCACAAATCTGCTTCTTATGTAGAAGTTTACAAGATCAAAATCTAACAGTAGGAGGAATTATAGATAATCTCCCTAATGTACATATTCTTATAAAAATGCCGTGGATGATTTTACTGTCTTTCCTCCACTCTTAGCAGGAAGGAGCTCAGTATCATGCTCTGGTTATACAAGTGAATGTCTCCTTTATACTCCCTCTGAAAGAATCCACTCCCTACCCGAGCACTTGGCCAAAGGCCTTGACTATATTGGTAACTCATGGAACCAACTCACTCATCACAACAAATTGGGTCAGTATGGCAAATTGGATTTAAGAGGAACCAACAAAATCCTTTTGGAAGAATTTGAACTGTAAGACTCAGAAATGGCAGAGAGATCTTGTTGGGTCATAGAATGCTAAGGGAATATAAAGATGTTAATAGAGTTGTTGCTATGGAAAGTCAAAGCTACATGCAAGTTGAAATCATGGAGACACAGAAACCAGAAAGTCCCCAAGGGCAACCCATTCTGCAGAGAGAAGAATGCAGCAGACTTAAAGAAAGAAAAAGAGAGAGAAGAGGTTATGTGGTTCCGGAAAGAAAGAAGCAGGAAGAGGAAATACCTGACACTCTTTCAGTTTCCAGGAAGTCTGACTGCATTGCTTGTAGTTGAGTTCTGTGTTTCTTATTCTTTTTTTTCAATTATCTACTTTTTAAAATTTTGTTATCATTAATCTACAATTACATGAAGAACATTATGTGAAATTATCTACTTTTTAACAAATATGCTATGGTGAGGTTTTATTCATTGCAACCATTTGATACCTATCTCAGATACTCTTATGAAAAAGAAGATTCTCACTTTTAACACATCTGTAGATACATTTTTCTTCCACACATTGAGATACATCTTTCTTCCTGTACCTTATGTGGTCCTTGGAAACCAGGTTGAACAAGTGTAATTCCTTTACCATAATCACTGTCCACTGAGGATCATGTGGGTGTCCCCTCTCCAAGTTTTCTCTTCTCCACACAAACATCCATGTTTTGTGGATGTTTCTAATTGTTCTTAACATGATTTGTTTTTCAGACCTCCCCCCTTTTCTGTCATACTATCTGAATACCTTATGATTTGCCTGTCCTTTAGGAAAAAGGAACCCAGAACTGAAGGAATCACTTCACATAAGGTTTGTCAAGCTCAGGGTAGTAGAAGGCCATCCCTATCCATTGTGATTTTGCAGGTAAACAAATCTTGTTTCAGAAAATTTCTGGACTTGAGCTCTTCTTTCCTTCTTTTTTTAGCATAAACAAGTTTGTAGAAAATAATTCTTTTGGATGAAGACAGTCATTTGGTAAAATGAAAGTACCCTTGTATGGTAGGTAATAATATTAAATTGCTACCAGCTATTCAAATCTTAGCTTAAAATCTCTACAGTGGGTAAGCAGATATCTCCTTATCAAAACAACATGTGAAACATTCATTTTGTGAGAAGAAAGAGGATTCCTGAGCTAGAGCCCACGCACTAACTCAGGAAAGCTAGGTGGGGATGAAGCTTCTAAATCAATGCAAACATTGTGTGGGGTTGGAAGAGGGACCAATGTAAGTAAGGACAGCAAATGAGAGGTGGAAAGATACAGAAAAGGACTCAGTTACAGGTAGCAGTCCAGTGCTGACAAGGCACTCTCCAGGGCTCATTTGAGATAACTACCTTCTCAAGACTAGTCCAGGGAGTAGAAAGTAGAGGGCATGTAATTTCTGTACTTCTGGTCATGGGTGGGTATCCGAGACCAGTGAGGATAACAAAAATGGGGAAGAAATCTTCAAAATGCCAGTGATTGGATGTAGATCTATTGTTCTATTAATCTCCTGTTGTAACCAGGCCTCACGAATTGCTATATCACCTTCAATATTTCAGATTAGGTGGTAACTTTAATATCTGATCCCTACAGCTCTTTATAAAGGAGAATCAATGATTGATTGTTAAATTTCATTTTCATTTTGTGTGTGTGGGAAACTGAGAAGCAAAGGTGAGAAGGTTTTTTCCACAGTTACAGACAACGCCAGAGTCAGAGCCAGAAACAGACACCCTTTTTCACTCATAGTTCCATTTCCAGCCATGCTGAGCCTTGCCAATTGCAAACTGATCCAGTTGTGTGCCGGCAATCTGGCTGTACGCAGTACACCACACTTTCTGCAGAGAGGCCTTAACATCAGCATCTGGCAAAGGCTGATTTTGCCCAGAGACTGGCTGCCCGACAGTGATGGAAGCTAAAGGAGAGACAGGTCTTTCTCTGTCTTTCTGGGTCAGATTTGCGCAGGGGGACTTTGTCAACATAAGATATGAAAATAAGCCTTCTTATACCTCCTCAGGTCTGTCTGGGAAGCACCCTGCAGCTGCAGGTTTCATTTAGCTTTCATATGGTTACAATGCTTAATCTCAGTAGGGTTATCAGTTCTGTCGTGTATTATAAACCCTCCAATCAAGGCAGTGGGAAACAGTGTTTCTATTTAATACCCGGAGAAATGGTGGAAGTCAGCGATTGATACCAACACAATGATGGGAAAAAGTGTCCAGAGGTGCTACTCACATAATCTCATTTTACAACATCTTAAAAATTCAATAGAAAGGACTCCACTAACAATACCATTATACACTACTGATTATTGTTCTCAAATGTTCCTAAAGCTCTAAAAGCATAACTTAACAATAAAAATGCTCTATAAATACATCCCAACAATGTACGCAACTGTATTTTTTTCCTTTAAAAACAAAAGCACACAGTGTTAGTCATAAGTCATTTAATTTACTTAAGTCATTTCTTGGCTAAAAGTGCATTATCATTTTTTAAAACATTATATGCATATAAGTAAATGAACTATTCCTTGACATTGGAAAGTGCTTCTGAATCATTTAGAAAAGGTGGAGAATATTGCACCTTGGGTTAACTGCCTATTTAACATGTGATCTTTATTGGGAGATATGTTTTAGTATGAGCTCTATGTTATTTACAAAGGCATTTGGAGAAGTAAAGCAAAAACTCTTGCAAAAAGCATTCATGGTTTTCAAATTTCCTGATATGAATGAGTTGATGATTTTTGGTTTTATCTTTTGTCATTAAGACTTTAGGAATAACTGTATTTTATAAATAAGTTAAAATTGTAGGAAGTTACTACTATATCCTGTCCAAAAAACAAACAAATAAATAGCTGAGAGCCATACATACCAAGTATGTTCCAGCTCTTGAAAAAAGGTTTCAAAGTAGTTTAGAAAAATATATTTTGTGCTTCCTGTTTGTGCTCACACCATGGAAGAGGGGGCGAGTACAGACTGATCTATGTTAATGAGAAAAACCACAAAGGTTATTTCTCAAACGATATTATATTATTTTATTCTGTAATGGAAAGAACTGACAAGTATATATTGTTTTTTACAAATAAATAATTTTTTTACTTAACACTAAAATATCTGACAGTTTAATTTTTTACTTTAAAAAGTGTCAATTGAAATTATTTTAATACTATTGACAACACCAAATATAGTCAAGAATGCAATTAAAACAATTTTTAAAACCATTTGGGAAGTCAGCATCCTTTTAAAAAATTCATATTTATATTAAAACTTATTTTCAAAGTGTCATATGGAATTCCTTAAATTTTGTTAACTTGAAATTGTGATTCACATTAAAATTTAATGTATTTAAGGTCAGTTTTAAAATAAAAGGTACATTTTATTTTCAATAATGTTCTAAAATAGTTTTTATTATTATATGTTATTAATTTCTGTCTTTGAAGAACTTGTGCTATTTAAATGTATCTAGAATACCTTTTTTATAGCTGGACTGTGAGGACAAATTTCCAAAACCTGTTTTCTACTAAGAATCTGTAATACTACTGTCTTGCATCTTATTTATATGCTTTTGAAAATGATTATTTTAACTTATATTCTTAGACAGTAATTTTATGTGTTTAGTCAGATTTGTTGATACTTTTTCTAAACAACATTTATTAGAGAATGCAAGAAGCACCAGAAAAGAAAGTTTTAACTCCCTCAACACAGTAAAATGATCAAATGTTTGGAACAGAAGCAAATTGTAAAAATGTGTCCTGAGATGCTTTGCCCTAAGAAACTGAACTTTGTGTTTGATGATTGTTCCATAAACCTGAGTTCATTTTTAAAAATTGATCCTTTTAATGTAAGAAAGTTGATGGAGAATCCCACTTACTAGTTTTTCACCTGACACTATAAAACTGCATCAGAGTACCATGCATTTTTAGTATCTGCTGTGAAGCCCACAGTTGAACGTTGCCAGATCTTATTTTGAAAAACAGGGTTGTGTCTATGGGATGCAAATCATCTGGATGAAGATTCAAGTCAAATAGAAAGCCTACTTGGTCCTAGAAGCTCCATTTCAGTTGAGCAGCTAGATGGTCAAAACTTCAGTGGGACATAAAACAATTTACAGGAATAAACAGGCAAGAACAGAGAGGGTAAAGGGAAAAAGATTCCACTCCATGCTTCTTAGTGCTGTTCCATCCCAATGGTGTTGCCTTTTCCCCCAAAACAGTGATAGCTGTTCTGTAATGGAGATTCTCTGTGATTACCCATGGTAGAGATACTTGGCAGTTGAGTTTTACACTTTCCTTTGGATAGCTAGTGATGTTTTAGTGCCATTTTCTTTGCTGAATAAATTGAGACTTCCCCATATAACAAAGAATATTTTTCTAAAGTAGGTGTTTGGATACATAAAAAAGATACTAGAATAAAACTTTAATTCACTTGAAAAATTTGGGTGGGGAACTTTTTAGAGAACTGGCTCATTCTTGAGACTGTTAATTAGATAAGACCTGGAAACTTTTCTTTTTCCAGATACAATTCTTACAATGCAAAATTATTCTTTACTGTTTTCCATTATATTTAAAGCTTTCCTACCTATGTAAACTCTCATTTTTACCCTGGCTTATATTAAAACTCTTATGAACTATGTACTCAATTTACTGAACAACTAAGTTGATCTGGAAAGTAAAAGCATTTATGGAGAACTCGTATTTACATAAATAGGGGGTTTTGTGGAATTCTGTCCTGTGTGTGCTTAATGTTTCTAAGGACAATGGTTCAAAACCGGTGTTACAATCAGCAGGAGAAGAAGAGAGTAACAAACTAAGGAATTCTAAATAATTAATGGATATGCATGGAAATAATGTTTCAAAACTAGAGTCAGAAGCAGCTACTGGGGGAAAGATTAAAAAAAAGAATTACAGTCAACAACAGTCATGTCATATTATTTCAGGTTAGCTCACACCATTGTGTACATTTACAATGCAACATTTGTATGCTTCCATTGGTTTGGGAAGCAAAATTTAGAAGACTTAAAACACACAAACAGCAAATATAAAGAATCCTTTCTCGTTCTTGCAGACAGCATAATTCAGGAGTGAGAAACACCGTTCTGCTCACAGAATCTACTCTAAAACATGATTCTGTATTTAAAAAAGTAAATCCAAACCTTGAGTCTTAGGCCAGAATGTTTCCCATCCAAAATATCAGTACAAAAATAAGATAAGTTATTGCTTCCTGTTTTTTTCTCTTTATTTATTTCACAAATTCCCTGTATTCTGACACAGTTTTAGGATAAGGGTCATTAGAAGTGCCAAATAATAAATGAAAACCACATATTATCTCGATAGGTCATTCATAATTCTAAAACTGAACAATGATGTAGAAGCAAATTATTAATTTTTCATAATCTCTAAGGTAGGAGTGTGAATGTAGTAATGGAAAAAGGAAAGTAAGCAAAACTGTTTGAGGATAAATACTTAGGTAAAACAGGATACTCATCAAGATCTCATTTGGAAGATGAACAACTGATAATTATGTAAGTGAAACTATTCATCTTCAATTTACTTAAATTAGTTTTACTCCAACCCCCTTTTTATGGCAGGAACTATTGTTTCGACTTCCTGGAGTAACATAAAGATAATGGTTATAAATACACTTACTAGCTCTGGGTACTAGATGAATCTAAGTTACCCTAACATCTTAAATAAAATAGTGAATCATAGTGAGCTTGACACTTTATGGAAAAACTCAGTAATATCATAGATTAAACAATAATTCTTTAAAATAAAATATTTAATACTTAATATTTTAAGGTTATTAATACTAAATATTTTCCTTGAGTGGTGGTGATGTTGACCCTGTAATTTATCTGGAAAAAAATACATTGTTCATCCTTAGCATTCAGGAAAGAGCTAGCTTCTTATCTCATATAACTTAGTGAAAATTTCCAAACTTGCAAGTCAATTTTTCTTCTACCAAAGTATATGTTTGACCCTATTTAAGCCATGAGGCTATTAACAGTACATTTTGAGGTTTTTTAAAAAAAGATATCAAACAGACTAGAATAATTTATATGGTTAAAAATCTAAAACAAACTGTGGAATTTTAAGTAGTAATTATTTCTAATCAAGGTTTAGATAGACTTCTTAACCCTCTTTGGCTGGTAATGCTCGAATACTGGCCTTGGCTTATCCTGGATTTATTTTCACTCAGTATTTGAGTTCTTTTTTTCTAAATACTCTTTAAATGCACACATGAAATTGCAATAGTATTATTATTATTACTACTACTAATAATATTATCTTCTTTCTTTTCCTTTTTTCCCCTTTTAACTATCAAAGGTATTGTTTCCAGCTTTTACTTGTTAGTAGTTCTGATACCCAAAAAGAATTTTTGTGCAGTTTATTCAAAGTAAAACCAAATATGTCATCCAGTCTTCAACTTCCACTGATCAGCTCTCCCATAAAATAGCAATTTAAACCAATACCAGCCCCCTGTAAATTGTAGTTCAGACAAAAACTATACTATACCATGTGACTTGACAGTAGAAAAAAGTGAACTGGGGGATGTGGACTTGATCCTGACTGTACTGAGCACTTCACATCTCCAGTTTGACCACTTGTTACTGACATACCCTGCATTGATTATCCAATTTAGATAATATATGCATGATGCAAATGAGCCACCTTTATTTCTCTTTTCTTCTTGTTACAATGACAAGGTTCTCTGACCTTCCTTCCATATTTTTTCAGTCCTGAAAGTTTTTCTCTGCCCTCTCTTTGGCAGTGTATTGAGAGTGTGACATGAGTGAGGTCCAGAGAAGCTGGTCTGTCCATTTAGTGTCACATAAAAGACTTGCTCTCATTTGCACATAAGTCAGGAGGAGAAAGGAGGCTTCATCTCCTTAACTAGCTTTCATTTTTCTTTAGCAGCTGCCTGGTGAACTCTGGTTAGGTCTCCCACAGGTTCCATGAGAAAGCATACTCTGATCAAACTGGAGATATCGACTCTTGGACACAAAAGTAAAAGATGTCAGTCCAGGTGCAAAGATCAGCCAATGACCAGCTGCTATACTTTGCCAAAGAGCAGAAAATGATGGCGAGTTATTTATTTGCTAATTTTAACTTATTTCTATCTTAATCTGAGAAAAATAAACATATCGATTATACATAAAAATATATAATAAAAAAAACAAATGTTGATTTTTCTATTAGCAATTTAAAAAAAATTGGCTGACAGTGGTGGTAACTTTAGGCTGGACTCACCTATCGGCAGGGAGCAGTGCCCTGAGGTTACAGGTTTCTATATATGGAAACATAGGGCATACTGAAAAATGGGTACTCAAACATTTGGCTTCAGAAAGACCTATTTATTGGTCTAAAATGTTAAAGCATTTCAAAGAAACATCTACAATCTGAAAACTAGTTATGCTTGAGCACTTTATTCAACGAGATTGAAAACTTTTACAATTTTAATTTTCTTTCTGGTGAGGGTTCCAGTGGGAAGAACTACAGTCATCTTAGACTCTGAAGGAGACTTTCCTACTTTTTTCCCTAAGGTAAGACCCAAGAAATCATTCAAATATTCTGATTACATTTAATGGTTCGAAAGATTTTCCACTCTGGGTTTGATTGGTCTTAAACTGTCATATTTCTTTTTACTTGGAGGCATAACTAATGAATAGTCATTATAGCTATTTTTTTTAAGTTTCTGTTTTCTAATTGTGTTCCTGAAGCAGAGAAGAGAAAGGTACCCTTTTTTTCCCAACAAAGAAGACTAAAGTTTTGAAGTAGGCTTTTTCTAAATTCCCTCATATGTATGCAGTCACTATTCCTCATCAATAGCATATGTACAGATACAACAGCTCACAAATGTGTCTGATTATTGGGCCATCAATGTCACTCTTAGCAAATAAAGTCGTTTGACTTTATTATTTACATGATTCTTAAAATATGCAGGCCACTGACCACACAAATAAACATGTGCTTTTGGATCAGTAGAAAGCCTGGTGTTTATGAACAGGCTTCTTTGTATTTTTAACAATATCTGGCACATTTAAGCAAAACTCTCTACTGAAACATGGAACCTGGATAATTGTGTACTTCATGATCTGTGCCCGGCAGGGGGCCCAACCTCTGCTCTTTAGGCAGACTGGAGTATGAAAATCTGTTATTGCAGTTTGACATTTTCTTTGCGTGATTAGGTCAGTTGGTAAATCTCCATTTTGCAGTTCTTAGAAGCCCAGATTTCCTGTTACAAAGCAATGTGGTTCTGATTACAGCCTTACTGAAGTCCAGACATAGTACCGGTGCTCTGCGAGCAGTTCTCCCTCTCATTTTCCATGTGAACATGAGCAGCTTATTGACCCTACCTTCTCCTTCTTTGCCTGCAGTGCTTGGGGAGGTGGAGAATCCAAGGGGTTGTAGTGAGAGGAGAGAAGGCCGAGTAAGTATTATCCATATTCTAAGTTCTGGTACAATGCTCTTAAGCTAGAGAAGAGAATCATATTGAATTGAATTAAAAATGAACGTTTCTCCTAGTGCAGATCCGGGCTTGTCTGTTTTGTGCTTTACTTCTGACTGTCACCACCAAGTTCAGTTGCCGAGACACTACGATCTTCCTTCAAAGGAACACCGCCCCAGCCTGCTAAGTGTAAGAAGCCCCAGTCCTCCTCAACCTCCCTTGATGAATCTGATCCATGGCACTATCTTTGCTCACCTGACTGACACAACTTTTACATAGACTGAAAGAAGCTTCTTACCTAAGTTTATGCAGGCTGAGAAGCTGACCTTTAACAACTTCTGAACACATCTCCAGTCTTACATTCTTGTTCCCCTCCAATTCTTTCCTTACAAAATAGCCTGAATCTTCTTTTATAAAAGAATGTAAATGAGATTATTTCTCTTTCCCATTAGATTCCTCCAGTGATTTCTCACTGCACTTTGATCAACATCCAAACTTTTTTCTCTGTCGTCAAAAGCCTGACATTCCACAAAGGGAACCATAAAGTACAACAGGTGGATTCTACTGTTTCCCTGACCTCAGTTCCTTCCACTCTCCTCTTTGAGTGCTGCAGTCCTCCAGCAATGAATGGCTTTCCTCCTGGTTCTGCCTAGAAGCCTTTGTATTGGCTCCTCCCCCCTCTTGGAAGACCGCCCCCCTGACTCTTCACATCACTGCCTTCTCATTTATCTTTTGGGTCTCCGCAGACCCATCATCTCCCCACCTCAGACAACTCTTCCCAGGCCACCTGCTCTAAAGAGCCCTCTGGGGGACTGTCCTTCAGCTACCTTATTTTATTTTATTCACAATAGTCACTTCTCTCTAATATTGTCTAGCTGCTTCATGGCCTTGTGTATTCTGTGCTTTCCTATATGGGAATGTGTGCTCCCTGAGTAAAGGGACTTGACCTTATTCTCAGAGGGCCATTGTCTGGCCTGGCATCACCTCTAAATACATGTTTAGTTGGCTGGATTGATGAAAGACCAAATCATTGAGTTTATCAGCACCCATCAGCCAGAAAAAGCTCAGGACTGGCCTGAGGGTCTTAATCCACTACCACTAACTCAGGGCTCATTAATTTTCATTCCCTTGCTTCCACAGCCATCTTAATTCTTGCCAGAGCCCTACGTTTATTTAGTTTCTATTGGTGCCTAGAGAAAGAACCCAACACATGGTAGACACCTCACGAACGTTAGAAGAATTGGAATCTGACATTTTGTTCAAGTTGAGCAACTTCATACTTGCCATAAAACTTTTATCACTACTTAAAAAAGCCAAGTTTATAAACATAAAAAAATCAGTGATAACAATGCCCCATTTTAATGTCAGTGAGGTATATCTCCAAGATTTATGAAAGTAAGGCTAAGCAACCTGAGAGATAAACATGATACTTGGAGTTTTTATAGAAACATCTTTCAAAGAGGTATCTGATCCCATAGAATTTCTTTATGGAATTGTTCTTACATTCCCTTTTACAAATGGGATTGATGTTAGTTGACTCACCCAGAGCTCCAGGGAGCTGGTGGTAAAAGAAGTACCTGTGTTTCTAATCTCCAGCCCCTCTTCCTTGTCTCCTACATTGCTACCTTCCTGCCCATTTTCTGTGTGACTGTCTTTGCTCTGTTTAGTTCCCTTTAAATTTTTTTAAAGTTCAAACTTATTTTCTTGTTTTCAACATATTGTTTTTAAAGCACACGCACACAGAATACCAGTGAACAGAAAGAGAGAGCAGTGTTCAGGGAATAGGAAAGACAGTGGATGGGGACAGACTGTGGTAAGAATCAGGAGACCTCAGAGGTTCGAGAAACCTGTTTACCGAAGAGGGCAAAGGCCCAGGCACGGTGAAGTAATTCCTTTTCAAAGCAGCCTGAAGGGAGGCTGGAAATGACTAGTGCATTTCCTCATAGGTACAGCAATGCTCTCTCTATTGTGCAACCAGAACTGCCAAAGTCCTGCTTCTACGCCATCCCATGAGCCACACCTTTGAGAATATTTAAAAGCTCTGTCTATCAAACATGATTTGATTGACTACTAAACACTTATTTTCAGATGCGGTGGATAAAACAGAGGTATTTACTTCCTTTTCCGCTTTCTTATCTCCATGACACATTTTTTTATTTTTCTAGGAAGGATAAAACACATTTTTAAGCTGGTAGAGTTTTAAGTGACCAACGACGGTGGCAATGCCACCTGTTCCCATTTCACAAAGGGAACCATAAAGTACAACAGGTGGGCAGTTACCTCAGAGTGACGTGGGCCACTGGCGGTAAGCAGGTGAGAGGGCTCTGAACAGGCCCATGGGGCACTTAGCCCCGCACTCAGCACCAAAGCCAATTCACCTCTCCCACAAGTATAGGCGGGGAGAAAATGATAAATACTGAATATTGCTCTTCAAAGGCATCGTGGAGATTTTCTTTTGAATCTGTAACAGTTCAGTGATAGAAAGAAAATGGGCCTCAAATGGCTGAAAAAATGCTATGAAGAAAAAAGGAGTAATTGGGGAAAAGGGCCTCTTCCATGTCAAGAAAATAAAAAAATGATGGATGGCTATGCAGCCTACAGAGTTCAGGAGATTCCCTCCTAGTTAGTTCCACGACGCCATTCTCGGACAATGCACTGAGCCTCTCTGAGACTGTTTGCCATCTGAAATTGAGGCTAATATTTATCTTGTAGTTTATTTTGAGGTCTACTACGAGGTTCACAGGAGATATTCAGTAGTAGATAATCTTAGAAGTCATGGAGGCAGTTTGAACAGGGTCAAAAATAAAGAACTGCACACACAGTATTCCTTTCCAGTTCTGCAGTAATTAGAAAGTTATTAGATAGAAGATCTTCAGTCACACAGAACCCACATTCAGTACAAACCTTTTCTAAAGATTTTCATTATTAATTGCAGGTCAAATAGGGCCTGAAACTCAACAAGAATATGATCACTTAGAACATCTAGAAACAAATGAAACGGGTTAGGTGTCAGGTCACTGGATTGTTCATGGGTAAAAGGGATGAGGAGGGCTTTGTTTTTTTTGCTCCTAAAAAGCAAAGCTACTCAGGCTATGAAGTAAATCCACCATTTGAATATTTTTTCTTTTAATTTTCACCTATAATAGCAGCACACAGACAGAACCTGCATATATCCCAGTAGCTTGTAGTTATATATTTTTCTTTCATATTATTAAAAAAATGTAAACAACCATAGATCATATTTTATTAACCCACGTTTTCATTGCAACTTGCTATATGGAGATTAAACTGCAATTTTCTTACAAATTCACCAGACCAACTTTTAAAGTTTTCTAATAAACCTTTTCCAAAATAGAAGTAGCTTTTTGTGTTTTTACTGATTTTGTAAGTAATATGTGCTAATTGATTAAAAACAAACCAACACAAATGCAGACTCTACAGGAAGTTTTGTAGAAGAAAGAAAAAGTCATCTGTGAGAGAAAATTGTTATTCGGAGTATATCACCCAGACGTTTCTCTGTAGTCGTTTGCAATTTCTTCCTAAGTGAAATGATACTATAATGTTTTAAATCTTATTTTAACTTAAAATAGTCTATGGGCTTTCTATTTATGCCAATAAATATGTATGTGTAATAATACTTTTAATGAATTACATAGTGGTCCCTTCATATGGTTCTATCCTACTTCATTTAAACAATTCCCCTTTTTAGAAATTTTTTTTCCCAATTGTTTTTTACTATTACAATCTATACTTGTGTTTGTCCGATTGTTTTCATAGGATTAATTCCTAGTAGTGAAATTGCTGGGTCAAAGGAAATTTACATTTTGAAAGTTTTTGATATATATTTCGAAACTGCCCTCATGAAACATGTTGCAACATATGCCCTTATGTTTGAGTGGCTTTTCTCTCTTGTTGACCCTGGACATTACAATTCTTTTTAATTTGTCCTTATCTCAGAATATAAATATACACCATTTTAATTTGTATTTCTTTGTTTACTTTTAACTGAACAATTTTTTCATATGTTTATTGACTAAGATTCTAATTTTATAACTTGCCTATACATGTCCTTTGTCTATTTTTCTACTGATTGTAAATTTTTTTTCAGAATGATTCTTTATTGTCTTGTACATTGGGGATATTGCTGGGCATTTTGCATATTCATGATTTTTAAATTTTTAAAGAATTTATGGCATCCAGAATTCCAAATAAAAAGTGGTATGGAAAAGAAGGGCAGGGACACATCAAATATAGGATGAACCTTAGGGAAGGATCCTGGGTGTCCCTAGATATTATTAAAATAATAGCTAAATTACAACAGGAGAGACTAGGGTTACACATAAAAATATATTTCCTAACAATTTTCAAGTGTTGGCCATGTTCTAGAACAGGATGCCAGGATCTCCTGAGGGATTTTGTAAATGGATTATGTACCTTTCTGTCTGGCTGGCACAATGAGAGGGAGCAGGCCAGATGACTGCTCGACATGTCCCTTAGCCCAGAGTCATTATTTTCTTGTTTTCACACATGAACTTGAACTTTGAAAAAGCTCTAATTCAAGGTTCTTTTCAGTTGAAGAAATTCTAAACTACATTTCTAAGCTTAAAAGCAAATAGAGAGAGGAAAAAAAAACAAAAAAAAGGAAATAGAGGTAGGTCTGTCTTTCAATTCTTTCTAATAGCAAAAGACGCAGCATGTGTTGAGTGTGCCTGAGTCATCTTCCTAAGCTTTAATTTCTTACTGCTCTCTTGTGGCCATTCAAATGAACTGTCAAGATGCCCCCCCCCCCCACTTTTTTTTTTTTAACAGATCCTGTAATATGAATAAGAACAAATGTTTTAAAGAGAATCATCAAATTCTGTTTGTATAGCAAATTTAGAATCCCTGACATTTAGACATGGCACAAAATAATTATTATTAAGTACTTCCTGGGATGGAGTTGCAGAATAGGAAAGGTCTGTAAGTTTCTTCTTGTATTTTTAGTAAAACCAACCACATTATTATTCATCTATGAAGTCATCAAAAGGCTGAAGCTTGAAATAGTTTGGGCTATTATGAAGATAAATCATGCAATTCCCAGTTTGTTCCCTTAGTCTGGTTTTGGGAATATCAGTAGGATCTGTTTAGTCCTTATAATATCAAACAATCTCTTTTTAGGGAAAATGTAATTCAGAGGCTGACTATACGTTAGAGCCCGAATAAGCTATCGCTAAGAAATAAAATTATTCTATTACACTTTGGCCATACTGTACTGCTCATGAGTAGCAGGACCCAGGAATTACAGTCTCAGCAATCTTAAGAAGGCAGGATGAGTTGAAATGCCTTATTCTTTCAGGCTTGAGTGTCAGTCTTGCAAATTTGGATGTTGTTTAACAAGCCTCTAATTCAGTTGACTTCAATTCCTATGACCGCATCTGTTCAAACATGGCAGGTTTTAAGCACAATTAGTAGCTACTCTGCTGTAATTAGCATGTATATTCATGTGGCTCATTCTTCTATTAAACAAGGCCCAGGCTTTTCTAGGCATGCTATAGAAAAAGAGCTGAACTTGGAGTGTTCAGGGTTAAGTTACTTCACCCAATAGATATCGGAGCAGCATCTCTGTACCAGGTCCTGGAAACAGAGCAGTAACTAACTTCCTCCAAAGACAGAGCTTCATGGAGTTTACGGTCTATTGTATGAGACATCAATAATCCACAAAGGAATGTAAAACTACATTCATGATAAATGCTATGAAGCGAAGAAGTATGAAGGGCTCATTAGGTCAGGAAGGTTAGATGAACCTTTCTGAGGATGTGATGATACCAACATGTCAGGATGAATAAGAACCCAGGAGACAACAAGGAGAGAAACGCAGAAGGACCAGTTTGTGCAAAGGCCCTGCATCAAGGGGGAGCAAGGAACTTCTAATGAAATGAAACAATGGCCAATGTCTCGGTAGTAAGAAAGCAGGAGGAAGTGTGAGATGATTTAAAGCTGTTGAGATAGAGTTTTGTGGGCTCAGTCAAGGAGTTAGTCTCTTTTATAAAAGTATGAGAAGACACAAAGATGCTCTAAACAGATAATAATAGGATCTCCTTGTATTTGAAAAAATCATTCTGCTTCACATGTGGAAAATGGAGAGCCAGGGGCCAGAGAGAATAAAGAGCTCTTTAAAAGGTAGTGCAATAGTCAAGGTGAAAGATTGTAGCATTGATGGGCTATGAGGAATATCTGAATGAGAGGATACGGGACATACAATCTTCAGCATGTAGTGATGGATTGGATATTAGAAGTGAGGGTGTCAGAAGTGTTCTTGAGGAGTCCATGGTTTCTAGCTTTAATAACATATTACCTGCTGGTTATATTTATTAAGAAGGAATACCAGAAGGTGACCAATTTGGGGGAAACAATTGAGTTCAAGTTGTATGTGACATATACAAATAGAGATGCCAAGAAGATTCAGGGGAGGAGTCTGTCATGAACATACATATTTGAGAGAACTTGGTATTCTAATGTGTGCATTTTGATAAGACTGTCAAGGGATAGAAAACTGATAAAAAGAATGGCCATTGTAAGTAGAACTAGAAGAACTTAAACATTTATTTGTCAAGGAAAAAAAAGAGAGAGTCTGCAAAGGAGAATGAGAAAAATTATGGGACAGGATAAAGTAAAATCTTGAAAACATGGTGCCACAGAGATGAATGGAAGATAAGGATTAAAGAAGAAAGAAAATGGTTAACATGTCAAGCAGTTAGGCAATAGTAACTAATACTCACTAACACCTGCAGCATTTAATATGTGTCAAATGTTTTCTCAGGGTTTTGCATATATTAACTCCTAGAATCCTTCCACCTGTACTATGACACAGATACTCTTACCATCCCATTTATGGATGAAGAAGGTGGAGCACAGAGAGGTTTAGTACCTTGCTTGAGATCACACAGATAGTAAATACGGAAGTTAGGATTCACACCATGGCAGCCTGATGTCAGGTTTCCATGCTTTGTCCTTATGCTGTTCTGCCTCTTGATAAGTCAAAGATAGAGAAAAATTGTCTTTGACTTGAGCAACACAAAGGTCAGTCATGCCCTTACCACAGACTGTTTGAGGGGAATAATAGAGCCAGGCCAACAGCCACACTGAAGCAAACTGTAGAGTTGGTAGGTGGTTATATTTATTAAGAAATTGTCACTATATTCAGACACAGCTAGAGAAGCAGTTGTCCAGACACACAGTTCTGAGAAATGTAGTTTGAGCCAGTCCCAAGATAGAATCACACAAGCAGGACTCTTTGTGAGGCCAGAAACTATGGAAGACTTCAAAGATTAGTGTCATCTCTGGTTGGGTATGAGGAAGGAGTTCTGAAATGCATCAGGCCCTGTGTTCTAAGAATAAGACAAAAATCACTGTGTTACTTGTGGTACTAAGTTTCTTAGGAGGTTAAAAATGATTGCATCAACCTTAATATCACTTCTATTTTCATACTGAAGCACTTACCAAAGTACTGTATATGTAACAGAGAGAAATGGGGTTCTAGGGAAAGTCGCCTTGAGTTGGAGGACTTGAGTGCTTACCATTCTCTCTACTGGTTGTGACTTTAGACAAATCCGAATCTTATGGTTCTTCAGCCATAAAAGAGAAAAATACAGCCTCCTCTAAGTATTGTTGGCAAGGTTAACTACACAGTTCTACACAAATGTTAGTGCCAATATAATAAATTGTTTTTGAAAGAGGGAAGGATAGAGAGAAGGAAGGAGTAACCCTGGTTTGAGAGTTTCATCAGACTAGAAGAAATATAATCCTACTAAAAATGTGGACACACAATAGATGATCAACAACCATTTGTTGGTGAATGAATTGATTTTTCTATTTGGGAAGGGCTAGAACCAAGAGCATGCAAGCACTGGAGTCAGACAACCATCACCCGGACCTCAGCCTGAACACCATTCACACGACACATTGGCCAACAGAGGGGGAGTTTCATGCAAGCTGTATTGATAGAACAGGCATTTAACATAAATATTTGCTGATTGATTGATTGAACTGGGCACATCATCAACACTGTAGTACAAAGTGTTTCAACAAGTGACTTTGTGAGATTTTAGAGAAAAAGTATGCCAGCCTTACAGCAGGCAGACATTTCCTGAATAGTCACGCTGCAGTACCCCTGATGAATTGCCCACCAGTGCCAATTAACTGTAGTTGTAGTTAAACCTTCAGGGTGGTAGAAAATGATTTTAGGACAGCTTGGGATCCACTGGGGAGTAGCCAGTTCTACAATGTTGTAGTTTCACACATAATTTGAGCAAGAGGTGCAGGAAGATGAAAGACAGCTGATCGAAGTCTGCCTGGACTGGAAATTCTTCATTCAGAGCAAGCCTGAGAATGTTTAAATTTTTAGAAACAATGAGACTCATGGCTCTTTTAGACATTATAGTGTCCACTGATATTTTGCTTTGATTGTATATAACTTGTTTACATAGTTTTTTAAATACTGAATTTTCAAATGAACAAAACAAACAAGAGCAACAAGAACAATAACAAACAGAGCAAATGAACCAAAGGGAAGAATAATGTAACTGAAAAAAGAGTTTGTGTATTTATGTTTGGTTCTGCAAGACATGACTGTGTTAATGCATAACTATTGAGAATTTTCTCCATCAGATCTGTAAAGGAGCCATCAATCCACACACTCTTGCACACTAGGACATAACCGGATTTCCATGACTGTGTTCCAGATGTGCAAAACCACAGGGATGCCTGGTAGGACCAGGCACTAGAATAGGTCAAGGTAGAACATGAGGCTCCTCTGCAGTTGCTGATAGAGGTAGCCTAAAGGAGGGCTGTCTCTCTTTTTCTTTTTCTCTTAGATACACATATGCTGTGTTGGCAGGGGTTGCTTTTTGGAGCTTAGTTTCTCACTTGATGCAAATTCCACTTTGCAAAGAGGCTTTCTCTTTTTGGATATAAATTGTCCACAAAATTAATTTGAGACTGGAGTCCGGAAGTTAAAAGCTGGATGCTGTGACATGGCACCAGTTGAATGGAGGACTAAATGTTATGTTCAAAATATGACAGTTTGATTATTTTTAGCACTAAAAATTGAACAGACTAGTATGGTACTGATGTGTGAGAAGTTAAACTCTTAAAGACTCTTGTGAGGAAGCCTGTGACTACACCCAGTTAGTCCTGTGAAGCTTCCATATTCCTCCTGGTGGGTTACAGACACTTACCTGGGACTGATATCTGCTGGAGCCCACAGGTGGATTTGCTGACTTCTCCCTACCTGGGGGGGTTAAATACAGCTCCTTGGGACCCATAGGCTTTCAGAAGGACAACTCCATCCTTCTCTTCTAGCAACCACCCTGCTTTGCTCAGTCCTGAGACTTTCTCTTAGGCTACAGTCTCCCTTTTGCCCCACCTGGCTTGGCCATGTGAAATGTAGCTTGCTCTTGTTTAACTCATACCTGATGACTCTGTATTCTCTGTATGAATGTATGCCTATTTATAGGAAAGAGAAAAACCGCACTTCATTTTTAAACCAGAGTGCCCAAGAGAAGTCTGACTCAGAATGAAGAGTCAGACCGGCTGAGGGTTTAATGTCTCCAATCTCACCACATCTTCATAACTCTCATCTTGGAAGCCTCCAGGAACCAGACTGCAAGGCTAACACATGAGACTGTACGAGAAGACTCCGGCATGGGAGGGAGACCCGAAGTCAGACAGACTGACATTTCCATGTCCCTCCTGACATTATTCACTTTAGCTCATTCCTCTCAAATTGTTATGGGGCTATTTTTGTAAATAAAAATATCTCTAGTAAATAACGGTAATCTATTCATCCTAATTGTAATTGTGTCAAGAACTCTTAATTACCTCTAAATACTTTTAGTCTCATTCTACACTATTCATATATTTAAATATTAAGTGAATATTTAATAAACATTTATTGAGCAATCACTACATTCTAAACTATACCCACATTCTACAGATGCAACAATGACTAGAATAGTCTCTGTCATCACAGAGCTTACATTCTTAATGAGGAAACATAATAAAAAGCAACTTCATAAGTTTAACAGAGGGTAAATACCAGGTGCTAAAGGAGCAAGTAGTAAAAGATACCTAATCCCATCTGCAGGTGAGGGTCCCATGACTACCTGGAAGACATGATAACTGAGTGGCCATTGAGGGATGACTAGGAATGAATCGGGTAAAGGGTCAGAGGTTAAGGAAGGGCATTTAAGTCAATTGGAATGCCATGTACAAAAGTCTCAAGATAAGAGAAAGATGATGCATGCAAAGAACCCGAGATGATGATCTATGTCTGGAGTCAAAAGTTGGGTGTTGAGAAGGGGCAAGATTAAGTAGAAATCAGAGAATATTAGCCTTTTAAGCCATGCTGAGAATGTGGACTTTATTCTACATGCAATGAGAAACAATTGAAAAATCTGATAAGCTTGATAACTAAAATATGGTAAGATCAGATTTGTATTTCAGAAAGATGGCTTGGACCTCCCCGTGGAGACTCCAGGAATCTCTCACTATCTACATTATCATTATAGTGCATCTCATTGTGCCTCAACCTAGGAGACAGGAGACTAATACATCCCCACTCCAAACTTTTGCTAGTCACTATACCAAATAGATTTAGATAAATTAATGCCCTTTGCTATATGAACTCTTGCTGTCCAAACTGAGAAATCAAATATATTCAGAAAAGAAAGAATATTTGTAAATTTAAGTGGGGTAACAATGGAAGCTGGAGATATAATCAAGATAGTAAAATGGCAGTGACCTGAAGATTTGAGACATGTTTAGAGCATCAATAGGTCATTATGTTAGATTTAATATGGGGGGAAGTCAAGAGTAATAGGGGCAGAAGAGACAAAGATGATGAATAATGACCATTTTGGGGGGAAATCCGTGGTATTTCTACAGTTGTGATGTAAAACAAGGGAAGAGAAGTGGTTTTTGGTAAAATGGGGATCACAGAATGTAAAAAATTATAAATTCTATTTGGAACATACTGAATTTAAGGTGCAAAAGGGAGATTAAGTTGGAATGGTCCAGTGAACAGATGTTTGAGTCTGAAGCTGAGGAAAGGCATCTGAAGTGATGACACAGAATTTCTAGCTAATGGCTTATAGATGGTGTGGCAGGGACTGCTAGCTATTCACTAAAATCCATCTTCCTCTTTCCTCTAAGGATATGGCAAACTCTCTGTGGAGCCATGTGGTCACTGACCACACTCTCACCAGTGGATCAGAAGTAGATGTGATTGTATGCAACTGCCATGCTATCTGTTTAAAGAGTAGACCCTGCCCTACCTCCGAAATACCTCATTGACTTTTCCCTTTCTCAGGATCCTGAACTTAACAGAAACCCCGCTTCAAACCTCAGACAATAATGGTGCAGATGGTCCAGAGATGCAGAGCAGCAGGGTGTAAGGCTCTGGGTGTCTGTGTGGTTTTGCTGCCATCCTGGACCGTGTGTGCCTTGACTTTTAGATCAGAGAGAGGCAAACCTCGTTCTTTAGGCCCCTCCTTTTCTTACAGCAGCCTAACTGTCATTCTAAGAAGTAGAGACAGCAATCCAGTGGAACTATATTAGATACACCAGGGAAAAGTATGAAGAGTGAAAAAAAGAAAGACCCTATGAAGAAACTTACAGGTATTACCAAATACCAACATTGAAAGAGTGGGAAGACAGGAATCCTGATAAAGGGGGTAAAAAAGTATAATCTGAAATATATGAGGAAATCAAGGGGTGTGTCTCTCCACAGATGCTTGGGAAAGAGTGTTTCAGGAAGAAGAGAGAGGTCACTAGTGTCAAGTGAAAACAAGTAAGAACCAGAGGGAAAGTCAAGGGAATTTAGTGCCCAGGAGGCCACTGTTGGCCTCAGTGAGTACAAGTTCAGAGGAATGGGGGTGTGAGGAGATGGCAGAGAGCTGAGGAAATGGAGGTTACAGACACTGGCAGCATTTTAAAGCAATTTGGTGTGGCAGGAAGGAGAGAGATGGAGTCAGAATAATGGATGGAAATGGAATCAGCGACTAATAGCTAACATTTTCTGAGTGCTTATGAAGGGCCAAGTAATGTTCTAATCACTTTGCACATATTTTCCCATTCAATCCTCATAATAACCCTATTAAGTTGGTTCTACTACATATCTTTTACAGAAAAGCAAGGCACAAAGATGTTAAATAATTGCCCAAGGTCCCACTAAGGTTTGGAGCGCCCTCAATCACCTTGTGCTACAGCTGCTGGCCAGGTAGCCCAGGAAGGTTATATTTGTTTGCTCTTTCTAACTATTGCAGAATATAAGCTGAGTTTTAAAGTTGGCAACAGACTATTTAACTCCAAGTCAAAACGAATCTGTTGCTCTACCTCAACCAAGGTACAGAAGCTTTTCTTTCTGCCTGAGTCTCTGAGCCTCATTAGTTAAAGAAGGATGCTTCCAGATGTTCTGCATTCACAACAGTCACTATCATCTGTTAGCCACACATGAACTATAGAGTTGATGTGTGGGTCCATTGGGATCTGCTTGCCCTAGATACCAATAATATTAAGTTTGCTTGTTTGCTTGAAATAAGTACCAAGGGATGTAGAAAAAGAGCTAGGAAAACATAGAAAGAAGGATTTCTGGAAAGCAGTGAGGATCCTGTTGCTGTTGTGTAACTGTTATCTGCATGTGATTTCCTCCAAATTATATTCAGCCATTGAAATGAACATGCTGAGAATGGGAGGTGATGGAGTCCTCTAGGCTGGACTTCTGCCAGTAGATGATGGAAGAATAATGAACAAAGAAGTTAGGATTTTAAGAACAGAATGGTTGAGATAATGGATCATGGGATGCAAGCTGTGGAGGAAAGGAAAATACGGGAGAGTTGATACAGAGAGTGAGGCAGGGTCAAGGGTTTTGAATGTAACTCCACGAGAGTAGGCATCTTTGGCTTCCTGCTTTACACCAGGAATTTCAGAGTCTAGGACAATATAAGGTACCCAGAGGACTCTCAATACCATTTGTTAAGCGGTTAAATAATGAGACCAACAACTAAAGTATTGAAAATAATTGAGCAAAAGTCAGAAAATAAGAGTTATGGGTCAACTAATTACAGAGTCAGAACCCACGATTTAAGAGAGAGGGCAGTTTCACATAAAGATTAAGGTCCCAGATTTACAACTTGGTGGTGGATTCCTGGGGACAGTGCACAGGAAAGGGAAAGTCACTGGAGATGAGGCCAACATGCTGAGAGCTAAGGGGTTGTTTGGGTTCAATACTCATCTTTCCAGGCACTCAGAATTTGAGGGCCTGTGGAAAAGAGGAGAATGTAAGCCCAGGTGCAGAGGCAATCAGTCAGTGAGAGAGAATGGTTAGGTCTGAAGACAGCACACTGTGAAGGATAGAGGATGGTATACAAGTCAGAGATAAAAATCCAGCTAGCTTCATTCAATAATGATTATGGTTAATGTGTTCCATTCATCTGGCTAAAGTGGCTAACAATGGATATTTGATAGACGGATTTACCTGTTTTTATGGTCTAAACTGAAATATTGATTGCCAGTCTAGAATATTATTTCATTCTGTGCCATATGACATGAATCTTGCTTCTTTTCTTCTTTAATGCCCAAACTGGATGAATCTGTAAAGGCAAATTTATTTGACAGTACTGACCAATCAATTAAAAAAATCAAGCCAGTTTATGAAAATGGACTTTGTCTAGGTGTTGTGTTTTTGATGTTTGTCTAACAATATGTCCAAAAATTCTTATTCACTGTGCTTTCTAGATAAGAAATTTCTATTTATTCTTTATTTTCTTTTCAATGGATGCATGATTTTGAGCTGTATATGTCAAATGTATTTAGTTAGCCAAGGTCTTTTATTTTTACTGTTGTATATTGCTATTTATTGATGTAGTCTGAAATTAAATTCAAATTTGACAATACATGTTTTTCTTAAGTGATCAGTTCTTATTTTGATATTATATAAAATGCTAAATATTCTGTTGCTTGTCTTGCAACTATAATTTATCTCAGTGTTTTTATAATGCTTAAAAACTTATAAAGGTCATAGGTTTCTTTGCATATCTGGAAGAGAAAATGGAAAATGGAGGCAATCACACTGATTGTTTAAGTATATAAATGATATAGCTACTTCATTCAAAAGTGTATCTTCATTTGAGTTACCTGTATATTTGTTTAACTGTCCCTACCACTCTGTTTCCATATAGAGACTATTTCTGATAGAAACTAAAGAAAGTTTTAATGTTTGGTTAAAGAATGGGTAGAAATGTTTAATGTTTGTGCTGTGAATGTATAGAATTCCTCATTGCCAAAAAATATTAACAAAGAATCCTTCATCTTGATTCTCATTAGTAAAATTTAGAAACAGAATCCAAGTGAGTAGACCATTTCGGAGAGTGTGTTCATGCTGAACTCTTGATTCCCACCCTTGTCTTTGTAAAACTGAAAGTCACCAGGCACTGTTTGATAGTTCCTTCCACTGTTCTCTGGTATTCCTTTCTTTTCACTATTTCAACTGTACTAGGCAAATGAGGTTCCATGGCCCTGTCCTCAAAAGTTGTGCAGGGCATGATGGCTTGTTTTGCTTGGCAGAATTCTCTAGAACGTGATTCATTGTCGGCAGGTGATTCATGGTTAGGAAATTAATTCTGAACTCTGCCAGTGATTGTGGTTGATTAAAGTCTAGAAGCCCCTGCCATTTATTCACTAGCACTCTTTGTCAACTGGAATATTTCTAATATAAAAAGAGCCAAAAGTAGATGTGCTTGATGCATGGAATTTACATGTGCGTTTGCATCTTTTGAAAGAGCTACTCAAGCCTACACATTTTAGCACTTGGCATGAAAACCATTCTAAAAGTATCTGACTGAATGAATCACATTTTGCAAATAAATATCTGTCAAATGGTGCAATTACTTCAGATCCAGTCATTAAGCAATAAAATAAAGCAGTAAATAGGATACATCTGCTGCAAAGTGCTATAGAAATGCGAGTTTCCTTCTCAAGTTACTTGTCTTTTAATATTTTAGCCTAATTGGTGGAATGATTCACTAGAAACATCAACCATTCAGTCTAATCATGGCATCAAAATAGGAGGGGAGAAAGGTTTCTTAAACCAATCAATAGGACAAGGAGAAAAACACCCACTTACATGAGAAAAGAAAGCAAAAAATGGGGATGGGGCATAAAGCTTTTCTTTTATGGCCACTATAAGGAATGCTGGGGAATGAAGGACCACAACCTCTGAAAAGCAGTAATAGCCTCTCAAGGTGTTACCTAGTTTCCTTCCATATTGAAACACCTAATTTTGTACATGCAAACAGAAGTACACTTGAGATTGTTATCTTTGTAAACAAACTGAAATTCTTTAAATTTGATATTTCTTAAATGAAGAAAGTAAATAAATAAGCAGGGAAGATATTAGCTCCATAATTGTTTACCACCTTAAGTTTATCAGTGGTACAGAGTTTATATTCAAAGGGAGACCAAGCAGTACCTTAGGTGAGTATGATCTGTTGACATATGGAGAGAGATCATATTAGGTCTCCTTTCTCCAGTTGATCTCCCTTCTATATGCATAATTGTTAAAAAGGACATAAGAAATAGGCAGCCTGTGAAAGTTCAGTTTGGTGAAATATTTAAAATAGTTTCTGTTGGGATTTGTTTATAAAAAGTACATTTTGTTGCTGACACTAACAGAAAAAAATTAAACATCACACATAATGTTATCATTAAGATAACTTATGTTGGTACTTCAGCATCTCATGGTTTTCCTGGTTTTCACTATATATTCTTGAGCCTGGACCTAAAGTGATTCCTTTATGTCTGTTCTCTCCCTTATTCCTCTATTACCAGCATAAAAAGAACATGCTCAGGCTAGCCTACTGTTCTAAGGAGGATGAGAAACATGTGGAGCAGGGCTGTTCCAGTCAATCCACATACCTGCTGCACAAATGCGTGCATGATAATAAATGGTTGTTGTTTTGGGTGATTTTTTTCATGAAGCAATAGGTAACAGGTGTAATGTACATACATGTAATATGTGTGTAACAGAGTATTCATATATACATATATAAGTGTGTGTATATGCACATACATATTTAACAAACTCAAAAGCATAATGTCCTTTAACTTGTTTTTTCAGCTAATACATGACTACTTTATCTCAGGTGTAAATAGATTACTATTTCCATTTTTGTCTTACTGTTAGAAGGTGAGATTCATGAAAGGAGATACCACTGCATGGCAGTGACTAGCCAGGGTCCAGCTCACAGTAGGAAGTGAAAAGTATGTAGAGACTAAATTAAAATGTTGAATAACACCATTTTAATGGTTGCATTTTATTCCATTGTATATATGCATATATTATGACATTTTTAACTAGTTCCTATTTTTATTTCTGTTGAAATTCTTCTGCACTTAGAGTTAAGTCTCTGAGTACATGTATGATTATTTTCTTAGGGAAAATTCTTAGAAGAAAAATTTGGGGCCAAAGTATATAGAAAGGGAAGCTATTTAAATATTTATTTAAAAACACTGTTTTGTTTTAAATCAGCATTTAGCAATCATAATTTGGCAAAAGTTTTTTACTTATTTGATTCACACTGTGGCCTTTCTAGATTAAGGTGAGGAAAAAATGTGGTCTCTGACTGTGCTTAATTCAAGGGCAGTTTAAAAGTGGGGCATCTTTCCCCCTTAAAAAAAAAAAGGTATAATCATCTCCTATTCTATCATTTCTCTTTGCTGCTTGTTAGGCTTCCTTTCCCGTCCAGGCAATAAAGGTGTATTGAGGTGCTACTCTGTGTGGGTGCTTCTCCCATCAATCTCTTCTTTAAAGGCTGTGCCCCTCCCCTGGCATTTCACATGCATGCAGATACACGGAGTAGCAGGATTTCAAAAAAGGATTTATCAAAGTCAGGAGAGCCAGTCTTACCTGCTTTTGAACTCACTCCTGTTATCTAGCTAGAGGGACTTTCAATGACTTTTAATGACAGGTTTTAGAGCAAAGAGCAGCAAGTTGACTAGAAGGGCAGAGAACTTAACTAGACAACCGTAAGAGAGGGTGGTCACGCTACTGCAGAGAAACTTACACCCACACTATTATAGTGAGCATAGCTTTTCAAACAGGGCCTAATTGCGTCTGAACTTCTTCCTTCCTCATCTCTAGTGATCATTCTACATTGCAGGCTTCACAGTGAACAAAGACACTTGCTTCCCCACTTTCTATGTCGTACCTCTTCAAAGTATAATAGGCTTGTCAATCTATAGTAATGTTATTCCCACATTCTGCTAAGCACTCTATTTATTATAAAACATAAATGATGGTAGGCTGACAGATTTTCTTAGTACAGACACTAGATTTTAACTATGCCCAATCTATTTTAATTGTTGTGTATTTCTATAGTTAAAAAATCTTTTGTTGGTTGTTTTCTAAAAGTGACTAATTTCTACTTTAGTGCTGATATTATGTTCAGTTCAGGGGTGTAGCTAAGGAAATACAACCAGAAGAATTTAGTTCTACCTTGAAATAGATACACAGTTTGTAAAGACCAGCATAAAGAAGAGGGTGTGGGTTTCTTTCAGTTTCATATTACTATAATTTTGGCCCACTTCTTATCTCAGAACTGTCTTGGACTAATTTGAATACAACCTCTTTGAACAGGGTTGAAACATTTTCTCCAAGATTTAATTCTGTACTTAACAGCTGAAAGGATTTCCTCCTATGCTCCACATGCAACACACACCCAGAAAGGAGGCCATAGCTTCTTACTCTGGTATGAAGTTGTGCTTGTAAGCAGCCTAATTCAAACCAAAATTGCACTTGGAAGTACCATATTTCAGTAAAGATTTTCCTATTTGTCCACAAACTTCAATTTAATAATAATAAAAAAAAAACCCAATGCATTTTGAAACAAATTAGAAGGGAAAAATGAAAAATAATACTCTATTGATGTTGGAAAGATTGGAGACATGATTCAGAGCTCACCCTCACACCCTCCCCCACGAAAAAGACTAGATTTATACATATATTCAAAACGATATGAATAATTGGACAATTATTCAGATATTTGGCCTGAAATATTCAGACATACTACATAAAAGTGTTTTGGTACTTTTGGATTTGAATTATTGAGGTAATTGGACCAATTCACTATTTCACTTTGCCTCTGTAAGTATAGCAGCACCTTAATTACCGTCTAATTTACAGGGTTTCTTTTCCACCCCAGACACTTTAAGAATACTGTATTTCAAATCAGGAGACCTGAGTTTGATTTTCTTTCACCCTTATTAGCCATGTGACCTTGGAAAAGCCACTTACCTTTACTGAGCTTTTTTCTTGATCTAGAACAAGCCTATAATGTGCACCTTATACATTTCGTGAAGTTGAGAAAAGGTGCAATAGCGTAACAGGAAGAACTATCAGTTTGCTCATAAACAATTTCATTTAATTTTCACATTGATCATAATTGTGTAGAAGAATTGATGTTTTCAGAAATTAAGAATATCATCAAAGTCACACAGCTGACTCAAACCCCAGACCTGGATTCTAGTGGACATGTTATATGTTCTCTTAAATGAAATAAACTCCACATACATAAAGGATTATTCTTCATATGATTCCAGTAAGTTCAGTGAACCAGACAAACTACAATGAGTTGAGCAAACTTCCATACTGGTTGGTATTTAAAATTTATGGATTTTTCACCTTTTTTTCAGCAATGATTCTAAGGACACTTGAGGAAATGGCTCTCAACAGTGTCACTGCTGGGGCTGTAGCCATATGCTCATGAAGGACATGTGAAACCTGTTAGCTTTGGCACCATCATCAATAATAACTGCCATTTTCCTCAGCTTGGGAATCAATCCCTGGGGTTGGGTTTGCTAACACCAGCATGAGGTCCCTTATCTAATCAGAGCTAGACCTAGCCATATTTCAGTACATTTGACAAGGAATGATGTAATGGTCTTAGTTGAAAATGAGATATTCATTTGACATTTGAATGTCACACAGTAATATGATTGTCAACTGAATTGCCAATGATAGGTTTAATAGAAGCATAGTTTAAAATTGGGTAATGGCTTTATTTGAGAGCTTTTTCCCCTGATCATCATGATACTTACCCATGCACACGTATGTATGTGTTGACACACTTATATATTCACTTATCTGTAAAATAATAATGATATGCTTGTGAAAACAACCAGGTTGTGTCTGCTTTAAATATGGAGAAGTCACTATTTTTCCACACTCAAGATTTTCCCACATACTGATGAAAAAAAAAAAAGAAATCTTCCTGTTTGGATTTCAGCAGTGAGAAATTCCCCATATGTTCAACATCTCTTTACCCTTTAGATATTTTGAAGGTAACAAAATAGTACATTCCATTCTCTGTAAATTTCCACCAAACTTATCAGAGATATGGATTTTAGGTTAATTAACCAGAATCCTACACAAAATGTATGCGGAAGAGGCTAACTACCATTTGCATAGCTTAAAAAGAAGAAATATTTGCAATGAATAAAGGGGATATTTGACCTTTCTAGAAATAACAGATAAGGTATAATACATAGCACAGCTCCATGAAATATAGAAATGCTACATATAGGTTAATTTTACATTAAACTATTGCTAGAACTGCAAAGGGAGGTCAAACTTTGGCAGATCTAAAAATACAACCATGTGGATCAGATTTTCCAGTCACAGCTTCATCTCTGTAGATTTTCTTTCATTTGTAAAAATCTTGCTGTTTCTGCAGAGGACCTGATTAGACTGTCCACTTTAGTGCTGAGCAATGTATTTCTGAAAATGAGCTTCAGCCTACAGCAATGTAGTGCATTTTCTGTGTATTTTTTAATCTGTCCAAGACCAGCTTTTAGGTCTTACATTTCAGATTTGACAATTTGCCTCTGGCATAAACTGCAGTGGCAGCTCCTTGAATTTTCACATAAACAGTATTCCAGTTGAGAACTGTCTCTGTAGAGCCCTGTCATTGGCACATACATTTTAAAGCATCTTTAATGATTAACAAACATTTCCATTTATTGCTCTCACAAAGTTTGTGGCTTCTGCCTCTAAAAGAGAAAATATCTCCCACTTTCACCTTAACACATAAACTAATGTTTTAGAACAATTGAGCCAGGAGATAAAACAGTTCTTGGAATATTTTACAAACTATTTTAGAAAACTGGTTTTATCGAAGACTGGGATTTTCCCTGGACCTTAATCACACATGAAAAGAGCTTTGTTGTACTGAACTTGGCTACTTCATCACTTTAAGGCTCTAGTAATGCTAAGACACTTATTGGAAAAAGGCTTTGAGTAAAATAAATGTTTTGTCTCATATCATAATAAACAATTCAAATGTCCCAAACAAGTACATTTTGTGTATAACTGAAGTTTATTCCATTAAATGCCAAACTTTCTATTTTTAAAATGTATTCATATTTTGGTAGGATTTTTCTGAAAACTTCCTAACTCAACTGGAGAGGAAATATAATAGACGTTAATTGTCCTGTTTCTCTGGCCTATAATTTTCTTGCTGGGATTCTATGTGAACTCTTTCTCATGGACACAACTGATTGGCTCACTGTTTAACCTGACTAAGTAATAGGAGTCCTCAGCCATGATTTTCAAATGTGACTAAAACCAGGTGTAGTCCCTGGAATTTAGAGTAATGGGAGCTAGAGGAAATAATGCTAAGGTACTGACAGCCATCCTGTCTGCAGTGTAGAGGAAGTCCGTCTACAGTTGAAGAAGACACTGAGAAAGGCCAAAGTGAACAGAAAAAAGATGGAAAGAGGGGCTCCTAGGAAAGACCAATTGCTTTATGCATTTATCTGTGAGGCTTAGTTCTACCTCGGATTTTCCTGAGGTTAGAAAACTAGCCTTCTGCTAAGTTTTCTTTATTGTCTAAGTTGGTTCCACTTGAATTTCTGTCACTTGAAACAAATGGTCCTGATAACATTGTCACATATGTATATAGTCTACAGCTGATTAGGGCAAACTTCTGAACTCCATCACAGAACAGATTGGAGGATTTTTATGTGAGCCTCAGTCAATGTAATTTTCTGAAGCAATGGAACAGTTTACAGGAAACTTTTCCTTAAAAATAGCAATGACGTTGATCTTTTTAGAAGCAGCATACTGAACACAACCTCGTATTTTCTTGATGATACGGAATTTGTATACTTAAATGAATTTTGATTATTGCACTCTATAATTCAGTGACTATTTAAGAGCTTTTTGAAATGGGAGAGGCTGTACCCACACTAAATGGCCCTAGACAGCTGAGCTTTGTAAGATATTGGATCTGATTCATAGGACATCTCTGCTCTTTTTTATTGGCCTACAATTGGCTCTCATCTCCTGCTGCTTGAAAGAAATGGCTTGAGAATCAAAAGGCCATTAGAAGTAGTGAGATGTGGCTTGGTCAGAATGTGTGCTCCTGCTTACTAGCTTTTTGAGATTGGGTTATGTCTGTTTTACAAAACTGGTTTAATAGTAAACTTTTCCTAAAGAATAAATTAGGTTTACATATATATATATATATATATGTAACATGAACATGGTTCAGTGTTATATATATATCCATGGTTTACATATATGTATATATATTACATATTAGGGATTCTATAAATTTTAAGTCATTTCTGGCAACCACTTCCCCCTATTTCTAATTTACTGCTCCTAAATTATCCTGGGCTAAGAAAACAAACCTGAAACATGAAATATGAAGGTATGATGGTGATTAAAGGTGGCTTGATTTTTCAAAAAATCACTTTAAAGATTACTTAAAGTTTATTTAACTTATAATCACTGAACCATGTTCATGTATAAGACACTATCATATACTTAGACAAATGTATCCCTACCCCAAAGGATGCTTACTGCTTCACTCTACCCTTGGGCAGCTATGATTATTAGAAAGTTCTACTTATACTCAGCTCATTGCACAGTGGAATTGGCTACCTTATCATTGTCATATAGTATAGGTATGTGTGTGTTTCTATTTAATGATTAGTTAAATATTTGAAGGATACTGTCTTCCCCTAAACCTTCTTTCCTCTAGGTTAAACATATCTACTCATTTTACTTTATCATCTTTAATTACCTTCTCAATATTATCCAACTTATCATATTTAACATGTAAAGGTGTTATTTGAGTCATTTGGAATAGAATCAGATTTCTCTCAGAGCAGCCCCAGATTTTATTTATGATAACTAAGCAGATAGCTCTCAAACAGAGAGATGTTTGCTTTCCGAATGCAATTATCATTAGTGATAATAAACCTAAGCTACAGCCTAATGTCCCTCCCATGAATCAGTTAGGAAATTTTCTCCACTATCAATTGAAGATAAATCTAGTCTCTTTTGATTTGTCCATAAATATATATCTATGCACCAATTATACAATCCTTCATCTTACCCATTTTTCAAAATAGGTATTTGCATTTTTCTGTGACTTTCCAAGATTACCACATGGTTCTGTTATCTCAGTTAAAAGTGCTTTCAGTACATTGAGCAGGACTTATTTAGAACATGTACGATACTAGGTGTTCTTATAATCATTTTGATCTCACTCTAATCAGTTCAATTCTTGTTCTGTATATTATAATCTGGAAACATTTCCACTTTCAGAGAATTGCTTTATGTCATTTACAAAAATTGCTCCAAGTAGAGATCCCATATTTTCTTGATTGCTTTTTTTTTCAATATCACTGAAAACTAAAATCTCTACTCATTATCTTTTCAGTGTGTGTAGTGTGTGCGTGTGTGTGTGTGGGGGGTGTGTGTGTGTGTGTGTGTGTATTAAGGATCAGGCCATTTAGGAATTTAACCCAAATGGTCATATTAAGAGTTTAAGCCAACTTCCAAAAGTTTAAAGGAAATGGTCCCCACAAGAGAAAACCCTCAAATTTGATAATTTGGCAGAAGGATCTCTGAACTCACTAAAACTGATTATACTCATGGTTATGGTTTATTATGGGGGAAGAGATAGAGATTTAAAGTCAACCAAGGGAAGAAAGATATAGGGAAATGTGCTTGGTCCAGGAAAAATACCAAACCTAGAACTTCCCTTGTCTTCTTCCTGTGGAGTCACATATGTATTACTTTCCTGGCCTTGCATTTGACAATACACATGACTTGATAATATGTGGAGTATTGGCAGCCAGGGAAACTCACTAAGCACTAGAGCCACTTATACCTTAATCTTGGACTTTCCAGACTCTAAAACTGTGAGAAATAAATGCTTATTGTTTGAGACACCCAGTCAATGGCATTCTGTTATAACAGCCCAAGCTGACTAATACATTTCTCATTTTGCCCCATATAATATGATACATAATAGGTACTCAATATTCTAACTAAATTAATAGATGCACAAAACTTTCTGTTTTTACTAGGCTCTTACTACTTTCTTGCATTTAATTTTCCTTATGTGCCCTTACCATTTTTAGTGTGTCCTTGGAAACTCTGAGCTCATTTTACATGAAACCAGATTTCTATCTTCTCTTGTGAATCAGAAACTCAGGCAGAGTTCTAGATGGCAACAATTATTGGAGCTGGTGAGTGGCCTTCCCCTTCAGACTGGACAACATCCCCCACTTCATCCCATTGTCCTTTCCGCAGCCCTTCATGCTGTTCTGGTCGTCTCTTCCCAACCAGAATGGGTTATGACCTCTTGTGTGACAAGAGATTCTGACCTTGTTGAGTTTTCAGACAGCTTCAATGGGGCAATAGCCAATAATATTCCATTTAGAATAATAAAATGGGAAAAGAAAGTACATTTTTTAAAAAACATAAAATTGTAAGAATAAACTCAATGATATAGTGAGAGGATCTGCATGAATTTAATGTTTTATTGAGAAATAGGAAGCTATGTTTAATTATGTATTGATATATGTCATGTTCCTGGATGTGAATTTTATACAGGTCAGTCTCCTCAAATAAATATAAACATTTAAAGCAATTCCAATAAAGTAGATTCTAAAGCTTCTATGGAAGAATAAATAAGTGAAAATGAGTTAAAAAAAGAGTTATGAAAGAATAAATAATGAAGGAAGGAAGCTTTCAATATTAGTTGTCCTATTATTAAAGTTATAAAAATGATCCTGGTATGGTACTAGCATAAGGACAGATGAATTAATGGAAGGGAATAGAAAACTGAGAAAGTGACCCAAGACACTTACATCACTGAGCTCAACTCAACTGTTTCTAGTCAGAGAGTAACATATCATGCAAACGGGAAATTCATTCCATATTTCAATGAACACAAATGTATTGCTTTGCATATACAAGTCAAGAAAAAGGGGTGAATAAGTAGTCTAGGATGACCAGAGAGTACATGTATTTAGTGATATGATAAAGAACCCATTTTAGTTAGTGGGAAGAAAGGTCCAATCAGTGGGAAGAGGGATGCCGTAATTGGTTAATTAACTGGAAAATATGAAGCTTTATGCCTATCTCTCCATATTTATTTCAAAATTGAAGACAGATTAAATTATTAAAAGGGACATAATATTAAAGTCATAAAGTAAGAAAGTATGGTGGGAAACATATCTGATTTTTTAGTAGAAACAAAGTAAACAATCAAAAATAGAAATGTTAGAAAATTCAAATACATAAAAATGAAAAACTATTTTCACAAAATAGCATAATAAAATAACAATGATAAACTAGTAAAACTAATTGAAAAATAAAATTAAAAAAGCAACTAAGATACCAATAAATGGAAACACATCCTGTGCTCATGGTTAGGCAGAATTAATATATTCAAAATGGCCACCCTACCTAAAGCAATCCACAGACTCAATGCGATCGTTATCAAAATACCAACAGCATTCTTCAACAAACTAGAGAAAATCATTCTAAAATTCATATGGAACCCCAAAAGACCCTGAGTAGCCAAAGCAATCCTGAGAAGGAAGAATAAAGTGGAGGGGATTATAATCCCCACTTCAAGCTCTACTACAAAGCCACAGTAATCAAGACAATTTAGTACTGGCATAAGAACAGACCCATAGACCAATGGAACAGACTAGAGAGCCCAGATATAAACCCAAGCATATATGGTCAATTAATATACGATAAAGGAGCCATGGATATACAATGGGGAAATGACAGCCTCTTCAAAACTGGTGTTGGCAAAACTGGACAGCTACATGCAAGAGAATGAAACCGGATTATTGTCTAACCCCATATAAAAAAGTAAACTCAAAATGGATCAAAGACCTGAACATAAGTTATAAAACCATAATACTCTTAGAAGAAAACATAGGCAAAAATCTCTTGAATATAAACATAATCAGCTTTTCCTGAACGCATCTCCTTAGGCAAGGGAAACAAAATAAAAAATGAACAAATGGGACTACATCATGCTAAAAACCTTCTGTACAGCAAAGGACACCATCAGCAGAACAAGAAGGCATCCTACAGTATAGGAGAATATATTTGTAAATGACATATCTGACAAGGGGTTAACATACAAAATATATAAAGAACTCACATGCCTCAACACCCAAAAAGCAAATAACCCAATTAACAAATGGGCAGAGGATATGAACAGACACTTCTCCAAAGCAGAAATACAGATGGCCAACAGGCACATGAAAAGATGCTCCACATTGCTAATAATCAGGGAAATGCAAATTAACACCACAATGAGCTATCACCTCACACCAGTTAGGATAGCCAACATCGAAAAGACTAGGAACAACAAATGCTGGTGAGGATGTGGAGAAACGGGAACCCTCCTACATTGCTGGTGGGAATGTAAACTCATTCAACCATTGTGGAAAGCAGTATGGAGTTTCCTCAAAAACTAAAAATAGGAATACCATTTGACCCAGCAATTCCAGTTATTGGAATTTGCCCTAAGAATGTAGGATCCCAGTTTCAAAAAGACATATGCACCCCTGTTTATCGCAGCAGTATTTACAATAGCCAAGAAATGGAAGCAACCTAAGTGTCCATCAGAGGATGAAGGGATAAAGAAGATGTGGTACATATACACAATGGAATATTATCCAGCTGTAAGAAAACAAATCCTACTATTTGCAACAACATGAATGGAGCTAGAGGGTATTATGCTCAGTGAAATAAGCCAGGCAGAGAAAGACAAGTACCCAATGATTTCACTCATCTGTGGAGCATAAGAACAAAGCAAAAACTGAAGGAACAGAACAGTAGCAGACTCACAGAACCCAAGAATGAACTAACAGTTAACAAAGGGAAAGTGACTGGGGAGGGTGGGTAGGAAGGGAAGGAGCAGGGGAATAAGGGGCATTACGATTAGCACACATAACATGAGAGCGGGCCCGGGAAAGGCAGTATAGCACAGAGAAGACAAGTACTGACTCTATAGCATCTTATTACACTGATGGACAGTGAATATAATGGGGTATGTGGTGGGGACTTGATAATGGGGGAATCTAGTAACCACAGTGTTGCTCATGTGATTTTATATTAATGATACCAAATTAAAAAAGAAAGAAAGAAATAAAGGAATAAAAAAATAAAAGAGTAACTGTTCTTATTTATGAAAGGTTTTATAAATTAATAAGACTCATTAATAAGAGGAAAATTGATAAAAGAAATTAACAGGCAATTCACTGTACAAGTTATGAATAATATAAGAAAATATCTACATCACAACGAATCAAAGAAATGCATATTAAAATATTAATACAGATGATTTTTCATATGAAACATTGGCAAAGATAAAAAATGGTAATATTCAGTATTGGCAAGGGTGGTGGGAAATGAGGACAGTCATAAATTGTTTAGATATGTAAGATAACACAGCTTTTTAGAAGGCAATATGGATATGATGTAACAAAACCCTTAAAAATATTCTCACATTTGAGCCAGCAAGTTCACTTGTAGGAATGTACTCTAAAAAACAATTTGAGATATTGAAAAAGATTTATGCTCATTTTTGCTCTTTGTAACATTGTTTATGCTGTCATAAAAATATGCAGCAATAGATATACAGTTAAATAAATTATGGTCAGTGAATGAATTCACTATAAGCATGAGAGAATGAGTTAAACAAGTAGAGTATAACTAAAGTTTTATAAGTATATATATATGTGTATATATATATATATATGTTTGTATAGATAATTACACACTTACAAAAATAAAAAAGTTACTGGAAGGAAATACATAGCATAGTAATATATAGAATTAATTTTTTCTACCTTACCATAGCTTTCATATTTTTTAATTTCCTTATTTTTTAATTATAACAAATGATACACAGGTAAATGCATTCTTATGCAAAAAATGAAACAATGAGGTGAAATTACCTTACAGCTTCACTTAATCCCATTCATTTCTTCAGAAGTGACTATGTAATGGTGTATGTATCTCTATAGACTTTTTAATATTAAATAGGTATATTATTGCAGTCAGAGATAAAAGCTATTTTAATGAGTATTCATACAGAAGAGAGTAATTTTTTCCCCACATTCATAGATCTAAATATTATAGACAGTAACTACAACAAAACATACAATGGTATAGGAAAATCAGAGCTATAAAGATAATTTGCATTATACTAAGGTAAATCACTAACCTTGACTATCCCCATCTTACCACTCCTTAAAATAGACCTTCTTAGTTATGACTAAACATTCCCAGAATTCAATAAAATGTTCTACCAGAAGTAGAAAGTACATAACATTTCCAAAAATGATCATACACTTATCAGGGAGAAGGCATATTCTCAAACTTTGGGGTTTTGCCTTGAACACAATAAACTTCTTACATAAATTACTATTCATTTTTAATCAGAAGAAACATACTGCATATAAACTGAGACCTCACTCTTACCTTGTAAGGAGGAACAAGCAAATGGCCAGAGAGTGGTACAAATAAATGAAGGATTATTCTGAGTTTGTCAGATGAAACTGGTACAGGTACTTATTAACACCACATGTCCAAAAGTTCTTTGCAAGTTATAGAATGAAAGAGAAATGGGGAGAAATGGGGGAATTACTCTAATGAAAGGATAACCAATGATTTGTTTAAACTGGCCCTTAAAAAATGACTGACCTGCCACAAGGAGTATTTGAACCATGTGCTCAAAAGCTAAGCATGTGGTTCAGCATTTAATTTTAAGAATTAATATGATTAACCTGACTGCTTTTGATAGGGGAGAGTAGAATCATGCACCTGTTTAACCCTTATTGAATGTTTTCTATGTAAAATGCATTGTGTTAAGTTCTGGAGGTTTGGGAGGAAGATGGAAAGGTTTTGTCCTCGTGGAGTTTGTGGTCTAGAGGGGAACATAGATTTCAAGATTTCCCAAAATTTCACTGTGGTAAATGCTATGACATGGGTTCTGGGTGCCATGGACATGCAAGTACAGTCAATGGTGCCCAGAAGAAGTGACGTCTAAGGTAACCACTGTAGGATAGGTAAGAAAAAGGTGAATTAGTAAAGTTAGGAGAGAGTTACACCTCCCGACCCATAGCCCCTGACTACTATTGATCTGCTTTGTGTCAATATATTTTTTACCTTTTATAGAATTTTATATAAAGCATACCATATATATGTATTAGGCTTATTGCAATTCGCTTTTTGAGATTTTCCAAATTGTTATGTGCATCACAAGTTTATTCCTTTTCATTCCAGTGTAGTATTTCATTATTTGGCTATACCACAATTTGTTTACCCATTCACCAGGTCATGAATATTTGGATAGTTTCCAGCTTTTTACTATTGTGCATCAGGTCACTAATAATTTTAGAGAACAAGCTTTTATGTGAGTTTATATTTTCATTTCTTTTGGGTAAATATGTAGGAATAGGATTATTGGGTTTTTTGGTAAATGTACGAGTGGTAAGAAAATGCCAAACTGTTTTCCATTGTGAATGTGTATTTTGCATTCTTACCAGCAATATATGAATGTTTGGTGTTCTACATCCTTCTGGATACATGCCTTTAAATTTTAGCCATTTTAGTGTGTGATATTTCACTGCCATTTTGATTTGCAATTTCCTAATGACTAGTAATTCTAAGCAACTTTTTGTATGCCTTTTTGCCATTTTTTAGATCTTTTTTGATAAAGTTGCTATTCAAACATTTTACTCATCTTTTTTTGTCCTATTGTTGAGTTGTAAGAATCCTTTATACATTTTGAATCTAGAACCTTTTTAAGAAAAATTCTGCAAATTTTTTCTCCCAATCTGTGGCATGACTTTTTATTTTCTTAAGTGTCTTCTAAAGCACATTTTTTATTTTGATCAAATCAATTTATTATTTTTTAAATTGTTCACTCATGCTTGTGTTCCATCTAAGAAATATTTGCCTGACTCAGTGTCACAGATGTTTTTCTCTCTTGCTTTTTTGTTAATTTTTATAGCTTAATCTCTTAACGTCTAAGTATATTATCCATTTCAAGCAAATTTTTCTGCATAGTGTGAAGGTCTAAGTTTACTTTTTCCCCATGTACAGATCCAATTTTTATAGCACAATTTGTTTAAAATACTATTATTTCCCAGTTGAGTTCCCTTAGTATCTTTGTGAAAAATCATTTGGCCACATATACATGCATCCATTTCTGGACTCCATGTGTCTGTCCTTGCGCCAATACCTGATTAATATAGCTTCTTACTAAACTCCAATATCAGATAATGTAAGTCCTCAGACTTCACAATTGTTTTGGTTGGTCTACATCCTTATATTTTCCATACATACTTTAAAATCAGCTTACAAATTTCTAGCAAAAAAAGTGCTGTTGGAAACAATTGGGATTCTATTGTATCTGTGATTTAATTTGGTGATAATTGATATCTTAAAAATGTTCAGTTTTCTGATCCACAAGCATGGTACATATCTCCTTTTCTTTAGCTCTTCCTTAATATCTCTCAGGAATGTTTTGTAGATTTCAATGTTCAGATTTGCACTATTTTGATCAATTTATCCCTCAATTTTCATATTATTTGATTTTATAAATGGCATTTTTAACTTAATTTCTAAGTGTTCATTAATAGTATATAAAAATGTAATGTGTTTTGTATATTGGCCTTCATTCCTGCAAACTTGCTAAACTTGCCTAGTAGTTTTCATGGTATTTTTGTATGTATGTATATGTCCTATTTCTTCTGTTTCTCAGGTGAATCCTGATTAATACAATATTTAAAGTGAGTTTCTTTCAGACAACATACAATTAGGTTGTACTTTTAAATTCAGTTTGAACTTCACAGTCTTTATTTTTGACAATGAATTTTTTGTTTTATTGTTTGAAAAAAATGTTTTAACTACTAAAAAGTTGACAGTTTCCTTCCTTCCTTCTTTCCTGACTTTAAAGATCTTACTTTGTCTTCTGGGTTGCATAGTTTCTGGAAAAAAGTTGCTGAAATTCTACATTTGCTCCTTAATCTGTAATGTGTCTTTTCTAGCCACTTTTAAGACTTTATAACTGTTTTTCAGAAATTTGATTCGATGTGATTTGGCATGCTCTTAGTCAAGTTTATTTTGCTTGGTATTTCTTATGCTTCTTGGATTGGTGGGGAAACTATTTGGATCAAATTTCAAAAAATATAATTTTTTCTTCAATTATTTTTTATTCCTCTATCTCACTTCCCTTGGAACTCAGTTGCACATATATTAGACTGCTTGATGTTGTCTCATAAGTCTCTGATGCATTGTTCATATTTTTCAGTCCTTTTTTCTGTGTTCCATTTTGCATAGTTTAATTGATATGTCTTAATAGTTTCTACTACTTCAGTAGCTTTTAAATAGTCTACTGCTACATTTATTTCTGCAGCAATTAATATGCTGCCAATTTTATCCAAATTGTTTTTCATTTGCTCATTATTCCTCTTTAGAAGTGCTCTTTTTTACATATTTAATTTTTCTTTTCACCATGCTCAGGTTTTTGTCTATCTCCATGAACATATGGAGCATACTTATAATAATTTCAATATGCTTTCCTGGTAATTTCCTTATCTCTGTCATCTCTAAGACTTTCTATTGATTGATTCTCTCCTGGTTAGAAGTGGTATCTTCCTCCTTATTTGCATGTCTGGTGATTTTTTAATGGATGCTAGATATTGTGAATTTTCACTTGTTGGTAGCTGGATCATACTGTACTCCTTAAAAATAGTGCTGGATTTTCTTTTGATGTACATTTATGTTACTTGGATTCAATTATATTATTTTGAGACTTGTTTTAGGCTTTCTTAGAATGGAAGCAAAGGAGCCTTCGGTCTGGGTTAATTCAGTCCCACCACCAATGCACGACCCTTCTGAGGATTCTGTCCTATCACCGTAATATAATGTCTTCTGCTCTGGCTGGTGGGAACACAAACTACTCTCAGGTTGGTGTGAGCATCAAGAGTTGTTCTGCCTTCTCCTTTCTAGTGGCCTTTTCTCTGAACTCGGCTCATTTTTTCCTAGCCTTCACTGATTGGTACTCAGCCAAAAACAGGTTTCCACTACAAATCTTTGGAGTGCTCCCTCTGTGCAGATCCCTCAAGCTTCCTCTTTCCTGGTGCTCTAACCTTAAATCCCAGTTGCCTGGGCTCCCAGACTGCTCTCTCTGTTTCTCTAGCTCAGAGAGACTATATGACACTCTTGGACTTGTCCTTTCTGATCTGCAGCCTGGAAACTGCCTCTAGGCCTGAGACTGGTATGACCATATGGTTTACCTGTTTGTTTCCCTTTTCTCAGAGGCTGCAGTCCTGTCTTTGTGCTGCCAGTTTTTAAATGTCTTATAATCGTTGATCATATATAATATATATTATCCCCCCAGCCAGTTTTCTAGATGTTTAGGATGGGACAGTAAATCCGAATCTCTTGCTTAGTTACAGGTATAAGTCAATATACATTTATTTTTGTGATGAAAAATAAAGTTTTTGAAAAACAGATAGTCATCTATGAAATGAACTAACCAAGAGCTATTTAAATGATTGAAGTCTTAATTTCCTTGTACATATACTATTAATAATAATGCTTCCTCCTTGACTATTGGATTATAGTTAGCACCCAATATGACAGAGGAAGATCTTTGTAAATCATGAAGCTCAATGCAATGACAATGTGTAGGGCTGTGGAAGGGACGGGGTGAGGAAAATGTTGACGATTGTTTCACCTTCATAACTATTCAAACACTAAAACTGTTTTAGAAAGATTTACTTACAAAAAAATCCCATGAGTAATACTAATAACCCATACTCTGGATCTAACATGTGAGCAAACAGTATGCTATGCAACTGGTTTTCAGCAAAGAGAGAATGCATTGGCTCATTGACTGGGAAGACCAGGTGGTGGACCGAGCCCAGCTAACTCCAGCACTCCAGTGTTCCTTTCCTCACTTGATGTCTCTAGTTCTCTCATCTCTGCTCTGCTTTCTTCTCAGACTTTCTCCAGCTGGCAGCAAGAGGCTTGTTGGCAACTCCACCTCATATTCCAACAGCTTGGCAAATGAGTATACAGAATGAGTCTTTCCACAATTGTTCTGGCAGAAATTTTCTGAGACTTGTTTGGGTGATTTTCCCTTTTCTGGACCAATCACTGTGACCAGGAGAAAGGGACAGCCAACTGGCCAGGTCTCTGGAATCAGGGACCTTCTGTTAGGTACTAGGGTTTCAGAGCTCAATAGGATATGATCTTTGATCCTTCAGAGTTAGTGAAGTATTTATAAAGTATACATAGAGTCACAAAGAAAGGTATGGTCAATTGTACTCAGTGATCAGGGAGAAGGCCACAATGTATTTTCTGTGTTTCAGTACTTTAGCATCCTTGCTCGCTACTATAATACACTGTTCTACATTGTTATGTGCATTAATAGGAAAGCAGGCAAGCAAGCAAGAACCTGTGACAGAAGAATCTTCATAGCAACAGAAAAATACACTGAATCACTACACTACATAAATTACATGAATATAAGGAAAAAGCATTATCAGCATCGGTCCACCTCTGTTCCCTCCTCAGCTACTTAAGTGATGTTTTTGAAACCTGACATTGTTCTTTTAGCTTGTGCCTATCTCATTAGAGAGTTAACTACTTGAAGGCAGAAAAGGACTGTGCCTTTTTATCTTTGTGTTCTCCTAAGTCTCAGGATAGTACCCTACCCATATTAGGATCTCAATGAATTATTTGTTGAATGAATGAATGAGTGAATAGCTAATTTATGGTGTGTGAAGTATCTTTCTAAGTGCTTTACATACATTTACTCATGGTGTCCTCCCAGCAATCGTATGAGGCACATTTTACTTATTCTTCATTTTCCACATGAGGAAATTAATGCATAGAGAGATTGTTATTCACCCAAGAACTTGTAACTAAAAACTAGGTTTTAAACGCAGGCAACCTGGTTCCAGACTGCTCTAGTTGCTGTCTTTCTTTTTTTTAAAACAAATTATTGGAACACTTTATTAAATAGTAAACAAAAAAAGGAAAATGAATGCTATATACTTTAACAGTCAACAGCAATTGTCCATCTATTAAGGAAACAACAAAATTATATTTAGTTTAGAAATTCGCAAAGTACAAGGGTGTTACCCATTAACTGGATTAGTCAAATGATGATACAATGAAAATTTTCAATGGCAAGCTAGGGCAATCACCAGACTAGCTTTTAGTATTGTATGAGCGCTGAGAAATGATTCTCTCTTTGTTCTCAGGTAGCCATGTAGAAATAAACAAAACTAAGTGACAGGCTGCTTCAATTCTTGGTGATGCAAAGAAACTACATTTTGGGTTCATTAGACAGCAGATTATTTGACTAACACAATAAAGCTTAACAAACCTCAGCTATTGTAGAGGAAACTCAAGGCTTAAACAATACAACAGCAGCAAGAGCAGCCATAGCAGGTAAGCAGGGCCACCAACAGAGCAAACTAGGACTCTGGCTTGCAGCTGCATTTGGAGTTATTTTTATTGTCTTTTTGATCTGTGATTATTGCTTGTATTTTAACTCCTATGTTTGAGTAACTTGGTTCAAATACAGTCAATAATCATGAGTGACTCCAAGAAAATTGTAATTTGAGTCGTTTCTGTGTGTTATTTCTTTAATCTTTGAGTATTGTCTTAGAATACTCTTGTATCTAAGTAACTAAAACCCAAAATTAAACTAGCTTAAACAATAGCAAAACTATTTTACTCATGCTAGAGGAAGTTTAGGGTTAGGATAGTCTTCGGACTTGCCAATTAGCTCACAATGTTATCACATGTTATTGCTCTGATAGCCACAGTGTTAGTTAGCTTCTTAGGTTGATTCTCCTCTTGGTCATAGAAGAGCTGCCAGTAGCAACTGCCATTTTCATTCATGCAGAATGGGTATAAGATTGGATACCTATGACAACATCTTGAGAAACAGAAAGAACATATTATGTGGAAATAAATTACCACAGATGACAAAGTCCTTGATTCAATAATGAATACAATTAGTTAAATTCATGAGCCAGAAATTGCAAAGCTACCTAATTAAAATTTTTTTTTGTGAAGAAGCTGTTGTCCTTTGATTTTAAAAAATACAAAACATTGGATTAGGCACTAGTCATTCCTAGAGAGGGAATGTTAGGAAGAATGGTTATACCTATAGTTAATCTGTTTATAGTCATCATAAGAGAGTTTGTTAATTTTGAGTGAAAAAGCAGAGTTTTCCTGGGACATTCAAATTTCATTTCAATGGTTATCTTCCAACTAGTTACTTGAATTATTGAGACATTAGTTAAAATGTGGTTTAGTTTGTTGTAGAGAATTGTGTTTGTTCCTTCAGTATTGTTATTTGTGGTTAATTTTACTCACCAACCTTGTGGCACATAGATGATGACCAAATTGTCCTTAATGACACATCCATAGATAAGAGTTGAATGTTGTCTTACTGAGTCAGGAATATATTTTGAAAGTATTTCTCTTCATATAATGGAAAGCACATTAACAATTAAAATAAGTGACTCTAACGGATTCATTTAAAAACACTGCAAAATCTTATTTTTCTGTACCTAGAAGACTTCACCATGTCTCTTCTCATGTATCATCAGTTATACACAGAGATGCACACACACCACACATAATTTTACCAATCTGCTATATTCTCTAGTTTATGAAATCTTGGACTAAATGAGATTGGTCTCACCTCTCAGAGTTGTGTTAAATGTTATTGATTATATAACATGCTTTGGTTGCTACATTCAGAGAACTTACCATCTATTTCAAAAAACAATATCCATCCATGAGCAACAGATAAAAATACAAAATTATGAATAGTCAAACCCAAATTCTGTGCTGGAGATTTCAAGTGCTTCAAGCATTCCAACAAGTCAGTAATGGTCAATGCAATTTTGTGTATCATTGTCTCAGAAACACGTTCCAGTCCAGGAGTTCCAATAAAGGCCCTAAATGGAAATAACTAATCCTGTGTATTTGGTGTTAATACTTAGATTCAGAAATAAACAAAGGGACTTTTAAAATTGTATGTTTAACCAGAGTTAATGTAAAACAGCAGTGATTAGATTGAAATCTAAAAGTGGGGGGAAAGATTTTTATCAACTCATTCTAAAGACACTCATTGTGCAATAGTGAGTATTGTGAATCTTATAAAATAAATATTATGAAATACATAAACTCTAAATATAAAATAAATAAAAATATTTGACGCTCCAGATTCTTTATAATTTTGATTCTATATAAGCTTAAGTCTGTAATGTTATTTTGTTTTTAAGGAAAAAAAGGAGAAGTTCATACTTACAGGAGGATAAAATTCTTTAGCTAGGAGAGTAAAATTCTTCAGATGGTCAATCAAAGGTTTTAACAGCTATGGATGATCCAAAGAAATAGAACACACAGTCCTTGCTCTCAAAAGTTTATAATCCAATGAAGGAGAACATAATGAGGTATTTGAACTCACAGAAAAGCAATAAAAAGGTAAATCATGTCTTTTTGTAAAGATGTTTACCAATTGCAACATAATGTTTTAAAATCTAAAGTAGCTCTGCCATGATTTGCTTTACTTGCCTAACTATAGAAATGGGGCTACACTGGAACATCCTTGAGGCTGTGGAGTATTTGATTTAATAATTACTTTCTAATATTTATTTCCTTCCTTGAATCTAAGAATTAATCCCACACTTAAGAGTTAAAGCAAACATACAAGGCTTTTTCTATTGAGACTTCAGAGGAAATTCTCGAGAATATTTTATACACACTTGGCTCTGCAGATCCTCTTCACTTAACTCTTGCTTCTATTCTGAGCAAAGATTAAGTGTAACTATTTTGAACTTTTCATTGGGTTTTGTCTTGTTCTTGGCATTTTCTTTTACATGTTGCAGTGAAGTGGTCTTACAAGATGCAAAGAAGTATCCATCTTACACTCTGCCACAGTTCCCCCAAAAGGTTGAGTTGGCTTATAAATCAAAGGAAGGGAGAGAAGGGGGCGGGAGGAAGAGAAGTAAGCAAGTGTGAATAGGGTAAGTGGTTTGAAAAGGGTGAAAGATTCCATGTTTTTATCTTTGTTTTGTTTTGTTTTTCAGATGAGGGGATGAGGAAAGCCATTTGCTCCTCTGCTTGGATCGCACTGAGTCAGGAGCCTCGGGTGGTCGTGGAAACAAAGCTCTCCTCGTTCTGCCTCTGGGCTCTCACCGCCTCGCGGCATTTCCTGCTGGGTTTTCAGAAGTACATTTAATCAATCCTAAACTTGTCTGATATATAAAACGAACTTAATAAATTTCAGAGCCAAATGAAAATAAAATATGATTTATCAGTCAAAGAATTTCCTGACCAAGGATGCACCGCATTACCTTCAGAACATACCCCAAACCGCATCACTTCTCTAATGCTGCCTTTAAAAATTCCTGACCTCCCACCACTTCTGCTCACACAGATTTTTCTTGTTTTAGCAGTACTCTCTTATCCCATCAAGCAGCTTTCAGTGGCATAATTTATTTGGATAAAAATAACAGGAGTGGAGAGATGAGGGATTCATTAATTTCAACTTAGGAAAATGACTGAAATTATCTGGTTCTGGAGTTACTTTCTTTTTCACTTCATAAAACATCCCAAACATTCATCACACATCAACTTTCTGATTGCATTTCAACGTGACCACTGTGTGTGACAGTTCAAATAAGTTTCACGGCCCGTCTGTTTGCTTGAAGCTGCTGGTGGTTCCGTGGGATTGCCCCTTGGTTTTCTAGCATTAGCATGAGAAGCAGGGCTTCACCACATGCTTCCAGCCCTCTGTCTCTGGCTGCCATTTCCAGGTTCTGAGTCAGAGCCCTGGGAGAAGGATCGCTCTGAAGACGGGGCCATCTTTATGGTAGGGAGATAGGGCAGGGATATGGGACAAGCATTAATTATTAATCTTTCCTGCCTATGATGAAAAATGCCAAGATACAAATAGTATAGTAAGAACAGGAGGGGCTTCATCTTAAGGCTAAGATTCCATTTTATAAACCAGGGAGTTAGGAGGTAAGAGATTCCTAACATATTTTATGGTAATCAGCCAATAACCTATCCTATCTTAAGGCAGAGCCAGTAGTTCTAAATGATATGTTCCAAGTGCTTGAGGGCAACCACTGTCTTGAGAAGAAAGGATCAAGAAATTCCTTGTGTTTTGTTTATCTTCCAGAACATCCAGAGGACTGGCTGTGGATGGTGACATATGTCTCTCACCAGGGAGAGACATCATGAGACCACAGGTCAAGCCTATGTGCCTGTCTGGCCCTTTGCCCTATTCCTGAAAGACAGAATCCTAAGCCTTTAAGCCCGCCTCCTTTCTGAGGTTGCCCACACTCCCCTTTCTTCAAGTGTATACTTTGCCTTAAATAAATCTTTTCACTGCTCCACTTATTTTGTCCAAGAATGTGTTTCGTCTCTGCATTCTTCCAGTGGTGCCTTTGTTACTTCACTATTTCATTCAATTTCTAAGATTTAAGCACATGTCTTCTCTCTGTTTTACTTCAGACAAGTAGGAAGGACTCCTGAGGTCTCTGATTTGAGCTTGCAAGTTCTCGTTGCCAGGGTGACCTAGATAGTACTACAGCTGTATGATCTTGCTCTTTAGTAGCTTGCCTGCAAATTTCCTTTCTTTGCTTTGGGAAGTTGTCAGAACATGATCTCATTCCATACAGTGGTCTTCAGTTCCCCCAAATCCTGGGGTGGTAAGGGGCTTAGTTCCCACACCATGCAGATTCAAGCACACACTGGACCCCAAATGACTCTGGCTTCAGGAGCTGGCAAGGGATCTGCTATGCTGAGCAGGAGTTCAATGAACTTTCCTTTCCTCCCTCTGCTCTTCCTTGCTCTTTACTGCCTGCACTTCATTGCCATTCACTGCTGCTCTCACTTAAATGAATTCCTTCCTTACCTTCATTCATTTGAACCGTTTGAGAATAATTTCTCAAGCAGAGTCAAGAACCCTCCCCTGCCAGGGTTGAGGTTTCACCTAGTGCACAGGGAGAGACCTCCCTAGATGCAACTGCCTGACAACAGTAGGTTTGGGGCAAGCTGGAAATGTACTTCCAGACTGTCCTGAGCACCTTATGTGGAGAATCTGAACTAGACAACTGGACACAGTGGAACAAGCAGTGGTCTGAAAGTGACCTCAGTGATCCAAGCAACTACTTAGCATCTCTGACTCTCAACCCTCTTCCCTTCTTAAAAATAACATCACCACCCTATTTACCTCACTGATACATTATGATGATCAAATTTCATCATGGATACCAAAATCTTTTAAAACTCTTAAATACTTCATAAATGATCAGCTTTCACTAATTAACATAGATCCCCTGAACACTGAAGTAGTTTGCCCAAGGACTGTGGCTGTGGAGTTAGCTTCTGAGTCCCATGGTCCACTCCCTCCCTGCTACCAAACTACATCAACTACCTGCAAAGGTGGCACATGAAACATGAATAACTATGATAAGAAAGAACTGCTCCACACCATAGTTCCTAATTAAAACAAAAACACAGTTATTAACATTTCCCTCTTCATTCTATAAACTGTGGAGGCTTTTGTGATAGTTTGGATTATGGTGGTGTAAAAAGTCATCCCAAGGTGTTTCCCTTGCAGAAAAAAAATCAAGACATCTGTGGATGACGCACTAAGGTAGTCACTGGCAACTTCTCTTCCATTTCCGGGTTGGCTCATTGTTTACCTAATTGCCAGTAATAATATTTCATTGTGTGAAGAATGTTGGCACCAAGGGCTCGGGTTCCAGTTTATTGATGGCTCAGAGCTTATGAATTGATGCCCTCAGCAGGTTCCTGCTCTGATGAATGGCAATTACTGTGGCTCCCACAGAGGCAATTGTAGCCAGAGCATTTACTCCTTTCAAATAATTGCCCCTGAGAAGCTGAACAGGTAATTGTAACATCTGAAAACCATGCTTTTGGCTCAGAATCAAAGAGTATTAATCTCCATAACAGAGGTGTTTTGGAATGACCCAGAGGAGTTGTTAAAGAGTGGTCTCTAGAGTGTTTAATTTAAGATGAAGTGGAAAAACCTTAGCAAGACCCCCTCCCTAATGAAAATTAAAATGTTGTAAAGACACCCAAGTAACAGGGGTTCCCATCTTTTTGAAGTTGTAATACCTTATGGTGACTGCTTGATTTTAGACTTTATACTTACCATTACTCCTCCTTAAAATGCATAAAGCACCCTGCTCCAGGCAGGCTAATCTGCCTGTTAACTCCTGAAATATTGTCTCCATTTTGCCCTAGGATATTTGTTCATACCATTGTTTAATGCCACTCAATAAATGTATTCAATGAAAAAAATGACAAAAAGAGTAAAATTATTTGAAATACAATTTAACTTTGCACTATGATTTAGGTGAATTTATTTAATTAGTAAAGGCCCTTCAATACAGATAGTGGTAAAATCTTGGAGCTATGCATGCATCTTCTACAGAATCAAAAGATTACCAAAGTTGGACCTCCTACTATATCAATTTGGTGCCATGGGAGAAACGGGAAATAGCTACATAGTATAGCTTCTTTGCTTAAACTTTAACTTTGAGGAAAATACTGCACAAAATGGGAAAGTAACATAAAGAAACTAAGCCATGAAGGTTTTTGGAAAGGGAAGAGTACCAAAAAAGAATGAAAGAGTGGAATCACACTTACACCTTCGAGGTCTTTCGTGTTGACTCATGGTCAGAAATCTTTGAGGGATGACATTAGAGGAAAGGAAGAGAATTTTAAAAAAGAAAAAACTTTCAAAATATATAAGGATGTAGAAAGATCATAATCTAGTTTTAAATACTAGAGTAACTTGATGTTTAAATATTTATTCTTCTCAAATTGTTAGAAATAAATCCAGTGTGCTGCAAAGAGAACTTCCAGGTATGCTCTCCTTAGAGGCAGCTGAGCATCATTGCTCAGAGTGCTTTAAAGTGTTTGAGCGTCACTGTAGTTCAGACTGACTGGTAACGCTAAGATGAATGATGAGAAGACTTCAGACTGAACGGTGAGTCAGTTCAGAAACACTCAAAGATTAGAACAAAAACTATAAAAAAGTGATTATGAAAGTAAATATGGGATAAAATGGTGAACATGGGCAAAATTAAGCATGAAGTGGTTCTATAAACACACGCACACATTCATGCCCAGGTAGAAGGATCTAAAGGATACCAAGATACAATTATCCATGCAACCATAGACATAAATTACCTTAATTTTGATTTACCTTAGGCCTCAATACTCAAGAGTCTCCATTTTACATAATTATGATCTTGTTCAGCTAATTAGATTATTGGAAGTGAGAGTTTTAGAGGCTTGTAGATCTTGAGGTGAATGTTACTGAACATGTGTTCCAGATGCCTGCCTGAAGGGAGATAACTATCTGAACTGAGGATGACAAATAAGTTTTAACTTAGAGGCTAATTTCAATCCATTTGTAGTTGACTGGGGAGAGCAATGAGGTGGATTCTGAGGCTGAGTCCAGGTGCGATAGGAAGGAGTACTGAGTCTGACTGGTAATATAACGTCTGAATTGCTCAGCCCAGGAAGAAGAGCCCAGACTCACAGCGATGTGAAAGCTGGCTTGAATGCGATGCATTTTTTCTCAGTTTCAACTATTTGGGTACAAGGAGGGTAGCACATAGTACCATTACGCAATCAATAGGTATTCTGGGGCATAATTACACACTACAAATATATATAACTTGTGATTTCTTTTTACCAAAATTTTATTTGACTTATTAGTGGGATTTTTAAAATTAGCTTTTATATTCTGAGGAAATCTAAAATATTTCATCACATAAGCTCCTTGCCCTTTATTTCTTTAGGTTTGGGAGTTCTAAAAAATGGGGGTGGGGTGAAGCAAGCAAGAGATACGTTCTTTAAGTGAATGGTGTGTCATGCAATGGCTACTCTTTGCCCATGCTCTTGGCATTCAGGTGGCTATAACAGCCTAAGGTCTCTATCTGGTTCATCATTTTTTCCATAGCTAACTCTCCATAATGCTTGGTTAAGCCATGTAACTATATACGGTAATGGCAGCCATTTATCTTAACTGCATATTATTTATACCTAATGATCACACAGTATAATAAGAATTGTTCATATTAAAGATTTGGCCAATTCACTTTGCAGTGTGCTGTATAGAATCACAGTGAACTCTGTCGGTTCCATCTTCTTTTTGAGGTTCACCTCTTCGGTTTGGTCTTCTGCCACAATTTAAAGCAATCAATCAGAGGACTTTGAAATTCTCCATTGAGTCCCTGATCCTGAACCCTTCTCACTCTCTTCCACTGGTTCACTCCTTCTCTGTGTCTATTTGTGGCTCTTTTTTCCTGCTCTCACCCTACCACCCTAATGTATTCATTTGTTCATAAATTCATAAAACATTCAGTGATATTTACTTGTAACCCATTGACTATATGCGTCAGACATGGCAGTTGGTACTTTTTTATACTTTCTCCTGTTCCTCCACAGCAGTCAAAAGAGCTCAACATTGCTATCCACATTTATGGTTGAAGAAATTTAAGGATCGGAGATGTCAACTTGTTGTATGTCACACAACTGGGGAATACCCAGGTTGAGTTTGGAGTTTAGCATCCTCTGTCCAATGATCCTCTTTCACTTCCAAATCATTGCTTAATATTGTGGCACCTACATGACACATAAGACATTATTTAAACTTCTATGGAATTTGAAAATTAGAAACATCCCTAATTCATTATCTACTTATTTCATGTCCTATATCTGCCCAGTTATATGGTTCCATCCTGTCCCCCATCACCTCTGCCAGTAACCTGGTCTGGTCCTCATCACCTCATCGTTGGGACTGAAAGCTTCTTCACTAATATGCTAGACTGTATATATCCTTTCTTATAGATAATCTGCATGCAGAATTTTTTGCTGCTTAGAGACCTGGCATACTACTTCAAGTGGTTGGTTGGGAATCATTTAAGTGTGTGTAAAGGCAAATGTGTAATTTACAGTTTATTCCACATATCACTGATTGGTTTATATCATATTTGTTCATTCAATAAGTAATCCTTGAGTGTGCAGCCTTTATTAGGCTTTATCAAAGACGTAAGGAAAAATCACTTTTGGTCAAGATCATTTTGGAGAAGAGTGAGACCCTAAGGCCTGGACACTAAGCACTATGCTGCAAAGTACAATAAAGTCCTGCAATAAGAAAGGCACAGAATACGAGTTCATGAAAGAAAACAGCTGAATCAATCAGGAGTCATGAAGAAACAGGCAGCATCTGAGGTAGACTTCGATGGGCTATGTTTCAGCCTTGTGGAAATGAGAGAAGAGGCCAAGAACACATTGTGAAGGCATGGCCAGTGATGCTTGGTCCTGTGTCGGGGAACACCATGCAGGCCAGCATGCCCTGAGCTGCTCTGGTATCTGTGTGCCTTTGCTCTGAGACACGCTGGGTGGAAGCCAGTACTGCGCTTCGGCTGTGTAACACTCTTCACCTACTTGCTCAGTCTGCCGTTGCCTCAAAGTAAAATTTCTCTCTCATTTTTTTACCACACCTTTTCCATACTCTGAAAAGTTTGATTCTATTTGGTCTAGTCAATGTTGCTATCATGTCCTTGTGCTGATTGTCTTCTCAGTTGGGTCATAGTCCCCTCAAGGCCAAGGGTGCATTCTTTCTAATCTCCCATAAAACACAGCAGGCTTTCAATAATCACTAGGTAATTTATTGGGTCTTTCGTTATGAATAAAGGAAACTGTCCACAGAAAGTGGGGTCGAAAAATGGTAAATGGATATTTCAGATTTATCCCAAATCATTAGCTATGGAAAAAATCTAAACATCACTCTAAGAAAGGACAAAACCAAAAAATTTTTGATATACCCTATTTTTGCTAAAGATATTTCTCCAATCAAAAACACTCATGTTGGATGAGTATTGTGGTTTGTATCTAGCTTTGAAGATCTATTCTAGGAAAACAAGGGAAAAAAAGAATGCCAGTTATTTCAGTTTTAAAGCAACATTCTTAAGCTTAATGTTGAAATGATTCATACCTCATTACCTACTTAGACTGGGTCATATGCTTTTGACCAGAATTATTTTCACAAGTATAAAGAAGTTTATTTCATTTTTCCCCACTGAAATTCAACTTCACTTATTAATGCAGAATTACCACCAGACTAAGATTCAGAATCTAAAACTGCTGGGTAATTTATACAAATTCTGTTATTGAAATCTGTTGATGGGGTTACCTTGGCAGAATTAAACTTAACTTATGTTAGAACTATCAGAAAAGATAAGAACTCAGATTATGTACATGCAGCGTGAACATACAGTGTCTGAGATGACATGGCAACTGGTAAGTGCTATCATCTAAGAAAGTTAAACAAAGAACACTTCATTCCTTCTCTGACTTATACTTGGTCCAATATTGATTGTTGCTGCCTCCTGACCAAGAATGTGTAACTCCCCCAGAAAATGATTACCTCTTGCTTCTCATCTGCAAATCTTTCCTCATGTGAAAGTTTTAAAACAATTGTTTCATTATCAGTTTTTCCTATCATTACTTACAGTTTTATGCAAACTTTCTGTTTTCCCAATTCAGCTGCGACTTCTCTTATGGCAAAAGCTGGCATTTCTCTTTTCATTTTCCTCTGTCAAAGTGTTTTGAACAAGATTTATTAGTTTTTGAAGAAAACAGTGGATGATGAGGTACAGCAATTGAACCCATCTTTTAAGATGTATTTCTGATGGAAGTGACAATTGCTGTTTTATTTTGTTCTGTTTTTAACTAGCAATAATCAAATATCTCAAACCATGTCTATGTAGAAATGTGGCCCAGGACAAGATTAAACTATAGTGTAATGGCACAAATTTTAGATCATACTAGGGGTGCCTGTTATAGAAAATACACTGTTTGGTTGCTGAAAATATACATCCAACTGTAGGATGTGTGCCTGGATCAACAATGCTCAGTAAGCCAGGATTTTGTTGCTGAAGAATATGGCCTTTAGTTGAGTAAGTCGGGTTTCATCTCCTGAAAACTCAACTACATGCTCTACATTTTTGGTAGAGAGCTGTTCCCGTGGAGTAACTATGTGGATCAAATTTGAGTCTGGTGTCCACTCAGGGTGTACCTTAAAGCACAGTTACGGTGAGCCAGCGCAGTCCTGCTGAACCATTGAGGCTCCTGGCACCATTGTTCTGTTACACCTTCCCTTTGACTTTGTTATTTTGTGGCAACTGCCTTTGCCCTCAAACCCTTTATTATAGAAGACACAGATTAGTAGGAATGTATTTTTTTCTCATACAATCTGGTTGCCATACTCGGTCAAAATTAGTTAAATATGTGAAAATTGCAGGGAGTCAAAAGTACATTAAAATATGCTTCAAGATGATACTAAATATATGCACATGCAATTCACCTTTCACATCACAAACTTAATGCCAAATAAATCACGTCTTTGTGAGAAATACTTTTTAGACATTCTAGTAAAAGAGTATATTTTACACAGATTTATGAATTTGGTGGCAGGGTTTACTAAGGAAATGACACGAGCTGAATATTAAAGAATAGGCAGGATTTTTTTCCAGGGAAGAGGAGAGATTTAAGTACAGGGATGTGAGCAGAATGAGCAAAAGTTCAGAGTGGAAGTTCAAAGTCAAAAAGATTCCATTAATTACATTATTTAAACTATGGACTAGGAGTTCAGGGAAAACGGTGAAAAAGGAGTCCCTGCCATTATAGTCTAGTAGAAAAAGCAGTTTAAATACTCATAAAAAATAATATAAATAGAATGAGTGAGCAGGACATTTCTGGGAGACAAAAGAATGAGGGAGTTAAAGCACCCAGAGAAATGTTCAGGGGCTGGTCAGATGCCCTTAAAACAGGAAAGAGGGCTCTTTGGTTGCAAGGTGGAGAAGGAGGCAGTAATGACAGGGCAGGCAGGAATGGGAGCTTGGAGTTGAATGGAGAATTATTTGAATGCTGAATCAAGAAACTTTGACATGTGGGATAAGAAAAGTATCATGATTTGATCTGTGTCTTGAATCAGTAGAGAAGCCAGGCTTAGAGAGATTTTAGGGTGTTGTCCATAAAGAACAGTTAACTGTCGACCTTGGCAGGACACAGCAAAATGACTGTGTTTAATGTGACGTTGAGTGGCTGAAGACAGAGCTTGGGAACATCTTTCATACAAAGAGAGCGAAGAAGTGGGGAAATCAGAGAAGATTAAGAAAGGGAGATGGGGAGAAATATCTGTGCACAAAGTGTTCCCTCCTTTCTTCGAAAACATCCTTCGACACATCTCCAGGGAATTTGTACCACCTTGGCCTGTTGACTGCAGGAAAACCAGGCATATCTGCTAAGGAACTCTGTGGTGTATTGGGATGATGTAGAACCCTCAGCACCCATCTTTTTTATTTTCTCTCTCACCATGTCATCCAACCCAAAGTTCATTTATTCTATGAATCTGCATTGTCACCCTCTAAAACCTAAAACCATAATGGATCATTCTGCACTACATCTGTTAAAGAAGTTCCCAGTAGCCTGTACTTGTCAATAGGAAGGTCAGGAAACGACTGGAATGGTATTCTGAGGAGTCCAAAAAGAGATTTTTTAAAAAAACACACAAAGTATTGACCTAAAATCTACTCTTTAGGGTACTTTAATATCAAGCTAGTAGTTTAGAACACTATTATGTGAAGTCTTTTCTAGACATTTGCCCATTTATTAGCATAAAATATTCTTTTATTTTTCTTATTAGTAATTAAGATTTACCATTTTCACTCCTGGTATCAATAATTAATACCTTCTGTCTGTTTCTCTCTCTCTCGTTGATCAGTGTTGCTTTATCTTATTAATTCTATTAGTATTTTTTAAAATAATTTTTATTTTGTTGGATATTTCTTTACCTTTGTTTTCTATTTTATTAATTCTTGCTATCATATTATTTCTTCTACTTTCTTGAGTTTCATCTCTTGCTTTTTCAAAAAATATTTTTGAGATGATATTTAGGCAGTTAATTTTTCAACCTTTTTTCTTCCTAATATATGCATTTGGAGATATATATGGCCCTCTAAGCATAGCTTTAGTAAGTTTTCATAGTTATAGTTTTATTACCATTCAGATAAGTTTTTTAAATATCCATTGTGATTTCTTTGACCAACAGGTTTTGTAGAAACGTATCACTAATTTTCAAACATTTGGGGGCTTAAACATATTTTTTATTACTGGTTTGTAGCTGTATGCCACTATGGTTAGATAACACTTTTTAATGGTTTCAATCTTTCATATCCGTTAAAATTTGCTTTGTGAATCAGCATAAGCTCAATTTTGATCAATATTTCAAGGACACTTACAAAGAATATATATTCAGCAGGTGTTGTGTTATTTTATGGATGTCACTTAATTCAAATTTATTAATTGTGTCAATTCTACGTGCTCTTTGATTTTTGTCTGTTTGCTTTTATCAGTTTCTGAGTGAAGTATATTAAAATAATTGTAGATTTTTTATATTTCCTTCTAGTCCTATCAATTCTTCTTTTATTAAGGAGAAAAAACTTTAGAATATGAACATTAATAAATTGTTAATTTTAGATCTGGTAGTGATTCCGTCATTAAAATCTAATTGGTCTGATATTAGTATAGTGATACCAGATTTCTTTAGTTCATGGTTTGCCAGATATAACTTTTCCATCCTCTAACTTTAAACATTTTATATTTAGAATGTGCCTCTTATAAACGGCATGTAATTTTTTTGTCACTTTTCTTAAGAATACAGTTCAATAATATTTGTATTTTATTGTAGCATTAACTCAACTTTAATATTATTTCTTACATGTCTGGTTTTAAATCTAGTATCTAACTATTATTTTTTATTTGTTCCAACATTTTTTAATTCCTCCTCACTTTTTATATTGCCTTGATTTATCCTTTATTAGCTTATTAACTAAGCACTTTTATTGGTTACCCTAGATATTTTTAAAAATTCATTCCTGCTTTTTTAGTCTACTGCCAATTAGTATTTTTTTCCCCACATTTCTCACATTTCTCAAACAGTGCAAGTACATTAGAACACTTTAACTCTATCACTCTCATGCCTTTTATTTGGTTATTGTTGCAATATATTTTAATTCTACATGTTTTAAATTTAAAAGACATTATCTTTATTGTCTTAATCCATCGCCATTTCTTTGGATTTATTCTCCTATTTGCCCTTTCCACGGCTTGGTATTCCTTCCCACATTTCCATGCTCTCCTCTGGGATCATTTTCCCTCTGCCCGAGGAACCCTCTCTAGCATTTCCATTACTAGCAATTTCCATTTTTATCATCTGTAGAAGACACATTATTTCAGGTTTTGCTTGTCATAAAATGCCATTATTTTGCACTTTTTAAATAACATTTTTATAAGATACAAAATTATTTGTTGGCAGTTATTTTCTTTCAGCACCTTGAAAATGTCATTCCTTTGGCTTCTGGCCTTCATCATTGGCTATCAGTGTTATTGCCATTAAATTCTAGGGAATATGTATATTTTCTTTGGATTATTTTAAGAGTTTCTAGTTCTAGTTTGGCATTTCAATGTGATGGGCCTAAGTATTGCTTTCTCTATATTCATTCTATTTGAAGTCTGCAGTACTTATGACTCTGCTTAATGATATATTTCATTAGGATTTAGAAAATTCTCTTTCTTTCTAGGACTCCAATTACAGCCATGATAATTTTGCTGCCCTTTTACCCCATACCTTAAATGTCTTTTATGTTATTTTCTGGTTTTGTTTTTGTTAATTATTGTTGCTGCTGTTGATTTTAAATACTTTTCTCTCTCCACGCTCCAGTCTGGTTATAATTTTCTTTCTCTGATCCATCTTCCAGTTCAATAATCTCCTCCTCAGCTGTGTCTAAGTTGACAGTAACCTCATCTACTGTATTTCTAATTTCAATTGTTACACTTTTCATTTCTAGAATTTATTATTTATTGACTTTCAATTCTATGCTGAAATCCTCTTATTGGTTAATTTCTTGAGTATTTGATAACTACTGTATCCAGGATTTTTTTTTTTGAAGTTTGCTCCTCTTATCTGCTTCCACTCCCCTGCTCCCCAGTTCCCTGCTTGGCTTTGGGCCCTATAATCCTGCAGGCAGTTAAAGGAGGGACAGTCACTTTCAATACAATCAAATGAGATTTAGTCACGTTGAAGCCAATCTAATTCCAATTTACCCTTACACTTAAAGTATGGCCATTTGGGGTATCCCAATTGCCAGCCTTGGATCTTTCTATGACTCCTTGTTGATAAGCCCTAAACTTCCATTTTGCTACCTAGTCTGTTTAGCAGATCTATTCTCTTTCTTACCTCTTAGCTTTTGCTTGTGAAAAAATACATGGGGAAAGAAAGTGGCCTAAGACACTGGGCTCACATTTTTATATCTTTGTACTTCTTCTTTCTTGGAAATTTTTACTTTTATTATCCTCACTACCTGAAAAGCTCCCCAATTAGAAAGCACAAAAGTTATTTATCTCTCTATCTACCTATCTAAATAGAGAGGGAAAGAGAGATAGGAACATATACATATATATATATGTCCGTGTAGTGTCCAGTTTTTCTTACTGTGCTGGGAGGATTCATCCACAAAAAGCTAGTTCACCATTACCAGAAGATGAAAAGCACCTGATATAAACTCTAAACATTCACTGTTGGTCTAATTTTAAAAATTGTCTAAAAATAGTTTGCAAGAGATCTTGACATGCAACCCTAAATGTGAAATTGTGTCACAGAATTGGTTTCTAAAAACAAAAATCATGAAAGAAAGTGATGAAGAAAGAAGGCAGAGAGTTCTGCCAAAGGAACTGGAGACAAAGAAAAAGGAAGAAAAAGGGGAGATACCAAGTCAGAGTTGAGACAACAGATATTATAGACCGTTTCTGTTTTTCTCATTTTTTAGATTATGTATCTTTCTTGTGTCTGTCATTTCCCATCACTTAAATTAACCCATCTGGTAAGTTCATGGCCAATTCTGTCACTGGATGCAACCCTCTGTCCTTCATTTAGACTCTGTTGGACTGCAGATCTGAGGCATAGACTGCCGACATTTCTTGTATGCACTCCAGCTGGGGATGGGAATGAACTCTCTCCATTTCGCCTCCTCCACCTCTGACCCCCTTCCAGGCCTTTCTCGTGTTCCTGGCCATCAGCCTGACATCCAGAGTTGCCTGCATTCTGACAAGACAGAGTGGCTCACCTAGCTTCAGCACAACATTAGAGGTGCCAACATAAAGTAGACCAGATGCACCACCCAAAATACCCCTCGGAGCTTATTCCAAACCCAGGCTGAGCCAGGAGTTGTTCCAAAAATACATCACTATGTTTTGGCCTGAGTGGCACTTTCCTACTTGGCAAGCGAGGGCTAGGGAAATTGGAACAGAGATTTCCTTTCAGCCTGTCTTATATTCTTTCCCTTCAGATATATATCTTTTACTTGTCCCATCTCTACTAGGACAAAGTTGCCCCAGTTTTTACAGTGATTTATAGCATATCAGAAAGGAATGAAAGCTCTATATTTGTCTGCTACCCTCTCCAAAAGAATTTTAGCCAAACTTTTCTATTCATATTAAACAAATGTTTTTTGAGTGAATAAATGATCAAGTGAGGGAATATTAGTTGTATATTTGTACTGTTAAAATGTGGTTCACAGAACTCCTTAACTATAGACATTTTCTCTTTTTCTTGGCCTGGTACAATTGTACCTGTCCTTTGGGGCCTTCTCAAATCATCAAGCCTCTGCTCACTGTCTCAGTCTACTTGATATTTTTTGAAAATTAACTATTAAAATACTTTTTAACTGCTCATTTGTGATTAAACAAAAGCTTCCTTTAATTAATGCCCAAACTGTCTTACATAAAGTTGTCTTGCCTCCAGAAATGGCTTGGAAGCTCCTTTGGAGCAGGAAAAAGCCCTCTCTTCATATTACGTATGTTGGCCTTGTGTTTATAGTCCACAAAGGATAACAACTATTTAATTTTTGTCTACCTTAATCTTCAAAGACCAGAGTAGGGCAGGCTAGTGGCCTTATTTAATTTTCAATATGATGAAACTGACATACAGGGAGAATAAGTGATTTTTATCAAGGTCATATCCTTGGTAAGTGAGAAAGCCAGGATTGCAACGAACCTTCTCACTCCAGAGTCTGTGACCCTCCTACTGTAGCATATACTCTTGTCCACTTTTCACAGCCCCCTGCAGCTTCGAACAAGGCTTTTATGAGCATAAGGGTTCAACAAAGAATGAATGGATAACAAATAGATGTGTGCTGTTTTCAACTCACCATATATCTATTTGGAAATATATTTAGTGTATTTGCTTTAGAGTAAAAGAAGAATCCCTCTGAGAGAGTAGAATGTATGCAATATCAATATGTAAGCATTAACTGATATAGGAAATGACCAGCAACAACTAAAAGTCTCAGCGCAAAAAGATGGAGTTTATGGTGTTATGGCAGTGTTTCTAAATTTTGAATTAAGCTGTTCTGGGACTTGGGTAAATGGGCTCATTAACAGACCACCTTCTGAATTTGGGCCTTAACTTACTCCTATCTTCTTTAGCTACATAAATAGACCCTGCCTTGTGCTTGGGGATACTTCTAGACATCCAGAAGTTAGATGGATAGCATGATCATCTTCCTTGGTCCAACTCTTTCGGAGATGTTATGAGGCATTTTGAGTAAGTTCCATTGAAGGGAGAAAAAAAGTTGTTTTTGCAGGCTGACACCAGATCTTCCAGGAACTGGAGAAGCCAGTTCCTGGAAAGTTTTGAAAATGTTAAACTCTCTGTATATTGCCTTTCTGTATATTGTCAGTAGAGATTGAAAAGTATTATCACTGCCACTAATTTACTTTTCTAACCAAGAAAACATGTATTTAAAAAAAAATGAGAAAAGAGAGAGAAATCTTAAATGATAGGTTCTTGAACGTTATCAACTTTACTATAAATTAGCCTTTGTGCTCAAGCTGCCTGTTTGGTGCCAGGAACAATTCAAAAGCTTTGCAACACAAAACGGTGAGGTTTTTAACACAATGTAGTCTAGACAGAAATTATGTGACAATGTAGTCAAATCATTATTGTAGAGTTAAAAAACAAAACAAAGTAAAGGATGCAAAATTACTTCTAATTACCAGAATTGGTGCCAGATCCTGCCTCCCCTAAACTAAGCTATTTTTTCCTATTACTTCTGTCCCAGAGTATTTCAAGTGACTGCTCTGGTCACAGGCAGTGATTTACAACACTAGGATTATGGCTGCAGCTTTATGTGCCCCAATTCAGACTGGCCACCCATTCTTCAGCTCAGCTCTGCCATGGCCAGCTCTTCAATATACCTGTGTTGGGGAATTTAGGCTTACAACCCTGACAAGACCAGGGCCAATTGTTTCCTAAGTTGGCAGGCCGGAGAGCAGCTGCCAGGCAGGACAGTGTCCTAGCAACCAAGTGACTCACCTCCTAAATTATCCTATTATTCTCTTACCCTAAATTGGGAGAAAGCTCATAATTTCCTTCCAATATGTTTTTCTGCCACAATTCAGTTTCTCTTTTAATCATATGCAGAAAAAGAGTTTTTCATTGCGGTTGTGCCTTTCTTTTCCTTACCATTGAGAGTCTTCTAAATGAGACTACATTTCTCATGAATATAGATACATGTACATACACACATACACATATAAATTAAAACGTCATCTGTTGCTTCCTTTAATCTCTCTATTTTAAAAATATAGGTTATTTTTTTTCTGTTAGTTTAGGACTAGTTCCAACTTCCAATCCCCAATTTAGATTACATGCTCTGAAACTAACTCCAAACATTTACTGAGTTTGAAGGTCACTGTGCTATTGATTGATTTCTAGTTATAATGTATGTTATCCTAACATGAGCTGTGCTTTTTTCTATAACTTTGGGCTGAGTCCAAAAATGCAAAGGATCAAAGCATCTGGGCTTGTCGCTTTCATGTTTGGCATATAAAGGGGCTGGCAGTCACCAATGTGGTCTTGGCTGGTTCCTACTTGTTTTCATTCTCTGATGTGAAACAGTTGGGAATCACAGACCCTCCAACAGCTAGAGTGGACTCAATAAAAATTGGCTTAATAATCCGCCAAGCATTTGGAAGTGCCAGTCTGCACAGATTTTCAGCAGTTATTGGCCATGACATTTTTCTTTCTTTTTTTAAGGAAAGAATTTGCTGTGAAATTAGTTTTGAGATCAGCATTTGAAATAGGTGAACTATTCCCCACCGTAAACTGACATTATCATCTTTGATCTTATTTAATTCATTATTTTACATTTCATTTTTCTTATGTGATGGCTTCTTTTATCCAGTTTGTCTGTTTCTCATGACAATTAAACATGAAATATAACAAATATTGGAGAAGGCTTAAACATTTGAGAATTCTATCTAAAGTTCACGAATTTAAAAAACATTATCTAGTTATCTTAAAGTTTCCAGTTATTTAGATGCAAAGTATTAAATAGTTGAAATACGATTCCAGTAAAAAAAAAATAAACATAGTTACAAAGCATTGTCATATACATGAACATCTATTTTGATTGGGGTGAGGAATTTTCCAATTATTTTTACACTAAATTCCAGGGACATGTTATTCCTTACATTGAATTTTATTGCCATGAACACTATTTAAAAAAGGAGGAATTGCTAGCTAAGGCTTGTAAATATTTCCATTATTTAGGCATTTCATTGGCTTTCAGTGTAGTTTTAAAATTTATCACCATTTTTACTTTTCTCTACTACCTTGTTTTCCATCAAAAAAAATAGTTGGCATACATTTTCTATGGATTGTTAAGATCTTCGAAGAGAAGGCTGTACCAGGTAAATATAATGGTACTGGGGATGGGGGTAGGGAGTAACGTTGGGAGAGCCTATTAATATTTTGGCAATTAAACTAGAGCCCTAATTTGAATTTGAACTTCTGCTATAGCCATTGCAATTGGAAAAAAGGAAACAAAAATAAGCTTAAAAATTGAAAAAAGAAAATTATCATTTAATTTTAAAGGTATGATTATTTTTCTAGGAAATTCAAAAATGAATAAAAAACTTCACAAGCAATAGATGCATTTGATAAGTTTGTTGGGGAAATGCTATCATTCTGAAATTATGTATAAAAACAGTGGCATGTTAATAGATAAAATGAACACCCCTTTTACAATAACAATAATGACAGCATCCAAAAGTGAACAGTAGTGAATACAGAAGAGTAAATTAATAGGAAATGCATATGATCATGAGAAGAAAATCATAAGTACTACTGAAGAAATAAAATAAGATTTAAATCAATGAAAGTATGTATAATGTTCTTGAATAGGAAATAAGCCACATCTTAATTTTCCCTTCATCTACATATTTAATGTTAAAATTAAAAAGATATTTTGGAGAAGCAGAAATGTTGCTAACGTTTATGTGGAAAAACAAATGTGCAAGAAGAGTAGCAACAATTCTGAAAAATGAATATAATGAAGGACCAAGCCCAATGTTAAATCACATTGTGATGCCACAATAATTAAAACAAAGTGATGCTGGCTCATGACTAGACAGATAGATTAATGGAATAGAACGAAAAGGCCATAAAGAGACTCAGGGTAGGCATTTTGTATATGATAAAGGTGGCCCTACAAATAATTAGGGAAAAGGCTTATTCAATAACCATTTGGAAACAACTGAGTAAACATCTGGAAGAAAATCAAGTTGAATCACTACCTCATATACTACACCAAAATGAATTCCATAATAGATCAAACATTTAAATCCACAGGAGAATGTTTTTATTATAATCTGAGTGGAGAAGGCCTTTTCAAGTCAGATGTGAATCTAGGAGATATAAAAAGAAACAAATAAATTCAATTGAATAAATGTAAAATAATTCTGCATGAATTAAAAAAACATTAAAAAAGTAAAATAAAAATTAAAAGCTAGGAATCTATAAATTGTATAAAAATTAAGGAATCATGTTCCAAATATTTGAATATTTCCTTTGAATAATTAGGTAAAATTGAATGCAGTGAAATTTGGGCAAAAAATATTAGAAATTGCAGAAAAGGGAACATAAATGGTTGTGTAACAAAAAGATTTTCAACCATATTTGTCCAGAAATTTAAATTAAAATTCATAGGGCTATATCTTTTGCTTTTCAGTTTGGAAAATAAAATATGAGAGTTTGATTTATTACATTAATAAGAATGTAGAGAAACCTGCTTTTTCACCAATAAACTGGAACCATCTCTATGACAAATAATTTGGCACCACTTAAGCTTTTAAAATGTGTGCACCTTTTAACCAAGCAGTTCTGCTTGTAGGAATTTTTGCACAGATATGTATGCTCATGCACAGAAGGGCATGTACCTAGATATTTACTGCAGAATTGTCTTTAATGGGAGCAATAAACAGCCTAGTGGGACTTTGATAGGAGGCAAGAAATAAATCATACTACAACTACAAAGTAGAATATTATGCTGCTGTTAAAAGTATGAAGCATAAATTAGGAACTTTATTTTTCTAACATAAAAGCAATCTGTTGCTACCAGAGTGACTCCATTTTATACCAGCAAAGATTCAGGTTTCTTCTTTCTTTCTTGCATTAATTCTCCCCATGTGGCTTACCACTTGCTTATTGCAAGATGGTTCTATCTCCAACATCTCACTGCCATTTTAGGTAGAGAAAAGTGGAACTATACATTCTGCACTCTTTCAAAGAACATCCTCAGAAGACCCAACTATCAATTTCTGCTTCCATATCATTGGTCAGACTATATTAAATAGCCACCCAAATGGCAAGGTACTTTGGCAAGGTACTTTGGAAATTTTGTATTTTATCTGGGCACATTTTTACTTAGAATAGAATGGGCTTCTATTATAAGGACGAGGAGATTGTTGAGGACTGGGTAAGAAAGAGTATATGTGTGTGGGGGGGACGTGCGCGCCTGCGCGCACATGCACCTGCACACTTACGTACATGGTGGATATCTATGAGGAGAAAAAAGAAACAAGCAGTTTTAGTTTCCTCTTAGGAGGAAAACCAAGAACTATAGGTGAAAGTAAAGATGTTCTTTTTACTGTGTAATCTTTTCTCACTTTTGAATTTTATACCTTTTGCATATATTATTTAATGCAAAAGTATTTTTTAATTAAAAACATGGTAAGTTCTTTAAAAATGCTTTTCAATGAAATTCTTCCAAATTTCTAATTCAGAAAATATCCTTAATCAAATGCTGTAATATAAGGGTAATTCCTACCATACAATTTGTACTATTAGAAAAATCTATTAACTCTTTTATGAGCAGAAGGTTTTGGGCTGACACTTCAGTTTTGTCACTTATGGATAGTAAAACTTAGATCAAATTACTTGTAATTTCCCTAAGCTTCCATTTTCTCATGTATGATATGGATACAAGGTTATTGTTGGAACATTAAACTAGATAATGTATGTAATGCATTTAACATGGTACCAAAGGCACAGAGTAGATGGTTCGTAAATGGTACCTACTATTTCTATTACTATCATAATAATTACTATTCCTGAGAACATTCATATGAGGCTGGGTATTTTCTCTCTAAATAGCATGAAAAGAAATAAAAATAATATAAAGATTGGCTAGATTAGATAAAGTACAGTACAGGAGATCAGTATTAAGAAACAATAGTCTATTATCATATTTTAACCACAGTCTGAGAACATCATAGTTTCTATAAGCTTTGTATCATGTGACATGAGGAGTTAAATCACTAGGCTTCTGTAGAATGGCTATATCCTCTAGACTGAATGCTATTAATGTTGGTTCTGGACACTACAAGTGAATAATCAGTCTTGAACACATTTGCTGCCAGATTAAAAGGAAACTGAAATTACTAGCTCAACTATAAATTTGTAACACCCTAGCTTTCATTGGCAGTTTGTTGCAAAACTATCTTTCCAAAATGTCAAAAACAGTCAAAATATAGAAAGGTTAACATAACTTGGTAGGCCCAAATTCTAAATAGCACTATTGGTATATGTCCCATAATTCAAATGCAATATATAACTGAAGAAAACCCTACATATCTCCTTCAGATTGTTAATGATTTTATAAATAAAAGATGAAGGCAATTTGCTAAGGAGTTGGTTTTTTTCCACAAAGAAAAGATTTTCTATAAGACATTTTTGCCTATGAAGGTGAGAGAAGAAAATCAGATGGATAAGTAGGTACTGGATGATCAGTGAAACACAAATGCTTTTCACTGTATCAGCTGCACAGTACACCCTTAGATTTGTTCCTTAGGAAAACAAAAGACAAAACATTCTATGTCCTGGTTCTTAAAGGACACCTACAAATAGTGGAAAACTTTTAAGTTACATCTTTGAAAGCCAGAGGACTGATGTACTGTTAGCACATGCCTAGGATCAACACTTAACCCAGTTCACTATTTCAAGGTGTTATTGTTTTTCTTTTTAATTAAATATATATTAAGGTTCAAGGGTGTCTAATATTGATTTAACACTGCATGGACATGAAGTTTCAAAAGTCTTTGTAAATCAACAATTTATCCAAAATTCCCACTTTCTTTGGAAATTGGATCTAACATTTCCAACATCCAGGTAAGACAACTGAAAGAAAGGCATCTGATTTTTATCCCAAGGCTCTTGAAATGCTAGAGTAAAAAACAACCAAGTTTTAGTCAGTTGTTCAGAAAGGTTGTCTTTAACTCTTGGCCAAAATATGCAAGTCTTGCCGTTTTCCGAGCCATTAACTCTATCGGTAACACAGATACCCAGGGTGGAATGTTGAAGCCAAAAGGAGCTGAATATGTTTCTTTGTGCTCCTTTTTCCTGTGTCCTTCTCCAGGCTGTGTCTTATACATGTCAGACTTTCAGATGTTCACTTGGCTCACTCCCCCATTCCCTCACTGCAAAGCTGCTGAGGAAGGTTCTGAAGAGGCAGGGCACTGAGGCAGTGTCCGGCGTGGCACCAGACCGTTGGAAGGAAGCAGCTAAGTAATGATCATTGCAAGCCTCAGATATGTGTATACTCATACTGCTGCTTCTATAGGAAATACTTTGGTATTCATTTCAGATTCCTTTATTAGGTACAAATTTTAGGGTTGGAAGCATTTCTTTCATCATTTCTTCAAAGCACCAGCAAACTCTCAGTATTTCACAATTTGCACATACAATCTTTAAAACGAAAAGAGGTACCTCTATAAGGGAGCATATGTGAGAAATACGAAGGGGGCAGGGGAGAGAGAAGGAAAGAAAACAATGTTAGGTTATTCAACTCTTGCATCCTTAAAGACAGCTTGGAGACATGGAAACCATATGTGAACTTTTAGCTAATAAAATAAAATGCCAAAATATGGTGACTAAAACTATTGCACCCAAAGTGTAATTGGACATATGCTCATTTACTTGCTTGTAATCAAAACATTTAAAAAAATTGTTTTGAACTCAGGGTAGGTGTAAGTCTTGGGCTAACTTAATTTTGTAATTATCTCACATGGAAAGAATGCATTTGTGCCATGGTGTTTTTATTACATTAAGAAAAGTAAACAATGTATAAGCTGAAATAGATAATACTTAAGCAAAACCAAAAAGTGCCTATGGTTCATGTTGAAAAGAGGAAAAAAAATTATTAATTTCACACTGAAGCTATTTTCCAATGAACATGCTATTTGGCTAGAGTGCTTGCTATAGATTTATCATGTTCACGCAAATGAATGTCAGTCTATTTAGGTGTTCAATGCAAGTTTCATTTCTTCAGTCAAAAATAACATCTTTTACAAGTCTGGTGAAATTGCCAGAATGTCAGGCTTTGGTTGCTAAACTCAGTTTACGTACTGCATGGATCTAGATTTCTGATGTGAATTCATTCAAGAATATCAAAGTACAATTGGGCTTCCCCTATGCACAGGCCCTTGTTAGTTGGTCAATTTGTTTATCTTTACTTCTTTGTGTCTTGGTCAGTTACCTGGTTGGTTGGTTTATTAAACACTTAGAAAAAAGCACAGTTAAGAAAAAATAAGATCCTGAAATAGGTCATATTCACAGGCATTGAGGATTAAATTTGGAAGAAAAAGAAAAAGCAAACATTTTTTTAAATTTAAGCAGTTATGAGGGATGATAAGAAATTTGACTTAATTAGGAATAAAGAACTATTGACATGTTTTCATTAACTCAGAAAATATTTAAATAGGAACTTTAAAGGAGACTAGATGACAGAATTAAGTGGAAAAATGAAAATCTAATTTCCTTCCTTCCTTAAAACAAGGTAGCATCAGAAACTAAACACACATGAAATGTGTAGAAACATTTGTGAAGCAACTTTTTAACCCATGTAAGAACATCATCCAAACTCAGTAACTGTGGTAAGCCTTGACTAACACACTAGTATTAGTGCATTAGTGTGCTCACACACTTCTCTACTTCACATCATATGTATCTAATACATGCTTAGCAAAGACTTCACAAACCATCTACCTGTATACAATCAATACCTTATTGAAACGTATTCTATGCTTAGGATACAAAGACTTAACGGAGGGTGAACTTTGTCAGCAAAAATATTTTTGGACAAGTTAAATATGAAGATAGAGTGGATGAGAGACTAACAGGTCCAGGATGTATGGCTGTAGAAGTGGAGTCACAAAGCCTGGGGAAAACAAGGTCAGACTGGAAATAGGGACATTGATGGGGCTAGAGAAGATGTTCATGTTAGGAGATAATACGGAAAACTGAGAAACATTCGAAGGTGCTCAAAATAAAGAAAACTTAAATTGACTTGAAGTCTGAAAACAAGGTTGGTTGATTTGGTACTTTAAATTTTGTGCTGAAACTTTGAAGTTAAATTGTTCCATGTTTTGGGGGTGGGGGATAAGGACTAAGCATGGGGCTTATAGAAGACATGTAGAAGGCCTTGTGGTTAATTCTGTAGTTTTACATGCAAGATAGAGTAGAGCAGGGACTTTCCATGAAACTGCGAAGGTATGGTACTGGTTTGTGTCGACACTAACAAAAGAAAGAAGGGATTCTGCCACCTAGTGTATAGCCATTGTTAGCATTGTGCCCTTAAGGTGTCTAAAACACTGCTAAAATATGAAACAATGGATTGATTGAAAAAATATGAATCCAAAAAACATTATAGAAAAAGAATCACAGGATTATATCAACTTACAGCAAAGCTAAACATGAAAAATAGCTTCATTTGATTTTCCATTTCTAAGAAAGAAAACCATGTCCTTAGGAACAGATGGGAAAAGATCCCTACCCACTGTCGAGACCAACTCTAGAGCACTTCTGTCACCTCTGGGTTTATATGCAGTGTTGAAAGAGATCTTCCTAAATCACCGACTGGTATAGCTGCCAACTCTAAAGCTCTAACAGCAAAATCTCAGTTTATTTAATTTTTTAAGCAAAGTTTACTGATTCTTGCTCAAAATTCCCAAAATGAACCCTGACTATACATGACATACATTGAAATAAGTAAATAATATATAAGTGTACACTGAATTCTTCCATTTATTAAATGCTAATTATATGCCAGGCAATATGAATTATGCCATATTTGTTAAAAATACGGGCTTTGGGGTCAAACTGCCCAGTTAAAATTTAAACTAACCTTGTTGCTTTCAGCCAGGTGTCCTTTCTCTTTGCTTCCTCAACTTTTCAATCCAAGTAATAGTACTTCCTTCATGCCTTATAGGGTTGTTGTGAAAATTAAACAGAATATTACAAACTAAGTGCTTAGAATAGTGGCCAGAGTATAATAAGCACTCAATATATGTTAATCCTCATGATGTCTCAAGGACATGAAAATTGAAGCTCATAGACTTTAAGAATTTTGTCCAGGTTCATCCATCTAGTTAGTCGTTGCATATCTGGCTCGTCTGTCTTCACAGTGCTTCATGACTTACTGCTTACAACTTGGACCTCTGCCTTACCCTTCGATTGGCCTACTAGGTGTTAGGACACAGCAATGGGTCAGCCTCTCTGAGCTCCATTTCCCTCCTGCACTAAGACTGTCAAACATTCCTAACTCTGCCCTGACCTCTGCAGAAATTCAGTGAACCTTATCTCCAAATCCAAAATCTTAACTCATTAAGAAAGGAAAAAAATTCAGATTTCTTCAGAAAAACCAGAATGGCACTTCAGTTTGTTTGTTTGCTTAGGATCGTGTAACCTTCCAAGAAAAACATTCGAGATTTTGGAGAGGAGTTGATTTTCAGTGTTGAAAAAAATGACATGATAACTGGACAGAGTTGGCTCCAGAGGGGGCAACAGCATATAAAATCATGAGACACTTCAACCACCCTGTTAAAGTTAGAAAAATCCATTACCGAGTTGTAGAAGGAAAACAACTTGCGGAAATATCATCGAGGGCCGACCGTTTCCAATCACTGGTACTCCATTCATTATATGCTTGAGTGGTTCCAGGAACAACAGAAGACCGTGCACTGTTACAATGCCAAGGACAAGAAAGGCAGGTCAGCCTGTCGGGCTGACTTCCCCTCACAGCGATCCGAACATTTCAGGCTTCGCTTCCCTTGCCCAGATGACTCAGTCACTGGGGAAGGGGAGCTGTGTCCAAGGACTCCTTTCTCAGAGAAGCCTCACGGCTCTCTTGTGGACCACTGATTGCTTCCACGGTCTTCAGACGTAGCACACACAAACTCTATTTGGAAGGAGCAAGAATGGCATGTCGATTCACCTTCATTCCACCTTTCTTTAGTCTCCTCTTTTAAGCTCTTCCATCATTTGAACACTGTCTTTGCAGTGTCTCTGATTCTGAACCCTTGCAAAACGGCTTCATTGTGGAGGTGAGGAAACAGACTTAGGATATTAAGTTTAAAAAAGCTCAGACTAGCAAGTGATAGGAGTGGGGCTTGTACCCAGGTCTGCTGAGCTCCCAAACCCATGACTTTTCCTATGGCAGAGCTTAGGGTGATTTGGAAGGATGAAAAATGCACTCCATACTGCAGTGTAGGGAAATAGACACAAGTTTTGTTTAAGCAAATACAAAAAAACCCTGATAAAATGGATATGAAAGAAATGGACAGTTTTGTGGAGGAGAGTATCTGGTTAAGACAGAAAAAATAAGTTTGTCTAGTAAATATTTTTTCATGAAAATAGATGGGGCAAGAGAAGACAGAATTTTAGCTTATCTGAAAGTCCCACATACTAGCTTTAAGTCACATATTGTCAGTGGCCAAAATGAATGAAATTATGCAGCCATACTGAAGTGTTATTTTTAAATTCCTATTTAATATGCATATCATTTGTATTTTACTTAAACTTTTATACAGAAATAGTTACATTCTTGCTGACTTAAGCACACACATCCCAAACATGCTTTGTAAATATAGTTAACAATATGTTTGAGTTAAATCTTTCTTCCTAAAAGAACTTAAACTTGGTGGAGGATGTGTACTATTGAGTCTGGATATTGTTTTGATGTGAAGAGCCTGATATTAAGACCATATTAAATCTAGATATTAAAGCCACACTTACCCAAAAATAAGAGAGCTAAGTTACTTCATCTTGAGATGATGTTATTTGATTCACATACCTTGTAATGATTGCATAATTACGTTGGACACCCTTGTGAGAAGAACTAGCAACTGGAGTTTATCACACAGAGATACCTTGAAAGGTTTCCCAGTACAGTATAGGCCAGAGCTTTTCTTCCTGGATACCTATGATATGATGCCTATCGTAAGAATCACTGGTTCTGGATTGAACTGTGGTTAATTTGTCCCTTAACCTTTCTATTCTCAAAAAAGTGGTAACTTGGACTAACAAAATTGGCTTCATCAATTCACTTTCTGTTTTCTACTCTCTTTAGAGTTTTGTCCTAATACCTTTAGCTCAAGGGAGAATAAATTTATGTAGGGCTTGAGTTAGGGAACAGCTGGTATTGAAAACGTTTCTCTTCTTTAAGCCCTCTCTCTCCCTTCCTTATCCAAACAGAGAAAAGACAGATCTGTTTTTTCCTACTCAAAAGGAGTGGAGTGAAATCCAAGTCCTCTAAAAAAGAAACGGAATGCTGTTCTACCTCACTATTCACTCCTACTTCAAACTTTAACTTTTGGACTCACATAATTTTTAGACTGTGGAACCATTTTTCAAAGACATTAGTCTCCCAAGAGATAGGTGAGGACTCATTCCAGTTTAAGCATCATTTAAACGCACAAATTATTAAAAACAAAGCAAAGCAAACAAGCTGGACACCTTTTACCCCTTCCTTTTTAGACAATGTAGTTACCACATTGACAACAGCGCAGAGTGTTTGCTGCATCTCAGACTGCATCCCCTTGACCCTCCAACCCTTCAAAAAGAAGTTTGGGAAGATAGGAGCTGTTGAGACGTTGCCAGTTAAGAAGTCAGTTTGGAAGCCACTTTAAAACAAAGTTGTGTAATCAGAACTGCTGGGCTTAAGTATGTGTTTGAGTATTGTATTAAATGGCATTAACATGGACAGTAAAACTCTTGCATTATTTTCTACCCTGGGGGCATATAATACAAAACGTCACTGACTGGAGCCAGTTTGGTAAATGGGGCAGAAAATGCCTGTAGAACTGATGTAATGTTATGAAGAAAGCGGAGCAAAAGATGGCCTATAAACTCTTAATGGTATTGTTTCCTAGATTCTCCCTGGGCAGCAAAGTAGGTTTTGTTGCTGCATGTAGGGCAACAGCTCCAATACAATTAAAGCACCAGCAGGTACTTTTCCTGGCGCACATATGACTGTGGGGCAAAGATTAGAATTCATTTCATCAAGCTTTAATTTCATGTTCAGCCCCTTAAAAGTTCCATATCTCTTAAATATGCTGCCAGCAACCTGTTATCTGGTATAATGAAAAGCTGTGTAACCACTCACCAAATAAAAGCCCATATAAAACCTAAACCTCAGTTTCACTTTTCAGGAGCTGGTTTCATTGCTTCTTCCACCCACCCTTCTCCCTGCCAGAGCCCCTAATGAGCAGCAACTGAGGCCAAACCCTGCCAAGTGTGAGCAGGTGGGTTTGATGGGATGTGAAATGCAGCTTGCCTATAACCAGACTACCATTCTCTGGCAAGACCACATGGATATTAAGAGAGAGCAAGAAAAATCTAAGCAGGATGTTTACAAATGAGAATGAAAAGAAATCATACTGTTTAATAATACTATATTATTCATCTGAATAATACTCTTTATGTGGCACACTACATTTAAAGATTTCCTTTGTACTTTGTTCAGTGTAAAATAAGGGAGTTTCTAGAGTGAGGATTGCATTTCTTTTTTCTTCACAAAGCCCAGAAGCACAAACGCTGTTTTGGATGATGTAACCATTCATTTTTTCATTCATTCATTTGCTTTAAGAAAAAAAGAGAAATTCTAAGATAATTATTTTCACTTATTTCTTAGACAAATCAATGAGTAATAACTGTGGTTGTTATGAGACAAAAATGAGGTTTTTAAAATTGTTACTTTGATTTGATTATTTAGCAAAACATTTTAACAGAAACGTTTTTTATTATCACAGCTAATACTTTGTTTGGTTTAAGTTATGCTCTATATATGTTATGAGAAGGAAGAAATATGCTAAAGAAACTCAAGGGCGAATGTGAGAATCAAAACAGATGACGTGATACGGAAAGCATTTTGAAAGTGGCGAAACATTTTACCAGACTCACAAGCTTATTATCTGTAGAGGTATACGGTGCAGGGGAGAGAGTAGACAAAGAATATTTTTTTAAATCCTGCATGAAACTCTGTTAGAATTTTAATAGCATTACACTAAAGCTATAGATAAGTTTGGGGACATTTGCTATTTTTATAAAGTTGACTATATCTGCATAGAAAATATCTCTCCACTAATTTAGGTCTTGTTTAAATTATTTGGATAAAGTTTTAAAATATGTTAAGTTAGGTCTTGCACATATTTTGCCTGATTTCCCCTTAATAGATTATAGTTTTTACTGTTATTACAAGTGACATTAAAAAATATATTTTCTGATCTTTGTTGCTTCTTTATAAAGATATAACTCATTGTTGAATATTAATTTACTGTTGTGTTAACTTGCTTTATATATTCATATTACACTCACCAACTCTCTTGTTTTCTTCTTTTTAATGTCTTTAATTTCTTTTTATTTTCTTAGAATACCAGCTATGATGGTGAAGGCTTGCCTTATAGCCTAATAAAAATGTAATCAATTCTTGTAAATATTATAAATGTGCTTGAGAAGAATGTATATGCTATCATTTAGAGGGCAGTATATTATTTAGTTCTAGTGCAGCAAGTTTATTAAAACTTTTCCTTAGCTGTGCTAATTTTTTTGTCTGTTGGACCTATCAGGAATTAAAAATATGTTCAGCAAATTCCTTAAAACACATTTTATATATATAATGTATATATACACGTACATACACACACATCCTGTTGGTTCTATTTCTCTGAGGAATGCTGACTAATCCAGAGATTAATAACTATTGAATGCTTTTTAAGAAGTCTTTATGTTGTCTTGGTATCCAGCTGTACTTAAAAATATACCAGTTAGCTACAATATAGCTACAATTTTCATAAATTTATTGATGCTAATTGTTCTCTGTCTACAATGTAATTTGTAATTAAATTAGAAATAACAAACAGAAAAATATATGGACAAACTCCAAATGTCTGTAAAGTAAATCATCACTTCAACATATCCTGTGAGTCAAAAAAAAGCCATAATAGAAATTAGAAAATGTGTTGACCTAAATGAAAGTGAAAAAAAAGTATCAAAATTTGTGACATGCAGGTAATGTTACTATTAGAGGAAAAACTATAGTTTCAAAAGCTCCTATCAAGATAAATAATACCCAAAACAATTATCAGAGCATTGACTTTGAAAATATAAATCAAAGATCAAATTAAATTTAAGATCAGCAGGAGAAAGGAAATAATACAGATAAGAACAGAAATCAATGAAATAGAAAACAAACAATATATGATAGCAATTAGACCAAAAGCTAGATTTTTTAAATCTTGATAAATATTTTTAAAATTGATAAATCTTTAGCTAGAATGATCAAAGATAAGAGAATATTCAAATTATTAAGAGGACAACAAGTAATATCATTACATAAAAAGATAATAAGGAAGTATTATGAATAACTTTGTGGCAATAAGTTTGACAACTTTAATGAGATGGACAAATCCTTTTAAGACACCAATTATCAAACTGACTCAAAAAGAAATAGAAAATCTGAATAGTTCTATATCTATTAAAGAAATGGAATTTGTAATTAAAGTTTTAAAATATGTTAAGGTGTAAAAGTAAACTACAGACTCAAATGGCCTCACTAGTAAATTTATGCCCCAAATGAAACTTCTTAAGAAAAAATACTGCAGGTCAACAATCCTCATAAACATCAACATATAAATTTTTAACAAAATTTTAGCAAATTATTTAAAATTAAGTTTAAAATAATTTTAAAATGTCTAATTTATCATGTTAGTGTTTATCCCAGTAATGCAAATTTGGTTTACCATTTGAATAGCAATCAGTGTAATTCACTATACTAACAAAATAAAAGTGAAAAACCAAATGATGATCAAAAATAGATGCAGAAAAAGGATTTGAAAAAATTCCACAGCCATTCATGATTAAAAACACTAAAATTAGGGTAGGAATTTCTCATCCAGATAAAAACTATATAAGAAAAGCCTATACCTATTATTTAACTTCTTGATGAAAGATTGAAATCTTTCCACTGAATATTGAACTGTTCAACATTATAGTATTCAGCATTGTGCTAAAATTTCCAGTCAATTAAGTGAGGCTAATACACACACACACACACACACACACACACACTGGAAAGAAAAGACATAAAAAAAATTTTTGGCATATTCATAAACCTAGAAATTTATAAGGAACCCACAAATTTGCTAGTATAGCTATTAAGAGAGATTAGCAAAGCTAAAGGTATGATGCTAATAAACAAAAAAATTATTATATTTCTATATACATGCAAAAAAATAGAAATTGAAATTACATAGTGTTTACAATATCATAAAAATATAAAGCACTTAGGGATAAATTTAATAAAATATGTGTAAAGTACTCATACTCTGTACTCTAAAAAACATGAAATATTTTTGAAAGAAAATAAAGACTTAAATAAATGGAGCATTTACACCATGTTCATAGAAGACTCAATATTGTTCAAACTGACTCATAGATTCAACACAGTTTAAATCAGAATCCTAGTGTGTTTTAAAAAAAGAAACTGACAAACTAGTTTTATATTTCACATGGAAAGTTAGAGAAGCTAGCATTGCCAAAAGAAAGTTGTAAAAGAAGAGCAATGTAGAGAACTTATATTATCTGACCTCAAGGTTTATTTATTTTAAAGCTATAGTAACCAAGGCAGTTAAATTGGTGTAAAAATAGCAAGCTCAATGGAACAAAATAGAGATTCTAGAAATAGACCCATGCATATGTAGTCAACTGATTTTGAACAAAGGTGCCAACATAATTCAATAAAGAAAGGCTAGTCATTTTAGCATACAATGTCAGAAAACTGGATATCCATATGGAAAAAAATTAATGTCACCCTTTACTAGACCTCATGAAAAAACTATCTCAAAATGGACAATAGGTTTAAATACAAAGGCTAATATTATGAAAATTTCTAGAAGAAAGCATAGAAGAAAATCTTTGTGACCTTGGGGAGAGCAATGATTTTTGTAAGTAGGACACAGAAAGTATAAATAGAAAGTTGTTAAATTTGACATCATCAAAATTAAAAATTGCTGCTCTTTGAAAGTCACCAATAGGAAAATGAATAGGTAAGCCATGGGTTGACAGAAAATCTTCACCATAAATGTATCTGAGAAGGACTTATATTTTGCAATGCAGTAATAAGAAAATAAAATCAATTAGAATAGGTAGAAGACTTGAACAGACATTTTATCAAAGATATATAAGTGGTAATAAACTCATGAAAAGTGCTCTAGCTCATTAGTTCTTACAGAAATACAAATTTCCTCCACAATGACATACATCATATACCCATTCAAACAGCTAAAATGAAGGCAGTGCCAAATATTGGTGAGGATAAGGACATGGAGAATCTGGAACCTCATATGTTGCTGATGGGAATGTAAGATTGTACAACCCCATGGAAAAAATTTGTATAGTTTCTTATAAAGTTAAATATAACTTACCAAATGACTCAGCAAATCAATAATCTATTACTTTCCCTAAGGGAAACAAAAATAATTGTCTACACAAATACTTCCCGTAACAACTTTATTCTATAAGTGGAAACAAAGTGTTCAGCAGGTGATTGTAGTACATCATACAAATGAATACTATGCAGCAATGAGGAATTCATTCCTGGTATGTGCGATGATATGGCTAACTCTGAAAAACATTATGCTGACAAATGATAACAGAAACTGAGTTTATATTGTATGATTCATTTTGTATGAAACTAATTTGTAGTGATAGAAATTGAGTTAGTTGTTGCCTAGGTCTGGGAGCAGTGTCAGGACTGACTGGGAAGTGAGGAGACATTTCGAGGTAACAGAAATGTTCTAGATCTTCAGTATAGAAGTGTTTATATTTTCAGGGATAGTTATATGGGTGTATATCTTTAAATGAGTGCATTTATTATAAATTGTATTTCAATAGAGTTGATTTTAAAAAACAACTCAGTTTAATAAGAAAGATATATCCATATATACTACACTAAATGTTAATGTATTATAACATGCTTCTAAAATCATGAGAGTTACTTGTTATAAATTTCAGCAGCTATGACATTTGATTCTTTAGATTTAAAATTATTCTTTTCAAAATTCTTTCTAATATTTTGACTTTAAAAAGGACTAGACCCACAGACTCAGGCTCCAGGCTCATCCTTTCTCCAGAATGGTCTCTGTTGATACATGCTCCAGGCCTATATCCATGGCCCAGGCACCAGACCTGCCTCAGTGGGCTGTGATGACAGGATAGCTTGTGTGGACCCAGGCACCACGCTTGGTTGCCCACAGACATAAGTAACAGGATTGCTTGTCTATGGGCTCTGGTAGCAAGTCTGCTGCTGGCCTGCCCAGAATCTCTGGCTGGGCTGACTGGTGAAGAGCATTCATTGCTAAATCCAGACTGTAACAATTTGAAAAGGTGACTACTTCGAATACACAAACATCAATGCAAGCTAACAAGAATCACAAAGAATCAAATAGACATGGCATCACTAAAGGGACCAAATAATAACTGATCCTAAAGAAAAGGACATCTACAAACTGCCTGACAAAGATTCAGTATAATTGTCTTAAGGAACTCAGAGAGCTACAAGAGAACACACATGACAACTAAATGAAATCAGGAAACAATACATGAACAAAATGAAAAGTTCAACAAAGACACAGAAACCATAAAAAATAATGAAACAAATTCTGAAGCTGAAGAACCCAATCATTGAGATGAAAAATTTAATAGAGAATTTTAATAGCAGACTCAAGCAGAAGAAAGTTTAAGTAAGTTCAAAACAAATCATTTATAATTACCAAATTGATAAGATAAGCAAATTACCAAGCTTTTAGCTACCAAAATAAAAAAGAAATATACAAATAAAATTATTAATGAAAGAGATAATTATCAATTTACCAATCAATAAGGTATTTTAACTGATACCACAGAAAGGGTCATAAGAGAATACTATGTACAGTTTTGTGTCAACAAATTAGATAACAGAAGAAATAGATAAATTCTTAGAATTATATAATCTGCTAAGACTTATTCATGAGGAAAAAGGGAATCAGAGCAGAATAATAACAAGTAAGGAGACTGAATCAATAATCAGAAACTCCCCAACAAAAAAAAGTCCAGGACTTAAAGGCTTCAGTGATAAAGTCTACCATACATTTAAAGAATTAATGGTAGTCCTTTTGAAACTCTTCAAAAAAATTGAAGAGGAGAGAACACTTCCAAAGTCATTTTATGATGCCAGCATTACTCTGATACCAAAGCCAGACAAAGGCACTACAAGAAAAGAAAACTGCAGTTCAATATCCCTGATGAACATAGAAGCAAAAATCCTCAATAAAATGCTAGCAAACCAAATTCAACAGCACATTAAAAATATAATACACCATAAACAAGTTGTATTCTTGGGATGCAAGGATGGCTCAACATTTGCAAATCAATCAACATAGTACACCACACATTAACAGAATGAAAGATAAAAATTATATAACTTCAATAAATGCAGAAAAATCATTTGACAAAATTCAACAAACTTTCATTGTAAAAACTTAACAAACTAGATATGCAAGGAATTTAACTCAATATAACAAAGGTCATGTATGCCAACCACATAGCTAACATTACTGTCAATGGTGAAAAGCTAAAATGTTCTCTTTTAAGATCAGGAACAAGACAACAGTGTTTATTCTTCTCAATATAATACTGGAAGTCCTAGCCTGAAAAATTAAGTAAGAAAAATAAATAAAAGGCACCCAAATCAGAAAGGAAGAAGTAAAATTATGTTTGCAGATGTCAGTATGTTATATATAGAAAACCCTTAAGGCTCCACCAAAATCTGTTATAACTAATAAATAAATTCAGCAAAGTTTCAGGATAAAAACTTAGCATTCAAAAATCAGTTATGTTGCTATACACTAATAAAATATCTAAAAAAAAATGAAGACAACAATCCCATTTACAAAAGCATCAAAAAGAGTCACATACTTATAAATAAATTTAACCAAGGAAGTGAAAGTTCTATAAAATAAAAACTATAAGCCATAAAAGAAATAAATTGGAGAAGAGACAAATAAACAGAAAGATATCTTGTGCTCATTAATTGAATGAATTTGTATTGTTAAAATGTCCATACTACCCAAAGTCACCTATAAATGTAACATAACTCCTATCAAAATTTCAATGTCATTTACATATAAATAGAAAAAGCTATTCTAAAATTTGTATGGGATGACACACAGACCCTGAGTAGCCAAAGAAATTTTGGGCAAAAAGAAAAAAGCTAGAGGCATCACATTTCCTGATTTCAAATTATATTGCAATGTATATTAATAAAAACAATATGGTACTAGCATAAAAACAGACACATAGACCAATGGAACACATAAGAGAGCCCCGTAATAATCCCATGTATACACATCAATCAATCTTCACCAAGGGCACCAAGGATACAAAATGGGGAAAAGATAGTTTCTTCAATAAATGGTATTGATAAAACTCAATAGCCACATGCAAAAGAATGAAAGTAGATCCATGTCAAACACCATACATAAAATTGAACTCAAAATGGATTAATGATTTACACTTAAGAACTGATACCATAAACAGGGAAAAAACTCTTTGACATGACTCTTGGCAATCACTTAAGATCCAGCAATCCCACCTCTAGGTATTTACCAAACGAACTGAAATCATTATCTTAAAGAGATACCTGTACTTCCATTGTTCACTGCTGCATTATTCACAATAGCCAAGCCAAGATATGCAAACAGACTAAATGTCTATTAATGGGTGAATGGATAAAGAAAATGTGGTATATACATATTGAATAGAATAGTATTTAGCCTTTAAAAAAGAGGGAAACAACATGGAGGAACCTGGAGGACATTATGTTAAGTGAAATAAGCCATTCACAGAAAGGCAAATACTGCATCTTCTCTTTATATGTAGAATGTAAAATAGTCAATAGTCTCCTGTGGGGAGGAGGATTTGAGGACAGGATGATAAAAGGACACAAAGTTTCAGTTCTACAAAATAAAGAAAATATGAAGATTTTACTATACAGCATTGTGTCTGTAGCAACTGTGTTGTAACCTTAGTCTGCTTGGGCTACTACAACAAATACCCCAGACTAACTTATAAACAACAGAAATTTCTTTCTTTGGTTTTGGAGTCTGGGAAGTTCAAGATCAAGCTGCCAACATGGTTGCACTTGGGTGAGAGCAGTTCTCCTGGTTCACAGTCAGCACCTTCTTTCTGTGTCATCAGTGGTGGAAGGGGCCAGAAGCAACGTGGGATTTCTTTTATAAGAGCATTAATCCCATTCATGAGGGCTCCCACTAATGACCTAATCACCTCCCCAAATCCCCACCTCCTAATACTGTCATATCAGGTATTAGAATTTCAACACATGAATTTGAGGGTCACAAATATTCAGATCATAGCAATACTTAAGCCTTTCTAAGAAGATAAATCTTATGCTAAGTGTTCTTACCATACCACACAAAATAATAATAATAATAAAAAAATAATAAAATATTATTATCATTATTACTATTATTATTATTATTATTATACAGGGGCTGGGAGGAACTTTGGGAGTAAAGGATATGTCTGCCCTTGATGCTGATGATGACTTATACTTATTCCTAAACTCATTGAGTTGTATACATTAAATATGTTCCATGTTTTACACTTCAATTATATGACAATAAAGTGGTTTAAAGAAAAACACCAGAGTTTTGTTACCACTTTTTCAGACCTGTCATCCCGGTATTGATAATGTTCTTTTGTCCTTTTTACTTGCTCAAGGTGTATTAGCTTCTGACCTAAGGGTTCACATCTGAATTAATCAAATTTTTTAAGTTACTGTATATTAAAGCAAAGTAATGAAGTGGATGGCAAAAGCACTTTATGGAGGACATCTAACCTTTGAAGCTGTGCTTTTTGTGTCGATTCTGAGGAATGAGATAATGTTTTACTTTCACCAGAATAGAGGAAGAGGTATGTTTGTGAAGCAAACCTTTAAACAATTGATCTGGAATCAAATTTGGAAAGGAAAAATGACCCATTTGAATGGATTAAATTAGAACAAAACAGGTTTGTGTAAATTCATGATGATGAGACAGTTGTTTTGACAAGATTCATAGTGACAGAAGGAACTAGTCTTCACCCAGCTTGGGATCTGTCTTCCCTTTCACATAAGTCTTTTGACATTTGAAAGGGTGATGGCAGAAAATATCAACATGAGAAGTGACATTTAAAACATATTAGACAGTCATCAATCTATTCTTACATTGTGATAATATATACTTGCACAGAATTCTTTCAGTGGGGAACAGAATACAGAATAAAAATCTCCACTTACCAGGAATCATATGCCAATTGATCTCATTCTCCAAACTGGTTCTTTTGGCCTTGTTTTACACCTCTCAATAAGTAGGTCGCATTGCCAGACCCTTTTCTTGGTTAGCAATACACACTATCAGGTCTTAGTTTTCTCCATTAGTCATATTTATAAGAATCCAGGGAAATGCAGAATACATTTCATTAAAAGAAAGTCAGCAATGTTTCTTCTGATGACCAGTACATCCATGCATTGGCCTGCAGTCAGGACACACAGGGGGACTCAAAAGTGCAGTGACCATGCCAGCAGTCTGTAATTAGGCAGACTTAGGTTTGTGCCCCAACTTTCCTGCTTACTAGCTTTGTGATCTTTTGAAGCCTGCTCTCTCATCTTTCAAATGAGAGTTCTAACATCTACCTTGTAGTATTTTGTGAGGCTTCAAAGAAATATAGAATATAAAGCATTGACTGCAGTTCCTGGTACACTGTTCAACATACGTGGTTCTGATGATCATTACGGGCTTCTTAGAAATAAGGATTCCTGACCTCTAATGCCCACGAACAGCTATAGTAATAGACAATCTTAACCTCCAGGCCTATGTTTTCTCCTTTCTAAATTGGGAAATAATACCTTTCTTACCTATCTGATGGGATCATTAAAAGGATCAAATGTAAAGGAACTCTGACAATTGCATTGGCCTGATCCATAAGTGTGCCCAGTAACTTTGTATTTGTGGTAAGAGAAATAATAGGAGTCAGGGCAAGTGAAATTTGAAGGAGAATAATATTGGACTCTAGGAAATTACAGCTTAAGACTGCTAGGAAGTGAAGCGAAGCTTGGTCTTTTTTTGGCTACTTGAACACACACACACACACACACACACACACACACACACACACACACACACTCAGTTTCATGTGATTAAGCAGCTATGTTCCTGTCATTTTCAGCATGCCGCTGCTGCTTCCTACAGCTTGAGGAGGCTTTGTGGGATCTGGGCCCCTGGTTTTCAAGTGTTCCTTCTTGCATAACTCTGGTTTCTGAAGAGGTGCACCAGAGGTGAAGTGCACTGTGTCATTTCCAGGATTTATAGGGAACCAAAAGCTTGGGTCAGAGTTGCCAAGTACACATTTCATTTTGACTTAAAAGACAGTTAATGTCTGAAATTGGAAAGAACACAAGTGATTATTAATAAAAAAGTTAACAGGAACTAACAACTGAGAAGGAGATCTCTGACACGCTGCAGAGAAGGCTGATTTACAATTAGATAGCGAAAGCAGGCTCCTAAGAAAAATGGGAATCGGTTTTCTGAATGGCGGTATTCTGTGACTGAGCGGTGGATCTTCGGTGATGATGAAGAGGCAAATGAGGCATTTTGATATGTGGCTGGAAAGATCATTTTCTCTGGCTGTACCATAAAGTTCTGTTCGTACCCCTGACTTCAATGCCACAATAACTCGGCAAGAAGCTACAATGGCTCACAAATAAATGCTTACAGAGGCATTTAAATTGTCCAGGCTTAGCTGCAGCTTGTAGAAAATGAAGGAGCACCCGTGGAGCGTTCCATTGAGTGGTGGTGTGATATATAAGACTGATGACTAATAAACATACCCTACATGGGAAACATTTGAGTGATGACATCTTTTTTTCTTTTGCCCTCTTAACTAGCCACAATGGCTGGGATTTTATTTAAGGAATATATGGGAAACAGACTGAGCCCCAAGGCAGATCACCCTGGCAACTGTAGAAAGAGAGAGCTATACTTTCCCATGTATGTTATCTACATTTTTCTATCGTTTTAACATCTGCCAGGGAGGTCAGCTTGGTCCCTTGCATGCTGTACATTGAACGCCCAAGTCTGTTGGACAACTGGTGCTTATTGCCTTCAGAGAAAAAAGAGACAGACTATCAGGCTGTGACTTTGAGGCCCCTGCTGCCGGCTTTACCCCTGCTGTTTGGGCTTGTGGACACGTGCACACACAGAGGTTCTGTGTAATCTTGGGCACAATTAATTGTAAAGCCACCTTTTTCCCTGCTTGCATTTCCTTGATCCTCATAGGAGAGTCATGATGATTAAATGACTAAATGATTGTAATTTTGCAAAACGTAAAGCAAAGCAAAATGTAAAGAAGATCATATTATTGGCTAATGCCACTTTGAAGCAAAGTAAGAAGTTTTTTATACCCCTCCATGTGGTTTCTTATGTCCAGTTATATAACCTTTGCCTGCAGATATACATGTCTGAGTACAGAACCAGCCAGGTTTGCCAGACTCTATCATGTCAGCGAGCATGATCCTACCCATTTGTTTAGTCTGTTTTGGTCCTATGTTGCTGAGATTTCCCCAATATTTTCTACATTAGTACACATAAACCTGCCTCATTATTTTTTTCTGAATGATATATAATTGATATATAACATGGTATTAGTTTTAGGTATACAACATAATGATCTGATATATGTATATATTGCAAAATGATTATTAAAATAAGTCTAGTGAATATCTATCACAGCACATATTTATAACTTTTTTTCTTGTATGATGATGAGAAACTTTAATATCTATTCTTAGCAACTTTCAAATAGACAGTGCAGTACTGTTAACTGTAGTTACCTTACTGTATATTACATTTCCAGGATTTATTAATCTATGGCTGGAAGTTTGTACTATTAGACCACCTTCACCCATTTTCCCCACCCTGTATCCCCTGTATCTTGCAACTACCAATCTTTTGTGTCTATGCATTCAGCTTTTTAAAGATTACACATGTAAGTGAGATCACACAGTATTTGTCTTTCTTTACCTACTGTATTTCACTTAGCCTAATGTCTTCAGAGTCTACCCATGTTGTCAAAAATGACAGGATTTTCTTTTTTTTATGACTGAATATTCCATCACATATACATATATCACATTTTGTTATCCATTCATCCATCAATGGACTCTTAGGCTATTTCCATGTCTTGGGTATTGTAAATAATGCTGCAGTCAACATGAAGATACAGATATTCTTTGAGATAGTGATTTTGCTTTCTTCAGATGTATATCTAGAAGTGGGATTCCTGAATCATATGGTACTGTTATTTTTAATTATTGAGGAACTCTATACTGTTTTCTACTGTGTCTGCATCAATTTACATTCCTGCCAACAGTAACTAGGGTTCTCCTGTTCTCCACAGCCTTGCAGATAAGTGCTATCTCTTATCTTTTTGATGACAGGCATTCTAACAGAGGTAAGGTGATACTCAATACTGCTAATCAATCACTGATGATTAGCAGTATTGTGCACATTTTCATATACCTGTTGTCCATCTGTGTGTCTTCTTTGGAAAATGTCTCTTCAGGTCCTCTGCCCATTTCTTAATCGTTTGTTTTCTTGGTGTTGAGTTGTCTGGATTCTTTATAGATTTTTTATATTAGTCCCTTATCAGAGATACCATTTGCAAATATATTCTCCCATTCTGTAGGTTTCCTTTTCATTTTATTAATGGTTTCCTTTGCTTTGAAGAAGATTTTTAACTTGATGTAGTTCCATTTATTTACTTTTGTTGCCTTTGCTTTTGGTGTCAAATCCAAAATATCACTGTCAAAACCTATGTCAAGGAGCTTCGCCTCAGGCTTACTTTTAGGAATGCTATGGTTTCAGGTCTTATGTTCAAGTCTTTAATCCCTTTTGAGTTGATTTTTGTCCATGGGGTAAGAAAGGGGCCCAGTTTCATTATTTTGCATGTGGCTGTCCAGTTTCCCCAACATCATTTACTGGAGAGACTGTCCTTTCCCTATTGTATATTCTGTCATAAGTTAATTGAACAAATATATTCAGGCTTGTTTCTGGGTTCTCTATTCTGTTCCATTGATCTGTGTGTCTGTTTTCATGTAAATACCATACTGTTTTGATACCATAGCTCTGTAATATATCTGAAGTGTGGTGCCTCTAGCTTTGTTCTCCTTTTTCAGGATTGCTTTGGCCATTCAAGGCCTTTTGTGGTTCCATGCAAATTTTGGGATTTTTTTTCTATTTCTGTGAAAAATTGCCTTTGGAGTTTTGACAGAGATCACATTGAATCTGTAGATTGCTTTGGGTAATATAAACATTTTATCAATATTAATTCTTTCAATCCATGAACATGGAATATCTTTCCATTTATTGTGTCTTGTTCAGTGTACTTCATCAATGTTTTATAGTTTCAGTAATCAATTTTTTTTACCTCAGTGAAATTTATTCCTACATATTTTATTGTGTTGGATGTAATTGTAAATGCATTGTTATTTTAAATTTCTATTTCTGATAGTTCATGGTTAACATACAGAATCACAACTGATTTTTGTATATTAATTTATATTTTATTAACTTTATGAATCTGTTAATTATTTCTAACATTGTTTTGGTAGAGGACATTTTTCTATAAAAAATTAAGTAACTTGCTCCATCTTATTTTTCCAGTCATGAGTACAAGTTACATGAATATAAGCACACAGGCAAATTACTCCAGTTTTCTGAATTCTTTCTGCATATTGAATTTCTGCTACTAGAATCAATCTGCTTATAATGAATATGATCATATATCTGCCTGCATAAGGATCTATTCATTCTAGAAAAGGGAAGGGGACACCTTTTTGCTAAGATAGACAGTCCTTTTATATCAACATGAATATAAAATACGCCAAGATGTCTAGAGTATATCAAACACTATGCACCTTCTTTTTTACCTTCATTATATCACTCAAAGCCGCTCAGAGGGTCCAGCCTCACGAGGATTGAATGGAAGAAGATGTTGACTTCAGGTCAGCATGACCTAACATGACTAGCAGGCCAGTGTGACCATTTTCAGGACTAGGTGCTGATCTGTGGTCAACTCAAAGAGTAATGCATCCTCTCAGTCTCTTTTTAGCACATTTGTTGCTAAATCAAATAGATACTTAGAATCAAGTTTGCAGGCCTAAAAGAAATTATTAAGTTAAAAGCTCTTGCTTCCTATTCTCCATTCCAGACCCCCATCCTGCCAACTACATAAACATTAAGATACTATCTAGACATACCTCATCATGACCCTTGGGAAGATATATTTCTATCGACAATCAGGCACCTAAACATCACTGCACACTGACTATGAAATAATCAGCATTTAGGAAACACAAAGGTATGATTTGTTCTAGATGATTTATTCTTCTGTAGTTTCTTCCAAAATTCCTCTCTCCCCAACACACACACACACACACACACACACACACACACACACACACACACACACACACACTCCTTTTTCCTTTAAATAAATAATAAGATTTGGAAGTCCTTTAATTTTTTTTCTTACAGACATCATTCTAAAGGAAAATAGAGATCTGAGTATTCAGGAAGTTTATGTAAGTTCCAAAAAAGGAGTCACTAATGCAGTTTCAACCTTCACTACAGCAGTTTCTTTATGGTGCCTATGACAAAGGGCAGGCTGTGCTGCAAAAACACCAGCCATCTCTGTGTTCGAAAACCTTCTATCACTCTTCTTGATTTGACATGAAATATTAAACACCAGTTACCAGGAAAAGTTATTGAACACAGATGTCCACTATCACTTTCAAATTGCTAAAATCAATTTAGGTTTATATATTTTCTTTCCTTAAGCATTCACATGCAACACAAATGTTCTGTGACAGTAATGATTTCACAATACACCCTTTCAATTAGGAAAGCACATCACATATGCGTTTTCATTTTAAAACATCTATTTTTTCATTCAAAAGCTCTGGGTCCCTCACTAAAAATGGGACCTTGGGATGTAAAATAAACAAAAAGAAAGGGCTCCACCTACTGATTCATTTTAAAAACTTTTTTGAATCGAAAATGCTCTCTGGTACAACAGAGATCTTGTGAGCATGTAGCTCAAACTCTTTGGTTTAAAGAAAAAACAAGGTATAGGAGTTGCCCCTATGGAAAGGACTAGATGAGAAAGGAGCTCTGTCTGTTACTAAAGTCACCCCACCCCCTACCTCTTCTGTGCCCTTCAGAAACCCTAATTAATAAGTCTGCTTCAGGTTTAGTGCTCCCCAGAGTTTTGGGTTAACTGTGGTATTCCCTTTACTGGATTTCACAGAACCCCAGTGGGCCACACGTCTTGCTCCCTTACAATAATCATATTCATGTCACTGGTTGCCCCTTCCTTCTGAAGGACTTGGTGGGCGCTCTCTGAAAGGATTTACAGAGCCTTTTCTTCCAGCCAGTGAAACTAGAATTGCTCAGGACCTACCATACCACACCCTGCCCACACCACTGCCAAGACTCAGGTGATTTCAAAGGGGAAGAGAAGAAGAACATCCACTGGGAACCTGGGGGTAATTTAAAGAGGCCAAGAGAAATTACTTGAGGAGGAACTGCTGTGCCAGCCTCCTGGGGCATGAGGACTGGGAGTTGCAGCTGGAACGGTGGCTCTCTGTGATGTTGCCAGGTCCCACCCTGCTGCCTCTGTTGTTGAGCAGCTTCCAGAGCCATTTTTGAATCCCTGCTTGGAGCTCCTTTGCAGAGGAGAGTGCTCCCATGAGTCTCCCACTGTGCGCCAAGCCAGGCAACTTCACTGGGATATGGCAGATGTGACTTATGGGCGGGAATGTCCTGACTACTTTGAAGGGTCACAGTGTTCTGGATGTTAGGTACTCACTGCTTCCTGTATTACAGAATTTCCCTTAAGATGAACAAACACCACACTGTATTCATCTCACGCATCTGAGCAGCAGCTATAGAAAATATTACCAATGGGCAAAAAGATGATATCTGGAAACACACAATGGAGTAATTTAGATTAAAGTCTCCTACCTTTGAATCTGTCTGCTCAGTCATGCATTCCTATAGACATGATTAACTAACCATAAGACCCAGGAATTTAAAGCCTGAATAGAAAATGTCTCTTTTACCCCCAAATGAATCACACATCACCTATCACTGCAGAGATGCCAAATTCTATGGTTTTCTTGTCAAACATAAATTCAATAGCTGACCACAGGCAGGGACAGAAATTTCTTATAAATCAAATACCTACATACATTAGAGGGAGATGCAGAGGACCCCTGCCTGCCACATTTCAGTCAATCAAAAATATATGTAATGAGCCTCTACTGTGTTTAAGGTGCTGTGCTTGGTGCTGTGGGGGTGTTTAATGACACTGACCTATCCCTAGCCCTCAAGCAAAGAAACACCTACTTCACATTGTTACTATGAGGATTCTATGAAATTACCTAGCACAGTGCCTGGCACATAGTCAGTGTTAGGGAATAGCCACTATGAGCACTACTAGTAATACAATGTAATAGTTAGGTAATATTTAAGACATAAGTGGAAGAGATATCACATGTTGGGTGGGTTACCAAATGGAGGTCAGAAGAAAGGGGGAATTCCTGGAGTGTGAAGTGAGTCTTTCATGGAGATGAATTCAGTCCTAATTAAAATTTACCATTTTTGGAGGCTCATGAATGTCCAGACATCAGGCTCAGCAAGTGACGTATTTCATCTCTTTTTAACTTTCACAATCAAATGATGTAAATATGGTCATCCCCATTTTACAGATGAGGAAATGAAGCTCAGAGAGGCTAAGTAGCATAATCTATGCCCAAAAGGCCTGACATTAATGCTTAAGGTTTTACCACCTAATCCATCACAGAATTACAGACTATTAGAGCTGGCAAGAAGGGCAGAGAACATGTCATCCTAACTGCTCACTTGACAGGCGAAGAAGCAGAGGTCCAGGGAAGAAAATTAATCTGCACAAGTTCACACACTGAACCAGTGACACAATTGAAATTAGAAACAACTCTGGTTCCAAGTTGGTGCCATTTCCAATATTTTTTCCAAATGTTTTCCAATATTTATCCTAAGTCAATAGCATTTTTTAAATACAAATGTAAGAAAAATATGCTAAGAGAAATCTATGCTCCAAGTCGAATTTGCATCACCTCTCTTCTCTGCTGAGAGGTACTTAATCATTTCCTGTTACTGAAAATCATTCTCTACCTCACATTCCATCCCACCCCATTCCCTTCTCACACACATACACACACACACACACACACACACTACACTCAAAATACACATGCCCTGATTTTATTCAGAAGGTAAAATGCAGGTTAAGTTTATGTCACCACATTTGGGGCTTCTGTTTAAGCCCAGGCTTAACTGAACCATTCCCTTCTCAAAATCGTCTTTCAGCAGGAGTAGGAGATAATTCATTTGCTGGGAATTGTATAGTTAGGACAAATATGGCAAATATCTGCTTAAAGTAGATGATACGATCTGAATGTTTGTATCCTCTCAAAATTCATATGCTAAATCCTAATATTCCATGATGGTGTTAAGAAGTAGGAGGTAACTAGGAAGGTAAAAAGGTAACTAATTACCTTTTGGAGTTAATAGGGCGTGAGGGTGGTACCCTCATAAATGAGATTAGTGTCTTATAAAAGAAACCCCAGATTTCTCCCAGCCCCTTCCAATATGTGAGGACACAGGGAGAAGGCACTGGCTATGAACGAGGAAGGGGGCCTCACCAGAAGGTGACCATGTTATAGCTTTGATCTTGAACTTCCTAGGTTTCAGGACTGTGCAAAATAGATTTCTGTTGTTAAAAGCTACCATCAGTGGTATATTGTTATAGCAACCTGGATGGACTAAGACAGTAGGTATTTATAACTGATCCAGAATACTGTCTTCTTTCACTTATGAGTAGTTCCAAGATCAGTCAGAGGACCAATCAATCAGATTGTTAAATGAGATGAAAACTTTTGCATTCCCTGATCACATGCTCTTCTTTTGGTTGGAAATGGTTCTGCTGCCCTGTGTCCCTCTTGTTTTCTGTTATAGTGCTCTAACAACTTCTAGAGTTGACTCAAGCATAAAATCAAAAGAAACATACAATATGGCACTACAGTAGGTAGGCTGTCTTAACAAAGAAACTATAACAAAACCAATAGTTCATCTTCCAGTTCGCTAATCCAACCACTTTATTTTCTTTTTTGAGAGTGCAATTATTTATCACAAAGCAAAGACCTATACAACTATCAGCACAATCATGAAATAAAACACTGTCTGTCTAGAAGGCACCTTTGTGTCCTCAATCACTTCCTCCCCTCAAAACAATACTTTGAGTATTAGGACAATAATTTCCTTGCTTTTGTTGATACCATCAAAGTCTGCATTGTTAAGCACTTCAGGTTTTCTTGCTTTAAAATATTATTTAAATTGAGTCATACAGTGTGTGTGTGTGTGTACGTATATTTTATCCCTGGCCTCTTCCACTCAACATTACATCCATCCATTCATGGACAAGCCACAAGTTACTTAGCCACACATATGATGATGAGCTTTAGTGGGAAAAATCAGAGAAGTAAGGCATCATTTTCATCATATCATATCAAGGGTACGTACTATCACCATGACTTAGCACTGCTGATATTAACTTTCATCAACACTTTGAGGTAGTGTTCATAAGATTTCTCTACTGTAAGCTACTTCCTGCTTGGCCCATACTTCAGTAATGGGGAATCATGCTCTTTCCTCTTTGGAATGGAGTATCTAACACAAATTGTTTGCAATTATTCTGCCCAGGAGAATTGTCCCTTCTCCCCCATCTTGATTGTAATTCTGGAATAACTGTTTTAATACCCTGAAAATAGGGGGATTCTACAAATAAATTTGTAAATTTAAAAATTTTACTATATAGTTTTTCTTTAAAACAAAACAAAACAAAAAACAGTATTAATATTTTATCTATGACAAAATGAATATCCTGGACCCGATAAATAGAAATAATAATATATACTTTTTAAAGGCTCCCTTTGATGAGACAGTCTTAATCTCTTTACCAAGAGTGGGAAAATTGGTTCCTAATTACAAAGAACATAAGACGTTTTAACCTTTTCTGTTGTTCCATGGGGAGTTTCATATCCTTTTCATGTCTCGATACTGCCCTTTCTTCAAGTTTATGCTTTCCTGAGGCAGAACAGAGGACGGAGTGACAGGAAGAAAGCCGAGCCATGGTAGACTATGTCACTAATTGTGGGCATTTCTCAATTCAGATGTTGAACAGTTCGCCTTCTAAAGTATGGAGTTGCATTCTTCAACTCCTTTGTCAGAAAAAACTAGCAAAGTGCTATTTTGGAAAACATAATGCTTCAAGGACCCTACTAAAATATACTTAATGCATTGATTTTATTCACTCAGCAAACATGTATGGAAGGCCAGCCATGTACAAAACACTGTCTGGTTCTAGAGGGGACAGCACTGCAAAAGCATAGATGAGGTCTCTACTTGGACAGAATTTTAAACCGGGTGGAGAAGCCTGGCACTGATTCAGAAAAGTATGTTCGTTCATATGAAGATATTTAGGGTGCTAAGAGAGTGTAAAATGTCACCAGAGAATGGAATGGTGAGCTGGTTAATTTAGTGAAGAGCAGCAAATGCTTCTTGAGAAAATTATGTTTAAGCCAAATTCTGAAGGATGCACAGAAGTCAGGTAAGCACAGGAGTGAAATTGGGGATGATTGCCATATTAAATGCTAATAGTCCTGCTTTGAGGGAGGGTTAAGTTCTCCTTGCTTACAAGGCAGAAAGAAACTTTAGAAATGATTTCAAATACGCTAACATTACTGTTCAGAATATTTTTGGAAAACCAGTTGAAAACTCCTTCCCCTGGAAATTTACTATAAATAGCTAGGAACAATTTATACCAGTATCCTCATTTCAAAAACACCCCATGGTGATAGCAAATATACAATATTTCTATAACAGATAAACTGATTTATAGTCACCTCTCATGCAAATGATAAAAATGTATGATTGTTGGGATGTTTGCTACAAACACAAAAAAATAACTGAGACAGCAATTCCCCCAAATGTGGTGTAGGCTGTAGTGATAGGCTCATCATAAAAGAACATTCTTCCACTTCATTGTTATGAATATATGAATCATTTCAGTGGTTTACTGTGAATATTTTTTACCATTTACAAGAACACATCTGTTCCAACCAGATGAATGATTAGCTGCAAAACATATAGCAATTTTGTTTTTAAGGATTGTTTTCCAAAATACCCCCACTTTACCTTTTGTTTCATTCAGGTGCATGCATATTAACATAGGAGGTCATTTCCAGAATTTTCTGGCTCAGTTGAAGTAAATTCTTGAGGAGGCTCGTAAGATAAAGTTCTTGCTTCTCTCAGGATTTCAGCATTTCTTTAAAATTACTCCATCCCCTTTTCAAAGAGTTCTATCCCCCTTTCCTGGCCACCTCCCAGGGTATGTCTTCAAGGTTAATGTTTAAGTGTTAATTAAGCCTAGCCATCTCTTAAGAGATAAGTAAGTAAACAGGCTAGCCATGATAACAAGGTTTCTAAGACTGGACATAAAGGAATGTTAATGCATCCTTCATAATGGAAACAATACATTTATAATCTAGACTTAGAAGTAGCTATGGTTACAAAGCCTTGTGCTGCTTCACCTTCACTTGATTCCTTTCACTGGGGATCCACCTCTGTCATCAGGAGAGTCTCCTTGTCTAATGGCACTCAGTGTGTCATCATGAGACTACAAAGACTAAATACCTTATGAATAGAGAGTGTACATTTCTTTATCTGCTTCAGAAGTGTCTTTTCAAGACGGAAAACTTGGTTAACAAAGAAGAGAGAAGTGTTCTCAGTTTAAACCAATGTCTAAATAAAAAACACTGTCTTTCTATTGTACCTGAAGTGTTTTGTTAGTGATTACCTGGAAAGTGCTTTAAGTCTTAATAGCCATAGCCCTAATGTTAACTAAGCACTTCAAAAAGAATTTCTGCAGATACTTAGGGTTAAAGGGTCAAGAAGAAGATATTGTCAGGACAGAATTTCAAATACACGATTGAGGATCAGTTGCTGCAGATATCTTCTCAAAGAGCACTAAGGAGATAGGAAATTGTTCAAGCCATAACATTACAAAGGAGGACTCAAAATTTATAATACATTTTACAAAAAAATGACATAAAATAAATATAGAAGAAAGTATGCACATGAAAATGTAAACAGTGGTGTATGGGATTATGGGTGATTTGCCACAATAAACATATCACTTAAATAAGCAGGGAAAAAACAGTTTTTATGTAATAATCTACTTTAAACAATTGCTACAGCTTGGCAATTAAGAAAAAGACTCACTGTCAATCTGGGATGCTTGCAGAGGAGGTTGGCAAATGATATCAGGAGCCGTTGAAGCACTGATGATTTTTTACCTGGAAAAAAAGAGTAATGAAACATGAAATCTGGCTTCAATCATTTGAAGGACTGTCAAGTAGAGGTGTACCAAGACTTATTTTCCAAAAACTAGAAGTTCTATGGAGTCAGCACTTGTCTTAATTAAAGAAAGGCATTAGTAACAGGGGAAACAGATTGATCTTCAAGAATTACTGAAGGCACTCAAGAAGAGGTTGGATGGATATCACACATACGGCTCTAAAATAATTGCTTCACTGAGTGAGAACTAAGTCTATGGAGTTTTTAAAGATCCTTTCAAATCTTGGATTCTATTATTTTAAACATTGTTAGCATGTTTGCCCAACACTCTAGAGGTCAGAAGTCTCCGTTTTCCTTTTCCTCTCCCTTCTTCCCCTCCAGCGCCCAGTTCCACTTCCCTTCAATATTGAGAGAAAATGCTGACTTGTGCAAGGAGTCACTGGGGCAAATTGCCCTTGAGAACAATGCTGAAATAGTAGTAAATTCCTCCAGAGCAAACCTCTGATTTAAGTAGAATAAAAGTAGCAGAAATAGTGCGTTGTTTCATTTAACACAATATATTAATTATGCACCAAAAATAGTAGGGCTGGGTTCTCTTGGCTTGGGGTTTGCCGGGGCTTAAGACAAATCACAAAGAACAAGATAGGCTTAGATTTCTACAATTTATCTGATCACACATTTAGACATGACCCGTGCTATTCATCCTTCTCTCTATTCCACCAATTTCCATACTACGTTACTCAAAAATAGTCAAAGACATTTTCTGTTCAATCTTCCCAGAAATCCTAGCCCCTTAGTTCAGGATGACCCTTGTGTGATCCCTGATGACTGACATCCTCACCTCTCATTGGCCCCATGTAGGAAGTAAATAGACTTGTAAGACCATTCTTTCAGGAACCAGCCAAATAGTATTAGAAACTTTTTCAAATACCAGTAACCATCTTTCTACCAGTAAAAATAACAGGTTATAGATATTTAGAATTTTGGGCAATTTCGATATTTAGAAAACTTACTCTACTCAAAGACAAACATACCAGAGGGATGATTCAGCCTTTTGGATATGTTTCTTTGATAAATATAAAAAAATGTGTATTTTATTTACCTTGTTTATGGAATATAAGGACATGTCACAAAAGAGAGAATCATAAACTTTTCCAAATTTTTTAAAAGGGCCTCTAATTTCAATTATATCATGTTAAACTCTCCATTGTCACTTTTTATTTCTAATATTTGATTTGAAAAGTACTATACTGCATAAGACAGTGTTTATAAGAGATTTCAGGTTGCTCTAAATAAATAAATGAGTATAACAAAAATAACTACCTCAAAGGCTACTACAGGAGTTATAGAACCAATACACATACAGTGCTTAAACCGCTTTCTGCACTCTGCAGGTGCAGTATCTGTGTGCTGTTATTATTATTGTCTATGGCATTACTATTAATAGATGAAATTTATATTACATAGTTCAGATTCCACTTACATTTATGAAGTAAATGTTCCAGGCACGGTGCTCTCTGTTTTCATTTAAACTTCTCAGTAACTTTGAGTGGAGAACTTTGTCTCTTTCTGTTCGGATGAATAAAATGAAGTTTAAAACATAAAGTATTTTGCTCAGAAAACTGTGATCAAAGACAGATATGTTAAGCTACAATCTAAGAAACTCACTTGGTACAGGACAAATGTGGGATTCAAAGTCATGTTTCTGCAGCCTTCCTTTCCTTCCTGCTGTGAAGGAGGATGCTGTGAAGTAGAAAACACTACATCTCAAAGTGACAAAACCCAAATGCCTCTGATCATTTGCAACATCTTGGCCTTTACATGATACACATTGTAATTAATTATTATCAATATAGAGGATCTTTCTTTGCTAATCATTAAAATCCTATGAATTAGTTATATTTCAAGTGATCTTATTAGTAGATAAAGAAAAAAAATATTCATCAAAATGGAAGTCTAAAAATGAATACAGAAAATGTTGGCCAAGAAAGAAGAGTGAGCAGGTGTTTGCTCTTATCCCACACCCCATCAGACTGGAATATGGAAGAGCAACATTCTTGTTTTGTGGATGTGTGCTAAAGAAAACAGAAAGATCCAGCCAAGTTGTGCTGTGAGTCTCATGAATATATGGAGAGCTGTTTACTTGTCTTGAATTGAGAATGGAATTCTAGTCCCTTCAGACTGTGAGGCAGGTTTTAGAAGGTCAGCATAAGCCCACTTGTATTGTCTAATCATTCTCTCTTTTGGGAACATTCTAATTTAGCTAAAACTAGGATTTGGATTTGGCCTAGCTATAAATTAAAAGGATACTACATGACTATGCAGCTCTGCTCAAGAGTTTATTTGTTTTTACATTAAAAAATAACTCAAGGCACTCTCAATGGATTCATTAAAAACCTGATTTCTTCACTTTATAGCTATTTTGCCTGGCAGATGGGATCTGGTTTTTTCCTTATGCTGCATTTTTCAAACTAAGTATATATGGTGGGATAGCAGTATACTCTCCAGCCAAGAAAAAAGCCACATTCATATTTCAATAAAATCACATTATTTGGCATCTACTGTCCACATATGTTCATTTGGCTATTGCTAGTCCAAGCCAATTATAGCCACAAGGGGAATGAGTGTTTGAAATTTAAACAAGGAGATCTAAATTTTTTAAGAGAGAAGGGACCTCCTGACAGGTACATCAGTCTCTAATTCATTTTTAATGCAGTTGACAATTCCATAAATCACTGTTTCCTTCCCATTATGTGCCAGCTTCTGTGCTGTAGAAGCCCAAAAAGAAAACTTCTTTATACTTTGGGGTGGGAGATTTAGGGTGAGGTCAGACTCTTTGAATGAGCTTTCAAGGATGATAACTCTGCCAGGCAGAGAATAAAGAGTACTTCAAGCAGAGAGAATGACACGGAGGTGTGGTGAGTTCAGGGACAGAGCAACTTCTCTGATGTAGCTGGAGAGCACATGGTGGAATGGATGTAGAAACACGAGTTGGAAGGGGATGGTAGAGATGATCGGTTTTTTGATGTAGTTGAAGAGGTATCACCAAAGTATTTAAATCAGGAATGTAAGCTATATTCCTGTGAATCGTGAGAGATGAAGTATCCCAGTCCCACAAAAGTGAAAAGAAAAACGGATACTCTCTTCCCATGAAAATACATCAGTTACATGGGTCTGAAGTTAAGTGGATAAGTAGAAGCAAGTAACCTGGAAATATTGCTGTAAGCAAAGAATCAAAGATTACCGTATCTTAGTTAGACTACCCAAGCATTTAATTATTTTTCATTCTGTTTTTAAGAATTTGGTTGGGAATTGGGGGAGAACACATACAAATGGCATTAGTGTAGATGCTTTTTGTCTAAAGTTAAAGTCACCCAGAGATGACATTTGCTTAATCATTGCATATACACGTGTCAAAAAAAAAAGGACAGGCACACATTTTTTAATGTGCCAAAAATAATGGTGGTTGAAAATGGGATTAAATCTATGTGTCTGGATCAGCATCTGGAGTCTCAACACACTCCCATTTGGAATTGCCAAAATTCTATTACTTTCCTAAATTTTAAGGTATAGATTTTCATCATATATGGTTGTGTACTTAGAATTGCCTGCACAGTATAGTCAAGAGCTTGGCCCCAAGAATCAGGCAGACCTGAGCTCTATCCCACTTAGGAGTCATGTAACCTCAGCAAGTTATTAGATTCCTTTAAGTCTCAACCTTCTCAACTGTTAAAAAGAAAAATCACATTTGGACTCATATCTACCAAAAAATTATTGTGAAGTTTAAGTAACATGTTTGAAAAATGCTTATTATGGTGTCTGCTGTATATTAAGAACTTGATAAATGCCATTAGCCAGTTATATAATTATTACCATCATCCAAAGATAAACATACATAATCAGTTGGAGAAAAAACATCTGTAAAAACTACTTTATCTATACACTGAGCCAGTTGATTCACTGCATTTTCCTTGATTAAATAATGATGAAAAGGGCAATAATAACATACATATAATACTTTAGGGTTTAAGAATTATTCCCTCATGGACAAATAATTTGGAACCAACCCTATGAGTTAGAAAAGATAAAATATTCTTATTGTTTACTGAGAAGAAAAAAAATACCTCTAAGTGCCAGAATAGCCCAAGAAGATGAAGAGGAAGGAAAACCTCTCAAAAAGATTAACTTGTTACAACAAATGCTTTCAAATAATCAGAGTGGGGAAAAAACATCATACCCGCCAGTGAATTGGCATTGTCAAATCGAACGATAGAGATCTAACAAATATCAGACATACCTAATCTTTTCTTTAGAGCTAGCTGTTGGTTTCTCAAGTTTAAACAGTTTATTCCAAAAGTAATATTTCAGTTATGCACCTTACTCTTACCACATACATTATCACAAAGAAAATTTATCATTAAAAACATCTGTTTAAAACAAGTACCATTCTTATAATACACAAGTCTGTAGAAAAAATACTGTATTGATTAAAGTTCTAGGTTCTTTATTTTTAAAAAGTATACATTTATTGATTGAAATACATTTGCCATATTTTCCTATTATTTAAATTTTTGAGCAAAAACCATAGTAGGTACTTTGAAGCAACAGTTCTCAAACAATACAATGGTGTGATGAAAACTTGGAAAAGCATTCCATGGCCAATTAATTATTCTCTTAAGTTCACATTTGATACGTTTTTCTTTAACATTTTGACCAATGAAAATGTTTCTTTAAAAAACCTGACGCCTGCTAATTGTTGTGTCTGACAAAGTGACTGTCTTCTACCATAAAACACATATTGATGGAATTTCTCAGGAAGGTGATTGTGCCTAATGAATGGTTAATACATTTTTGTATAAATTTGCATTTAAGATTTTTGTATTATATTTCTATAATAAAGTTTCTCTATGTAGTACTGATTCCACCTCATAAAATATGATTAAATACTACAATAATTTCATATTCTACCTTGAGCACCATGCTTTCTATCCTTTGATAACCATTGCTGTAGAAGTATACATATATTCAGACCACTAATTTTTATTTAATTATTCTAAAGCTCCTTGAATATGTGTTTGTTGAGAAAGTAAAATATAAGGAGTACATTTGGTTAAATGTATATGGAGTAGATTAATTGATATCTCTGGGGTTTCCATACCAAGTGCTCCCACACTAATGGAAAAGAAAAGTTAACACAACTTTTCCTTTATGGTTCTGAGCTGGGGTATTGATCAATAATGCTCCTCTGAGGTTTCTTTGGCACTTACATAATAAACTTAAATGAAGAATTCATGTGTGTGTGACTTAAATCAAGGAATTGTGCTGAACGTTCATTACAGAAAGTAATAGCTGTGGCAAATTAACATACTGTTAAAATATGTAGGTGAAACAGTCTTTTAAAATACAAAGTTTGATAATGTATGCCAAAGAAGGTATTAAAATGTTTAAAATTCAGATTATTTTTCTTGGAAGGTGGTGAAATCATTACAGGACCATGAACCTCTCTTTGGCTTTAATTTCTTATATCTGTGTTTAACTACTGGTGCCAGATACAGTGTGGATATCTAATAAATGGTGACACTTTAAGTTTGGAAGCTCTGTGATACTAAAGGTAGAATTCAAAGGGGTTTCTGCAAAGCAAAGTTTACTAGCCCTCTAGCCAAAAGAATTTCTCATGTGTCTCAGAAAAGGCAGTAAGCAAAAGGCAAAAAGTGAAAGACATAAGGGACAGAAAGTTTTAGTTTTGTGATTTATTCACTTTGGGATCTAATTTTCTGAGCTTCAGTTTCCTTCTCTATAAAACAGAAAGGCTAGTGGAGCTTTAAAGTCTTTTCCAATTAATTTAATTTTTAAACTTAAATATATATATATATATATAAAAGTCATGTGGAACTGGAGGTGTTTGCTAGTGAGAAAGATGAATTTTCTGAATATATTTCAGTGTGTACATTTATTTGTAATTATTTAGAATTTTTAATGGTGTTTTAACAGAAAATGTCTTAAATATATACTCCAAAAGGAAATTCTCCATAATATTTCACCACCAACAACATAAATGTCTATGTATGTGTGTGTGTGTATGTACAATTGAGGATAATTTATATTAAATATTTAATAGATGATATGAAAATCATTAGGAATAATACATAATAACTAGTTATTATTAGAATCAACACATTTCAATATGACAATTTATGTAACCATTTAGTGTTTCTCAAAAAGGAATCATATTCTTTTTGGTGTACTGTTGAACATTCTTTCTTTGGGATTTTTAATGCATTTAAATAATCCCCATGGGTTATTCAAAATACGGGAGATAAAACTGCTTCAAATGCCCAAATGTTAGCCAAACTTTGGTCTTTTATTTTCTAATACACATTCCTATTTACTTTTCATAATATTTCACTTAAAAAGTATTGTCCTTAATGTTTAAAAAATATTTACTCAATTTCTCATGTTAATCCCATAAGCAAGAAAGCCAGATCTCTTTAAAGACCTTCATCAACATTTTACCTTGATTTTCCAAAGCTCCATTTTGAGAAATACTTACTGGCTCATAGCAAATTCATGGGATATGATAAAGTAACACAGGCCTAGCTTAGAATTCTCTCAGGCAAGTACTAGAAACACCATGAAAATGTGTGATCAGGGTATCCAGACCAAGGATGTTTCTGAGGCATCACTCAGCTATACATTTATTCTCATTTTTCATAAAAGGTATTCCATGGGACACCACTTTTTCAAAATGCTCTTCAAGAAAGGAACCTCTAGTTACATAGTTTGGAATTCTTTGCGTACTGTGTCTTCCTAACAGAAATTCACAAGTCACAATAGCACATCAGGGCTCCTAACGAGTTGCAGTACAGTATACTAGTTATCTCCGTCTAGCCCAGTTTCCTAATTGCTGGTGGGGGTATTGATAAGACCCAAGAAATTCTCCTCCCTTCCTTTTCCCTCCTTTAGTAAATTACAACTGTAATTCCTTGGACAGCTCACTGGGAAACACTGCTTGAGGCCTCACAACTTTGGGAGCCTCTATCTTAGCATTCGTTCTGTGATGGCCTCAAGCCTGGAGTGGAGTCCAGGGAACAGATACTTACAAAAAGCATGCAAAATCTGTGAAATCCATGAGGGTTGTTCAAAACAGAATTATAAGTTCAATTAATATTTCCTAGAGCATGAGTTTGCCGATTGCTGTTTTTTCAGCATGTTTAGAAATATGAGCACAGGGTATGAGCTACGACTGCGAGAGCCTTAGGGAGAAGTGACAGCTCTTCTAGTCGCTGGATACCCAGGAAAAAGTGTTAACGGTTTACACATGAAAAACTTTGTTTCAGAAATGTTTCAGCGAATAGGAAGAAACTTACAGAAAGTATATTTTCCAATAATTGATGTATTCACAGAATATGAAAAATTTTGCAAGTGCAGACAGCACATAAATTACTCTATCAGACCAACAAGTTGTACTGAGGACTCTACCAGTCACTCAGTTAACATCAACTTCTTCCTGTATTAAAAGAAATAATCCTTAGTGATTGTAACACAAAACTAGGAATACTTAAGGCCACTGAACTGTACACTTACAATGGTTAAGATGGTAAAATTTATGTTATGCGTATTTTACCACAGTTAAAAAAAAGAAATAATCTAATCTTGTTTTGAGACTTAACTAAAATAGCAAGATTTTTTTTTTATTGTTAGAGAATTACTTGCACTGTAATAAAATAAGATTCTTAAAAAATGTCTAGAACCGTTCTCTATCACTTGGAAGCGCTTATCTTGACCAAAAGAGAAGGCAGGAGTAGATGCTGGAAAGAAAGTGACAGTTGTCAAAATAAGAGAAATACTCATTTTTGTTTCCTCTACTTCTTTTACCTATATCCCCATGCCATTAAGACTACAGTAACAGATTTGAAAATGGACTTCAATTTTACATTGCAAAAATTAATATACTTTTCTATAAATGTAAAATGGTATTTCATGAGTTTTTAAAAAAATCTTTCATTTCCTATAATGGCAGTAAGAGTAAAACCTATGTGAATTTTTTTAGGGTCGGATAGAAAATACTTAATTTATCAATGTATGTACTAATATAGGAGAATTAACAAATTTGTGAGAAATAGACTTAGGAAAGGATTAATAAGCTATAAGAGGATTGATGAAAACTATAAACCTCAAAAGTTAAGAATGTTTAAAGACATTACTCTTATTTGCAAATATCAATCTACCAGACTGTAAGGTTATGAGTTGGGGGGAACATGTCCATCTTGTTACCATTATTGTTTTCATGCCTCCAACAGTATCTCATGTTATAGACACTTAAACATGCTTTTTGAGTGAATTAGTAAATTCAGGACAAATATAAAATACAGAAAATTGTTTTTTAGGCAATGGTTAAAAAATGATACTAATGAAGATATTTTTCAGTCAATAAATGATTCAAAATATTACCAATTGATCATATAGATATCTAATCAGTTACAAATTTCATTATTTATTAAATATATGTTAGACACTTACTACCAAATTCATCCAAATATTATATTTAGAATTTTATTCACAAACTAATATTCTACATTTCAAGAGACCAACATTGTCAACACTTAAGCACTTAATATCAATTCTTCACATGTATCTTCTTGTCTGATGGACTATCATTGAACTTTTCTCACAAAGTCTAAATAATAAAATTGTATGTCATAGATATTCTTATATTCTTTTTCAGTGGAGACATTATTATGAAATTTTCTATATATTCTTAAGATATCCAGTGAAAAAATATTAATAGAAATGTTAATATTAGTTATTTGAATTAATGAAAATGAATATTCTTCAGAAGTTGAACTACTTGCACACAACATTAAAATGATGAATGATTAAATGGCATTTCATGTAATCCTGATAAAAGATTTAGAAATGAGAGTATGTCACTATTTGGAAGGATATAAAAAAGAAGTATTTACTGCTTTTAAAAATATTTTCTAGACTTTCACTGTTGGATTTTGTGTTTTTTTATTTAGAAAACTAAAATATAGCAGGAAAATAGAACATAGTTTCCACATGATCAGCTAAAAGGGTCAAACCTTTGGAGTCACTTTGAAATCTATTTGAAAAGCTCAGCTAGTTTGATTTTTTTTTCTATTATAGAACCATGAAAAGTTATTTCAGCTGAATTGCATACATAACTCCTAGAGTGTAGACAGTTGCTATTATTTGTTCACTTCATCAAAATGCTTTTTTAAATTCTTGCTACATCTGTATTACCAGGTCTTGGAGAAGCCAGGGTGAAAGAGGCCCAGGAGAAGCCAAACCCTCTTTGCTGTTTCTAACAAAGGAAATACCATTCTTGCCACTAAGTCTTGGAATAATTTCCAAGTTCTCTAAAAATAATTTAACCTGTGTCAAAGCTGTCTCATCTGGAAAACTCAATAAATGGGTGTAGAAGTTAGAAAGAGTCAGGGGAAAGTTAGGTGTTAAACTAAAATGGTATATCCCAGGCATGTTAGATTGAAATTCTAAATTAGCCAGCACATTTCCATGCATCTGCTCCCTTTTCTTTAAACTTGAGCTGTATTATTGCAGAAAAACACAGTAATGCCCACTCTGATCTTGAATTTCAAGTGAAAGAGCCTGAAACCTCACAGCATAGGCACCTTTGCAAAGAGGTATTTCCGGTACATGAATTTCTTTTGAGGTCAGCATTTCTACATTCAAAGGGGAGATTACACAGGAAGAAAAACAGAAGTAATATAAATTGTTTCTATATAAGAACAATGATTCCAATCTGACATTGGACTTTTAAAGAGGACATGCCTATTAAATGATGCTTTAAACAATAGTTGAATTCTCTAAACTTTTGTGCAAATTATGTCTTGGCAGCCAAGTCACACTTTACTGTACCTGAAAAGTTACTGATATGTAGAAAGCTCAGGCAAATGCTTATTGAAGCAAAATATATGCTTTATTTATTTTTTTCAGAAATATTGGTCATTATGTATTCTTAATCTGGAGGATATTTTACATGGCCATTATTAAAAATGAAGTTTTTAGCTCTGTTATATGATTTTGCAAGGAAATTCTATTTTATTTTTTTCTGGCTGTTAAAATATTTAAGACTAACATTTATTATATGCTAGTCCATGAGTGAAATGCCACTGTCTAATATTATTTTTAGACATCTGCTATTGTCCTTCTTAACTAGAACTGGAATATTTTTATGAGGGCTGACTTACCATAAGACTATTAACTTTTGCAATATGGCACCTAAGTCAAGATTTTCAAGGCAACCAAAAGTGAACAGAAACATCCTGGATTTTAAACATTTTTCTATTTTCTTTTTTGATATGAAAGAAAACCTAGAAAAAATTTTGTAAAGAAAAGGGGCTAAACTTGGATTAGTTCCTGATGACTGGCATAAGGATGACACTAGAACTCAATTAATCTAGCTATCATGTGATCATGTAAATACCGATTCACACTACGGCTTTGCTTCCCCACTCTCATAATTTGTTTTAGAGCCTGGGGAGGAAAAGAGAATGAAAGGGGATAATATATGGAGCATCTGTCATTTGTGCTTAACATTTTACATATAGCAATAGCTAAGAAAAAATTTATCCCAAAGAAATTGCTTACTCTTTTTTTCCTCTGACAAATCTTGAGTTTCTCATCTGTCTTAGGAGATAACATTTCTAGCAAGGAAGAGAAACCTGGTTTCTTGCTTTTTTCCCTCTGTTTGCAGTCCTTGTTTTTTTTTTAAGTCTTGAAATGAAGAGAATCCAGCAATGGATGGCAGCCCAAGAGAGAATGCTGCTTTATAGATCTTATCATCGTTGTGGGTCACATGGAGAGTGCTGAGAGAAGCTTGAAAAACAAAAGGTAAGGAAAATGAGCAAATGTTCAGAATAAAGTGTAGTTTTCAACTGATTTGATAAAAATAGTTAAAATGAACTTAAACATAAAACTTTAATTCCAACTATTGTATTTAGAGGAAAAAAAAGAATAAGTTGATGATGGCTCTGTTAATACTAAACCAAATTTATAAGAAAACTTAGAAAATTATCTAATCAAGTCCTTTATCATTTAATGACATCAAATTTGGCATGCTTGCCTATTACATGTAAGCTGTATCTCTGCTAAGTATGTTTAAATGTATAGGAAGATCAATATTAAATAAAGATCAGAAACTAAAATGAATTGGTAACTCCAAGGATTTTTCATAAATCCTTTAGTCAATTCTATTCTCAATCAGTTTTGATTTAAAAGCTACTGCAGACATTATGCATAATCAAACATCTAGCCATATAATTTCAATATTCTCTACTTTTATCCCAATAAAGTGTGGGTAACATGAACAATGATATTCCCAATTAAGAAAATTATTGTTTTCTAATGTGAATTAACCAATAGTATGAAATGTTAAAAGCTTATAAACTACTTAAGGACAAAAATAATACCATATATACTTCTGAGTTCTTCTTGGGCTTTTCATAGGACTCATGCTTACAAATGACTATAGAGTTGACCTAAATGATGAGCAATTTGGGTCAAGATTAAAAGCCTGATTCCAGTCAGTCCCTGCTCTGGGAAATTTGTGTCCCCACAGCACTTGGCTTGATCACTTCTACTCACATTTTCCTGTCTGCTGATCAATGATGGGGAGAACACCACTAAACATTTTGATGATTCATTATAAGTATGCACGTCACACTTTTACCCTGACCCTTACGTGGCTAAAGTCTTAATAGTCTCCCACACCAAAAGTCATGTTTGAAATACAACACACTAACAATCTGAAGCAGACTTCGCTATGAAGCAGGATACCAAGAATAAACAGATGAAATTCTAGACATTTCTAAAGAGGATCCAGCTACTTAATGGTCACTGAGGTCTTCAGTGAATAGGTGTGAATATTTCAGTGCAGTCCAACCTGAACTGAAAAGCAGCTCTTACTTCCAAATTTAAATACCGCCTGTGCATATAAAAGAAGAATTTCATTTATAAGCCCAAAATGTTACTATGACTGGGATCTTGGAAAAACATTCTCTTTTTCTTGTGCATGTTCTTCAGCAAAAGGAAGTTGGGAAGAGTAGGCTATGGAAAAGAGCTTATGCTTGGAGGCCATGAAGTTGAGATGTCCTGTTTTTCATCTCACAACAGGAGGGCTGGGCTGAAGATAGTTGAATAAGTGCATTTCTCTGCCAGAGTAAAGATGATGAACGATGGGTGAACCTCAGCAAAATTCTACTCACCCACTGAAAAGCTGTTAGCATTTGGTTTTTAAGGATCGTCCAAACTGTTTTCCTGGCAGGTTGGACCCATTCTCTTGGACAGGCTAGTGCAGTTCCCACTGAGAGGGCGACAGTGAGCTCTGTGGATGCACTGGCCCTTCAGCGAACAGTTAGATCCATATTGGCCTGACCTGCATTCTGTGAGGGGCAAAAATACAAATAAAAGCAATTCAAATATGCTTTTCTATCACACTGTCTTTTTACTACTGTTTCTTAGAATTCAGTAAGATAATGATAGCCTTGTAAAGCATTCTGGTTAACCATGTGGTATCTGTTTCCCAAGAAAGAATGCTATTTAATAAAAGTAAGGACTTTAATGGAAGAAAGGAGGAAATCAGGAGTGTCAAGGAACTTAGAGGCACAATGGAAAAGAGAAGGCAGGGCAACAACTTGTATTTTTAAAGTGCCTTCCTAGAATTAGATTATTCAATAGAGCTTATAGCAGTGATACTGTGAAGCTCACAGGGAAAATGGATTAGTTGTTCTGAGGTCCAAAAAAGGAAACATTCACCCAGAATACACAATATATGAAATTTGTCTTTAGGTTGAAACCATAATTACTTGTGTTTATGTTGTTGAAAATGAAATGGTTCTGAATTTAACTCTTCATCTCTAAAAATATGTCAAAAGAGTCATAGATCCCCTGTGTGTCTACCTCCGTAGAGTTCTGTTCTATGTACTAGAGGGATATAACTATCTTTAAATTGAATTGCATTGTGATTGCAGCCAGTAGAGAAGAGAAGTGAGAGGATAAAGTATTAGGTTTATCAAAACAACTGTGGATTAGGAAGGGCCTCCTAAACTTCACATCCCATCCTGAGCATTTGGTCTTAGTCTGATACCCAGCAGAGAATTAGCAGAGATTTAACAGGCTCTGTTTGTAAAGGATTCTGAGGTTAGGGAGAAAGCCAAGCCTACCCACGGAAACAGAAAATGCGTTCATATTTCCTAGCCAGTCAGGCAAGACAGGGAAGTAACTGAACTTACCAATGTTTAAGGACCAGAGAATTTTTTCTTTGCAATAACAATATTCACCTAGCTCAATGCACTTCACAAAGTGGGTTCCTGACAACACTATCTTAGTTGGTTCTAACACACACCTGAAAGGTAGGCAAAGCAGTGAGGTAAGTTGTCTTGTTATAGAGATGAAGCAAGGTTTGGTATGGCTTAAGGGACCTTCTCAAATGGTAAATGGCAGAGCTGGGTTTATAAATTCTCAACTAGTGCTAGTTTTTCATGCAGCACTATGTTGTGGAAAGACACAAGATATCAAGCACATGCAGAAGAAAGCCCAAATAAGGAGTACAAAGATGGAAAATGGAAAACTTAGAAACATCAATATAAATATTAATATGCAGGTAACTGGAGCAAATTCTGAGTCTGTTGGCATAATTTTGTTAAACATTTCTTTACTGCTTAAAAATTTTCTTTGCTGGGTTGGACATTCAGTCTAAGTATTCCACAAGCAGGTGAACATTTACTTTATTTACTTATTTATTTATATTTATTTATTCATTTTATCTTGGATAATGTAGGTTAAGATGTGGCCTAACTCTCTTGCCTTAACTAGTTAGATTTTAAATACATCGTAAATGGAATCTTATAAATCCATTTCACAATGAATTCTTTCTACAGAGGTTCAACAACAGCAAAAAGTAATTCAATCCCTTCCTAAAGGAAGGAAAAACAGGGAGGTAAAAGGAGCTTTGGAGGTAGTGCAAATGTTGTTCTGAAATGATTCTTTTCTTTAAACAATCAAATGTTATGAAAATTACAAAAAAGTTCTATGTAATTTCAAATTTAACCTAACACACTTATCTCTACCTAGTGTGTGGAGGATTACTAAATTTAGTGGTAAGACCAAGTTTTCTTGTTTGAAAAGAGTTATGAGTCAGGATCTCTCCTGAACAGTTCAGAACCTGAATTTAATTTATAAAAATACCACATTTCCATGTTAATAACGATGTGTATTTAAGACATCTGTTTGAATGTCTGCAAATGTTAATTTACCAAGGGGGTGGGGAAATAATCCAATAAAAAGCTGCTACATTCTTTTATGAATTAACATTATGGCTGTTTAATAGGTCCTTTACCAGAGTTCAAATTAAAATGAGGTCTTTTATCTTTATAGTGCCTGCATAGACACAGCTGCTCACAGTTAATATCACAGATGAACTGTGCCTAATTGAAAATAAAAATGCAAATAAAAGACTCTGCAGTACATTTGTGTAGGGTGTGAGTGCCCCAAAGAGCTCATGACAAGGGGGTCTTTAGGTACTTACCAAGAACGGATGCTTTAACACATGATCCACTGTCACATGGCAATTCACTTGCGGATGAAGGAGACTAGGTGATATGGTAATTTAGTCCATAGAAAGTCCATAGAGTGATGCTTTAATTTCAGCCTGTTCATAAACTCTTTTGGTTCAGTGGCTAGTTTTAAGATACTGTTGTCCAACAGAACTTTCTGCAATGACAACAATGTTCTATACTATTCAGTACTATAGCCACTAGCTGTGTGTGGCCACTGAACACTTGCTATGTCATGTGTGAACAAGGAAGTGGATTTTAAATTAAATCAAATTTAAATTAAACAACAACCTGTGGTTAATGGACAATGCATATTGGATGATGCAGACAGACACCCAACACCAAGTCCTATTCCCTCTTTCCCTTGAGAGGCAGTATAGTGGAGATATTACGAGTTGGGCTCTGGATCCAGATTGCTTGTTTCAAATCCCCAGTCTGTCACTTACGAGCTGTGTAAACTTGGAAAAGCTTTTGTGCTTCGGTTCCTTCATCTATGAAATGGAAATGGCAATGATAGTAGATGCACATAATATGCAATCAATAAACATTAGTGATTTTCTTTAGTATTTAGGTGAAACCACACATGCTGTAAACATTCTGCCTTCAGTGAGTATTTCACTGGTAATCTGTCCTATGGCTCCACCGAGATGTCATGTGATGTTTATTCTGACAGATTTAGCTTAACTATGCAAGGTTCAGGTTCTTCTATCCACCATGACACCATGGGGAATGCTGAGAAAGGGAGCAAGAATTCCTTCAATAAAAATTTTCTGAGGACTGTCTTATGCTAGACCTTGTTCTAAGATTGTTGATAAAAGATAAATATGGATTCAACTCTCAAGAAACTTGTAGTGTAGTGAATCACATGGGTTAGAGATTTAAATGAAGAGCTTTGCTAAAAGAAATGTCAGCATCAGTAAGCTCCTGAGCTGGAAGATCCCCAAGAGCTCCAAGTCAATATTCATAACCCATTGACCTTAATTTACAAGTCCATAAAAGAGAAGAATAAGGTACAGGAAAGAAAATAACACTTTTGATGAGCCATTGAAGGTTCCTTACTTTGGACTATAAATATACAGATAGTGACACATAGAGTATTGTGCACTACTAACGTCACCCAAGGTCTGAAACCAGACTGTCTGGGTCCAAATGTTGGTTTTGGCACCTAGTACTTTTGTGTGTCTCAGCTTTCTCATCTGTCAAATAGGAATAAGAATAGTAACAATGTCCAGGGTTGTGTTAAAAGATTTAATACAAGCAAAGGGTTTAGGATGGTGCTTGGCATTCAAAGGAAGCAACTCTTATTGATATTTCTCAGAAGCAAGGTGGTGTGGGGGAGATGGTGCTGGGGGAGTAGCCTGAAAGGTTACTGTGGCTTTCTCAGCATTACTGAAATTGCAGGTTACTGAATCATACATTAGTGCTAGAAATGATCTTAGAAGTACATAGCCTCAACCCCTTCATTTTGGCAGATGAAGAAAGTAAATGTTGAGATTAAATGTTCTACTTTAGTTCATAATCTGTGTCAGGGTCAGTCCTGCAGTGCTCTTGTGAATTATATCAAGCCTTTTCATTTAGTAAGCATTCATTAAGTGTAAGGGCAAATGATGAGTCAATGATTCATTCTACCTACTTTTTCCTCTTCTTAAGACAGTCCTTGAAGATTTAGAACTTTGCACTCTGGCTCATTCTTCCTGTAAAGGGAAATGAATATAAAATAGAAATCTCAGTTCACAAAGAATAGCTCGGAACTTGGTTCTTAAGAATACGAGCTGGACAGTATCATAATTGCCTTGATTTTAGTGCTTTCTCTGAATCACTTTAGTGATTGGTGTATTTAACTGCATCACTTTGAAGTACTTACGAGGTGTCCTCTGTCAGTTTTGGTGTTGGTTTTGGGTACCTGTGATGTAACAGCTGCATACCCTGGTTAATCATACTAGAGTGAGGGACAAGCACTGGTGGGGCACTGTTCTTTAATGGAGTAACATACTTAGTATGAAAATGCCTACATGTTTCTGTACAATCCCTAAGTCAGAGGGATGTCATGAGATGCTTTGGTTCATACCAGCTTCAGATCTGGCTCTAGTTCTCCCAGGTGGGCAGAGGCATTTCCCAGTTACCAGGTGGCATGAGCTTCTTCTTTCACAGTCATGGAGCTGATGGCAATTGTCTCCAGACTTTTCAGGTAAACACTCTACCAGGGAAAGAAATACTGAAAAATTAACCCCTTAAACTTTTACAGATGCACAAAATTGAGATTAAAGATACAATTTCTCAAAATTGATCCCCTAGTAGCAAAGCGGCATGACACAATTCTATTTATTGGTCAGACGAGGAAGGAATGTTTTAGGAATTCTGAGAGAGAGGCTTCATTTTATACATGATTTCACACTTAGGTCTTAAAATTGACTCACTTGGACACAGGGAATTGTACCTGTTAGAACATATGTAAGCTTTTGGAAATAGGAATTTGAAGGAGATAGGTCTACTAGCAAACTGCACTACTTTCAATATTTTTCCTTAAAAATGTTATTTATTGCATATCTCCCCAAAAGACTGAAAACTCCATGTTTTCCACTATATTCCCAGAATTTAACACAGAAGCTAGTACATAATGTGTGTACATTATATTGAATCACTAAATAATAAATGAATAAGTGAATAAAAGATGGACAAGATATATTATATATAAAGCTCTCCTGACATATGAGGATATGATATGGGGCTAATATAGAGATCCTTTTTAAAGGCAAAACTTTGACACACATAAAGTCAAATTACCCTTATCATTGTATTATCATTATTCCTATCATTATCAAGGCTCTTGTAACAATATATACAAGAGTGTAAAATAATATAGCTGAAATGGAACTTTGAGTTGTTTACTAAGAACCATTGAATCTGGGATTGTTTTGAATAGGCTTTATAATATTTTATTTCAAACTGAGTAGTCTGAATTCTTACCTCTGGATCTTCATCCACATTCTTGACTGCTGTTACATTCTAGTGATAAATGCCTAAGTCACATCTTTAAATATTTTTAATTAAGTCCTTGTATCTATTTCAATACCATGAAACCCAATAGATGTCATTCTTTTAAAAGCATTTAATAAAATATTTCTCATAAGAGGTTGAATTTTTGTCCATTGAAAAATAACAGTTTCAGTAATATTTTGAGATATTAAGCAGTTTCATTTAGGGGAAGATAAAATTTTTTTATCAATCTTCAACAAAATCATTAAGGCCCTTTGTACTAGCTGTAGAGGGAATTCCTGTAACTTCAATGTACAAGTCAGAAGCTTAGGTGATATTTCATGTTTTCAGTTTGGGTTTATATGTTTGCCCTCAGATAGAAAGATCTCATAGCCACACAGAATTCCCACATTCACCTGCTTAAAAACAGTCTAGCTATACCTTTCTCACACTGGCTGCCATGGAAACCTGCTGGGCAAATGCACTGGCCACTCACTGCATCACAACTGGCTCCATTTTCACAGTCACAGATATGAGCACAATTCAAACCATAAAATCCAGAAGGGCACACTAGAAAATGGAAATGTCAAAATGTTATTTTTGCTTTAAGAATAAATAAACAGGAAAATTAAAGGATATGTTCTAGGTAATTTTTTGCCAGGAGGTGAGAGAAGGAGATGAGAGAAGAAAATTAGAAAGCAAGAAAAAATGATGTGGAGATACACTGATACTAATTTAGTCATACAGGTAAGTGAATATACTAAATGCCATTCTGTACAAGTAACCTAGAAAAATCCTTAAGAAAATGTGTATCTTCAAGTAGATAAAATTTTTTTGCTATGATGTTCTACAGTCTGACAAAGACTTCATCAAAATGTTCTAATTCCCTAAACATCTAAAATTAGGTTACATTTTATCAAGGCTAAATTTAGTGTGAATGGCTTTTGAATTGAATTATTCAAACAAACAAAAGTATATCTGTGGAAGATAATTCATATAGTTCTTGATATTTGAAGTCCTGGGAATGGATGACAGAATTGGTTATGAGGGAAGGCGGGGGGAACAGAAGAAGAAGAAAGAGGTTAAAGACAGAGAATATGATGTATACACAGTAAGTTAACATATCATGAGGAAGTTAGGTTTTAAAGTCATTGAAATTTAATCTTCAAAACATTTCCTTAGATGGTCCATAAAGTACAATATAGAATGTCCTTTAGGAAGCCCAGTATAACCTGTTTTTCTTCAGTGGTTGGATATCAATATTTTTGTGACTGAACATAAGAAGTAATTGGCTTATATTTAAAGATCACATAATCTAGCAAATGCATTTCTCCAAATATTAAAATTGTCATCTGCCTAGGAGAGGGCTGTGAGAGAGCTAAGCCTAACTACAGATGAAAGATTGCTATTTCCTATCATGAATTTCCTTTAAGGCTATGCTCACCACTAACCAGCGTGGGTATGATTGGGAGGGGTATGGAATTTCCTACTCTTCAACCATCAGTTCCTGCTCTCTTGTTCTGGCTTTTGCTCTCACTCTCGCTCTCCCTGTGTCTCCCCTGGCTCCCTTCCTAGAGTTGGATCTGTCTAGGCATCATATGTATGGCACTTCTCCAGTGTGCATGGAGTTACTCAAGACAGATTCAACACATTAGGAAAAATTTGTATTCAAGAAGCAGAAAAAGAAACCAAATGAGTAAGGAATTAATTATTTTATATACTACATACTCTTCCATTTTCTCATCTCATTATAACTTTAAAAGAAATGAATAACAAAGGAAAATCTAGTATAGGGTTTCTTCTGTTTGCTCTTGTATAATTGTTACGGAGAATACATAGAAAAAGCAAATGTACTTTATCTCCCTTATTTTAACGATATGTAGAACTGAGCTCATAAAGGCTGCCTTAGTTGACTTCTCCATTTCTCTCAATAATACTATCATTCTTTCAGGTAACCTGGTTTGGAACTTCACAGCCATTTTGGATTCCTTCATTTCTTCATCTTCATGTCCACATCAGTCACCAAGTACAGTCAATTGTTCTAAAAGAATCTTCTGCTCATTCTTTACCGTTTTTATCGCAGTCCAAATTTTTAAAAACCTAGACCATCACTATAGCTTCCCACCTGGACACTACTGTTGACTCCTTTTCCTAATAATCAATAATGTATCCACTGTATTGGTGCATTTTATTTCACCAAAGTTATGTCTCTTATCGGCTCAAAATCTTCCTTGATACCTCCCTGCATGTAAAATGAAATCTGTGGGTCTTGAATAGATATTTTTTTCATCTCTTGTATCTCATCATTCCAGTTTTGAAAACAAAATGAACAAATAAAAAAAGCTACGACATGTTTATTGCCACACTCCCTGACCCACAAAACCTCAGGATTGTTGGCAAAAGTTTTAAACATTAAAAGGCTTAGTAAGATTTGTTCTGTGAAATACATTTGCCAGAGCCTAAAACCAAGATGAGAGAAGTGGGGAACATTTTAAATCATTTCATTTCTAAATAATTAATATTTGTCAAGATTTTGCTACATGATTCTGAGAACCTGCCCACTAAATGCTTACAAGGATTTTTTTTTTAATCTTCATGATAACCTTTTCAGGTAGGTGTTATTATCTGCATTTTACACATAATGAAATGGGAACTTGCTCCAGTTCATGGCTTATCCATCTGTGTGGCAGAGCTGGGTCACATGTAACCAACTCTAGAGCCTGAGCTTCCACTTTGTAACTTTTTAACTGTGTTGTCTTCAGGGGTCCCTGATGTCTAAGGCAAATTGTTATATAATTTTCTCTTTTCCTGATTTTAGATGAAAATATAGAGTCCAAATAATGAAATTACATAAATAAATACATTTAAAGGAAACTTAAAAGCCTACCATTCAGACTGAAGCCTAGACCAACATGAAACAAGCAGTTTCCTTATCTGTAGTTTGCCTAAAGGCAGCCAGAGGATGGAAAATGCTTTTGTTCAAAAAGACCAGAAGCTGACTCTTCTGGGTGTTTCTACTATGTCTACTCTAGATGATCATAGACCATAGAATTATTTTTTGGACAGCAGTTCCAAAAAAGAATAAGCAAGTCCAATTATTTCATCATGGCAGTTGTCAATATCTAGAAATTAAATTAGGGCTATGAAATGCATTGCAAGACTATACGTTAAAATGTTAAGTTTATCTAATTTAATATAATGTGAATGTATTAATTTTTTATTTAAAAAAGTTAAAACTTAAAACATCACAACATAATATTCCCACTTATTTTCTGCTTACCACATTCACAGTCTCTTCCATAGTAACCATGGAGGCTCTCACAGCTTCCAGAAAACCTGTTGCAAACTCCATTGTGGTGACATGTACAATTAAAATGGCAGCCTGGGCTGTAATAACCAGAACATTCTGAAAAAGAGACCATCTAAGTAATAGTTCTAGTTAAGGTTACTGAATTTGTAATGTGTTCAAACAGAGAAAAACAAACAGTAGAATCAATGAAAATATAAAAGTAAACAAATCACTAGCTAACCTCATCAAGACAAATGAGAGAAAGCACAAATACACATTTTTTTTAAAAAATGAGGAATGACCATCAAAAGGAATGAATTTAAATAGAACAAATAGATATAAAAACCTAAATGAAATGGAAAAGTTATAGAAGACAACTTACCAAAATTGTTCTAGTTTGAGGCCAAAAACAAGCTAATTATAATATATTTATAATATATGATATATTATATTATAATATAATTATAATAGAAAACAATAAAGAAAATAGTAAAATAGCTCCAGAATTAAAAACAACAAAACAAAACAAAAACCTACCAGTCCTAGATTTCACAGGGAAATTCTACAAATCTTTACAGAGCAAACCATTACCTTACTACCCAGTGCTGAAAAGCAAGGGAACTTTCAAATACATTTTATTGAGTATAACATCAATTCCAAAGACTGATGAAGATGCATAAAATAGTACAGCTCAATTTCACTCATAAACATTGATGCCAAATTCATAAATTGTAAGTATATAGAAACCAACAGCATATTATAAAGTCATATGTAATGACCAAATAGCATTTATTCCAACAATGTAATAGCATTTAAAATTAGAAAATCCATTAACAAATCCATCATATTTATCTAAGAACACTAAGGGGATAAATCATATTATTAATCCCATGATGCAGAAAAGACATTTAAAAAAATAAAATCACTACAAATCCAGTGAAAACATTGACTAAATTAGAAAATTAATAGCTATATCTTAATATGAATACTAAAATCCTGCATTTTACTTAATGAGAAACAAAAGGCTTGAACAAATGGAAAGTAGACCATGATTGTTTTTGGATAGGATGGATTAATATCATAAATATGTTAATTCTCTTTAAGAGAGCAAAAACAGAAGACAACAAAATAGTAAAAAATACGTTTTTTTTTTGCATCCAGATAATTTGATTATAAAGTTCATTTGTAAGGACAAACAAATAAGAACAGTGCCAGGAAATCCCTGAAAAAGAGGAGCAACAAAAGGTGGCTAGTCCTGTTAATATTAAATAAATATGATAAAGTTCTATAATAAAATAGTATTGCATTTGCACATAAATGTCACAATTGAACAGAGCATCCAGAACCGTACCTACTTGCATATAAGTACTGCCTCTGAAATCAGTGAGGAAGACAGGCTGGTAAAATCTGATTATGATTATGGCTGAAATTCTTATGTCTGAAAAGCCATGTAAGAGGAAAATGGATCTATCCCTCACACCATACACCAGGAAAAATATTTAAAATTGATCAGAGAATTAAACGTCAAAAATGACATCATGCAAGTATTAAAAGAAAACATGAATCAATTCCTCTAAAACCTGAGACAGGGGAATATATTCTTAATTATGACTCATAATCAAAAGAGGAATAAAAAGAAAGATTTAATACAAAAAAAATGGTTGACTTGGCAGAATCAATAATCCAAAGACATTCCTAATGAAGTACATCCCTGGGATTCATAACCTTGTGTGATCCCCTCCCATGTGGAATTTGGCTGATTCCATGACTTGCTTTATGCCATAGAATGTGGTGGAAGTGATGGTATATATTATATAAATCTCAGGACGACCTGACAACTTTTGCTTTGGGAAGTCAGCTGTCATATAAGAAACCCAATTATCCTGTTGGAGAAAAGGGCCACATAGGGTGGTCTTAGATGCCACAAGGAGTGTTATGGACTGCATGTTTGCCCCTCCCCCCATATTCATATGAGGAATTCTTATCCCCAATGTGATATTATTTGCAGATGGGACCTTTGGGAGGGCATGAGGGTGGAAGCATGTTGGGACCAGATTGCTTTAGTGTGGATAAAATGAGAAGGCCATCTGCAAACCAGAAAGGAGGGTTCTCATCAGGAACCAAAGAGACTGTCACTTTAATCTTAGATTTCCTAGACTCCAGAACTATGAAAATAAATTTTTGTTGTTAAGTTGCCTAGTTTGTGATATTTTGTTACAGCAACTTGAGCTGACTAAGACACAGAGAAATAAGATTGGGGAGGAATGGCAGATGTATAAATGAAGAGGTTATCTTGCATATTTTAGCCCAGTTGAGTCTCCAGAGAACTCCAGTCCCAGTGGCCATCTGAGAGAAGAATCACTCAGCTGAACCCAGTTAACTTTCAAAGTCATAAAAGATAATAAATTCTTTTGTCTCTAAGTTTTGGGGTGGTTTGTTATATATACATGAATAGATGATCGATCAGATGGTGAACAAATGATAGGCAAAGTAAAAAGACAAAAGACAAACTTTCTGAAGTAAAGGTGAATAATTCACAACAAAGTTAATATCTCTAAAATATATGGAGCTATTCTAATTTTAGAGAAGAAAAAATTCAACAACTTTTTAGAAAACCGAGCTGGGGTTATGAACAATTTATTGAAAAGTAATGCAAAGATCCTTAACAATTAGAGAAAATGCTAAACATTATTCTTAATAATAAAAACAAAAATTAAAACTCCACTGATAAAATATTTCTCACCAAAATTTTGATAATATTCTCTTTTGATAAAACTGTGAGGTTACAGGCATTATTTATACTGTTTATGAGGAGGCAAAATGATATAACCCCACATGGAGAGAATTTGTCAGTATATTGCAAAATTACATTTGTATTTATCCAATGACTCAGCAACTCATATATGTTTGAAAACTAGGTAGATAGAAGTTGAAACCATGTAGATAAAAGTTCACTGTGGATTTTTTTAAACTCAAGGTGCCCCAAATTGAGGCCCCAGCACAGTGTTCCCACCCACAACTCCCATCTTATTCTATGCTGCCAAAACACAACATCAGCTCCTCAATAGTGCACTCTAAATAGGCAGCATGCTATTTAGTGTTGCACAAAATCCTGTGGTTGGAAAAGAAACCATTAGAACAACCATCAATATTTATTTTTATATATCCTTTATCAATTTAGACCTTTACATACATTTGATAATATACACAATAGAGTAGTTAAGAAGCACATGAATGTCATTTATAAATAAAAATACACTTACAGTGGAACATGATTAAATTTTTCCTGGTAAAGTTTGGACACCTCTGTTCCCATAGTCCCTCTCTTTGCACCTGGAGGCTGAGTCTGTTCTTAATGTGAACTGGCTCTGCCCAGAGCCCCACACCCCCACCCTGCCTGCCTCAAGAGTTCAGTGATGATTGAGGCCCTTCAGCATCATGCAGAGAAACTCAAGGTTCAACAGACTGCTATCCATAGTTCCTTCAGGCTAAAACACCGGTTGGAGAGGGGGTGGAATTTAGGTCTCAGGGGAATTCTTTCACATTAATACTATGTCAATTCCTCAATGGTTTTAACATTTTTCAGGTGGTATTCCAGCAACAAGGTAACAAATTCAATTAGTATTAACATAACACAATAGCTGTACAATAAAGTTATATATTAAGTTATTGTTGTACAATTAATGGCTGAATCATCATCATGTGTAACAGACCACCTTAAATTGTCAATTATTCTTTCTTAGTATTGCCTTGAAGGAAAATTAAGCATAATCAATGACACCAAGTGCTATCAAAATACACTTTCATCTGTTTCCCTTCCATTTTTATCAAACAACCTCATCAGCCAGGACACCTGTTCATCTTCCAGCCTGAACATGGAAATTCAAAGATGAAAGTGGTCTATCTGTGAAGGTACAGGACTCCAAGACCAGAACCAGTAAAGAAAACATCATTGGAAAATCAAGGAGGACTTAGAAAGTTTCTTTCCACAGGACTAAGTCTGAACAATACACACACAGAACTGTGTGATTACATTTATTGCTTTTTAAAGTGAATGTAACTACACAATAAATATTCCAAATAGCATGTAAAGGCATATTTTTCAGAAAAAAGTATTCCATCCCTGTGATCTAGTCTTCCAGGTTCTCTTCTCAAAAACATTGTTACCAGCCTTTCCTGTATCACATGCACCATTTCTTTCAGAGACTTACTCTGATCACTGGATCTAAAATTCCAACCCACCTACCTTTCTCAGTCTCCATATCATGCATGCTCTATTTTTTCTCTTACCATAGATTTTGCTCCCTTTTAACATGCATATAATTCAGTTTTCAATTATGTTTATTGTTTACTGTCTCTTTTCTCTAACAGAAAGCAAGTTGATGAAGGGCTGAGACATTGTATATTTCATCCATATACTCCATATGCTTAAAATGGGCATTGGCATTCAATAAGTATTTGTTGAATTGGGTGGATAAGTGACTGAATACATAGAGAAATAGTCCTTGCTTAATAAAGATTATGTACATGTATCTTTTTTACCCTTTAACACATTTTTTTTGCCCAAAAGGTTAACAAAGATACATAATATTAATTTTGCTTTCTTTTATAAATAGTATTTCTTAAGATTTTAAAAATTAGTACATATAATAGACCTGCCTCATTCTTTTTCAACAGCTGCACAGGATATAATGCATCAAATAAAATTTCTTTTACCACTCCACTGTTGAGGGACAAGTAAGCTGTTTAAAATATTTTTCTACTATAAACAATGTCCTAATGAATAAATACCCTTATGGAAGTCTCCTTACCCTCTAATGGGGGTGGAAATTCAAGCTCTCTATGTGGTTTCCCTGACACTGCCAGGATGGCAGGTATATTCCTATTTGGCAGGGATGAAGCCCCAGAGCCATCAGGCATTCTCTTACACCATGCTGATGGTGAGGGTGAGGAACACCTCATTTATCCCTGAGGAGTTTGAAGGGTAGACTCCTTATTTGGCCTTTGCTGATGGGGTTGGGATTGAAGGTGCAGTTTTATTCAATTTTTATTCAGTGTTTTACTGGAGTAGACAGCTTATTGTGTGTTTTCTGTTTTGGTTGGCTGTTCTTTTTCTGGACTGGAGAAACAGACTTATCCTGGACCTTTTTGTCTTCACCCATTGGCCTCTCCAGCACCCAGACCATGATATATGAGATAAAAAAAGCCTAAGGAACTCACCAATGTGTTGTCCCTAGGTTCCCACCAACCCTAGTAAGTCACCTTTTATATGCATTTCATAGATTTGTGTATTTGTTTTCTATATAGTGTCTAAATTTTCACTGGGTTTAGAGGTGCTTGTACTATACCTTTCTCTAAGTTAATGTCTTATAAATATAATTTTAGATAATCTAGGGAAATCTTGCTTAGAAAGTAGATATAATATTCTATAATATAATGAATTTCTGTATTTAGTACACATTTACTCATCATACGAGTGGTGCTGAGATTAATATGATTCTGCTTTTCTATCATTTTGTTCATTCCTTTCCTCTACCTGATTTTAGTTGACTTTATTTTTATTCTTAAATTCTCAATTACAGCATTCTAAATTCCAGCATTTTCTTTTATACACTTAAATATACTTGTTGAGTTGTCATATTTAAACAGTATGTTTTGATATAGTTCTTTCCATGCCATCCCATAACCATAAATAAAGAAATAAGATCAGCATACTCATTCTTTTCCACCTTCTCTTCCCTTCCAGCTTGTGCTTGTCATGTTAAAATCTCAATGTTCTTATAATATAAAATATTTGTATAGTCTTCTTTTATCATGTAACCATATATCCCACATTTATTTTAAACTTAACTCTAATTAAAATACACTTATGCTAATAGTCATTTTACCATAGATTTTCCATTTATTAGTTGGTTGCTCAAACTTATCTTCTAATGGTTTCTTCAAAACATTTTATGACTACTATATTCCTAGCAACTTTTTATGATTTAAAAAATTATTTTCCATTACACTATACTTGAATAACACTGTAACTGTGTCTAAAAGTCTTGAGCCATATTTTTTTCCAAGAATTTTGTAGGCATTGATTAGCCATAAGCTAACAATGAATATCTCTGTGAGGTATGATCCCAGACTAACCTCTTTCTCCCCAATAAAAGATCTCATATTTTTTCTTATATGCTTATTGGGGTTTCCCCTTGCTTATGATCAATCCAAACTAGTATTTCCAGGGATAGAATCTTTTCATTCAATCTGTTGCATCAGATCTTTCATTTCAGAGAAGAAATCTTGAATGTTATATGGGAATGTCTTTGTTTTCCATTTATATATTTGTCTATTTTTTCCATTTGATTGTTTTCACTCTCTCAAGTTATGCTCCATGTTCCGGCTGTTGCATCTACAGATTCCATACTATTACCTGCATTTGATTTGTTCTTCTTTGGTATGATAGGAGGTTTAATTTTCATTTCCACTTCTTTCTGAGCTCTGTCAGCTTACTTTTTATCTCTCTTTGTTGTCTTTTCATTTTTTTCTCATGAACCTTTGTATTTCTGCATTTCACTCACAATTCATAGAGAACACTTTTTCATTATGTCATTCGAATACTTGGAAGACATTATGGTTAATATTTTCATGTGCTCCATGACAAACTTTTCTGCTCTATGCTCACCTGCCTTCGTCTTTCTGTTCTTGTTCTCCTTTACCCTTCTTACAGAATTTGTACTACAAATGTAATCAAAGCTTTGAATGGTTTCATATTTTGTTTCTAAAATGAGGGGAGGTTTTTTATGCATCAGGTCCTTTGTTTGCTTCTCTGGTATCAGAGGAGATTTTTGTGCACCAGCTATTTTTTGGAGGGGGTATGGATTCAGGGGGTTAGAAAAAATGATTTCAGTTGGAAGCCTCCTTGGCCCAGAGAAAAAGTCCCTCTGACACAAAGTCATAGGATATGTGTATGTGTGTGTGTAGAGGTAGCTGCCTTTAGCTGCAAGACTGCTTACTGCCCAGATTTCCCTCTGTCCTCATGCAGAGTTGAGAAGATGATATGTCTCTGCACTTCTTGGTTTTACCCCATTTTTTTCTGCCATTCTATGATATCCAGTGGAGTTCAAGGAAGCTCCTGCTGCCTGCCTTTGCACCCAACCTTTGTTTTCCCACAAATGGTCATTAGTTTTGCCCCTCTATGTGTGTCATGAAGAAGTAGCTGTACTCTGTGACCCCAATCAAGAGCTGTAGGGCTCCAGCATCCTCTCTGCATGTCCTTTCACTGAACTTGACAGTTCTTCTGTTATTATTATGGTTACTATGATGATAATAATAATATAGTTTAAGACAATAAAGTTCTGCAGTTTTAAACAAAGATCATGTGTTTCTTTCTGCTTCTCATTTTTCTTACATCTTTCAATGGGCTTCTGAAAGTTGAAGAGGATATAAAATTCATCAGTTCTTATAGTAAGACATATACAACATAATTTTAGGCAGTTTTACAAAAGTTAGTCAAAGTTATTTTAAAGTTTTCTCCTAGTCTTGAGTATGCATAATTTTTTTTTTTCAGTTTTTGTTTACCCTCCAGTAAGCTATTCCCTCTCTAACTCTACAGGAATGAGTTCTTTCCTGTTTTTAAGGCCACATTTAAGGAGAAAGTGTTGTAAACAATGCCATTTAATTATATTCCCTGGCACCAAATCTGCTTTCACAGTTGAGTTTAGTTAGTGCCTGGATGGACAAGGTGGCCCCACAGTCATGTTACCTTGCTGGCACCTGGCTCCCATTTGTCCAGGTGGACACTGGCACCCTCCAGTCACTGGGTCACACTGTCCTGAGCCACAGGAACACTGTAGGATGCAGTCCTGCCCCTAGTGATCTTCAGGACAAGCTTCAGGAAGGAGCAAAACAAAACCAGATTTTTCATAGCACAACAGTTTGCCCGTCTAGATTTTTAAAAACTTGTAAATACATGACCCTTTCTTTTAATCAAATAGGTTTCCCTAACTTGACTTTAGTTTGTTTTTCAATTTAAAAAATTACTTTAAAAAACAAAACAAAAAAGGAACTCTTCAAATTATTGCTTACTTAGTGCAATGGCAGTTGACATCAGGAATTTCAACCAAATATCTAGTGTCAAACAGTTACATATATGATGTAAATGACTCTTATAAACTCAGTCTTGCATGACTCTCACAAATTCATCTTGCTTTACCACATGGCTGTTTTAGCATGTGTTTGTGTGTGTGTGTGTGTGTGTGTGTGTGTTTCCTTCTTAAGTCCACTCTAGAATATTAGCTTACACTTTATACATTAATACAGGACCCAATTTTCTTGCAACTACAAATATTCATTTATGTATTTGTAAATTTTTTATTTATTTAAAATAAAAAAATTGTTAAATTACATTTAGTACATTATGCTTAAGTGAATTATATTAATATAAACCAAACTTAATTGATTAATAAAATAACACATTCATTAACTTGTTTTGTTATAACCTCATTCCACAAATTCATTGAGATACATACTAAAATACAGATAACGCAAAGATAAACTAAATACTGTGAGAATCAAGTGAAGGGAAAATATAGTAACAATATACATACAAATGAATATCAGAATACTTTATAGTTGAAAGAGGTGGATTGAAAATTTGGCTCTGACCTACCTACCTAGTTGTCAAAGCAAAGAAGGAGATGTGCCAGTACAAGATCACAACTTCTGAACACAAAAATACTCCCAATATTCAGGGAAACCATAACTTTTGATGACACTTTGATCTGAGGAAATTTCTCCCAACCATCATCTTTGAAGAACAAAGGAACTGGTTAGAACCTTCCTTAGGATATGTGTATCAGCCAGATTTACCTCAAAGGTAACTTGGCCACTGAGACCTCAGAGAAAGTATCCACTGAGTTTCAATGTCCCACTATTCGGAGGCAGCATGTTGTCTTATCCATCTTTTATCTTTAGAACAGCATGGTACTGAGGCAGGGTAATTAAGATTGCTCTCATACAACGAAGGCAGAGCAACTACATGCCTGGGTGAAATGAGCATTTCTTTAAGCACATAACCACTTAGTACCCTGCCTGATGACAAAGTGATTATTCCTCCAAATAAAGGAATCTAAGTTCACAATTAGTTCTCTATCTTTAAGGTATACTGATGACTCTTTTACTGTTTTAATTGTGAAGTATAAGATACAGAAGAGTGCACGAAAACATAAATGTGCACCTGAATGAAGGTTCACAAAGTAAACATCCTCACCAACAGCCCTTGGGTCAAAGAAGACCGTGTTGCAAGGAATACCTCCCCAGTGTGCCCTGGCCTACTCATTGCCTTCCCTGTCCTCCCTAAAGATCCTCGTATTCTTGGGAACTGTCCAAATAGTTAGAAAATGGCAGATTGGATACAAGCAAACTGTATTTGCTGAGGATACCCCTGTAATGTCTAAGCCAGTGCATTTTTAAGGGTTCCTTTAATTTCACATCTGGTCCTTCAACTTCCTATCAATAGTTGTTTTTGTGATAGCTAAGGTCTTTGGATTTTAGGGAATGGGTTACTTTTTGCCAAGTATGGGAACTGTTTAATTTCAAGCTGGAAAATTGCTGAGGAGAAATAAAATCGTAGAACTTTAGACAGTGCGTTGGACATTGTGTGCACAGCAATCCCCAGTCTGTTCTGATGTAGCCCAACAGATTTTCTAATCCTGACCGGAGTCCAGTTTTGCTGGGGCAAGAAAGGATATGACTAGATGGCTTGGTTTGACTGCCCTGCCTGACTTCAGCTCTCACTCAGACTCCTCATGTGAGGACCCATCAACCTAGAATGCAGGTCACTTGGTGTTTGTGTTACTGCAGTAAATTAAGTAAAATCATTGCAACAGTATTTGTGCTGTAAGTACAGTTCTTGTAAACTTGACTTGAGCATATCCACTTCATAATCAGTAGAGTGACTCACATTGACTGCAGTCAGCCCCAATGAAGCCAGGAGGGCAGTCACAGGTGCTGTTCGTGGTGTCACAGTGGCTGCCATTCATGCACCGACACGCCCTTTGGCAATATGGACCATAAGTGCCTCTGGGGCATCCTGTGGAAGGAGAAGAAAACCATATGTGGTACTGTAACTTGAAGGAGTCAGTGTTTAAATTCATGCCTATAGGCATGTGATTAACTCAGCATTTCAGTGACTGTTCTTTTTGGTATTTTCAATCACCTTTAAGCTATCAATGTAGGGCATGTACTGTCTGAAGATATGAGATGATATAGATGGATGCTTTAGAAATACAGATGGGGACATAAAGTTCCTGATGCTGTTCATTAATACAGTATAAGAAACTTAACTTTGAGCTTCCTTGGAAATCTGCCAACTTCTAAAAAATGCTCAAAACAGGACACAATTCACCAAACTAGGCTATTTCAATCCAGCATAGATAAATTCATTATTTTGATGAATGCTTAAGTGATATAGTTTGCCTTGGCTAGAATGATCTGGGTTTAATACAAGTAATAATTCACAATGGCACTAGACAGAGAGGAGGCATCACCATTTTCTATTAAGTGTCTCACTTTACCTTCATATCCATGAGTGTGTGGCCTTTCATGATGATACCTGTGTAAGAAAGACAAATGGCCAGACTGAAAAATAAAGGGAGTCTGAACAGAAGAAAGAGTGAGCATAAGTCCACATTATGTGGGCAATTATTGAAAGATTAGAGATGCTTAGCCAGGAGAAAATGGAGCTAAGTAGACAAAACTGTCTTCAAAAATCAAAGAGCAGTCTTGTGGAAAAGAAGGCAGGCAGATTTTATCCTAATAAGGAAATACTTTCTGAAAGAAGCTGTCCCAGATTGGAATAAGCCGTTTCCAGGGAGGTGATGAATTTCTTATCTCTGTAGGAGCTCAAGCAGGGATAGGGTAAGTACATAGCAGAGAAGACATCGAGGGGATTCAAGCTCTTGGTTAACCTTGAAGCACTTCCATCTGTGGCATCCTCCTGCTCAACAACATGACTGGTACTTAACAGTCTGAAAGCCACGTACGTTTGAGTTCCAGAGAATGCAGGTCCGTCTGGTTCAACTCTTACTTGAAGATGAAGAGGCTGAGGCCTGCAGAGTGAAGTGACTTGGGATATTTATTGCACAGGATTCTGTCACCTGTTTAAGATAACCATCTTAATTCATCATATATTTAAAATATGGTGCTGTAAGACCTTTTGAATGCACTGTGGTTTGGGCCCTGTGTCTCCCACTTACTTGGGGTGTGGCCTTCAGTAAGGCCTTTCTTTGAGCTTCTGGCTCTTCTTTCCCGACAGGGGTAATGACACAGCCAGAGGGCTACTGTGGGAACGAGAGCGAACGAGTGGGGAATCTAGCGCATTGTTAGACTCATATTCCCAAGTCAATGGTCACCATTATTTTCATTAATGGTGGCAGGATCATTGGCAGGCACATAGCAAGATCCTTTCCCTACCTGCTTGACATGGTATTCGCCTTAGGTTCTCCTTGGGAAATCTTTCCACTAGAAAGCAAACTCTAAAAGTGACTAAACTCAACCAGATGGTACTTGCTTCCTTCCCTTTTATCCTGTATTCTTATGTAAAAATCAGATGGTAAAGAACATTTTTAAGGATTTCACATATAGTGGATTTTAAAGGTAGAAGCCAAATGATGTTTTTTACTGCGATCCTGATCGTTTATAATTCCCATATGTATCCTGGCCTAAAACCCACAGCACTCACCTAGAGCCTCAGACTCAAAGGGTGGCTGCTTCTTTACCCCCCCTTTTCTTCCAGTTTTAAAATAAATTCTCTGTGATGGAGATGGAAAGCAAAACACTACAGCTATTCATGACCAAAGTTGTTTCTCTATTGTAGCCATTGTATTTCTTTATTCCTCCCTATGAAAAATGATCGATTCACTTCATGTTCCCCCATTTCAAGGGAAGTCGGTTCTTTGGTATATAACATTCTTCAGTTCTTCTAGGAAGTAAAAGTGTAGATTTTTATAGTTGTTATCAATAATAAAAAATTGCTCTATATTAGAGAAAATATACATAAAATGAGTTGAAAGTATGGGGTTTGAAACTGTACTGCTGGTATGTAGCTTCTAGAAAGGAGGTTAAATTAATGAGTTGATTGATACAGAAAACTCTGTAGTCACATTACTGTGAAATGAAAGGTGGCATGGGTTTCCATGCAAATAATGAAAAGAGAAAGACCTGATAAAATGAAACTCATGTACTTATTAATGTGGAAAATGTTAAACTATGGGTATAATCATGGGCATAAAAGAATGAGCATCTCAGTTGAAAAGAAAAAAAGGCTAATCCATACTTATTTGATAAATACATAAAAGCCTGTATTTTGAGAACACTTTCATGTGAGTTGAAGCTACTTGGAAAACATTATTTCCTTCTGACATGTACTCATTTTGCAAAGTATCTTAACGTGGCTGTGCATTTGCTAGAATCATCTTCACTGTTCCTTCTTTGTATATAGAAAAAAAATCCCCTTATTTTTAGCCTTCAGCTTAATATCCTTTAGAAACTGGAACACTGAATTTGATGAAGTTAACCTACTAATGAGTGTACATCTGTTGAAAGTCAGTATACATGCTGACTTCTTAGCCCTGCAACTTATTAAATGTTTATCAAGAGTATGGTATGTATTTACAAAAGTGCCCAGAACTTTTAATTTTCCCAAGAATAAGTTATTTACTGATAATTCCACTTTCACATAATTCTGTAGCTCTGTGAAAGTTTGACTTCTGGAATCATGCACACATCCTTGCACAAATGTTCACTAAATTTAACAAGGAAACACATGCCCAGGGTATATTTATTTCATTTAGCTTGTTTGAGTGGAATTTGGTCTCCCTACCCACATTTCCTAAAGTTCCGTTTTGATCATTACTTGACCTTTGCTCTATCCTTTACAATTATTTCTCCCAGGGAATTCTGTTTCTCTGGCAAGGGATATAGAAGATGACTATTTTCTTTTTCCCTATCCCTACACTGTCCTCCCTCCTTGAAGAAGATTGACTAGGAGGAAGGTTGGATGTGAATTCACAGTTCTGATTTGTTTAAATATTAAAGGCTTCTTATACTATGATGATGTGAAGGACAGCTGGTGGTTTCCTTAGTAACTCAGAACAAGCAAGGCTGTGACTCTATCCTGAGGCTCTTAGCTCCAAAGCAAATGAAAAGCCTGAATCTGTTTTTCACAGGATCTATTTTCCTAGTATCTGACCAGGTTCCTCACACATACACTAGCTGTTGTTAAACACTTTTATTTTATTCTTAAAAAGGTATACTAAGATTTGTTCTTCCTGGATTTTTGTTGCTAAAGCAAGAGGATGAAAGCCAAGCTTCTATTAATGTCTTGATATCTTCCCCCCTGGCATGGGGGAGCTATTCCATGACCCATGTTTCTCAAAGCACTCTATATTATATGTGGGTGTATTCTTAACAATACTGCCAAAAGAATTGCTCTTGTTTTTAAAGGATTCTAATGTCTTAAAATCTCTCAAAGAGAGTTTTCATAAATAGTGGATATTGTAAGTTGGAGCAATAAAAGATGTCCAGGGTCTGTAATCACTTTACAATATCTCATTGGTTATAAAAGACGTTATGAGTTTACATCTACTGGGGAGTTTGTTTTTTCCCACATGCTCCCCACGTTGAGACTGACTTGCCCATTATAAATCATGGACAGGTGCTGAGAGATTCCTACGGCAAGTTTGTCTGTTTCCTCTGACCTCTGCCCAGAGAAAAGTTTGGTTCTCCACTCTAAACGTGAGAATAGGAAAGCCCAGTTGTTTTTGGCTGCTGGAAGTTTTGCTCTTGAGCCAGCTACACCTTTTATGAATATTTTCTTGAACCTTTTTTCATAGTTTAAATTACAGTGGATGTTGCCAAGGAGCCTTTTGCTGCAACTTCCAACCACGTGTTGCCTGAAACTAAGCCAAGCTGACTAGTCAGGCGCAGCTCCCCAGCTCAGCCTCACCTTAAAGTTGGAGCCATCCTCCTCCAACCCCAGGTAGCCTGCCTTCTGAAATGAAAGCACTACCAGCTCTCTGTAACTGGATTTTATTTTATTCTAAGAAAACAGCTTTCACATCAAGAAGAAATTCTTCCTGAGAAATGTGACAGAATCAAATGTGAGGAGATAACTGTCTCCCAGGACAAGGGTGTTTGAAATTCACCATAAACCCAAAATAAGAAATTGAAATTTTACTAAGTCTGAATAACTGCAATGGCTATGGGTTCCAAACAAAATCCTAATTGAAATGATTTTCATACCTACTTCATTGTGTATTTAGCTGGTAATATTTGAAATTAGGACAAATGTGAGAAGTGATATTCAAAATATATATTGTGTGGCTTGTAGAAAATTAAAATCAATAGCTTGACCAGGAGTCTATGTTTTATAAGTGGCATTTGGGGGAAAAAGCTGAAAATCATCCACATACTTGTAGAATCAGGAAAGGAAAGTGGAATTGATGTGCTACAGGAGTGACTAGGAGGAAAGGCAGCAGGTCAAGCTGGGGGGAAAATAAAACTCAGGCCAAATCATTTTATTCTTAAACCTATGACAAGTACATTATAAATAATTACAAGCTTAAAAATTAAGTAGCTGACTGAACATTTTAACATGTTCCTTGGGACATTTTATCATATGTTCTCCTGTGACCATTTTCAATGTTAAAATGTCCTAACAAATCAATATAAGATGCCTGGTCTAAGGACTACTCCTTGTTACTACCCAACAGTGAGCCCGCTGGCATTCTGTCCTTTAAGCCACTCACTGTTTTCATTCCAGAATAACAATTTGTTTAATTTGTTCCTAAGCACATACTGGAACTAACTTACTTTATGAGTCAGCTTAAATATGCTGCCATTTGCTGTATATTAATTTATAATAATCAGTTCATATTCTCCTCTTTATGTCTTTTTCTTTCTTGCCTTTTTGGAGGGGATTTTTTGAATATAAAGGCAAATTAGGAGAATGAGTTATGTAAGTATGTTTTCAACCATTCAATTAAAAATTCTCCCAGGGTTTGCTATGAATTAGAGGCCCAAATCAACATTTTCCTTTCAGCATTTTGAGTGATGGCCCACACTATCAGTGTCTCCTCAATAAATCACAACTAAAGTAGAGCACACACTTATGGAGATGACATTGGTTTCCATGGCAGCCAGGCGGACAGGTGCATCTCCCTGAGACTGGGTGACACTCCTCATTCTCAGCCGAACACTGACACACCTGCTTACAGTCCTTCCCATATGTGCCTGCTGGACAAACCAAGGGAAAGAGGAAATGTAAACCCAATGAATTAAATTTGTCTGTGTAAATATAGCTCTAAAAGTGAAAGTGGGGAAGAATTTATTAAATAAGACCATTGCCTACAGAAGTGTGCTGCCCTTTGGGATTTAGGTTTCATTAAATTTACTTGGGGATTACTTCACTGTTTGATTTTGTTTTGTTCAGTCAATTTGTGACCAACTGTCAAGGGCTGGCTGCAATTTTCTTGTCACTGAAGAAAATCATAGGGTGATGTCAGGTAAAATCAACTAAAATAATAGTATAATTCATGAGGGACCACATATCTGGATACAGATATTTTTTTCTAGTGCAGCTGGTTTAAATTCTCAAGGTTGTTTCTCTCTGCACATTAGCATGTACTGTATTTGTGCCGCTTGTCAGCTACTCTGCTGGGTGTGCTATTTTCTTTTTCAGGCTGAGCATTAAAAGCTTTCCCTCCAACTTCTAAATAATATCATGCCATTTTTAAGAAAATAAAAAGGCTTTCTGGGTATTCTTCAGCTTACAAAACCGAGTCAAGTACACATTTTAAGTTTCATGGTTGTGTCTAACGGCAATTGAAACAAATTCAGGAAAATTAAAAAATCAGACAATTTTGTAATTATATCCTGCAGGTCTAAAATTGAATAATAATTTCTGGATCAATTTCCTTTTTTATTACCTAGGGGGGTTGGCATCATGAAAGAATGAACCTGTTGTAAAAGACCTCACATTGTAGAAGTTACTGGCTTGACCTCTGTGTGCCTGCTGTTGGTGGCAGTCCCTGTGTGCCTAGGCGTCACTTGTTGTCTCAGCATCTACTCTCCTTAAGAATATTTCATCTTCCAGTTTCCTTAAGTAAAAATGACAGCTATCATATAAATTATACCATGGATGTTTGCTTAGAATTAAAAACAAAGATTAATGAAGCACAGAGCAATTAATCAAAAAGGTTTTTTTTTTCCCCCTCTTTCTTGACTGGGATATGTACAAACAACAGAGAATCAGGTAGAATCTGACTCAGTATCTGAACAGCTATTTATGTAGTCTGTTGCTGGTCTTGACATTATTTTATCTAAGAATCACTGATTGTTCAAACATATCATCAATAAAGCATTTATCCCGAACCTGCCAGGTATGACAAAAAGCACACCTGGCTTTACGCCTGAAAAGCTTATTAACTTTGTTTGTTAATAAGTGGCTAAGTGACAAGTACTCATGATGGCATTTCTGAGGTGACTAAGAGTGGACATTTGTGACATTCTTACTTCCTTCACCTGGTTGTTAGTAAAAACATGAGGGCATCACTATGTTCCACTATGATGTGACAAAAAGGTCTCCCTAGTGGGAAGTTTCTAACAGGAAAGGCTGACAATCAGACAAATCAAAATATGTTTCATTAGAGGCTTCTGATAACCTTAGCAAACAAAGGCTGCAATTATTACAAATTCTTCCCATCACTGGGAAGACCTGTTTCTGTCATGGGGTTACCTTGGTCTTCCCATAGCAAATATGGCCACAAAACCCTGTGCTCTGTGGAGATTAACAACGTTGCCAAGTCAAAGTGGTTGTGCTGAGCACAACAAGACTTATGTACTAAGCTCCATTCAGTATCCCAACCTATTTAACCACTTCTCAGCTGGAAATATAGGGCCAGCTGACATAGGCCTTTGAGGGAGTGACATTTGGCTGGTCTGCTTTGAGAGAGAACCATCATGAATATCATGGCGAGCTGCAAGCCTCCACTGAAGGTTGTATGGTCTAGAGGAAATGGCATGAATTTTGGTCAGGTAGGTCCAGCACTGCCATTCACCTTATCTTTGGCTTTAAACTAGTTATTTAAGCTCTAAGACCCTTAAATTCCTCTTCTGAACAATGGGACTAATAAAATCTATCTCACAGGTTGTAACAAATGGGAATATCATAGTATCTCAATAAAATTTGTTTCTTTTCCATTGCAAACCTTATATTTAAAATCAGAATAAACTGTTTCATAAAGGTGCTGTATTTGGGCAAACACTCTATAGTGTTTGTATCTATATATATTCAGAATCATTTTAGGAAAAATTATCTAATATTTAAAGATCATCGTTATATGAATCTGCTATCAGGAAAAATTATTTCTAAAAAAGACATTGCAATCACATGACAAAGTTTCTGAAACACATATTAATAAACTGTATCTATATTCTCATTAACTGTTCAGTGTTTTGTAGCTTTGAAAATATTAATCACTTCTCCATCCCAAGAACTCAGGCACATCCTTAGCTTTGATTCTTGAACTCCAGAGGAATCAAAATTTCAAAAGATATAAATCATCTACCCATGAAAAATTGACTTCTTTATGTTCTTAAAATCAGTTCTTAAATGGATATTTAAATGTCATTGAAGAAATTTACAACTTATGTGGCAAAGCAATAAAATGAAAATGGAAATAAAAGCAAGAAAAAAGCATTCTGAATGTTATCCAAATTTTTTGTAGAAATATAGGTTACATATGCATCATGAAAAACATCCATCAATTGTCACTTGGGCAAATAATGATGACTTTGACTAAAACTTCAGAGGTAATCAATGTTAATGCAAAGCCTACCTCATGTCCTCTGAAAGAGGAGGTGGTATATTCATTTACTGCCTCATGATACCATGTGTACTGCATTATGGGGCATGCTTTCAACCTATCTTACAAGACACGCAGAATTCTGGAATGTTCTTTTTCAGCCCAGAAAGATTTTATGGATACCTACAATGTGCCAGATCCACAACTGTGAGAAAAAAAAACATGATTCTTGCATCCATTAAACTTGCAATAGTGAAGAGATAAACACAACAAAATAGGCATTAAAATAAAGATCTAATTTAAAGCGTCATAGGAGTACAGGATTCTGTGAGAGAGAATAACATCAGGGATCCCACATTAGGCTGGTAGACATGGGATGGGGGCTGTTTAGTTTCACATAATTTCTTTGAGGAGATCACCAACTGAGGTCTGAAGCATTCAAGAGAGTATGTGGAGTAGAAAGGGTAAAGTGAGGGAAAAGAGAGTATGGGGAAGGAAAAACTTGCAGAAGGAAATACCAGATACATAGGTTACTGATATGATTCCCAGATAGTATGTTGGCAATGGTATGTATATATATTAGACAGTAGTCAGGCTTACCTTATTGTAAACATTTCTGCATTAGTTTCCTATGACTGCTGTAAAAATTATCACAAAGCAATACAAATTTGTTATCTCATACCTATGGAGGTCGGAAGACTGAAATCAAGGTGTTGGCAGAGCTCTGTTCCTTCTGGACACTTGAAGGGATGGTCTACTTTCTTAACTTGTCCATCCTCTGGAAGCCATCTGCATTCCTTGGCTATGGACCCTTCCTCCATCTTCTAAGCCAGCAGTTTAGCTTCTTCTTCTTTCTCTGATTGTGTACCCCTCTTATAAGAACATTTGTGACTACATTAGGCCCACCCAGGTAATCCATAAAAATCTCCCTATCTCAAAATCCTTAACTTAGCCACTTCTGCAAAGTCCCTTTTGCCATGTGAGATAACATATTCATGGAATCCAGGAATTAGGATGTGGACATCTTTGCAGGTTCATTATTTAGCCTACCACAATCTCTGTATTCCCATATGTTTTAAGCACTTTATTTTTATTTTTATTCTTTATTTTTTTTATTTTGGTACCATTAATCTACAACTACATGAAGAACATTATGTTTACCAGGTTCCCCCCTTCACCAAGTCCCCCCCACATAGTCACTGTCCCCCCCTTCACAGTCACTGTCCAGCAGCGTAGTAAGATGTTGTAAAATCACTACTTGTCTTCTCTGTGCACTTTCTTATTTATCCCTTAAAGACCATGTTATCATATTGGGTCACGTTGCCAATGATAGCCTGACACACAACTCTTCATAGAAATCAATACAGTTACCAAATCGTAAAAGCTGTATGATACAAAAGATTATACAGAAAAACTATCACCTAATTGTGCCTCTTCCTAGTTGAAATAATTCTAGGCAACTAAATGCCCCAAGGCCTTTGTGGTGGCCTCTGTGTATATTTAAGCTGTTTCTCAATGTTGAACTTACATGTTACTCTTTGAATTCACCAGTGAATATACTAAATATCAGGAATGAATTGACAGTGACTTGTTTTTTCTTTAGGTAGAATTTATATTTGACCATGAAGATATTACCTGTATATGGATAAATACTCAAATGATTTTTAGAAGGGGAAACATTGCATTTTTTTACTTGTTGGCTTCAGGCATATGATTAATATTTATTAAAAATTGAGGAGTCAGCTTTGCTAAGGTTCAAACTCAGACATAGTCAGTTAGAGAAGTTGGTTAACCTGGATAACTTCATTTAATTCCCCCTCACCTAGTTTTACAATAGGTCAAATTTTCTAATAGTTTTTTTGCTTCTAAGATATCTTCTTCAATGTGATTTCTGAAAGGTAATTCATCTTTACTTTATTCACTAAAATTTAAAGATAAATGAGATATCAACTAGAGAATTTAATGAGTCTGTCTTTATTTAATTGTCTTATCTACTGCTTTATATAATTATTTTCAGTGAGCAACATATCAGGCCGCAAAGGATTTTATGAGATGGCATATAGAATTTAAACCATATGTATAAGAAAACTCAATGAATTGACTTTTTTGTTTTGAAATCTACAACTGTCTTTGCATTTAACACAGCACAAGTAACTTCTTATAGTAAGGCCCTGTCTAGCCTGGTAAGAAGATTCACACTGTGTAGCCCCAAGATCACAGTCTCTTCACTGTGACAGTTACAAACTCCAAGACCATATACAACAGCACAGTGTCACTGACAAGCTAAATAAGCATAAGCAGAAAAGAAACATTTAGATTGTCAAAACATATACTCATCGTCCCACCAGTTGAAAAAAAAAAAGCTGATGGCTTTCATAATGTGTAGAGAGGTACATTCAAATTTCATCTAATACTTTGTTTCTCACAAATTGGGATTGACCTTTGGTGGCTTATGACAGCATATTTTGCTCAGGTCTTTATCAAAGGCCTGGTGATAGATCAACTGTCATCTACCCGTTCCTCAGAATGTCTTTGTATTAAACTAATGGTCCAGCAGAGCAACCAGCCTGACAGGCAGGTTATTTATTTGCAATCTGGTAAAAGAACTGGCAACTTCATTGTTTTAATTGTTCATTTTTCATGGCTTGATGCATTAGCTCACCCAGATCTTTGTGCTGCAGTCAGAGAATAAATATAAGAGAGTCAGCTCATCAGAATGACTGGGTCCATCTTCAAGTTCAAGAGGCTGAGCACAGCCTTGGGGAAAGGGCTGTGATCACCAGCGCCCCATAGCATTTGGAGATTTTTTTGGTCTTATCTCTGTTCTGCATCTCTTTCCTCTCTTTCAGGAAGACCTATGATGTCAGCTACTGACCTGATTGTTTCTTGAAACAATATTCCTGGTTCTCACAGCCCTATTAAAAGAGAAGCCCTGGAGTGGGCCTAGAGACTCCATGTCTCAGTCAGGGTGGGGCCTGCCAGAAAGAGGCCCAGAAACCTCAGAGATCAAGATACCATCAAGGACAGATTTAGCTCAGGTCAGAACCTCTCAGAATCACCAGCAAGTTTTTTGCTAAGTATATATGGCCTGGCTCCATTCTGGGAGATGTGGTTCTAATTTAGTGAATCTTTGGTGAGGACTAAATATATATATTAGGCAATAGCACTGCAGGAGCTACAGAATGTGGGTACTTTAGGGGCTCAAGACTGGAAAGCAACATGAACAGATAGATCAGAGAAAATAGATGATCCTAAGACAGTGAGGCTGGGCTGGGTCCTGAAAGCAAGGTCCACCTGGTTCATCTCTTTTAGTCTGGACTCCTGAAGTACTCCTCATATGAAGTACAATCCCTGAGGAAGTGTTTGGAGTGTCTTAGTGTAAGTCGAAGTGATAATGTCCCTTTTTGCGGTGGATGCCTTATGCCCCAGTCACCCTGGCACACCACTAGGGCCTTGGTGACGGCTGCTGCCCCTTCTATGGACCTTAATAAAGGCTGTCCTCCAGATGTGTAGATAGTACAAATGAACATCTAGCAACAACATTTCCCCTTCATCAGTGCTCCAGATAAAAGCCAAACAATTAGTCAAAATTCTAGAACTTAAACATTTCCATTATATTAATACCCACAGAATAAATGTCCTTATTCTGGAAAACAAAGATTAATTTATTCCTACCTGTTTTTCAATCTTCTCTTGTGTTTTATTTAGCTACTAGAAGGTGAAAATAAGAAGCATGATTAAAATTGTGGTGTGGAGACTTTAACTTCCAGCAGATGTTCCAAATGCAGGAACTGGGTGGAGTGAGTAAAAGAAGGAGAGAAGAACAGGTAAGAGTAAACAGATAGCAGGCAGGAGAGGAAATGGCTTGGGGCCCTGAGGAAAGGATCATGGTTAGAAGAGCTGACATGTTCTGAGTGCCCACCAATGCCAGACCTATTCTAAGCTCGCTACCCATACTATCTTCTTTGACAACCAAAACAACCCTGTGAGGGAAATAGCTATTATTTTTTCATTTTATAGAGGAAACTAATGTGAAGTGATTTTCCTGAAGCTTGCACAGCTACTCTAGAGTCATCATCGATGACTCACTATCATTTTCTTAAAAATGACATTATACTTTTCCCCAGGAGTTACTACACGAACAGGGCAGATACACATACCCCATTGGTTTATGGGTGTTTACAGAAGGACCTATGATCCATATCCTTACCTTATTTCACAGAATCAGGATAGCACAGTGAGAAAATAACTGGACTGAATATTGGATGCTACTGAATCTTACCCAAGTTATTCTGGGAAAGTGACCTCCTCTCTGAGAGCCATACTGGATTTTGTCATTTCTGTAGATTAATTTAGTTTTAAACTTCAGATAATTTTTATTATGAAAATGATCAGCAAAACATCTCCAATGTTGGAAATCTGGTACATTCTAAAGTATATGAGTATGATTAATCTAAGGGTATCATAAGTTGATTATACTATATTCAAAACCATAGTAACTGATTGTGGATAAAATGAGAGTTCCTGTGGCCAGGATTCTCACCTGGCCTTGGTTGACTAGCTCACTGCACACCTGTGGGCAATATACGGCTGTTGAGTCTATATAAAGAGCTCTGCCCAGTGCTCTGGGTGTGGCACAGTGGCAGGGCTACAAGGCTGTAGGAGAGCAGAGCAGAGGCTGGAGTGGTGGCAGCGCCGAGGACAGAGGCCCAGAGGACAGCTCTGTGAGATGGCTGTACAGGCAGAGAGGCCCAGAGGACGGCTGTGCAGACAGATGGGCCCAGAGGCAGAGACCGGCTTGCTGCATGCAGACTCTCTCTGAGTGAATGGGATTTTAGTGACTGACCTACCACCTGGAAATAAAGTTGGGTATAACCCATTTAACCCAAGAACGTTTTGCTGTCAATTTCTCTGGTCACATTGAATCCATAGCAAACTTGCCCAGGGCTGAAACCCATTGGCAAGACACTGATAAATAAGATTAGAGCTTATATGTTTCTGTTCCTCTATGAAACAATTATATCTGAACTCTGAGATGCTATGTCACCAATCACTGCTCTCTTCAAGATCCACAGACTTTAAAGGGTAAGAATGGTATACAGAAAGGTCATCCTTGTCCAGTCTGCTGAATTAGTAGCTCACACCAATTATACCTGTTGCAGGAATTCTCACTGGGAATGGTAATAAAATCTCTCAGTATTGTCCTCTTAGAACTCAGAGATTGGATGGTGAGCAACACGGTGATTTGACAAAGAGGATAGGACCAGGTAGAGGGGTGTTTACACAGTAGGCAAGAAACCTTGGAATCCAAAATACCTGAGTATTTATGCTTCTGCTCTTTTGTGTTAATACTACTTTAAATACATATATAAGGTAAAGTTTATAGAATTTAGAAGTAGCATAATTACTAGTAATTATTACCTTTTTTTTCAGATTTCCTACAAGACGAGAGGAATTGCATTTTGACTATTATACTAGAGTGCTAATTTTGGTTATCCATACAAAATGAATCTATAATGAAAATTTTCTTCATATTAACATTAAGGTTCATGAAAGTCAAATATATTCAAATACACTAATGAAACTTCTGCATCAGTGGTCAACTCAAACCTCACCTGACAAAAACAGTTGCCTAATTTGGCCATCCTGAATATTATTTCTTTATAATTACAGAAAAATTAAACATCAAAAATATAAACACAAGGAGGTATTTAATATGACTTTGGACGATGCATTAAAATCAAATAACTGTGGTGGAGAAACTATATTCTTGTCAGTTCAAATCATAGATCATGGCCTTTAGGTCATGGCCTGTGAAAACAAGTGCCTTTTCTTAATGCAAATATTTTGAAGACAGATGTAAATTTTCACTCAAACATCCACTGAGGCTTCGTTCACTTGATCTGCAAATATTAACTCAATGCTTACTATAAGGCAGGCACTGATTTTATTTAGGAAAAACTCAAAGTTGACAATATCTCAGCGTTTTCTTTATTTCCAAGTCACCACTTTGTCTGAATTCTTTTGAGAACAAGATGCTTGAAGGAAACTGGCCCCTAACTTTTCTGAATTGTTCATCTTGACTTCACCTACATTAACTGCCAACTCTCCAAAACAAACTCCAATTCAGTGAGTAATAAAATATTGCAACTCTCCTTGAAGCTTTCTCTTCCTAATGGTAGCTGAGTTGGTCCAAAGTAAGGGACTGAAACGAACTACTTCACTTTATCACTCTCTCCTTACATATTGTCCTAAATAAGTCACATTCTTTTTTAATAATTTGAAAGCATTTTTATTTGTGCCCTGGGAATGACTAGAAGAGCTTTTAATATTATTAAGTCTAGATCAAATCAATCCAGTCTAAACAGGGCATGGGACTAACACTTCTTTGACCATTCCTCCTTCTTACCAATTATTCACGACTATATTGGTAGCCTTGTTAGAAAATCCTTGACATCTAAGATCAGAAGGTCCAGACGAAAGCCACTTTCATACATTTTGCTGACAACCTTTGAACCTAGCTGCCAAGTCAAAGCTTACCATTGCCTTAAAATCCAAATGGTGATTCATTGTTTGCAAACAGAGAGACAGATTACCATTGTTAACTTGACTTTAGCCTCTAACATCAAGTCAAAACTGCTCGAAGACATGGGCATCTTAACTAGAGTAAGACATAAATCAAATTACATTCAACACCACAAATAAATGAATGGTTGGCATCTTGTGAACTGTAAAGTGCAGTGGGTTTCCCTTGGAAGATGAAGTTGAGGCTGATGACAAAAGACCCCATTACTTAATTGAGTTGAATAAAATATGGAGGAACAAACTTTGTCATGGCTTCCAATAGTTTGCTGAATAAACAGGGTCATTCTGAGAGCCTGCTAACTGCACAGTTCTTGGGAATAAAGTTTTTCTAAGATTGTAAGTGAGACAACAAAAGAGGAACTACCCAGGAACAGGGATAATGCCATCTTCCTTTCCTTGCTGCAGCCAAATCAAATCAGCAGATTCAGATTCTACTGTTTTGATCCTAGGTGGAGGATTTAGAGCAAGATAAGAGTAGAGGGAGAGAGTAAGAAGGCTGCTACAGAGAGATGAGAGGGAAGAACTTTTTCCAGAAAAGACGAACAATTTTAGTAAATAAAGGAGGTGTAGTGAGGTTAGGCCAGAGCTAAGGCCAGGCCAAACATGACCATCAAGTAAGAATTTAACGAGCGTGTTAAATCTCATCATGTCATGAGCTCAACTGCAATTTTATTAAATGTTGGTTCAACTATATTGAGGCACTGTAGATCCACAATTGAGGAAAAGAAAGACTTGGAAATTTAAATACTAACAGATCATTATTTTTTTTAGTATATGACACTAGCCCCACTTTTTCCAGTGAGTTTTAACTACAAACTAGCGGTAATTTTTTTTTAAAAAAGCTTATAAAAAAAAATCCAGGTTATAAAGCCAAAGTAAATTAAAGTTAAATGTTGAAAAATGTCCAATATTGATGAGATAATACGAATCCTAATATTTTAGAAGATTGTATTTATTTTTTCTGCTTCAGATCTGGGAGGGAAGACAACTTTCTGTACCAGGCCAGAAATGTGTGACAATTCAATATTATTGCTCTTGAGATCCCTGTACAAGTACTGATTTTGCAAAACAAAACCTTTTTGGAAATTGTTCTAGAGAAAAAAAAATACGCTTTTCTACACAAACAGCAAATAAGCTCTTCACAGGATTTTTCCCAGAATGCTCTGTAATTCAGTTTTCCAACAAAAGATGATACATCCCAGAAACACTAGAGACATTTCTCCTTTCAATAGTTTGCCAAAGTATAAGCTCTTGTGAAATCTGAAGGTTTTCAACATTGGCAAAAGCTAGTTATTTAGAAACATATAAGCATTTCTTTGGGTCTTGGGAGAGTGCAACTTAATAGAAAGTGGCACACACATGTACCTGAGGATGCCAACAGTATGTGCATGCATCTAAGGACACAGGCAGGACATGCACACCCTTCTAAGGACACCAGTGCAGTCAGGTACCACTTACTGTGACGTTATCAGCCTACTGTCAAAAGTGTTAGCTGAAATATGAAAAATTCAATTACTCTTCTGGTTATTGTGCCTCTACTAGCTGTCTGACTATTTGCCTTTTTGAATTAATTGAGCTGATCAGCGGTGCTTCTCTTTTGGAATTCAGCTTTTATCATCTTTAAGGACTGGAAGAATATAGCTTCTTTCCCAAAATAACAATTTAAAGATAATGTTTTTAAAGTAGATATTTTTGCAAGTCAGCAGAGACAACGAGACCCAAGGGATAATGTCGAGCTTTGACTATACAAGGTTTGAAATAAAATTCACTTATAATTCAGAGAAAAATAATTCAATGCCTTTAAATTTAAGTCAACACACCCACGTATAAGGCATGGGGCAGAATAGTTCTCTGCACCCCCACCGTGGACAGTCAGTGAGGCATCAGGATGTCTGTCCCTCAGACGGACTGAGAGTGTAATATACTTGGTGACAATTCAACCTCTGAAAGTCCATCTGCACAAGCTGAAAATGGAAAATAACAATTCAATTTTCATTTCTCCCTCCTTCCCTTTCCTTCTGTCTTTCTGATGTAGCTCCTGTTTCTATGTACTGCTCCAGAACCTGGTAAACGAACCAATTCTCCTTCTCAGCTTCTGGATATAAACTTTCCAACCACTGGAAAACTTTTTCATTTTTTAAAAGTAGTTTCTCCAATTACACTGAAAAGCATTTGACCCTCTGTCAAATTATTCATTACCTCTCTAAGATAGAACATGGAGAAGTTCGTGCATAATATCTGTTATGGAGAATCTGTAACAATTTCAAAGTATTCAGTCCAACAGTTATTTTACACGACTGATAAGAAATTACTACACAGCTGGAATTTCATGATCCAAAATCACACTTTTAACACAGAAAGTTACAGCACAAAGCAGAATAAATTCAAGTCTGTTTACATAAATATCTTTCCTTTCTGGTTTGTATAAATGTATTTTTATTAAATTATTATTTTTTACAATAACATCACACTCAGGAAATCATCCTATATCCATAACTTATTTCTCACAAACAAAAACCATATTCATGTACATAACTAACTCATTTTTTTCTGATTCACATATATTTTCTTCTTTGAGCAATGCCATATTTTTCAAGTTCATAAAAACTAGCAGTTAATAATAACAATTCTGCCTCATTTTACCTACTTTACCTCAAATATATTAGTCAACACCTAAAAGCAGAACTTACATAAGAGAACCTAAAAATTTAAAGACCTAAAAAATACAGAAATTAGTGAGATGCTTCAGTGAGGCTGGTTCTTATTAGTTGGAGTAGGGACAGGCAGGAGGGGGCTGTCTGTTTCTTCAGTGAGCACCAGACAGCGTCCAGCAAAATCCCAGGCCCAGGAAGGCTGGAATATGGGCTTAAACACATTCTATTCTAAAGCTTGAAGTATGGGTGACCAAAACCAAATCACACACACACACACAGAAAAACAGAGCAGACCACTAAATTGAAAGAAGTAGTGAAATTGCATTCTGTACATCTGATGGCCCCCTACTGCTCCATTTTCCACAGAGGAATTTTGCATTCACACAGAACCGGAGACACTTCATGTAAGTAGGCATAGAAGCCACCTATGAAATACTGTGTTTAAAAATATATCTCCTGTGCACTGTTCCCTAAATTATCCCCCTGAGAGAGGCTCCCCTTCGGATCTCTGAATAATCTCTATTTATATGCACTTTCCACACCCTGGAAGACAGAATCAACTAACACTGAAGTTCAGAGTATCTCCCTTCCTGTGCTGATTAGCGACAAAGCACAACACAGCCAGGTGGAGGGTGGATGGAGGAAAGAGGGACTCAGATGGGGGCAATATGGCCGGGGAGGAGCAGGGAGTTGAGGGGGTCAGCTAGGGAAGCAGTCAAGCCCTGCCTGCTTTGCCGTCCTCCAGGGTGGGCTTGTCCCTTGATGGGATGTTTTTTGGGTCATGTAGGATATATAAGGTTATCACCAGAAGAACCAGTTTTCTGTCAGTGGAAAATAAACAAAACTGGTACAACAAACTAGCCAACTTTTGTTGTAATAATTTTCAGTCTGCCACTTGGGTGTATATTTAACCTAACAATAAAAATATTTTGGTTGGGAAAAAGTACTTGACACTTCAATTCTGGGCATTTTTTTCTTTGCTAAAAACCAAGAGGAAAGGAAGGATGTTATAATTTAGGGTGGAGAGAAAAGAATGGGCAAATTGTGATAGATGGTCTCTAAGGAGAAAAGGAGAAACAGGCTCAGTAGGTGAAGAAAAATTCCGGTAAGAAACTTCAAGATTTCTTTCTGAAATTATTTAAACTGATGATCCTATTAGTGATAAAGTACAAGAACACTGTTCAAAGATTCATTCTTATCTTGATGGTAGAAATAACAATGTCCGCCCACCTTATTTCACAGAATCTTATAATAAAAATTTTCAAATGATCTGAAAGTATTGTTGAAAATACTATTCCTTTAGATACAGCACTAGTTTTATTGTCACTAGTTTATGGAAACAGCAGGTCAGTTTGCCCAGTGACGTTTGTTTCTGGAACGATTAGCAACTGCTCATCCTGCTTCCATCTTCTGATATAATCTGTAAAACACTGTACACAACTTTTTCTTTTTCAATTTTACACTGAATTCATTAGTTAAAGTAATTTGTCATAGACCTAGAAAAATTTTAAATTGCTGTCAAGATATTATTTTTCCTTTAACAAATTGGCAAAGATTACAAGATCTGACAGAGCCAGGGTTTGCTGGTGTCAGGGCAAAGAGGCACTTTCACACATGGTGTGACTGTAAATCAAAGCAAGTTTCTGTCTTTTTTTTTCAGACAGACACAATTTACAACAACTTAAAGTTTTAAATGAACACACTCTGCAATTATGCAGCTAGGGAACTTAACATACAGAGAAATTCTCATGTCTGTACAAAAAATAAATGCAAGAATATTCATGACAGCACTTATTTAGCAAATACTGAAAACATTCTGAATGCCCATTTTTAGGGGATTTATTAGGCCAGTCATTTTAGGGGTTTACAATAGAATATTCTGAAACCACATGGAAGTGAAGGTGGATTGATAGGAAAAAATGTCTACAGTACATAGTTTAGTAAATAAACAAGACATAAAGGGAGTGTTTGGTGCAATCACATTTGTGTAAAAAAGGAACAAAACTGAGGTAGGGGCATACTAGGGCGAAACTGGCAGGGAAGCTTTCCACTCTATACCCTTTCGTACCAACATTTTAAAAAAGTATTTTTACTTACAATATGTTTATGAGATGTATGAGATATACAATACAATAAATTTCAGGGGAAATCATCTACCCTTCTCCCCCTCCAAGCCTGGCCTAGGTGCATAAGGAAGGCGGCCGTGGCCCTCTAGTGGAGAACTTTAGCGATGTACTCCTCTTAACACTACTGAATGCCACATTCTAAAGAAATTCCAACATCTACATTTACTTATGGGTAGAATCAATTAGAATTTTATATCAGGTTACATCACAAAAATATAGACATCAATGCCCTCACATGACTTCCATTGGCTGTGATTATGAAACTGTGATTATACTTCCCTTTTTAGTCCTTACCTGTTAGACATACATGTGTATTTACTGTTGAAATGATATGACATCCTTGATTTGCTTTAAAATATCCAGGGGGGTAAAAAGCAGTGATTCTCTTGAGTGTTACTCATGTCACATGTTGGATAGAATTTGGCAGAAGGGATTCTCCAGAGACAAGGAGGCACAAGGGATAATGTTGGGCTTTAACTACACGAAGGTTTGTAATAAAATTCACTTACAATTCAGAGAAAAGTACTTCAATGCCTTTAAATGTAATTCTTACTTTAAAAATTTTGGAAACATCCTGATAAAATTTCAATTTTTGTGTATTTTCTGTGTGCAACGTGACAGTACCCACCAACTCACTGTATTTCATGGGAAAAGTTTGAGCATGTCTGTTTGCTTTATAAGTATATTTGCTAGCATAGACATTTCAATTACTCTGACTTCTAATAATTGCAAAAGCTTGTTGCTAATTAAAAACTAGTGGTTGCTTACGTCAGTCTCTAAACTAGGATCTATGTAGGCAGCTGTCACCTTAAAACTGAATCATTGTATGTGAATAAAAAGGTGCTTATTTTCATGGGCTAATCTAAAACATTTCTAACTAGAGAAACTATTTCAAAACTATATATGGCTATGTCAACCGCCAAATTCCCTTGGTCCAGCTGAAGGCGTGCAGAGTTTCCTGTCAACTTGTGCTCTGAAGCAGAACAGTCTCCAACCCGACCACTGGGCTTGCTCCATATTAAGTATTGGCTACCCTGGAAATGTACCGTCTCTCAGTGTAAAACTCCCCAAAGGGCAATTCAAATCACATTTAGAATTTCCTATTTACATTGCAATAGCCATGGCAGAAGTTTGAACGTTACAGTCCAAATCTGGCACCAAATGCTGAGTGTGTTCAATGGATTCAGTTTCAGAATTCACTTCACATGAGCATATTTTCATCAAGGGAAAGGGGGAGGGAGTGTCATGGGATAAGTTCATGTTATGAACTCTGATCTTAACTCTTTATCATTTCAAACAAGTAAACTAGTGTTTTGCCCTTGCAAGAAAAAGAAAAACTTACCAGAACACTTCATACAGTAACCTTGCTTTTAAAATGCATGTGCAGGAATGCAATCAAGCAAGAACAGGCCACTAATATTTCCAGCTAAACCTTCTGTGTGAGAAAGTGAAATTCAGTTACAACAGGCTAGCAAATAGAGGTCATTTTCCTTAAGAGGCAATTAATTTTTTTCTAGACAAGTAAGGAAGGTGGCTAATTGTTTTTCTTTCTCAAACTGTGTCCATCCTCAGGAGAAATTTGGGGACATCATTTTTATCTTCTCATTTCTTTTTTAAAACACATAATTTATAGGGAGAATTTCAAAGGATATATATTCTTTATAATTATAGATACATAGATATAATTTTAAGCAACCTTTGTTTTATGTGCCTTTTGTTTGGTTTTGCCATTTTTTGGTGTGTGCTATAAAAAATGATCTACAAGCAGAAAATGTTATTGTAACTGGACACAGTCACACACATGCATACCATCTTAATCTTCCAGATTCCAAGTCCACCCAACTGAGGTGAACTTGAAAGAGCTCCTCCAGACAAAGTTGAAAGGTAAACCCGGCGTGAGTGGCGCTGTTTCATGTCGTTATTTAATGACTGGGTAGTTGAGCTCACACCCACAAAAGGTTCCCTATTTCAGACATGAACATTTATTTGCAGTAATGATGACATGTGTAGCTATTTTTACAATTAACCACTGAAATAATTTATTTTGACCTACTGTAAAGGTGCTTAATGGCAATGTGTATTACCATAGACTTTTAGGCTCAGAAAAAAAAAATACTCCTATTATCTGACCTTTACATAGTTTAGAAAAAATAAACATCCCTTGACTAAGACTGCCTTTGAACAATATTGAATTGGAGATATAAGCCTTAATTTACAAAATAATAGAACCCATTTGGGGCTGGGATTATATGTGTTACTATCACATGAAGCACAAGAATTCATAAATATATTTGAAGAGAATAGACCTATCACCCTATGGAGTGTTCTTGGGTAGAAGAAAATACATTATTTGTTATGCACAATCCACTGGGTTAGTCATTATTTTTCTTTCAGAATAGCAGAACTGATAAAGTTCCTTAACTTTCTCACCTTGACCCAAATCCTGCCTTTTCTAGGAGGGCTACCTGGACCTCTCTTTACAACTATAAACTGTTGTACCTACCTTGTACTTCTGATCAAAAATTTAAATCCATGAGAATGCTTTGAACCAGTCACTTACACTGGGTTTTGATTATACATTAACATTATCAGGTTAACATATTAGATTGAAATTTATACTTTCCTAAATAACTGGGATAAATCTTCTTAAAGACTCAAAATTCACTTCATAAATTTTGTTCCATTTCAAGAGAGAAGCAGCTCCTGTTATATAACAGCTTCAGAGAATGTAGAAGCTGAATACTTCAGAAAATATGTAAATTAAAATAGTTAGGATTTCTTTTAAAAATCTTAATGTGGCTTTTTCTATTATACAATGCCATCTTGTTTTAGCTCCTACTGCCATCTAGTTAAGAAAAATTCTATGACCTCCCTACCCCACACAGTGGCCGCCATGGCGTTATCAAACAATAAGGAACTTGGCATTGGACAGATGTACCTTCTATCTGGCTCTCCAAAATGAAGATGACAATATTTGCCGCATATTATGCTGCCAGGTATTAGAGATAGTGTTTAAACAACAGCTGGCCCAGGGCCTGGTGTAGAGTTGGCCACAACAGCAGTGAGTAGCTTTACTCCTGAGTGACATATGGCTAAGCTAAGGGACAGAGGTCAAAGGCAGCAGCCCAGAGCTGCCAGAAGGAGAAGTGAAAAAGTCACAGTTAGAACTCACCCTGCTTTTCCAAGTCCTAAACCTTAGTTGTTCATTCAAGCACAAGGATTAATCCATCTCAAGACTTCCCAGTTTTAGTTGAGGTATAGATTATTCCCATAGGAAGGAAAGGTTTAGCCAAGTTGCTCATTATGCAGAAACTACAGTATGTAAACATTTGAGAATTTACGTGAAAAGTGCTTTTTAACAAGACAGAGCATGGCCCCTTCTCTGTGCAAAGCCCTTCAGTGGGGCCCCATTTCATGTAGCGAAAATCCAAAGTCTTACAATGGGCCACAAGGTCCTGTACAGCAACCCCTCCTCCCTACTTTTCTCATTTCATCTCTATGGCTATTCCTTTCTGTAAACATACTCCTGGCCTTTTACTGTTCCTTAACTCTCTCACCTTGATGCAAATCCTGTCTTCTCCAGGAGGCCTATCTTGATTATTCTTTACTATAAAAATTGTTTTGCCTACCCTGCACTCATGATCCCATTTACTTTACCTGCTCTACCTTGTCTTTTTCTAATAGCGTATATCACCTTCTCTCATGCTACCAAATACACTTTTTCATGTTTATCATCTGTTTTCTCCTGCTAGAATGTAAGCTCCAGGAGGGCACTGCTCTTTGTTTTGTTCTTGGGTCATCCCAGGGGCCTAGATTAGCACTGGCCTGAAAACACATGGGCCTAGGACATTAATCAACAGTTCATGGAAGAGTACACTGGAAATGACAGCGTATGTAAAGATGCAAAACCTCACCAGTAATCACAGAAATGCAAATATAAAATAATATTTCCTGTAAAAGTCTGACACAACTTAATGCAATAAAGTAATGCAACTGAAACTCACCTCACTGGCGGGCCTGGTTCGGAGAGCAATTTGGCATTATTAAACAAAACTGAAGATGCAGTACCTGATGACCCAGCAAATCCACCCCTGCCACATGTGCATGAGGAGACAGGCACTGAGATATTTGTTGAAACGCTGTTGGTAATGCTAAACAATGCATCGGAACAGCATTGGGGAATGGAGAACAAAGTTGGAGCCCATTTATTCAAAAGCAGGCTTTTAAGCACTTAAGAGAAATGGATCCAGTCAACATATATCAATACAAGACTAACTTACAAAATAATGCTGAGTGACAAGACAAGTTTCAGGTTGAGGAGCACAATACGAAGTTATTTGTGAATGAAAAATTAAAAAGTAATGCTATGCAATTTCAGATTAATATATAATCATACAATAATCACAAAATAGCACTGTGTGTTGTTACTGAATACTTTACTTAGTCTTTAACTCTGTAGAGTGCTCTGTGCTTTTATAAGGCACTTCCACACATTCTACCACACCTTCTACCTCAGTGTCCAACGTGTTCTCTCACCAGGTTTCTGACTTCACTCCAAGTTTGGATGAAGTTCAGTAATCCTGCCCCAGGTACAAAGAATAGCAGGTGGTGCCTCTGAACTGTTTCCACGTTGGTTTCACATAAACGAGCCCACTTTAGCTGACCATAGAGGCTGCCCTAAATCTCCGAAGTTGCACACAATGTTTGCATTAAATAATCTAGGTCATTAGAGTTCAGCCATGACTTTTCTAAAGGGCTGTTTTCATAGACTTTATCTTGTTCTGTGTGACATATCTTCAGCAATAGACCATTTTAGTTGTTATTTGTAGATACTGCTCTCAGTTTTGCAGGAAATAGAGCCATACTTTGGTTTAAATGCTAGATTATCAGAGAGAGACCAAGATTTTTTTGATATGATCTAAATATGTGAAGCTTTAAGTATATAAACAGTTAACTCATACACTTTCTAGAATGCCAGCAACTTCATTTGTTATTTGAAAAAAGGGCAAAAAAACATATCAGTTTCTAAATGCTCATTAAATGCATTTTTTTTTCATTCTGAAACTATCCAATTTTTCATCAAATGCTTTACCTAGGGTGGAAATGACCAAGAAGCTCTCTGGCTCCCAGCACAAATTCTTCACTTTCTAAATGTGAACATGTCTAGAGTAAACATTGATAGAATGAGATTAGGTTGGCCCTAGACAAAACTGTTAAAAATACACAGTTGGTCTATGTTCTTCAAATTCACCTAAAACTTTTCTCACTGTAACTCTGAGGAACAATAATTCTCATCTGACTTTCTGTAACTTAGTTGTTAGCTAACTTGGTGTTTATTAATTTTATTAATTTGAGTCCATGAGTTAATCTGGGGAGTCATGATCTCTCTGGAATTATTAGTAAAAACGAATGTGCATATATATTCTCTAGGGAGAATTTCAATAGCTTCTGACAGTTCCTCTAAGATACTGCACACTCATAAAAGTTAAAAAGTAATGTTTTAAGAACTGGGCATCACTTCTTTCCCAGCAGTGGTTTTCACAGAGAGCAAAAGATTCTGATTCCTTGGCTCAGTCTCTGAGAGATTATGATTCAGTTGATCTGTGGTAAGATTCAAGAATCTGCATTTTATTAAACACCAAAACACTGCATTTTATTGCACCACTTGATGCAAGTGGAACCTGATGCAAAAGATGACACTAATCTACAAAATAAAATTAATATTTTTTTTAGTGTTGCTTTCATGGTCTGTGTCTCTAACCAATCTTTTTAGTCACCCTGTTTCATACCTTAGTTATACTGTCAGGCATTATTTGTTTGGTTCCTGGTTTCTGTATTTCTCCTGCTCAAGAACCATGTAGAAATCTCTAACATATATGTCTGTTTTCCTCCAGTTCCAAGCCAAATTCCCAGTATTTGCTGTGTGCATAAAGAGGACATCATGTTTTTATCCCTACCAGGAATATATGCATTTTAGTGAGGTACTCTCAAGACCCAAAAACCCATGAAGAGAAAAAGTAAAGGATTCCTACCGTCAAAACCCGAAGCACAAGGTAGGCTACGGGACAGCACACTTTGGCTAGGGCATCTTCATTAAATCTGGAAACACATCTGAAGATATACCTCCTCAAGAGAGCCTGCTATTGTACAAGAGGGTAGGACTCTTTGTAGGCACTGGTACCTGCGACTAGAATTGCCTTCAGCTCAGAGTGAACACTGGCACCTCCCCAAGAACTAGGTCTCCAAATAGACAACCTTAAAGATACCATTACCACAGGGCACACTGGCATTTTACTGGATTTGGAAAGAAACCACAGAGGAAAACTAAGAATCTATCTACACTTGGATTTGTCCTTAAAGTCTTTCAGAAACTCTACAAGTTCCAATGAAAGAAAGCAGCGTTTTCTGAATTTTGGATGCCGTGATGCCAATGATGTCAAGCTGGAAGGAGCGTGCCCAGCACAGAAAATTCACTTGGTAACTCCTGAGCCAATACTTACTCTTCTATTAATTTATTAAACACTCCTTTTAGAGCCATGGATTAAACAATATAATTATATCATGATTTTTGCCCCAAATTAGTGCCTAAATTTATTTATAAGCTTGATGTTTTTGAGTATTTTTTATGCTTCTAAGAAAAAGCCACAGGACAAGTAATTTGTATAGCCTCAGGACTTTTATTCCATGTATGCTGTGAAATTTGTAAGATTTTAAAATGTTGTGAAAGCATATTTCACTGAGAAGAAATACCATGTATTTTCTTTTTAAAGCATGCATGGCAACTCAGGGATGCACTTTTTAAATTTGGGAACCTTTCAGATTCTTGACCTTTCTTCAGCTTGAAGCTACTTCACTGCTGAATAGAGTATTTCCCTCATGTGTTGAGACACTAGATATCCATGCTTTGTACACATGTACTTATACATATAGTGATGAAAACACATGGACACAAATCAATGTAAGTACAAGACATGCACATGGCCATAAACGTATGTTGAGATTGGCATCACAAGTTTTCCTAAGTGTCCACAATCCATCCCAGAGATCACAATCTGGAGGTCAGCAGACTGAGTCAAAAGGGTAGATACATTTTCATTTTTCAATTTAAGCATGCACTTAAAATGGAATCTACACTTAAAAATTGGAATATTTCACTAAAATTCTGATTTCTGGCTCTTCCTGAAAATCACAAGTCCTGCAGCCCAGGGCCAACCATCTTGCATGGCCACATAGCCAATGGAGTTGGGGAGGGGCTGAGTGACAAGGCAGGAATCTTCATGCCATTCCAATATTCCTTAACATTTCTTAAAGCTTTGAAAGGAGGGCTTTCACATTTTTTGTTTCCCTTCATAAAACTGCATTTTTAATGTCTGAAAAAGTGATCTTATATACAATATTTACTATATTAGACTGCTGCTCCAGTATGCTCCTATAATTCCCAAAGACTGAAATATTTATTGCCAATGGATGATAGCATCTCCTGCAGGTGCAGTTAAAGAGAAAAGAAAGAATAGGCACAGCAGCTGACGGAACAGGAGAGCTCTCGGATACTGCGCGTCCACCTTCCCAGAGGGAGCTTGGGACCCTTCCCTTCCATCTTCCTTTGGAATTGTTTTCTGGGGTCAGGAGCAGATTTGCTAAATTAGCTCTATCTTGGGAAACATGTGTTAATCTACCCCAGGATAGATATTATCATCGATAGCAGTGGTTGCAAACCTTAGCAAACATCAGAATCACCTGGAGTGCTTGCTTAAAGCACAGATTTCTGGGCTCCCCCTCCAGAGTTTCTGATTCAGCTTATGGGATGAAGCCAAAGTTGAATTTGAATTTCTAACAAGTTCCCACCGATGCTGAGTTGCTGGTCCTAGGACTTCAGTTTGAGATCTACTTGCCCATACACACCTATAGAGAAATTTTCAGATTCCCCTGGACACTTGTAAGTGCCAGATTTTCAGAAAAGGTCAATGAAGGTAGCATCTCCTAACAAATGTCCTGATGGCATTCACCAGGCAGAAGCTGAATTCTGACTAATTATGCAGAATTATTAGAATTGTACCTGAACTGCCACTTCTACATTGCCACCCCGTCTTACCACCTGCAATAATCCATGGACTCTCGGTGGTATAACAGAGGACAAACGAACCAGAAAAACACAAACAATACGTGGATTATTACCATTTTATTTTTCATAAGTAAAGACCATTTCTTTTGCTGTATATTTTTAAAACTAGAAAGGGATCTTTACAACCACACGGTGGCGGTGTAATCACGTGAGTGACAACCTCACGGCTCCCGAGTTAGGTTCGTGAACCCATTCTACATAAAGAAAGAATTCCAAAAACTAAGCATCTGCAATTTGGGCCTAACAATTATTGGCCCGTAAAGTGTAAATGACAAGTTGTAGTCACACACCTCTACAAAAAGCCTCAGTCAGAGCTCTCAATATTTTTACAATGCCTCAGACAGAATACATTTTTCCCCTCTGCCGTTGCATAGTGTGAAAACAACTTCACAAGAACAAGCAACAGATCATTTCATGCATGAGCTATGTAACAAATTCAATCCAAAATAACTCCTGCTTCAGTTTAGCAAATTACTGTGTGATAGCAAATTCACTTCCAGACTTTAATCATTTTAAAAAGTGATTTTTTTTTCTCTACCACTGCTTTATTTTAGGTATTTGCATGTCCACGTTTCTCGCAACCAAGTAAAACTGACCTTTTCTAGATTTGTTTACCAAGGTATCTGCTCAGAATTTTTCTTTTTATAGTGAGATTTTAAGATGGTATTATGTCTTTGGTGTATTTTAATTTGGCCGGTAAACTATTAACCACTATTTTATAATCTATATATTCCCAATATTTTATAAGGTGTATAGGATTCTTAGGAGAACAGGGTCCTAAGGTGAAGGATAGTCCACTATTTTATTGCCTGTCCTATACCAAAATATTCTGTACTATCCACAGAAATGGAAGCTTCCTTAGGGAGCAGTGAAGGAAGGGATGGCTTAGTATTAAACACTCCCTTATTTGTACCTTGATGTGATGCTTCTGGTCACTTGAGCAATGGACACAGTCAAGTAAGACCATTGCAAATGCCAGCAAATATGGGTGTCAACAGAAGGGAACAAAGAACCTAGAAACTTCCACATGCAACATGGGGTTCAGTTCAGTTTGTGAACAAAATCTGCCTTTGCCAAAGATGATGGACCTAAACACATCAACAACCAAATTAGAGTGAGAAAGAGAGAAACACCACTTTTCCCACAAACTGTCCCTCTCTGTCCTCCTGAACATCTGCAGAATCCTCCTACCACACAGACATCCCCACCGTGGTTTTGGCTGCTGACCTTACATTTAGGATCAAAGGCTCCCTCTAGGCATTCTGAACCAGACAAAATACTCTCTGGGGAAGTTCCTTGTGACAGAGATGTCCCCAAATGCAGGATCTGAGGAGGAAGGTGTATTAACCAAGAAAAAGACAAGATTCAAGATTTAAAATGATCTCCCCAAATGCAGACTAGAGAAGTTATTAAGACACTAGGTGGAGGAAGTAGCTCCTGTTCTGCTGTGCGTTAACCTGCACTGCCCTTTAGCGCCAGATATGTTGGGTGGAACAGCAGCTCCGAAGCCCACCAGCCCTGCAGTGCTTCACAGTACAGCAACAGCGGCTACAGGTGCGGCAGTTACAACTCCCCAGGTCCTCATTGCGTTCGATGGGCTGCACACAGCATTCAGTTTCTTCTTTGGCCCATATCATCTGGGTTTTTAACGTGCTCTCCTGTTGAGCTCTTCCACATTCAGCCAGCGTGTTTCATATAGGTGTCCTACCAGTTTTATTTTCTTCCAGAATCTCAAGATCAAGGTTTAAAAGGATTGATAAGGTTTAGAAAAATGACGCTGTGCAGAAAAATTAGCCTCATGCATATATTCAGTCATGTATGGGGCCAAGCCTGTATGAGGTAGGTGTTCTTATCTTCACTTTGGATATAAAGAAGTTGAGGCTTAAGAAAGGTCAGGGAACCTGCCCGTGGATTAACACATCACTAAGGGGCAGTGCTAGGATACCTATGCAGGACGGTCTGGTAACTCTCCAGCCTGTACTGTTAAGTATTAACAGGGTTAGAAAGACTTGTCAGTCATTCCACTTTCTACCTTCAAAACAGTTATTCCTTCTCTCTTGCGTTCTCTTCCCATATGAGGACTAAACAACAGATGATCCATTTTTTTTGTCAGAGCATATATTACAGGCAGTTTATAAAAAGTAGATTCTTTCTCCATGTAAATGCTACTTATTTTTAATACTGACACATATGTTAACATTTAAAAAATATCCCATGTGATATTTATATGTGTAATATATACTAATGATATGATGTTGGATGGTTATAATTTTATCAATGTGCAATTACGAGGATTGCTATATGAGCTATAATTCTTTTTGGCAATTCAATCAGGCTTCAAAATTTCAGGAGTTTAACTCTCCTCATTGATTGATTTATTCATTATTTATACCCCATCTATTTCCAAAAAAGAATTTAAAATAACTTACACAAAAAGGAGAAACCCATAAAATAGAATCATTAAAGCAAGGATGAAAGAACAAAAACCATGCAATAAAGAGACAAAAGAATTGTGCCGAAAAGCTTAGATTAAAAAAGAATTAATGTAATCACACATTCTTTGTGAGTTTCCAGAAAGCTAAAGCAAAAACAAACTAGTAATAGCACCATTTTCTGATAAAAAATACTAATTTTTTATAAAATCTACATATTTTTGTACTGTTAAAATTACAATGTTGACTTGTATATGTGGTGTGAGGTAGGAATTAAGTTTTTTTTTGTTTTCTATGCAACTATGCAAGGGACCCAGTGCCATTTATTAAAAAGACTATTATATGTTCAGCCTTGTTCTCATAAACTGAGTCTGTACGTGGGGGTCATTTTTCTGAACTTTTTATTTTCCATTGGTCTCTTCACCTATATCTGAACTAATACTACATTATCTTATAATAAAAGTTCTCCAGCTCCGTTCTTATTCTTCAAGATTGTTTGGTTCTTCTTAGATCTTAGATCTTTGGTTTTTCAAATACATTTTAGAGTCAGCTTGCCAATCCCAGAAAAACTGTAGGGATTTTGATTCTGATTGAGTTAAAACTATAAATCATTTTGGGTTGAATCTTCCAATCCATAGCCATGGTATTTGCCTCCATTATTTATTTATTTATTTATTATGGAAGTATCATTGATATACAAGCTTATGAAGGTTTCATATGAACATTGTGGTTTCAACATTCACCCGTATTATCAAGTCATTACCCCCCCCCCCATTGTAGTCACTGTCCATCAGAGTAGTAAGATGCTAGAGTCATTATTTGTCTTCTCTGTGCTGTACTGCCTTCCCCATGACCTCCCTATATTGTGATTGCTAATTATGGTGCCCTTCAGTCCCCTTCTCCTTCCCTCCCTAACCACCCTTTCCAAGCCTTTCCCTTTGGTAACCGCTAGTCCCTTCTTGGAGTCTTCGAATCTGCTGTTGTTTTGTTCCTCAGTTTTGCTTTGTGTTATACCCCACACATGAGTGAAATCATTTGGTATTTGTCTTTCTCTGCCTGTATGCCCTTTATTATTTCATTCTTTTTAAATTTCCATAAATAATATTTTGTAATTTTAAGTCAGAGGTATTATGCATATTGAGTCTAATTTCTTTTTTGATATTTGATATATTCTAATACAATTATAAGTGGTATCTTTTAAAAAATTTATTTTCTATTTGTTTCTGCTATGTAGAAATAGTTAGTCTGTTCATTGATATAGTATCCAGTTATCTTGTTAAAGTTATCTATTCTATTAGTATGTACTTTCTTTTATGTTTCTTAGCTACATAAGCATGTCACTAGGAATAATGGCAGTTTTATGACTTTATTTTCAGGAAATCTTTTTCTTAACTAATTATGCAGGATGGGACCTCAAGTGCAATACGGTAAAGAAATGATGATAGTAGTATCTTTGTTTTATTTTCCTAATTTGAAGGAGACAGTTTCAGTATTTACCACAACGTATGATATTTGCTGCATTCATTTTTATAGATTTTTTTAAATATCAGATTTAGAAAGTTCTTTTCCTTACTTGCTAAGAGAATAATATGCATATGTATGTGTGTTTTATTATAATGAGCATTGAACCTAATCACTTTTCTGCATCTATTAACATGATCATATAATTTTGTTCTATTTTTTTCCTTAATACTGTGGTGCACTACACTGATTTTTCAATTGCAAAACCACCTTTGGATTTCTGTTACAAAACCCCCTTGGGCAGGTGTATTGTCCTTTTTATATATTGCTAGATGGATTGTAGATTTACATGTGAAAGATGGGACAATAAAGATTTTAGGAAAAAATATAAGCTAATACTTACAAGAGCACGAGGGAGCAAACTGGCTTAGTCAAATCTTCAGGGATTGAGCCTGCCTGTAAATTCAAACATAACCTCATGAGAGACTGAGCTAGAATCCCCCAGTGAAGTTGCTTCCAGGTTCCAGACCCTTAGAAACTGTGTGCGCTAATGTTTGTTCTTTTAAGGTGCAAATTTGTTGCAAATTTGGAGTAAACTGTTATGTAGCAATAGATAACTAATACATCCAACAATAACATAATGTAAATTATGGAATAATCATAAAATGAAATAATAAACAGCAATGTGTATGAGCAAACTGCAACTATATGCAACATGATAAACGAATCTCAGAAACAAATTTAGTGAAAGAAACCAGATACCGACGAGTACATACATTATGATTCATTGGAATAAGGATCAAAAGCTGGCAAAACACATCTATAGTGTTAAAAGTCAGGATAGTAGTTACTCTTCCATGAGGCACAGGGGGGTTTCTAGGAATATCAACAATGTTCTAGTCCTTGATCCGAGTGTTGTTGATATGGCTGTGCTCATTTTGAAAAATTTATTGTCTCCAACACTTATAATTCATTCACTATCTGTAGGTATGTTACAATGAAATAGTTAAGTTAGGTTAAAAGGTAATGTCTCATGTGAATTTCTGTATATGAGTCTCTGAACAACATAATGAACTATGGTTTGGTGATAGTTTCTTCAAAGTGCAGAATCACTTTACATGTTGTCATTTCTTATACTGATGCTTGATAAAAATCAAGCACAAAACAGTGAATCATTGTATCATGAAGATGATTCTCCAGGGAGTTAAATAAATGAGGTCCCAGTATATAGTTTTCTAATAACCAAATTTAATTCTGAGATATGCTTAGCAGTGCTTCTCAAACTTTAATATGCATAGGAAATACGAAGGGGATTGATTTCAAATGGAGATGCCCTGCCTCTGTGCCTCCAGAGGCTGATTCAGCAGGACTGACAAAGGGCCATGGATGTGTTTTTAACAGATATTCCAGTGAAACATTTTATAAAATACTGAAATAGAATTGTACTTGTGTTTTTTGAAAACCCTTGGTACATACTTGAGTTTGTGAGTTCCAAATAGAAACGTTAGTTTAACTGCGCATAAACGTGGTGTTTGATATTTTTAAAAAATTCTTTCAAAATGGAGGTAGATCAAATAAATAAAGTCTGGATATAGAAGCTCATACTTTCAGTGTCTTTGGAGAATAAAAATGATATGAACTAAAAAGAATCACATATACTTTACTGATTCTAATGTACAGCGTCACTTCTGTTGCATGTAGAGGGATGCTAACTACTGAAGATATGCACCTGCTGTACAATTAAATGTCAAGCTAACATGAACATCTCCCTCCCACAACACACACTGAAACGACCATCTGAATAGCCAATTCTGAATCCTCGGTTAATAAGACACAAGTTCAGAAAGCTCACACATCTCAGCAAGATCACAGTGGTTTCTTAGGAAAGATAAACAGTGGTGTGTCTGTTCCTATGTGTGTCCCTCACTACAGTTCACAAATCTTTTCTTGTCAGTGGAAAAGACTGTAGCAGGGGAAGCATGTGATTCTGACTCAGAGGGAGGAAAAAGCAGTAGCTCTCAAAGGACAAATATCCAAATAACCTGTTTTCATGCAAATATACTCAGAACAAACAAAGCAAAGCAAAAGGAATCCTGAAGACATAAGCTATGTAGGCAGAATTATTTATAAACTGTATTATTCTGAAACTGCCCAAGAGGCATCAGCAAGTCTTTAAAGGTCCCTTATGATCACTGTTGTAAGTACTGCTGGAAATAACATACAGCAGCAATAAACCATGGGTAGCTACAGAAGCAGGCATACCATTTACTTTACCAAATGGGGTTTATTTGTCCTCTGTAGTCTCCTCTTAATAATATGAGCCCCAAAGTGAGGTCTGTGCCCAGATTTATGAAGTAAGTGAAAATGGAGAGGTCCCAGGTCCTCATGCACACCAGCAACTCTGTAACTGTGCAACAGCTTGCTGGGCAGGGGACGTGGCTACCTCTGTGTTCTGTGCAATAGCTAGACCTGTTGGTGCTCATTAAATTTTTAATGGAGATGGCAACACTACAACCAATAGAAGATTATTAATGCAGCTACCCCGGGTGCAAAATTATGGGCCAGATTTTGAACACCCTCTTGCTGAGCCCATGGATTTCTGTATTAGAACTATCACATGAAGGGATGTGTAAATACGCTTATTAACATTCTCGCCCTCTATACAGTAACTACTTGGGCCCTGTGAGCCAAGTACCATCTCCCCCTCCACTGGAAGTGACCTTTAAAATAATCAGTAATCAAGAAGGTGCTTCAGAATGTCAAATAGCAAGCTGGCAAACTGACAGAAGAGGAGTAGGAAATGCATATATCCATACAAATGCACACACATGCACACATATATATCCGTCTGTATATATGTGAAAGAAAAAAAGAAGAAACACTTTCAGAACAGGCTACTTTAAAAATCAAGACCATTTAGTAGAGAAATAACATCTGCTTTAACCTGAGCAAGATAACAATATGGAGCAATCTAGCTATTTTCCTCAAATGCTAACATCACCAAAGGTAGAGATAATTCAAAACCTCATATCTCACTTTCGACCTGTGGAGCTTACACACAGTGAGTAAAAGAATTGGTGTGATCCAGTGTATGAGGGGCTATTAATATTGTCCCTCATAATCTGAGAAAGCAATTGTGGCCCATTCATGGTAACAATGTCCCCAGTTCTCCCAGCCCTGTATCCCTGTCCTTTGCAGTGGGACTTTCAGCTCCTCCCTTCAGGTGGCGGAGTTGATTTCTCCACCCCTGGAATCTTGGCTCGCCTTGTGACTTGCTCCAGCCAGTAGACTGCAGAAGAAGTGATGGTGGCCCATTCTGAGGTGAGTCCTAAGAAGCCATCTAGGGTCAGCCAGCCTTAGCTGACCTGCCAGCTGACTATAGACACATGAGAGAGTCCAGATGAGTCTGGCTAGACCAGCGCTACTGCCCAGTCCATCCTTGTGAAATAATACTCTTTGTGTCGTTACGTTTTAAGGTAATGTGGCACATGGCAGTAGCTATGCAATCTTGCCCAATGTTATGGTGAATACATTACTTCTCTAAATATAGGATAATTTTTACATTCGTGTCTTGGTCCTAGATTGTAGGCATTATTATCATTTCTGTTAGCTCACGTGAGATAGAGTTCTCGGTATGTTGTACAATTACTACAACTAATTGCTTTAAAAATCCAGACTTCTGGTAGAGTGTTTTAGCTAAATGAGAGATCTGGTTCTAACCACAGAGACACTAGATTCTTGTCATTGACCATCTGCATCAGAAAAGGTAGTTCAAAGGAGCAACACCTTTGTAGGAAAGCAGTGAAAGATTAAAAGTGATCCAGACATTGAAAAGTGAGTTGCATCCTGAATAGGCAAACTCTCCACTAACCTTTCTATCCTCAGCTCGGACTTCGAATTGAAATCAACCTCAAAAGTCCAAGATGAAATGCATTCAGGAAAATGACTAGTTATCTTTAAATCCTTGTGTACAGGCACCAAATGGGACACTGGTCCCAGCATGCTCCTATATTAGTGAGCAAAAACAAACAACTTAATATTCTTTCTTCCTAAAAACCAAACTCTAATTGCTGAGCAGACTTCCCAGGCAAAGTTCTCTGAAAAATAACCTGGTACCAATCTAGTCCATATTTGAATTCAAATGCTAAAAGAAACCATACAATCTTACACATGGGCTCTCCAAAAACACTGGTGATCACAACATACTGGGAAATCTACAGCTTGAAAGAGACTGTAAAGTATCATCAAGACAAAAAAATTAATCAAGATTTCTATTCCCTTGACCCCTGCAGATTTACTTCTTTGGCCCAGAGGTAGCTTCTAAATGAGACCCTATTCATGAAGACAGAGGTGGGAAGAGAGGGCACTGTTATTGCTACTTTTAACTACATGTGCTTTCATGGCCTCCTCCACAAATACCAGTATCACTGGTGGCAAAGAAGTACAAAATGTAAATGAGAGTGAATTTCACACTTGAGGCAACAGGCAGCTTTACATTTGGATGTGACATTCAGAGCTATGAAAAAATACTACTTTGCATACAGATTATTGAACGCTTTGTCTTGGAAGCCAATTCATGTTCTATATGCCAGGACCAAGGGAAAACTGGCTACGCTGACTGGCAGAGGCTTTCATTTAAGTAACAGAAATCCAAGAAGGAATATCATTTCCCCCAAGGCATTTTTAGGAAGAAGGGAAACTGGTAAACCTTTGGGGATGAATTCATAAGGACCTATAATGAGAGAAATAAACCCTTGGAGAAACAGAGAAACTATAACTTCTCCCAAATTTGTAATGAAAATGACCACAGAAATTTCACAATCATGATGAATAACAAAGCACAGCACCAGATTACTTTTTTTTTCAAACTTGGAGTTTTGGGAAAGTGATGTCTGGATACTTTAGAAATTAACTGTCACAATAAAGAGTTCCTAATTATTGTGGATCTACCTTGTGAAAACTTTTGTAGATGTTTTCATATAGTAACCCTGGTCCTCATAGTAATTCATCAACATAAGTATTATTTTATCCAGTCTGAAAGATGAGGAAAATGATGCATTCTTCACCAATGGTCACGTTAGAAACATATCAGTGATTGAAATGGTTTCAATTTAAAGAATTTTAAGGCTGTATTTTTGCTTTCTTCCACATGTATCATTATTCATTTTTTGCTGACTCTGTGAACACATAAAAGTGAGAATTATTTAAGAACCCAAACAGACTCCTCTAAACTTTTCTTTTATTCCCTAACTCTCCTTTCCCATTACCTCATAATTCTTTTTTTCCATGTAGATATCCATGTCTTATTTAATCTTCTTATTTCCAAGCCTTTGCTGAACTAAATTTCATGGTTATACTCCATGAACACAACACACAGATTTTAGCGGTGACTTAATCACAACCAACGTACCTCTGAGTGGTCTTGCAGTTAGCAAATGAGGCTACACAAGGTTCAGGAGGTGACCCGTCTTCCCTCGAGCACATCCCTCTGTACCAACTTTCTCTACCAGCATGCATACTGCCATCATCTTCTCGTTCAAATGGTGTTAGAGACACTTGAGTTGATGTTTGTGTGTATGTGTTTTAATACATAAGAACTTAAGGTTAGTGAAGAGGGCAGAAAGTCTTGTACTATGTGTTCTTTTCAGAGCAGAGGCATTTTAAGTCAGATAACTAAAAACCACTCCAACTCTTTGACCTCAAAGGTGACATGTAATTAATCTTTAATGAGTTATTAATATTCTTTGCAAAGTTTTAAAAGGCCTTGCTAGGGACTAATAAAATTATTAAAATTGAAAAATTAGCCCTGAACAGATGAGTGGGATATTTTACTATCTTGTCAGGTGGATAATGTACTTGAATACTAATTATGTGGAAGGTGCCACTTGCAGCAGGGTGCTTTTGCAAACCTTTGCATGGCACTCTTAAAATTACTCACTGTCCAATGCATAGTCTTTTCAAAATTTTAATTTCTAAGATTTAAAATAGAAGAGAAAAAGGATATGAAATCTGAGATAGTGCAATATTAAGACTGCATATTCAATACCATGAAAAACACACAATTTAAGACTGATGGCAATAATAACTTAAGAGACTAAATATAACTGGAATCAGCTTCCTTACCATTTCAATAGTACTGTGATATTGAAGTGGACATTATTGTTTCCGCTTAGGTAATTTATCAAGTTTGAATAAGATAATGGATAGGAAAAATGCTTTGTAAAGAATAAAACATTAAACAATTTTTATCGTGATATGATTATTAGAGATATAAATCAGACTGCTTGATTACAGTTACAGACATTCCCCATAGAAATGCAAACACGTGTAACTATACTATATACAGGCACGTTAGTGCTCTCATTTTGCATTCCCTTAAATTTAAATTAAAATTTGACAACATACAGTGAAATATACAATGGAGATATTTTCAGATTCTATATTTTAATGAAATGTAATTCCCTAGTAATAGCTAACATACATTATCCTTGTGGGAATGCATAAGCAATTTCAATGATATTACAGAATTTCTTCCTCAAGATGTGAAGTTTCAGACTGAGCTTCCAAAACACATTAATTATGTGGAGACTCTCACAAAGGGAGACATCCAGGATGTCTGTGCTCTTTGCTGCTGAGCTGAAGTGAGGCACATTAAGTGGTCTGCAGGCTTCCTTCCCTATATTCAGACAAGTGATTAAAGATGGCACAAGAACACAGTAAGATCGACAGTATCTTAACATAGTAGAAAGATTTTTTTTTCCAATTTCTTGGGCCTGTCATTTTTATTATAGAAAAAAGCAAATACAGATCTCTCAGAAACTGAGCATCACTATTGTCTCAGAAGCCAACAGGCAGTTATTTACTCCAGGTTGGAAATAACTATTATGATCAATCAGGCATTTAAAATTGAGCAACTTCAAACTGTTTGAAAATTGATTAATACACATATTTCATCTGATTTTACCCTTCATATTATATCTCCTTTTGGGCTTAGGAGATAGAAATTATTTGTATTATAGTCATAGGCACTTTCTTCCAAAGTGTTCTGAGAAAGTAGATAATGTGTGAAAGTTTACAGATACAGTTATGTATTGTGCTATCAGTTGTAAGACACTGCCTGATTTTAGAGATGTTACAATATAATAATATTTGTGGCTTAGGTAACCCTCATGCACAAAACATAAATAAAATCATAAAAAGAACACACAAAACATAAACAGATTCATAAACACGGAGAACAAAGTGGTGGTTGCCATTGGGGAAGGAGATGGGGGAATGGGCAAATGAGTGACAAAATAGAATGCATAATCTAATATGGTATTTGTGTGCATATGTGCAGGTATGAGAGAGGGAGGAAGAGGAGGAAAAATAAATTAAAACTTGACAATAGAAAAAAATCGGTGAGTTAAAAAGTTATTTCCCTGATCAGCTATGGAAGTACATTTTTCTGATAATATTCCTTTCTCTTAAAAAAAAAAAAAGCAGTTCCTGTGTGGTGATCTCCAGTAAGTTCTTCACAATGGCATAAAGGGCATATCAAAGTGTGGGCAAAGGGTTTGTTTGTGTTTACACAGAGGATCAAAGCCTAATTTGGCTACCCAGAAAATGAATTAAGATATGATATGAAGAAGAACTTCCAACATCAACATTCTCTGGAAGAGTCAATCCAGAAGATGATCATCAAAAAACTTCAACAAAGATCCTGGCGCTGTTGCAGTTGTAGCTGCATTCATCCCACCAGTTCCTGGACTTGCCATTGGAATGAAGAAGGAGATATCTAAGCTGGCCTGTGCACACACTAAAACAACAAATTTGACTGGATCTATACTGTCGGAACTCAACCAAGAATTAGGAGAAGTGCAAGTTGCAGCGCTCCAAAATCTTGTGACTATAGACTATCTACTGTTAAAAGAACATATGAGATATGAACAGTTCCCAGGAATGTGTTGTTTTAATTTGTCTGATTTTTCTCAAAATATTCAAATTCAGTTAGACAATATCCATCATATCATTGATAAGTTTTCACAAATGCCTAGGGTGCTTAACTGGTTTTCTTGGTTTCACTGGATATGGCTGGTAATTGTAGGTCTGCTTTGGTTATATAGCTGTATTCCTATTATGTTAATGTGTGCATGCAATTTAATTAGTAGTTTAAAACCTATACATGCTTATGTTACTCTACAAGAAGATATGTCAAAGAAATAATCAATCTTCCCATGTTTTCTTCCATCTGCTACTTCTATAGCTTTTCTTCTTCCTTCCTAATTACAACCCTTAAGTAGAATTCATGCTTCATATTGACATTACCGAGTATCATAATTCTTCCAAGTGGTAAAGATACCTCAAGACAAATGCTGGGCATAGAAGCCACAGGGCATAAATATGAAAAGAAGTAAAAAGCTAACCTTTTCAAAGAATATTGCTTCTCTCTCACTTACCAACTTCACATTTCCCTGTATGGCCCCGGAAGATGACTGGTTAGCCAGAGACGGGTAAGATTCCTCAAGGGAGGAACAACCTAAGACAGGCACAGTCGCAGGGGGGCCATCAGGTGAGAAATTGGGGGTCAACAGAGGTGAAGCTTAGAACCTCACCCCCACTGTTTTGAGAGAAATCTTCTGCATCTGTGGATGTTTTGTTGCCCTTTTCTAGCTTGGATTAATACTTAGTCTATAGGCACACACCTGATCATCTACATTTGCCCTCTTACAGCACTAAACTATGTTTTCTACCTTTATCTTGCATCTACCTACCACTTCAGCATTTTATTAAAAAAAATAATAATAATAAGGGAGAAATATGGGATTAACATATAAATCAAGTATAAAAATCAAACGAATAATCATATTTGACCTGATTGTTTATAGTTCATGATGCGTGATCAAAAACGAAAGTTTCTGTGATGACTGCCCTTGCACTGTTCACCATGTAAGAACTTGTTTGTTATGCTTCAGAAGATTGGAGACTGTTGAGAATTAGGCTTGGGGTTGATTAATGATTGTGCATTGAGTCCCCTATACAGAATTTTATTGTTGTTAACAACCATTTGATCAATAAATATGAGAGATGCCCTCTCAAAAAAAAAAGTTATTTCCCTAAGTATCTATCAGCATAATTAATTAAAGATAATCTTTGCAAATTTTATGGGAAAGCAAATTTCCAGGTATTTGATTTCATTTCAACATTAATTACTCATAGATTCTGAGTCCTTTCTATCATGATTACATTGGGTCTGACCTTCTTAAGTGAGAAAGATTGAGAATGAATAAGATTCATCAAAATGCAAATGATGTAAATTGATGGCCAAGAGGGATACTGCATCTTGAGGTGGCAAAGTATATTTTAAGCATTCTATTAATAGAAAACAAAACAAAACAAAACAGAACAAATGGGGTAATCATTTTGTTTCCTTTATTGTAAAGCTTTCTGAAAGGGTAGTCTGTGGTGCTATTTTTTTATTTCCTCACTTCCATTTATTCTTTAATGCCATTCTGTATGGCATCCCCTTTTATGAATGTGTCTTTTTTTAATTACTAAGTCTTAAGTCACAAATCCTTTGCTTTTCAAACAGAAGGAACAAACGAGCAGTAGACACACAGACACAGAGAAGGGACTAGCGGTTACCAAAGGGGAGGAGTGGGGGAGGGAAAAGGGGATTAAGGAGCACTATAATTAGTAATCACAATATAGGTAGGTCAGGGTGAAGGCAGTACAGCATGAAGACAATTAAAGACTCTATAACATCTTACTATGCTGATAGACAGTGACTGCAGTGGGAGGGGTGAGGACTTGATACTATGGGTGAATGCTGAAACCACTGCGTTGTGTATGAGAAACCATCATAAGACTGCACATCAATGATACTTTAATAAAAAAATGAAAATACAAATCCTTTGCTTTTCTACCACCTTTTCTTTTCCTTTTTTTTTTAGCAGCATACAAGACATGGATTATCTTTTTCTTCTTGAATATAGCATTTTTGATTCTACATTTGAAAAATTGTAAAAGGAAAGAGGATAACTCAAAGATATAATGCCAGAAAAAGGATGATGTCCCCAAGGGCCAGGCAGATGACACACAGGAGTAACAGGTAGTCTCAGGAAGTGAACCCCAGGGAGCAGTAGGGACCACAGCCCACTGGGGGGCGTCTGCCCCACCAAGAGCGGTAGGAGCCAATTTAATGTAGTCATTTGTTTCTATGCAGAATGTGGGCCCATTGTTCCTACATCTTCTCATTTTGTAAAATATTGAATCACATATTTTAAAAGGAGTTTATCTGTCATTCAAAACACATCTGCAAGTCAAATTTAGCTCTCCGGCTGCCAGTTTGTAACATCTGTTCTAAGTAAATCTTGATCTCATTGACTGTTTTCTCTTCCTCTCTTTCCCCTTAAATGTAGGGAATTTATTGAGTTTCTGCTCATAGTTTTCATGGCTTTTCCCTTCAGTGTCTTCTCCTTGGTGCTCTCATCCAGTCCATCTCTATGTTGATGGTTCTCACATCTACACTCCTCCTTCGATCTGTCCTTTGAGTTAAGATCCCGTTTTCCAACATATTATTGTTCATGCATGTCTTGCTCAACATGTCTCAAACTATATATACCAAATCATTGTCAAACTTAATCATCTTTCATATCTCACATCTATTCACTAAAACTATGGTGTGTGTGTGTGTATACATATATATATATATATTTGAGAGCTAGCACTGCGGAGTGATTGAATCAGTCACTGAAATCAAATTTAGGTCCTAATCCTAATTCTTCACTAACCATGTGACCTTGGAAGATTACTTTACCTCTCTGTGACTCACTTTTCCCACCTGAAAATGGGGATAATAACAGGACCAACCCCACAAGGTTATAATAAGGATTAAAAATATATTGACTAGAGAGCAGGATACAAAATGGAATTTTTTTTGGTCACAGATTTGCAGAAGAGACCTCAAATTAATGTGTGCCTACACAGTTTCTTCAAGTTTTGCTAAGGGAGTGTTATTCTAGTTCTGTGGTACTTAGCTTTTCAGTTACTTGAAGGTATATAACAAGTGCTACAGATTAATTTTTAAAGATTAGTAGAGATTTTCTTTAAGGAGAGAGGTTTTCAGCCTATAATTCACTGAGTATAACTACATGCTAAATGCCTACCAAAAGTATAATACATATTAGACTATTAAGCTTTCATAAGAATCTGATGAGATCAATCTTTTACTAGTCCCATTCTATGGGGGAGGAAACTAAGGCTAACTAAGTTCTTATGTAATGTAATGGAGAGCCCAAATGGAGAAGGACAGGAGGCCGCAGGCTCACCCCAGATAGCAGGAATTCATTCCTGCACTGGACAGCATCTTTGGACATGTCAAAGGACTGTACCTTCCTTCTCCCCTCTCCATGGAATGCTTTCCCTGCACCTTAAGTCAAGTGTAGAGGGCCTTCAGAGAGCTACTCTGAGAGCTTGATATGTGCCTTCTGGGAGATTTATATACCAGTATCAGACCCATATTTAAAGATGAGAGACTAAAATAATAAAGAGGGTATCTTCCACAAAGTCAAAGTACAAGACTGCTTTCCCACAGGCCAGGTGCCAGCCCCACAGAGGTCACTGTGGAAAGGGATCCACCAAGCAGCGGGTGGAACACAAGAGCAGGGTGACAACAGAGAGAAGATCCACACCATTTCTCTCTTCCCTGCTTCTGAGCTTGAGTCATGCCTAGGCCAGGCAAAGGAACAAGTTTAAAATTAGACTAGAAATTGAAGTTTTGATAAGACAGAACTAGGCCTTTTGATTGAATTATGCAATAATCACGAGTGTCTAAAAAAGCCTTGGGATCTTTCTGGGACCTCATCAGGAAGCAGGGTAAAATGTGTCAACAGGCTGAGCAGAGCAGAGATGTTCTGCTGAGATCACATTCATTTACTCCTCAAAACTTGTAGACACTCCTTGTTGCTTCCAAAGAAAGGGTTAAATTCTCTAATTTTACCAGAGGATTTTCACTGTCTATCTCTTTTACCTGTATGTTCCACCACAACCAAACCTAAATCTAATCATACTCCAATGATATGCATGAAATGTATGTATATAGTTTCACACCATTAAGCCATTGCTCATGCTAGCTATCCTGCCTGGTATGAACTACACACCAGCCCCCACTTCAAATCCATACTCATTTTTTAAGGCTCATCTAATACCTCACCTCTTCAATGAAGACTTCAGGGATTCCCTCCAGTGGGATTAATCAAAACTTTCTCTCACACATCTGCTCACATGCCCTCTTTCAAAATATAACCAAAATCAGTGGTTTCTACACCTTTTTAAATCTAATCAATGGTGAATGAATTCCTTGACGGAAGGAAAACACCTTTTTTTAGTACCCTTAGCACTTAGAAATGACCTGTACTCAGAAGGCACAATAAGCAATCACAAAATTAAAACATAATGAATATTATGAGCTGAAACCTTTCTCACTTTCAGAACATGTGCAAATTTCTCAGGACAATTTATGTCATATGGTTCCTTGTCAGATCTTTGCTTATTAATGAAATTATGATATCTGGACACAGTAGTATAGTAGTATCAAAAAACACATGAGAAAAGACATTGTTCTACATATCACACTGTCCTTATATTTAAATATTAAGCAATTACAGTGCTGGAATGAATACATGTCAAACAAGTAGAAATAAATATTCAGTCATAAGTGTATAAAAAATCCAGAATATAGTGGGCCATGAGCCCAACTAATAACACATAAAGGGTCTGTGCATGTGTGTGTATGTATAATATACACATGTCTATATGAAAGCCATATGTGTGTATCAGAAGGCAGAACTTCAGGATAACTCACTTTGTAGAAATTATAATTTATTTTGTGCCAGGTATTCAATTCAGGGCTCTGGAAGCAAGCAGCAAGAGTAATCATGGATTACTAGCCAGCTATATTTACCAACACATAAAGAGAATTTTAAACAGTTCAGATTGGACAGCTCTATAAAAACCAAAAGGACTAAGACTACTCAGCATCTGCAGAATGTGAAAAAAAATTCCTCGAGTCATTAATGTTAGGTGATGAACAGGACTCATAGTCAGCTTCTGACTTACAGCATCTGTCTTCAGGCTTATACACTGGCTAGTAGGGAGGCCCCACTGAGGACTCTCATTACTGACGTGACACAGCAGGCAGCTTAGAATGTGGAAATCGGCCAGACAAGCTGCATACAGAAAACAAGCATGCTCCCTCCATCATTATACAGAGCGTAGGCTGGGAGGGCACTTGACATTTCAACAATGCTCTTGGTTATGTCAGCCACTCTTTTTGCAACCTGCAAATGTGGAACCAAAAAGAAAAAAACCCTAAACCAACTTCTTGACTACTTAGGTTTTTCTATGGAGCCTTAATTTTCTTTAAATTTTATAAGCAAGGAGCTATAATATTTAATATCAATAACTACTGTCTCATTTTACAGATATGTGTATTGGTATGTACATTACTGATAATCTAGTTCTCAACTACTGATTGCTTGACCTAAGACAAGTTACTTAATTCTTACTAGATTCAGCTCCCTCATTCACGAAAAGCAGAGTAGTAGTACTAAACCCGATTGTTGTTCTGAAGATTGAATGAATTGATGAAAAACACATAACACTGCAAACAGAGTAGGCACTTGATTAACATTAGCTTTGAGTAACATATTTTCACTACACAACATATGCCTGTATTTACCATACAGGCTTATTGTTTACTATCCACTGAATTCACTGAATTGTATATTATATTATTACTATATAACTATTAAATATATAAATATGTGTGTGTGTGTGTGTGTGTGTGTGTGTGTGTGTGTGTGTGTGTATAGTACTGTCTAGTGGAACCCCTTCCTTTTATATATGGAAACTAAGAGCCAAAGGCAGTTACTTTTCTAAGATGGTTCTGTTATATTTAAAAGAAAAGATTGCATACATTTGAGGTGAGTACAGAAAGAAAGAACTCTAGAATCTTGAGAGGAAGTTAAGAATCATAAAAACATCATTGTCTGAGGTTGTTAGTTTCTAATCCTTTGAAAACTTCTGAAAAGTGCTTTCAGAAATGGAATAGAGCCCAGTGAGAGTGGCACTGGGCAGAGAGCTACAGCTCCCCTTCTCTCCTTCAACACTGATTCCACCTTCAAGCGCCTAACAAGCCAATCTAGTTTAGTGTAGGCTACTGATTATTTTTCAGTACTGTAAAATCTGTATTTCTCATGTCTTTTTTTACTTGGTGGATTATTTCTATGAAATCTTAATCCCAAACTTCTTTACCACATTGTCAAGAATATTCTTTACTTGAATCTAGCAAGTCTTTAATGAGTAGCCCTTGTATATTGAGAGCTAGGGAATACAAAAATGAATGATAGTTTTAATCAGGTACCAACAGGCAATTGTAATACAGTATGATGACTAAAGCTGTGGAATGAAGAGAGTTAGTATTTTTTTTTTGCTTGTTTAGATAGTCTGGACTTTAAACAGGCAATAAAAATGGAGGGAGAAAAAAATTGTTAGTGGGAAGAGCAATGAAGAATGGCACCACATAAACGTGCGTGATGCTTGGGGCATGACTGAAGAATGGGGGAGGTGAGAGTGGTCAAAATGATGCTAGGGACAGGTCAGTGATGGCCTTCAGTGCCCGAAGCTGGGTTTTTTACTTCATCTCAGTAGGTCACTGAGGGTTCTAAAGTAATAACAGGATTAACTGTATTTTTAAAGACCTGAGACATTACAGCATGTGCTAATAAGCATAGGGGAAGTAGTGGCTCTTGGGCCCCATGCAGTGGGTATGTGATGAAATGTGAGAGCTAACATGAATATTAACTTCTGAAACTACAGGGGAACAAGCCCCCTAAAGACCAGATCCACCCCTCAACATAATGCCATTATATCACTGCAACCGGCCCCCTTGCACTCCCGCAGATGATGAGGAGATGAACACACTGGTAATGACACACCCATCAGTCCTCAACCACATCCCTTCCTTAGAACTGAATTTGCACAATAGCTTTTTGAAAGGCCTGTCACTCCTTCAGTGTTGCCTCTCTGTTGCACTTCTCCGTGAGAGCTGACATTTTGCTGATTCCTCATCAGGCTGCACCTCCTGCTGAGAAACAGATTGGTGAGGGATATACATCTCTCTGCTGGAAAGGATGGGAAATGTATTATTTAAATACAATTTACTTTGCCACAACTTTAAAATCAGATTTAGCATTGCTTCAGAGAGGTTAGAAGCAAATTATTACATCTCACCTCTCTGTCTTTGGGGATGCTTAAGGACTTTTGTTTTTCTAATAGTTTTTTGGTCTGTTAGTTTTGTTTTATTTTGTTTTATGGATACTTTTTCCTGCCTTAGATCACTGTCTTCTTTTCTACAATGGTGTGTCATAAAGGAAATACCAGCCCTGGTTTATGGTAGACGTGTTGCAGGAAGTTGGAAAATAGCTTAGGAGTTGTTTTAGGAACAAATGGTTCCTCTAGATCTGAGTCAATACTCCTAGAAATGAATTTTAGAGTAAAAGAGTGAGGAAGCTGTGTCACAACCCAACCTTTTTGTTTTGTTTTGTTTTGTTTTTAAAATCTTGAATCAGTTGAGACCAACAACTGATTTCTATTTTAAAAATAAAACAGACTAGATAAATAGTACATTTTTTGTTAGTTGGAACTATCTGTTGGTTAATTTAATTCAACCAAAAAGGTCTAGTTTAGAAACAGCAAAGCAAAACCAACATCTGAAAAGTAATCATTGCTTAACATCAAAAGAGAAAAGTTTAAGAAATCATTCGGTATGTTCAGAATATAATTATTTGATGTCCAATGGTATGTTGGAGCTGTTACTACCAGCTCAGAAAAGCCACCTGTTAAATGTTCAGGAATTCTGCAAACCCGCAGATGTCACACTGGTTACTTGAAATTGCCGTAGTGGGAGTATTACACTGTGGAAATCAGCAAACGCTACAAACCAGGGTTTCTGCATTTCAGAGAACCAGTTGTTGAACATTTACCAGTGTAACTCTAGAGGAGGTTCACACTGGTATCCAATATGATTTTTGCAACACTTAGTGCTGTTTGATCAATATTATTTCATGATGTTTGATCATATGCTGTTTAAAGCATAAGTTGTATTTGGAATTAGTATCTTCTTTCTATTGTCTTCTCCCCATTCTCTCTAATTTTCTCTCCTTCAGTAGGGAAGAGGCATACTGGTATATGCTCATGAAAAACATGGCAGAATTAAGAGAATCAATAGTAAAATGACTGAGGAATAGAAAAATGGGATTTCTGAAGAGAGGGAAATGAAGTGCACAGGATACGTCACTAGGTGATTTTCTTTAATGTTTTTTAGAGTTTTAATGGGGCTACCAAGCTATGCTCAATATTCACATCACGTGAAACAGGAGGAAAGAGTCTTAAATTGAAAGAGCAAAAAGTTCAGTTAGACTGAAGGAAAAACATCTTCAGTATTTTGGGAACAGTCAAGGCCCTCAGATAATGCTTTAAAAACAGGCGATTATCTTACTTAGATATCTAGACAATGAGTGATCTGAAGATGATGTATTTCTCCCCTTGACTGTTAAGGGGGAAAATGGTAAAGTAGTAAATATGGAAAAGACAGAAATGTATGAAGGAGAAAAATATCCACCCATAGTCCCACCATCTAGAGATGGCCACTGGTAACAACTGCTGTCCTTGCTACTGCAACTATTCATAGTATATATGGATACATGTTCTCACAGATTTGGATCATTCTCTATACGCATCATTTAACATTAATTTAATGTCAATTCTCCTGATGTTATACATTCTTCTAAGACATAAACTTAGTGGTCTCAAAATAGTCCACTGATGTGTTATATAATTTGTTTACTCATTCTCCTTCTGGTGGTTTTTAGGTTGTTTCTCTTTGGCATAAAGAAAAAAATAATGGTGGCATAAAGAAAAAAAAACCTGGGACCACTTTTCAGATTATTTGGGTAAAAGCCCTGACATGTAAAACTGAACAGAGATGGTACATTCTTATCATAGGTGTGAGAATGCCTAGGAAGCCACAGCTGCCCCCTACCAACTCCACGTTGTTTGGGAAGTGGGGAATGGGATGGGATAACATCCATAAACATCCATAAAACAACCTACCATAATCCAGATAGTTTCCAGCACAATGAAGTAAAACCTGTTTTTTCAAGGGATTTTTTCCCCCCAAGTACTTGTATTTATAACTTCCCCAAACTGGAATTTATATAAAGCCAATATCTTTAGAAATAGCTTTTGGGTCTCTCTTGCCTTTAAAACATTACCTTGTATAGCCTATAAGTATTTTTACAATTCATTATGCAAAGTAAGTGGGTTTTTTAAATTCTGTAAGCACCATAACAAGATATTTAGAGAAATGCTGCATGTTTTTCTCTTTTTTTTTTTTCAAATGCAAGCCCCTTTTAAAATGCCACACACATTCTTTGTGGAGTATGCATGAAGCATTTTTAATGAGTCCTATCCTTTGGTTCCACACATTTTCCTAAATATCTTATTATGATGATTATGTAATTTGTGTTTGTGTCTATGTATGTAAGATCAAATAATAGCATGTAACACTAAAATTGAACTGGACTGCCTATCAGGGAATATTGTTGCTTATTCAACTGAACATACTATTTCATTTACCAAATTGCCAATAAAATTCTAATACTATTACTCATCATTGAAAAATCTCACAGGACTATCAGGGCATATGCTCCTGGGGTGTGAAATCCTAGAATGGAAGACTTGTAACATAACTATTAACATTAATATTTTAAAGAATGAGCAGTTTGTCTTTTTCTTCATTTGTTTTTAAATATTCTATATCACCTGAGAGTTGAAATAGTGTAAATTTTAACACTACCTGCTTAATAACTATTCCATTAAAATTGAATTAGACAAGAGAAAATGTCACTTCACTGTGGAAATAGCAGTAACCACCTTTTGAATATGTAAATTTGTATCTTTAAGCTTTTTTTTAAAAGCAAACAGCAGGTTCAGGCAAACTTTTATACCATTTGAAATGCTTGTCAACAGTGCCAGAATGACAGTCCTAAAGTTAAAAGTACCTAGTTAGATACAGGGAAACTGTCAGGCAGAGACCCTAACCTATTACTCTTGCTGGAGGGTTACCCTTAGGGTCAGTAATGCATTTCCTCTGAAGATCACATGATCAGCTAAGTGCCAACTACTATCCTAGTGTTACATTTCATATTTACATTTAAACAAATACATTTATTTGCTGGTTAGTTTACGGAAAGCTCGAAGCACTGACAACTAATTTAGATCACTCCTCACACTTCAAAAAATCAGAGACAATCACCAACAACAGGCTTTTGCTAATGGTAATCTTCAAAATATCATCATTACCATCTAGCCCACAGCTTCCCTCCAGTTCTAAAGTTACTCTGTTCCACTAAAGATGAAGCAGAGATGGTAATAAAGGCAGGGTTAACAGAGATTATGTAAGAATCACAAGCCCAAAAGGAGATAGCAGGTAGTAGTTCTACTGGCTCTGTGAAGTGGGTTCTGTTTAACTCATCACTTTTTATAAGTCTATAATTTGTTCCCACTCTGACAAGAATGATAAATATAATCTAGCGGATTCCTAAAGTGCCTTTCTGTGTAACTTTAAAGAGTATACTGTGGTAAATGGGTTCCGAAGATGACTGTAACCATCTGTCCCAGCTTGCAGGTTGTCTGCAATGAGATGTCGCTGCTCCTCTCATCAGACGTAGAGTCACTCTCCTCCCCTTGTATCTGGCTGGCCTGTGGCTTGTTTTCATTGAAGAATGTGGCAGAAATGATGACGTGTGGCTTCTGAAGTTAGGCTTTTTGACAAGTTATAGCTTCTGCTTTCACACTTTTGGGATGCTCCTTCCTGGATTGTTGTCTTCAGACTGCCATGCGACGAAGAGGACCCAGCTGAACGTGTGGAAATGCTATGCATGGGAAAGGCCAAGTTCCCTAGTTGAGAAGCTCTGTCAGGCCCAGTTCCCAGCTGATCTGCTGCTTAGCAGCAGCCACGAATGACTCCAGGTGAGACCACAAGGAGAACCATGTTATCAACCCACAGTATCAAAATAAATAATAAATCATTTTTAAAACTACAAACTATTGGGATGGTTTGGTGGACCACAATAGATAATTGAAACATATACATGACATAATGTCTCATAGAGCAGTTCGAAATTGTAAAAAATATTTATAAACCTAACACCTTTATTGACTTTGCTGGTTATCCTGTCTAGGTTAATGACTTACTTACGTTACATACAGGCTTTTCCTGTGTGACCAGGTGGACAGTCACAGTTTCCAGTTTTTTTGTTGCACTGACCTCCATTCTCATAGGGTCCACAGGAGAAGTGGCACTCTGGGTCCCAGAGGCCATCAGGGAAGGCTTGTAAAATAAAAAGAGAGAAAAAGAAAGGAGTCAAAATTCTCAAGATGCCCCCCAGATTTCTGCTATTGCCTAAGTGAGGTGGAAAAGTGTGCCTGTGTGTGTGAGTCTATGTATGAATGACTGAGCTGCAAAGGAAGAAATCTTTCTATAGCCTCTAAGGATTTATAACACTTCCAAAAATATTCGCTGAAGAAATCAGCATGACGCTCTATCTTGTCACTCTGGAAATACAAATACAGGGGTTAGCTTTTTGCTGAAAATGTGGTTTTCCAGACAGCAACAATGGAAGCAATTTTGATATATATCTTTGGAGGCAATTGCACAGAACAAAACCTGAAAATGAGATGTAATTTGTAGAGGAAGCTTAGAGGTGCCTTGTTTGGGAAGTTGTCCCCAAATGGTTGCATGTTCTCCAATCTTTGCTTTTTTTTGTCAAACAGAATAATCACCCCAGGGGTTGTAATTTGTGTATTTTCTGGAAGTATACAATACGTAAGGTGGGGAGAGGGGAGAGCACGCTCTGTTGAATGCCCTTTCTTTGACCTGGAGAAGGGCCCCTAAGGGCTCAGCAGGAGGTGTCACTGCAGGTCCTATCCCGGAATCCACGGGACTGGAAACCTGGTAGAGTGTTCTCTGAACACAGGCCAAACGGTGAGACTTTCCTAAACATATGACAGCTGTAAAAAGTTACATCAAATCAAGCTGGGGTGTAAAGCATTTTATTGTCCTGAGCAGAGGCTTTAAATAACAGAATTATTTTATTTTCTGGGATGTGCATACTGTTCCTAGCTATTAACTGTTGACCATTAGTCTCTGCCAAGAATTTTATATAAATTAGCTCACACTTCCATAAATATTGCCATATGACATGAGCAACTTTGTTTTTACATGAGAAACTGACACTCTCAGAGGTAAACTGATTTACTTTGGGTCATACACCTAATAGCAAAGTCAGGATTTCAACCCAGATCTTCTGGCCTCTGAAACTGGTGATTTCAGCTATTACCCTTAACTCATGCTATAATACTAGGCTCCTAGCATCTCTCAAGCCAATTAATCTGCTCTTAGAGACCCACCAGCATTCTAAATTTGAAGTTCATTGGATATGGAACTACTGCAATACAAGTGTGTCCTTAATATGACACAAGGGTTGAAGAGGCCTCCTTAGATGGATTCAAAGGTCTCAGTGAGCCAGAGTTCTCCACATTCAGCAGTCTGCTTACAGCTGGGGTCCAAAATACCCCAGGCTACAAACTAATCAAAACAAAGCAAAGACTAGTTATTTTTATTTTTTTGCTATTTCACAAATTAGTGTAGAAACCAGCTCTTCTACTCTTAGAACTCATTGCTCATGGGCTAAATAAGACCTGGTGCTGATTGTGGAGAGCACTATTCATTAGTGCCATTGAAACAATTTGCAGTCTTTAATTAACTATTCATCTGCAATCTAGACACAGGTCTGGAGTTAAGATTTTTTAAAGATATGTCTGGCTCTAGGAGCACTTGGGCTACTTCACTCTTTAAAAAAAGAGAAAGCAAAACAACAGGCCTGATTTTCATCATGACACAACTTAGAGAGCTCTTTTTCCTGTGATTTCAGTTGTCAATCATAGCAATCTTATTCACCTGCTCCAGTCTGGGTCCTAATTTCATTTTGTGGTTAGACAAAAATATCAGAATTGGACAAAGTTATCTGATTGAAAAATTGCATGTTTTCCAGAGATTATGGTGACCTCTCTGTTTTGCTGATTTACAAATACTTTCAACTCATTTTCCTTCACAGTGGGAATCTCAGAGGCACTTCCAACATAGTCGATTCAGCAGCTACTTTAAGAAAATGGTATCAGAATAAATTAAATGTACCCAGGTGTATGTATACAGTGTTGTCTTCTCCTGAGTTGACTTTCAGGGCATGACTTCTCTAGGTAGGGGAAATGGGTAAGGGACCACCTCTAGGCTTAAAAAACTGTTGAACCTGTAGGAGGTTTAGAGATTTGCATGGGACCCACTCTCATACCATATCAAACACATTCATGTGATGTCAGGATTCTGTTTCTCCAAGTTCTTTACTCCTTTGCCTTGAAAGTCATAATCTAGCAACCTAATAGCCCTCTCACCACGAAGTCTAGGTGGACATACTCCAGGTCCATAGCCACAGGACAACGTGGAAGAGTCTTACTCTCCTCAGTCAGCTCCAGAAAAGTCCTGCAGACCATGCGGAGAGACAGTGCAAGGAGCGATACGAGTACATGAGGGTCAAAGACGGCCTCCACTCCCAGTGCCTGACTGTGTAGCCGAACCCGGCAGTATCATGGTTTGCCTTCACACCTATTCACTCTCTTGGTTTTAAATAAGATGGCTCTTTAGATCACTTAGAAGGCAAAAATTTCACTTGCCATTAGTTTTGATGACTTTATCTGTTATACATTTGGTCTTGCTATGTATTAAAGAGAAAAAATGCTGTGATTTCTCTTGAATAAAATACTAACAGGTGCTTAAGTCATAATACATAGTAACATGAGAAAAATGTATAAAGAATAAAAACTGACCAATGGATATTTGCATATTCATCTAAGAAAACACTTATTGAGCAACTCCTACATGTCAGGATTGTTCTAAGGAGGTTTGGGATACTTCAGTGACAAAATGGACAATATCCTCTGCTGTGTGGCTTAGCTTGCAGCAGGAAAAACAGGCAATGAATATTAGACATAATAACATTGGAATATGTTATTATAATAATAATAGCATGTCAGAAGATGATACACACTTTGGAAAAGTTTAAAAAGCTCAAGGAATCTTGCAACTTGCAATTTTAAAGTGGGGTGGTACTGACAAGATGCAGTGAAAAGGTGACATGAGCTTTTTGGAAAAGTGAAAGAGCTGTGTAGATACTTGGGGAGAAGCATTCCATGAGTCCACAAACCAGAGGCAGCCATTGCTAACACCTTGGGATACCTTTTTCCAAATCTTATATGTACACACACATGCATATATCCCTATATGTTACCTATAGTTGGAATTATTCCATGAACTTCTGTATTTATCAATTAAAAAACTTATAAATACTTAGAAATTTGAGAAAGAACCACACAGATAGCTATATTTAAATTCCCAAAAATATTTCTGTGGTTAAAGTCTTTGAATTGTATCTGTTTGAGTGACCTATCTTTAGATACAAAGAAAATGCTTCTTCAACTCTGGAAGCCAGCAGGGCCTTTGGTTGATTAGTCCAGCTCAAAGAAGTGACTATCCAGCTTTAATCTTGGGATAAGGCTCGCTGCAATGTGATCTTGCTCCCCTTGCTCAAGTTTGCAAGGGGACAGCTAATAGCAAAGGCTGAGAAGACAAGGTTAAATAAATTTATTGCCCTGTCTCTCAGTTTCCTCACCTGCAAATAGGGGATTAATAAAGCTTACCCATCTCCTGAGGATACTGGTAGATTAACTAATGAATGATCATATGGTGCTGAACAAAGGCTGTGCACTGCTATTAGAGAAGAAAGAAAATTCATCATCAGATTGTACCTTTCTGGCATCTGTTGCCTTGGTAACCAGATTTGCAGGTGCAACTGCCATTTTTGGTGCTGCATTCCAGGGTGTTCTCCTCCACACACTGACATTCTGAAGAGCAGCCAGCAACCTAGGGCCCCTTGGGACATTCTTCAAGCAGATTGAGGCAAACCAGTCACCTGAAAACCACGCTTCGTGTCTTTTACATTGTTAGCACACAGGCATGTAGTTCTGTGGACCCTGATTATGGGGAAACAAGAAGATCGTACTGACTGCCAAAAAAAATAGGGAAACAAATGTCTTTCAAATCAGGCAATTCATTTGCTTTTTGGCAACTGGATGTGAACAGTGAAGCCTGAACTACTTAAAAGGCTTTGGTGCTTCTGGGAGAGAAATTGCTTCTCAATGTGCTCCATTGGTGCCTATAGTTAATATTCTCTGAAGACTGCTAAGGCCTGCCAGGCCCCATATCCATCCTGTCACAGCATGGAGATGACGGACAAGCATTGATGTGAAAGCTTGCCATTGTTTCCAGCCCCTTTCTTATATGGCAATTGGAAATAATTTTACATCATGTGGATGACACAGAACTTTTGTTGTGATAGCAGCATTATCTTGGCCACATCTTTGGCAAATGGTGCTCGCCTTTCCTTCATTATGTTCCCTGTGCTATTGAGTTTTAGAATTGGTAGTCAGCACAGGAATTCTAATTTGAAAAGTCCCACCTTTGCATTCAGGACAACATAGTCTCAGTTTTCTCTTTAAGAAGTTATTTATAGTAATTTGATTCCCTTTCCAAAATATACCTCTGGCAAATTTTTTCTCCCCCATTTAAAAAACAGATGTCCAATTATATATAAGATGATTTATCAAATAAAAGATCCTTCAAGTGCCCTCCAGGTCCAAGGTAATTGTATTGTATGCCTATATATGCTTTGCCATCAAAAGCTACCCGGAAAGAACAAAATAAAGCCACTTAACTTTCTGGTGGATAGAAATTCTTAACATCTGTTAATATCCACTATTATTAGCAGAGACAATTTAAAGTAGTGGTTACAAAGGCACCATGTAGGGTGGTCCTTGTTCCAGCTGCCACGGACAGACAGAGTTATCCTGAAAGCAGAACAGAATTATTAACAGGTCCCCTTCTCACTATAAATAATATCCCATTTGGATGACAAACTATGCAATCCCTCTCTTATCCTTCCTATGCCTTCCGTATTTTGAGCCTTTCTGAGATCCACCAAGCCCCGGGGTCTCCCAGAGCTGTTGTCTCCCTGAGGGGGGCCCCTTCCTACTCACTTCCCTGGATCGACTTCTATGCACTACTCTTTCAGGTTCAGCATGTAGAACGGTGGGTCAAGGGACAAACTCAGGCACAATGGAATGACAAGTGTGACAACTCAGTGTATTAAGAACATGTAACTATGTAAATAGGCTTAGAAAAAAAGGAAAAGTAGATGAAGCAGTCACTTTTGGCAATCCAGTGTCTTTTCAGGGTTTGTTGTGTATTGAAATGTGTGCTCTTAAATTTCCTATGTAGAAGTCCTTACCCCCATTACTTCAGAATGTGACCTTGTTTGGAAATTGTGTCATTGCCCATATAGTTAAGATGAAGTCATACTGGAGAAGAATGGGCCTCTAATCCGAGATGACTGGTGTCCTTATAAATAGGCAAAATTTAGACAAAGACACTCACATAGGGAGAACCAAGTGAAAAACCTGGGTCACGCCGTCAAGGAACTATGAGGGGCTAGGGGAGAAGCCGGGAACAGATCCTCCCCTGGTGCTTCCCAAGGCGGCCTGCCAACACCTTCATCCCGGCTTTCAGCCTCCAAGACTATGAGACAATACATGTCTGTGGTTTAAGGTACTGAATTTGTGGCACTTTATTATGAAAGCTCTAGAACATTAATATAAGGTTGCAAGCTCCTTAGTGCCAGACAATGGCATTAACAAATGAAGCCTCAAGTCTAAGCAATAAGTGGACTACAGAACAGGAATACGTATTTTTTTGTAAAGATGATCATATTCAAAATCTTAATCATCATCACTACCGCATCTGCTCTTCAAATTTTAGAACAGATGAATTATGATCCCATTGTTTTTTGTCAAAATATCTAATATTACCTTATAAAATATTTAAAAGTTATTACTAAAAAATGGAGTGTGTCTTGTTACCCTAGAGGGACAATAATAGAAATGGTGTTATCTTTGTTTCTTAGTGAGCTTTCTTCTTGGTGCGTCTTGGAAGTTGGTGATATTCTGAAACACACTATCGGCACCTGCACTGTTCACATTTACATGTGCCTTCTTCCCTTTTTATTTTGCTCATTAAGCCTAACCTTTCCTCATGACCCAGGTTTAGTTTTCTATGATACCTTCACTGGCTTTCTTATTGGAGCATTCACAATTTACTCTCTGTTTTCAAGGGGCATGCCCTTTATAAAATAGGTAACATCCATGCACATTCAACTAAAAATGCAATATAAGATTCTAAAAGATCTCTGTTATTAAGAAATGGGTCATGGAATTGTTAGAGTAGGTACATAGCCAGACATGAGCAGAGAAAGGAGAGGAGGGCATTCAGCTAGATGCTTGCTTATATTCCACAAATTCTGTGCAAGCTGTTTCTGTGAGATGTGGAATGAGAATACAAAACTGGCTGGTTCCAACATGGAGTAGAAATTGACCCTGACTTCAACTCCACATACACTATACACTCACTAACATAGTGAAAAATCACACTTCACCTTGCAATAAAGTTCCAATGGGGACCAAATATAGTCAAAAACCTTCCCTGTCCCATGTGAGGGTAGAGCAAGCCTGAACTCCAGCAAGACTCCATTTGTTCCCTGTGAAACTTAACCCTGCTTAATGAATATTCATTTCCCTTCATATTAAAAAGGCTCCTATTGTTCCCTTGGCAGTACCCCTCTGGGTCTGCCCAGGCCCCAACTCTCAAGTATGTACTCTTTCCTTGTTCTAAACTAAATCTCCAAATAACTCTTAATGCTCAGTGCCTTTTCTGTATCTGTTCTTAAATTGATTTTGCAGAGAGACCAAGGACCCACCGCTGGTAACAGTGTACTGGGGTCCACTCCAGAAGGATTTTCAGAGGGGGGCATAAGGAATAGGTGAGGAGCACCATGGAGATTGTTTCAGGCTTATAGGTATTTGCCCACAGCTTCCGGATGGGATGGTCAGACCCAGAGCTGCCTCACTGGGAGAAATCCTAAAAGTTACTGATAGGCTGAAGTCCTTATTGATAATTGTGTTTTCTTACAACTTTTGCAAAATGAGATTGATGGTCAAATACAAAATGAATGCCTGTATCAGGATTTTTAGGGAATGATACTGCTTTTCACTAGAACCAAAAAATAAAAGAGACTTGTTCCGGGTCATTGATACTGAATTCCCATAAAGTATCAAATGTCCTTTTAAATGAACTATTAACAATTCTCGTTCAATAATTATGGTAAACACTAACTTGAAAAACAATGTAAAGAATTCATAAATATTTTTCTTTCATCAAAATCTAGATTCTATAATGTAAGGAGGCTAAATAAAGACTGGAACATAAATTGTCATATTATATATATTATATATATATGTGGTATGACGATAAAATACAGAATGTTTTTTATTCTATTCCTTTGTCTAACATATTTTGGGTACTTTCTGAGCCTCCTTGTTTCACACAGGGAGCAGATTTAGTGCCTGCGACTCACTCAGATGACAAAACCTCCCACAGCGCCCTGGTGCACACAGACAGGCACTGCACACCCCGTGGCCATGGCCACTGTTGGCGCAGTTACGTTTCCTTTTGCAGTTCTTCCCGAAGAATCCTTTTGGGCATCCTGGAGGGCAGAAGGACAAACAAAGCAAATATTAACCCACATGTAAAAACTTGCTAGAGCTGTTGCTACATGAAATAAAGGGTTGACAAAAGGTAAGTTGTTTCCAGTCTGATGGGGCTGAGTCTAGAGAGCTCTTTCAAAAAGCACAAATGTGATTTTATGTCTTCTCCCTAAAATTCTACAATGACTTATCATTGTTGCCAGGTTAAAATCTCCAGACTTAACAAGAGCTACATGTCCCTGCACTGGCTGACCTCATGATGCCGTAATAGCTCCCCGACTGACCTTTGTTCCACCAGCTGATGTTCTTCAGCTTCCTCGAGGGCACCTCACTTTTTCCCACTTCAGAGCCAGGCAACATGTGGTCCCCTCAGTCTCACGTGTCTCCTTTTTCGGCAGGCTTCTCTGCTCAAGTGTTAAGTGATACGTCTTTAGAAGTTGCCCCCTGGCTTACACAGTCTACAGTGTGCTCATGGTCTGGCCTCAAAGCATACATTAATACTTAATTTGTAACACCTAACAACATTTGTAACCTAAGTCTGTTTTGAACAAGACAGTAAGTTCCACATGGAAGGAGATCATAGTCTTATTTATTTAATAAATATTTTTTGTTACCATGTAAAGCCTTCCAAACACTTTACATATATTAACACACACAAACACTTATGTGCCTGTGAATATATATATAACATGTATATAAACATACATACATATGTATATGTATATAGTGCATATACACATATAAATTCATTAAACGAATAAACATTGTTCAAGGGGATGAATGACTGGGATGCCAGCATGAGCCTTCCTGCACCTCTCAGAGAGTACAGTAAACTTGGTTTCTATATCTCTTATTCTGTGATCTCTGAGAATCTAATAAACTCCCATGATTTCTGGCAATCCCTGAAAACCTCTATCTCCACTGACTCTGTCTTCTGTTTTTGTGCCTATATAAGCAGTTTCTTTTTTGTGCTTTTTCAACTCATGTAGAAAATGTGGCCCTTCCCTGGTTTCCCTGAAAAATCTACACACACTCAATGGTATTCTGTCAGTTTTTTATACACCATTCCTCCTCTCTTTTCCTTTTTCTCTGCTCTCCATTTCTTCACTAATTTTCATCTCTTTTCCTCCCAGGTTTGCCCAGGAGATCTTTTTTTCTTCCTTTTGTTATGCAGAAAAAATAAATTCTCCTAAGCTCCTATATATCTAAACCTGCACACACAAAATCAAGTTTTTGCTCAGTGGAAGAAAAAGATTTTCTCTGTATAAGGATTCATCCTGTTTAGAGCATAGTTGGAGATTTAAGTATCACTTCTTTTGTTCTATTACACATGTCATCAGTCAAAGCAGTTGTACTCTTGTCTACATACTCAGTTTTTTACTCCTTCAGAAAAAGCCACCTTGAAAAATACAGATGCAACTTCTGTTTACTTCATTTCCCATCAGAAACCTGAAGAACTTAAAAAATTACCTCATATGACGAGCCCAGACCTTCCTACTGCCTGAACAGGCTTCCCAGTGAACCCCCCGGGCAGAGGGGCACTGGCACCTCCCCATCAGAGGGTCCCAGGTGCCTCCATTCTGACAATCACAGGCATTGCCACAGTCTCTCCACCTGGTCTCCCGAAACCAGGCAGTGAAGAACACAGACAAGGTAAACAAGCAGTGCAATATACTCGTTTGAGATACAAAAGGAGAAAATGAAAGCTGTCTTTCTGTTAGACTGAGTAATTAAAATCTCTGCAGCTTGCAGATCCAGAAAGTCTCTGGCTTGCTCCTGGTTTGGATGGCAGAACCACACCTGCAGGGTTGTTGACACAACTAGTTAAATGACAGTGACCGAAGAACTGCTATCCAGGGTCACTTGCACACTTTACCTCCTTCCTGAAACTCCAACCCTCACATTTTTAAAGCTTCCTAGATATCTTGCCTGTATAACTGTCACCAATCTTAATGAGAAGTAAACTGCACCTTCTATTTTGAAAAATGCGAAGAAAATGTTGCAAAGCAATGTCATGTTATTTTTAACCAGGAATGAATGTGACTGAGACTGTCTTGAGAGGCCCAAGGTGATTTGCATGGTCAAGCACTGATGAAGTCAAGCTAACCACTGTTTGGCTTTTTGGGAAATGTTTAGTATTCCAGTAAAAAAAAATTGAGAGAAATATCTGTAATTTCAAGTTTAACTTGAGGAAATTCCAAGTGTTGAGATAATTTCAGTAGCCATCTTAATGGACATTTTATCAAAATGGTTGAATATTATAAAACTACATTTATATCATTTCCTCTACCTGCCCACCCATCCCATTCCAGATGCTAATATGGAAACTTGGCTTCTTAGTTACTTTTTTCTTTGTTTTCAAGGAGGAGGATACTATGAAAAGCAAAGGAAAGGAAGTAAGGGAAAGAAACTGGTAGCAAACATGGATTGAGGCCTATGGTGTTAGGTATTAATTTACATATAATGAGCCTTTGTATTCTTAGAGCAACCATAGAGGGGGATAATTTTTAAAAATATACCTTGAAAATGAAGCAAAAGAAGTTAAGTAGCTTGCAGAGTGTCTGGATTATAGCAAGTCACCAACATTGGCAAACCAACACTACATCCCTACAAAGTAGAATATGAGATAATAATAGCACAAGAATTTCCTAAATATCTCACCAGCATCAAACAGAGCAATTATCCTGGAGAAGAAAATTTTAAAATAAGCATGTCCCACACCACAGCTGGATGACTTGGAAGAGGTCAGTTTTGTATGGCTGAGTTTGTCGAGTTGCAGGTCAACATAGGTGGGCATCTCAATACCAAGTTCTACTCATTTGTTCATTCACCCAATGGGAGGCACTTGAATAGGACCTGGCCAATGAGCTTTCAGTCTAGTAAGGGAGACAGAACAGAAGCATAGCTAACTCTAACCCAATGTAGAGAGAGAGGGAGGGGCAGAGACAGAAAGCCTGACTTGCAACCCACTAAAAATAGAAACAGTTGTGGTTAGACTGGGGCCATCAAATGAAGCTTCATACAATAAGCGGCAGTAGACAAAGATGGCAGTTGAACAAAAGGCACAAAGCTGAACAGTGCAAAGCATTAAGCAGTGAGTGGTTTAGTTTGCTGGAAATAATAAGCTTTGTAAAGAGCTGTAATTAGTATAGAAAGAGAAAAGGACTTATGAGGTCCTGTGTGTGGATTGTTACAGTGACTAGATTAGAAGTGTATACTTTATGTAGCAGGAAATGGGACACTCAATGTTTTTTGAGCAGCAGCAAAACATGAGCAGAGGGAGGCTTGAGGAAGATCTTCAACACCCTAAGTAGTAATTTTGGAATAACCACTTCACTTGTTAAGACTCATGTTTTGCATCTATCTCATAAAAGAAACAATATCTGTGCTCCTTCTTCCCATACACAGGAGGTTTGAAAGAAGACCTGCTCATATCACCTTCCAAGCCAATCACAAAGACTAAAACATTTGATTAAAACATTTCTAAGGTAAATTTGAAAAGAGAAAGAGGAAACAAAGATGGCCAATACATTTTGTTTTTATTGGCAGTTTAGTATCTGCAGTATACCTTCATTTAAAATATAAAGGGAAAGATTTATTAGAAGTATCAATTTTCAAATCTGTGATATTTTCTCACCAAAGACTCATATAAAAAACCTAAAAGTATCATTGGCTGCACTAACCTATTTTTAAAAGAAAAAAAAAGATAAACTACTCAAAAAGAAGCAGCAGTCAAGCAGTGCTATTAATTGCACTTTATAACACAAACCTTTTCTTCTTTTCCTTCATTGGGAATAGCTTGCCAGGGCATAATGATTTATTTAAATGGAGGGATTTTTATAGGCCTAGAATATTAGGATCCTTTATTAACTCTCATGTTTTGTGGATAAATGAGAGACAGCACCAGGTTCCCAGGGAACACAAAATCTCCCTTTTAATCACATGTTCAGTTTAAAACCTCAGTGCTTCACAGGCGTTCTTTATGCACAGCAAATAAATTGTGGTTTCTCACTCTTATCGATTGCTTACCTTGTTAAGGCATTTTACAGAGAACACATGTAAAGGAGAGCTCATCACCCTCTTACCTGTTCCTCCAACTATTACTTGCTATCATTACAAAGAATGCCTCCCCAGCCAGCTGGGCACCTGCCTCAGTTCATGTAGTCCCCACAGCTCAGACTGCGATCATGTCTGAAAGTGTGATCTAAACAGACTGGAAGTGAAACAATCTTGGTTTGTCCAAACTGCCTACCTCACTGAAAATGGAAATAAAACTGTGCATTTCTCAAAAAGTGTCCTCCAGTTTGAAAACAGAGAAAAAGTGACTAAGAAGCCAAATTTCTGTATTAGCATCTGGAATGGGGTGGTGGGTAGGTAGAGGAAGTGATATAAATGTAGTTTCACAATATTCAACCATTATGATGAAATGTCCATTAAGATGGCTACTGAAATTATCTCAACACTTGGAATTTCCTCAAGTTAAACTTGAAATTACAGATATTTCTCTCAATTTTTTTTTACTGGAATACTAAACATTTCCCAAAAAGCCAAACAGTGGTTAGCTTGACTTCATCAGTGTTTGACCATGCAAATCACCTTGGGCCTCTCAAGACAGTCTCAGTCACATTCATTCCTGGTTAAAAATAACATGACATTGCTTTGCAACATTTTCTTCCCATTTTTCAAAATAGAAGGTGCAATTTGCTTCTCATTAAGATTGGTGACAGTTATACAGGCAAGATGTCTAGGAAGCTTTAAAAATGTGAGGGTTGGAGTTTCAGGAAGGAGGTAAAGTGTGCAAGTGACCCTGGATAGCAGTTCTTCGGTCACTGTCATTTAATTAGCTGTGTCAGCAACCCTGCAGGTGTGGTTCTGCCATCCAAACCAGGAGCGAGCCACAGACTTTCTAGATCTGCAAGCTGCAGAGATTTTAATTACTCAGTCTAATAGAAAGACAGCTTTCATTTTCTCCTTTGGTATCTCAACGAGTATATTGTACTGCTTGTTTACCTTGTCTGTGTTCTTCACTGCCTGGTTTTGGGAGACCAGGTGGAGAGACTGTGCCAACACCTGTGATTGTCAGAATGGAGGCACCTGGGACCCTCTGATGGGGATGTGTTAGTAGCTGTCCTGGGGGACTCATGGGAAAACCTGTCTGGGCAGTAGGAAGGTTGGGTGCTCAATAAGAAAAAAAGCGTCATCCTTGAGCATATTTCCTAATACCAGAAAAAAAGACAATAGCAAAGAGACATCTTTTTAAATATAGCTTCAGATACAGTCCCTAAACAATACTTGGAATATTTAAGAAACTACAAAAATGAAAAATTACCATTGATTCCTGAACATAAAAATAGTCAATGTTTCTGGCACTTTGATGTTTTTCCTTCTGGGCTTTTTATGTAAAGTTTTGTTTTCCAAGTAACCCTTTTTATTGAGTTTTAATATACATGCAGAGCAGTGCCACAAACTTGTATACATTTTATGCTTTTTTCACACAATGTAAACAACCCCACATAAATGCCACCAGATCAAGACAGAGATTGTTACCAATTCAAAAACTCAAAGGTAACTCGATTCTTAATCATTAGCCTCACAAATAAAACACTCCCCTGGTTGCTATCACCATAGATCATTTTTCCTTATTTTTGGATTTTATATAAATGTAATCATAAAGTATGTACTCTGTTTCAATATGATATTTATGAGACTCACCCATATTCTGTGCATACTAGTTTATTTTTAATGGCTGTGTAGTATTCTATTGCATAAATGTACTGCAATGTGATTTCCATTCTATTCTTGAGAGAGATTACCTTCATCTGAATAAAGATGTAGAAACTTGATTTCAGTTTTAATGTTCAATTTTTGCCCCTATTTTTTTGTTGGGGTCTTTCAGATGTTCTGATCAAAAGTTTGTCATGTTTAGCAAGATCTCTCTCTTTTGGCAGGTTCTGACCTCCCCATCACTACAATACTGTTGATAACTGCATGCAGATCCTCACCCGCATAGCAGCTATCTGTATACTTTCTGGATTCTCTGCCTGCAGAGCCCATACACTAGCAAATGGCTCAGACATCTCACTTGTCTGAGCTTCTCTTCTTTCCTGATCTTGGCCACTCCAATTTTGAATACTTTGGCAGCCCTAAACTATTTCTATTCTGACTTTGTGTAGCCAAAGTATCAGAAGCTTAATTTAAAAACTTGAAAGCATCTCTATTTTTATATAGATGTCTTTATTGGTATTACAATTGACCACAGCATAAAAACACTTTGGCCATTTTACCCAATGCTTTCTTTCTGAAGCAATCATCAAACTTTGATATTGTTAAAATACAACAAATAGAGGGAGAACAAAAAGAGCAGCTCTGTTTTACAAAGAGAAAAAGGAAAAGCAGCACCAGACTGGCTGCAAACTGTTACTTTTAAAAGAGGTTATGCTAATTTATTTTGATCAGAAGTGATTTGATGGTTGAATTCTGTTGCATGGATATGTAAAAAAAACTGCTCACATTTCTAAAGATATTTTTCTTTGTCCACTTGAGCATATTGAACAATTGGTTTCTGGCATTTTAAAATCTAGAAAGGATCTAAATTTTAAGGTTAATTAAGGTAAATTTCAACTATACAATAGTGACTTCTAGTGGAGTTTTAATAGAATTAAGAGGTCCCATTATGCTAAGATGTTTTTCACCTCTGTTTCATTCTTTCATTGTATTGCACTTCAACAGCCCCCCACCACTGTGAACCCCCATTTCTACACTTACCTACATAACTCTATACCATTCAAAAGAAAGAGGGAAGAAAGACAAATGATGATGAATTTGATAAGAAGCTTCTGAGAAGTAATTTTGTCCCTGCTAACATCATCTGAAAACGTTGGATGGCATTAAATATTGATAATGAAATTGTCCATAAGACAATTTATGTGAATTATGTAAAAATAAAAAAAAAGGTGAGCATAATGAGATAAATTCTTTTGACTCACCCACTCTGTGCAGTCAGTTCTCCTCTAACATTATGTCCTCTTTCCCCTGTTCTCACGTTCATAGGTGGGAGGCAGAGAGGTAGCAACATAATGAAGCAGTAGAGGGAGGCCCCTGAACAGGAGGCCTGGAAACCTCACAACTTCTAATTCTTCTTCCTCTAACTCATCATCATCTAAAGCTAAGACCACACAGCCAAATGCCTGGCTTCAGCATGTGGGTAAAAGAAAGTAAAACTGAGCAAGGGTTCATGAGAGAAATGACAGAGTTTGAACTAGACAGCCAAGCAGGGGGCAACTGAGAGGTACAAGCCTTTGAGAAGGCCGTTTCAAAAGGCCTATTGTAAATGTGGGTGAGGAGCAGCATGCACAAAGTTGAAATTGCAGTAGGGAGAACAAAAGAAAAAGAAAGACCTCAGTCTGTGGAGAGAGAAAGGCGAGGACAGGTAGAGTGAAGAAATACGTGGTCTCTCTTGCTCCTGAAGAACAAAATGAAAGTCAAAGTAGTTTGAAGAGAGAAAATAAAATTCTTCACAGTGACTTACAGATGCAAGTTTTCCCACCACTTCCAATTCTGTAGCCTTCCTCACAAGGGCAGTCGTATGTTCCCACAGAGTTAATACGGAGCTGGTCACAGGCTGTAGTGACATCCAGACACTCATTCACATCTAGGAAAATTTAAACAATGTCTGCTTTTAGGTGTTGAAAGATAAAATAGACATTTGAACCCATGGGCTTATTTGTGTTCCTTTTGTCACCTTTATTGACCGGTAACTGTTTTGCCATAAAGGAGAGCTCCCAAATTCTTCCTGAACTATTTTTCCTTCACTCACTTTTAAGTTCACTGTAGTTCACATAGACAGTGGCTTTCTGAGACCTTGTTCATGAGATTTTGATGAAGAATTTAAAGAATTTAAAACGAATTCAGTGGTCTCAGGCTGTGTGCCATTTTACAGAATGTTCACTCACTCTTGAATTATTCAATATCTATAATAAAGCCTTTATTCCATGCATAATTCTGTACAAGGTTTGTGGAGAGTTTTAGCTGGAAGGATCCTGAGCTTTGATCTAGTGTGCCTTACTGATATGTCTGAGCCCAGACTTTGGGCAATGTGTTTATGATACTACAAGTTAATTTATGAAGTTGAGTTTCTAAGCACTGCATCAAATTGTGGACACCTTTTCCATTTGGATGTGTGTATCTAAGTATGTATATTCATGCATACAATCATCTCTTGGCTCACTCTGTTTAAGAGCAGATGGTACATGAAATTCAATTTTTTTTGGCCCTGTTAATTGGATGGAATTTAATAAATGGTAATGTACTCTGCTGTGTTTAAAATATATAGACATCATCGTTGTGTATTCTCTGCTATTATCCACACTGCAAAGCTGGGGGCTTTTGGCTATCTACATAAAGAAACCATTATCGTCAACAAAATTCAGAAATTTAAAGAAACACGATTTCCTCTGAAGTATTAAATTTTTGTATGTACATTTGACTATTATTGCAATAAATATCAGTCTTCTAACCTTTGCTGTAATTTCAAGAAAAATGTGGTTCAAAATAATAGTAATAATGATCAAAAATAAGAATTTAAAGATGGCATATTTAAGGTAAACTTTTAAAATAAATTATAGCAATGACTTACATAAACTGTTCTTAATGGTATAAAAAGTGATATAAAATGGTATAAAAATATAAAAATCTCCATTCACTAAATTGAAACTCTCCTGCAATATATATGTGTGTATATATATTTTTACATATGTATGTGTATATTAATACATGTATGTGTATATATCAATATACACATATATGTATATATGCTAATACAAATATGTATGTGCATATATTAACTTAATGCATATACATATGTATGCATAAATGCAAAAGTTAAGAAACATCTGAAAGGTAAGTGAACCAATTTTAACAAATAAACTAGGAAATTGCAGAATGACTCATTTTAAAGCTTGCATTAGCTAGATTAATATCACATACATAGAGGATTCTGATATGGATTTAGACTGTGGCTCATGAACTGGCAATTCTTTTGCTTTGACTAATTAAAATGACTTTCAGTAACCAACTTTTTAATTCCAGTCAAGCTTGCCACGGGTGATTCCTATGGCAATGTGCTATGGCCTGCCTGAATTTCGCATATGCCTACATATATTAAATTAGATAAAAGAGATTATGGGCCAACGGATATTATAATAATAATAGTTGCTTTTAGTTGAGTGATTTTTTTTATGCCAATCACTATACAGGCAATTTACATTTATTAGTTTCCTAATCTACCTAGTAATTCTATTATTGTCTTCACTTTACTGATAAGGATCTGAGGCTCAGAGCAATCAGAGTCACCCGGGTTCATACAATAGTAAATGGTAGAACCACATAGAAATCCAAATCTCTCTAGTGTCAAAGCCTCTCCTTCTCCACCCTAACCCTCTGCCCTCACACGTCCCTCCCTCATTGATCGCCACACCAGATCAGTGATTTCATGTTGGATCTCAGAAATTTACCATCACATCCACAACCATCAGAACTGATCTGAAAGCCTTCCTGACAACTGCATTCATAGCTGCCTAAAGAGCTGATGCGGAGCTGGGCACAGCAGGCATCTCCACTCTCACATTCATCAATGTCTGTGGGGAAAGGATATTTCTGTTATTTAAGAGACAGGAATTTAACCAATCTATAGAAGTGCTGATAAGCCTCCCTTCTAAATTAAAACTGTTTTACTTATCATTTTCTATTTCTCAGGCTCCATAATACAGATACCGTATTACAGAAGAAACTGTAACACAAAAAGAATAAGGACCACATTTCGGTTTATGTTTCCAGCATGCTTCTCCAATGCCTGTTATTTATTTTCGAAGTATATCAAAAAATCTCCAAATGCATTTATAAGCACAGGAAAAGAGATCCTTGCTAGTTTTCCAGTTTAAATGGCAATCTGACTGAATAAACAGAGACCTTGAAGAACAACAATAAAAAACAGCTTCAGAAAAAGAGCCAAGGAATTCTCTTAATGAGCATTAGAGAGCTGCAAAGAGGAGGCAATGTTAGACTCCATACTATGTTTGTCCTTCTAGAACTTTGGATGAGCATTCCCAGGTAGAAGGAACTTACAACTGAGAAGAGAAGTGGTAACTGCAATTTGAGTGAGGGCAGAAAATCATTTTAGATACTATGTTTTAGATGACAGAATATTTTAGAGTATTTGCTTCAACTTTTCAATGATGTTTTGACTGAGATGAGTGAGGTCTGGGGTTTTTTATTACACTTGGTGACACCCTGGCATGTCCTATCAGATACACAGCTTTCTAAATTATCTTTAAGTCTCTGTAAACACTATTATTCTAGAATTCTGTAGTCCTGAATGTTTCTTTCTAAGACATACTTGCCTCAGGGAAAATAAAAATGCACCAGAAGATGTCAAATTGAAACCCTTCAGTCAAAGAATAATCCATTTGAGTTTTGAGGTGGTCACTTCTAACATAATTGGCTGAGGAGAGCAATAGACTCTTCACCCACTATTTCCTTAGGCTAGACACTGAAGTTGTGCTCAGTGGTTCTAGCAATAGGACTATGGTTCAATTCAACTCCCTCTGTTTGTTGAGCTGTTAAGTTGGGTGGCCTGTCAGCACTGAGCTTTCAAAATTCCATTGCTCCACAACTACATGAACAGCCACAGATAGAAAAGGTCAGCATCTCAATTAACCTTGGAAAGGGTACCAATGTAAGGAAATGCAGATAAGAGAAGGGAATGAAAGAAAATGCCATCAATCAACCAGTGTGAGGGGTCACCATAAAATATCTAAGTGAGGGTCATTTGGATACCAAACACTTTTTCTCTTGAAAAATGTCACAAGCTCTGCTACTCACAAAATTCTCAATGACATTTTTTCCTTTATTAAACCTGCCTCTGCCCACTGAATTACCTAGAATAAATATAGGAGACAAAGAAACTTTCAAATAAGTTTGATTTCATCTAACACATTATTCTTTGTACTTTTGGGGGTTAAATTTGTTTTCTTCTTAATTTCAAGATTTTTAAAGTGTTCTCGGATACCATCAGACCTTCCCAAAACAAAGGTCTCAGGATTCCCTGTTCTCAATTAGCAAGGAACACATATGCATCACACAACTGGAAAATTAGTTCCTTAGTCTATTATTTATGACCCATTTTGGATTCTTCTATTGTCATCTCTCTGGGTCTATTTTGAGCTTGTCCCATGTATACCATCCTCAGCCTGGAACTCATCTGAAACACCACCCTTGCTCTCTCACAGGCCTTTCTAAAATGGCCTGTCCCTTCAACTCTTATAACATCTGTTTTCTAAGAGTTTTTTAAAATTCATTTTCAGATCTTATTTGATGTGATCTTTGCTTTTTTATTTTCCCTTTGAATGTGCTTCCTCTCTGAGAATCATATTTTCCTATATAGGCCAATAATTTTAACATTGTGGAGAAATTCACCTGTACATAAAAATTTAGCCCTAGTAAAAAATAGAATATCATAGTCAGGCAAAACAAAAATTTCAGCTCTGACTTCAGAAAAGCATGAAAGTAAACTTTGAAAAAACATAATCTTCTCTGTTTTCCATACATAGTCTCTGAATAAAGCTCCAAAGGTTAGAAATTAGAAAAATTATTTTCTAATAACTGTCAATTGTTAAATTTAGTAAACTTAATTGCTGGACAGACTCTTACATTTTGGAAAGCTGTCTTTCAAATGTTAATGTATCTCAAGGTTTTAGCCCTAATAAAATTTCGTATTTGGGCAAGACTGATTGACCGTTTGCAGACTGGATGACTCATTTTCACATTCATTTATACATTCTCATAAAAAAAAAAGTTAATCCTAAATAAGCTAAAAAGAAATTTCTTTAATTTCCTTCATGTGTGAATGTTTCTATAAAGCATTTAAAGCCTTAATCTGTTCTCAGGCAAATAAGCAAAGTATCTATATGTATACTCGAAACAAATCATTGCTTTTACTCTAGTGAATATGTGGTCTTTAGGAATGAGTGTTATTTATTGTTGGAGAAAGAAATAAACTTGAGCCATAAACAATATAATGTTGTCATGTTGACTTGCTGAAATCTCATAAATATGCAATTTTCTACATTTTGACCCTGGCAGATGCTATTTTTTCTAGCTATAAATAAGAAGTTTACTGAATTGTACTTTTCAAAGAAAAAGGAAAGATACCAAATTGCAGCAGTTGCCAACATAAGGTTTAGAAAAATTCTAGTGTCCCTTATCCAACAGTTAAAAAAGGAAGATAGGAAGGAAGGAAGGGAAGGAAGGCCTTTATTTTTTCCTGAGATATAAATGTTAGCAAGGTAGACAAATATAACCATAATTTTCATTATATAAAAAAGAGGCAAAGGAAGCAATCATTTTTGTTAAGTTAATCGCTCTAGACTCTCAGAAAAATGCAGAGGGCAGTATTGGATCAAGGAATACAAGTAATGACATAGTTTTGGTTAAATAATTTATGAAACCAGAACACTCAAAATCCCTTGAAGTTCACTCTGTCATGTCATAGTGTCAAAATAAAAATCCCAAATACTTAGACCTTTGGAATTCACCTCTTCTTTAATTTATACTCCAATTTGTCTCTAATTATATTGAGTAGCATGAAATGGTCAAAGACTTTTTTTAGTAATTATATCATAATTTTTAGGAAAGGTGATAAAAAGTGTCACAAAAAAAGAGCAAATCTGGTATCTTAATTTCTGAATGATGGCAAATTTCTTTAAGGGCTTGTTGGTGCCTCAGAACCAGAGCCCAGAGTAATACCACTGCATGCTCACTATCCCTACTTTGAGTAGATACTTTTCTCACAGGATCTAAATTCAACATGTCTTATGAAGCAAGGCTGGGTGGAATTTATTTTTCTCATTGTCCCAAACGATATAACATCTAATAATATGTTGGAAAATTCATCCATTAAAAATGGGCATGAGCTGGGATTTCCAAAGAACGATATCTTCTGAAGTTTCGTTTGGAATGCAGTTACCTGCCAGACCAAAGCTGGCCACCACCAAAATCACCAAGCTAAAAAGCAACACATATGATTTAGTTTTCTCTTGAGGTAGAGAGAAGTAGGGTACTTGGCAGCATTTGTTGTGTAGATTACAAATTACATTGAAAGATTAGCAAGACCTTGGACTATTTCCCTGAAATAAAACTATTAAACCCATATATTTTGTTAAAGTGTTTAAGAACTCCTTTTACTTCAAGTAAATATCTAAACATAATGGTGTCTTCTGCCAAGTAATTTTTCTTTTACACTTTTCCAGTAACCAGAAGCATGGTTTAATTCATTTTTCCTTGTAGTTTGAGAGATGTGGCTCACATTACAGTAATAACTATTGGAGACAAAAGGACTAAATGAATCCAGGGCAACTTCTGAAGGAAGACAGCATTTACCACACATTCCCTATGCACGTTTTCTCATCTAAGTCAAGCTAGTGTCCATGGTTACAGGAGCAACAGGGCCAGCCAAGGGATGTTCGCAGTTACAGGAACAACCACCATTGTTATTTTCACAGCTATTGACAATTTCCAATTCAACCCCTTTCTAAAACAAGCAAAAAAGGGTTATTAGCACGGCAACAGAAAAGACTGAATGTTCGTCAACAATGGATTAGCTCTCTTGTGAGGATGACAAACTTTATTGGAAATTTATCAACTCCTTACACATGTAAAAGTAAAAGTCTGGGGGTTATTAAGCATTGTAAATATCTATGCCATATCAAAATCCTAATAAACCTATAAATAATGTTAAACTGACTAAGTGATACAGAAAGGTAATAAGTCCACCAGTGGTTATTTAACACTTAAAAAACACCTCTGAGAATTCCCAGTATTTTCAGGATATAAAATATATGTGCATTGAATCAATGATCAGAAAGCAAGTAGATGGTTTGCCAGTTGACATATCTGTTCTCAAGCTAGTGGTATGCTATCTGTCAGTTTTAGAGGCTATGTTGGATACTATTCAAAGTAAAACAGAAGTATGAACACAAAACCACTGAATTATCTGATTCTCTGTAACTAGTATCATGTTGGTATGCTAATCAGCTTTGATTTATATGAAAATCACTTATATAAATACTATTACTTTGAAAATCAATTTGCTGATCATGGCACTTGCTACCATGTTGGGGCATTTTGGGAGACATCAGTCTCAGTATATGGAGCACACAGTCATTAGATTGGTCATTTTCTACCTGAGGAAATGAGAAATAAAAGAATGCTTTGAATCAGTGCTAAAAAGATGGAATTTAGGTACTCTGCTATTTTCACTACTGGCCTCTGTTGTTTTTCATTTGTGTTGCTGGTCACGCTTCTTAAGGAGTGTATCTACCCTGGCTCATTTCTTTTTGTTCTTAACTCCTGAATCCTTTGGAAGTAGAAAGATGAGAAAGAGCAGGACAAGGGTACTTAGGATTGTGCCAGTCCTTGAAAGCCTATATCTGCATTCAAACTGCTGAGGCGTCTGCTATAGATACTGTCCAGTCACAGTGCAGACCTCGTCCTCTGTGACGCCCAGCCTCCTGTCTCCAGCAGGCAGCAGCCCGAAGTGTTCCCAGAGCTCTCAGTGCACATCCCGTCATTGTGCTTATCCCTCTGGGCCTTCACTGCCCTGCATTACCCAGATCGTAACAGATGTTCAGAGACAGGTCGTGAATGGTTAAATAAACAAAAGAAGGATTATGCTAATCAAATTATTATTGAAAATAAGAACCCTTTTGGGCTTAGAAACAGCTAATTTAGGACTAAGCAAAATTAGAAAGCTAAAGGAAAGATTAAAATAATGAAGGCACCTGATATTTTTCATATGCTAACATGCACTCTTTAGGGAGACATTTCAAATTTTGGTTCCTATTATTATTTTCGTGCGATAAGTGCAGCTGTAAGACTGCTAGTGGTAACTTAATTTAAAAGCAAATGATGATTATTGCAACCTAGTTAAAAAATGTGTGGGACTAAAACAAGTGCATACTCAGATCTAAGCCCACTAGAAGTTGCAGTTTTGTATCCTTGATACAGGTGTTAAATAATGCTTAACCATCTGACTTAAGAAAATATTATACTTTAAAAAGACTTTTAAAAATGATTCTTACAGTTTCTCATAGCTAGCAAATAATCATATTTACTCAATACATTAAATATGTATGAAACTTGAGTTCACCTATTTATTGCTTGGTAATTTGGGAGAAGCCTTATTTAAACATGCAGAATCTGAAGTTTTCCAATTTCTAACCACAAGATAGTGGTAATTCATTCACAGCACACTGTGAAGATTTGATGTTCATGCTATACACTGTTTTGAGAGTCTCTGAGATGAAACTACATAAATTCAAAATATTGTTTTCCTATGAAAAAGTTAAAGCAATATCTTCCTAAAATACTGTTGTGATGTGAAGGACATAATTCACTGTTAAACATTACCATGTTCTGAAAACATTTACTCCACCTGCAGGTTTTGAAACAACTCAAAATACCAGTTTTCACCAAGAAAGTTTTATGCGTTGGTTAGTAAATATTGAGATCTGGTGAGAGCTTCACAAAGAACTTAGCCAAATAGTCACATAAGGGAAATAAATGGAAAAACACACTGCTACCAAATGTATTCAACTCTAGGGCAAAGTGCTTTCTCAAGAAAATTCTACAAAAAGCTTGTACCTCATAACTCATTAGCAATAATGGAATAATGGCCTCCTCTTTCATGATAACTGAGAATACACGAGTGGACTGCAAGAGATTTTATTTCAGACATTCGTAAAATGTACTCATCTCCTAAACCACTGGCCACATTAAAAAAACAAATTATTATTAAGAAAGAAAAACCCATTCTTTGTTCTCTTTGCCTAAAAGGACTCCTCAGGGCATTGAGAGAAAGGCTCTCTTCAGAAGAAGTTGTACCCTAATTAGTAGTTAATTCTCCTCCCCCATCTTACTTAGTTTATTCTTTAAGAGACAAATATCACTTGGCAAAGCTGTACTGTCTTTAAGCAGTAGAAATTTATCAAGAGATCTGAGGGCTACACTGGAAATCTAGGTATTAAAGAAACAGAATTTTATGTAGTGGAGGAAAATTAATAACTTACTGACCCTCAGAATGTCTCTTCATGTGAGAGCTTAGGTAAGAATAAAAAATTATTTATTCTATTTATCACTATCTTTATTATTTTTCCTTGATTAAAACTGATAGACATATAATGTGTATAAGATGATGAAGATGAAAGGATAGTGTATTTGGGGCCCAATGACCCTAATTTAGTTCCCAGTTCTGTCACTTACTAATTTTGTATCATTGTATTTTTGGCTTCAACACTCAATGGATGAGGATCTTTGGAACTGAGATTATAAATCAACTATTTTAGTTTGCCAAATTTTGTAATGGGCCCGTCTATTTTGTAATACCCATCAATCAAGCAAGTGGAGATGTTGAGTACATAGTTTGATACATTCACATGGAGTTAGAGGAAGAAATGAAAATACAAATTTGACATTGAGAGAGGGACCACAGACAGAGAAAAACCAGGAAAGTACAAAAATATGGAAGAGAAGATAACATTTCAAGAAGAATGGGGGCTAGTCAACTGTGTTGAAAGCTGCTGCGAGTTCAATTATAATAAAACTAGAGAAGTTAGCATGCATTCTAGCAACATGGAGGTCAAGGGTTACCATGGAGAGATGGAAATCTGATTAGTCTGGAAAGAATTCAAGATGAGGAGTAGATACGGACTAAGTTACAAACACTTTGCTGTCAAGGGGATCAGATTGAAACTCAAGTGGGTTATGGTTTATGGGAGGGTACTTTCAAGATAAGAGATACTGGACCATGTTGATATGTTGATGAGAATGATCCATTAGATAAATGCAATAGCAAAGATCTTGAGAGAATGGAATCCAAAGTATGATGGAGAACTTAGTCTTTGATAGTAATATAATCATTTTTTCCATATTAATAGTAATAAGGGTGAAGATTTTTCCATGAGATTCTGTGAGTTATTTTGGATCAATTAACAGATGATGGTAGTTTGCACCTATTTTACTGAAAATGTAAGAGACAAGAAAAGGATAAGGGAGAGAGGGGGTCTGATTTAAAAATGGGAGAGAAAGAGAAGGTGTTAAACATTCATTTTGATGAGGATGAAAGTAGACATAGTCTGATAGAGTAAATTTGTCTAGCCATGATGTTTAATCACTTGAGATTTATGGTCCTGAGTTTAAAGAAAACAGTTAACATAGTTGAGCTTTGAACACAGCAAAATTCATCTGCCGAGGTATAGATATGAAATACAGAAGTCACTGAGAGAAAGGCAGGGTATGAGATCAGAAGAAATATGAACTCTTGATGTACCATGATCACGTAAGATGCAGAGGCAGAGAAATAAGCCAAAGAAATAAGGAATAAAATTATTCTGTCTTTTGAAAACAAAGGGAAGAAGCAGAGGATGAGTGAGAATGGGAAATACTGAGGTAGAGAACATGGAATCTGAGGGAATTTGTATGATAGTTTTAAGCTTATCCCCCACCCCAAAGGAAAACATTCTCAGAAACTTCTGCTTTGGCAAGATACTCAGTGTCATTCTTTTGTTGGTGACTCTTGTGTAATACCTGTCAAACGCCACACATTTCCAGAGCTCTGATGGTTGCCACCTGCTGTAACACTGTTTCCCATCAGCCCCCAGCTCCAAGCCAGGGCAGCAGGCACGAGTGAGAGATCCCACCGTGTTCACACAGCGACGGCCATGGCGAGAGAACCCTTCGGCACACTCGTTAACATTTGTGGAGAGAGAGGTACAGCAGTTCCATCTCAGGTGCTTGAATTAAGATTTACCTGTAAACTATAAAAATGAACTACAATAGCCCCTTCCCTGACCCTAGGACATCAAGTAACAGCAAAACATAGGCACCATTGGCAAATAAACCAGCCACAAATGACATTAACTCTAGTATTGGTCTAATGCTCTCAAGCACTTCTATTTATTCGAAGTTACTAGTATCTAGTAATTGGGAGAAATAGAAAAACAAACAAAAAATAGATCTTCTCTGCCTCCTGATAATGCAGGTAGAAGTCAATGTAATTTGTCTTTAGGAATATATGTGACATTCTCAACCAAAACTGGTAACTCCCTAATTTAAGGCAGACAGTGTGTAGGGCCAGAGACAAGGCAGATTTGGGGACTTCACATGCAGTAATCCAAAGTGTATGCTGTACATATAGTTGTCACAAGGCAGTGCCACTTAAATTGGTGTCCTCACTCTCTCTCCTGACACTGTTGACCAAGTCTATTCAGTGTAACTTCATTTTGTCGGCCCAAGTAGTCCCTGCTCCTTCCCTTTCAATGAATAGATCTCACCATTTTCCTGACTAGTACTTTCTCCTTGTACTGTCCTGCCTGTCATCTCAACCAGGGCACTTAAGAGAAATATTCATTCTTCCAAGGGGTTTGTAAAACTCTGCATAAGTGGTAATTTTGGACATAGACTTTCTAAGAATAATGCATGAGCTTTAAAATAAATGTTGGAAAGAAACTGGATATAGATATAGATATACAGACATATCTATATATGTATATATTTGCCAATTTTTCCCAAATATTTAATAAGTTGTTATTCTGTGCCAGGTGCTGAGTTAGGCAGGTACTGTGTATGCAGAGGACCAAAGCAGAAATTTTCTCTGTCAACAAAGTATATTAACATACTCCATAGAAAATCATATCTTAGTTTTGGCTTTAAGAGAAAAATAACCCCACTAATTTTTATGCTAACTCTTTTTGAAATTCTCAAAGTGTTTATAAGTCCTACATATCAGGAAACATTTTGGTATTTTTATAATTAATCCAAATAAACCATTTCTCATTTCACGAGAATGTCATGATAAAAATGAAGGATTCTGTGATTTCTCAGAAGTTATTAAAACAGAGACTGTCCCACAGGAATGACTGCATTTATCAGATTTGGTCGTAGAGTAATTTATCACTTTCATCTTTGGATTGAAGTATATTTGTTTTGCAATTTCTAGGAAACAGAAATATGTAACCTTGTATTTATAGAGTTTCTTTCTTTTTGGTTTTAATTACTCCCAACTTCTGAGAACACTCATTTGCACATACTTGCTTTTCAAAGGTTATCCCCACCTTCTGTAGCCTATAATAAAAAACTCCCTGTGTGGTTATGGAAGGTTTTGAAATATTAATTCTGGAATTCACTTCAAAATGAGAAACAGAAAACAAAAAGCATTAATTCTGAAACTATCCCAGGACTTGTTTTTGTAACTAAAAATTTCACTGAGTTTCTATACTATCATAAAAAATACCCTTCAGAATGATCAAACGAGAATATAAATGTTCCTTTTTAAGCATAAATGAAAACACCTTTCTGCTAGCTGTTCTTATTATTCAAAACCGAATTACCACAAAATTTCAAACAATTACACAATTAAGCCATCAGCTTCAACTTCCTACCTCCACAGGTTTTTTTGTCTTCAGACAGCTGGTACCCTGGGTGACAGGCATACCTGGCCACACCATTTTCACTCTGACAGATGTGGGCACATCCATTTCCACCTGTGCAGGGGTCCATCTCTGAAAGCAATTAAGCAGGGATAGTTTTCAATGCATTAATTTCAGAAAGAGGTACAGAGTGCAAGGACGGAAAAAGGTTCAGGGGGAGCTGGCGCCATTGGGTTTCTCACATAAGGACCGTAAGGCCTCAGGAAAGCCCTTCTCCACTTTCACATCTATGTCTAATCCAAAAAAATGTTTCCCCTTTTGTGATCTGAACAAATCTGAACGTGGATCAGGGCCAAAGAAGAAGTAGCTTAATTTCACTCTCCTCAAAAGTGTATCTGCTGCCCTCTGGTATATCTGCAGTTAAATGGAGTCGGGAGGAACTCTTCTATACATCTGTATTTTTCAGCTCTCCATACCTTCTCTACTCCTTTGAGCAGCAGAATCATCCTTAGATAAACCTTTTACCTCCTCTAGGCCTCCCGTGCCTTTGGATAAGCAACCACAGTGTGAGAAGAAGGCTGACTGGAATGACATGGGGAAGTCTTGGGTACAGCTGCTGTGGAGATGGATCCCACCGGAATTAAGTCAGCTGGCCTCCTTCTCCCCATCGCTTGCTCCTGTCCTAATCCATTTTAGTCATATTCTCTGGAGATCCAAAGGAATGTGAAGTTACTCATCCTATAGGGAGTATCCCCAGACAGAAATCATACGTTGCACTTATGACCTAACTGATTCTCACTTGACTCTGTGAATCCAGCCATGTCTACATTATAGGCTTCTGGGTAGGACTGCAGAATTTTTACTCCTGTTCCTGTCCAGACTTTTTTTTTCTATAATGTATAGAATATAAAAACCAAAATAATATATAAATCTACTCTGTCCCCATGTTTACCCAGTTCCAACCCAACCACTACTATACATAACTGCTTTCCTGCATTTCTTATGAGTCCTTTCTTTATGAAAATAAGATTTACACACACACACACACACACACACTTTCCACAGATACAATATATACTGTTCTGCTCCTTGCTTTTATGGTAGGGTGAGATTGAGTTGAATCTGTAGGTTAGTGTTGGGGAGTACTGCCAATATTAAGTCATCTGATCCATGAGCATGAGATGCTTTTCTATTTATTTTAGGTCTCATTTATTTCAACAGTGTTTTATAATTTTCAGTATATAATTTTTGTACTTCACTTATTCTTATATATCTTAACAAATTTATTATAAGATACTAATTTATTTAAATTATAAGATACTAAATTTATTCTTATATATCTTTTCCTTTCTGATGCTATTGTAAATAGAATTGTTTTCATTTTTACGTCCATATTTTTCATTACTAGTGTATAAAAACCAATGGATGTTTATGCATTGGGTTTATATTCTATAACTTTGTTGAACATTTTTATTAGTTCTAATAACTTTTAAGTGAATTCCTTAGGATTTTCTATATACAAGTCATGTCACCTGCAAATAGAGATATTTTACTTCTTCCTTTCCAATATTGATGCTTTTTATTTCATTTTCTTACCTTATTGTTCTGGCTAAAACCTCCAGTACAATGCTGAATAGAAGTGACATGAACAGACATCTTATTTCTTGTTCCTAATCTTAAAGGGAAAGTTTTCATATTTTACAATTAAGTATGATGTTAGCTGTGGGTTTTTCATTTTCATAGGTTCCCTTTGTCAGGTTGAGAAAGTTCTATTTCTAGTCTGTTGAGTTCTTTTATTATGAAAGGGTGTTGGATTTTGTCAGGTGTTTTTTTCTGTATCTATTGAGATGATCATATAGCTTTTGTCCTTTATTCCATTGACATGGTATATCAAGTTTATTGATTTTCAGATGTCAAACCAACCTTGTTTTCCTGAGATAAATCCCACTTGATCATAGTGTATAATCTCTTTTATATGTTGTTGGAAGTGGTTTCTTGTTATTCTTTTGTGGATTTTTATATCTATATTCATAAGAGATGTTGGTCTATAATTTTCCTTCTTGTGATATCCTTGTCTGGTTTTGGTACCAGTGTAATACTGTGAAATGAGTCGGGCAGTGTTTCTCTCCTCTTCTGTATTTGTCAAGAATTTGTATTAATCTTTAAATGTTTTATATAATTCACCATTGAAATCATCTGGGCCTGAACTTTACTTTATGGGAAGTTTTAAAATTATTAATTCTACTCTTTGCCTATTATATGTCTAACCAGATTTTCTATTTCTTCAGAAATCAGTTTCAGTAGTTCTGGTCATTCTAGGAATTTGTTTATTTCATTTAAGCTAACTAATCTGTTATGATCCTGTTATTCCTAGTACTGCCTTCTTCTCTTTCATTTCCTTAGGGTCAGTAGTGATGACCCTTCTTTCATTCCTGATTTCAGTAATTTGAGTCATCTATTTTTCCATTGTCAGTCTAGCCAAAGATTTGTCAATTTTATTGATGTTTTTAAATAACCAACTTTTGTTTTTATTAATTTTCTCTCATTTTCCTATTCTCTATCTTACTAATTTCTATGCTAACCATTATCATTTCCTTCCTTTTTTTCTACCTCTCCCTGTCCCTTTTCTCCTTGTGCTACTTCTACCCAGTATGAGCTTTCTAAGAAATTCTTACATTCAGATATGCAGATGCAATCTGACCTCCAATTTCACACACACAAAAAATTTGCTGGACTCTTGGTTTTGTTTGTTTTCTCTGTTGTATCTGCATGCTTTGTCACAAGTTAAGGTAAAGATGTTGACCTTCACAGCCATGTTTACACCAGAAACGTATCTTTTTTTAAAAATCTATATCTCCTACCACCAGCTCTCAAGACAGTGGGATAGGTAACCTCTATGAACTCTGAAAAGTGAAGGGTCAATTCCACTAGATGCAAGATTATAAAATAAGTTATAATTACCAATGATATGCTCTTCTCATGACTATTACCTATGGGAACCTTCTTTTTAAACTTTAATTTCTTCTGGTCCTTCTGTTTTTGATGCCCAAGTTCTCCAAATATGAATGGTTACCGTGCCAGAAAAGGCTAGATATAATCTCCCTATGGAAGCCCTCTTACTGTCAAAGACTCTTTTGTTTGTGAGACTGATTGTAACTGTGAACTTAACCCATATGAATTAGGCATGAAAGAACTATAAAATAGAAGTGTAATATAGTACCTGGTTAAACTTAAAACTTTTATTCTCAGGTATGGGAAGACAAAGTAGCATGTGTTCACAAGTAATATTTCACTCAAGATTCTAAAGCTTCCTTTGTATAGATTTAAAGGGCAGTACCCTATATATACTGACACTTAAATGGGACCTGTGCAAATTTCTCTCATGACCCTGAAAGAGTAGCCAGGATTGGGCTTACCTCTTAGCATAAACAACTAGATAATTATATTAAAATTCATGAAACAACTGTTTGTTAGATAAGGGAAATCAGGAAGCATAGGAGTGGAAATTCCAAGTGAAAAGACACAAAGTAAGCTAAATTACTGTACTGGATTTTGCTGGAGATAATTTCTGGACTACAGTAAAAGAAGAAAAAAATCAAAAGAGAGTTCAATGATCTTACTAAGCTGAAAATAAATCTGTTTAGAATTATCAAGACATCTAGAATTTGTGGAGTCCTAGAAGGGGGATCAGACAGAGGAAAGTGTCACCCAGAGAAAAAGTCTCCAGAAATTTGTGCAATGATCCTTCTGAGTCTTTGACTAAATTTTATTTCATATATATTTATTAAATCTTCATGAATCCAGTCAAAAAAAATAATACACTGAAAAGAAGAATTAGGGAATCTACAAGCCCTTCCCTTTGCAAGACAAAAATAGAAATTACCCAACAGAAGAATGGAAATAAAATAGACAGGAAAAAACTAGAAAAGAATGGGGCCTCAGAGACCTATGGCACTATAACAAATACATAATATTGTGTCAGTGACGTTTTGGAAGATAGAAAAAGGAGGGTGGGGATGAAAATGTGTTTAAAGAAATAAAGCTAAAAATTTCCTAAATTTGGCAAAATACATAAACCTATACATTCAAGAAGCTGAGTAAACCTCAAGCAAATTAAACCCAAAGAAATCCACACCAAGATACATAATTGTCAAACTTCTGAAAATTAAAGATGAAGGAAAAATCCTCAATATGATGAGAGAGAAATGACACTTTATCTGTATGGGAAAATGTAAAATAACGGATTTCTTATCAGAGATTATGGAGACCAAGAGGAAATGACATTTTTCAGCTGAAGAAATAATACAACCTAGAATTTTATATTCAGCAAAATTGTCCTGTAGAATTCAAGGAGAAACCAAGACATTTCCAAATAAAGGAAAACTAAGAGAATTTCTCTCTAGCAAACTATCCTAAGGTAATGTCTAAAGGCAGTTCTCTAAACAGGAAGGAAACAATTTTTTTAAACAAAGGATTTGTGAAACATCAAGAAGAAAGAACGAGAACATCATGAAGAAAGAGAGCAAGAATAAGAAAAATATATATAAATCAAATAAACTTTCCTTCCCTTTCTTAGGCTCCTAAGTAGTACTTAATGGCTGAAGCAAAAAACTGTAACATGTCTGATGTGGTTCTGAATGTACCTAGAGGAAATATTTGAAGAATTATATATAAATGCATAAGAGTAAAGGGAGAAGTTGAGTTCTACATTTCGTTTAACTGATAAAATGATGCCACCAGTGGATACATTAATTATATACAATGTAATACCTGGAGCAACCAATAAAAAGCTATGTAAAAAACTATGTAAACTCAGAACTGTTATGAATAAAACAAAATGGAATTCTAAAAAATGCTAAAGTAACCACAGGAAGACAAGTAAAAGAATCAGAAAAATGAAAAACAGAAAGAACAAACAGAAAAAAAGAAACTAAACCCACATATCCAAGATTCTTAATGAACCCGAGCAACATAAACATAAAGCAAACTGAACCATAACACATTATGACCAAATAGATGAAAACCAATGATAAAATCTTAACAGAACCCAAAGGACAAAGAAAGGCACATTATAAATAGAAGAAAAAATAAAAATGACTGCATATATGTTGTCAGAAACCATGCAAACATCTTTAAAATGTTGGGGGAAAATAAAAACAAACCTAAAAAATACAAGTACATACCCAAACTGGATATGACAAAAATAAAGAAGACATAGAGACATTTTGAGAAAAAAATAGTAAGCTGATAGTATTTATCACCACAGATCTAGACTACAAGAAATGTTGAAGGGAGTCATTTAGTTAGAAGGAAATGACAGCAGATGAAAATCTGAATCTATACAGTGGAATAAAGAGAGCAAGGAATTGCGCATTATGTGGATGAAAATAGAAGATAGTTTTTGTCATTTAAAAAAATATATATTTAATATGTATCTGTGTGGGTTAAAGCAAACATAGTAATAATGTATTATGGTATTTATAAAGCATTGGAACATAAAGACATGGAAGTATATTGTTGTAAGGTTCTAACATTATACATAAAGCAGTAATATAAGTTTGAAGGCAGATTCTGATAAATTAATGATGCAACTTGTAAATCCCAGAGTAACAACTAGTTTTAAGGAGGTTTACTTAGAAATATCAGAGATAAAATGAGCTATAAAAATCCTTAATTAACTAAAGAGAAGTCAGGAAAGAGGAAAAATGAATAAAGATCAAATAAGTCAAAAAGAAAGTAAGTACTATTCTCATAGATTTAAACCCATATAGAAAAATGCATTAAATGTAAATTATGTAAATATTCACATTACAAGGTAGGGATTTTCAGACTTGAAATATTTCAGACTTGAAATATATGCTATCTCCAATCAACTCACATAACCTACAAATAATAAAATATATATATTGTATAAAGGATGGAAAGGCTATACTATGATAGCACTAACCAAAAAAACCTCAGAGCTATGTCGATTTCACACAAAGTAGATTTCAGACAAAGTAGATTAGTATAACATGGAGTATTTCATCCTTTTTAAAGGGTCAACTTTTCAAGAAAATACAAAACCACTCTAAATGTGTATGCACCTAAAAACAGAGCTTCAAAATATATGAAGCATAAATTGACATAAATGAAAGGAGTAGACAAACCTATATATATAGTTGGAGATATCAATATCCCTCAAGCAATAATTGATAAGACAGGCAACAGAATAGTAAAAGGCATATAGACATGACTTAAACAACTATCAAATGCCTTAAATTAATTGACATTTGTACCTTCAGTCAATAATTGCAAAATATACTTTTTCAAGTGCACAAGAACATTTAACAAGATAGGCCATATTCTGAGCCAGAAGCCAAGCCTTGATAAATGTAAATTGATTACAGATATACAGAATATATTTTCTGATCAAATAGAATTAACTTAAAATACAAAATGGCATCTGGACTTATTCAAATATCTAGAAATTTACCAATATAATTCTGTTGTCTATGAGTCAAAGAATCAATCCCAAAGGAATTAGAAAATATTTTTAACTGAATGAAAACATTACCAATGTGTATAGGAGAAAACTAAAGCTGTGCTTAAAGAATGTATAGCTTGAGGTGCTTATAGCAGAAAAGAAAGTCTAAAGTTAAGAAACTGGAAAAAGAAGAGTAAGTAATCCAAAATAAATAGAGGGAAAAATAATAAAGATAAGAGTGAAACCAGTGAAATAAAAGAAAAAAGATTAGAGACAATAAAAATGAAAAACTGGTTTGTAAAAGGTCAATGAAACTGACAAACCTCTAGCTAAACTGAGCAAGAATAAAGATAGGACACAAATTAATAAGATGATATTATGAATAATATTTGAAAAATATTTGATAGTTTAAGTAAAATAGGCAAACATATTGATAGGCACAATATACCACATTATATCAAGACAGACAAACTCAAGAAGTAATGGGAAGTTTAAATGGCCTTATCTCAATTTTTTAAATTAAATTAATAAAACTTATCCCTCAAAGAAAATTTGAGGCCAAGATTTCTTCTCTGGTAAATTGTCTTAAACATTTAGATAAGAAATTATACCATTTCTACACAAACTTTTGAAGAATGTAGATGGGAGGGATACTTTTCAACTCACTTTATTAAGCCAGCATTACTCTGTACTCAAACGAGACAAACATTACAAACATTACAAACACTATAGAATAATAATCCTAAGTAAGGTAATTGCAGAAATTCCATATAACCTCTTGACTGAAAATTCCAAGTTTTGACAAGAGGGTAGAGCAACTAGACCCCTCATATACCGGGTGAAAATATTAAGTTGTGCAACTCTGGAAGACAATTTGGCAGTATTATATTAGATTAAATATGCACTTACCATATGGCTCAACAATTCTACTCTTGAGTGTTTATTTCTTAATAAATCACATTCAGTAATAAAAAAGCATGTGCTAAAATGTGCAAAAACACAGAGGAATTTCAAAACATTATGCTGAGTGGAAGAATACAGACATAACCAATAATTGAATTATTCTATTTACATGGCACTCTAGAAAACACAAATCGATACTGACAGAAAGCATATCATTGGTTGCTAGGATTGGGTGTAGAGTGATCATCTCAGAAAAGGCATAAGGGAAGCTTTTGGGGTGATTGATATTATTTGGGGTGATAGAAAATTATTAATTTGTAGTGGCAACAGTATACAATATATACATTTAAGCATATCATATTAAAATTGCTGCATGTTTTTGAGTGCAGACTACATTTTTAAAAAGGTTGAGCTTAAAAATGGCAAACAAAAACAAAATTAGAACTACTGTGGTTTATACTGAAGACAAAGGAATTGCTGTAAGTACTCCATTCTTTATGTCTCAGTAGATTTTTTTTTCAGTTTTTTTTGTTATCATTAATCTACACTTACATGAAGAACATTACGTTTACTAGGCTCTCCCCTACCCCAAGTCCCCCCCACAAACCCCATTACAGTCACATCCATCAGCATAGTAAGATGTAGAATCACTACGTGTCTTCTCTGTGTTGCACAGCCCTTCACTTTCCCCCATCCCCAACATTATACAAGCTAATCATAATACCCCCTTTCTTCTTCCCCACCCTTATCCCTCCCTATCCACCCATCCTCCCCAGTCCCTTTCCCTTTGGTAACTGTTAGTCCATTCTTGGGTTCTGTGAGTCTGCTGCTGTTTGGTTCCTTCAGTTTTTCTTTTGTTCTTATACTCCACATATGAGTGAAATCATTTGGTATTTGTCTTTCTCCGCTTGGCTTATTTCACTGAGCATAGTACCCTCTAGCTCCATCCATGTTGTTGCAAATGGTAGGATTTATTTTCTTCTTATGGCTGAATAATATTCCATTGTGTATATGTACCACATCATCTTTATCCATTCATCTGCTGATGGACACTAAGGTTGCTTCCATTTCTTGGCTATTGTAAATAGTGCTGCGATAAACATAGGGGTGCATCTGTCTTTTGCAAACTGGAGTGCTGCATCCTTAGGGTAAATTCCTAGAAGTGGAATTCCTGGGTCAAATGGTAAGTCTATTTTCAGCATTTTGAGGAACCTCCATATTGCTTTCCACAATGGTTGAACTAATTTACATTCCCACCAGCAGTGTAGGAGGGTTCCCCTTTCTCCACAACCTCACCAACATTTGTTGTTGTTTGTCTTTTGGATGGTGGCCATCCTTACTGGTGTGAGGTGATATCTCATTGTGGTTTTAATTTGCATTTCTCTGATAACTAGCGATGTGGAGCATCTTTTCATGTGCCTGTTGGCCATCTGAATTTCTTCTTTGGAGAACTGTCTGTTCAGCTCCTCTGCCCATTTTTTAATTGGATTATTTGCTTTTTGTTTGTTGAGGTGCATGAGCTCTTTATATATTTTGGATGTCAAGCCTTTATCGGATCTGTCATTTATGAATATATTCTCCCATACTGTAGGGTACCTTTTTGTTCTATTGATGGTGTCCTTTGCTGTACAGAAGCATTTCAGGTTGATATAGTCCCACTTGCTCATTTTTGCTTTTGTTTTCCTTGCCCGGGGAGATATATTCATGAAAAAGTCACTCATGTTTATGTCCAAGAGATTTGTGCCTATATTTTTTTCTAAGAGTTTTATGGTTTCATGACTTACATTCAGGTCTTTGATCCATTTGAATTTACTTTTGTGTATGGGGTTAGACAGTGATCCAGTTTCATTCTCTTACATGTAGCTGTCCAGTTTTGCCAGCACCATCTGTTGAAGAGACTGTCATTTGCCCATTGTATGTCCATGGCTCCTTTATCGAATATTAATTGACCATATATGTTTGGGTTAATGTCTGGAGTCCCTAATCTGTTCCACTGGTCTGTGGCTCTGTTCTTGTGCCAGTACCAAATTGTCTTGATTACTATGGCTTTGTAGCAGAGCATAAAGTTGGGGAGTGAGATCTCCACTTTATTCTTCTTTCTCAGAATTGCTTTGGCTATTCGGGGTCTTTGGTGTTTCCATATGAATTTTTGAACTATTTGTTCCAGTTCGTTGAAGAATGTTGTTGATAATTTGATAGGGATTGCATCAAATCTGTATATTGCCTTGGGCAGGATGGCCATTTTGACAATATTAATTCTTCCTAGCCATGAGCATGGGATGAGTTTCCATTTGTTAGTGTCCTCTTTAATTTCTCTTAAGAGTGTCTTATAGTTTTTCAGGGTATAGGTCTTTCACTTCCTTGGTTAGGTTTATTCCTAGGTATTTTATTCTTTTTAATGCAATTGTGAATGGAATTGTTTTCCTGATTTCTCTTTCTATTAGCTCATTGTTAGTGTATAGGAAAGCCACAGATTTCTGTGTGTTAATTTTGTATCCTGCAACTTTACTGTATTCTGATATCAGTTCTAGTAGTTTTGGAGTGGAATCTTTAGGTGTTTTTATGTACAATATCATGTCATCTGCAAATAGTGAAAGTTTAACTTCTTCTTTACCAATCTGGATTCCTTGTATTTCTTTGTTTTGTCTAATTGCCGTGGCTACGACCTCCAGTACTATGTTAAATAACAGTGGGGAGAGTGGGCATCCCTGTCTTGTTCCTGATCTCAGAGGAAAAGCTTTCAGCTTCTCGCTGTTCAGTATGATGTTGGCTGTAGGTTTATCGTATATGCCCTTTATTATGTTGAGGTACTTGCCCTCTATACCCATTTTGCTGAGTTTTTATCATGAATGGATGTTGAATTTTGTCAAATGCTTTTTCAGCATCTATGGAGATGATCATGTGGTTTTTGTCTTTCTTTTTGTTGATGTGGTGGATGATGTTGATGGATTTTTGAATGTTGTACCATCCTTGCATCCCTGGGATGAATCCTACTTGGTCGTGGTGTATGATCCTTTTGATATATTTTTGAATTCGGTTTGCTAATATTTTATTGAGTATTTTTGCATTTACATTCATCAGGGATATTGGTCTGTAATTTTCTTTTTTGGTGGGGTCTTTGCCTGGTTTTGGTATTAGAGTGATGTTGGCTTCATAGAATGAGTTTGGGAGTATTCCCTCCTCTTCTATTTTTTGGAAAACATTAAGGAGAATGGGTATTATATCTTCTCTGTATGTCTGATAAAATTCCAAGGTAAATCCATCTGGCCTGGGTGTTTTTTTCTTGGGTAGTTTTTTGATTACCATTTCAATTTCTTTGCTGGTAATTGGTTTATTTAGATTTTTTGTTTCTTCCTTGGTCGGTTTTGGAAGGTTGTATTTTTCTATGAAGTTGTCCATTTCTTCTTGGTTTTACAGCTTCTTAGCATATAGGTTTTCATAGTAGTCTCTAATAATTCTTTGTATTTCTGTGGAGTCTGTTGTGATTTTTTCTTTCTCATTTCTGATTCTGTTGATGTGTGTTGATTCTCTTTTTCTCTTAATAAGTCTGGCTAGAGGCTTATCTATTTTGTTTATTTTCTCAAAGAACCAGGTCTTGGTTTAATTGATTTTTTCCTATTGTTTTATTCTTCTCAATTTTGTTTATTTCTTCTCTGAACTTTATGATGTCCCTCCTTTTGCTGACTTTAGGCCTCATTTGTTCTTCTTTTTCCAATTTTGATAATTGTGACATTAGACTATTCATTTGGGTTTTTTCTTCCTTCTTTAAATATGCCTGGATCGCTATATACTTTCCTCTTAAGACTACTTTCGCTGCATCCCACAGAAGTTGGGGCTTTGTGTTGTTGTTGTCATTTATTTCCATATATTGCTGGATCTCCATTTTAATTTGGTTGTTGATCCATTGACTATTTAGAAGCGTGTTGTTAAGCCTCCATGTGTTTGTGAGCCTTTTTCTTTCTTGGTACAATTTATTTCTTGTTTTATACCTTTGTTGTCTGAAAAGTTGGTTGGTAGAATTTCAATCTTTTTGAATTTATTGGTGGTCTATTCTGGAGAATGTTTCATGTGCACTTGAGAAGAATGTGTATCCTGTTGCTTTTGGGTGTAGAGTTCTATAGATGTCTATTAGGTCCATCTGTTCTAGTGTGTTGTTCATTGCCTATGTGTCCTTACTTATTTTCTGTCTGGTGGATCTGTCCTTTGGAGTGAATGGTGTGTTGAAGTCTCCTAAAATGAATGCATTGCATTCTATTTCCTCCTTTAGTTCTGTTAGTATTTGTTTCACATATGCTGGTGCTCCTGTGTTGGGTGCATATATATTTAGAATGGTTATATCCTCTTGTTGGACTGAGCCCTTTATCATTATGTAATGTCCTTCTTTATCTATTGTTACTTTCTTTGTTTTGAAGTCTATTTTGTCTGATACTAGTACTGCAACACTTGCTTTTTTTTCCTATTGTTTGCATGAAATATCTTTTTCCATCCTTGACTTTTAGTCTGTGTATGTCTTTGGGTTTGAAGTGAGTCTCTTGTAAGCAGCATATAGATGGGTCTTGTTTTTTTATTCATTCAGTGACTCTATGTCTTTTGATTGGTGCATTCAGTGCATTTACATTTAGGGTGATTATCAATAGGTTTGTACTCATTGCCATTTCAGGCTTCAGATTCTTGGTTACCAAAGGTTCCAGATTACTTTCCTTACTATCTAAGAGTCTAACTTAACTCACTTAGTATGCTGTTACAAATACAACCTAAAGGTTCTTTTCTATTTCACCTCCTTCTCCTTCCTCCTTCATTCTTTATATATTAGGTATCAAATTCTGTACTTTTTGTCTATCCCTTGATTGACTTTGGGGATAGTCAATTTAATTTTGCATTTGCCTTGCAATCAACTGCTTCACCCTCCCTACCATGATTTTACTACCTCTGGTGACAGCTATCCAACCTTAGGAACACTTCCATCTAGAGCAGTCCCTCCAAAATAGACTGCAGAGATGGTTTGTGGGAGGTAAACTCTCTCAGCTTTTGCTTCTCTGGAAATTGTTTAATCCCTCCTTCAAATTTAAATGATAATCTTGCCAGATAAAGTAATCTTGGTTCCAGGCCCTTCTGCTTCATGGCATTAAGTACATCATGCCACTCCCTTCTGGCCTGTAAGGTTTCTGCTGAGAAGTCTGTTGTTAGTCTGACGGGCTTTCCTTTGTATGTGATCTTATTTCTGCCTCTGGCTGCTTTTAACAGTCTGTCCTTATCCTTGATCTTTCCCATTTTAATTACTATGTGTCTTGCTGTTGTCTTCCTTGGTTCCCTTGTGTTGGGGCATCTGTGGATCTCCATGGCCTGACATACTATGTCCTTCCCCAGATGGGGAAGTTTTCAGCAACTACCTCCTCAAAGACACTTTCTATCCCTTTCTCTCTCTCTCTCTTCTTCTTCGGGTATCCCTATAATGTGAATATTGTTCCGCTTGGATTGGTCACACTCTCAATATTCTTTCATTAGAGATCCTTTTTTCTCTCTGTGCCTCAGATTCTTTGTATTTCTCTTCTCTAGTTTCTATTTCATTTATTGTCTCCTCCACCATATCCAGCCTGCTTTTAATACCCTCCATCGTATTCTTTAATGATTGGATCTCTGACCTGAATTCATTCCTGAGTTCTTGGATGTCTTTCTGTACCTCCATTAGGATGTTGATGATTTTTATTTTGAACTCCCTTTCAGGAAGTGTCATGAGGTCCATATCATTTAAATCTTTCTTGGGAGTTGTATTAACAATTTTACTCTGGATAAGGTTCCTTTGGCATTTCATGTTTGTATATGGCACCCTCTAGTGCCCAGAAGCTCTTTTCTGGAGCTGCTGTGCCCCTGAAGCAATGTTGGGGGTCGCAGGGGAGCGGTACTGTTGCCTGGGGGGAGGAAAGAGCTGTTCCACACCTCCTGGTTGCTGTGCCTGTCTCCACTGCCTGAGCCAGTGGGCTGGTCATACAGGTATAAGTTTTTGTCCAAGAGCAGCCAGATATGGATCCCTGCTTTCCACAAGCAGCCGGAATCCTAGTCTCCCCAGGAACTCTGCCTGTATTAACTTTCCAACCCAGTAGTCATGTGAGTCTCATGAAAGCACCACGAAATGTAGGTCTGTGCTCCCAGCACAGATCTCCGGAGCTAGGTATTCAGCATTCCCAGGCCTTCCACTCCCTCCCTGCTTCGTTTCTCTTCCTTCCACCGGTGAGCTGGGGTGGGGGAGGGGCTTGGGTCCTGCGGAGCCACAGCTCTGGTACGTTACCCGGTTCGCTGAGGTCTGCTCTTTTCTCCAGGTGTGTGCAGTCTGGTGCCATCCTCTTTCCTGTTCCTCTCTCAGGATTAGTTGCGCCAATTAAATTTTATAATTGTATCCAGTTTTCGGAGGAAGCCTCTGTCTCTCCTCTCATGCCACCATCTTTAATCCCATCCCCAGTAGATTTTTGAGGCCCTTTCAGAGCAAGTATCTATCTTATTTATTCTTCTAGTCTTAGCCATTCAAATAGTAAATGACTGTTACTATTTTAAAGATAACTGAATAACTGAGACTTCTCATTTTCTTTTATATAAAAGCTGTAGTTACACCCTTATGTATTTCCTGCTCTCTTTGCCCACATACTCAGTGTTCTGACTACAAGGCAGGACAAAGATTGACTAATACCTTTACTTTTTCAAAGACTTGAGCCTAGATACTACCTCTTCCATAAAATCTTTCTCAGTGATCTCAGTGACAGCTTTCATTATTGAAAGTAGCCAGCTTACAATAGTAGGTCCCTTACACTAGTAGGTTTGGGAGATGTTAGTAGATGCTTTGTAATAAAAGTTCTAATATCAAATTAGCTTATGAATGAGGCAAAGCTGTATTCTATTGAATTTTCAGAGCCTTGAATATGCTATAATGCATTATGCTCACCCAACATATGATAGAGTATTTAAGCTTGCCATGCTTATTTGAGCAGGATAATCTTTTTATTATAAACCAATTCAATAAGTTAATGTATCACAGAACAAATATGGGAAATGATGCCATACATTTAGTTTTCATAATATGCTACCTTAAACTTAAAGAGATCAGTAAACAGGACACATTCTGTATCTTTGAACAGATTACAATTCCCTGAAGGTAGAGCCCTCACTCATATACCTCAATATCCTCATCTGTCTAGAAACTATATAAAGGGTGCTTCATTAACTGTGGTTTGATGGAAAGAGGAAGTAACTATTGGAATTGGTTGGAAATTTGGTTTCAGATAGGAGCCTACTAGAAAATCAAGTGTTACCTTGAATGATACTCAAGAGATACAAAATGACAGACTGTACATGCATAGCTACATGTGAAAGGGCCATGCTCCTGCCCATGGGACATTCATTCTGGTGGGTGACATAGACAGAATATGAGTGAACCAGTAAGAAAAACTATCACAGGTTACTGTGAGGGCTGTGAAGGGAAAGCAGTATGATGTGAGACACAGTATTGGAGAAGGAGAGCCTGATGGAAAAGAGAATATGAGACAGAGGTCTTGAGACAATGAGGAAGAAATGGCGTAGCATATTCAAATAGGAAATCCTCTTTGGCTGCACAGGTATGACATTGTGGTCCATGGTAAAGATTTGGAAATTTATTTTAACTTTAATACTAAGCCATCGAAGATTTTCAGTGGAGAAACAGTAGCATCAAAAGAAAGATTCCCAGGCCTCCTGATTCTTGACACAATAATCCTTTTCTCTTTATTAAAAATTATTGAAATATGTATTTTATTAAGAAAATGCTTCATTTTGAAAATGGTATCCCTAAAGCCACTGACTGCAATCTTAAATCCCTCAGCATTTTGCATGCTTACACACAGTTAAGGCATTTAAAATTCAAAAGAAATTGCTGTTTCTTTTTTCCTCTTATGTATCTTGAAGAACATAAGTAAGAAGATAATTTGGATGGATGAGTTGGCATGGATTTCATTAAATATGTTAGTTTAACAGTGATTTAAAATAATACATTGCAATTTATCTTGAACAACTCAAACTCTGGCTGGATATCATTTTAAGGGCTTGATATATTAGTCACAATTTTGGAAGATGCTTACATAAAAAAAAACTTGTATTTTATGTATCCCCAATACAACTTAAAACCTTCTTTAGGTTTTTGTTTTTTACAAATATCAGATAAAAATATAACTTAAAAATTCATAACTTGGCTATGATTTTCATACTTATTCCAAATAAGTTTTGTCATTTACTTCTACTTTCCAAAGGATGTATTGGATAAATAGCCAGAGAGATATTCTTGACTTATTTGTAAACCAGGTACCTATTTTTACAAACAACATGAGCCAATTTTCACTTCTGTATTTTTAAGAAAATACCTTTTAGAATCTGTACAAATAATACCCAGGCAGGTGTTATTTTATTATAATCAGTGGCACAAATTTCAAGCATAAGCCCAGAATTTTTTCTCCCTTAAAGATGCTCTATTATTCTTCCTTCGGTTTTACAGGGACTAGTCTTTTGACATTTAAAGAAAGAAGGATTAAAGATGCCATGGAAAGAATCTAGCTACTTCTGTTCTTAGCATGACTACCTCCCAACAAAATCATGTTATACTTTCTCAACATCACTTTCATAAAAACATGTTGGTAACCTCCATGTTCACCCCCACAGGCACCAGAGCATTTGCAAAAGATATTCACTAACCAGGGTCTCTTAATTTTACCTTTCTCTAGATTCTCACTTTTTAACTTTCAAAGATGTTTGAATGCCAGTGATTGTACTCATGAGGCTGAGATATCTATGTTTAACAAGGCACCCGTGTGTAAACAATGTACCTCTTCATATATGAGGGTTTAGTGGTATTTTACCAGGGAAGATGCTCTAGCCAAAGAAATTTGTTCCTAATACAAAATTACTTGGATATATGGCAATAAAGATACCCACTCCAACAACCCGGTAGCTTCCGTAATTGATGTTCGAAACATAAAGGCTTCCCTATTAGTGTAGTCATCCCACAGCGCAAAGGATGTCTGAGACCTTGGCACTTCTCTTCTCTGGACCGCTTCCCACTTTTCTTTCAAAAATTAACTTCAGTGTTGTTTCCTCATAAAAGCTTTCTCTGAACCCCTTTAAGCTGGTGTAGGTGCGATTCACTGGGCTCCTGCAATGTACTATGCACATCTTAATCACTGTGCTGTTACACTATTTATACTTTTGTGTCCCCCACTAGATCATGAGCTTCTTGAGGGCAGAGACCTTTGATTTTTTTGTATCAAAGAATCCTTCATTTCAACTCCAGTGCCTGGGCATATAACAAAAACTTGAAAATGTCCCTTGCATGAAGACAATGGATCACAAAGCAACATGTGGGAGGATGGTAAGGAAGATAAGCAGATTTTCTATCTGGTGAAATACCAAACGGCTATTCTGAATCTGAAAGAAATAAATCTTCAAAGCAAAAATGAGATGAAACAACCATTTGGTACATGCTCTTTAAAAAGAAACAGAAAACCCCCCAAACTTTAAGGTTTTCTTTTCAAGTTTTGCTCATTACTAATATGCATTTCATACACTCACTGTATCTTTTCAAGTCCCTCAGTGAGTCAAGACTTATTTCTAGCACAGCATTATGGATCCCTTTCATCTAGTCCTAGATAAAATGCAAGAAATCTATTTAGTTCATGGAGAGAAGTACGGCTGCTGTTGGAGCTTCCACATGCTTAATGAACTGCATGCTCACTTGAAAGGCTAATCCAAGCCAACCAGAGTTAGGACCATTATGAAGCTTACAAGGGCACTCAGACATGAAATGCTTGCTAAGACTCTAACTGAGACTCGTAACTGACAGCATCTCGGTTTATGCAACAGTAAGATTGTATTCATCAAAGTGCAACGTAAGACTTTGTATTGACTGAATGGAGAAACTAGCCATATCTTCCTACGCTGCCACAGTTTAGTCTAGCTGTCAATTTGGCAGTTCCTGGGTTGCAAATTGTGGACACTATTGCTTAACATTCATGTCTGGTTCACATCCCAGCAGTGGCAGTTCACCATCGACAATCATGTTTCCCTTCTGCAGTCCAGCCCAGCTGGAGAGCCAATTTCCAACACAATTGCAGGCAGCTCTGACAAGAGGTCTGGTAGTCAAATGCCATATTCTCCTGGGGTGCTTAAGGACTTTATGCTTTGTGAAGCATTAACAGAAGCAATGAGAAAACCAAGGGACAGGAACATAACATTTTTTTTTAAGTTGAACATATTATTAAAAAATATATATTCCTCAGAATTTCTATGATAATTATTGTCTAGAATATTCATGTTGACATTCAATATGTTAAACTTTCAAAATGGCATAGAGAAAAGATCAGAGAGATATGCATTTGTAGTTGGACTCTGTCATGACCACTAGATCTGTGACTTGGAGCAATCACTTGACTTCTAGGAGCCTCAAGCCTGGTATCTGTAAGACAGCATAATATTTCTATCACAACTATTTATGGGTTCTTGTGAATCTTAAGTGAAATAGTGTATGTAAAGCAACTAATACTGTATCTAAACTATTGTAGGCACTTAATAAATTTTAGGCAGTATTAGTGCAAATATAAAGAGAGAAACTGAAATGGGCAAAAGAATAGTAAGATAGGATCAGAAAGAGTTTAGAATTTAGGATATTTGAAGTAAAGCAACATGAGTGGTGTGAAAATCCAGAGTGTATTCAGGTTTATGTGTAGCTAAACCTAACTGCACTTCAGGAAATCAAAAGTCCTATGTAGGGAGTTAAAAGAATCAAGACAAATACTAAAGTCAGCAAAGACTGACTGAATTCCTGCTCTGTGTAAGAGAGAGAGAAAGGTAAATAAGGTATTCCCATTGCCCTGGAGGTGCTTACACTATTTGGGGAGATGAATAAGTATGTGCATATAGGGAAAAAAATGAAGAAAAGGAGGATCAAGTATTAGGAAAAGAACCAGAACCAGAAAAACTTAGGACTTCAAAATACAAAGAGACTTTCAAGAAGAAAGTCAAGGACACACTGTGTCAATTACTGAAGTGTTGAGAGTCAACAGAAAGGGCTAGTTTTTTATGAGGGCTTCCCTTGTGCTAAGCATGGCTTTGGCCACTTCTCACTTAAATGAAGTATCTCAATACTTCATTTAAGTAAGAAGGAAAAGTACTTGTTGGATGGTACCAGGGAATAAGGAGATTAATTCAAAAGAGATAATAACTCTGAACTATATTTGGAAACCTTGAACAACCTATAATTATTATAATTAAGGGTAAATAATTATTAAAATTATTGATAACATTTATATAGCACTTAATACATTCCAGGCACTGCTGTAATTGATTTACATGCGTTCATTCATTTGATCTTCACAACAACTCAATGAGGTAACTACAATTTAAATATCTATTTTACAGATACTTAGGCAGAAGCATACTATACTAAGTACTCGTATAAAGACACTGAGATAAAAAATGCATTCAAGTTTCCAAAGCAAAAAAATCACAAAAGTGTAATTAGTATAAAAAGGGCGTTTTGAACTCAGGAGGCTGGACTCAGACCTGTTTCTTAACTCCTACACTATATTGGAGGAGGAAAGGTCTGGGCTCTCTCTTGATAGCTTTAGAGATGAGATGCTTACAAAGATGGGTTATAAAGAGTGGTGCGCACAGATGAGAAGGACTTCAGAAGATAGGTGATAAAGAGACAATTAAAATCAGACAACAATGATGAATGAAGAGGACAAGAAAGTTAAAGGGGAAATGCAGCTTTTGTTCCTGGAAGGTGGGAGAAATGACACTGAAGAAAAATTTGAGGGTGTACAGGAACTGATTCCTAAAACTCAGGAAACAGGCATTGAGAGGCAGCAAAGTGAGACTCCAGGAAAGTTGCATTAGCTGGAGCAGATGTGGTTTGTGCATAGGATCTGGTGTCACGGATAACTCTGAATTCCAGCTCTGATCCTGTCAAGAAATAGCTTTGTAACCCTGAAGCTGAAAATGTACTCCTTTCTGCTTTAGGGTGCTAGCAACTCTTTTGTGAGTCAAGCAACTTACAAAGCTCTTTACATGTATTACTTATTTAATCTTCCTTCACAACCTTATGACATATATACAATCATTATGCAAATCACAGATGAGGAAACACTGTGAGTTTAAATGGTCATCATCACAGTGAATGGGGAGGCTGGGCCTCCACTCCAGATCTATCTGATCCTACAGTCCTTTATGCCAGTGGGTCACACTGCTTCTTTAACAACCCAGTATGACCAATGAAACAAAATAGATTTTATAATTTTTAACCCAATCCATAATTATGGTACAAAAATACAGGAAGGCATGAGGATGACAAAAATGGCTGCGGTGGCAATCAGGGATGAGTACTCTGACACTGACTATGTGTGCCACCAACCCAAGGACCCAGCTGGGGTGCTGGCTAGGGCAAACTGATACCCAGTGTGGTGAGCAATTTTTTTTTTTTTAATGGGGGCACTTTGTTGGGTAGGTGGTTGAGGTTAGGGATATGTAGAATTAATCTGGAGAAAATTCAATAACAATGGATCAATAACTAATCTTCATTGTTTAGCACTTCTTAAATGTGGAAATTATTTCACAGCAGTTTTCTTTTTAATGGTGCAGTACTGCAGAATGTAGGAGTACTGGTTTACAACTTGGGACACTATATTTTTCAAATAAAGTAAAATTTTCAGGTATATATACAGATGCCAGAGTTTTTATTTTGATTTTGGGTTCGGAAAATGTTAAAATACAAAGAACTCAAATCTTTGCCAAAGTCCTACAGTAGCTTAATATCTGCCATCATAATTTCCATGTAAAAAGGTATTTCCAGAATACCAATATTGAAAACAGGCACACTTGGAAATTCTATTAAGGCAATGGTAGATACAATTCTTCGATATATTTGCAAAAGGCACAATAGGTCATGGAAGACCGTTTGACCTTAATCCTCCAATAGGTCATTTATTCGGCTTGTGAATGATTTCTTTAATTATCAAAGGTTTCAGGCGAACACTTCCTTAAATCAAATATCACAAAAATAGGAAACATAGGACACGTTCTACATCTGGACTGATCAGTCACCAAGCCCTGAGAGCCCATTACATATGCAAGGCATCTGCATCTGAAAGATTTTGTCAAATTTGAATCCATATGAATCATCTTTTAAATTCCAAAATATTCTATAACTCTAAAGACAAAACAGGATTATTAGGCTTGTTTCTCACAGATACACAATGGTGATGTGATTTACTAGAGATCAAAAAAGGAATTGAATTTAATGTTCTATTACTTTCAGTTTTCCTCTGTCTGTTGGGCTGGGCTGCCTTAAGATTGAAGTTTGCATAAAAATTGGATGCCATAAATTGTGCAAAATAACCCTTGGGCCCTAACAATTTTAGTCACTGAAATTTATCTTAAGGAAATTATCATGTATGGGAGCCAAGATTTTTTTGTAAGAATACTTACTATAATTGTCTTTAAAATAATGCAAAAGTGAAAATCTAAATATCTATTATCAGGAAATTGGAATAGTGAATTATAAAAACAGTAGTATGTTCTGCATTATACAGTCAGTTTGAAAACCTTGGCTTCCAGAGTTCCAGTCCCTGGATCCAAATCCTGGTTCTGCCACCTCTGTGCTATGAAATCTTAGGCCAGTTACCCAACCTCTACTGCGCTCCATTTCCTCTTCTGTAAAATAGGGGTGTTAACAGCACTTGCTTTATATGATTTCTGTAAATTTAAATGAGACAGTACATATTTTCAGTGATGACTGACTAAATAAAATCCTAAATAAATTCTAAATAAAAATGAAAAATAAAAAATAAGCGATCATTACAAATCGTAATAAAAAATTAAATTATGACATTTAGTAATGCTTTAAATATTTCAATAAAGCAAATCATATAAAAGTATATTTTATAGCATAATCTTATTTCATAAAGGTGTGTTTTACTTATGTGAATTAAATATTTGAAAAGGTATACACCAATAGGTTAAAAATTGTTACTTCTGTAGAGTGGCATGGGTGGTTTCTATTATTTTTCTTTTGTGTTACTTTATTATCCACTTTGTTCCAAATTTCCTTCAACAAACATGTATTGCTTTTATAATAGAAAGTGTAAGGACATAAAAATAAAATAAATTGCATGGCATATATTGATCCATGACAAAGTTAAAAGGACCTCAGTAGAAGCTGCTGCTACCAGTGTGTCAATAGTTCCTGAGGCAAGAGATGCTAATGACACCAGAAAGACCACAGGGAAAGAAGAGGTGTGGAGGGGGACTCAGTGTATTCAATATAAAGTAATAGAATTTGAGGTTGATGACAGTAAGACCAGAAAGTCAATTTCTGCTGAAAACACAAAAGGCACAATTTCAACATTTAAATCACTACCACTGAAGTAGGAAATAACTGTTTCTAATGATCTAGAAATCGAGTGAACTTTGCCTTGCATTAAATATGCAAGGACCTGATTAATTTCATTAACCGCTTTATGCTTTCTTTGGGGTTACTCCTATTTTCCATTCAGTTACAGATTCATGTCAAAGTCTGGGCAGGTCCACTCCCATGCCAAAAGATAGTGGGACACAATGCTGTCTAAGTCAGAACACCACCAAGCCAGGACCTGTCCCTTTGTAAGGCATCTCATCTGGCATTTTTTTACACCCTTTTACCAGCTGGTTATGATCAAAGTCTGCCTCTCCCATGGCTTTTCAGTCTTATTTGCTGCTGTTCTTCCAGCGCCTGTTGCATCTTTGGCCTAAGGCAGGTGCTCACTAAATATTCATTGAATAAATGGATGAATGGATGAGTTTAAACCACTTATTTAGTCTGAGACTCAATTTTCCTGCTTGTAAATTTAGGTTTACGGCATTTCAAATCTTTTAAGGCCACCAGAACTCTTTTCAGATGGAATTGTACATAAAAGCCTAATATACTAAGTGGTTAAAAGTAGAGTCTCTCTGATTACAGAGAAGATCTTAGAACAGCTCCACACTCATATCCTCTTCTTCCCACACATGCCACATGCATGTGCATACACACACACACACACACACACACACACTCTTCCTTGAGTTACCTTCTTCGAATTATTCACCCTCTTCAATTCATGCAAGTTCCTGGGAGTATTTGATTTGAAAACTACTGAACTAGACAATCTCTAAGATTCTTTCTATTATCCCAGGTTTCTCAGCAAAGGCTGTTCAGCCAATTGTTTTTTTACTTTTCAGTCTCTCCACCAGCTAGCACAAACTTACATTCTAACTTTTGAAAAATTCAGCCATTAGCCCACTTCTCTTACACCTGGTTTGTACTGCCCGAAGGGCAAGCATGGTATATTTTGATGATCTCTCAGGCACACCATGAAGATATTTCTGTGCTTTCTCTTCTGCCTTGCCTGCTCTTCTCTATTTAACTTGTGATGGGGCCTCCACATGGACAGTCCTTTCACCTCCCTCACCCCCCATCATCTTAAACTCAGCAGCCCAATGACTTTATCAGCTTTCCTGTCATCATCGTGGTGTTACTGTCATTCTCGACTCCCAAGCAGGAGACCCTGCAATGATCTCTTTATGTTTAAACTTTCATCACATCCTCTAGTTTGTTCTTCACCACAGTGATAACTTTTGTTATGTTTTTGCTGAAACTTACTTAATAATACCTGAATCATTACAACAGATTTTTTAATCATCAGTGATTTTCCTAAAATACCAAGTCATTTCCAAGCTGACAGAAGTTATAGACTGCCTTATTTTTTTCATCTACATCAATTCTAAACTCAACCTGACTTCCAAGACTTCCTAAAATATGGTTCCTCCACTCCTTATAAAACCTTTACATTCACAAATTACAATTCGATAAAGTTGTTTTTGTCTATACACATGCAAGAAAAACAAGTCTGACAATACTATGTTGGTAGGTATGAAAGAACTAGCCCTTTTACACACTGATGGAGATATAAACTACTTCTCTTTTTTTTGAAGACAGATTAGAAAATTGTATCAAAAGCTTAAAAAGTTGTATGTGTTTTATTCTCAGTTGTCCCACATTTAGAAATCTATCCTAAGGGAATAATATGACAAATTATGCACCAAGCCATTAATTAAAGTTTCCATTTATCAGAGACTGGTCAAATAAACCATGGCAATTGTGATTTTGTGATATAACAAGAAATACATATTTGGTCTTTATCCTCTAGCTCCTGGCACAAGAACTTTTAAAATCCTTGGAATTTCCTGAATGATAGATAGGGGAGAAACATCTTTTGTTCTTCATAATAAGCATCTTTCAATCAGACCTGAGTATATGCTGATGAGGTGAGTTGGTGTGTCCCTACGTAGCTGTAGGACGGGGGCTGGTTGCCAGAAAAAGCAACCATATGATCAGAGGATTTGAACTTCCAGGTGCCCCTCATCACCCCAATTTTGGCGATCCAGGGATGCGGAGGAGGGAAGAAAGGCTGGGGATTGAGTTAATCACCAATGGCCAATGATTTAATGAGTCATTCCTACACTGTAGAACCTCCATAAAAACTCATAAATGATGGAGTTTGGAGAGATTTGTTGTTGAAAGCACTGAAGTGCTGGAAAGGTGATTCACCCAAAAAGGGTACAGGAACTCTGCAGCCCCTCATCCCCAGCACCTTGCTCTATACATCTTCCACTTGGCTGTTCCTGAGTTGTATTCCTAATAATAAACAGGCAATGGTAAGTAAAGTGCCTTTCTCAGTTCTGTGAGCCATTCTTGCAAATTATTGAACCTGAGGAAGGGATCACAGGAATCCCCAATTAATTACCAGTTGGTCAGAAGTATAGGAAGCCTGAGACCTGTGACTGGCCTCTGAAGGGAGGGTGATCTTGTGGGACTGAGTCATTAAATCTGTGAGGTCTGTGCCAACTTTAGGCAGTTAATGTCAGAATAGCATTGGTTTGCAGACATTCTGCTGCTGTCTGCAGAGAATTGGAGAATTGCTTGGTGCAGAAAACACACATCTGTAGTCAGTGTTCTGAGGAAGATCAGTTCAGGCAATCATGTATATATATATATATATACACACATACACACACACATACATATAGTGGTACACTATACATACACAAAATATTAAGAGAAAATTATACTTTTATCTTCCAATAATAAAAGTTTCACATATTCAAAATTTATGATTAAGCCTTTCCACATTCTAAAATTCATGTTTTGGTGAATAAGAAATATTTCAGAGCAGAAATTCTATTTGGATGAAAAACAAAAAGGAAAATACATTGCACACACAAAAAAATAGTTCAAAATGGCAAGAATTTTCCATAACTATGCAAAAAGTCATATAATAAAACACTGGAATTTAAAGGTTTTAAGGTGTTCATTAATACCTGTAATATATAATAAGTTCCTATTAATCAACAATAAGGTATATGCCCACAGAAAAATGGCAAAATGGCATAAAGAGGCAATATAATATAAAACATACTCAAATAGCCTAGAAATACATAAACAAATTTCAACCTCATGTATTAAAAAAATGGGTAAACAAAAACAATAATCAGATACCTCTTAAACTAGGGAGGCTAAGAATAAATGGTACTCTGACAGTCCTATTAGAATGAAACATGGCTTCATAATAGTAGTTTGGCTATACATCAAAGTTTTATGGTTGACCCCATAATGACATTTTCAGGAATTAAGCATAAGAAAATAATTGAAGATATTTGTAAAAATAGAATAGTGTTCACTGCAGAATTGCTTTAAAAAAATCAAAGAGTAAAAATCCTTGTTTGATAATGGGAAAATGATTAAGGACACTTTGCTATATTCACTCTGGAATATTATGCAACTATAGGAAATTCTGTGGTAGAATTATCTTAACTGATACAGAAGTATGTTCATAAGTTATTAAGTAAGAAACAAACAAGTTAAGTTACAAAACCATACAATCAACATGATCCCAAAATTGATAAAATCAAAACAAAATGAAGAAAGTACATGTATTTTCTGGAAGAACCCATACTATGATCAAAGTGAAACCAACAGCCACTGATGTTGAGGTTGTGGGTTTAAGATAAAGTCTGTGTTTTTCTTTTTTACACATTGGTATTTTATAGTTCATCTTCAACAAATTTTTATCATTTGCTTAATAAAGAAAAAGGAAAAGGCAAAGCTATGGCAGAAAAATGAGAAGGAGTCAGAAATATTTATTCTAAATAATAGTTGAATGAACGAATGCAAGTGTGGAAGTTATTTGCTCCTAGGGAGATTTGTGTATTTGCATGTTTGTGTCTGTGGGTAAGAGGGAGGTGGTCCCCAAGGGTCACCTGGGTACACTGGTGATCACTATCCTTGCTCCCATGTCCCAGTGGCCATGTGTAAGCCCTGGGGAAATGTAAGCCAATCACCACAACCCTGCTCCCTTTCATTCTTCTGACCCTACCTACTATCTCTTCTTGCTCATCTTCCTTTCTGCTTGAAGATTTCTGCAGTTTCTAGTTTTCAGTTAATGGAGAAAATTTTAGGACAATTGATAATGAGAAACTGAATCACAACGAAGCGTTAAATCAGTAGATAATACAGAAAACATTTGGGAGCTAGAGAAAAGGGAAGCCTCTTTCTACTTTCCTTTCCTTGCTTTATCTTAAACCTTCAGTAATGAACAGATTTAACGCCCAATTCATAAAGAACTGGAACTAGTTCACTAGGAAAGCAGTCAAACCTTACACTCATCCCTGTCAAGGCAGTGTTTTGTTTATGGGTGGGAGGCCAGTTGGTGGGGCTTTTACTCTTAAGTCTTTAATTCTGTACCAAATAGTGGCTTGACAGCTTTAGAGCTGGTTTCTCTTACATAACTTCAACCTTGATTTTTTTTTCTGCACCCCTTTTATGATGCCAAATTGTTTGGTAAAAATTACTGCTGGCCTTTTATTTCTTTAAATCACATCCTTGTTGCTTTCTCTCTACTGCCTTGGACAGTGACACACTGTCTGCAAAATCAGAGCCCTGTATCTGTGAGCCTTGAAAATGTCTTTCCAACTGACGCATGATTTCTTGTGGGTGACTCTAGATAACTATCTAGGTGAATCATGAATCATCCCATAGGGCTTAACTTTTTCTAAAAAGTCAATTCTCTTGGCATAATTGCATGATTTCAGACTTCTATAAAAAATAGGACTAATCAATGTGATTAAATCAATGAAATCTCAGCCATCTGACTCCATAACTGGAATCAGTTTGAATACAATCTAAGTAATCCCAATACCTTTTGATAAAAAAATGTGCATAACAGGAAAGTTCCAAACATTAACTTGGAAGTGATTAAACCATGTTGAGATAGTGTAAGTCAGATCTTGGAAAATGGCCCCAGTTCCCTGTCCTGAAGTGGGTAGATTCATGATCTTCCTCTAGGAAAAAAGGTACTGCCGATCAAACTTCAGTTTGCAACTGAAGTAGCCTTTCAACTACACTTCTAATGAATAACTTCCTAGGGGCAGAAAAATCACTCTTAGGCACACTGACGCATAGATATGTGTTAAACAAATGAAGAAAAGTCTTCCCATATTTTGTTGGATTAGGATTAGGTGACTGTGCACAGATAATCTGCTTATGTCAACACAGAACTTAATTAAGCAGAGTAATTTCTAGTGTCAATAGTTGCTGGAAGGCAGCTTTTCCTTGGGACTACGTATTGGAATTTCCTACTATCCCAGATATCAGAAGAAAATGACTCTGTATCTCTGATTTCATTCCAAGTGTGGCAATACCACAGTCTTAGAAAGTTTGTCTGTACTACACAATACATCAACTTAGTTCACCCACACAATTCTGAAAGCAAGAAAACCTAATATGTTAATAATTTTCTTTCTCCCACGTTTTTATAAAATTGCCAGTTGTTATTTATTCAACTGGCAAACTGTGGACTTTCTAGGTGATGGACATTAGCCATCACAAGATCATGAACTTACACTTGTAAATTCATGCCCACCTCTGTTGATGCTCAGCATAATGGCCTCTGCTTACATTGAAAGACTGCAGCAGAATAATCCACAACTCCAAACATGCACAATTGCCCATATAAAACATGCATAATTCAGTTGCAAAGGACACTGCTATTAAATACTAAAAAAAAAAAAAAGAAAAATTTCTTTCAGTATATAACAAAGGTCTGTGCCTTGCCCCACAGCCTTGCAGTGTTAAACTTAATCCAATTGCCCTCTAGTCTTTTGCTCAGGAAAGGAAATTCTAGGGTGCATGAAAAGCTGTCATTCTTTTGCATATCTTCAAGTGGCCTAAGAAGGATCCCTAAGCAAGGAACCCCTAAAATATGCAGACTGAAGGGAACTCACATCTTCGATAGTTAGAAGGTTTGGGGATGGAGGAATTTTTTGTATTAATTCTTCCCACTCCTGAGTCCTAAGACCTTGAGAGAGGTTAGTAAAGACACCAGTTTTGTTGTCAGGTGGAAAAATGTTATCTAGGAGACTAGAAGGAGAAAAATCATGGGGGAGTTAGAAAAATAAAATACCAAAAGAATTCATTTGGGGGAAAATGGTATAACCACCTAGGGCATGAGCAGTGGCGGTCCCAGAGTTTCTATACAGAAGTATCTTAGGAAAAAAAACACTGTGTGGAGGAGAATGCTGTCTTGAAGAGAACCGCATAGAAGCGAGCACACTGCCTAGACCTAGATAGTATGCTAGAGATTCATAAGAATACCACAATTTTAAGGGATGGTTTTATTTACATTCCACTCAGAACTAAGAAGAATGTATTGCCCATATTAAAGGAGATACTTATCATTTAGGGAGTATTATTGGGGAACAGATGGAAATTAGAGGACGGATACAGCCTCCCCTTGACATCCGTACTGAGTGAGCTGAGGTGAGCATGCCAAGTCTTCTCAGAGAATTTTCATTAATTAAATAAAAATAAATGAGAGAAAACCTGCTTTTTATTAAAAACACCACTATGAATATGTAAAGAGCTTTCTGTTGAGTCTGAAGACCATTTCTTCTCCATGTACTGTTACAAAATACACAGTGGAGACTAAAAGCCATCATCCTGGTTGGTTTGTGCATTCAAGCATTTTCAGAGATCTTTGTTCAGGATTTCTTATAAACTCGATAGGATATTCAACATCACTTTAAATTCTTGAATTCTGTCACAGCTCATCACCATAAATCATGTTGCTATAGCTGATTGCCCTCCTTTAAAAGCAAGTGAATATGAACCTAGAGCCACAAATAGTTTCTAAGACACAAAAGGCAACAGCTGTTTATGGAAAGCAACATGTGAAGTCGATTGTAGGGGGAAAAATGATTGTTTCAAACAATCTCACAAAGTGGTGCATAGTGCTGGAAAAATTCTATTGCCCTCAACATGTTGTTCCTTTGCAGCAGGTAAGACGTGTTCACTGTGACTCCCTCTCAGCGTTTTCTGTCTCATTTCAGCTGGTGGTGTGGAAGGCACCAAAGTCAGCAGTGCTCATCAGTGATCTGAATACATCACGGCTCCTAGCCCCTACTGCTAACAGAGCAAGAGCTGACAGCTTGGGAGCTAGAAGAAGCAAGAAACAAAATGAAACAGATGTCGAAATTCCTCTGCTTGTTTGGGCATAACTAGCAAGTTGAGGAATCAATTGCTAAAGGAAATCTACTTCTATCTATTTCCTACCTACTCCACAGGGTCTTTGTTTGATATGTTTTGATATTATTCCTCTTCTAAGAGAGAAACATTGCATATATATTAGTCCCCAAACTCCAGACAAACCATACAATCACTGCCCACAACACTCTCATTCTAGCAGGACACATTCCTTCCTCAGTGACAGTGCTGAGGACAATATCCTTTCAGGGAGTCAGAGTAATGAGAAGAAAATTTCCAGCTGCTGCTGCAATTCATAGCACATATGTGCCCACTATAGACATTAAAATACCCTCTACAAAGGGCCTTTCTGCTGCTTTATTGGGAATGATTTTTAGAGGATAAAAATAAGTCACTGATTTTATTTTATCTTCACCTAGCTCATAGTAGACTGTCCTGCACACAGTGGTCATGTAAGAAGTTCTGCTAAATGATTATCCAAGGACATGGCAGTTGAGAAAGTAGGCTGGGGAAAGGGGCTAAGGTAAAGTAGTCAAATTTCCAACACCAATTCTGAATTAGAGAAGATAATAGAACTATTTGAGGAAATAAATTGGCACTTTTGTGCTTTCATCTACAATGAATCTGTGAGTTCCACAAGGGCAGTAACCAAGGTAGTCATGTTTCCCACTTCTAACACCACCACCTGCCACATTGCATGGGTTGTGTTCAGTCAATGGCCAGTTCTGTGGACAGTAAGCCTACATAGGTGCAAAAGGGCCCCACACCCCACACTTGGTTGAATGCTCTGCTATCACCACCTTGAAATTCTTACTACTTTTTTGAGTAACAGACCCTACCTTTTAATTTTTGTACTTGTTCCTGCAAATTATGTAGCCAGTCCTTCACTCAGTACATGTGTGGAAAGAATTTTTAAAAAAATGAACAAAAGCAATGACTATCTAGCTTTTTCATTCTGTGTTTAGAGGTCTTCAAATTTATAACCTCCTTATAACTTTTTTGAAAGTAAATCCAGCCTAAGTAGTCATTCATGACATGTCTTCAGCAATAAAAAGGAAAGAGAAGTATATGTCTATATGTTTTTTGGGTGCACTTTACTTTTTTCCCTATTTTCCTACCACATTGTGGGGGTACCTAGATATGATTTGTAATGCAGAGAAATCAAGAGCCAAGTAGTTGACACAGAAAGAAACAATGATCTCATTTGTTCAACACCTGATAAATATTTATTTATGTTGTATCATGTGCTCAATCCTAAAAAAAGAAAATATGGGATTTAAGAAGAAACATGTAGCTCAATGACTGTTTTCAAAAATTGACTGTAGGAGAACAGAAAACAAAAAGAGTGTAGCACTTTTAAATTGCATTTAAACATTTGCAAAATGGCAAAATGCATGGACCAATGGTCTTAAATGATGAAGTACAGATGTGTCCATATAAACAAAAAAGGTAAAAAATATTAGGTATCTAAGACAATCATAATTATCTATCTCTGTGTCAACAGCCTGTTCACTCTGGTGGGTGAGCTCAAATGAGCAGTGAGCTATTGCATAAAACTATAATAATTCAGGCAGTGCTTTTAGACATAAATGTAAGCAGATTGACTGATGAAAAGAATATTGTATAAACAAACCCTGGTACATGAAAGAACTTAATATACTTAACATATTGCATAGCAATCTTAAAATCATGGAACATGAAAAGGATCACTCAAAAACGGTGCTGGAATAATTGTCAAACTATCTGAAAAACACACACATACCTGTGCAGTTTAAGTCCTTGACTCATACCATACACCAAAATGAATTCCAAATAACAAAATAAAACTATGAAACTGCTAGATCAAATTTCCTGTATTTGGATAAAAGACTCTCAAAACTCAAATGGAGGAAAGACATGCAAAAGACAAAGATAAATAAAATATTTGAAAAGTAGATAAGTTGTGCTATATAATCTTTAAACATGGATATATTAAAAAATGAAAATTGAAAAACAAAATATTTACAACATATGTGACAAGAAAAAACAAACTGATGAACTATTATCTACATAGAAAAATGGAAGAAAGAAATATGCAGGTAATTCAAAAAGAAGGAATGCATATGCTACACTGATAAAAATAATATAAATTACCATATAATGAGATGACATTTAAAGTGAAGTAATGGATAGCATACTGTATTGCCCAGATCCCATTTGGGGACTGAAATTCTCATTCCTTTAGCTGCTGGGGTGTTAGCAACTGCCTGATTTCAGCTGTGTCTCTCTCTAGAAGTATCTTTAAATGAAAAGAGCCATTTTCCCTAACGTCAAGTCTCCTATTCCAGAGTAGCCTGCATGTATTGACTGGTCCAGTGCAAGACCTGTGCAAAGAATGGAGCCAATGTGAAAAGTCATTATAGTTCTGAAGTTCCCACAGAATTGGCAGAGGCCAGTTGCAGCTGCATCTAAATCATGCATCTGCCCAATTCTGCTTCTCACACCTCTCACCTGTCTTGTTCCCAAAAGCACTCTTTCATAAAAGTCCTGTGTGCACATTCCTTCTGTTTCCCAGAGAGCCCCCCATATGACAGTTGGCAATGGAAATAGGGGGAGAGAAATCTAGACCTATACAGAGAAGAAAGATGTTGACTGCCAGTTTCAGCTTCAAGCCCAGCTGCAGTGGCAGGGACTCATTTCCTTAACTTCATTCTTGCAAATTTTCTGGAAAAGAAAGCAAGTAGAATCCGGGAGGAGCTGTTTCCACTACTTACTACAAAGCAACTAGATCTGAGTAGTCCAAGGCATGGTCTGCTGTAGCAGCTCTGGAAACACCACCCAACTTTCCCATTCGGAGCCACACTCTCTTCTCAACTGCTGGCCAAGTTGGCAGCACACGACCCACGGCCAGCCCTTCTCTGGCACAGCTGCCCTCCACTGAAGAGAACCTCCTCATACAAGAGCATGCCCCTTCCAGGGCAGCTGGTAGGTTGTTACAAGGAGTCCTTTGCCTCAAGAATGGACAGTTTTGAAGTAACATCCAGGCTTTTAAGTTCTCTGTAAGCATCAGTAGAACACTTGTTGAAACTGAATTGCAGTTTAATTTCTCTCTCTGCTTTAACCTCCTTCCCTAACCTCTTATTTGCATTGTTCCCAGAAAACCTCTTGCACAAAAAATCTTAAGGCCTGTTTTATGAGAACCTATGACACCTATTATATTGGGGAAAATGATAAAATAAAAGTTAATGTACAGGTTTGGTTGGGACATAATGAAAAAGGGCAGGATTTTCTAAAATATTCTCAATATAAATTTAAGTTGATACTTTCCAGAGGATAAGTTGACAATAAACATCATTTTTAATGATGTAGTAGTCACTCTGTGAATGTTGATTTATTCTAAGGAAATATATTCCAATATTTGGCTATAAATGTGCTCATCAGTAACCATGCTTATTATAGCAAAAGACAGAGAAATCACAAAAAAGCTTCAAAACAGGTAAACCATTAAAGAAATTATTTATCATGAAATTGAGTATCAGTTGTTATAAATGATTTTGTCATATATATATATAAAGGGGTGAAAAAGTATATATATCAAAATTTCAAAATAATTTCTAAAAATTATGTAAAGTATGATTTCATTTCTATTAGGAAAGAAAGTGTATGATAACTCATACCCAAGACTTCAACTTTGTCATTTTCCCTCTTTGTGGGAGAAAAAATGGGATTGGCACACTGAGGACATTGTTTCCTCAAGGCTTTTGTGCCTCTCTTAAGAAACTGTTTTCTTATCCACCATAAAAAGGGAATTCTGCATCCTCTTAGTGGTGCTTTTTGAAAGCTGATCATCATGACTGTCTAATTGTTCTCTTCCAAATTCTTCTTTAAAATCAATGCATTTAGCCTTTTTTAAAAAGGTATACTTTTTCTACATGATATCATGGAAGTAAGTATCTACTAATTTTAAACCCATAAAGTTTAAAAGTATATTCAATCAATGTCACCATAGATCCTTAATTTCTTGTACTGAATACAACCATATCAAAGATATTTTTTCTCATTTGAATGGTTGCTTGGATATCACTGCTAGAAAAAGGACGGTTGACAGGACAGTCCCTCTGCAATGAATTTCCTCTGCATGAGCTCTGGGGCCCTCAGAAGAACCCCACTGCCAGGGACCAGCTATGTCAGCACCAGGAAACAAGGCCATTGCTAGAATTAGGGAATACAGAGTGCAGGAACCCTCTGAGGAGTCTCTGCCTTGGAGTCCCCGACTTTCCATTTCATTTAATATAAAGAATTTAGGTACAATCACAACTTCATGTGGAGAAAGGAGGGCAGGAAGGTGTAGTTCAAAAGTTCTTCAAACCGTATAGTTCAGTGATTAATAATGGACAGATAGACAGAAAACAAAAGTGCTGGAACTATATAGGCTGACTGTTAGATCTAGTTCTTGTTCTGGCCCAGGGATCTTTTTAGGCCTCAGTATCCCAATTCCTGCCCAGTTCTATAAAAATATTAACATTGGTTAACTCTGCGTAGTAATGTTGATGTTTTTTACTTTTTCCCCATTATTTTTAATATATGGTGTGAACCTCTAAATTGTGACACAATTTGCTTTTATGCTCAGAAAAAATGATGGCAATGTATTTGTAATAATGATGATAAATGATTATTATGCTTGCTTTATAAAGCAATATGTATATTTTTAAAATATGAAATTCAGACACAAAAAATTAGGCAGAGCTCCTTAGCAGCAAATGCATAAAAAGAAATACAAATGACACACATATTTTTAGAATGTGAACTTAATGAAAGAAGTAAAATGATGTACATGGCTTTACTTACAAAATTAATGAACACTGAAAGGGATAATAAAATTTGATACCAATAAGGATAAGGCAGGAACTGTTACACTGTGGTAATGGATCAACAAACTGAATTAAAATTTGGAAAACATTTTGACAATAGGCATCAATAATTTTTAAAAATATATTTTCTTTTAACTTTTACTTTAATCTACCTGCTTGAAATCGTGCCTAGAAAACAATAAGCAATCTAGACAATTATGCAAATACATATTAATTCAGCATTATTTGGAAGAGAAACAGATCCCATTATATATATGTTTATGTAAATAGACATAGTAAAAGGTATTTGCCACAATTAAAGTGAGTTTTGCAAATAGTTTTAGCATAAGATACATTTAAATGCGAGAGTATATGTGTGACATGTGTGCTGTTATAAGAATACATCACAAAAAGTAACATCCTCTCAAATATGAATGGAAACAACAGGTAAACAAAAGGCTGGGATTAAAGACACCCAAGAGGCAACAGAGGTTTGCTTCTCAGTGGCAGGCTTGTTGTCGCTTTATTATCTCCTTATTTGTACTTTCAAAATCTTTTTTTCCCATAGAGGATATAATTTTTCCCCTAAGGATGTAATTGGTAGAAAATCAGAAAAGAACAAAATAAAGAACAAATAAGTTTTAAGAAATCAGAGATTTCCACAGACCTCTCATTGTGCATTATTAAACTAAGGAAGGTATTATATGGTAATTAGCTCAACAGAATATTATTCAAAATATCTGGATTTTAATCCTTGCTCTGACAGTTTCTAGCAGCATAACTTTAGTCTCACCTATTTATTGATTGTTTGATAATAGATTTATTTAAGTCCTCTGAGTTTCAGTTTTCACATGTCTAGAAAGATTATAATGAGTATTTTGCAGGATTGTTGGAGGACTTAAATAACTTTAAAAGGACAAGCACCAAACAACCGACCTGACACCCTCTAGGTGGTCCGACAATGTTTGTGGAAGGTGAAACAGCTGGGTGGTTCCGTCACTGGAAATCACATTTTTCAAATGTGTAGAAACAGCCTTACTTCACAGTTTTGGGTCACAATATCCTGCCCAGACAAAAGAATATCCTAAAAATACCAGAGCCTCTGGAAATTAAGCATTGAACAGAGTGGTGGTGGTGGGAATATTAGTCCTGATTTCAAATTCATTTTCTCCTTTTTGTTTCTCTTATTCTTTATTTTCCTTGAACTTTTTTGCTATTTGCTTGCTTGTTAAGGGGAATGAGTCAGCCTGAACTTTCTCCTCAGGTTTGTCCTTTTTTTATGTATTAATTAATAGTGAGCTTTCATCCATTCTACATTTGAAGGGATTATCATTCTATGCATTAAATTCATATAAGAAATTTTTCTTCAAAAGGAGGCACGAGGAAATAAAAAAGAAGGGACATCTATATTCATTTCTGGATATTTCAGACGCGGTAGTTCCAAAGGACTGCGAAACAGAAATTAACTCCACTGCCTGTGGAGTTCTGAGGATGAGCAGGGCAGCAGATCTCATTTAGAATCCTCCTTTGCCATCTATTAAGAAGTGAGCATGGCAGAGCTGGCCATGGGGGAGGCTTTTTGATTCTCAATTCCTCTGAACATTGTCAGCGTTTAATCAATAGCTAGTCTGGACATCATTAAACATGTGCTCTCAATTCAAGGTCCTCTGATCAGGATGGTTGAGGGAATTGCTCAGTTTTTCCGTCAAGGATAAAAAGGGTGCCTACATTCAGGTTAGCCTACTTAAAAGTGATACAATTTTAAAACATATTGCATTAAGTGAGACCTGTTTTAATGGGTCACATGGAATATCAATTATTCCTGACCTCATAATTTTTGCTTCCAATGCAGGATATATCCTACTGAATTGGAGATTCAGCACTTATTAATTTATGCTTTCTACAAGGAGAAGCATTAGCAAATATGTCAGCCACTGGAATGAAGGAAGCCTATTCTTCCATATCTTAAATTCTGTAGTTCAATGATGCCATACAAGTTTAAATTCCTTGCATTCATGGGCTTAATCAACTGTGTAACAAAGCAGGACAGTCTGTTTCACATTCAAAGTGAGGCTACAGAGGCTTAATACACAATTTTTTGTTTCTAGCTTCGATCCATCTATTTGATATGTATGTGACATGGCACTTGATGAAAGCATCCCTAGTTTCGTGGAAATAGTATAATTGTGATGCATAGTAGAGATGAAATAGTATCTCTCTTACCCCACAGGTTATAATGAGAAATAAGGAAAATTATTTAATTATTTTCTTTTGGCCATAAGACCAGGTTGAAATTAGGCTGTTTTCAAACTTAAAGAATTTTAAAAATGTGTGTTTAAGAATCAGTTTGTTGTCCCCAGACAAAAGAAGACTAATTAATCGGCTTAGTATAAAAATGAATTCGCATTTCTTCCCCTGAATCCAAGAGAAATGTTGAAATCTGGAACAGTTTTCCAACATACAATATAGAAAATGTTGGAGGCAGAAAACTGATCAAACCATTCCACTGCAATTATTAAAAGTTGAAGTCATATACTCTCTTTACGTGTAAAATAAATTAACGTGGGCACTGAGGTTATGGCAAAGCAGCACAGGCAAAGGCACTCTTCTTGCTATCAGTTTATAACCTACGAGTCTCCTTGGTAGGGGGCTCTTCTTGCTGTTGGCTTATAATCACCTATGAGTCTCCTTCGGTAGGGACCAACATGATGGAGGCTTCTAGTAAATAGGAAACCATGTAGTATAAAATCTTCAAACCAAATCTGAAACAATGTCAAGCAAGAATAAATCTTGGGCTCCTTTCTTTTTACTTTATCACAAGTCATCATTATTACATAACATGGCAAAATTTTAGAATCTGATGCAAATCTTCATGTACCTAGAATGCACGTTCAAACGATGGACTTTGATAAAACCAATTTTAAAACTGAAAAATCAAACTACAATATTTTATATGACCTATATGATACAGTTTTTTGTTGTTGTTGTAAAATAACATTAATATGCCTGAGTATACAAAGGAAAAAAGACTGCAGTCGTGGCATTAAGTCTCTTGACTGTTATCATACTCCTGAGTGCCAGGTTCTCTTACTGGTCCAGCCTTGCCATGATCTTTTGACCAGTCTCTTGTTTCTACATAAGCCTAACCATTTCCATACAACACTGTGATGTGAGCTCTTTAAATTTTATTGATTTGATTTCCTTCCTTAAGAAGCTCTAACAGTAAAATTCAAATATCTTACTTTTGAATAGGCATGTTTGTTTTAACACAGCTGGACTGATAAGCCTAGAAGGCATATCCCAGATCTACCACGTAACAACACAAATAACCTTCCTCAAGTTGCTTAAACTTTCTAAATCTCATTTTTTCACATTACTAAAATAGTGATAACAATAGCACCCATCACAGAATTTTACCAGGTTTAAATGAAACAGTGAATATAAAAGTACTTACCACTGTTCCCTGACACATAACAAACACTCCATAAATATTAGCCACTGTTATCATTTAGCAACAAGCCCACATTCATGTAGCTAGCAGGCGCAAAGTTGGGATTCTTACTTAGAACTTTTTGGTGCCAATACTTGTGATCTTTCTACTATACACTCTGCGTATCAGATGTCTTAAGGGAGATTTGGATGAATGCTGGCTCCCATTCAGTTCACAGTCAAATCCTCTAACACAGGCCTGTCGGGCAGAATTTCTATATTGTCGATTGAAGGGAGAGTCATAAAATTTAGACACCAGACACTGGGGAGGCAAGGTTGACATGCTGCTTCTAAAGCTTAAGAATCTTACTTGTATTCCTGCCCAGACAGAAGATCAGCCCACTACAGGCCAGAACAACCAGGGCGAATGTCTACAGAATGAGCCAACTGTTTTATTTTCCAACAGGGAACACAGAGAATCTTCTTAGGTTCCCAAACTTGGGATGAAATACAACTCTAAATTACTATACCATACAACTGGGGAGAGAGAAGTTAAGCAAAGATTACATGGAAGATGTATTCTACTGTCTACCCATCTTGTTCTTCCCCTTCAGAAAGTATAAAGCACACTTTCATATAATTCCCCACAGTGCTTATTGATTTCAGAGCAATCATCTATAGGGTTGCAAACCCAGGTGCTTCCAAAGCTGTATGTAATATTAGCCTCTGGGAACCTTAGTTTCAGTATCTTTAAAATGAGGATGTTAATATCTCTTCCTCTTATGGTTCTATTAGAGATAATTTTTAAAGATCATAGTAATTATTATTATTAATGGGCAGAGTCAAAATTATTTCCACATTGCAATTATCTAGATTCTGGAGTGTGAATCTCTAGATTAATTAATGTGTCTAAAGACAGAATATGTGGACTATGCTGTTCAACCTCTTGAAACATGTCAAACTAGAAGACACAGCCTTCAGGGAACCTGACTTTCCCTGGGAATGCCTCACACCCAGGCAGCCTTAATCCACCTGACCAGCAAGCATGCAGAGGCAGGGGACATACAGTCCTGATTGTTACGTCAATGGCTATATTCTTGTTTTATGACAACTGAGGAGATGTTTCCAGAAACGCTTTCAATGTCAGAGTTCAAACTTCTTTACTGCCTGTCTCCTTATCTGTAGTTCAAACTTGAACCATAACTTGGACTTATGCTTGTGGATACCACTTCCACTTTACCTTCACATCTTTAATTCTCAGAATTTGCATGAATCTACCTATGATTTGGCATTCAGCCTGAGCTTCTGAAGAGTGACCCCAGCTCTTTCACTCAGGTTTTGGGTCTTACTCCTTGCCCTTATTCTCCAGTTGGAAATGACATACTGGATCCTCACCAGTTGGCCCTTGGATCCCTATTAATGACTATGTAGATATCCTATCTTCATGAAGAGGCTAGTCAGCATCAGGCTCTAGGCTCTGAGAAACTCTAGAGTCTTCCCACTCTTGTGGTGTGGAGGGCAGTCTTTGTCCTCCTGACCTGCTCTGTCTCCCTCATGCTTGACACTAACAGTGAGACCCGGGATTTCAGAGAACCAATATGTAAACCATCCAGATGAATGGCAGGTTCACATCTTTGCTACATCTGGGGCTTAATATTGTCCATGATGTTTTTGCAAGGACACAAGCAATAAATACAGGCTTAAATTTAGTTTTATTACATTTATATTCCATATACTTCCAAAGATAATACACAATCTAAAACACATCTATAATAGAAGCACTAAAGCTAAGGATTAAAAGAAGGGGAAAAAGTACAAAAATAACCATGGCAGCAAAACAAGAACCATGTTATGAAGTGGCATAGAGATAGCTAAATTAAGAATATAGGTTAAAAGAAGTCCTTGCAATTAAGCCTTCAATTTAGTGATGGGTTTCCTAGGAGCCAAAGCCATGCATTATATAATTCATCTTATCTAATAAAGAGAAGCCAAGATCATAAGAGAGACAAAATATTCCTACTTCTAAACAAAGCATAATTTATTGCAAGGATCACTCTATTTTAAACACTGAGTGAATGCAGAGTTATTTAATAAAATTAAATACTCTTTTCAGTCACACACTAGGTACTGAGTAATTAAAAAGAAATTAGAGTCTACTTTAAACTCCTGTCTACTGAGGTAGCCAAGAAGAGAAGCGTTCACAATCCACTGGGAGAGGTGTGTGTTAGAGACACACCCTTGGTTCTAGGTGATAGTGTAATACAGTATTTCACACGTGCTATCTTGACCCAGTTTTGAAGTCATGGCTCACAACTCTCAGTTTCCCTTCAGTCTGCTAAGTCCCCACCCCCAACTACTTCGCTTATTAGCTTCTAAAATTCCAGAGTTACAAAACTGTCATGCCCAACTGTCAGAAGTTCCCAGATATAACACCCAAGGATGGCCCCTTCCTTCTTGAACTTGTGAAACTATTCAAAATCCCCAGTCTCCAGGAAGATGGTGACTGTAGCCTAGCTTGACCTGACTTGCCATATAAAAGCTGCTTCTTATATAGGCCCAGCTTGCTGCTCCCTGTCTTGGGTGTAACCCAGTGTGTAGCCCTGAGTGGCCCCCCTTCTTTCATCTGGACCTGTAAGTAACAAAAACCTCTTTCATCTATCAGTGTCCCACCACTGAAAGAATCTCTAAGTCTTATAGGTGTCAAATTTGGGTTATAAGTGTGGGCATAGAACTGGAAAGTCTTCTCAGAAGGGGTGATTGAAAACTTTTTCTTGAGCCAAGTATGGGTTAGGTGAAGAGAGGTGGGAAGAAGAGAATATGAGGTGAGAAGGGAAAGAGTTGACTTGCATTTAAACCAGGGACAAGCATGTGCAGAAGCAGGCAGTGTTTGACAGGTGGAGCACTAAGAGGAAGGGGCAGGGATGTTGTAACTTCTGGCATACTTAAGGGACTGTGAATGTTGAGTGTGTATGAACTTGGAGTATAAAGTACAGAACAGAAGCATGTTGGGTGAGAGAGAAGTAACCACGAGTCAGAGCCTGAGGCATCTTGTAAGACATAATAAGAATTTGGGGTTAATTCTGAAAGTTAGACAGAGACAATAAAGGTTTTAAGGATGGTAAAATAATTTTTTGAAATTACATTTTGAAGAGATATCTCTGGTGGTAATTTAGATAATGGTTTGAAGGGGGCAAGTATGTGGGATGATAGCACTTAAGAGGCGATAAGAATAAACTCTTCTGTAAGGGAATAAGGGGGTCTGAATGAAAGCAGTCATAGTGGAGAGAGCTACTACAATCAGCCAGAAGTGAACGAGGTCCAAATCAGTATTACTAAATCAGATCACTCTCGTTGTTCACTTGACTCATACATCTAGCTACTGCTTGAGGCCCTTATTGAGGATGCAATGAAAACTTAGTGGATCTAAAACTAAACATATCTTCCTTCCTGCCCCCTGCCCCATTTTTCTCTTCTCTTGTAATCCCCCCTCTGAGTGAGTGGCGACAGCTTAGATGACCCAGTCTGCAGGCCAGTCTGGTACAGCTGGACTCATCCTCAGCTCATCCCCTTTCTAATTCCACATATCTATTTCTCCAGTAAGACCAGTGAGCAATTCCTCCATAGTATCTCCCCAAGAGTGTTCAAAGTGGAAAAGAACATACAGGAGGGAGTAGAGTAAGAGCCAGTCAGAACCCTGAAGACCATAAAGACAGGAGGGCAGAGGGAAAGGACTATGAGAGAAATTAAGGAATCATCACAGAGACGGAAGAGACCCAGGAGAAAGTTGTGTCCTACACATGGAAGAGGAGAGAACACCAGGAAGGGAGGAGAGGCCATGACTTTCAAGATGCTCAGCAAAGTGACTGAAGAGTGCTCCTTGAAGCTAATATTGGAAAATGCATGGATAAACTGGGCCAAACTAGCTTTATGGAGGAGTTTTGTTTTAAGATAGAGAGAAAGAGATGACAATAGAGGAGAAAGGGAAATATAACACTAGGAGAAAACTTCTATGGGGAGAGCAAGACGGGATTAGCTTAAAATAACAGCAGAGCACTTTTTCTGAGTGAAGAGCCAAGTAGAGCTGAGAGTTAATAGCATAGTTTCTAGATTAGAAAGTTGGGAGGCCTCTTAACTGAGGATTTCTATTTTTTCTGAAAAATAATGGACATGCATTCTGCAATAGATTTTGAATTCATTGCATTAAAAAAAAGTCTACATGATTGTTGTTAGAAAATGCAAACTTTGCAACCATGTGGCTTTTTTCTTGTCAGCAGCTAGAAAACTTTACTGGAATACTAGATTTGGATTTAAGTTTTATGCTCATATCTGGTATTTGCAAGCACTTAATCCCTCTGCTTCAGTTAGATGTAGGTAGTACTATTTTATGTTTAATGTCTTTTTGCACTTCTACCTTGTGAAAATTCATAAGCTTCCTGAAGCTTGCTGCCTCCACTGCTTTAGGAAATAGGGAGATAAAAATCTTCAACCTAGTGATAAATTAAAGTGGGAATATTTTACCTTACAGTGAAAATATAGTTGTGAATATTGCTCTAAAATTCCAAAAGCATTAAAAATGCAAAAAAAAAATGAAATAGGGAGCTGTTTAAAAGAATCAATGGATGTATGTTTTGCTAAAAACCTAGCAACAAAGGTGTCCACTGGAAGCTGGCTGATCACCAAAGCAAGCTTATAACTACAGTGTTCAATGACTACCCTCCATGATTTTATTTAGTCCTATGACTACAACCAACAGCAAGTATGAAGCTGATGTTAATAATACAAGCACTGCACTAAGGCCTTCACCTGTGCTCTAACTTTTCTTCATTCTCCCCTGCATGTGGAGAAACTGAGTTACTGAATAGCTCAGGGACTACCTCAATGTCACACACTTTGTATGTGGCATAACCACACATGAAGTTAACAATGCTACTTTGAAAAGGGTGTGCATTTTTCCCAAGATTTCCTGTTTTCAAATTAACATTATTTTCCTCATAATCCTAAATTTCATGTTATATTTTCATAAATGAATAGTTTAAAGGTAAACTTTTGTACTTCTAGTTGCACACAATTTAAAATCTTCAATTCTCCATATCTCTGTGCATTGAACAGGTACTATGATTGTGGGAAAATGACACGAAGAAAGATACAAAATAACTATAAATTACTGATTCAAGCCATGATTTATTGAGCATCTACTTTGTGCCAGGTGCTGTCACTGGGAAAGGCCTACAGGCTATTCTAAAGACATGTGAAGATACCATCCACACAGTGGGAAGGAAGAAAAGAATAGGCAACTGGCAAGTACAGAGTTTTAACCTTGGACACAGAAGGTAGAGGTCATCATACTTTTCAGTTCAAAGAACATTCTTACCACTTCCTAGTCCTTGGAAGGACTTCCCTTGTTTTATTTGTTCACTTTTAGCCCCAGAGCCCACTCTCAGTTTCCCGCATTGCCCATGGGCCACCATTCTAGTGCGTTACATACATCCCTCTTTGTAAGGCATGTGTTCTTGTACAATGTATATTTATTTTTGTGAGTTATTAACCTGGTTGTTTTAGGTATAGATACAGATAGAGAGACATAAATAGAGATAGAGATGTTATCAGAGATCAGAGAGACTGAGAAACTGGGCCAAGTTCACACAACTCTTCTATGATGCAGAATTCAGACCTCAGTCTGTCTCTATCTAAAATTGTGGGTCTTGCTTTCCTAAGTGGCAAACTGTAAGAAAGCTGTAGAAAAAAGAAATACTTCTAAATGCATTCCTAAAATCCAGGTAGTTAGAAAAAGTTTTTGAATTGGGTTAACAATCAACAATATGGATGAAAACTTGGGAAGTTTATGACTTTTTGCAAGAACACACAGGTTGGGGATGACGAGGACAGAGGGAAAGTGTTCCTTAAATTCAACTTTTGGGAATTAAATTTATCACCTGCCACACAAAAGTGATTAGTGTTGCGAGGGCGATGACTTTAAAAATGACTGAGAGATGCCATCAATCTGACAAACTAAACAATTTTTTTAACCTGACATATCCCTATTCAAGACATCAGCTGTCATCTGAAATGAAATCTGTTTCTAATTTGTCTTCATAAATAATGCAACTAATTGAAAGGCAGTTACAATGAAAGTCTTTAACCTCCTTCATCTCCAATTTTAGGGCAATCTCTTTGCATTCCCTGGAAAGAATCTTCCACTCCTTTTATCAAATAAAACTTAGACATCACTGATCAGAACACTGAGATCAAAAACAAAAGGATCCATTGTATGAAGACCATCACATCTATCTAATAGTTTTCTCAATCTTTTTCTTCTTCTAAGTTTAACATTGTCTTAAAATGTGAGACTCATAAAAATCTGATGTAAGAAAATGTATTCAAGTTCAAATTTTACTAAGACTATCTTTGTTTAGTCAAGCTTCTAGGTTATATATCTAACCTTTTTTTGCCACCTAACTTCTGCTTATTTGGAATTAAAATACAACCTCTGCATCTATTATGCTGGACCTTTAATCACACAGGAAAATCTGGTTTCCAGCTTCCAGGTACCTTTTCTTCTCCCTTTGCCCCCTGCTCATTTAGTGAGAATAAAAAGGGTTCATTGAACAAAAGCAGATCCTGGCCATTCCCAACAAGTGGAAATGAAGACTTCTTGCATTAAACACTAAAATAATTAAAATGTTTACCTGCAGTTTCTCTCTGCAGTTGTGACTCCATTTGTTTATTTGTGAGTACGGGTTACAGGTGTTAATACAGCTATGTACTGAAGACACTAAATAGAGTCAGAGAATTGTGCAGGCATTAAAACTTTAGTCACTTACTATTTCACCCCCTTCAGGAAGGCCAATTTCAATAAATACATTAGGGGAAGGACATGATTATGAATGGAGATTTGAGCTGGGTGTGTTTTACAAGGTTGTTATTAAAAATGGGAATTCAAGGAAGATTTTGGAGGTATAGCAAATTATAGAGCTCAACACAGAAAATTTGAGTAATATCTTTTGGTATTAGCTGCTGGGTATTAAAAGCTGGCATTAGAAGTTTAGTCTACATTATCATTACTTACATTTAGTAATAAGGTACTAAAGTGCCTCTCAACAATGAGAATCACTAATGAAAAATCATCATGGGTTAATGTATTTTGTAGTGGCAAAGTTTTAAGAGCTAGGAATACTGTAACAAGTTTGAATTTTTTCCCCAGCAAATCCATTTGAGCAAAATCTTTATATCTTTATACTCTGTTATAGTAATAGCTAATATTTAATTAATAGTTGCATGACAGCCTATATGTATTGACTTTGGTCTAAAAGTAGGAAAGTAAAATCGAGATGAAGGGGTGGATAAGAAGAGTAGGTGAGTCATCAGTCTGCTCAGGCTGACAGGACAAAGCACCATAGGCCGATGGCATAATCAACAGAAATTAATTCTCTCACAGTTCTGGAGTATGGGAAGTCCAAGATTGGGTTTCTGACAGGGTTTGGTTTCAGGTGAGAGCTCTGTTTGGCTTCAGACGTCCACCTCCTGGCTTCATCCTTACACGGAGGAGAGAGAGAGAAAGCTCTCCCAGGTCTCTTCTTACACAGGCACTAATCCTATCAGGAGGGTATCCCCCTCAGGAGGTCATCTCAACCTATTTATATCTCCAAGGTCTCATCTCTAAATACCATCAGCTTGGGACTTAGTGCTTCAACATGTGAATTTGGGAGGATACAATTCAGTCCAGAGCAGGGAGAGAACAAGATGATCAAAGGTCAGAAAGCTGGTCACCAGAAGGTAAGTAGAGAGAGGCAGAAGTTAACATGGAAATTGTACTGTCCGGAAGTCAAGAGGAAAATTTAGAAAAATAAGTCACTAATAGTGTCAGAGGTCATGAAGAAAGGCATGGAAAAGATTCTACTTGAAGCTGATAATTAGGAGGTCATCAGTGTCTTTCATTTGGTCTGAAGCCCAATTGCATGCATATAAAAGTATATGCTATAATGTGTCATTAAGGCAACACAAAATGATGCGGTATTACAAGAAAAAGAGAGAATGCATTTAGCTGAGGTAACTAGGCAAGGCTTAACAGGCCAATAAAAATGTAGGAATTTCATTTTGCAGTATCTTTATGATTTTTCTTAGTCTATTTTTTAATATTATTTATCAGAAATTATTTTAAAGCATTGTATCAGGAGTGAAATTAGCTAGGTGTTCCTGAAAACTGCTTTTCTCTTTTTTCTGAGTAGTAGTTACTTGATCTGTTTGGCTCTTAGACTTCTTATCTCTAAGGGGATTGGGCCAGATTATTCTTCAGGTTCCCCCCCAATATGAGTTGATAATATAAAAAACAGTATTTTTACAAAAGCACCAAGGTAAAAAAATTTTTCAAAAAAAACATTTAAGTTACATAGCTATTTTTATTAACCAGAATATAAAATTCTCACACTTCTTATGCTTGGATTTTCTAAAGTCTAAGTTCCTCAAACACTTTTCAAATAAAATTAGAGCTCGATTTAATAATTAGTATATGTAATTCAATGGAGATTTAAAAATATGATTAGCAGATGATTTGTAATGAATTAGCTCTTTTGGAAACTCCATAAAATTATAACACTTTAGAGATACAGTAACTTCAAGGTCACTGGGTCCAATTCCTGCATTTTACACATGAGGAAAATGGGGTACAAAAATATTAAATGATTCACTGAAGGTCACATGCCAACTTGGATTGCACTATGCGACTATACCTAGTCCCCAGATGAGATTTAATGGTTAGACTAATTAAGAACATAAACATCTCTGTCTTTCTGATGATTGCTAAAGTCTAGGTTTTTAAGCTGTTGGTTTTCAGCTAAACGGCAGTTTAAAGTATATGAATTGCTTGGTAATATCTGCGTTAATGACCTCCAATAGCCAGGCCGACCTGGCAAAATTCCATTTTTGTCTGCTTTCCCCTGCTGTGCCTGGGTCCTTTCCACTAACCAGGTGTAGCTGGTCTCACTTGCCGTGTCCTCCTCATATGGTGGACATCTCAGACGCTGTTCTGATGAGGCCACAGTGGGCCAGGAGCTGTGCTGCTTAAGGACAGGCACCCAGGCCCTGGCCTGGGCTCTATCCTAAGGAGGCTATAGAGAAGCAGTCACTGACCAGCTTTGCCTGAAACCGATGACAGATTAATGAGACAGTATTATGAGATCCTCCCGCAGATGCACCTTTTTACAGGATGCCATCATAAGGACAAAAAGATGTATGCAATAATTTAAGGGGTCATAGACACCCTTATGAACCTGATGAAAATAATAGGCCTTTGCTCCAGAAAATGACACACATTGCAAAAATTTACAGAGAAATTCAGGGGCTTAAACTCAAGGCCACTGAAGCCAAGACTCCCAGTTTTATTGGGATCACACTGTATCAGCAGTCCAAGCAATCCCTTATGGGAAACCAAGTGGCTCCTAAGTTCATACTCACTGCCACCATAGTCAGATACTCAGATATTATAGGCCCCTTCTCTTACACCACTTCATGCAATTCTACCATTCTGGCAGAGGCTGACTTGTAACTGTTGGCCATAAATCACCAAAGTGCACAGCCCTTAGACAATGGACACTTTTTTGAAATGAAGTCATCTGAAACTTTGTAAGTTTCAGGTACAGGAAACTTTGTAAGTTTGTGGGTACAGGGAGTTTACTTTACTGTAGCTGTGATTAAGAGAAAGTGCAAAAATCACCAGAGACTCTAATTCAAAAAGTCACACTAGCCTAGGCCCATGAGTGATGGCAAAGTGTAGCAAAGGAAGGAAAAGAAGGGAGGGATGAAGGAAGAAATGGAAGCAATTAATTTCAAGTACATCAAAGTATCACAAAATCCTAGCTTCTCTTCTCTGAGTCTCCCAGGGGTCACGAAGAATTTCTTCTACAATTTCTCTCTAACCATCAACCACCATTTTCAGTCTCTTGCCAGGTAAAAAATTCCAAAGGGAAAGTGAGCTAATTTTATCTTCCTGTTTCTAAAAATATCTGATGCTTCTTAAAATATAAGTCAAAATATAAACAACATGAAGCTCAGTTCTCCACAGTAATCCCTCTCTTTCAAAACAAATAGCCAAACAAATAATTCTTGTCTTCAAATTCCCATTATTAGTCTTTTAAACAGAAAGTGCTCATTTTAACAAGATTGCTATAATTGCATCAACTGAGATTCTTAAGATTATTCTTTGAAACCAAAACTTCAGTGTATGCATGTGAGAGAGGAGTCAAAATTTCCACAAATGTAAAATGCTGGGCACTCACGCTAGTATCTCCTATAGCATTATATCCAAGAGGTTAACACTTTAAAATGATTGTAGCCATGAAATCCATGTTTTCCTTAGCTTAATTTGCTCCATATATATATATATATATATGTAATTATATATATAAACTTTGTATACTATTGAAATTCTGCATGGAGAGAAAGTCATCAGATGCAGCTGTACATAAGCTATTACCATAGTATCCATATATCTGTACAATGGGAATTGGCTTTTACAACTACTTAGAAATAGAGAAGATAAATTAGAATATCCTTATCCAACTCCACTTTGACCTGATATTAAAACAAAAATTAGAAAATTCAAAGGCAGTGCCGGTGTGAGGAATAAGGAAAGAATTTAATGATTTTACTTAGAAATAGCTAACAACTGCCAGTGTTTAGAAAATTAATTATACCTGGAAATATGACTTACTTGGTTATTAGTGTGTTTATTTTACCTTATCATAACTGGATATCATAGATTTATATAAATCACTACTTGGCAAAATATTTTTATACCAGACATAAAAATTCACCAGCTCAACCTTTACTGATAAATGTCTCATTTGCATATATCAATAATCCTACTGCTTCTAAATTTTGCATTTGAGAGAAGTTATAGGAGCTGTTTGAGGTTGTGAGCTGCTGAAGATCTTACAGGTTGGTATAGGGAGAGGACAATAATCCTTGTTGCAATGACCAGTAATTGTGCAGAAAGAAGGGGTTCTTTGACCACATAAATAGGCATGTGCTCCTGCCCCACTGCTTGAGCTTGCTCTACAGGTGGTCACTAGGACATTGAGTTCCCTCCATGCTAGGCTATGACTTCTCTGTGTATCTTCACTTAACTTTGGAAAAAGTCCTTTTTTTGCTCCTAGAGTCTCCATTTTCTCACATCAAAATCAGACCTATGACCAACACCTGTTTACCTGTTCCCCTCTGCCTTCCCCCATTTCCTATCAGATATGGTCAGAAAAAGAAAGAGGGAGTATATGTGATGACACTAGGTAAAATTGGCTCATTTCTACTCCAAGTTTCAAAATTATAGAATAATTATAAAATACTAATAATTTTGAGTGGATGGACTAGTTAACAAGCTTTGTACAAATTAAACCAGCAATTAAATTGTGCTGTCCAAGGTGCTAACTCTTTTAATATGGTAAATATTTTTAAAAGGGACCTGGAGATGAAATCAGAATCTGCTTGATGCTATCTGGGGATCATCATTCAATGAAAAAACATTTTTATGTAAATTACTTCAGTTAAAACAAAAAAAATGAGCATTTGTAAGTCATACAGGGAGCACAGAATTTTAAAAGTTTTTCTATTTTTTATGTGCATATTCATTTTAATAAATTTATAAAATTCAAAAAGACTTAAAGAAGATTTAAAATATTAAACTTTTCACCCAAAACTGTTATCTAAGAACATTTTGATGTGCAATAAATATATGGTGACCTCAGATTTAATGTGTGTTGTTTTAACTGTTCTTGAGCAACCTTAAACTGCTTAGTATCTAATATGGTATAATTTTTACAGCTATAATCATTAAGTCCAATTCTGTTTATGGTCTGAAGTGAGGGAATACCATAGCTAGTGATTTTAACAGCCCAGCGTCCTCTCTTTATTGTAGCTTTGTGCTGTAATATTGCATAAAGTAACTAACAAATTTATACTGTACTGCATCTGGCAGAAATTATATGTTGTGGAAATATTCGTGCATTTGTTTTCATGCATTGGATTTCGAGTTCTACTTGTGAATGTTAATGTCTATATTTTCTTCCCCATCTTTTTTGTCTTTTTGTCTTTTAATAACAAAACATATTTTTTATTCTAAAAGAGAGAATTATACTTGAAAACTGTCAGCTTCTTTAGATATTTTTACAATAGAAAAGCCTTTCCTTCCTGCCGCTACATGTGCAGGTCGATTTTCATTGAAAACGACTTCAAGCTGGTTCTAATATTTACTCACTTATGCAGGTGCGTTCATCAGCATGGAGTCTGGATCCCGTATCACATTCACAGTGGAAGGTGCCCAGAGTGTTAATACCGCGCTGCTGGCAGCCTCCATTCACCACTGAACATTCATCGACATCTAGAGGAGAAAGACAGATGGTCAGGATTACAATGTCATTCCAATGTCAGCTTTGGAGAAGTGGCACAATTTTTCTTTGATACACAGTGTGTGTTATATTGTACAAAGGCACATCTCTGTTGCCACAAATCTTTGCTTGTTTGATCCATTTTGCTCCACAGTGTAAACAAGAAAATGTAGATAGAAAGTTTATTGAGCTTTTTAAAGCCCAGCAACTATGGGCATAGGGATTGTCTCACAATTTTCTATTCTTCACATACTGGTTAATTAGACAGATCTGAGATATAGATATTTCCTTGGGGAAGGAGAACTGGAGGAGAGAATTACAATGAGCTACTCTATCAGGAGCAGCACACACTGCTAGATAAACACCTATTATTGGTCTGAAGCTGCTGAATAAAACCAGTAATAGAGTTAAGACATTGAATCTCCTACTCATGTCCTAAGGTGAACATTGAGGCAGATAAATTCAAATAAAACTATGATTTGGGGTTCTTAAAAATACACCAATGCATTTGCTCCATTGACTCAGCTTCTTCCTTTTCACTCAGGGTTCCATTTGCTGACATACTTAACATGTGTATGGGAGAGGTTAATTTTAGAATAAATGAAAAGTAACAAATGAAAATTACTCAAGACTCATGATCATTTATGTCTTATGATCAACCAAGGTCATAATAAATTAATATAATCACTTTCCCTTAGGAAAGGAAAACTAATTCATCTCTCAGAACCAATATTGCCTTTTACCCCATGTACTTCTGAATCTAAAATCATGAAAAAGAAGCTATTATAAACATAGGTATCAGTAGAGGAAGGGCTTTGAAATTTTCTTGTTTAGGAAATTTTTTTACTCAGTCTGCATCTTTTGGCAGGTGTTGAAGTAAAAACCAGCCTGGGTTGAGATTCATCATGGGAAATCATGTCTCATGCAGAGAATGCCCCTGACTTCCCATGCCCCAAATCCCAAATACTCTATTAAAGAATGGAGGGTAGGAATATTCCTCACTAAAACATAAGTTATTATAATAATCAATTAGCTTTACATCTAGTGAGAACAACTCCACAGGGCAAGTTCCTGACTGGAGGAGGCATCTTTACAGAAAAGAAATACCGCTGCAACGCCGCATCAGAGGGCCTTTTCATGGATCCGAAAATCATCAGATCTGTAATGGATGTTTTGTACCGTAGTAAATACTAGAGGATTTGACCACAGAGAAGCAAGAGAGTTTTCTTTTACCTGGCATTACTTTTTTTGTGAAAAAGAAAAACAAATATGAAGAATATATTCGGTCACAAAAATACCACATTTTAAAATTACTTGTTCACTTTATTACACACATTTAGACAATCTAGTGCTATCTTTCTAAAATTGATATTCTGGACTAATTTATGATTTTTTTAAGGGAATTTTACTTTAGAAATGAGAAATACTGACTTTTCTAAATATTAGAATGTTTATTAAACTTTGAGTCTGTGATAAACCTCTAGGTCTTTTTCATGTAAAATAATGTCAAATCAGAATTTTCATTTGTTACTAGCACTTTATGCAGGGCTTTAATATTTATGCTAGGTAAATTTTTCTCTTTCTAGGTTTGGGATATTATACCACAGGTTTGAGATAAAATTTTGGATCTTAATTCTCTCATTTTAGATATCCTTCCCAGGTCTTCTACTTTAGACAAACAAATAAAACTCTTAATTCCCAAGAGTCATATGTTTTCGATGATAAAGCCAAAATTGCTCTTATAAAATGTATTATAATATAATACATACATATATGTAAATATAGTAAAAAATATCCTAAAGAGGGTGAACAGATAAAAATGATAACTTTTGAGGAGTCAAGAAAGGTACTTTGATTAAGTGGAGTGCAAGGTGTGTTGGGGTGTTAGAGATTTTATCCTTATCTCTAATGTTCTAGTTTTTTACATGAAAAGGTTATGCAGGATATTTGTGTAATAAAAAAATAATTTTAAAGAAATAAGTATAATATGACCACCTCCCCTTGCCCCTAATGATCAAGCTTTGATAATTGTCTGACAAAAGAAACCGAATTAGTGTGAAAAAGAAATAAAGTGGATAAAAAGTGCAAATTTCAAATTAAACATAAATTAGTCACAGGAATGGAAGTACAGCATAGAGAACATAACTAGTAATATTGTAATATCTTGGAGTAACAAGGAGGGTAACTACACTTGCCATGTGAGCATTAGTAGTGTATATAATTATTGAGTCACTATGTTGTATGTCTGAAAACAATATATTGCATATCAACTATGTTTCAATAAAAAAATGAAAGTAAACATTAAAAAATAATCATTGATAAAAGTGGACATCAATTTTGAGAATGAGTCTTTTATCAGTGTGTTTTAGTGTGTTCATATTCTTACTCTGCCCCAAAACTATAATTAAAGTACTATAAGTTATTAGAAACATGCACACATACAAACAATCAAAAGCAAACCAAACTTCCTCTGTACTTTGAGTTAGATGGTCTTGGGAAGAACATGCTCAGTATTGAAACTTAATAGCTTGTCACCTTGCCTGATACTCATATCTTCATCTATAAAATAGGATAATAATGACTGCCATGAGTACTATGCCGTGACTTCTTTATTCCTTCCTTATTCTTGCATAAGCTTTTAAAATAGATTGCTAATGCTTGAGATTATATGTAGAATTAAACAACAGGTAATTTTATTTCATCAAATAATGGTGATCATAAAATGAGAATGCATAATAAAAGCAGTAGACAGCATGGGAATTCAGAAGGGGAGGGGAATCCAGTTGGCCTAGAGTGACAGGGAATGTTTGAGATAAAAACTGAGCATTGAGTGCATGGAGAAGAAGATGAGAAATCCAAAGGTGGAGTGGTTTGAATGTGGACAGTGCCTGATCTTCAGTATGTAGATCTGTCAGACTAGAGAATAAGAAGGTTGGAAAACAAACCTAAACTCTCCTTTTAATTATTTTGCATAGTAAAGTGTTCACCTTCTTGATTTACAAAGGAATACACTTCTGGGAAGGCTGAGACATAATAGGCAGTGTTCACACAGTAGTTAAGCAAACTTATTAACAGTTAAAAAAATCAATCATTTATAGAGTGGTACCAAATACAAAGTAATTGGTTTGACTTCCTTTTTCTTTTATGCCCTTTCAGCATATACTAGATTTAGAGACTGTTTGGGAATTGTGTAACTGATGGTTCTCATATCTGGTAGTACATTAGTATCACTTAATGAGGATTTCAAAACACCCATGCTTTGGTCCTGACCTTAAAGGACTGATTTAATTGGTCTAGAGTAAGGCCTGGGAACCAAACATTATAAAAGCACCTTAAGTGATTCTACTGTGTAGCCAAAGCTGACATCCTCTGAGGTAGTTAATGCTCTAATCATCTAGGGATCTTGTTAAAATGCAAATGCTGATTCAGAAGATCTAGAGCTGGGGTGCAGAGATTCTGTGTTTCTAACGAAACCCAAGGCAGTTCTGATACTGATGGTCCGGGAACTATACTCTGAATAGCAAGATGTAGATAGTTCACTGTTCAACTATAAATGTCACATGGATCACAAATGTCATCATTTGGTTCAACTTCTCAGTTGTTTGACCAAAGCAGACCAACTCAGTCCAAATAGATTAAATTAATCGTCTGAAGACATATATAATATATTGTGTAATTATGTTATATTTTAATTTTTACTGAAACCTCTGAAAATAAACCACCAATATTTCCTATAATATTCACTCCATGTAGTTAAATATTTTAAGACAATTTTAGTATTACCTGTTATGAGAAATTGCTCATTTCTGTAAAACATGAAGGACACCTTAGTTGCTTTTGGATGGAATACATCTGATATAGGATAAAACTGGGTTAAATTGCCATATCAGACACTCATGCTGAAGCTGTCACAAGTGATTTTTTTTTCCATCAAGATTCTGCCCAACAGAGTTAAAAACCAGAAATGTCAATATTACATTAAAATGTTATTATCAAGTATACTTCATGTGAAGAAACTATTTCTTCAAAAATTCTGACTTACATCTTCATGTTAGATGCTTACAGAAAGCTCTGCCCTTAGAATTGGAGCTCAAGATCACTGCTGGGAATAATGATAAAGTGATTAAGGTTATTCAGTATTATCACTGTGCTATGCACCGAAGATTTCATGATTTTTCTACTATAAAGGAATGTCACAAAGAATCACTATGTTGCCTTTTTCCTTTGTAATGTCCTTTCTCTAAATATTTCTGTTGTGTTTATCCCTAAAACTAGTTCCCCAGATGGTCACAGAAGAGCTTAAAAGAATTCACATTATTATCAAATGTATTTTGCACATACAATCTCCCTAAGATGACAAAACAAAGACATAAAGAGCATCCAAATTGATAAGGAAGAAGTTAAACTGTCACTATTTGCAGATGACATGATATATTATACATATAAAACCCTTAAAGACTCCACCAAAAACTATCAGAACTAATACTGAATACAAAAGTTGCAGGATACAAAATTAATACACAGAAATCTGTTGCATTCCTAAATACTAACAAACTAGAAGAAAGAAAAGTCAGGAAAACAAGTCTATTTACAATGGATACAAAAGAATAAAGTACTTAGGAATAAAGCTAACCAAGGAGGTGAAAGACCTATACTCCTAAAACTACAAGACACTCATAAGATAAATTAAAGAAGATACCAATAAATGGAAATCTATCCTGTGCTCATGGATAGAAAGAATTAATATTGTCAAAATGGCCATCCTGCTTAAAGCAGTTTACAGATTCAATGCAATCCCTGCCAAAATACCAACAGCATTGTTCAACGAACTGGAACAAATAGTTCTAAAATTCCCATAGAACCACAAAAGACCCTGAGTAGGCATAGAAATCCTAAGAGAGAAGAACAAAGTTGGGGGGATTACACTCTCTGGCTTCAAGTTCTACTACAAATATACAGTAATCAAAACAGTTTGGTACTGGCACAAGAATAGACCCATAGATCAATGGAACGGAATAGAGAACCCAGATATTACCCCACACATATATGGTAAATTAATATATGATAAAGGACCCATGAATATACAATGTGGAAAAGATAGCCTCTTCAACAACTGTTGTTAGGAAAACTGGACAGCTGCATGCAAGAGAATGAAACTGGATTATTGTCTAACTACATACTGAAAAGTAAACTCCAAATGGATCAAAGACCTGAATGTACGTCATGAAACTATAAAACTCTTACAAGAAAACATAGGCTAAATTCTCTTGAACAATTTTTTCCTGGGCACTTCTCCTGAGACAAGAACAACAAAATAAAAAATGAACAAGTGGGACTGCATCAAACTAAAAAGCTTCTATATAGCAAAGGGCACCATCAGCAAAACAAAAAGGCATCCTACTATATGGGAAAATATATTCAGGACTGTCTTATCTGATAAGGAGTTAATATTCAAACTATATAAAGAACTCAAACACCTCAACACTCAAAACACAAATAACTCAATTAAAAAATGGGTGGAGTTGAACAGACATTTCTCCAAAGAAGAAATACAAATGACCAACAGGCACATACATGAAAAGATGGTCCACATTGTTAATCATCAGGGAAATGCAAATCAAAACCACAATGAGATATCACCTCACACCAGTTAAAATGGCCACCATCTAAAAGACAAGAAATAACAAATGTTGGTGAGAATAAGGAGAAATTGGAACCTTCTTACACTATTAGTGGGAATGCCAATTGGTGCAACCACTCTGAAAGCAGTATAGAGATTCTCCAAAAAACTAAAAATAGAAATACCATTCAATCCAGTAATTCCACTTCTATGAATTTACCTGAAGAAAATTAAATTCCTGTTTTGAAAAGATATATGCATTGCTATGTTTATTGCTGCACTATTTGAAATTGCCAAGATATGGAAGCAACCTAAGTGTCCATCAATAGATGAATGGATAAAGATGTAGTACATATACACGATGGAATATTATTCAGCCATAAAAAGAAAGAAAAGAAATCCTGTCATTTGCAACAACATGGATGAATCTAGAGGATATTATTCTCAGTGAAATAAGCCAGGCAGACAAAGACAAATACCACATGATTTCATTAATTTGAGGAATATAAAAACAAAGCAAAACAGAAGGCACAAAACATTAGTAGACTCATAGACACTGAGAACTGACTAGTGGTTACCAAGGGGGAGGGATTGGGGCAGGCAGTGGGGAGGGAGGGGATTAAAGGGGCATAATAATTTGCAATCACAATATGAGTTGATCACAGGGAAGGTAGTATAGCATGAAGAATATAGTCAATGATTTTGTAATATCTTTCTACATTGATAGATATTAACAGCACTAGAGGATGTGAGGATTTAATGGTATGGGTAACTGTTCAACCACTGTATTGTACATTTGAAAACAAAATAAGATTATATATCAATGATACTTCAATTAAAAAAAACACTCCCTGAGACAATAACCCACTTTTGTCCCAAACAACCAAATTGTTTCATATTATTTTTCTTAGAGTGTACAACTAAAATAAATATTTTTTCCCATTTGCCTCTAATATACAATTCTCAGATACCTGTTGATCGGAAATAAATGTTCCTGGTTGCTTTATGTTGGAGATTAGATTGCCAAAGTATTAGGTTTGGAGGAAATATTGAAGGGTGTATTAAGGATTCCACCAGATTTTCTATGTGGCTTTATTTGAACACTGTTCTACTATACCACATTCACTCTGACACACTATCGTATTTGAACACTTCTGATTTTTCATTTGTAATTCTGTAGTGCCTGATTCAATAAAGTTCTTAAGGTGAAAGATTCTGTTGTATTAAGTATTATCTGGCATATATCAATATTCTATAAATGTTCTTTCTATGAATGAATGAATGTATGGTTTGAGAGTCATCCACAGTATTCAGTCTTCTTATCTACCCATATTCATCAATGGGATTTCTTAGAATTGAGCTCTGACCACACTTATCTCTCTTTACCTTGCAAAGATTCTTAAAATTTGTTTTTGACCATTTATAAATAGCTTTAAAAATCTTGGGCACAGAATAATTTCCAAGTGTGAAAATAAATCTGAATTTTGTCTGCAGTAAATATTCAGTGGTTACCTGTTTGGGATCTCATTCATTTTTCTTCTTTACTCATAAAAAATAACTCCCAGGTTTTCCTTTAAGGGATTTTATCTCTTTCATCTTAGAGAATCCATGCATTTTATATGGGATTGATAAACACCACTTCTCTCAAATCCAAGGTAGACTCCATTTGCCATATCTCACCTTCATTTGCCATATGGTTAGACCAGGTAATCTCTTCACTTGTATATGGCTTTCTCAGAAATGAATGAGTTCAGATGTGATACATTCAGCATGAAGTTCAACATATAGGTCAAGCATCCTGGGACAAAGATACTTTCTTGCTCTGGAACTCTTAAAGTGTGGGTGTGAGCCATTTTGCAGTAGATATTTTGCTCCCATAAATGAAGTCACACTAAAGATAAAACCAATGTACAGGACAGAACTGAAGGACTTGCAGGAAACAGGAGTTGGAGCCATGATCAAACTGTGCCTGAAGTCCTCCCTGCCTCTGGACTTTTCAGTTATGTGATCCAATAATCTCATTTTATTGTTTAAGCATTTTGAGTTGCACAATTCTATTGCTTATAAATGAAATCACCCTGACACGCACATACTTTAAAACTGGTATGCAGGAGGAAGTCACCAAGTGCAGCTCAAACTCAGCATATACTCTTCAAAAAGATCTATTGTCCTCTAAATGATAAAATGTTTTAATCTATATTTCATCAAGGGTCAGGAAAATTCATGTAGTTCTTATAACATTTATTGAATTGGAGCAATTATAGTCTATCAAGATTCTAATGAATTTAGGGATTTGTCATACTTTTAGTTTATTTTTATTGCAAATATTAAAGGTTTATCAAACTGCCTGTGCAGTCATGATACATCTGACAGTGCTAGAGAGGTTGAAGATGATGCCTTCTTGAATGGTTTCCTCAAAATCCCCTATTGGTCACCCTTCCCTAACTTTTTACCCAATCCCTGGCCTCTGCTTTTTCAGTCTGTCCTTTTCTTGGTATATAGCACCTCTGGTAGCTTGCTGCCCAGTTAGTAGGAAATGAGTGCATGCTGTTAACTTGCAGATACTATTGTTTCCTACCTTCTGCCCTGATTGTAAAAAAAAACTTACCAGTGCTCCATCCCAGACATTCACCCAGTAATAGAGGTAGCCTTTCTCAGCAAAAACCACCTACTTCACAAAAAGACAAACAGGATGGTGATGTGTATTTTCAAAATAATGACAGTACTTGCAAAGAACAAAGCTCAAAAGACTTCTTATATTGTTCTGAGGAGAGGATAATATAGGCTTTTGTAGAAAAAGAAATTCATTGGTCTGTGTAAAATAAGGATCAAAGTGAAAAAAGATGATTCTAGAGATGTGGCTGGGGCCTGATCATGGAGGGTCTTTCCAACCATGCTAAGGAATCTTGTCCTTACAGACAATGCTCATGAACAGGGTGAGGAATGGATTAGAAGGTGAGATACTGAAGGAAGAGAAGCCCAGTAATAAAAATTCAGAGGAAGGATGATGATGAGGAGGACTTCACCTAAGCTGATAGCAGTAGAAGGAGAGAGATGTGGGCAGATATAAAAGATGTTAAGGAAAGAAAAATCAATATGACTTGGGAGAATAAAAAGTCAAGGTCAACTCCCTGGAACAATTGAATGAATGGTGTGGCATTCACTGAAATAGCACAGGAGGAAGAAAATTTGATACTAGAAGAATAGTTTGGTTTTAGACATAAATTATTTGATGGGCAAGTGAGATGGGAAGTTTGGGATATCTAGTAGGAAACTGAGTATGCAGACTAAATTCAGGAGAAAAAAATAGGCTGATTTTTCAGCTACCATCTGTCTACCTGCACAGCCCTAAAAATTAGAGGAGTCATCCTTGACACTTTCCTCTCCTTCAGGCATAGCTAATCTAATAATGAAATTGTACTGTACCAAACTAAAATCCCTCAGATTTGTCCACTTCTCCTCTCCACAGACAGCATTCTAACCTAAACTGCATGGATGATTGAAATAGCCTAGTAAAGCTCCCTTCACATCCACTGTGTGCATATTTGTTTGATATGTATGTTCCTTGTTAATTATTAAGTCCCATGAGAATTTTTTGCTCACAGTAGTAATTTCAGTGTTTGGCACATAGAAGATGCTCTATGAATATTTGTTAGATAGAAAAATGACAGAGGCATGGAGTATTGGGTATCTCCATATAGATAGTAATTCAAGCCACAACAGTAGATGATATCATTAGGCAAAAAAATGAAAAAAATATATAGATAAAGAAGAGAAAGTTGCCTAATAAAAACCTGAGGAAAATCACCATTTAAGGCAGGCTGATAGGACACACAAATCTGACTAAGAAGGCCATATGGAGAAGTAGGAGGAAAACCAAGAGAGTCTAACATTATGGAAGCCTAGTGAGGGGGAGTTTCAAGAAGGAAAAAATGGTCAACACAGGGATGTCAAGCAGGAACTGGAAAGTGCTCATTGCACTTAGCAATAAAGATTTCACTGATGTCATTGCTGAGGAGGTGGATGTTAATGATAACAATTCACCTAACAACAATTGAACACTTACTACGTGCCATGCACTACTCTAAATTGTTTACATATATTACCACATGTAATATTTGAAATAGCCCACAAAGTAGATTCTGTTACTACCCCTACCTACAGAGGAGGAAGCTGAGACATAGAAACTGTTTCAGTGGAGGAGCTGAGACTGATCCCGGATTGGGCAGGTTGGGTTGAAGAAAAAGTGGGAGAGAAAGGGAAACAGAGAGTTGAAACACATACTGCAATAAGTTTGACTGTTAAGGAGTGGAGGTTGTGGTTGTGGAAAGGAGAGTGTGGTTGAGGCAGGGGATTTTAAGGTAGATGAGACTTGTGGCAGTTTAAATACTCATGGGAAGGGGCCAATAGAGAGGGGTGATTTAAAAATGTAAGAGAGAGAAGATATTCTCAAATTACTAAGAATCCCAAATCACTTTAGTGCATTCCAAGACAAGTTATATGGTGAGAGAGACAATCCACAATAGGCTCTGAGCATCCCTATACTTTTGATGTCTGATAAATCTTTACTCAAGCCAGGTTTCAGGGCTGTGTTTGTATGGAGGGATGAGCTAACATCTCCCCTGAGAAAATGAGCAAGCTTGTTTCCAGTAACTATAAAGGCGGTGGATTCCCCAAGCTCAGTGTTTCTCTTGTATAATACAACCAGTTGCATGTGCAGGCATCAGTAATAAGCCTTTGTGTCACAGCTGTGGGATTTGGGGGGACATGAATTGACACAAACAAATAAAGTTTGTGCTTTTTGTGCCAGGAGTAATAAAGTCCTTTGTTTCTGACCCAGGTGTCTCATGTCTTCTGTCAGCAACCATAAACCTGTAACAGGCTAACTTGTTAACATAAAAACAGGGTAAATTCCAGAGCCTGCACAGTTATTGAGAGTAGAAAGAATAGAGTAGAAAGTAGAGTAGAGTAGAAAGAATAGAGTAGAGAGTAGAAACCACACACATAATCATCTGTTAGCCTGGGTTAGAGAGAGCATGCTCATTGCAGGGTGGAAAGGGACCTTAGGAGCCACAGAGGATGTTCCCATCTTCTCCCTGTTCCACTTACATGTGCCAACTGCTTGTAGCCTTGGCATTATTAGTAAAGCATAATATTGGATAGATCTCTTACTTGCCCAAGCCTGCTTTGACAGTCTTTTCCTTTGTATTGGCTCAGAAGGTAGAAAGGAAAATATGTCATGCTAGTGAGCCATCATGTGATTCTAAAGAACAGTGAGGAAACAAATATCCAACCCCTGGAACCAACTATTTTACTATCTTGTTAGCTCCTTGAGGACAGAGATAGTGTGTATTTCCTTATCACTCTGTTTTCAGTACCTAAGTCAGTGCCTGGCCCATAGCATATTCACAATAAATATTTGTTGAAAAATTGAAAAAAAAAGTGAATAAATGAGTAATGGATAGCTGAATTTGTAGAGGAAGAGGGCTCAGCAAAAAACTGAGAAAAAAAAGAGTAAGAGAAGGTAGAAAGGAGCAGGACAGTGCAGAACCCTGGTACCTAAGAAGAAGAGCTTTTTAAAGGGGTGAGAACAGAAGTATCAATGCTGCTGAAAATAAAATAAAATGGGGGCTGAACATAATCTGGCAGATATGGAAATTTTAAGGCCTTTCTGTTAAGAGTACAGAATGTGGATAGCAAGTTAACTCTTTAGGGATGTGTACTTTTTAAAAATATTTTTACAAGCCCAGAATAACCTATTCTTTCTTTGGTATGGAAAACAGAGTTGCCAAGGTCATGCTTTCATGGATCTGTTCCATGGTTGCCTCAATAACATGACCCAATATCACCCCCCGAGGACCACAGGGCGACAAGACTCTGGTACACTGTGCTACAGTACTTCCTGGCAGTCCCTCAGTGTGAGGGAGCACAAACAAAGAAAATAAAGCAGGTACAAAGAACTGGCTACAAACATCAATTTGACCTATACTTAATTATACACAGAATTATTTTTGTACTTCATAGGATTAGACACCAATGGCAAAGGCAAGTCAGTAAAATTGAGCTGGAGTAAAAACTCAACTCATACAGTTGATTTTGCTTAGCTCACTTTCTCTACATTCAGGTCAGCTTCATAGTTCAAGCACGTTGATTCTCTTCAAATTTTTAAGGAAGAGTCAAATCTTCTGTGGGCTGAGAGCTAAGGATATTATTACCAGGGATGGAAAAGGCATTCACCTTGGGCATTGGGTTAGAGAAACAGAACCCTTAAGCCAAATTCATTCACTGCCCAGGAAAATGAATGGTATGGTCCTTTGAGAGATTTTAATCTTGTGCATAGTGACTAAGTGGTGAATGGAGACGTAACTACCAGAGGGGCCATAGGAGATGGAGGACCAACATATGCCCTGGCAAAAAAAGGCAGGTAATGAATAATGGTTGGCAGGGCTGGACTGAGGTAAGTGGGCTGATCTAGAAATTATTCAATTTCTAGATCTGGAATTTGGGTATTTTAGAGGTTACTGCTTGAAAGGTGCATCTTTTCCTGGGTGTTATCATACAGGTCAGAATTTACACTGGAGTTTCTTTATAGATAGATAGATGACAGACAGATGAGATGATAGAGATGATTGATGATAGATTACATAGATGAGAGATAGATGATAGATGAGAGAGATGATAGATAGATGATAGATAGATGATAGATAGATAGATAGATAGATAGATAGATAGATAGATAGATAGATAGATAGATAGATAGATAGAGATAGATAGATGATAGGTAGGTGATAGATAGATAGAGGGCTTTTAGGCTCTTTCCCACTGACTATATAAGTTAATAGGAAAATTCTTCACATATCAGATTCAAGGAAAGAGTAAGATCTCCTATGGATGTGAGAGAGGGAGAGACTGACAACTGGGAGCAGTTGACAGAGAAACTAAGTGTGGCTGATATGGGCCCTCAGACAGTTCTAGGTCACTGGGAAGCTGGCAGAACAGAATGAGGATCCAGAAGCTAGAAATTAAGTCTCAGAAAAGGAGCTCAGAAACTAACCTCTCTCCTTTCCATTACCTCTGATTAACCCTACCTCTTTGCAATTAACTTCCTCTCCACCTCTCAACCTAAGTGGTCAAATGAGCTAAAAGGGGCTGGCTGTTCTGTAATGTCCAGAAACATTACAAGTTATACCATGCATGGGAGTTTGATGGAAACTGTAATAGTGATGAACTGACATTATGACTTTGGAGGGCTCTAGCAATGATTTCTTCTGCACAAAACTTTTCTCCTCCTCTCTGTTTCCTAATTACAGAGCTCCTCTCTTGTGGGCTGGGATGGAATTAGGACTGCTGCCACCCCTCTGTCCCATGATCACCCCCAATCTATAGGGTGGGCACAGGACCCTGGCTAAGACGTCCTGAGAACCACAGCGATTAAATCAAGGAAGGGCATGTGACCCAAGCCAGATGAGCAGAATCGTACCAAAGACTTTTGCTCAGTCTGCTAGGAAAGAAGCACCACTTCTGTACAATGCTTCAAGTTGTTCTTTATTGATGTATTGCAAGGATTGAGTTTGCCTTATATTTTGTAATTTTAGTTGAGTTGTGTGTCACTTGTAATGTCACCTCTATTTCTTTTCTAGTAAAAATTTTTATCAAAATTCTAAGAAAAACTGATTTATCCAGTTGTGGAATTTTAAAAGACCTTCAAAGATAAAATAAACTGCTACATACTGAAGGAGTCCCTTCCTCAACATTTTTAACAAATGGCCATTCAGACTCTGATCAAACAAACACTTCCAGCTGCAGAGCGCTCACTGTTTTGTCTTTTTCATGTCTTTCTTCTGCTCCTTCTTCTCCATTCCCTTATCTTTTTGTACTTAGGTAACAATCATATTAAAAAACATTTGGAAGGGAAAAGTCAATAGTTATATATTTTTTTCCATCAGAGAAAGTATTTAAAACATTAAAAATATTATAAACAAAATAGTACAAATAAAACAACCTAACTTCTTGTTAATTTATTTATTTAGTAAAATCGATACCTTTCTTCAATTCACACTTTTTTATTTTCAAGAGTAAACATTTACATTTGTTTATAATTTATACTTCTTTTCTTGGTAAAACATTTATTTAATTTTTGCCTATTATGAAATTGCATTCCCCTGTTCTTTCTCCTCACTTTTCCTTGTCTAATGTTTACCAAAACAGGCACTATTTGTCATAAAGTATCACACTAAAAACAAAATCTTTTCCTTTTATAATTTTTTCTCTTTGCCAAAAGCTTTCAAACCAATTTCTAAGAAAGATCGATTTACAATGTACCTTTAGACTATCCAAGATTGAAGCATTTAATTATAAATCCATTAAAATAATTGTATTCCCTTTTAATGTAGTCACTTAACCTGTAGTTAAATGTGACTTCTATTACTATAAAAGAGCTCACATATAATCTGATGTGATATCGCTTAAGATTGTCTCAGAAACATTAGAAACTTGTAAATTAAGTATAAATGTGCTGAATTCAAACCCTGAAGTTACTATTCACAGAAATTGGTGCACTGATTATATTTGAAAGCCCTGACTAGAACAAAACACTATTCCCCTTTCACATTTCTTGTGTTAATCATAGCCAAATAAACTGAAACTGGGAGAATATAATCTAGGGACCATTCCTTCTTAAGATTAAGGATCATCTAAAACATTTTATCCTCCAGAAAGTATTTCCTAGAAAATTACCTGTTGATGACTTAATATACTGTATATACAGCAAAGCAAATGAGCAATGTTAAACCTGAAAATAAAAGCTTTGTGGCCCATGACTAGCTTTTATCTCTAGACCAAAACATTGAAACTTCTTGTTTTTTAAACGTCTCAATACCATAAGACCTAGGCTATTTTTCAATCTGATTTCAAACTTCCATTGGTTTATTTTCTCATTCCTCTTGAATACCTCCTTCTCCTTTTACTACGGCTCGAGACCCTCATTTGATAATGCCTCATTTCCTAGAGAGTTCCCATACCTCTCCCCTCCCAGCCAGGGTGTCATGCTGTCCCCAGTGGCTCTCCAGGGTCCTTTCCCTCAGTCCCCTTCCACATCAGCTATGCCAATTCTGAATGACACCCAGCATCCACCAGGGCCAACTTATCCATTAGGCACAGTGTCCAGAACCCATGATACTTTCAGAAGCCCACATAAATGTTTTAGTATCTTAGCTGTTTAGGTTGAAGAAAATATTTTAATATACATAATATATTCACTTTTATTTCATTACAATCATAAAATACACATTTTAATTTTTTTAAAGGATGAAAGGGCCCATTAAGGCAAAAATGCCAAGGGTTCACAAAAAATCATAATGTGCACCTTAGTCTGCTTTACCTCCAAAGATGCCGACAAGAATGACATTACTGAAGAACCCTCACAACCCAGTCAGCTCATGTTCATTCCCTGCTAAATTCTACAATGACAGTCTAAGCTTTTTATATCACACACATACACACACACACACACAATCAAAGACAACTTCACGGGCATGTAACTAGCACAGTGGTACAGGGCCCTGGGCTCAGAAGGGTCCCATGCTTAGGGTTTAGTGCTTTATGTTCACCATCTTAAAATGTGTAATAAATTTTTTCTTGGCATTTATGTTTTGCAAGTGAAATCAGGTGGGACAATGCAGCATGAATCAGGGACCTGAAGCCTCAGCTCACACACATCTTTCCACCTCCCTTCCTCTCTTTTCAGCTGCCTAGCATCACCCGTCCCTGCCTGTACCCAGTAACCACTGCAGTTCTCTGCTGCCCTTATCCCTCTGTGGAAGCCTGAGAACAGACTGAGAGAGTCAGGTTTTGGTGATCAGCTCCCATAGTATCTTAGCAGGTAATAGCCACAGCCGGCCCCATGCAGGCTGGCAGAGACAGTGCATTTAGAGGGTGACTCTGCAGGGGTGAGCCTCCCACCCAACTCTGATCTAATACTGAGTCTGGGCACAGAGCATCCTTGGATTCATTTGTCCATCGTGGGTAGGTGTGTGAGCTGATAGGAAGGAGAGACTGATTTCTCTGCTCCAGCCAGGGCACTGTGTCGCTGCTCAGGCAAGCCCTGCTGAGCTGCCAAGTGGGAGTTCCAGACCCAGTGAGTATCTGTCCTTCCCCAAGTATCCCCAAGCCCAAGGAACACAACAGCAATAAAAAAAAAAATTTAAAAAAAGACCACAGCAGGATGAGAGAGAAACCATTAAAGGATGTTTTAGTATCTATAACAACACTTTTTTCCTGCTTTTGGAACAAAGGCCACACATTTTCATTTTTGCACTGGGCCATGGGGATCATGTAGGTTGCCATGCACTTCTCAGGTTCCAAGAGCTGCACCCCTTTCTTATTTCAGACCTTGAGCTGGTTGATGAGAACTACTTTGAGTTCCCCCTTTCTATTACAAACTATCCTTATTTTCACTCTTCTTCCTCTTATGTTCATGGGTTCTAAAGTCAATTTCTCTACATGATGTCCTCAATCTGATTTCATTTCCATCCTTGGAGTTTCATAACACTGTTATTCCCTTCGGTGTAACTCTTCTCTCCCTTGTGATTGGTTATTTTTCCCTGTATCTTCCACATTCCATCCCCTCTCCCCACCATCCTGCTACTCCTCCAAATCCAAAAGCCAGTGGTCCAGCAATTACTGTCTCTGCTTCAGTGCCATCCTCTCCTCTGGCCGTTTAGCCATTTCATTCATCATGCTGATAAAACTGCCTCATCAAAGGTTATCTGAGATTGCCTAATAGCAAAAGAAAAGAGCATGTCATGGCCTAATACTTTGGACCTTTTTGTAGATGTCAATAGTATCGACAAATCCCTCTCAGTTCTATCTCCTACTTTGGATTCACTGTCTTGGCACTTTAATGATTTTCTCTCACTTCTTGAAGGCTTCTTCCAAGTCCTGGGTATTTTCCACTCTCTATCCTATCACTTAACAAATGGAAGTTAAACAGAATGCCCAGCAGAGATCTTAACATATCTGAAGCTGGAAGACTGTTTTCTGGACCCACAAGTAGTGCATACTTATGCAGGAGGAGACTGGAATTCTCTATTGAGATTCATGTTGCGTTTTTCCTAAGAGATTTCTTTGGTGTACTCTTTTATTTAAGGAGAAGTCCTTCTGGAATATCAAAATTAGTGAAGTAACTTAAATACAGATATTTAAGACTAAAGAGTGAGATGTTCAATCTAGCCATATAAATTAGATGTATTGACAGAACTATACTTCTGCTATTCCATCAAAAAAATTATTCCCTGTGTAGGAGAATTTTATGACCTGATGTCTGAAAGTTATTGGTTGTTTCCTGAAAGTTATCAGTATATTGGAAATTTCCAAAATTTTCAGTGTCTTTCTAAATGCCTACAAGATGGAGTGCCGACTCCTGACCTATGGCTCCAGGTCAGCTCTTCTCTGCCTGGACCCTCCTTTCTAGACTTACATTTCATTAGTTTGCTTAATGTACCAAGGCCCTAATCAAACTGTGTCAATCAGTAGCACAGAGGCTTTTTGCTAACTCCATGTACTGGTTCATTCCAGTCCCTGTATCCGTTTTCTGCAAGCTGAAATGTTACCACCCTTCAGGTCCCACATGCAATTACTCATCTTCTGTAAAGATTTCCTTGGTTCTTCCAACTGGAAATGATTTAGCTCTCAGGAAAACTGGTGCAACATTTTCTTCTTTCCTTCTCTCTTACAAACATTCTACCTTGCCTTATAGTTCTATAAATACATTTGTGTTTTCCATTCAAATATAAAGTCATTAAGGGTAGGAAACATGATTTTTTAAAAATAATTATCATTTGCATTAATGACTTATAAAGCAATTTGGCATTTGTGTAATTCCTGTGAAGTGAATGAAAAATTTATCATCAGCCTCATTTGAGACATATATGGAAATTGAAGCTGAAATAGGTTAAGTAATTTGACCAAGGTCTGACAAAAACTAAATGGCAAAGCCAGGATTCAAACACATAGTTTTTGTTGTTAACTCTAGTGCTCTTTCTCCTTCATGCTCTACTGCCTACAATCATGTTAATGTGGTCTAAAGGAGTATGACCCCTGGCACTTAGCATAGTATCTTGGGCATAGTAAATGCCAAAAAAAATTTATTAATTAAATTAATGAATGACAACATACACAAATATAAGCAAAAATACATAGAAACAAGATAACTTGCTTAACAGAGATGTAAAACAACAATTCACCTATCAAGAGATAAATCTTCAGGCCAAAAGTCATTGATTCCAAGAATATAGTTGACCAATGTTAGAAACATTCTAAATGTCATGGAATGGACTTAGATTTGAGACATTCATTTTAGAGAATGGATCTGACTCAAAAACAAACTCCATTAGCACCTGATATGACAGTACAGGGAAAATATATTTCCAGGTTTATCATTTAAGAGTTTTTGACTGCAGGCAAATAAGACATAGATGAGATTCTCAGTGAGAATTGAACAAGCAGGAGAAATCTGTAGGGGCTGGAGCACTTTAGTAAAGAAAACATGCATTCTGGCCCTTATGCTCTTTCTTCCACTAGTGTTCTGAACGTGATTCTGTGGATTCACAAAGGCAGCACAAATGAAAGAGATGGAAAAGTACAGGCTAGTAACATTCAAAGGGGAGCAAACGCTGTCTGGATTCAGGCTGATAACGCTGAATTTGTCTTGGGACAGATTCTCTTGCAATTTGCACTTGATGCTCAAGAGGCTGTACCAAGAATTATCAGCTATAAGAAGGCGCTCTAATTTAGCTTATGAAGCAGTTATTGCTCTGGTTGAATGGACATTGATTGGAAATTGGAAGAATGTGCTGTAGTTGGACAGGTTTTTATAATGCATGTCTCAAAAATGGAAAGTTCAACTCAAAATACAAACTTTATTTAGAAGTAGACAATTTATAGGAGTGCACCTATTTATGAAGAACTTGGCATTTACTATTGCAAATTACATAATGTTGTGGAGGAAATTACATTCTCAGGAAAGATAAAAACACAGAAGAAACTGCTTGACAGAAAAGGAATATATGGAAGAGAAGGATTTAGAAGTATTTAAAAAATAGAAGATTTATTTTATAGTTTATATCCTAGTCTTTAGAAATATCTAAATAAGCATAAAATATTTAAAGTTTTGAAACATTTAGTCAGCAAAAAATGGAGGAAAAAGATATCACTTTTATCTTAGAAGAAAATAAAATAATACAAAATTATCTATTTAATAAATGCACTCTAATAAATTAAATAAAAACATGTTCAAAGAACACTTATTTACATGCTTTAAATTGGTTAAGCCGAATTGGCAAATCAATCCTATATAATTCTATAAAGCAGGTTTAAAAAAATAAGTTTCATTTAAATATGCTGGCATGAAAATATGTCTATGTCATAATGCTAAGTGATAGAGAACGGAAGTTCCTGAACAATTTACATGGTATGATAGGGATGTATACATCTATGTACATGCACACTTGTGTGAAAGTTTGAAATCTATGAATACATATACAGATATATTTATGCAGATGCATATATATATATGTGTGTACATATTTACATACATGTAGATATATATATTTATATATTAAGTATTCATATAAAACTGACCAGTAGTCAAGTCTAGGTAAAGAAAAGGGTAAGCACAAAGGGTTGAAAGGGTTACTAAAGAAAGAATTCAACTTTATTATTTATACATATTAAAATGAGAATGAATTATTTCTATATTTTTTAAATCACATGCATTATGTCTCCAAAACTAGTAACTGAAATCATCAATGGCACCTCATTACTAATCTGTATCAGAGAGTGAATGTGTTACATATTCTATATGTAATATACTAGCTACACTATGGTTTTTCTGGAGTTTCCTTTTACTTTCTCAGTAACTTAAGACCACGAGTAAGACCTTTGCCTGTATTTCAAAATTGGAAGGAACTATGGAAAGAAGACCAATATTTACCACATGCATAAGATTTTTCAAAAGTTTGATGTCATTAGAGAACAAATACTCTTTTTTTAAGGCTTAATGTATTCTCAAGTAACTACTACCAACACATGATAGAGTACTTTTATATCTGATCACTATAAAACATATAGGCTTATTTTTTTGGTGGGGGTGACTCTTTACTACTTTTTCAGGCTTTATGCACATATTCTGTAGAAAATAAAAAGGCCAGAAAAGAATCATTACATATAATTCAAAAACAATTACTGTTTCTTCAGTTTGTCTTTTATACCTGAATCACATTTGATTGCTGGCTGGTTGAACATGCTTTTAGCTATTCCACAGACAATAATAATCCTTCTTTCTATCATAAATCTTTTCTGAAAACCATATGGCACATTTAGAAATTCTGCAGGCTCTAATTAAAAGTGTCCATTCAAATTAAATAAGGTCAAGAGAGAAACTATATTAAGATCTACCCAATATTTTTAGGGACACTACACATACAGAGCAATGTAACAGATGCATTGTCAGTTAAATCTATCTGCAATCTTCTTGTTGATTTTTAAAACACAAAAGCTCAGGCAAAAAAGCGTATCACTGATTGGCCTTCTAAATGCAGAGAAAACTAAAATGTCAGGAAAGAAAGAGGTAGGTGAAGAAGGCAGCATCTGCTCAATGCTTCCGTTCGCCAGGGCTGTGAAGGAGCCTCAGCTCAAAACAGCTTGCTGTAGATTCAGTGAATATGCTCGCGCTGCTCGTGATAAGACAGGAGGTGGGCACTATGACATACCACCCTGATCCCCCTTTGGGAATGAAGGACTATACCCCAGGTGCCAGCAGTACTGCCAGTATACAGAATTCTGCTGTCACTCCTCTTTGGGAACTGCCTCTGCTAAAGATAGTCTCTTTATTCAAGCATTTGTTCCATTTTGGGGGCAGCTCAAATCCAATGACTGGTGCATTCAAAGTATAATGGTCCAGCCCCTGGTCCCAAGTTAGCTCAATTCTGAAGGGCCCTCTCAGCTTCAGAACTTCCTCTAAGATCTACTGAAGTTTCTGTGTGACTGCATCACACTCCATTTCCTTCTTCTCCCCATTTGTGTTTCTCTGTCTTCTTTTCTCTGTTGTTGATCCTAAGGGTACCCTAACAAAATTCATACACATTAATCTCCTTCTCAGTGTCTACTGCCTGAGAACCTGTCTTGTGATAGTCTATTTCAAAATCAGGCTTTCTGTGAACATTCAACATATTTCTGAACATGTAACATATTTCTGTGAGATATTTTATTATTGATATTTTAATTAACAAATTAATAAAAATCATTTTTATTAATTTTTTTCAAGAAAGAATCAGTGGAAGAAATTATTGGGTTTCTTCTGTAGGGAAGGCTCTCATGAGGCAAAATATGTTTATAATAAAGGGAGATAAAAATGTGTCAAGGGCTAGATGTTTATTAAATGCAAGTAAAATTACCTACATTTGAAAATAAATGCTAAGGTCATTAAGGTTGAAGGCCTGCAGTCAAGAGCCTGGATAAAGCTTCATAGGCATTGGAACTGAAGGAGGCAAGACACAGCAAAGAGTGACAAATTCTTAATGAAGAGATTCATTAAAAACATCTGGAAAAGATGATTTTTAATAGATGTAGTTAAGACACACCCCAAACTATAGATTATTTTGATATGTTTTTAGAAATACTAATGATAGATAAATTTCTAGCTCACTGAATCAGTAACTGTGTGGAAGACATAAACCATTACTACTTAGTCCCCACCATCAAGAAACTTGAAGAGTAGTTTATCAAAACTTCCCCAAGAAAAGCCTCTCTTGAAGAGGAAATCCAAAACAATTATGAACTGTGAAAACACTTTTAACTCATGATGTGATTTTTTTAACTGAATGGAATGTCTTATAAGGAAAATGTATTTTTTCTCAGTTTCATCCAGTTTTTAATTTACGTTACAAAGAGAAAAGAACTCTATTCTTTTCCTTTTTGAGGACACCATTATTTTGGCTTACTATGTAAATGCCTAATAATTGTTTCATGTAAAGCAGCAATTACAAAAGTTTAACTACAATCATAATCAACTCTGAGCAAATACATTAAAGATTCTCTCAAAAAATTATTGAAATAAGAATCGTTTTTGTTATAAGTACAAAAATTATAGAATAAGAGTTTTAAAGATATTTGTTTTTAAAATATATTATTTGAAGATAAATTTTAGTACTTCATGCCATTTTCTTTCCTTTTTGAAAAATCTTAAAAGGCTTGACAAATTTAATTGTTTGGAAACACATTTTGAGCCCAGAAAAATAGATTACTTTAAAATATTTTTATATTAAAATGTATGTCTAATATTCTTATGAATAGTTTCATGGAAATTTAATGCACACTTTTCCAACTTAAATCACAATGTTATCAAAATGTCATCTCAAAAGTAACATGCTGAATCTTTCTACTGTCAATTTTTGAAAACTTTTGATTGGGAGCAACTTGAGTTACAAAGCTAATGTTTATTTCTTCATAGCGAACTCAAAATGTTCAATACTTTAAAAATTTTTTTTTCAGTTAGAATGGGGAGAAAAGGAGTAATGTAGCAACTAGTCTTAAAACATTTCTAAACATAAAAAGGGAAACATAAATTAGTTTTGATACAGTGAATACAGTTTGATATGCTCATTATCGTCTTATCCAAACCTCTCAGAATACTTCATTAAAAACCCTGACACACCCAAAAGGAATGGAGACAATGAGTTTTTTTTTATACACTAATTTCCTGAAATGTTAGGGACAGAAGAAAGAGTTAATTCACTTTCCTCCACCCGCCCACCCCCAAAAATGAAAGACAAAGAAAATGCCTGCAGACAATTCTTGGGTGGTTTCTAGCTCACTGAGATTCTCTTTCTGATGGTGTTGGAAATACTCATCCTAAAATTTACTTTTTCTTTTAAAATGTATTAGTCAGTGCACTCAATGAGAGAACAGAGAAGTGAAGAAGACCAGTATTGCAGGCTGGAATCCAGGGTGAGACCTAAGGAATTATGAGAAATTATTGTCCAGAGGTTATATATTTTCTTGTATCCTTTAGCAGCTTCTATAAACATATACATTTTTTTATAATAAAAGGAGATTTAAATAACCTAGTGTAGCCAATAAGCGAAAAGCTAAAAATTCATTTAATGCAAAAGCCATTGTGTATTAGCCAGCACTCAGATTTCCATTGAAGATGATGTAGTAGAATCTTCTCTCCCAAAGTAAAAGTAGAAATCAGAATTTTAAAACCTACAGTTTCTGCAATCTTCTTAATTTAAGGAAATAGGGCCTTACTCTGTCCTTATGCAAGCTTATCTTATGCATAAACATTTAAAAATATTTTTATCATGATAAAAGAAACACATTACCATTGTTGACAAAGTGGATATTGCAGAAAAATTTTTTAAAGGCATTCAATATCCCATAAATCCACTATTGGGAAAGAGTGGTGTATTCTCTCGATTAACATTCTCGGTGTATTTCTTCTAGTCTCACATATTGGATCTGTATCTGTATTTTTAAATGAATTTCTCTCTAAGCCTCCATACCTTCATCTATATCCATGGCTGCTTCAATTTCTGCTTTATTTATTTTTCAGTCTCTCTGGACACACATCTATCAAGTAGTCTGTGAACCCCAAGTCATCCTCCCATTTTCTTGCATCTTCCTTAAGGGCATCCTTGCAGGAAATTTTTTCCTTCATTTTCCTTTTTCTCAAGGACAATTTCTTCTTGAAAAAACATTATGGAGGTTAATTGGCATTATTTCTTTTTTTTCTCCTTCACTTCCTTTTTTTCAAGGAAAAAACCAAGTTCTCCATTTCACGCCAATCATCTTTACCTCATCCTGGCACAGCCCCATAACTAGCTAATAAGAGTTTAAGTTCATTTCAATCCTGTTTGTGGTTCCAGTGATATCTTCCACATTTCCTTTTTAATACAGAGTCATAATCATGCTGTATATATCTGTATTCTGCTTTTATTCCCACTGAATAGTGTATCATAAATATATTCCCATGTTATAAATGTATTTTCAAAATTGCTGCTTAATATTCCAATGTGCTATCTGTATTTCTAATAAACTTTATGTCTAAAAGTAAGTTCAGCACTGATAAGAGAAATAGGTCAGAAGCTAGGGAAACAGTAAAAGTGAAGAAGAGGTGGAATAACTATTTAAAAAGAAGCAGAATGTCCTGTTATGTTGTTTGGTAAAAGTAAATACATGCACATATATGTAACATTCATGGATAGGTGAAGTTAAATCAATCCATACATTGCTTTAAGAAGCCAAGAAGGGGTGTTTTTCATTTGTTAGATATTTCTTCTATTTCACACCACAAGAGATAATACATGTCACTTTTTAGTTTGTCTGCTAAACCAAATACAATCTGTGCTGATCCATGAGACAAGAAATTCTTTCTCTGCCCTTTGGTTGAGGAAAGAGGCTCCCCTTCCTCAGGGCAGCCCAAGTCCCGGGAGAGACCGTGCAAGTTGGGCCACACAATCGCTCCCATGCAGGATCCCCCAAGGCTCTCTTGCAGGCAGTGTCTCTACCACCCCTTGCCGACCTTGGGACCGGACAGGCCCTTTGGCCAGACTGGGAACCTTCACATCCAGAGGCTACTTTCCTGTGCCCCTGATAGTCCTGGGCATTCTGTGGCCATGGGGCATGATGCTGTTCTCAAGAGCAACATTGATGTGCCCAGCTACTCCCCAAGTGCCGAGTGATTTCTCCTCACTTCTTCCTCAGGCTGCTTCCGCTTCATCTCCCCTTTTAATACTGTCCTGAATTCTCACACTTGAGAGTCCAGTAAAATCCTCTTCAGATGTGTAGGCTTCATAACCAGCAGCATGGCAACCGCTTTATGTGGTAAGTGGGCCCAAATTCCAGGGAGGAGGTGCCCACCAGTAGGTAGGGGAGAGCAGATGAGATGAAGGCAAGGGGGAGAAGCCCTTTCTTCCTTTCTTGATTTTTGAGTCCATGGCCACAAGAAATTTATTACTGTCCTTACTGTTGGAATATAATTTTTATTTCCTATAATGTTAATTTAGACAAGTTTCCATCAATTTAAGAAGATTTTGTACATAACCATAAAAAAGCTCTACAAGGCTTAGCTATTCTAAATGACTAATTCCTTGAGATGCTGAGATTATCTTGGTATTGCTGCAGAATTTTTATAAACTGAGGTATATTAACTGATTGCTCTATCAAACATACATTCCAATCATTCAGAATAGAATTCAAAGACCACAAGTAATTCATTTGGCTAATATTTCTTAAGGCACTCAGCAGGCTACCATTTGCACATTGTCAAAGATTAAATGAAAAATTCATAGAAGACTTGATTACACTGGCAATTTTGCTTACATTGGGCCTTTCTGTACTAACCCACACAAAATAATATTAATAAAACTAGCCTACCTTTGTACCATGCTTTTCAAAATACAGCCTAGTTTGTTACAAGTGTTCCTGGAATGAGAATTAGCTGATAAGATACTGGCAAACAGGGGAATTAGGTCAATGTAGTGCATTGGTTAAGATTTGAATTTTTTCCAGCATATTAGTGATTTGTCCCCACCATGTACCAGCAGCTTCTTGCACATTACACAACTGAAGTACAGAAAGTGTTGCAGTCTGTGGAACTCTATGCAATGTCCACTTATTCCATATTCCCCCTCTGAATTTGGGTTGGCCACATGCTTGTTCTTGGAGGCATATACCCAGGCACTTAGTGTATCCTGACCTGTCCTCATAATTCAAAAGCTTCAATGCTTCCTTCTTTACTACCCTCCTAGCAATCTTCTCTCTCTCTCTTAAAGTTCTATATTTACTTCAGAATTTCTTTTTTATGAATTTACCTTGCCTTTCGAACTATAGTAGTATTTTTATTAGTATAGTTGTTTGAGATAGAGCTCTGGTTATAAATTTGCATTTCTTTTTAGTGGTGTCTTCTTATTTTTAAAGTTGTGTATATTTATGGTTGTGATATTTTTTAGGAATGCATATTACACTAGAAAGACCCATACCTTATGATTTTTGATTCTCTTAAGCAACTTATGTCAGTAGGCTTTTTACAGATGAAGAACCAGAGGCTTATATGATTCATTTGCTAGCATGTGGCAAGTAAATGGCAGACAGAGATAAGGCTGGAACCCTGGTCTGCTGATTGCTATTCTAGTGCTCTGGACACACTGCCAGACTCAACATCTCTAATCACCATTGGTATCAATTGTTAATTATGACCTGCTTTATGATGTGGCTTCTCTTGATGCTTTACTCTAGTATTTCAGGCTTTGATGCTTATTTATTGTATGTGTTCACAACTTACCTGTTTGGGCACTTTTATTTGTGGCTCTGAATACCCACAATGTACTAGAAGCTCTCTCCTCTTCACTTCCTACCCCAACCTTGTCAAACTACAAACAGAATGCATCAGCCACACTGCTCACATATTGAAATCTTAAGAAGAATGCTTCAGTTCACAGTTGAAAACCCCATCACTGTACACTGGTCCTGGTGTCTCGGTAGACTGATGTTTGATGGAAAGGAATTACAGATCTTCCTACCCAAAAGGAAAGGAAACACACCCAGTTAAAGTGGGCTTGTGAATTACTGGATCATCTCTTCACCTTCAATAGAGCTACATAGGATGAATCACTCTAGATTTACCCAGAACTAGGCAGTACGCATTTACTGAGCACCTTTCAGGAATCAGGCATGTTTTTAGGCACCAGAACACAGAAACAAACATGGCACAGCCTCCTGGTCACTGGCACAAGGCAAAAAGGACCCTGTGGAAAGTTCCATAGGAAAGACACAAGGCAGGAGTCCTCAAACTTTACAGCATCCAATTTACCTAGAGGATTTGTTCAAAAAGTTGCTGGGCTACTTTTTTTTAGAGTTTCTGGTTCTTTAGGTCTATGGGGTGGCCTGAGGATTTGCATGTCTAACAACCTCCCAGATGATGCTGAAGCTGCTGGTTACTTAAGCTCACAAAGCTTTTCTTATCTGCAGTAATGGAGTTTTGTAATAGTCCCTAACCCATGAGGTTGTCTTGAGGATTAAAGTAGTCAATAGAATAGAGCCTGGTGCATAGTGAGAAGTCAATAAATGGTAACTTCTATTATTATTTTTACTATTTTCATTATTATTAAGGGGTTTCAGGAGGATTCTTCCAGATTCTTTTCCTACTTCAGAATGTCTGAAATCCCTTTAACCAAAGGCAAACTGGTGAAAATTAAAGTTCTCTGGGAGAGTTTACTTCTTATAATATGAGGAATTAAATCAGCAATATCATATCCTTCCCTTGTTCTGCTTTTGATAAGATGGAGACCACTGGGGCTTTAAAAGGTGTTGATAAAGTGAAAGTATCATCCCGAGGAGAACACGAAGCAACAGGAAAAAAGCTTAAAGTGACAAAGAAAACTAGAGATTCTCCTGAGGTCGGCCCTCTCCCACTAAACACAGGGAATTCCCACCAGCAAATCAAGTTCCATCTACATTTTGTCTCTGTAAAACCCACTATTATTATAATAGCAAAACCATTAAAGAAGAAAACACTGGACTCCTTTTTTCAGTTGAAAATCTGCTGCCTCAAAACTCAAGCTGTGCCCAGTTCTGCTGTATGGCAGACGTACCCTCAGCAGGGCGCGGCGCATGCTGAAAAAAAGGTTACTCAGTAAGAAATACAGAAAATAAAGATGGATCTTCCATTGCAAACAGCTGCTTCTTGTTAGCAGCTAAACAAGTGCCTTCTTTCTGTGGTTTGCAAGTGTGTTAATATTGTATGGAAGTGGAAAAATGCCAATGAGGGCACACAGTCGGAAAGTAATACAGAAAATACCTTTTATTAAGATAATTTCTTTAAATGTGAAGTATATGAAAATCTCTAAATAACAGTTAATACCCAAAAAGGGCACTTACCCCCCAAAGTAAATGAAAAAATGAGATGGCTCTTCACTACACATAAGAAAAGGTAGGAGGAAATCTAAATCCAAAATTATTTAAGCATTAATACAAGCAAACTAACCCTGTGTTCCTGTGGTTAGCTATTCCTTCTTTTGGTTACTTGGGAAGGATGTGATGACCTATTCAAGTATATGAAGAATATAGTTTCTTTGGATTTTAATTGCTAGGTGAGATTTAATCATTGTCCCAAGGGGAAATGCAGGGTTAGCTTTCTGAGATCCTCTGGTCACAGTATTTTCACTAACCAATCAATACATAATTTTTGTGTGTGTGTTTCTGTTTAAAGACACACTATTTATTATATATTTGGGGACTTTTAAAAAGCAAAGTCACAAGCAAAAAGCACAAATATATGAAAAATATAGCATTAAATAGACTGAGAAAAGAACACTTGTTTACAGTGTAAGAGCTAAAACAAGAAGGCAGAGGGTTGCCTTGTTTGACCCCAGTGGGAATGTGTGCAGGGGGTGACTCAAATTGTTAGCAGCTCGGCACGTCTGCAAATGGGAAAGCAGTCTATTGATCTGTGGGTTACAAATGAATTTTAGTGAGGAGGCAAATAGTGAAGACCCACTGTTTATTCTTCATCATTTGGGACACCTTATTCCATTTTTTTATCTAGTCTCTAGTATGACAAATCCTCTGTCATTTTAGACACTCTGTCTTTTCTATCTGTTGCTTTAAGAATTTCTCTTTATTCTTGGTATTCTGGAGTTTCACTTTAATGTAGAAAAGGAAGGAACTTAATTTTAGTTCTCTCTATGACAGTGTTTAATTTCTACCTGAAAATATGCATCTTTCTCTAATTCTGGAGAAATATTTTTCAGTCATAATCTCTTCAAATACTACTTTTCTGCCATTTCTCTCCTATTTTGGGGATTCCACATAGATATAAATGTCTCAGTGTAACACCTCTTATCTTAGCTCTTCTTTCATATTGTCATCTCTTCAATAATCATGTTATGTGCTAAATGAAATCTTCAGCATTATTCCAAATCTTAGGCTACATCTACAATTTCTGTGAGTTGTATTTTATGACTCCATTTTGGATTCATATCACCAGTGTCTGTTCCACTATTTTCTTTTTCTCTTTTAGTATTTTCAGCTTTTCCTCTTGGGGGATTGTGAACACACTTATTTAAAAGCCATTTGTGACTGGTTCATTATTTGTTGTATGTTGATAGAAAATTCATCTTCCAACTGTTGAGTATTTTAGCTCTTTTCCTTAACATTGACTATTTTACTATGAGCTTTAGAATTTCAGTTGGAAAACGTCAATTTGCGTGAAAACATCCTATTTTTTTGCTGTCTTTCTGAGTTCATTCCTCCCCATCTATTAGCTTTGTAGTCACCTGTGTCTGGACGCTCCAGAACATGTACTTATTAGGATCATGCATGCCTGGAACGGAGACATCATAGACGTAGTTTCTGAACAAGCAGGTGCCCTGGCCTGGTTTTTGCTCTTTCTCACCACCTGAGATGTGCAAATTCAAGTAAGCAGCTGAGTCAGCTTCCTTTCAACAGTGAAGAAATTCATTCTTGGCCCTTAGTTTCCTGCCATAAGTCTGGTCTGGATACCCTCCTGTTATGGGCTGAATTGTGCTCTCCCCAAATTTATATGCTGAAATCCTAACCCCCAGTATCTCAGAATGTGGTCGTATTTGGAAACAGGGTCAATGCAGATGTAATCAGTTAAGATGAGGTCATACTGGAGGGCTCTATTTCAATATGACTGGTATCTTTAAAGAAAGAATACCACATGAAGACAAAGACTCAGACAGGGAGTACACCATGTGATGACAAAGGCAGAGGTTGGCATGATGCTTCCACTAGTGATGAACACAGCGCATTGCCAGGAAGTATGAAGGCACAGGACAGTGGGCTGAAACAGACCCTTCCCTAGCACCCTTAGAAGGAGCACGGCCCAGCCGGCACTTTCATCACAGACTGCTAGCCATCAGAACTGGGACACAATACATTTCTGTTTAAATCACCCAGTGGGTGCTACTGTGTTATGACAGTCCTAGCAAACTAACAAACTCACCATTGGGCTATTTCAGTCTCCAAGTCCAATTACTGGTGTTTCCAGACTTGGAGCCTAATAGGTCTGACATGAGGCAACCCCATCAATATCTACTTACAACTCAGTGATTCTGTTTCTTTTTTGTTATATAGAAAAGTTTATCTTTTATATATATATTTAGTTTGGTTATTCTTACGTAATTTTGAAAATATATTTTATTTACCACTATTAGATCTATGGAGAGGATGAAGATGTTTAATATGGGAAACCATCATACAATCTTTTCTGAAAATATCTGTTTTCTAAGTAATCTATCATAAACATATATTATTTTTATAATAGGAAAGGATATTGAGAAAAAAAAGAGATACTACAAGTATATTCTGACCCATAGTTTAAAGGATATTTTACAAAGGAAAAGAAAAATTAGGCAGGAAAGAGAGAAAGCAAGGAGAGGAAGCCAAAGAAAGGAAGCACTCTTCCTCCCCAGAGCATAAGTTAAGATTCTTCTGTACACAGATTCAAGGGAGCTGCTAAGATGGAAAAAAAAATCAATTATCAAAGTCTATTGCCATTTCTATTTGCCTCTGATTAGTATAAATATTCTTCTGATCCACTGGTCTACATGCTACAGTTCCCTTAATTCCTCCATTTGCCAGCTTTCACACATGTTTGTTTGGAGAAACATATATACCACTTTAAATCAGGTCCCCTAAGTAAAGGGTGTGGGTAGTGCCAAACTTCCCAGATCTTCTGGGAAGCTGGACATGATGATATACTTTGGTACACAGACACTAATATCCATATGCATTTGTACTATTTTCTCTGATGAAAAGCTTGAGATTCATTAATAAAACCTTTCAATGATTCCAGATTCAGAGTCTCTGCAAACATCAGCCATGACCCAGAAACAAATCAAAACAGCCTAGAAAATTTTAAATAGACTTGAACTTAGTTTGGAACATGCATTAAAAAGTGTCAAATAAACCTGGGATCTAGGTCATACTCATAAAGAAAAAAACAACAATAATTATATAAAGCAATGGAATGACCCCTCATTTAATCCTTATCAAATTTTTATTGTAGTTATTAAAGGAAGCATTTCCGGGATATTAGCTAACATATTTTCAACTTAAATTCTTCAGTAGCGGGATTATAAATATTTTTGCATGATATGTATATGGAGGCAGGTGGTATTGTGGAAAGAGCTTTAGATTTGAAGAAAAAAAAGAAAAAAAAGCTGGTTCCACCCTTTACTTATCTTAAGAAAATCTTTTCATCTTTCTAAGCTCCATTTTCCTCACAACTGGAAATAGGAATAATAATATCTTCTACATACATAGTAGCTTATGTGAACTACAAAGTGTTAACACTAAATGTTTATCTACATTGCTACAAAAATTTAGTGGGAGAAACAATGGAAAGACTGGAAACAAAAACAAAATTCATCATAGACTAATGATCTTAAAAAGTAAAGACACATTGTGGCATTGTTATTTCAACTTGAGAAGAGGTATAAATGTGTATGTATAGTTAGAATGTCTAGGAGACTCAGGTAAGTAGATTGGGCTCAGAAAGGCTGGCCTTAGCAGGTATTATGCTAAGTGAAATAGGCCAGGAGGAGACAGACAAATACTATATGATTTCACATAGCTGTGGAATCTAAAAACAAAACAAAACAAAATGCACAAAATGCCAGTAGACTCATAAACACTGTGAAGTGACTGGTGATTACCATGGGGGAGCAGGGGGATGCGGGAGGCAGATAAATGAGCACAAAAATTCTCATTCATAATATTAATTGGTCATGGGGTTGGAAGGACAGCATGGAGAATATCCAGTGATTCTGTAACACTGTCCTATGTTGACAGATAGTAATTGCACTAGTCGTGGTGAAGATTTGAAAATATGGGTAACTGTTGAAACACTATGTTGTATACTTGAAACCAATATATGATTGTATATAAACTATACTTCAGTGAAAAGAAATAAAAAGAAAAGAAAGGCTGGTCTGATCTCCTGCTTCATGTTCTGACTCTCAGCATGGCAGATTAGGATGAATGTATTGGTTCCCACAGAGGGCTTGGGAGGCCACAGGCATATAGGTTCAAATGAATTCCTGTTTATGGATATATTAGTAGTAGCTGTAAAACCAGGACTGTTCTTCTTCACAACAAATTGTGTGCCTGGGGAGTAGATCTACTCAGGAAACCAGATTATAGATGAGAAGCTGGTTTTTGTCAATCTGAACAAAGAAAGTCACAGGCCTTTAACATATTGTGCCCTCATGCTCCACAAACCCGGTGAATTACTATCTTTTACTGCACATTACTTCTCATTTTTTAAGCAGAATGGGCAGAAAAGCAGTCTCGTCCTTAGGCAGAAATATTCAATTAGCCAACATTTATTTATGATCCAACAATGTACTCGGCCTGGGTAGATATAAAGATGTTGAAAAGGGAGCTGTACCCAAGGAGCTTTGAGTCTAATAAGACAACCATGAGAACCACTGTCATAAAGCTAAGGTAAAGGTGTCTTGTGTGCATTTTGTGTGAGTGGTGAAAACAGAAGAGAAGCTAACATTTTCTTGGGACTTAGATTGGGAAGATAGTAGGCATATCCCATAATATCCCATTCAGTGTAACCCTCCCCAGGATTTCATGAGACAGAGATGGAACCCACACATCAGCTTTGGGCATCTTGTTCTTTAAAGTTCTAGAGAAGATTAGCTCCAATATCCTTCTGCTGTAGCAGGCCTTCAATTGACATGGTCAGTGGATAACCTGAGAAATTATAGGCTCACTCATGGGAGGCTGAAAAGTGCTGTCATAGGGCTTAGAGAAAGTGCTAAGAATATTCTTGCTTCCCATGTTTTCATTGATTACATGTTATGAATCACACATATTTAGTTTACATATATAATGCTTTTATGTTTTAATACTTATAACTATATAATTTGAATTATTTAAGTACCCCACCACCTTTTATTCTCCAAAGTGTCCTAGTTTGGGCAATAAATGCAGGGATTATTTTACTATAACCCCAGTACTCACCTGGCCCAGTGTTCCTGGGCAGGCAACTACAGGAACACTCCTAGAATCACTGCAACTATCCTTGAAGTCCCACCCAACCATGGGGCCCAGAATTTTCTCTGCTCATATTTAAGTCTAGTACACAATTGCCAATGAGCTAACCAAACCTTACCCAGGACCAGAACATACTTCAGTCCTCAGCCAAGCCAGGAAACTCCCAGTGGCTACCTGAGAAGGCTTAACCCATCATTTCATCAACCTCACTGTAAAAAGTTAGAGTTTAATGCCACTAAACCTCCAAAATTATATTATCATGATCATATTTCATATTGCTTACTTTCCAAGAACAAGAAAGTTATGTATTATATTTCATGAACCAAATTTCAGTACACATGAATAAAATGTTTTATGCTCAGATTTTTTATATAATAAATGTTTAATATATATATATATTCACATATACACATATATATATTTAGTAACTCTTAACAAATTGTCTTCATTAAAAAGAATAAGCTCATTAAATCAGGACATTTTTAGAAAATTTGGATAATGTCTTCAATTTCTGTAAAAAAAAAAAATGCCTGAAGTAAGTGGTTCCAAATTATAAATCATTTGATGGATCCTTCTAAATGATCCTGAATTATTCTTCTCTAGCTTCAGAAAAAGAATAACAGCCTAGATATGAAAATAAATTCCAAAATTATCCTGAAAGAGTGTCACTAACCTGAAAAAGAGTGTTTCTGGCTCCCTTAATATTGAAAATAGCAAACTAAAATTAGCATTAATTGAACAGCAAAATTTTAAAAAAAGACACTGTAGATTCGGTCATAGAGAATCCCATGAACATAAGCAGGTGAGAATGAGTCATAAAGAAAGCATAATTTGAAAAGCCTAGGTGCTGCTTGGTATAGAGAGGTGTCATATAAGGTAGTGTTTGAAACATAACAGTTACAATAATAACGCAGGAGCAATATCCAAAAAAGAAAACAGATATTTTAAAGCATAAAGCAGGTCTTGTAGTTATTACCTTTTGTAGTGAGGCAGGGGAGCACACCGCTTTCTATAAGTAAAATAAGTAATTCTTCCAAGGAAACTATATTGTCTCTGCAGGGCAGAGAACACTGTCATTTACTGGATTGTACCCAGGAGCCCAGGATGTTAATTTATCACATTTTTGTCCTCCTTGTGTCATGCAGGATTAGGTAATCACCAGGGATGAAACAATGAGGACAGCCAATGAAAGCCAGAGGAGAAATGATTTCAGATAGAAGATGTCTGCAACTTTGCCCTACATCTAGCCTAAGAGTCTTGGGGAATTGAAAGTAATTTTGGATAAGTGATCAGAACTCTAAATAGATTTGAGATTTAGACATATGTGACTTAGAAACTAACAAAAATGAACACAAATGCATTAATTTTCATTCTAATTCCGTAATTACAAATTTTAATACCTGATCCAGAATGGCATTAGTGGCTCAACTATTATACTAAGAACTGAGTATGTTGCCAAATTTAATGCCAAGAGTATACAGAAATGGTGTCTGATGTCTAAGTCATACAATAAAGAATGAATATCAGCTAACATTCCACTAATATGTGTGGTGGAGAAGGATGACTAGTAGCAAGTGTATGGAATTCCTTTCTGCTTTTGTTCTCATAAAATCCACTATGAGTGCCAGTAGCCTAATTAACCATGGCTTTGATTTCATTTTGTTGTAGTTAATAATAAACATGTGCTTGTATGTTTTCAATTTAATAAGTTTATATTTTATCAAATTTTGTGGTTTGAATATTTTCACTGGATATATACAGTAGTTTTTTTAAGGAACCTGAATAGTGCCATTTGGAATATGTTTTGTTTTCATTACAAGATATTACACACTCAAGGTAAAAAAAAAAAAGTAAACGGAATAGAGGAGAAACAATTGAAAAAGTCTTTTTGCCTTTTTGACTGCTTTCTTCTATCTTTCCAGACTCTGAAACCATACACTTAATAATTGCTCTAAATTCATCCAGATATTTTCAATACCAGTTCTAGCACACACATTTGCATATATACACACAAGGAGTAATACAGGGCAGACAACTTTCATTGCAACAAAACTGTCTCTTTCTTTTTGATGATTACCTCATGGTTTAATTTGCTAATATCTTTTATTAAGGCAGAAAATCTAGATTAGCAAATACTTTTGTAAACAGGTTTGAAGCCCAAAGGATATTCTACCAGATAGAGGAGTCAATAAAAAGGACAATTACATGTAAAAGACAATTACATATAATGAATTTTCTCATTGTCCCTTCTGTGAACATTAGGCATGGCAGGGACTCTGGCTTTTTTGTTTTATAGTCAGTTGAGCAAATGCTGTGTGACCGTGGTGTCGTTTGTGTTTTAACAAACTGAGGGGTGTTTTTATTTTAATCAACTATCTCTTCTCATGCAGAATCACTTAGAAATGTTGGTATTTTCAAAGAACTACATATTTGAGGAAATGAATGTAAGTCTGTACTTTGAAAATAAGAACAAATTGCAATTTTGTTTGTTAAGTTACTCTAAATAGCAATCTAACTGGAATTTTGAATAATTGAGCTTCCTGTCCCTTCAGCTAGTCTTTAATATTAAACAACCCACTAACATTTTGAGATAATCATGCCTAAAGTAGTGCTTCAAATTGGACTGTTAATGAGAGTACTGGCAGATCTGAGCCTCTTGTGAAATCTATTATGGATTGTTTTAAAACTTTATTAAGGGTATATCAGATGGGTCCATAAAATAGAGAGATGTTTCAATACAGAATATGACTTTTATTAGCCCTCTCATGAAAAATCAGTTGGATCCCAGATAGCAGTAAAAAAATATATAGCCTGTTCTAGGGAACTCTATTTCCCCAATCTTAAGATTTTTGATTAGTAGGCAAAGAATTTATATCACACAGCAGGCAAGGTAATGGACAAAGTAAGATTTACCTTACCAAACATTTCCATTGAAACTCAGATCTCTACAGGGTGGCAGATATGGTATTTCTCCTAATATATCTTGTAAGCATATTTAAGGATTATATACACTCTTCTGTCATGCTAAGATTAAGAATGAGATGACCCATTTACAGATAGTTAATACTTACACTTGCTCAAAAATACCAGAAAATGTTTGAGAGTTCCACACCATCTTTAAGACATCTGAAAAAAAATGAAAGTTAGTGCAGTATTATAATTTAGAATGTGTTAAATCCAAATAATTGCAAAACTTTCTTCTTTTAAAAAATAATTACAATATCCTATATATTCTGACAAAGATTCTTAAGCTTTTAGGTTTATATACTGAACACACCCCTCTAACTTTTATCACACCTCCTCTTCTATCCTACTCCAGCCTAAAAGTACATGCCTTTTTCAAGAAAATTATTGGTATCTTTTGAAGCAGGATATCAGTTGTTTAAAGTCTCATTTTAAGAATTACATACATAAACAAAGATACTCAGACATAGAAATTAATCATGTTTTCTAGGAGCCTGTGAAAAAAAAATCTGCAATTTTATGGACTAATTTTCTATTAAATTTTAATATAAAATGTGTATTGTTCTGTTTTGAAAATACTTCCTTAATACTTAAGAGGTGTGATGTTTCATCAAAACCTTACTAAATTTAATCTCTTCCTATTACTTTAGTCTGATCTATTTCCTACCTATATTCATCCCTTTACCTAACATTCATTGACTATCTGCTAAATTCTAGACCTTATGTAAGGTATTGGTTCAGGGCTACTAGAGAACTATGACAGGATTTTACTTTCAAGGCATTTATGGTCTGATAGGAGAGATAGACAATTTAACAAATAAATACAATATGCCATGTGATGTTCTAAAAGAAGGTTTGCCCAAAGAGCTGGGAATCATGGAGAAACAAAGAGACTACATGTTCATTAGATTCTTGGAAAATGGATACCAGGGAAGTTCAGAGAGAAGATGACCAAAGGCTGAATGTATTCCCTCCATCCCTACCCCACACCTCTAGTCTGCCATTAAGCCTCTTTCCCATCATCCTATCTCTTCCCATTTTAGTGATAATACTATATAATTACTAGGGAGCTTATTAGCAGTGAAGTTCTGTATTGCTTGACCAAATTTTTTTTTAATTGGACTTTGGGGAATATGATACTTCCTGAGAGCTAAAGTTATAATTAGGTTATTAATGACTTCAGAGGGAGAAATTACATTTCTATCTACCCTTACCTTTAAGGCCTATCTTAATACCTTCTGTTTCTTTCTATAGTCAGATATATTTTGAAGACTACTCTTCTGATTTAGTCTTATCCCCTTTTCTAGGATCTAGGTCCATTGGGATTTAAGAAGATACCAACATATCATCTATTGTTTCATAACATCAAAATGTTTCACATATGCAAATACCTTTACTATTTACACATCCTTTTCACTGACACATTTTCATTTGACTCTTAAAAATAACTCCTCATGAGTTTGGGAGGGCGGATATTACTTTCCTCACCTTAGAGAAAACTGAAACTCTGCAACTACAGCAGCAGAGATTGGACTAGGATCCTTTCTTCTACCTCCTCATTATACATTTCATTCACTTGCCCAAAATTAAGTTAGTTCCAGGACTAATCATTATTATAGAAACAGGGTCTGAAAACCCTAGCTGTTATTTTTTTGCTATCCATAGGAATTAATATTCCTTGTACTCAAAGAAAAGTATTAGAACTATTTAATTTTTTCTTAGTTACTCATATATTTTATATACTTACTAGTATTTGGCCCATGCTTTTAAATATTCAATGACAAAATCCTAGCATGTTCATTCCTATTTCTTATTTTAATTTAAACATTCATTGAGTAACAGCACAATTTTCCAACTGAATGAAACCTGATAAATCTAGATTCAGATGGCAGCAAGTATGTGTGCATGTGTGTGTGTGTGTGTGTGTGTACGTCAGGGCAGGGAGTGCTTTGAGGTTACCATAATGATAATAACAATGTGCAAAAGAGCTGAGCTACAGTTATAATGGCTAGTAATACAGTTAGTTAGAAAATGATTTTCTCCTAATAGATCAATGAGAAAAGGGAGTCTAAGTAAGTATGCAGTTGGCAGAGTATGCTGACAACTGAAGAAGAATTTATAACACTGTCTAACAAAAAAAATTTCCTCTCCAGAAAGTTATGTAGAATACACAACACAGAAGTCTAGTTTATAACAGCAAGTTTTCCAAAGATAAACCACAACAGGATTCCAACTTATTTGGAGAGATTTGATTAAGATTTGGTAAAACGACGTAAACAATAATCTTGACAGTTTATTATCCAAACTGGCAAAGGGAGAAGAGGGCTAGCATTTTAGAGGGGTCCTTGCATTAAAGAAACAGTTGACTACAACTTTGCCATCTCTATCCTTCCCCCGACCAGGGAGTTATACCCAAGCAAGGCTGAGAGGTCACTGGGGGAAGTAACAGAGAGCTGCTGCTTGAGACTTTCCTCAGGTTGACACTGCTAAGATTCATTTCCCTTAATCCAAGGACAGGCTTTGTCTTTCCATCCTAGCTTCATAGAGCAGACAGTAAAACCAGAAAGTAACATAATAGTTTATGCTACAGTTCATGCAGCATGATCATTATAAGCCAAATCAAAATCAGACTTATTTTTCAAGCATGGACACTGCATCAGTCGGCTTTTGTTGTAATTAAAAAGAAAAAAAAACCCAGGAGTGTATAAGTATCAATACGTTTCCTTTCTGAAGCAGTTACAGGTTGGCTGTGTCTCCACTCAGCTCTGTACCTCATTCTGGGACCCAGATGAAGGAGAAGCCCCACTCGGGGACTTGCTTTATTAATGACAGAGGGCAGAAATGCAAGAGGTCATGTCACACTAAAACTTCCACCTGAACAGGTGCTCTATCACATCCTCAAACACTACTGGCCTAAGCAAGTCACATGGCCAAGTCGGCAGTGGCTGGGGAAAATAACTTTGCCTTTAGGGGAGTATTTGAGTCTATGTGACAAAGTACATGTATTTATAATCCTCTTATGGGGTGGGGTAAGCATACTTGAGAATGACGATTGTTGATTTATTACTTCCCAGTTCTAAATTCACTTTTTACTCATTCTGTGAAACAGAGTCTGGGCCATTTGAATAGTTTTGCTCTCTCAGCAGAGAGGCTGTTATGCCTTGGCAGGAAAGGGCACTGAAGAGACATTGTAGAGTAAGGGGTTTTCCTTCCTGGCTCCATCATGCTCTGTAGGCAGGCTCCTGATACAGCTTCTCCAGTGCCTGGCTCCCTGAGCATAGAACTCTTTGCCAGCATCTGGCTCTTGCTGCTCACAGGCTCTCCCGGCCTTTGTAACGCAGGCAGTTTGCCCAGCATCACCTGCAGCAGCACGGGAGGCGCTCTCGAAGGCCGGGGCCTCTCCGTACAGCTCCTCCAGTGCTGGCAGCTTCCTCAGTTCCTGGCACCTGCGATGACAGATGGTCAGCAGCTTCCCCCGGCACACCTTTTGGGCAATGCTGCACTGAAAAGATACCTCTTCATTAAGTTTTCTCCAGCACCCTACAGAGCAGATTTCTGGCAAGTTTCTGAGGTCGTATTTTCAGCAAGTGCTGCTGGAGTGGCAGCACAATGGCCTCTCTGCCATCCAGTGAGCTGTGATCACACCCTCTACAACAGTGTCAGAAGCTCAGTCCTGGGGAAACCCCCCTTGGGTTCTCCAGCTCAGCCTTGGTATGTTAGCTGTAATTCTGTATACTCTAGAATTCTCTGTATTTCTCACAGGTCAATTACTCTTTATTCCAACCTCCCCTTGTAGTTTACAACTCTTTGTATTAAACTTCCTGTGTTCAAATTACTGTGTGGTTTCTCTCTTTGTAATTGGGCCCAGGCTGATACAGAAACCATATTATAATATAACAGAGGTCTAGCAAATGGAATTTGTTAGCTGAAACTTATTGTTCAATGGGGTAAACTGACTCCAGACATTGGCACATAGGGCTGGGATTCTCAAAGTTTGCTAGTTGAAAGGCTCTATTTCTCTTGGACATGCTTACATAGGCTCTCCTTTTTCTGCATCTTAGTGTCTAACCACCTTCGGTCGGCAAACTCTTTTTCAAGCTCTGAGAGTAGCTTAAGATTGTAGTTGGCTCTCCCAGTTTCTCTGAGAACAGAGTTATGTCTGCTTATTTTTACTCTAATTGATTTTATGTTGGCCTTCAAAAGACATCTAATTTTTTTTTTCTCTCCAAATTCTTGAGCATGGCCTCACTGAAACCCTCACTTATGCCAATATCACATGCACATTAGAAATGACCCATGAAATACAACTTTTTAAAAGGTACCATCTCCTTAAATCTATAATTGCTACCTTTTATTTCTGATACATTTATTAACCTATGATAGCAATTAACTGAATCATGTGAATGTGCATAAAATATATCTAGAAAACCAAGGGTAAAAATTTTTTATTAATACGTGTGTTAAATAAGAATCATATATCCCTTTAAAATTTAAATTTTCTTTCCTAAGAATAAGCACAGAAAGTGTAAACCATTTTATTAGGCAAAAGGACCTTAATTTATTATATATATGTACACACACACACACACACACACACATATATAAATTTTATGGAAGTGTTTATTGAGACTGCAGCAATTCCTCTCAATATAAAAGTGAGCGATTCAAAGAATCTGAGGAAATACAGTGTTTTACTTTCCTGTCTAAAATCTCCTCTAGACTGACTACTAATGTGAATAATCAGTAACAATAAGTTCAAATGAAGATACTGGATATAAGGTAGGCATCTATTACTGTGCTGAAGCTGTGGGAATCCAAGAAAAAAAATTTTTAATGACACAGAAACAAGACCTATATATATGGAAAGCAAGGTTATCTTAAAGTTATGTCTAAAAGGCAGGTGGAATCAATGGTTTCTATCATGTCTGACAAAGTCTAATTGCTCTTGTTTGCAGTGTTCCATACCCTAACCTGCTATGATCTAATGTATCTTACTAAACTCTTAGGTTCCTGTGTAGCCCCAAGGACGAATGAAGCACAGTTGTGGGGATCCGAGCAAGTCTTCATGCTGCCATTAACCTCTAGAAGTCTCTGCCTGGCCTCAGAGAACTCTAGGTTTGGGATTATATATACAGTTGTAGGCTTATGCTCTGTGAATCATGGAATTTACAACCTGGAAGAAACTTTGATTCCCAATTTTGAAAGTCTCATTTTACAGATGAAAAAACTGAGGCCAATAGAAGGGAAGAGATAAATTCTGAGTTTTCAGTGAATGGATTTGAAGGGATCACTCATTCAAGTGGTCTCCTGATGTCCACATTACTGTTCATACTTTTGGAGCTCATGTGGCCAGGAAGAGTGAAGTATTACTGATATCAGAAGGCATCACTTGTTAAAATAAGTGGAGACTTAAACAGATGTAGTTTAAGAGATAATTCTGGCCAGAGGGCTGCCTCCACGTTGTTTGTGTTACTCTGACAACATATGGCTCCTAGAGATCCATACTTCTATGTAATTTAAAAACTATTACCCATATTTGTCATATTCTTCCTGATATAAACAAAACTATATGATTAACACACTGAGATTCTGAGCATGTCTTTGTGTTTTAAGCAAAAGTTTTTCTTCTTTTTTTAAGTAAACATTCTTTCCTGTTTGCTAGCTTATTTGTATGTAGAGTCCTAAAAAAACTGTCATTGCTCACTTCTCTTTGCAAACCATCTGGCAATTCCATTTTCCAGTGACATCTCCAACAAAAGGAAAACAGTAAATATAAAGTACAGTAGCAGGAACAAAAGTAAACACAGGTCATCCCATCAATGACAGGACTTACTTATAACCACATTGGAGCAGTGCTATATATTTTGCTCCAAGAACATAATTAATAATAACATTCAGGGAAAATTTTCATCTTTAATCTTACTTCTCATTAATTTAAGTTTAAAATGATGTCCAGAATTTGAAGTGATTTGAAATCACTTAACTTGAAATTTAATGGAGAAAAGTAGGAATCAGCATACAAAGAGCCTAGGTCCATAGTGAAGATAATAAACAGGCTCTTCCAGATGTTAACATCAAAGCTATGGCAGGGTCACACACGGAAATCAAGCAGGGATTCCCAAATGAGAAATGATAAAGAAATGGGCTAAGATTTTCTTGTAATGGTAGAAAATTTTATATAGATTTTTTAATAAATTTGGTTGGAATGCGTTATCTGTTTAGTAGTTTATCATACGGCACTTAGAATTTCTGCTATCAATAATTAATTAAATATTATTTATCATTTCATTTACAAAGTTCCCTTGGATCCAATACGTCATCATAACTTACTGGTTCTTGTCTCCTTATACTTCTTATGGATAGAAATAGCTGGACAATTGCAAAGGTCCCTCTGTCATTTCCGTATCTTCTTGTCTCACATATCATCCTTCACATCATGGCCAGTACAACTTTCAGAAAGCACACTTCCATACTATCATTGCTCTAATCAAATATCTCCTATTGAAAATATACCCCTGCTCATGTACCCACAGAATTTAGCTTTTAGTAGAAGCCACCCTCTGTCTAACTGATTAAAATCATTCATGAGTTCCCTGAAATTCTCTCTGCCTCATCCAATAGTCTCCTACCTTTAGAACATGCAATTAAACCATTTCTCAAAATGCATATTTCTCTACAACATCCTCAATCTTTGAGTTGTAAATATTCCACTTTCTAAGATTTCCACACATGTTTTCCCAACATGCTTGGGAAATCTGGGTTAAACAAAGTTAAGTGGTTCCTCTTTTGCCTTGTTTTCCTTAAGTGAGTTTTGGTTTGCAGTGTTCCTCAAAATTATTTGAACACGGAACACCCTTTTCATGAATCCAACTGCTTAATGTATGTCCATCCACATGCATACCCACATAAATATCTATATTTCTAAACCTTATTCATTTATTTAAACTGAAAGCTCTAGAAAAACTAAGCATAATGGTGTTATATAATACAACAGTTCCATTTCAAGAGAAATGAAAATACATATACACAAAAACTTGCACATGAATATTTATAGCAGCATTATTTGTAATTTCCCCAAAGCAGAGACAAACTAATGTCCAACAACTGACAAAGGGGGAAACAACATGTACTACAGTCATAAAATTTAATATTTTTAGCCCTAAAAATTGAGGTAATTTTGACACATGGTATATATGGATGAAACTTGAAAGTATTATGTTACATGAAAGAAGTCATAGTCTATATATTGTAGGATTCCATTCATATTAAAGTCCAGAATAGAGGTATTTATAAAGACAAAGAGCAGATACAGGGTTGCTTTTGATCTGGAGCAGAAGGGGGAGGGATAGGGAGGTAATACTAAAGGGTATAGGTTTTCTTTTGGAGGTAATAAAAATGTTCTAAAGTAAACTGTGGTAATGAATACATATATTTGTGAATGTATTAAAAACCATTGACTTGTACATTTTAAAAGGATGAATCATATGGTATGTGAGTTGTATCTCATAAAAATTTTTTTTAAGTTTAAAATGATGTCCAGAATAGAAGATCATATTAAATAATTCTGCAGTGATTCACTATGGCTATATTTAATTAGCAAGGGCTTAATAATTATCTGACAAATGAAATGAAAAACAGGTTACAAAACCCCTTCTACTCAGTGTGGCTTATGGACAACAGCATCAGGGCATCCCCCATGAGTCTGCTGGAAATGCAGATTCTCAGGAGGATCTCACACCCACTGAAAAAGAATCCATATTTTAACAAGATAGAAGGTGATTTCATATGCACATTAAAGTTTGAGACAAACTGAAATGTAGCATCTTCTAATTGTTGAGAACACTAAGCTTTACAGAGCTATTTTGCTTTCTCATGCCTTAGGGTTTTTAATATGTTTTAAATCAATTCACTTTTAATAAGGACAGCATCTAATGAATTACAATTAACCTAATTTCTTCAGCTCCAGTATTCATGTTTCCCAGAGCTCAGTCAAGCTTCCAAAATGTGATGATTACTTAAAATATAAGAACTTATATAACAATAAGTAAATAGCTGCTCAGGTCTTTTAGTCCTTTGAATTTGACAGACACATCATTTTGTATAATCATTGATTTAAATGCAAAAGCTTAGAGTTAACATGTTCAAAGATACGTAACAAATTATTTTAATAATGTAATTATTTTTCTCATCAATGAAAAGCAATTTATAACCACCTTTTTTATTACTATTGTCAACATTAGTGATGAATTAGCAGGGATCACTTCAGTCATCCTCAAAAATATTAAATTTATATGAAGGGAAGACTTTTTTTTTGTTTGCAGAACTCCACTGGATGTCTTATGCTGTTGCTAGGAATGCTGTAAGATTTGAAGCACCACACTTCTATGAGCTAATCAAAACTAGAGAATTTTATACCTGAGAAACTTGTACTTAATGACAGTATAGAATATGCATATAAAATGCATTCAAGGATTATTCTGGTTTCTCCCCCCTTCCACCCCTGGCCTCTCATGCCCACACAGACAGGGAGACCTGGGTTGTGCTCTTGTCCATCCTAACCCTGAAATGGGGATTACTAGGACCCAGTGACAAACAGCCCAAGCACGGCAGACTCCTTTCCCCACCATCAGAGTGCTCTGGGGAAATGAAGATGAGCACAGCCACTTAGCATTGCCAGGTGGTCTATTCCTGGAGTGTCTCAAAGGGTTTTCAAAAAGCCAACTGCTTTTTCTCAATCTGCAAGACAGACTGTACATAACAATTAATTTGTGATCAATTACCCTAATGTTTGGATAAACAGTCACAGAAGCCTATGCTTTTATACAATGCCAGAGGCCCACTGTCCCCCTTGTTAAAAAGAGAACATCATTTAACAAAATTCTCCAGATATGATTCGTTAAATGTATTTTCACTACTTATGGGGAATGATGAACTATATGAACATTTATGTTAGTAAGAGCATAAAACATTCTATATATTGACAGTATTTACTCTTCTCAGGAAAGTGCTATTACCTGTGAGACATTTACATAGAAGATACAAATAAACATGCACATGCTCATAGGCTTGGTTTTACTGACCATACATGTAATATGTCCATCAAATGTATCCACCCTAAATAAAATGAGTGCTACCCTTTTATGTTAATATTAATTGTATTAGAAAAAGTGCAGGCTGGTTAAGAAATTAAGAACTAGAATGAATAATGAAAATTGAAACTTATCTTGAACTAGTGAACTATAGTTTTTGTTTGTTCATTTTTTTCAGAAATGAGTAGCTTTAATTCTTCCCATGAGATCCTATACTGAGAAGGTCTGGTCTTCAGAAGGTTATGAAAAATACAGACACATGAAAGCTATAGGACAATAACAGTCAATTTTAACTGGCTTACTTCCTGATTAGAAATTACACCTATATATTCAAAGTTCCCCTTAATGAGCCCTTATTGAAAGGAAAAATGTCTCCATCAGGTTTTGGGAAGACTGTCCCTGGCTGTCCACCATTTTCAAGCACTTCCCACAAAGCTGTTTGCCTTGATTGGCTGCTTCTGTATGACTGTTTCTGCAAGTGGCAGGGGCTGCTGAGGCAGTAGGTTTGCCTGTGGTTGATTTTCATCCTGGCGTATTACCAACGAGAGAGGCCCCTGGAGAGATGTCTTGTTTGTCAGCTTTCTGGGGCCTCTTAGTTCTGGTTTCCCCCTTTTGGCACCCCCTATAGAAGTTGTAGCTGCCATCACTCTGCATGTCCTTATGGAAATTGGGAAAGTGAGCCGGCTCATCTTGGAGGATCTGCGTCAGTCATGGTCTCATCCAGCGTGCCTCACTTCCAAATACACTTGACTATAATTAAACTGTTAGCTGAAAGCCGAGGTGTTGAAGTGATTGCTTTGGATTATTAAGGGAGAAATGGTGGGCTTATTTAAAAGATGAACTTAAAGAGAGATAAAGTGGATTTCCGCTTTCATAGCAGAGTGTCAAGATTTGAATTGAATGGGTTTTCTCTCTATCCTAATAGGCACACCTACTTAAGAATACCCTCAGAGTTGCTACAAAGAATGATTGTGGGCAGAGCAGGGGCAGTTTTGCTGTGAAAATCGCAGATGCCTTCCAGGGTCAAAAAAGAAAAGAGTGACAGGAAGACAAGTAGTATGAAGCATTACTCTAACGGGATTTTTTGAGGAAATGAAGGGAATAGAAGGAGGGTTGGTCAGTCCTAGAACTGAATGATTTTTGTCTGTCCCTGTTACTTGCAGCCCATTTTGATTCAACAGTGGCTTCTCTCTTTCTCTGATAAATTCCCATAGCTCTCTGCTGAGCCTGCCTTGTATTTACTCCTACTATCTTACTCTATAGATATGTGCGTATCCATCTGGTCTCCATTATTGAACTGGAAGCTACTTGGAGAGAGAAAGATAACCTTACACCTATTTTTGTCTTCAACAACATATAGCATAGGAGATTTTTAACAAGGAGGAAAGAAGGAAAAGTTCTTGAGCATGTATTATGCATTAGGCAAATGAAAGGTGTTAGTATATGAAGATATTACAGTAACAAATTTGTGTTCCCTGCCTGACTTTTGAGTTAACTGAAATCTAGTCCAGAAGAGGCAGATATAGACAAAATATCAGCTTTATTTTTGTTAAAGTTGAAACTGGAGAAAAGGATTTAAGGGTATAACAACAACTGACTCCTCAAAATGTATGCATGATTAGGGAAACACCCCCACCGGGTCACAGGTATTGCTGGAAAATGATTCTTCCTGATGTGGGGTCCTTGGTTAAACATCACAACAGAGCAGACCAGAGCTAGCACTTTTTGCAGGCATTTATAGATCCTAAAGAGGAGCAAGGAAGATGGGCTGAACTCTACAATTTATTTCTCCAAACACACAATTTCTTTCCCCATAACTCGCCAGAGAGGTAATTTGCTCCTCCTCCTCTGGGAAGAGGGGGATGAGTGAGGGGCTAGAGACACATCAGGATTATTACACTAATGACCATCCCTCTTCATGTGATCAGGAGGTGGGGGAAGGAGGTTTTGCTGCCACCAAGGTATTTTCATATATCTCATTTAATCTCTCAATCTATATCAGGTTAGGTATTATTAGTCTGGTTTTACACATGAAGAAGGGAAAGCCCATAGATACTAAGTAACTTGCCAAGCCTACAGTTAGTAAATGTCAGAGTCAATATTTAAATGCAAAATGTGTGCACATTGTTCAACAGGGTCCACAATGGATGCATCGCACCCATATTTGGTAAATGAATGGATGGATGGGTAGATGAAAAGAAAAGAAAGAAAATTTTGCATACATTTATGTGACAAATTTATGTGATAAATCCCAATAATTTTAAGCAGTTCAAGCTTTTTAAACATAATAAATTCCATATTGTAAATGTATCTTGATAAATGTAAACAGTATAACTTTTTCTTTAGTATAGGAGGATAGGCTGTAGGGGAATTTTCTTAAATTGTTCTCCATTTGTGTATCACCCCAATAGACTATCAGCTCCTGGAGGCTGGGGAACTACCACCTTCACATGCTTCCTAAAACCAGCAGAAGTTCAGGAGGCCTTTTATTAATGACTGTTGAAAGAGGCAATGCTCAGAAGTAGATAATCCTTAATAATGATTTCTTAAAGTGGATTTTATGAACTGAAAACCTAATATGTGTATTTATATATGTAGATGAATGGATAGAGGTACAGATGGATGGACAGATAGGCAGATAAAAGGGGATTATATATAGAGACAGATGGATAATATTTTTCCCGCAAGTGCAACAGCCTCCAGGATTTGGCACAATGTTGTTACTTAGTTGGGGGTGGGGCACAGCAGTGTGCTTTAAGTGTGGAAAGCATTACTATAAAGGAAGATTCTGATTAGCTAAGTCTCTCTGAACTAAGAAGAAGAGAAAAAAGGTTAAAACTTCAGAAGGAGCAATATCAATAACACATAAGGAAGGCTTTCCTGGTAGCGAGGGCTACTGAAGAGACTGGGGAAAGAAGCTGCAGAACAACCAGCTGGCTTAGATACAGTGTTGGCTGGAGGCAAGGAGCTGGCCGGGTTGAACCCTCAAAGCATATAACTACTTGTACTTGAAAATATTACCCAAAAATTTTGTACCTAGGATGCTTGGTGACACTGAAGGCCTGCGATGGAAGAAACCATACTTTGTACTATTACAGTATTCCAAATTCCCTAACACAATGCTGAGCACACAGTAGTTACACAGTAAAATAAATGTTTACTGACCAGACTGATCAGTCAGCTGGGAAGAACAGCAACTGGGAAAAGGAGAACTTGATTCCAGTCTTAGTTCTATGAATAAATTATCTGGGACTTGTAGGAAAGTTGTCAATTTCTCTCGGTCTTGATTTCCCTCTTTTGCAGGTCCCACCGCTTTGAGTTGAGGGTCCCGAGCCCCGGGAACAATGTGACACCAGCATTCTGATTTACCTGTTCTGTGTTCAGTTCATGCTGCTTATCAATGTCATTGAGGAGAAATATGAAAGCTTCACTTTTAGTGTCACTTCATCCACCCATCAGCATTTTGAGCTTGTTCAAATCATTAAATTTCCCCGGGATTCCATCTATAGAAGCCTTTTTTTAGTCAAAAATTCTATAATTTCACAACAAAGGCACATTGAGGTACATTCTCTGTTTATTCACATTATCATTTCTTACATGTTTCAGGAAAAAAATTGGCTCAAAATATAAAAATTACTTTAAAATACTGTAACAGTTAATTCATTAACACTATACTTTCATGTTCATTTATTTCTCCAAGATGGCAAACTTTATCTCAAACTTCCAATCAGTGATTATTATCTTTGTCTGTTCAACTATTAAAAATACAGTAATATTAGTTCCTATTTCATTTAGAAAAATTCTTTGATTCCATGGGGCTCCCATGTTCTGTCACACTAGTTACACTTGTACACCAATAATTTAGACAAGTCACATGTAGAAACTTCAGGAAGTTCAAACTAAGCTAAAAGACTTTCATTTGTCCTCTAAAAGTAAAATCGTGATTTGCCTTTTCAAATCAAAGAGACGTGTTATCAGCAAATATTTACACAAAGACCTACTGATAACTGAATGGTTTAACTAATACAGCTTGCAACTACAAAACCAGCATGATTAGAATCTGTAGATAAAGACATTAATAAAAGGTGTACTGACTGTATGCTTGCATACATTTATACTTGACTGGATGGATATTCATTTATACATTCATTCATTCAATAAGCATTATGGAATTCTGCTTGGTACTAGACATTGTGAGCTAGGGATGAAAAAGTGATAAGACACGGCCCTTTCCTAGGAGGTATTTCCAAACTAACAGATATTACAAATACGTAAATAAGTGCTCACTGAGAAGTTCTATACTAGAGGTATCTATAACAAGAAAGGAAAGGGGGGTGGAACTAATGGCCTGGATGTAAGAAGTAATAGATTTAGATTCCTCCACAAGGACCAGAATCAAAGAATATAGAATAGCTAGTGTGAAATAGTAAAAGAAAAGGATATAATTATAAAAACAAACATAGAGCAGAAGGAAACCTACAGATTTGAGAAAAATGAGACTTCTAAATATGTAGTTAAGTTTTGATATCTGAAACTCAACTGACTGGTTGAGTATATACAGTAAAGGGAGAAAAGAAAATAGAATATATGGAAGCAGCATGTTTAATACAATGAGAAAGTCTAATATCTATAATTAGAGTAACAGAAGAAGAAATATTCTGGCCTCTACTCACTAGATGCCAATGGCACCCCTTTCTATCAGCTATGAAAATCAGCATCTTCAGACATTGCCAAATGTCTCTGAGGGACAAAATCACCCCAGTTGAGAACCACTGCCACAAAAAAACAGGAAATACAAATTACTGACCTATTTCACTCATGGTTATGCAGGCAAAAATTCTAAATAATGGCAAATTAAATGATGGAATCCAGTTGGGAATTTTTCCTGAAATACAAACATGCTTGCATATTTGGAAAGCTATGAATATTATAACCCACATTGACAAATTAAAGAAGAAAAACTTCATGTCCTTTCAGTATGTATATGTGTATATATACACATACCTACATATACTGGACCCACAGTGTCCAGTAGTAGGCAGTTAATTTTTCCCTGGGCTCTACACCTTATAATGATCCATCTGCAGTGTGAATTAGAAACCATGCTTTACATTCATTGCCTAATATAAGAAGGTACACATGTAACTCAGAAGCCTTCTACACAAGATTATCACTCTTTAGAGAAAAGGTTAAAGAATAAGACTAGCTAACAAAGCCACTTACAAATGTTTCAATTCCAGTGAAGGGTAAACTCTATATTTATTATAAGGATAAACTCTATATTTATTACAATGATACAACAAATGTCTACTAAAATGTTGATCTATATTTTAAAAGGCAATTCAAATAAATTAAATTCAATTTCAAACGACTGTTTAATTCTGTAGCATTCAGTACAATAGTCTTGGAAACCAACTGACCTTTACTGTTAGAATCTGGTAAATAAATACGAATGACTCATTAGTGCACTCACAAGAACTGAAATGCTCCTTTGCAGTGACTGTAGAATGTATTCAATTTAAAATGACCTCTATTACTTCTTATTTAATTGCACATATAAACAAATCTGAGATTTGTTCATATATTCAATGTTCAACAACTGAACAAGCTGAATTTCTAGCATCACCATGTCTACCAAATAGTCACTTAAGGAAATAAAAAGGGAAAGATGGTAAGAAGTATGAGGCTGAAAGAGGAGGTTCTTTATTCATGAGTTGGTCCATGCCATACCACCTTCCCCAGGCCTGCATCTCAGTTAGTAGGTAGTCAATGCTAATTCAGTATCAAATTCTTGATTCTCATAAATACTGACCTTAATCTTACTCAGTTTGTACAAAGGAACATCAGTTGAAGGAAGCTATGAAAATCATTTCCCTCAATATTTTGACATTCACATGAAGAGTAACAGCCTTCAATTAAGATATGAGATAGCTGTACTTAAGTAAATTAGTGGGTGTGAAGTTTGCCATGCCTTATCAGTCTAATAGATATTATAAAAATAATAGTAACAGTTGTCATACCTACCAATGGTTAACTGCTGTGCTGGGCACTTCAAACATACCTAAAAAGATGATAATCATACTCAGCCCAAAAGAAATGAAGAGATCACTGCCTGTCAGGGAAGGGAGGACTCATGACAAGCAATATTCTCATCATGTGGACCGTTCCGTCTTCATAGGCCACTATCCTACCTTTTATTTGCAACCACAGGTCCTTGACTACTTCCATTCTCTAATACTGAATCAATACTGGGAACACCATTGCCAAACAATCTCATCAGAAATATGGATTGTCTCACTTCTATAAAAAGGAGCCTGGGCATATTTAGAGCTTATCTTTATTAATCTATACCTTTGCTGGTGGAAGACCTTGCTTGGGGTGAAGTCTGTTTCAAACGGCCCAGATGTTGCCCTTGAACATCTGGCTGCCTACCTGGAACCCTTCCTGTTGCTGCCAGCTGGCGCATTGCTGGCAGGGACGGAAACACGCAGCTCCCTGATCAATTCTTCAGCATACTTGTATCTACAACTTGTCTTCTCTCGGCAGTCCCAATCAAACCCACAACCCCAGTCCCAGTCCCCTTCAGGCAGATGTCTTTTGTTTGTTTTGTTTTCTGCTACCAGCTTATTCACATATGCCTCATCAGGAACAGTTGTCAGGGGGAAAATATGAGTGTGATTTTGTAGGGTCAATGGGAAAACGTAACACATTTTTAAGTGATCTAAAAAAAAATGCTCGAGCATTTTAGTAGTATGAATAGATAAGAAAAAAGTCTGAAAGGACAGTTCTAATACATGGTTCAAAAGATCCTTTTAGTTAGATTTTTCCTCTTTTAGAAAAGAGAAGACAATAGTCTCTGGCCCCCATTACATTTCCAGTATAGGCAACAGCTGAGTTCATAAATGAGAGTAAAATCATAGTTCTCATTCTCATTTGAACCCCTAGCTGGCACCACTATGTTAAGTGTCTTAGATGCATCATCTTATTTAATTCCCTCAGCAACTTCTGTGATTTTAGGAATTGTCATTATCCTAATTTTTTTTTTTTTTTGCAGGTGGAGAAAGAGTCTTAGCAACACTAAATAACATGTCCAAGATTATACAAATTTTAAGTAGCAGAGCTGAGACTCAAACCCAGGCATCTTTGAACTCAATGCATTTACTCCATGCTCTAAAGCCCCAAAACACCTTTCTGTACGGTTTTGGCTTACGTTTCAGTCTTTGCCTCCAATCAGTGAAAAACTCAAGGGCAGAATTTATTTCTCATTCATTTTTATATCTCCAGAGTATGGAATAATGCCTGATACAGAGCAGCAACTCGATGACAGTCAAATGAAAAAAATGATAATTAATAAAGGAAGGAAGGAAGGAATTTTAAAAAGGGACATAAAAACAGAATTTCGTGTGGAAAAAGAAAGCTAATTCTGCACCAAGAATACTACCCCTGTGATTAGTTTTATGCCTCTCATTTCTATTGTAACAACATATAAGCATTTTGTGATAAGCATCATTTTTACTTTAGAATTAAATGGGACACTTTCAAAAATGGGTACTTTAGCCAGGAATGTAAATGAATGATTGAAATTCCATAATCAGAACATGACACAAACAACCAGCATATAATCATATGTTTCCTGTAATAAGCTACTTGAAGTGTTTGTTCTTAGGGTTACAATTTTGTAATCTAGACATGAGAGGAAGATCTATGCTCTTGACAACATTCAACACAGGCACTTCAACTGGCTCTGGATAAAAGACAAACCTTGCCTTTCCATCACATAGATGTTCTCTGTTCCTTATCAGTAAACAGACAGTCCTAACTGTTACCTTCACATCCTCTGCCATCCTCCTCCAGCTTCTGGCCAGCTTGACACTTGCAGTAATAACTGCCAATTGTATTACAGCACTGGTCCTGACAGCCACCATTGTCAATGGTACATTCGTTTACATCTGCAATTGAATATTTAAATAGAATTAGCCTCCCATAACTAGACACACAGGAAGACTTCTGTGGCTCACCTAAAAATGAACCATCACAGAGTGATATCATGCTTTGACTTCAAATTAAACAAGATGAAACTATAATATCTTAAATAGAGCAAATGCACTCTAATTTTGACAAAGAGGGATGAGTCATAATCTTTGGTATTTGAAGTGTTTTTGAACAGCATACTAAGGAGTTGCCTTGTCTTAGGGAATTTGGATACTTATTGTACAGATCTAGAAATTTCATATCCAAGTCATCATTTGAGAGTCAGGTTGAAAACAGAGTGAGAAACTAGTAATTCAGGACACTAGGTCAGCTGTTTGTCCATTAAATATGTTGTTAATAGCTTTCAAATAACTAATTATTGAGCACCCACCACCCATATATCTGGCATTGTGGGAGACAGTATGGGGAAGGTAAAAGGGTTTCCAATGGTTCAAACCCAGCTGGGGCTGAGGACTAAACAGAAGTGTGATTTGTGTCCATGTACTAGATGTGCACACAGCCCATTTCTAAACCTATGGCCAGAAACCATCTTTACAGTTATGGCTCAATTTCATGTATTCCCTCATCCAGTTTATAGCTGTTTAGTATTGCATTCCGTCTCTAGGTTTGATAAGTGGGCCTGTTCTGCTCAAAAGTGGCAACTCTACCACATGTTGACTAGCTGACTTCATAAAGTTTGGCCTCCTGAGAGATGTGTGGCTGAAAGAGAGGATGATGAGGGCAGGGAGGAAGTGGAGAGGGGCAGGTAAGCATGGGAGACAGAAGAGATGGACAGAGAGGAGAAGGTGAATGGATTAGTCGGAAACAGCAGAAGAAGCAGATGCAGAGAAGCTGAGTCACCCTAACTGTGGAACCATGAAAGCAGAGAACTGAAGGATAATGAGCTAACAGGCAGAGTGAACTGCAGTGTGTCTTGATTGGATATAACTGATATTGTCTGAGACATGGCTGTGCAGCTGTTGAAACTGCTCTAGGTTTTAGTTAAATTTTAAGTGTGTCATTAACACAGGTAAGTATACAAATCTTAAGTAAACATTTTGATGAGATTTCAAATACAGACTATACCAATTCAACCATACTAAAGAGAACATTTACTGGCCCCCAAGGAGCACCCTGTCTGGCTGCACTTTAATCACTATAGGTTAATTTTGTCTTTTTGAAGTATATAAGTAGAATAATAGTGTGTGGATTTTTGTGTGTCTGGCTTCTTTTATTCAGCATTCTGCTTATAACAACATCTATGCTGTTGCATATACTTGTAGTCTGTTTATTCTTACTCCTGCGTATTATTCAGTTCTATGAAAATGCCATGATTTTTATCCATTTCACAGCTGATGGGAATTTGTAAACTTTCTTAATTTTGGTTATTATAAAGAGTGCTGCTATGAACATCTTTGTACATGTCTTCAATAAATATACATATACATTTCTGTTGTATAATATATCTAGGACTGGAGCTGCTGGTTAAAGGTCTGTTACACTTTAGTAGTTATAACCAAATAGTCTTCCAAAGAGCTTATTCAATTTACACTCCCTCCAGTGATGTATATTAGACACCCGGTGCTACTCATCCTTGCCAATGTTTGGGGTATTCTGTTTTGCTTTATTTCATTTTTACTCTTCTGGGGAGTGTATAATACTATCACATTGCAATTTTAATTTGCATTTTCCTGATGATTAATTATGTGAGGCACATTTTCATGTTATTAGCCATTTGGATAACATGTTTTTATTTTGAATTGAAATATAACTGACATGATAATATAATAGTGGCAGGTGTACAACATAGTGATTCAACATTTATATACATTACAAAATGCTCACCACAATAATTGTAGTTACCTTCTTGAAGTACTTGTTCAAATATTTTGCCCATTTGTCCAATTCTTAAAATATTGATCCTTTTACTAGTAGGTGAACGCTGAACAGAAGTGGTGACAATAGTCATCCTTATTTCTAACCTCAGAAGGATAGTTTTTAATATTTCACTGAGTATGATGAGTAACATAGGTTTTTTTGATATAGGTTAGTTTTATCAGATTGTTTCATAAAATAGGTGTAAGTTTTATTTACTTATTTTTTGATTTTATAAAGATAATTATGTTTAATCTCATTAATTCTATTAAATGTGATGATTTTGGCATTCCTGAAATAATGCTGGTCATGATACACTACCATTTATATGTATTCCTCAACTTAGGTAATACCTTGTTTGGGATTTTTGTGGCTATATTTATGAGAGAGATTTGCTTGAACTGTATCTTTCTTTAATATTCTTGTTAAGTTTTGGCATCCAGGTCATCCTGGATGCACAAAACAAGTGGGGAAATTTTTCTTATTTTTCTATTCTCTGAAAGAATCTGTGAGACATTGGTGTCATTTAATACTTAAATGTTTGAAAGAGTTCATTTATGATGCCATCTAGGCCTTGAATTTGTGTGTGTTAAGGCTATTAATTACAGATTCAACTAGATATATTCATTAGATATTTAGTAGATATAAGAATATTCACATTTTCATTTAAATATGTGAATAAATTGTGTTTCAAGGAATTTGTCCATTTCATATAAATGTTTAAATAAATTATTGTTAGTTTTTTCTAATGTCTGTCCAATTTGTAGCAAGGTCCTCTTTTCTATTCCTGATATAAATAATGTGTGCTTTCTCTTTTTTTCTTAATCAGCTTTCATTATCTATCATCCATCTATCTATCTATCTACCTATTTATCTATCTATCTATCTATCTATCTATCTATCTATCTATCTATCTATCTATCTAATCTTCTTATTTTTCCAGAACAAACTTTTGGATCTGTTGATTTTTCAATATTCCACATTTTCCATTGAATTAATTGAGTGCTGTAATCTTTATCATTGCCTTCCTTCTCCTTTTTTGGAATTTCTAAAAGAAAATTCTGAAAGAAAGAAGCTCTTGTAAATTCTTGAGGTGGAAATTTAGATAATTGATTTTTAGCCATTTTTCTTTTGAAATATTTGTGGTAATCTACAAATGTACAACAAACCACTCCCCAAACTAAGTGGATTAAAAAGGCAATTTATTATTACCTTTTACATTTGTGGAGATTGAAGGGCACAGCTGGGTGGTCCTCATTTAGCATTCCATGTATGGTAGCAGTCAGGTGGTTGGTAGGGTTAGACTTCTATGTAGGCTTTTTCACTCATAAGTTAGGATTTGGGCTAAGATGGGTGGAACATCGGGGGGTGCTGGTCAGGCATCTTTCTCTCCACATGCCTGACTTTCTCACCACTTGATGGTCTCAGGGTACAGATAGTTGATGTGGTGGTTACCATACCACAGAGAGACCATTCTGAGATCCAAACAGAAGCTGCAAGGCTTCTTATGATCTAACCTTGGAAGCCACATAATATCACCTCTTAGTTGTCTATAGGTTAAAGCAGTCACAGGCCACTTAAGATCCTAAGATATAGAGAAATCCCTTACCTCAATGTGGGAACTGCAGTGTCCAGGGAAGAGAGAAATTGATGACAGCTTTCTTGGAGAGAGACTATCACATTAATATGTCACTTAAAGCTATATATTTTCCTGAAAATAAAATATTGGCTGCATCCCACAGGTTTTCATGAATTGTAATTTATCATTCAATTCACAATATTTCTTAATCTACATTAACATTTCTTGTTGGGGTTATTTAAGGTATATTTTGGGGGTTTTCTAAATATTTGAGGAGTTTCTAATCAATCATCTTATTATGAAATGCTAGATTAATTCCACTGTGGACAGAGAATATACTCTGCATGACTTCAGTTCTTCAAAATTTGTTAAGGCTTGCTTTACATTCCAGTACATGGTCAGTTTTGGTTAAAAAAAAAAAGTCTGTTTACTGGAAAATAAAGTGTATTCTGAAACTGTCAGGTGCTATGTTTTCTCTGTGTATAAATACATATAGATGTAAAATGTGTACATACATGTTTTACATGCACATATTTCAGGTATGTACAAACGTGTATTAGATTGTTTGTTATGAATTTTTTTCATATCTTTATATCCTTGAGGGTTTTTTAACATGCTTTTTTATCAGTTAGTGAAACATAACAGAATCTATTTTTTAATCTGATTTTATATTTTCCCTTTTATGACTGCAATTTTTGTTTTATTTCCTTTGAAGCTGTATTGTAAGTGACATACAAATTCAGAATTGCCACATATTCCTAGCAGATTAACCCTTCATCACTTTAAAGTGTTCCTTTTTAGATCTACCTATACATCTATTGTTAAAGTTGAGATTTTATGATATTAGTATAGCTGCATCAGTTTTATTTAGGTTTGTGTTTGCACGACATTTTGTCCTCCAAATGTTAACCTTTTTTATATTCATATATTTGAGAAACTATGTCTATATATCTATACCCACTTATTTGTGTTATTTGAAATATTCTAACATCTTTAACTTATGGCTTATATCATTAGCTTTTCATGTAATTTTTGATATATTCACATTTGGATGAAATTTATCATTTTACTGTTTTTCTAAATTTCCATATATTTTGTTATTTTTACTCTGCACTCGTGTATTCTTTTAAAGTACTTTTTTAGAGTTCTACTTGGAGTCCTTATTATATTGTCAGTTCTTTTATTATTCTTTTAGTGGTTACTCGATATTACAACATCTATTATTAAAGTCTAATATAAATTAATACTTCCCCAACAATGTTAGAAACTTATTCTTTAACTCCCTTTATGCTTTTCCAGCATTTTATATTATTGTTATCATGTATTTTAATTTCAGATATATAGACCCCATAAGACTTCATTGTTATTATTTTATATAGTCAATGGTAACTTAGGTTTACCCATATATTTACCTTTTCTGATAGTCATTACTGTTTCTTGCATTTCTGTGCTTCATTCTGAAACAATGTTCCTCTGCCTGAAAACTGCTTTAGTATTTCTTTTCCTATGGATCTGCTGGCAACATTTTTTTATTTTAAGATTTTGCCAGGAAATGACATTCTTTCACCTTAATTTTTAAATAAACTGAAACGTTTTAGAAGAGTTTCAGATTTACAGAAAAATAGCAAAGATAGTACAGAGTTCCCACAGAGCCTAAATATTCCATATTCTGCTATTACAAATATCTTACATGAGCATGGCACATTTGTTATGATTAATGGGCCAATATTGATACACTAAGTACATACTTTACTCAGACTTCCTTAATTTTTACCTAATGTCCTTTCCCTTCTCCGGGATCCTGCCCACAGTACTGGAGTCACCAGGTCTCCATAGGCTCTACTTGGTGATGACAGCTTCTTAGACTCTCCTTGCATTTGGTAACCTTGACTGTTTTGATAAGTACAGGTCAGGCTGTTTATAGAATACCTCTTCAATTTGGATTTTTATGACATTTTTATTATTATCCTGGGATTATGTGTGTTGAGGAGGAAGACCACAGGTGTAAAATTCCATTTCATGACATCGTATTAAAGTACATCCTATCAACATGAAGCAGCACTGTTGATGTCAACCTTGATCCCCATGCTGAAGGAGCAGTTTGTCAGGTCTCTCTGCTGTAAGCTCCTAGTTCTTCTCTCTTTCCATATGGTATTCTTTGAAATGAAGTCCTATTTACTGCCCACACTTAAGGAGTGGCAAGTCATGCTCCACCCTGTTTTTGAGGGTGGGGTAGCTACATAAATTATTTGGAACTCTTCTGTACGGATTTGCCTATTCTCCTGCATTTATTATATCTTCATTTTTTGAAGAATATTTCCCACAGAGTAGAATTCTAGGTTGGCATTTGTTAAAGCATTTCAAAAGTGACAGTCCATTGTTTAAATTTCCTTTTGAATATAATGTGACATTTCTCTTTGTCTGCTTTTAAGATTTTCTCTTTGTCCTTGTTCCTCATGTTTTATATGTTAAGTTTTGGTGCTTGCTTGTAGTTTTCTTCTTTGGAGTCTATAGTACATCTCAATTCTGTGGTCTGATGTCTTTCTTTCAGTTTTAGAGAAATAGTTTCCATTATTATCTGTTCACATATTGCTTTGGCCCCATTTTCTTGTTCCTTTCTTTCTAGTACTCTGTAATGCACATTTGTGAGAACTTTTATCCATACACATCATGTGTCATGCTTTTTTCTGTTTATTATCTCTTTCCTTTCTTTGCTTTGGTCTAGGTATATTCTACGGAGCTGCTTCCAGGTTGTCAATTATACAAACAGCTGTTTATAATATATCATTACTCCATCTCATCAGTCCCAATTAAAGTTAGTGTCTTTTTCATTTCTACTATTTACAGTTGCTTCTCTTCATAAATTGTATTTCTGAGGTGAATTTTCCATCTTGTCATCAGTTTTCTCATTTTTATAAATCCACTTGTCTTAGACTTGCTTTCTGATATTGAAACTGGACCATGTGAACATTTCTTCTGTGCCAGATGGTGCAGTGTTGAACCTTCTAAGTGGAGGACACAGGAGCAGCGCTGCAAGAAGGGACTTAATGTTTCAATACCAGTGCTTTCTGTTTTACAGGCAGGTAGAGAGTGGCTGCCAGCAGGCTGCTTCCTTGTCAGCAGAAAGCTTCTTCTCCAGCAAGAACCTACCCTGCCGGTGGTGTATAGGACCCTAGTGGTGCCTACCTTTCAGACAGTCTCACCAGCACCCCACAGGCAGCTTCTCAGTGAACCTCACTGCCACTCCAGCGGACAGATTCCTGCCCACCATCCCTGGCCAGCAACACACCTCAGTGAACTTTTATGCCACCCAGTGTGCCACAGCCACATGCTCTCCTACGAGATCTGAATTTCTAGCTTGGGCAGTTGGCATTTGGGAGAACCTTCCAAGTTTGTTCCTTTCTTGGGTATTCTCCTTTAGTCCTACATATGGTGGCTGCTTCTTACATCTGTCATTCCTGTATTCATTAGCATTCTCTCTACTCCTCTTTGTACTTACTTTATCTCCAGTTTCTGATTAATAAATCAAATCCTTGATTCAGATATACCTTTTCTCCAGTCTCCTGATCCCACAAATTTTGGCTTCCACAATAGCTCTGAATTCCAATTTGTATCTCTCCAGCTCTGTTTAATTTTTTCCCTATTAGCAGCTACTTCTTCTCACCCTTTTAACCTGTTCTTTTATGCTACTTTTGAATCAATCCCTTGAGGGGAAAACTCACCTCATTGATTTTCCTGGCTGCCATGGTATTTTTGATGTCTTCAGATGAGTGATTTTTGTATTACATGAAACTTTTCCGGTTGTTCTCAGCAAGAGAATTGGTCTGCTAGACCACCGGAACCAGTAAAAGAGTGCCTACTTCACTTTCATGAATACAAAATATTCTTGCTGGAGAAGAATAATATGCCTATGCATATATAAACATTTATAACAACTTCAGTGTTCAACCACAAGGGAAAACTAAGTAAACACATCACTTCAATGCAGTCATTCTAAGTTGTGATTATGATGGCTATAAAACAACATGGAAATGGTCATGTTGAAATAGATTACAAACTGTTTCTGTGTTTTAGTTTTAACTATAAAAGCCCATCTGTTGTTGTGGAAAAACAGTGGACAAATTGAAAAAATTTTTTTAATTAAACAATTTTACATGTAATGGTGGTGGAGTTGTGTCTTTTAAAGTTTTAACTTTAATTGTAATATTGCTTGTACCATAATTATATTTTAAAAAAGCAGGACTGAGATTTCTGACAGGTAATGAAAAAGGATAATAAAACAATGGCTTATGTAATTTTCAGTGACTGTTCCAAGGGAAACATTTGTTTTTCAGGAGGGACACATTTTTGCTGGCATTCAATTCTTACAGAAATTAGTTACATGAGTTTTGAATAATCAGGGTCATTGGATAAAACAATGACAAGGTTTTCAATAGAGGTTTTCAAAAATTGCCAAAATAACCTTCATTAATTTTTGACTAATATTGACTTGCACTAAAAGTTAAGACCTTGTGTAACAACATATTACAGAAAAGTTACATCAGTGGAAAGCCAGATTCATATGACTTAGTCAAATTGCCTCTGCCTGGTTTTACCTGAAATACAGATTTTTTTTGAAGGAAAGTAATGTTTGGTTTGCATAGTCCTGAAGAGAGCTTTGAGAAAAAATTTATGCTCTTTGAAGCAAACTCTTACTTTCTTCACCTTTTCCAGCTCACTACAGTCTTTGCAACCTATTCCTTCTCACTGCACAGCCTCACTCGTTCATTGTATTTGACTGGCTCTGGAGGCATCTCACAGTACTCTCCCTGGTCTGACAGACTTGCCTTCAAATTCTTAAGGATTCATGGAAGGCCTGGGTTGGGATGGAGAGGAGGATGGGGAGGACACCTCTAACTTAGTAAGTGAAAAATTGCTTTTAAATACTGGCAGTTTTCAACTTAAAATGTATTTGAATAAAGTCATTATTTTGCTACTAGAAATACTCAAAATTCCCTTCCTTAGACTGCTACATCCTTATGGGGGAGATACAGGCAAGGCCTTACTCCTACAGACTGTAAATGAGTATATCCATATGAAATAATATGAGAGAAAGCTGTCAGTAAAGATACCCAGTTTTGATTCTGAAATATTAAAATAGTGAATATCATATGTAAGGATCCCTTTTCACACACATATTTATTTACCTTAAATACCAAGGTTATATGTATTATTAACAAATGTCAAACCAAAGTTGGCTCTTCAGAAATTTCATAGACAAACTGATAAGATGGGACTTACACACTGGTAGAAGTGAAGAAATAAAAAACAATTTGATATTTTGTTGGTCAAAATGAATAGGGTATAAAAATGACAAAAAAGGATTTAAAATCTCTTCTGCTCAGGATGAATTTTACTAGCACACAAAAGAGTGAAAGATATTTTATAAGTATGTTTTATATGTTTGAAACTAAAATAACACTAGAAGTAGAAAGCATAAATGAAAAGGCTGACAGATTTTCCCATGTAAACTCTAAAATCTCCTATTCAGAAAAACCAAAGTAAAAGGCAAATAAGAAATGAACAAAACAACATTGACACATATAAGGCAAAGGATAGAAACATTTAATGTATGAAATATAGTTAACATAAATCAAAAGGAAAAAAACTCTCACAAACAGAAATTTGGTCTAATGAAATGAAATTTATAGAAAAAAATTCAGAAATACAAATATCCACTAAAGATCAAATGTAGTTAGACCTAACTGGTGATTAAGAAATTAAAACTAAAATAAAATGAATGCTATTCTTTCTCTATCAGATTCACACAAAGATTAAAATCAATGCTAATGTGTGCAGGGGTTGTAAGGGGGTGACAAAAGGAGCATATCACATACTGGTAGGAAGAGTACAATGGGAAAACACTTTCTGAGGTGCAAATGGACACAAAAATCAGAACACATATATACTTTTCTACACAGCAATTCTACTTTCAAGAATATACCCTAATGAGATAATCACAAGCGTCCATGATGATATATGTATTGTTTAATACCAGAGAAGGAAGATGGGGACTAAAGATCAAATAGTAGAATTTTAAGTAAAATATAATACATCCAAACAAAGGACCACTATATAATAATTAATATCACATTCCAGAAGAATAATTATTCACCTTTGCAAATGTCATCACATTTTAGGGGTGTGTATACTTAGATGCACATTTACAACAGTAACTCCATACATATCTACTTATCTATCAATATATCTTAGAAAAAAATGTAAGGACATACTGAAATAGGCTAACAGGACCTAAGTTTGGACACAGTGATTATGGATAATTTTTGTTTTGCTGGTCTCACTTGCTTCTCACCTTCTTTGCAATGAGAAACTTTGAGAAAAACAGTACAATACATTTTTTTTAAAAATTAAAAATTAAGGCTAAAAGGTTCCTACCAACTCCTTTTCCTTTTTATATACTCTCTGCTGTGGTATACAATTATATCACTTTTAGTGTATTCACTTGAATTTTAGAATACTTAAGGTGCTTTTTTAAAATGAATATTCTTACTATGTTGCTTCATAAAGAGCTTAAAGCCACTCAATGATACAGAATGTCTGCATTCTATCCAGTCCATTTCCCATGGACAGCTGCATCATCCCATTAGTTGGATGCTCCATATTTGAGAAAGCAACAATGTATGTGAAAGTTTCTGACCTCTAGAGAAAACTTCACAGTCAAACGATAAGGAAAGCCATCTACAATACCCTCAATAGAAGTCATGTAAGAGACCAAGTAGTCTCGTGAAAATTGGATCCATGCTTACGTACTGAAGATTCAGTGAAAGGAGGGGCTGTCACACTGTACATACAGCAAAAGCCTCCTGCCACATCTAGTGCAGAAACTGTTTAGAGACAACTGAATGTAATAGGCAGGCAACTTCCCTAGGTAGGAAACAACTCCAAAGGGAATGGCTTTTATCTGGCTTAAATGTTGATGTGTCAGGGCACAGATGAAAAGAGCTCTCCTTTATGAAATACTTTTACTAACTTCACAGTTCCTAATGTTGTCATCTATACAGTAAAGAAAAAGAAAGTAATTACTTTATAAGGCTTTTGTGAGAATGAATCAAATTATGTAATACATTAAAAATTCTTAGCCAGTTTCTAGCATAAAGCTCTATAAATAGTTATTATTATTATTATTATTAAATTATTTAAACATTAGCTTTATTTTCACATTTGAGAAATCAAACCTGGTTCATAGAAAGCATTCTCAACTACTTTCTTGTTTAATTCATATTGAACATGAATTCAGTTTCAATATAGATGGAATTATAAATTTATAGTAGAATATGCCACATTTCTAGTTCTCCAATGCAGAAAGCTCAAAAACAATTTTGCTTTTCCTCTAATAACACTATTTTCAAGCAACCTGGGTGCACTATGAACAATTTGAGATATTTTAAAAGTTGGCTGAATAATCTAACCAAATAATAAACCTTATTACTAGCAATTGTTCACCAGTCAGTTACATATTGACATTAATAAATTAAAATTTAAAACATGCATTTCCACTATTGTTGTTTTCTGCTTTTCTTTTAAAAGTAAGAAAAAGCAGGCCACATTTGTGGCCTCAGATATCAGAAAAAAGTAAGTACATAAATATAAAGTTATTATTATAAACTTAAAATCAGTGTTCATCAGTAAAAAATTTGAAAGGCATTGGTTTTGAAGATGGTTCTGAAAACCAAGTCAGTATTTGGGATTTTAAATTGCAGTTTTATAAGATACTCACTGCATGATAGATTTCAGGCTGTTTCATGTGTCCAATGTCATTCAAGGTTGCAAATAAATTTGGCCTTTCAAAAGCAAGATGAATGACAAAAATTCTCTGACATACAGCCAGTCTTCCAGGTTAGGCATGACCAAAGTTCAATGATATCATCAAGGCTATCAATCCATCTGTAATGACATACTGCAGTCTCTTCAAGAATTAAATATGATGTTTGCAGGAGCAGTGTTGCATTTCTGGTTGTAGGACAAATACAACGGCCTGCAAACACATAAAAGGACTGTTCAATTAGCTATAAAAATAAGATACTAATTTCTACTTTTAAACAAAATTTGTGAATTTGGGATCCTTATATTTGATAATTTTCAGAAAATATTTTTCTATTCTAAAATTGTGTGATCCATTTAGTCTGTATTTGTATAGTTTTAATAATAGCTTTTACTGCTTTCAGGAACAGAGAAATACTGAACAGCATGGTCATAGTGCAGTGTAAAGAGGCAAAATTAGAAGTATTTTAATTTTACTCACATCTTTTGCTAAACTAAATGCAATTGACCCAATTTAGCATGTGTATTTTTGTTTTTAAATGATTTTGTGTTTGCGTTGTGGAAATTACCCAAAAAATGTACATACATCTTATGTATCATAGTCATTTTCAAATCAGTAGGTTTCATTAAGTGATAACCTAAACATCTTACTACAATTAGCTTTTACAGCAAATCAGTTCATTTCTCTTTAGATCCCAGACTTAATATAATTCTCTATAGGGTAAGGTAAGATAGGGCACTAATCAACATCTCTGGAAAATTCATACATGCCCAAACTGTAATTAGAGAATGCATTTAAACAATATGCTGGGTCTTTATGACCTCATTTTGAGATTATAGAATTATACCTGATGTATACTAACAATATTTCTATTATGAAGAACTTAAGATAATTTCAATAGAATAACTTCTATACATGGTTTTAATTCTAGGATTTCCTTAAAATTGTGTAAATATGGTTTCATTTCAAGACTTGAGCAAGTTTTTATATTCCTTGTCATGAGGGAACAAACAAAGAACCTCAAAACAAACATCTTGAGCTTCATGAGTCTTCTGAGGCCTCACCAAATTCCTTCTTGTCCTCATTACTTGGTGGTGGAGAGGAGAAAGGGGGACTGTGGAAAGGTGTTAGACTCCTTGAGGAAGTATCAAAGGAGATCATTCCTTACGAGCCAATCACTTCATTCCTTAAATGGTCACTGAACAAGGAGAGAGAACCAATCACAACTCCATGGCAATGGAATACTGAACTTCAGGCTTAGAGGATCTAGGTTTGAATCCTAGTTCCACCATCATGTGAGATGCTGTGTGATGTACTGCACATCTGTGAATCTTGTCTTACTCATTTGAAAAAGAATATGATGATACTTCATGGAAACACTGTAAGTAATTCCCATGAAAATGCCTTGTAAATTTTGAGGCCCAACATAAATGTCCTCTCATTCACTAAATATAAATGTACTTTTTCTTTCCTATTTCTACTAAGTGATATTTTAAAAAGATTCAGCAGAAATTCATCTAACAAAAAGGATTGTGGAAAAAACAAGTTCCATTTTGATAGGAAAAAATTTGCATTAAGAAATGGCTACTTCAAATAAGAAAAACCAGAGGCACAGAAAAAAGAGTCACTATAATAGAGTGCATTCATTTAATACAGCCAGCATTTCTTGGGTTATGTTTACTTTTACATAATTTTTCAAAAGGTGAAAAAATACTAAAACTAAAGTTATACTGACTTAGAGTATATGTCATAGCTCACTATATTTGTAATAAATCAGTCATTAAATAACTCTAAAATTATCACCTTCCTACTATATATAGGCCTTATATATTAATAATTAGAATTTGTTTGAAATATTTAGTATTTGTAAAGCTATTTTTAACTGATGTCTTCAATTGAAACTAATAATCACATACTAACTATATCGACATGGTCAAGATTATTGTTGGTATTTGGACTGAATCTAACATCGGATCATTTGCTTACTTGGGTAATTCATTTATCCTCTCTACTCTTTGGTTTTCTCATCTGTAAAAAGAGGGAATTAGTATTAGCCCCACAGGTGTATTATAAGATTAAATGAATTGTTACATGTACAATGAATGGAACCATTAGTCACATCTTAAGAATGGCCTATTATTAACATTTTTATTATTATTTCCCAAATGTTAGTTACAAATAACATTTGCTCTCTTTCTCTTCTCTTTTTTTTTTTGTCCTGTTCATAGCAAGGTAACCTTCCAAGCATAAGTGCTTTGAAATCAAATTCTTAATGCAATTTACATTTTATTCTTACCAAAGAGTTGCAAAAAAATAGCTCCACTGTGTGACACTGTGGAAAGTTGCAGGTTTGTTGAATACACAGTCTTACTGAATTATCAGTTCTTGTCCATGAAGGCAAAAAGTCACAGACAAGTCCACAACACAATAAATAAGAACTGATCTGCTCTTTTGGGCTATATTTCTCTTATCAACAACACAAGTTAGAAATGATTAATAATTATGATTAATAATTATGTATTCTTTCAAATAATTAATATTTGAATATTTGTATTATACTTTCACAATCAGAGAGTTACATCTGTACTTCAAAAATCAAGGGAGTACAGCATAACTGATTACTAATAAAGTAGAATTTAACTTTTTGAATTGAGGTAGCCATGGTTGAGAAACTTGTATTCCAGAGGAGTATTAAGAAATCACCCGAGCCTCTGTAGCCTGAAGTATCTTTTAGCTGGAAATTCAAACCATTGTATCATATAAGGGACAATGGTAGGAACAGATGTCACACTGAAGCTAGTAATGTTTGCTTTACTCATAACATTTGATCTATCTTCCATGATGTCAAGAGGGTAAATTTTAAGGCAGTTGTTCATTTACTTATGAAGTGCAAGCCCCACCATGACCTAGAAATCTTCCCAGTCCGAGGTATGACAAGTCCTGCTAATTTCTCGACTGCAAACTCAACTATTGACTTACATTTCAAAAATGAGGAGACTGAGGTTCTGAGAGATTATAGTAATTCCTTTTTAAACAACTTTATTGAGATATCTTTGGCATATAAAAATTGTATATACTTAAGGTATTAAGTATGTTTAGATATATGTATACAGATCTCTAATGTTTATATTGATGTTTAGACATATGTACACATTGTGCAAAGATCACCAAAATCAAGATAAGTTATTCATAGCCTCTATATAGTTATCAGTGTGTGTGAATGTAGGTGTGTGTGTTAAGAAGATTTAATATATAAGGAACTCATACAACTCAACAGCAAAAAAACAAAAATTAAAAATGGTCAAAGGCACCACAGAAATATAAAGAATTATTAGAGAATAGGATGAAAAATTACATGCTAATAAATTGAATAATATAGAAGAAACAGACAACTTTCTAGGAAAATACAACCTTTCAAGACTGACCCAGGAAGAAACAGAAAATCTGAACAGACCAATTACCAGCAATGAAACTGAATTGGTAATCAAAAAACTACTCAAGAACAAAACTCCAGGACTAAATGGCTTCACTGCTGAATTTTATCAGACATTTAGAGAAGACCTAATACCCATCTTCCTTAAAGTTTTCCAAAAAGTAGAAGAGGAGGCATTTGTGGAGTATAACAATGAAGCAAAACTGATGAAACAAAATAGCAGCAGACTCAGAGATTCCTAGAAGGGACTAATGGTTGCCAAAGGGGAAGGGTGTGGGAAGGTGGGTGGGGAGGGAAGGAGAAGGGGATTGAGGGGTATTATGTTTAGTACACGTGGTGAGGGGGGATCACGAGGAGAACAGTGTAGCACAGAGAAGGCACATAGTGGACCTGTGGCATCTTGCTGCACTGATGGACAGTGACTGCAGTGGGGTATGGGTGGGGACTGGATAACATGGGTAAATGTAGTAACCACATTGTTTTTTCATGTGAAACCTTCATAAGAGTGTATATCAATCATACCTTAATTAAATTTAACAAAAGAAAAAAAAGTAGAAGAGGAGGGAATACTTCCAAACTCATTCCATGAAGCCAGCATCACCCTAATACAAAAACCAGGCAAAGATACCACAAAAAAAGAAAATTACAGATCAATATTCCTGATAAACATAGATGCAAAAACACTCAACAAAATATTAGCAAACCGAATTCAAAAATACATCAAAAAGATCATCCATCATGATCAAGTAGGATTTATTCCAGGGATACAAGGGTGGTACAATATTAGAAAATCCATCAAAATCATCCACCACATCAACAAAAAGGACAAAATTCACATGATCATCTACACAGATGTTGAAAAAACATTTGACAAAATTCAACATCCATTAATAATAAAAACTCTCAACAAAATTAGTATAGAGGGCAAATACCTCAACATAATAAAGGACAAATACAACAAACCCACAGCCAACATCATACTTAACAGTGAAACTGAAAGCCTTTCCTTTATGATCAGGAACAAGACAAGGATGACCACTTTCCCCGCTTTTATTCAACATAGTACTGGAGGTCCTAGCCATGGCAGTCAGACAACACAAAGAAATAAAAGGCATCCAGATCAACAAGGAACAAGTTAAACTGTCACTGTTTGCAGATGACATCATATTATACACAAAATACCCTAAAGAATCCACCCCAAAACTACTAGAACTAATAACTGAATTCAGCAAAGTTGAAGGATACATTAATACACAGAAATCTATATACTATATACTAATTCCTATATACTATATTCCTATAATATTCCTATATACTAATGATCAACTAGCAGAACGAGAAATCAGGAAAACAATTCCATTCACAATTGCATCAAAAAGAATAAAATACCTAGGAATAAACCTAACCAAGGAAGTGAAAGACCTATATCCTGAAAACTACAAGACACTCTTGAGAGAAATCAAAACAGACTTCAATAAAATAAAATACATCCCATGCTCATGGGTAGTAAGAATTAATATTGTCAAAATGGCCAGCTTGCTTAAAGTAATCTACAGATTCAATGCAATCCCTCTCAAAATACCAACAGCATTCTTTGATGAACTAGAACAAATAGTTCTAAAATTCATATGGAACCCCAAACAGCCAAAACAATCCTGAGAAGAATAATGTGGGGGGGATTACACTCCCCAATTTTAAGCTCTACTACAAAGCCACAGTAATCAAGACAATTTGGTACTGGCACAAGAACCGGCCTATAGATCAGTGAAATAGAACTGAGAGTTCAGTTATAAACCTAGACATATATGGCCAATTAATATATGACAAAGGAGCCATGGACATACAATGGAGAAAGGACAGCCTCTTCAACAACTGATGTTGGCAAAACTGGACAGCTACATGCAAGAGAATGAAACTGGATTACTGTCTAACTCCATACACAAAAGTAAACTCAAAATGGATGAAAGACCTGAATGTAAGTCATGAAACCATAAAACTCTTAGAAGAAAACACAGGCAAAAATCTCTTGAATATAAATATGAGCAACTTTTTCATGAAAATATCTCCTCGGGCAAGGGAAACAAAAGCAAAATGAACAAGTGGGACTACATAAAAGTAAAAAGCTTCTGTACGGCAAAGGACATTATCAGTAGAACAAAAAGGCATCCTACAGTACGGGAGAATATACTTGTAAATGACATATCCGATAAGGCACTGACATCCAACCTATATAGAGCTCCCATGCTTCAACACGCAAAAAGCAAATGACCCAATTAAAAAATGTGCAGAGGATCTGAACAGACACTTCTCCAAAGAAGAAATTCAGATGGCCAATAGGCACATGAAAAGATGCCCCACATCACTAATCATCAGAGAAATGCAAATTAAAACCACAATGAGATATCACCTCACACCAGTTAGGGTGGCCAACATCCAAAAGACAGGCAACAACAAATGCTGGCAAGGGATGTGGAGAAAGTGGAACCCTCCTACACTGCTGGTGGGAATGTAAATCATTTCAACCATTGTGGAAAGCAATATGGAGGATCCTCAAAAAACTCAAAATAGAAATACCATTTGGCCCAGGATATTCCACTCTTAGGAATTTACCCAAAGAAAATAAGATCACAGATTCAAAAAGACATATGCACCCTTATGTTTATAACAGCACTATATACAGTAGCCAAGAAATGGAAGCAACCTAAGTGTCCATCAGTAGATGAATGGATAAAGATGTGGTACATATACACAATGGAATACTATTCAGACATAAGAAGAAAACAAATTCTACCATTTGCAACAACATGGATGGAGCTAGAGGGTATTATGCTCAGTGAAAAAAACCAGGTGGAGAAAGATAAGTATCAAATGGTTTCCCTCATTTGTGGAGTATAACAACGAAGCAAAAACTGAAGGAACAAAAACAGCAGCAGACTCACAGACTCCAAGAAGGGACTAGTGGTTACCAAAGGAAAAGGAACTGGGGATGGTGGGTGGGGAGGGAGAGAGAAGAGGATTAAGGGGTATTATGATGAGCACACATAATATCGGGGGGGACACGGGGAATGCAGTATAGCACAGAGAAATAGTGACTCTATAGCATCTTACTGTGCTGATGGACAGTGACTGTTATGGGGCATGTGGTGGGGACTTGATAATAGGGGGGAATGTAGTAACCACAATGTTGCTCATGTGAAACCTGAGCATAAGATTGTATATCAGTGATACCATAACAAAAAAAAATGGTCAAGGGATCTAAATGACATTTCTCAAAAGAAAACATACAAATGATCAACAGGTACATAAAAAGATGTTCAATATCACTAATCATCAGGGAAATACAAATCAAAACTATAATGAAATATCACCTCACCCCTGTTGGAATGGCTACTATCAAAAAAATAATAGCAAGTGTTGGTGATGATGTGGAGAAAAGGGAACCCTTGTACATTGTTAGGGAAATATAAATTGGTATAGCTGTTGTGGAGAACAGTATGGAGGGTCCTCAAAAAATAAAATATACACTGCAATATGATCCAGTAATACCACTTCTGGGTATATATCAAAGGAAATCAACATGGATCTCAAAGAGATATCTGCACTCTTATGTTCACTGCAACATTGTTTACAATAGTCATGACATGGACAACCTAAATGTTTATCAACACAGAGATGGATAAAAACAGATAAAGAAAATGTGTGTGTGTGTGTATTATTAATTCTTAAAAAATAAGAAATCCTGCCATTTGCAACAATATGGATGAAATTGGAGGATATTATGCCGGGTGAAATGAGTGAGACACAGAAAGACAAATACTGCAAGATCTCACTTTTATGTGGAATCTTAAATAATCGAATTCATAGAGAGAGTAGAATGGTAGTTGGTTGCCAAAGGTAGAGGGGAGTGGGAAATGAGGAGATGTTGGTCAAAGAGCATAAAGTTTCGGTTATGTAAGATGAATGGTTTCTGGAGATCTAATGCACAGCGTGATGGAGACAATTAACAACACTGTATTGTTTAGTCATTCTTTCACTTAGTGAATATTAATGGAATGTCTTCTTTATGCTGGGCCCAGAGGATCCAACAATAAAATCCATTGTTGTTTTTAAAGAAAGGCCTCACTCCCATGCTTAGTAAGCTTACTGACTAGTGCAGGAAATGCAATTCAATTAGTTGCTGTAAATTAACTAAAGGCAAGATTGAAACTCAAGCTCACTGAAATCCCAAGTTTCTGGCTCCAGAGAAGTTTGAGTCTTCTCTAATGCAAGCCACCTATTCAGAAATTTCCCCATTAAATTAACTCTGTTCCTCCCCTAACCCCCATCTAAACTGCCATATCATTTTAATATGGTTGGAAGTCCTTGCTCATGGAAGTCATTGCTCATGGAAGTCATTGCTCATGGCATCAGATGATGCAACATATATCTACCTAATCATTGGACAGTCAGCTATTACAATTATGACAGCTGATATATTTATGATCCTATTAAACATTGTGTTCTTCCTCCTTCATTTAATTTTCAACCATAAAAGAGAAAGCTCTCTATGTAAAAACATTTCTTGCCCCTCAGAATACTGATTTGAAGGAGAGGTTTTTGCAACACTTTCATGAATCATGGAGGTTTTGCTTAAACCTGAAGGAATGCCCATAAATCTTTTCAGGTTTTATTTTCTGGCATAAGAGCAAAAGTGGCTCTAGAGTCAGGGTGGGTTAAACTTCTGGCTCTACTAATTATTAGCTGTATCACTGTTCCCAATAGTGTTGCTGTGTAACAAATCACTCACAAATTAGTAGTTTAAAAACAATTATTTTGTTGTTTCACAGTTTCAGTGGGTCAGGAAGTTGGCACAGGCCTGGCTAGGCAGCACTGGCTCCAGGTCTCTCATGCAGCTGCACTCAGACAGTGCAACTGGAACTAGATGGGAAGAGGGGGACTAGAGCTGCTAGGGGCAGGCCAGGCAGCATTCTCTTGCTCTCTCTCTCATTCTCTCCTTATAATCTCAAGCTTCCCCAGGTGGCCTCTCTTTTGGGCTACTTCTCCTTACTCAAAGCATGATGGCCTTCAGGGCTGTTGGACTGACCACATGGCAGCTCAGAGCTCCAGCACAGGTGTTCCAGTGATCAAGGCATATCTTGTATCTTCCCTCCTAGCCTAGCCTTGGAAGTCACTCAGCATCACATCTGCCACATTCTATTGGTTTCATGTAAGTTCCAAACCCATCCAGATTCAAGCAGAGGAATTAGATTTCCCTTCCTAATGTGGAAATGGCAAGGTTTGAGAAGAACACATGGAAAGGAAGATATTACTATGGCCATCTTTGGAAAATACAATCTGCCACTGTGTCCTTGGACAAGCCAGCTAACTTTTCTGTCCCTCAGTTTCCTTACCTATAAAGTATGAATAACATGTGACACTTCATAGAAGTCTTGAGGTTTAAAGGCGTTAATTTAGTTTAAGCCATTAGAACAGTGCATAGCACACAGAAAGTCATTCCATAATTCTATTCTTTAAACTGAATTTATATTTCACTACTATCTTCATATCTCAGCACAGCTATCACCTCTTCTGTGGAGCTGTCCCTATTATTCTCATGAAATGAAAAAGAGAAATTTTTCATTCCCTCTTCAAGCTTACCATGGCTATGGCTCTGCAGTTAACTCTTTCCTGAGACACCTTTTCAGACTGTTTTGCAATAACAAGGGCCTACCTCCTCCACATACCAAGAACTTCAGGAGCAGGAAACAAAACGGTTGCTCAGCAACCAAGGATTGTTTATTAAGGGATGGCTCAGGCCGCAGTACAGACACAAACAGCAGCCATGAAAATGGTGAAAGATTAAGGAAGATGGTAAAAACAAGTTAGGATAATAAAAAATACAGAAGGTAGGATATACATGGATAATGAATATATGACTTCCACTTAGGTTTACTCTTCTCTTGAAACTTAAAGGTTACAACTGGCTTAATAAGGGGCTGTAGAAGATGAGACTTTCAGATAAGAAAACAGAGCAGTGAGGGAATATTGGCCTCAAGTTAACATCTAGAAAGTATATTAAATTTGTTTTAATAGACTAGCTAAAATTTAACGAGCTCTCCTATCACTGTGATTTAGCTTTTAAAGTGTCCAGAATTAAAAACATTCACAGAGAGGAAACTAAATTTGAGAATAAACATAAGCTTTGAACCTGTAAATGATGTAACTCTGCGGCATTCTATTCCTTCTAGAAATCAATATAAATGCCAATCCAATACAACACACATATCTGTCCTCAAGTATCATATAGAAATCTACAAGATCTTTCATAACAAGAAAGATTGCCAATTCCTTTTACCAACAAGAAAGCACCTGTTAATCATAGGACAGCTCTGTAAAAACATAAGTAGGAAGTTGTCTCCTGCAGCAAGAGTAATCATTTAAATTCAATAAAAAAGAAAATCATGGAACATTAAAATTTCAAGTCACTTGTGAATAATATAGCCCTAGAATTTTCTTCTTTTCTCCAGAACCTAGAGATGTTTAAAAATGAATTTTGCCATTGAACTCTGGGAATGTCAGATCTCAGAAACACCAGATGAAGAAACTCTAATTAGCTATTATGAATGTTGATTATAGAGCATGGATATAACAATGATTACAAAAGAAAAAAGAGGTGATACATCAGTCCCACATATTGAGTGTGGTTGTGTAATTAGAAAAATTTAATCACAGCAGGCAAATGTGATATATTTGTATTTGTATCGTTTTGTGAATTCACAGGCAGAACTGTCCTCAGAAAATACAAAAAGGAATAAAAACATTCCTATTTTATATGCTTTATCCCTAAACCATTTAATTCACACAGGACTCTTTTTCTTGGTCTTTTTCCTCCTCCTCACACCCCACAGAAAACCCACTTGTTTTTCAGCAAAATACTCGATGCTGTTACCTCTTTAGGGTGTTCTTTTCAGAATGTCCATAGCTCACTAGGATTAATAGAAGATACATGTATGTTCATAGGGAAAAATAGGCCCTGTTTTATATGAAATAGTTGATTTTAAAGTTATGGTCCCTCATTTGAGTTTCTAAAGGGAACCAAATAAAACAGCTGTGCCTAAAGATGCAGCCACGAGCAGAACCAACCTTCTCAGGTTGTCATCAGCCTGAGCTCTGCTGGTTCATGAATAAATCTCCAACTATATAAGAAGTCACTCGGCCTGCTAACTCCCCAGAAGATTCAGTAACCTGTTAGGAGGTCACGGACTTTATCTCAAACAAGAGTCTGTCTTGCAGCTGCTGTCTTTTGATTTCCTGATTAAGTGATGGATGAGAAGAAGAGGTCACTCAGGCAGTACAGAACCAAAAAAAAAGAACCTTACAGAAACAGAAACCTTGGCTGGCACACAATTTCCAGCAAGAAATTTCTGCTTTGCACTGATTACTCAGAAAGCCTCTTCCCCAAGCAAATCTTTTCCAGTTTTTTTTTCTTTTTTTGGATAATGTTCTATAATTAGGTGTTTCTGCTGGAATTATGAACAAACATTAAAAAGCTGTTCTTGTAATACATTTTCAAAGGTATCTGAGTTATCACTGGTGATGTTAGAATAAGACATGATTTATCATTATGACAATATACCTGTTTGTCTTGGAAACTCCACCTAAGTACAGTAGTCCACCCTTATGCCCAGAAGATATGTTCCCAGACCCTCAGCAGATGTCTGAAACTATGTATAGTACCAAACCCTATGTATGCTATCCGTTTTCCTATACATGCAAACCTATGATCAAGTTTAATCTATAAACGATGTACAGTAAGGGATTAACAATAACTGCTGATAAAATGGAACAATTAAAACAACACACTGTAATAACAGTTATGTGAACGTGGACCCTCTCTTTTTTAAAATATCTTATTGTCTTGTACTCACTCTTCTTGTGATGATGTGAAATCATGAAAGGCCTGTGTGATCAGAAGAGAAGTGACAACACAGGTATTGTCATCAGCTTCAGCTACCATTGTCCTTCTGCCCATAGGTCAACCAGAAGATCGGCTGCTTGCCAAAGCATGGCTGACTGCAGGTAACTGAACTGAAACTGCAGAAAGCAACACTGTGGATAAGAAGGGACTACTTTATAATAAAATAGAGAGACAGCATGACTCATTGGAAAGTTAACATACATGCATACATCTTATATATTAATACTTTGTATAGTATCATTAACATCCTCATATAATCATTTTTCCAGACTCAACTGAATACAATGCAGTATATTCACTCACGTGATAATCTTGCTTCAGATAGTCAGGAGTCCATCACCTCTCAACTTAAATGGAAGAAAAGTTTCTCTTTAATGGAAAATGAATTTTAATATAAACATATTGTGAAAATGGAGAGAAAACATACTCTACTTTCACCAACATCCGTTAAAGATCTATCACAACAGATTTCCCAATGCCTTTTTGTGAAATATTAATGAAATAAACTAGATGTCATCCCTTGTCTCCCAACACACACATAAAGCACACCTATTTGATTAAACTTCTGTAGCTAACCTGGGGGTTCAAATGCCTGCTGGGACAAGGTAATTACCCCAGTACATGATTGAAAAAGGCACTGGATGCAAATGACCTGTTTACTTGGTGTTTATGTGGTATGCATGGAAGGCAAAGGCAAATAAATTTGTTGATGAGAAGGAAGCAGACCTAAGAGTGTCAGGTCTTGCACTATGTTAAGGGAAGTTGGATGTTTTTATATGAAATTTATCAATATTCAACACTGGCACAATTAATATGGACCATATAAAGCATTCTTGGGCTGATACGTCCCAAGAGCAGCCAGTTTGTAAATTCTTCTGTACAATGGCTGCTGAAAGGATTAACAAGTGGAGGGGGAACCTCCATGACAGGCTGTGGCCAGAGGATGATGGAGCTAAACATGGCAGATTAGAGCCCTACTCACAACGGCCTCGTGGGAAGACCTATCTGGAACGTGGCATACTTCAGAGTAAATTAATCCAGATCAATAACTTGGAGACCACTGGATCGGCAAAAGCAGAGAGCGACTGAGGGGAGAGGAGAGTTACTGAGACGGAAGTGCCAAGGAAAGCTGGTGGCTACAGAAGGTGGCTGTGGTGGACTGGGGCAACCCAAAGAAAACTGGCTCACCAAAGACAACCAGATATCAAGCATTCTTCACAGAGAGAGGGACAATAAAGTTTCAGGAATAGCATTAAGAATGAATGAATTCTGGCAACTCTTAATGCCAAAGTGAAAATCTTCAAGCCACCTGTTTGACTTCTTAAAAATGTAACTACCAGGATGGGTCACAGAAAAAGGGCCTAATGAAACATAAGCCTCTGTGAAGAATTTAACTGTCACAGCAGATGCATATTTTGATAGCTTATAAACTAACACAGGGACTAAACAAGGTTTATAATTTTAGAGTTAACATAACTTACTATGCAGCAACATGGCAACTGAATGTGTAAGAGTCTTCTCTAAAGATCTGCAATTACCTGCTTTCCTGGTATCCACCTGCATATTTGAATATGAGGATGAAAATTTAAATTCTCATTTTTATCTTAATGTCTTTCAGCATTCTCAACTTTAGCTGCAGGAAAAGAGCTGCACACATAAAAGAGAAATGGTGCAAAACCCATGCCACCTTTATAACTAAACCATTATATGTGTAGAATAGCCTTTCAGTAACTTAAGCTCATTGCTTGAACCAGAACATCATTGCGTTGACAGTCTGATAGGGCTGAAGAGAACAGCTTGATGAGGGGAGAAGGCTCAAAGGCAGGTTAGCAGGAGGTAACCAGTAGGGTGGATTGGGCAGAGTTACTGTATTTGACTTAGAAGACATGCAAGGGCAAAAATTACACCATAGCCAACTCCAAGGTAAGAGAAAATGAGACTCTATTTTCTGAAAGAATTCACTATTTAGAGAGTGAAGGAGAAGTGAGTTCTTGAATTAGGAAGCAAGGTCAAGCTTATAAAAGCAGTAAGTAGAAATTGTCACTCTATCTAAAAAATAGCATCTAGATTTCAAACCAAATTAAGGGTAAATGCTAGTGCTCCCTTGCAAAGCCTGAAGTATAAAGGAAGGAAGAAAACAACCAGATTCCCCACGGCCCTTCCCTAGCTAGCTTTAGTTCTCTTCCACAGCTACAGCATAATACAGATTTAGGAATAAATGGTATTCAAAGCACTGTTTGCATAAAGATTCATGCTTTCTTTACTTGAGTCCTGGCAGGCAGCTATGATCTAGATACTTCAAAAGGGAAAATGAAGCTCAGTAAAATTCTGTGCCTGTGGCAGCCTAACTGGTAAGCAAAAAAGTCAGATTAAAGTCCATTAGGGCTTCAGACACTTAACATAATGACAATCTGAATTCACTCAGATTTTTGGGCTCTCTATGTACATAACCTCTCGATGTTAGCCCCAGTGTTTATGTTTTTTAATCTTGATCAGCATCTTTCTCATGTCCCGCCACCCTTGGATAACTGTCCCCCACTCAGTCAAATCTACATTCACTGACCCTGTTAACACAAGGCAGGGTGACCATGAACTCCTAAGAGATTTGCTGGCTTGTTTGCTCAAAATGACAGGGCAGAGGCAAAGATGATATGAAACAACAATGAAAACAAATTCTCAAAATGAGAAAAAGAAAATGCTATACTTTAACAACAGTAGGACTGGAGAAAAGTCAGCGGGTGGGGGTGGGACAGCGGGTAGATAAGAGCTTGTAGCCTAGTGCTAAAGCGTAGCAATGATGACCAGAAAAAAAAATAAAAGCTTGAATGTCCAAATTGGAAAGAAACAGTGAATTTCAGAGAAAGGGAGAAAAGCATGCATATGATAACAATTAATTTCCATTTACTACACTCATATGCTCCTAAAGGAGCACCAGGGAGAAGCAGCAATTTGGCAAATATATCTTCTGTGTTTAAACATCAATTTTTATTTGTGATAGATACTTGTCTTTCAAACACTGTATTTTCCATAACCAGAAAAGATCAGGAAAAGAAACTTTCTAAGCTGTGTATGAGTTAAATTCTATTTTGACTTTTAAAATAGAGAAGAATTTCAATAAGATAGAGATCTGTGATAAAAGGAAAAAAATAGACACTGTACTTGGTTCATTTTCTTTAAGGATGAGCATGTCTCAAATATGTAACTCGAATTTGGGATATCATAGATACAATTCAGATGATCTTTAATAACAAACAACACATTACCTATAGAATAAATAACCCCCAACACACACACACACACACACACACACACACACACACACACACACACACACAAACACACTGTAGCAGGCTAAAGACTGGAGAATAGACTTGCTTTTCCAGCGCTTGGGAAGTGAGAAGTGCCTCCCACCTTTTCACCCGCAGCCTCATCTCCCGAATGACAGAGCTGCTATTGATCATGACCCATGGTCTGGTGCCCGAAAGCTAAAATCCAAATAATTACTGCTGGTGGTTGAAGAGTTCTGTTTGGATGAAGGGAGGGAGTTAGATTGAGATCATTATCCAACAAGTTACAATTCTTTAAACTGCTGGTCAACCTGTATGTCTTTCAAACTAAGCACCTAAAAGATTTTAATTGCAGAGAAACTCCTGATATAAAAGTCAGCTACTGATATGTAGGCAAATTAGTTCACTTGGGCATACACACGGGAAGTCTCCTTCCCTTCCGTCTCCTCCTTCCTCCCCTTGCCCTGATTCCCAATGGCCATTGGTACCATGAACTCCCTTCCCAAGTGAGATAGCTATGGCCACAAAGCTTGACTCATGACAATACTAATGAACTTTCTATTCTCCCCTCATGCTTTTCTTACAGTGTCTTTATGTAACAAAGAATTGGCTCCCTCCTGCCTTTAGAAAGGGAATCAAAGGAGCTTCCAGTTCCTTATGAAACATCTGTGACTTCGGAGAGTAGACTCATTCACAAATTTATTATCAAATAATCAAAATATTGGATGAATCACAAAACAGAAGGTATGCCTACACACTAAATAGTGAACTTTCCAGGGTTTGGGTTGAGGAATCTACTTTTTATAATCTTTACACTCAACAATTTGAATTTCTCCCAAAGTTACTCATGGATTAAAAAGTAGAAATAATATTACTTCTTCCTCTAGCTACTTTTTCACTTTCTCTGTGTTTTGCCTCAGCCTGTTCCCCTATACCTGTTACACCTCTTTACTTCTCCAGAAACTTCCTCTTCAAATTGTCTTTGAGCAGATAGCTGTTTCCATAATTTTCTGAAAAAGAGCCTCCTTATGTGTGTGAGCCCAGTGGCCTTTTCTCCACTGTAATTCACCTTAAGCCATACCAGGTAAAAAAGGAAGCTTCTGAGTTGATGCCAAGTTCTCCATGTGATACAAACACTGTCTCTTTGTCTTCATCTTTTCAATCTGTCATGCCCATTTTATTCTTGGTTTGCAGACTAATTGTCCTTAAAAGGCATTTGCAAATTACTGTTCTCCTGCTCTGATACTGTCAACAGCTCCGACTCCATTACTGCATCATACCTAAAGGCCATTGCTTTTCTCACATGGTCCTCCATCAGCTTGTGTGCAGAAGTTATTTGTTGAGGGCCACATTTAAGCAAGACTAACCTGGCATATTGTATGTTGCAGCCACTCCCCATGAAGAATAAGAATATATAGGATATAAGAAGGGAAATAATATTCCTTATTTGATTTCAGTTATATTCATATTTAATCTCCAATTTCAGGTTAGAACACATTAAATTTTTAGTCCTTATAAAAGATAATAAATTGTTTGAAGGCAAAAATAAGGTTTGTGATAGCTAAAGCATTCATTGTCTCACTCTGAGAAAAATATTTATTACAGCTTTCCCAAATGGCCTTATTATTAGGAATGCATTGATGGCTATGACTGATCAGATACAGAGCTCCAAACTACTCACACATAAGTCTACACTTATCACATATAACATAGGGAAATGATTACTGTTATGAACTCAATTTATTTGTTAATACTTCATTAGTTTCATGTTAATATTTCTTTCTTGTAGCCTACACACAGGGAATTTCATTACCACTACCATTCAGGTGTCAAATCTCTTTCTAAAACAAAACAAAGGAAAATCCTTGATAAAAGTGGATCTTTAGTGTTGCAGACAAAAGAAATTGTGAAATAGAAGATCAAATCTTCATCAGTTTAGCTCACAAAACAAATGCATAGGGAATAGCATTATTCACTATTTAAACTGCCTAATTAGTTTTGGGAGTTTTTTTAGCCTGTCCAAGGTAAAGGAATTCTACACCCAGTTATAGTAATGCTAAATTCCTAAATAGTAGATTTAAGCAAATCCTCCTTTGAAAGAAACAAATCACTTCTACACTGAGGAAACTCTATTAAGATACCATCTGAAAGATCTATGAAGCCCTGAAGTAAAATCATACATTTTTAAAAAGATAAACTTATAGGGGAAAATGTCTGTCATGCTTTACAGTGAATATATCCACCCAAATGTTCAAGAGCTCCCTGATTTATTCCAAAGTAACAACCCTGACTCTTTAAACATTGTTTATGATGGTCAAATGAGAACATACACAGCTTCACTGCAAGCTATCTGCTGGTAGACTTCCTTTAGAGATTAAAACATTCTTAAAGCATCATTTACTTTCACAAACAGCATATGCTCACCATGTGGTGCCATTCTTGTTAACACCAAAGTAGCAATTTGAGCTTAACAGTTTATAATAATAATAGTATGTGATGTCAAGTCCTCAGAGTTTCAGATGTCAAAGGGATCATGAACATAAATGCAAATTCCCAAAATCTGCTCTGCTGGGAAAATGAGTCTTGCCAAGGCCAAAGAATCCAATACAAACATAAATGCTTAGTCTCCAGCTTCTAATAAGCCCAAGAATTGTCTTTCCAGTTTCACTGCGTCACCTTCATCTGGTTCTAATGCATACACATATTTAGTGAATTATTTCCCCCGGGGGAAAATTTTGTTGTCTCAAGAGCTTGAGATTTTTAATGAAGTGCCAGTGATCTGATACAAATTGTTGAAAGTTTTATATTACAATTGTTCTCTTCCTTTTATATGATTCGACTGTTTACTTTTTGAGCACCTTCAAACTTTCTAGCATGTCAGAAAAATGTTTAAAACATGGCATTATTAAGAAACTTTAAAATTACAGCTGTGAAAACAGACCTATGTCATTATAATCAGTGAGAAAGTTCCTTAGCTGGGATTTCAGAATATAAAAGGAGCCCTTACAGAGAATTGGCAGGGTAAGAACCAAAGAGAAAAGGAGGGAGTTTTGGGGGAGTAAAACCCATCAAGCAAAGAGAGGGGATTGTTTCCATTCTTGACAGCCCATTTGAAAAAATAAAAATAATTCACTATTCAAGTAGAAGACTTTTTTCATGCGGGAGGGAGGTACAGTTACTTACTTCATTGGCCTGCATAATCATTTTATATATTGCATCTATTAAAGCACTTATTCTTTTCTAGTTTAGATGGTCATTTACCTATTTTTCCTACAGACTGTGAGCACTTCAAGCTGTATGTATCCTACCAACCAGGACCTAGCACATTGCAGATGCTCAATATATTTTTGTGGTTAGAGGTCAGCTAATGAACGATAGGTTGTCAATAACAAATGAATGATAGAGACAAAAAATTGCATAGAAAATGCGTTTTTGGTCAGACTAAGATACAAAGGTTAGAAAATACTTGAGGAAGGAAAAGCTATTCCATGTTAGCATTGTCTTAATGGAAAGAAATATTCAATATCCATTAACCTGCCATGGCAAAATGAGCACAGAGAATAAGCAAATGATATCACACTCATTTAGAGAGTCCTCATCCTTCACGACAGGCTGTGGTCCAACAGTGTGTATGTTTCCTTTGGGCACTGAACTCTCTAGGTTGAGGAAGCAGAGAAGGCAGAAGGTAGTATATTATTTATGTGAATTTTGAAGAATGGTGTCCTGGTAAGTGAGGATGAGACCTCAGAGGTCCTCCTGAAAGAGAAGTTCAGATAAATCCAAACTGGGAAAGAGGGAACAGGTTCCAAAAATAGGCTCTGGTGGGCTGATGGATTGAGGAAAGTGGTGTCCTATTTCAGCTGGGCCTCAGGTACTGCCTTTCAAGTCCTTATCCCTGTCTTGTCAGACTGCGCAGTCCTCTCAGTGTCTATGAGGAATCTTCATCTCTCTCTCTCCAAGGTTTATGAACAATGTCTGTAACTCTTACCTTATTCTATCACTTCCATCTTAAAAAACATGCCCTCGCTGTAGACTGTTCCCACTAAAACACTGTCATTTCCTTTCCTTTCCTTTTAATACAAATTTCTTTATCTCCACCTCCACACCAACTTCCCAGTTCTCTACCCACTGGACACTAGCTTTGAGCTCCATCACTCTGCAGATACTGCCCTCACCAAGATTGCCAATGGCCTTCTAACTGTGAAATCTATGGACATTTTTAGTCCTCATTGTACCAAATGCTTCTGTTGCATTTGATATTGTTGATCCTTCAATTATGGTTGAATAGCTGGCAATCATAAGCCAGTTATGAGGATTAATATAGGCAAAGTGCTCAGCATAGCTTTTTGCACAGAGTATGGGCTCTAAATAACGTTTGCTGTTATTTTCAGTTGCCCTAGTGATTCCTCTTCCTATGTGTCCTTTTAAACACAGATGGCCTTCACCCAGTACCTGGATTATCCATATACTCTTGCTGGGTAACTTTATGAGTCTTCTGATTTCAACAATTACTGCGCTACGATTCACATATCTGTATCTTCAGCCCAGTGCTCTCCTAAATCTTTATGCATGTATCTAGCTTCCTGATGGAGATCCCTCTCTCAATTGGCAATGAATCCTGGAGGAGTAAACTTACCCTCAGTTCAAAACCAGTGGTTAATGTATATGTGGTTATTTGTATCTTTCCTCAGGTGACTTTAAATTTCCTGAGAGCCAGCACAGTATCTTATTCATCCCTATGTCCCTCAAACTTAACACAGAGCCTGACACATACTAAGTTACAACTCCAGCTCTATAATTTTCAATTACAAGATCTTAGTTTGATAAGGGATCATATTTAGACCCCTTCTCTGTAACAGTCCCTGTAAAGAATGTTACCTTAGTCATGATTTTTCAAAGAAAGCATCTGGAATATTTCAATAATGAGAAAAATATATGTTAAGTGGATGGTGACTAGAATTTTGAGATAAGAGCATATTGTTATGTTTAGAAATCAGATGAAACTTTTCTTCAGATATGGTTTGAATAATAATAATACACTCTATTAAGAGAATGATTGGCTGGTTACTTTAAAAATAACCCAAGGAAACAGGAATTTCTAAAAATTTCACAGCAGCTTAAGTCTAAGGCTTGAAAAAAATAAAGGATTGGGGCTGCTATGTCTGAAGCCATCACATCTATGGCTCCATGTCAATTTATAATGGTAAATGTGCCACAGAAACAAATTTGTCATGAGAATTTTCACAGCAATAAATATCACAGTCTGGTGGCAGTAGATGGAGTTACGGATCACACCATCACAAGACTTAGGCCCAGTTTGGGGAATGCGACTCAGATAGTACACATTAGCTGAAATCTTCCAATCATTTCATGCTTCACAAACCAGACCAGACTGGCTGAATTGCAGAATATTTTTGCTGTAACACAATAAACTGTCCCCCTAAGCCACACCCCAGCTGATGGTGGAAGACAAATTAGCTGCAATAAGGTCTTTAAACAAATGTAATACATTGGGAATGACGATCAATCTTAAAATCATTTTGATCTGTGAATCTTCATTGCTCAAAGGTATGAAACTACTTAAACAGCATGATTTACTAAGAATATCATTAATTGAAAGTTAAGGTATTAGAACCTGTAAGTTCCAAAAGTGGTATACTATTGGTATAGCTCTGGGAGTTAAAGGGATTCCCCTCCTGGGACAAGTTCCCTATGAATCCAGGGAAACCAAAGGAGGACAAGGGGAAGGACAGGTTGGGAGAAAGTTTGTATTGCTCACAATGTGCTTGAGTTCACTAGCCAGCCCCAGCTCCGTCCACCCCTATGGCTGTGGTCATGCCCTGCTCCCCTGCCCACCCCTTCCTGTGGGAACTCCATGGGCAGGTCCTTGGTGACTGGTGAGCGCTTGACCAATTAGGTACCAGAATGAAGGGTGGGAGAGAATGGCCATTTTATCTCCACCCCTTGACCAGAGGCTCTACTGTAGTAAACATCCATTGGTATGTAAATAGACCAGGGCCAGGTGGGAAATTGTGAGAACTCTGGGTGAAACTTGGATTTGCCCCCCAGTTGGCCTCTAACTTAAAGGCTCTGTAACAGTGGCTCTTATCTGATATCCCTCCTGTGCTTCCATCTCTTGAGACACCTTTCCTCGAGTCCCACCCTCACCTCTGAAACACTCAGTCACTTTGCCTTCTTCCTTTTACAGACTTCCTTCTTCCTTTGAACTTTTAATTTAACAAATATCTATATTCTAGACACCAAGCCATATACCTCAGAAGAGTCCTGAAAGATTCAATAATAAACTTAGATAAAAGGAATTAATAATCTATTACTGAAAAACTATAAATTATCATAAAATCAGGTAGATGTGAAGGTACAATAAAAGATGAAAACTAAGAGCCATGGAAGTTTCTGAGTGAAGAGCTATCACTCTGGCAGGAGGAGAGCAGGAATCTTAAAGAGGGAGATACCTTAAATGAAGTGATATGCTGCAAGTAGAAATTGGGTTGGGATATGTTCAGGAAAACACCCAGTCAACCATTCTTTAACTTACCTGAAAGCAAAAAACACAGTGCTTGACATATAGTAGGCATTCAACAAACATTCATTTTCTTCCTCATGTAGGGGTGTTATGGGCTGAATTGTGTTCCCCATAAATTCATATGTTGAAGTTTTAACCTCCAATACCTCACCATATGACTGTATTTGGAGTTAGGGCCTTTAGAAAAGTAATTTAGGTAAGATGAGGTCAGATGGGTGAGTTCTACTCCAATATGACTGGTGTGATGATAAGAAGAGATTCGGACACACACACACAAAGGGAAGAGCATGTGAGAGGACACATGGATAAGACGGCTGTCTGCCAGGCAAGGAGAGAGGCTCAGGGGACACCAGCCCTGCTGACAGTTTGTCTCGGACTTCTGGTCTCCAGAACTTAGAGGGATTAAATTTCTGTTGTTTAAGCTACCCAGGTTTTACTTTCTTATGGCAACTCAAGCAAACTAATATAAGGGGTCAGTGAATATGGGGCCAAGAAGATACCTCAGATCTCTTTAGTTAAGGGGTTGAGTTTGGGGACTCAATTGGTTTGTCAATGAAAAGACAAATGAGGTTTTTGAGCTGAGAATGTACTGAATAACTAAGTTTAGATGTAAAGATTTGGCTTTTAGATTGTGAGGGTAGAGGAGACAAATTTATAAGACTGATTTGGAGAGTATTGGGTCATTGGATTGGCCCCTGTACAAAACCATTGGGATTTGAATTGGCTCATCGATAGTGGGAATGGGAATTGAAGTAATGTGTATTTAACTCAGCAACTGATTATATAATAGAGAGCCAGGGAATAAAAAAGCTCAATAATACCAAGTTTTTAACATGGTAGAGACATTAATAATAAAGATTCTAGTATAATGTTTTAAAAGGTAAAAACATGACTCTCTTGGAAATATAGAATAAGTATGCTAAAGATTTATTAAACTTATTAATGAAAAAAACAGTAATACACACATATAAAAAACATGGGCAATCAGGAATGCTGAGATTAATTTGCCAATAAATGCTGAACTGGTGAATTTTATAAAGGACAATAAAATTATTTGGGTCATCTTTCCCACAGTGTAGTAATCAAATATGTGTCTATGGGACAAAATAACTTTGTACTACTGTGGAGAAGAATTATTTGCATGACTATCAGTTTTCTACAATTTAACTTCTATGCCTTCAGAGTTGTAAAATAACTTGGTCAATAAAAAGATAATCAAGGTAGACTCAGATAATCTTCATGTTTCCTAGACAATGCCCAGCACTCCACTGAGTGGACAAATCTTGTTATCTTTTTTGCTCATTTCCAAGTCTTGCAATTTTTTTTCTGACAATAAATACAGGAAAAGCTCCTTTTAAAATTTTAGATATGTTAAATACACAGGCCAAAAACACTTCAGGGGAGAAAGTTCATCATACAATCAGAAGCATGAAGCTGCATATCAGTAGAGAAGTGGGTTTTAATAAACTTGCCAACTCTGCTTGATTTTCCACATACCTTATCAATGAGCACATTAAATTGAGACACAATCATAGGCTGAAATTGGAGGCAACTGCTCAAGACTATGTCCTTCCCCTCCTCCTTGCTTATTAATAATCTACTTTATTTTAACTCTGTGTCTAATAGTCTTAAAAATCTTGGTTCTGTGTTCTTGACCCAGCTTCCCTTTTTTGGCCCAATGATCCCTGGTGTTTATGTTTCCTTTTTGGTATCTGGACTTTAGCTTTTCTCTTGTGCTAGGCTGACTCCTTGGACCCAGATTTCAAATGGTATTTCTTAGGGAATACTTGCTCCCATCTCGGAAAAATCCAGTTCTCATTTTAACCATTTGGCTGGTGCTCGGGTAAAGAGAAGCCAGAGAAGTAGATTTGAGTCACCTACACAGAGATGAAAATTTCCATATAAATGTCAAGATTTCCGATTGTCTTTCTAGCCTTTAACTTCTGTGGCTCATTGACAGTCTCCTTTCCTTTACTGTCCATGGCTGGTTATTTGCCATGTGATTTGTATGTAGTTCTGGTAACCTCTAAGTAATACACAGTGCTCATTCATTAATTCATCCATGCTTTAATGCATTCATGAATTTGTCAAAAATTAACTAAATGCCTTATATTTTCTAAGTACTGTACTAAATGCCAGAAGATAAATAAATAACATATATCCTTGCCCTCCAGATACATAACCACTGAGAGATATAAAGCAATAGATTTTTGACCTGGTCAAGTACAGTTGACCCTTAAATAGCACAGGGGTTAGAGGTACTGACCCCAGTGTAGTTAAAAATCCGAGTATAACTTTTCAAAATTTTAATTATAAATTATCTCCAAGAATAGAGTTGCAAAAAAGTTATTCCATACTTTAGCATGCACAGAAAACCAGTAGGTAGGTTTGAAAAATGTATATGCATATAATAGGGGGTTGCATTTTCAAAATTTACCTAGGTCATTAATGCTCCATATATAAATGGCCTCCCATTTATCAAATGCCCTGGGGAAATCAGAAGATAATTGAAATGATATATGAAGAGATGAAATTCTAGGCTAATGGACTGTATATCAATGAATCAATGTCACATTTATAAAGGGTTTTGGAAAATGATTCCCATTCTTTGCTTATTTCTAAAGTTTTAAACCTCAAGAAGGTGACCTGTCAGAAAACTAAAAACTGAATTAAAAAGAGACCCCATTGATCTATTAGAAACATTTTTGCTATGATTTTTCTCATGATATTTTGCATTTTCCTACACTAATTTTGGCAGAATTATCATTTTCTTCACTTTTGCATTTCTATTGCCTCTCTTTTTCTTTTGTGAAATCATTAGTTCATAAATTATATCACCTAGAAATCAATTCTCCTACTTTGTCCCTGACAAATATAGGGACTTTATGTATGAAAATAAAAAAATATACATAGAGAGATAAACATGCTGAAAAAAAGATTTAAAAACAGAAAATTCTTTCAATTTGGTTAAAATAAAGAGTATTTTATTGACAAAAAAAACTCATTAAAATGAATTCAGGGGACTTAAACTTCCCAAAGAGAAAACTTATTTTCTAGAGCAAGTTATTAAAGGCTAAATCAGACATAGGTCTGTGGAAAACAAATGGTACTCAAAAGCAAATTTTCTCTGCTCCTAAAAGTGATAAGAATTTGAAATGGCAATCCAAATACTATACCAGGAGAGACATGTTAAAATAACAATGTAAAGCTGAGCCATTAACGAGTTTAAGGACTGACAAAAGTGTCTTCCCAAGACACTTTTCTGTCTTGGCTTTTCTGTCTTTTGAATAAATATGTATTTTGAGACCTTTAACTGACAATTTAGAAAAGTACCTGTGATGAGTCATTTTTCTTCCAAGTCAAATCCAGATGTTGGGGCTCAATGTGACCATCAGAACTGCTCAGTGAGTTTAAGAGAAGCACTGATAGGTGGCTGTGGGTGCAGGTGGTCAGCCTCAGGGAGGGGCCGGGGGAGGAGATCTCCTCCAGTTCTCTGACAGGGTCAGTCCCTCGACAACTGTTTCCATCAGAAACCACACAGGAAATGATCCTGCTGACTTTTCCACCAGGCCTGCGGTAATTGCCTCTTAGATCTTGACGTGGGAAGCATAGCCACCCAAGTTCAGCCAGAAGGACAGGACCCTGGGACTCAAAAAGTAGGGATGGCAGGAAACACCTGGAAGAAATCTCTTAGAACTGAAATGTTTGAATTCTAAGCTATGAGTAATACTTCAGAGTATGAAATTCTGAATCCAATTCCCCAAATAAATGCCATAAAAGAACTATAGCTGCTGATATGCACAGTGGTTGTTAAAATGTTGATGTATTTCCATGCTGGCTGGAAGCAGTCTCTGCCAGGGATCTCTGGATGCCCCCATCCATTGGCCTGTTCCTTCCTCCCCTCCCGAGCCCCTGCAGTCTTCTCCTGGTCCAGATTATACATCATTAAAGCCTGGTAGCAGGGAACCTGGGGGGCCATGGCAGCTCTGGCATCTGCTCTAAATTTGTGAATACCCTGTACCACACAGGTTACTAAATAACTTTTTCATATACTAAATAACTTTTGCATAAATCCAACACTTAAAATGAACTGCTACGAATTTTATTGGTTTTCTCCTTTCATCCTCACCACAGCCACCCTTCCTTTCATACCAGTCTTCACAAAAATGGAAGCTTTCCCTCCACCATCACCTGTATCTATAATGCTAACAGAAAGGAATATTAATATCACATTTTGGTGCTGAATTTAAAGCTTCAATTATTGTTTCTGATTCCAAGGGCCCTTTCTGAGATAGGCACAGCATGAAATAAAGGAAATACAATATGTGACTATGAAGTGATGGAACTGATTTTCCCTTGTGGTTTGTGGGATTTCCCTGATTACTTTTCAGTCATGCCTTATATTAGCTGGTAGATAAAACTAGCCTTCTAAGGAGGAAGATTTCTTACATGGCCCAAATAAAGACAAATTCTCTTCCTCACATTCATACAGCTCCTTTATATAGGAACATTTAGTGCTTATAGATAACTTCAGAGCCTAATTAGTCTTTTTTGCCCTGCTAATTTGCTTTTACAATATTTTGCTCTAAGAGCAGGACACAAAATGTTATCTGGCGTAACAGAATACTATCAATGTTCCTAATGGTCAGCAAACCAATAAATGACCAAAACAGCAAAACCATAGTTAGTAGACAGCTTTAATGAGGATAGAATTGCAAAAGGAGGCCAAACAGGTTATAGTGATTGGTCTTGTCACCACCAGTCACTCTCACATTACTCCTCAGACCGTGGCCAAGAGGTGGGTAAGAAGAAGGCAATAGTGTCACCAAAAGAATTGTCATGGATATTTCAAGACAGCCATTTACCCAGAGGTTTTATTTATTGGGCTAAATCTTTTTTTTTAATTCCAGTTTAGAAATTAATAGTATGATGTTTTGGGGTGTGTTTGAGAGGCTGCTGAGTGTTTCTGGAAACTTCATCACTGAACTTTGTTAATGGCACAGCCAAAGAAAGAGGCAACTGTAGCATTGGTGACAGTTTCATTTTCCTTTCTGAATAAAAATCTAGTATTCTAACAAAGTGAAATCTGCTGGTTTTATGCTGTTGAGCCATCTTCCTCAAAATAATTCACCTAATACAATTGTCCATTTGTGGTAAAAAATCAGAGAAAATCAAGGAAAGAACCAGTGCAGATAGCTGCTTAATCCTAGTATGTTCTTGTAGATGTGCACTATATCCACATGGAGATAATCAGGTACTCTCCATTAATGTCATGCTGGGCATTTCAAGTACATTTCCCTCTGCTTTACAAAGAAAACCATACATGAGTACATAATACCGTACCTATGTTGTTTTATCAAGATGAGATCACAGTGCACATTCTCTTTTATGAACCATGTAATTTTAACAACTTGGTAGCCCATGAATATTTTCCAGGTTATAACCATTCGGTAATGTTTTAAGAATTGTAAAGAAGTTTCATGATTTGTATAAAGAGCTTCCTATTAATGGAGTTTAGCTTACTTCTACTTTTTTTCACTATTATCAATTATAATCCTAACATCCTTCTAACTAAATATTTGTGCATATGCGTGCTTATGATATGACTCTGTACTGTTGCTGAAAAAAGACACAAATGAAGTTGACCTGTTATGTGTATGTCCATCTAAAAGTTCTGTTTACAAAGGAAATATTGAAAGCATATTCTGCACTTGATACTATAACAATGATATCAGTTTTCTCTCCTCAGGGAGTTATTTCAAACTGCTTGCTGTGTGTACCCTGCATTAGAAATGAGTATCACAATATTTTGCATTTTCAAAGAAGTGTTTTGATTTTTAAAATTTAAACTTAAAATAATTCTTTAGACCAGAAATAGTTTTATTCTCTGGAAAATCTGAATAATTGATAGAGCATCACAAATCACAAGGACATGATAAATTATTCAATAATTTGTGTTTGAATAAATGATAAGCAATCTCAGGGAAAATTCATTTAGAGTCTCACCTCACACCATTTACCAAAACAGACTTAGGTGGATTACAGTTGAGTATTTTTTAAAACAATCTTGAAAAACTGCAATTGGATATTCATCCAATCTCTGAGGAAGGGAAGAGTTTTTACAATCAGAGGTTAGAAAAATCACAATGAAAATAATCAATGCATTGGTGCTCACAAAATTGTTTTTTAAACTTTTACCTGTTATAGAAACATAGATCAAATTAAAGAATGAACTGTAATGTTTGAAAATACATAAAAATAATAGATCACCACCCTCACTAATGAGAACTCACTTATCAATAAGAAAATCACTAAATAAATTCTATAGGAGCAATTCACAAAAGTTGGTAAATTCCAACTTCAACAAACATTTTAAAATTACATTCTCACTAGAAACCAACAAAGCAAGTGAATACAATAATAATAGAACATATTTTAACCAATAAACTATGATAATTTAAAATATAAGATAAGGTACAGTGAAGGTATGTTTGCTTTTTCAGATATTGCTAGTATAAGTACATATGGTTATCAAAACTTTTAGAGAGAAATATGTCAACAAGAAATAAATGCTACAAAAAATATATATGCCTTCATTACTGAAAAACTAATAATGACATTATAGCTAATAATATTGTATAAATGTGAGTGCATTCATGTTTAATTAGGTTTCAAAAACTATGAAGCCACATATATATAAGTTTATAAATATAAAATCACTTTCAGTGAAAACAAATATCTATTCCTCATACTTGGCTAGCAAAGTATACCTTGCATGTAGATTCATACAATAAATATTTGTTGAATGAGTGAAATAAAAATTTATTTTAGAAATGCATAGGACTTAAAAAAATCTACAACTAAATGCCCCCAAATTCCTAAGCGTTTTATGTTAGTATGGGTAGGATTATGGATGATTACTTTTCATATCTTGAATGTGCTTATATTACTTTTTATTTTTTTTAGTTGATTTTTTAAAGCAAAATTATAACTCAATAAACACATATTTTGGTCTCTATCTTATCACAGTTTAACATGTCCAAGCTGTTCTATTTAACACTGGTTCATTTTAATCTTGAAAATCTTCCTTATAGAAACATAGGACAGTTGCTTTACAACATTTCTTCTACTTCTCCAGTAAGTGAGTCCCATACCTGATTTGGGACATAGGAGAAAACAAGAAAGGATTTCTGGAAAGAAGCCTTGGAAGAGGTACTGTTTGAGAGATGGCTAGCATTTCCAAATTTCCATAATATTCTTGTATTAGTTTAATTTACATACAATTACCTGGAATACTCAATCATGTATACTTAAGAACAGCCTTATCAAAGTCCAGAAATGCAAACAGATCAATGTGATGGAATCAGTGACAGATTTGCAAGAGTTTATAGTTTGTGCAGGGCATTTGGTAATAATCCAGACAGAATCTGGCAAGCACATGAGAAGCCATTGGGGGGGTTAGACTAGGGGAACTGTCTGAGCTCGAACTGCTGGTTCTGACAGGGCCTCGCCTCCTCCCTGAGACTGCTCCCTGGAAATCTCTCTTCCATTCCCAGCCCTTTCCTCCCATTACCTTTAAAACATAATTGGTATCTGTTTTAATTCCCTTGGTACTCTTCTCTCCTCCATGTAACAATGTAACAGCTGGGTAATCTGAACTGATATGTCAGTAAATCTCTGTTTTTACATAGCAAGCACATTTTAACAAAGGTCTGAGGATAACACCCAACTAAGAAGGGCAAAGGGATTTTTATTTATCAGTCCTCATGGATTTACTATAGCTTCCTAAGTATTGTGGTGAGACAGGATCTGATACGATTTCTGGTCTTATAAGTAAAAATTACCATGAATTTTGCCATTGATGTAAGGTAGAGGTTCGCTATTGATGTAAGATGGGGTCAGTGATGATACGTGTAGTATTTACCATTCTGGCCTTATCCCAAAACACAGACAGTTATTTTAGACAATCAAAGAGAAATAATTTGCCACAAAACTCACACATGCATGTCACAGACAGTAGGCTGGTCACATACAACAGCCACCAAACAAATGTGAATTGTATATATGCCTGTAAGAGATGAAAAAAAAAAAAAGCAAATCCCAGATATTCAAAACCTTCCACAATGGCTCAGGAGCTACTCAACATCTATCCTTGGGCTGGTGCCTATCCTATAACCAAGTTTTGTGCTCAGTTGCACCATGATGGAAAAAAAAAAAGAGGAAAAGTATGGATTTTTACATAAAGTTTAACTCTTCCTCAATTTAAATACTTTTTAACTGTAAGTTTGTGTCATTCCTTTTTTAGGTACAAAAATGATTTTCTTATCAAATAATAGCAATCATAGGCAGATTTGTTTCCCCTAATGCCCTCACTATGTTAATTTCTCATTAAAAATAAAAAGTAAAGACAAAACTGAAATCTTGGAAACTTTTCTAGTTAATAAAGTATTTTAGATAGCCTATCAGAGTTTGCTGCTTTATATAATACTACATTTTTTACTATGGAGACATAGAAGATAAATCTTTCTGCCACCTCTTCCTTTACAAAAATAAATATTCAATATTATTTCCCTTTTCTTTAGAACTTCGAGGCCATCATTACACTCATTTATTGTACTCTATGTAACAATAAATGAACCCAGATTACCCCTTGACTTGAATACCTCTATGGGATTTTCTCCAAAATTTCTTTATCCTATGGTTTTGGGTTACCATCTATGCCCCCTGCTGGAGTTCACAGCAGTTCATTTGTTCTGCCTGAAAACAAGATGATGCACTCATCATAAGCAGTTGTTTAATAATACACACAAACCCACTCAAAACCTGAATCTATTTTAGAAAGTTCTTGCTGTAAATGATGGCGGGACTGGCGTGAGGTAGCTTTCCAAATGCCTAGACATTAGCAGATCTGGTTAGCCCAAACCTAGTCTGTCTGACCCCAAGATTTCAGGTTACCCCAGGAATATGGAGGGTGCGAAAAACAGAAGTTGTCTCTAGTTAGTTGAGTACATAGTCACAAAAATATTTTTTCCCTCTTCCTTTTCCTTCTTGTTTTTCAAGCCACTCCTGAATTGTCTGATTCTTCTTTTGCAATGAAGCTGCTGCTGCGTCACAAATAAGAACATTAAGATAGGAAAAAAGAGAGGCCCGAAAGTAACAGTGACTTTGATAGAAAATTCCAGATGAGCCACTTGACGCATTGTGGGATCACAGTGAACGGTACCACTTGTCATTAATAGTATCTTCACAAGTTCCAAGTTAATAAAAGGATTATACAATTTCCCTAAAAAGATACACAGGTGGTTTCTTTGAACTTTATTTCCATTTGATATTGCTCCATGAGCAACAGAGAAGTACCATTTTCAGGTAGTATTTTTAAATTACTTGTTAACATTAACTGACACAAAAAGTTGATAAAAGTTTGGCAAATGAATGGTAACAAAGATAAACAGATCAAGTCTTAGGCCATTAAGAGCAGAAAGTAGAAATGTCCATAGGAACTGAACTGAAACAACAAAAATGAGAAATAACAGAAGAGTAAAACAGAATGCAAACTAAATAAATTAAACAAATAAAATCATCCATGAAGTTGATAATTTGTTCTATGTGAGAACCTGAATCTTTGATATGTGAAATAGCATTCAAATCTAAAATGAACATTTAATGGACTATCAGACACAGTTAAAAAATATTATTTTGCAATGTAGATTTGAAAACCTGTCATGAAAATTTTCGACCTCATCATGTCCCTCTCTAATAAATAATCTAATTGCTAAAGGAACAAGGAACACAGTCCCAATGATTTTAATAACAGTATTAGTAGTCTGTTTGAAAATGTGGACTCTGAAGACAAAAAAGGCTGGATTCATATCACTTATAAATGTTCAGGCTTTGAAAAAGATGCTTATTATTTCTAGCATTCAGTATCTTTTTTTAATTTTTTATTAAGGTATGATTGGTATACACTCTTATGAATGTTTCACATGAAAAAACAATGTGGTTACCACATATCCCCATATTATCAAGTCCCCACCCATACCCCAATGCAGTCACTGTCCATCAGTGCAGCAGGATGCCAGAGATCCACTATGTGCCTGCTCTGTGCTACACTGTTCTCCCCGTGATCCCCCACACCATGTGTACTAAACATAATACCCCTCAATCCCCTTCTCCCTCCCTCTCCACCCACCCTCCCACACCCCTCCCCTTTGGTAACCACTAGTCCCTTCTTGGAGTCTCTGAGTCTGCTGCTATTTTGTTCCTTTAGTTTTGCTTCATTGTTGTCGTCCACAAATGAGGGAAATCATTTGGCATTTGCCTTTCTCCGCCTGGCTTATTTCACTGAGCATAATGTCCTCCAGCTCCACCCATGTTGTTGCAAATGGTAGGATTTGTTTCTTTCTTATGGACGAATAGCATTCCATTGTGTATATGTACCACATCTTCTTTAGCCATTCATCTACTGATGGACACTTAGGTTGCTTCCATATCTTGGCTATTGTAAAAAGTGCTGCAATAAACATAGGGGGGCATATGTCTTTTTGAATCTGAGAAGTTGTATTCTTCGGGTAAATTCCAAAGAGTGAGATTCCAAGTCAAATGGTATTTCTATTTTTAGTTTTTGAGGCACCTCCATATTGCTTTCCACAATGGTTGGACTAGCTTACATTTCCACCAGCACTGTAGGAGGGTTCCTCTTTCTCTGCATCCTTGCCAGCATTTGTTGTTCTTAGTCTTTTCGATGCTGGCCATCCTTACTGGTGTGAGGTGATATCTCATTGTGGTTTTCATTTGCATTTCCCTGATGATTAGTGATGTGGAGCATCTTTTCATGTGTCTGTTGACCATCTGAATTTATTCTTTGGCGAACTGTCTCTTCATATCCTCTGCCCATTTGTTAATTGGGTTATTTGCTTTTTGGATGTTGAGGCATGTAAGTTCTTTATATATTTTGGATGTTAACCTTTGTCAGATATGTCATGTACAAATATATTCTCCCATACTGTAGGATGCCTTTTGAATGGTACAACATTTGAAAATCCATCAACATCATCCACCACATCAACAAATTGAAGGACAATTTGCACCATCTGTTGATGGTGACCTTTGCCATACAGAAACTTTTTAGTTTGATGTAGTCTCATGAGTCAATTTTTGCATTTGTTTCCCTTCCACGAGGAGATGCGTTCTGGAAGAAGTTGCTCATGCTTATATTCAGGAGATGTTTGCCTATGCTGTCTGCTAAGAGTTTTATGGTTTCATGACTTACATTCAAGTCTTTGATCCATTTTGAGCTTACTTTTGTGTATGGGGTTAAACAATAATCCAGTTTCATTCTCTTGCATGTAGCTGTCCAGTTTTTCCAACACCAGCTGTTGAAGAGGCTATCATTTCCCCATTGTATGTCCATGGCTCCTTTATCATATATTAATTGACCATATATGGTTTGGTTTATATCAGGGCTCTCTAGTCTGTTCCATTGGTCTATGGGTCTGTTCTTGTGCCACTACCAAATTTCCTTGATTACTGTGGCTTTGTAGTAGAGTTTGAAGGTGGGGAGGATAATGCCCCCAGCTTTACTCTTCCTTCTCAGGATTGCTTTGGCTATTCGAGGTCTTTTGTGGTTCCATATGAAGTTTAGAACGATTTTCTCTAGTTCATTGAAGAACGCTACTGGTATTTTGATAGGAACTGCATTGAATCTATAGATTGCTTTAGGCAGGATGGCCATTTTGACAATATTAATCCTTCCTATCCATGAGCATGAGATGTGTTTCCATTCATTGGTATCTTCTTTAATTTCTCTTAAGAGTGTCTTGTAGTTTTCAGGGTATAGGCCTTTCACTTCCTTGGTCAGGTTTATTCCTAGGTATTTCATTCTTTTTGATGCAATTGTGAATGGAATTGTTCTCCTGATTTCTCTCTCTGCTAGTTCATCATTAGTGTATAGGAGTGCCACCGATTTCTGTGTATTAACTTTGTATCCTGCAACTTTGCTGAATTGAGACATTAGATCTAGTAGTTTTGGGGTGGATTCTATAGGGTTTTTATGTGCAATATCATGTCATCTGCAAACAGGGATAGTTTAACTTCTTCCTTGCCAATCTGGATGCCTTTTATTTCTTTGTGTTGTCTGGTTGCTATGGCTAGGACCTCCAGTATGATGTTGAATAGAAGTGGAGAAAGTGGGCATCCTTGTCTTGTTCCTGATCTTAAAGGAAAAGCTTTCAGCTTCTCGCTGTTAAGTATGATGTTGGCTGTGGGTTTGTCATATAAGGCCTTTATTATGTTGAGGTACTTGCCCTCTATGCCCATTTTGTTGAGAGTTTTTATCATGAATGGATGTTAAATTTTGTCAAATGCTTTTTCAGCATCTGTGGAGATGATCATGTGATTTTTGTCCTTATTGTTGATGTGGTGGATGACATTGATGGATTTTCTCAGATTGTACCATGCTTGCATCACTGGAATAAATCCTACTTGATCATGATAGATGATCTTTTTAATGTATTTTTGAATTTGTTTGATAATATCTTGTTGAGTATTTTTGCACCTATGTTCATCATGGATATTGGTCGGTAATTCTCTTTTTTGTGGTGTCTTTGCCTGGTTTTGGTATTAGAGTGATGCTGGCCTCATAGAATGAGTTCAGAAGTATTCCCTCTTCTACTCTTTGGAAAACTTTAAGGAGGATGAGTATTAGATGTTCACTAAATGTTTGATAAAATTCAGCAGTGAAGCCATCTCTTCCAGGGGTTTTGTTCTTAGGTAGTTTTTTTATTACCAGTTCAATTTTATTGCTGGTAATTGGTCTGTTCAGATTTTCTGTTTCTTCCTGGGTCAGCCTTGGAAGGTTGTATTTTTCTATAAAGTTTTCCATTTCTTCTAGGTTATCCAGTTTGTTAGCATACAATTTTTCATAGTATTCTCTAATAATTCTTTGTATTTCTGAAGTGTCTATAGTGATTTTTCCTTTCTCATTTCTGATTCTGTTTATGTGTGCAGACTCTCTTTTTTTCTTAATAAGTCTGGCTAGGGGATTATCTATTTTGTTTATTTTCTCAGAGAACCAGCTCTTGCTTGCATTGATTCTTTCACTGTTTTATTCTTCTCAATTTTATTTATTTCTGCTCTAATCTTTATTATGTCCCTGCTTCTACTGACTTTGGGCCTCATTTGTTCTTTTTTTTCTAGTATCATTAATTGTGAGTTTAGACAGCTTATATGGGATTTCTCTTCTTTCCTGAGGTAGGCCTGTATTGCAATATATTTTCCTCTTAGCACGGCCTTGGTTGCATCCCACAGGTTTTGCGGTGTTGAATTATTGTTGTCATTTGTCTCCATATATTGCTTGATCTCTGTTTTTATTTAGTCATTGATCCATTGGTTGTTCAGGAGCATGTTGTGAAGCCTCCATGTATTTTTGGGATTTTTCATTTTCTTTGCATAATTTATTTCTAGTTTTATACCTTTATTGTCTGAGAAACTGGTTGGTACAATTTCAATCTTTTTGAATTTACTGAGGCTCTTTTTGTGGTCTAGTATATTATCTATTCCTGAAAATGCTCCATGTGCACTTGAGAAGAATATGTATTCTGCTACTTTTGGGTGTAGAGTTCTGTAGATGTCTATTAGGCCATCTGTTCTAATGTGTTGTTCAATGTCTCTGTCTCCTTACCTACTTTCTCTCTGGTTGATCTGTGCTTCAGAGTGAGTGGAGTGGTGAAGTCTCCTAGAATGAATGCATTGCATTCCATTTCCCCTTTAATTCAGTTAGTATTTGTTTCACATATTAGGTGCTCCTGTGTTGGGAGTGTATATATTTATAATGGTTATATCTTCTTGTTGGATTGACCCCTTTATCATTATGTAATGTCCTTCTTTGTCTCTTGTGACTTTCTTTGTTTTGAAGTCTATTTTGTTTGATACAAGTACTACAACTCCTGCTTTTTTCTCCCTATTAGTTGCATGAAATATCTTTTCCCATCCCTTCACTTTTACTCTGTGTATTATATCTTTGAGTTTAAAGTGAATCTCTTGTAGGCAGCATATGGATGGGTCTTATTTTTTTATCCATTCAGTGACTCTATGTCTTTTGATTGGTGCATTCGCTCCATTTACATTTAGTGTGACTATCGATAGGTATGTACTTATTGCCATTGCAGACTTTAGATTCATGGTTACCAAACGTTCAAGGTTAACATCCTTACTATCTAAGAGTCTAACTTAACTCACTTAATATGCTATTACAAGCACAATCTAAGGGTTCTTTTCTTTTTCTCCTCCTTTTTCTTCCTCCTCCATTCTTTATGGATTAGGTATCATATTCTGTACTCTTTATCTATCCCTTGATTGACTTTGGGGATAGTTAATTTAATGTTGCATTTGCTTAGTAATTAGCTGTTCTACTTTCTTTACTGTGGTTTTATTACCTCTGGTGACAGCTATTAAACCTTAGGAACACTTCCATCTATAGCAGTCCCTCCAAAATAGACTGTAGAGATGGTTTGTGGGAGGTAAATTCTCTCAGCTTTTGCTTCTCTGGAAATTGTTTAATCCCTCCTTCAAATTTAGATGAAAATCTTGCCAGATGAAGTAATCTTGATTCTAGGCCCTTCTGCTTCTTTGCATTAAATACATCATGCCACTCCTTTCTGGCCTGTAAGGTTTCTGCTGAGAAGTCTTATGTTAGCCTGATGGGCTTTCCTTTGTATGTGATCTTATTTCTGTCTCTGGCTGCTTTTAAGAGTCTGTCCTTATCCTTGATCTTTGCCATTTTAATTACTATATGTCTTGGTGTTTCTTCCTTGGGTCCCTTGTGTTGGGAGATCTGTAGGCTTCCATGGCCTGAGAGACTATCTCCTTCCCCAGATTGGGGAATTTTCCAGCAATTACCTCCTCAAAGACACTTTCTATCCCTTTCTCTCTCTCCTTCTTCTTCTGGTATCCCTATAATGTGAATATTTTTCCATTTGGATTGGTCACAGAGTTCTCTCAATATTCTTTCATTCTTAGAGATCCTTTTTTCTCTCTGTGCCTCAGCTTCTTTGTATTCCTCTTCTCTAGTTTCCACTTCATTTATCATTTTCTCCACCATATTCAATATGCTTTTAATACCCTCCATTGTGCTCTTCAGTGACTGGATCTCCAATTGGAATTCATTTCTGAGTTCTTGAATATCGTTCTGTAACTCCATTAGCATGTTAATGGTTTTTATTTTGAACTCCCTTTCAGGAAGAGTCATGAGGTTCATGTTATCTTTCTCACGGGTTATATTAATTTTACTGTGTACCAGGTTCCTTTGGTGTTTCATATTTGTGTATGGCGCCCTCTAGTGTTCAGAAGCTCTACTCTTTGGAGCTGCACAGCCCTGAAGCAATGTCGGGGGTTGCAGGGGAGTGGTACTGGTGCCTGGGGGGAGGAACGAGCTATTTCCTGCTTCCTGCCTACCATGCCTGTCTCCACTGCCTGAACCAGTGGGCCAATCACACAGATATAAACTTTTGTCCCAGAGCAGCCAGATATGGATCACTGCTTTCCACAAGCAGCTGGAATCTCAGTCTCTCCAGGAATTCTGCCTGTCTTAGCTTTCCAACCCCGTAATCATGAGAGTATCATGAAAGCACCATGAAATGTAGGTTTGTGCTCCCAGAGCAGATCTCCAGAGTTAGGTATTCAGCAGTCCCAGGCCTCCATTTCCTACCCACTCCATTTCTCATCCTCCTGCTGGTGAGCTGGGGTGGGGGAATGGCTTGGGTCCCACTGGGCCACAGCCTTGGTACAGTACCCTATTCTGTGAGGTCTGCTCTTTTCTCCAGGTGTATGCAGTCTGGCGCATTCCTCTTTCCTTTTGCTCTCTCAGGATTAGTTGTATTAATTATATTTTTGTATTATATGCGGTTTTAGGAGGAAGTCTCTGTCTCACCCCTCATGCTGCCATCTTTAATCCTCCAAATTCAATTTTTTTAATTATAAAATATCACTTCCCTCAAAGCTTTTTGAGGATTAAGTAGTACATATGAAACACTAACACAATGCATTGTACATGGTAAATACGTAATAGAGATTAACTATTACTAAAACATCATAAATTTTATTTGGGAACACAAACAAAAAAAAACACAGGACTAACTTTGGCTTGAGACTAAAGTCATTGTTATGGAAAAAAGTTACTGAATTTCATTTGGGGTTGAGGCCCAGCAAGACTGAGTGGCTTTCTGAACTGCTAAAAACCAAGAATTTTAATTTCTAATCTGTAGTTTCTTGGCGTGAGTCAGGACTCCTATGCCTCTGGGAATTGCAACTGCATCAGACCTGACTTCTAATGATAGGATTAATTTCATCAATGGTATCTCTGAGCCATACTTAAGATGGCATGGCTATATCACCAATACACAGTAAGATCTTTAATGAAACCCACTGTCCAGGATTAAAGTGTTGTTTTGCAATTTTCTCACACCAGAGTTAAATTGAGAAGGCACTGTAACACGATATCAGAGGAAGAGTTGGTAGAATGAGTTAATAGGGGAAGTACCTGGAGAAAGGGCAGCATCTTGTTGAAAAGACTTCTTAAAGTTTTCCTTTTTATGAGCGAAACTTGGCTGTTAGAATATGAAAGCTAAAGCCAATTTCAGTCTATATTAGGTATTTTTCCTCATAAACATTTCCCCCCTTGCTTAAAAAAATAAAAGAAGGAAGAAACCAAGGCCATATGTTTAAAATTCTGAATCATTAAACATAAACTTACAAATAAATTACAGTATCAGATGTTCTTTCTTCCACCTGAATCTTGGGATAAAGAGCATAAACTATGGATTCAACAACCTATTCCAGGGTAACAGTTCTGGATGGGGGACCAGAGAAAAGCTAGCTCTACTCAGAACCAACAAAGTTCTGGGATTATCCTTACAAAAAGTCTGTGTCCTGTTTCTTGAGATGCTGCAGCTGATATTATAGTTCTGCCATTAATAAGATGACCAGGGGCCCCAACCTACTGTGTGTTTGCTGCAAAAGAAAAAGGACAAAAGAACCAGCAGTGATGCAGGGGATACATCTGCATGATAACCAACCACATTCATCCACAGTACTCAGGTGTGAGAAGAGATCTGGGACTAGAAACACAGGACTAGAGAGCCACTGACTGGAACCTTCTCCATCTTATTCTTGTTGCCCATAAATCCAATAAATAAGTATCTTTAAAAAAAAAAAAAACCTTGTATTCAAGCATACTTAATGGAGTTAAGCCATATGTGCGGGCTGGAAAAACTAAAATAAACTATAATCTTTGAAATTACACACAGAAGTCATTCTGCACCACTTGTTCTTAATGGGAATTCCCAAGACGTCATTGACAATGAATTTCACATGTGACTCAAAGGTGAAGAGTGATAAATCAGACGTGCACCTAAACAAGGAATGTTCTACAGAGCCACAGCAGAGGGAACTAGAATCCTGAGAGAATCTCTAAAGTTAAAAGACTAAAAATCAGTAGCCTTGACCTCAAATTAAAGGATCTGTGTATCATGACAAGTTAATAGGGTACTTTTCCTGTTGCCCTGGACTTGTTAACTAGCCCCTAAACTAAGACCAAAGAGATATTGAGGATCCTGTTTTCTTAAAATGACTTCAAACAATTAGGGCTTCTTAAGGTGTTCCATTAGCTCTGCTACCCAGAGGCCCCCCCAGTCCTTACAAGCGGGTGGCTGGGTGGGTGGAGCAACCTGCTTTCCCACCCCTTTGCACAGCAGTGATGTGATTGCTGACAGACCTCCAGGGAACTAGCATCCTAGCTGTCTCCTCAGCACCTTCTGAAGACTGGCCTGCTTGCTGAGGAGGCCCCAGCTATATGGTTCATTAGCTAACAGGAACTAGGGGAAGTGTGAAAGAGAGTTAAAGGTGCCAAACAGGAACCAGAATCCACATAAAGGAATTATGATTTGGGGAATTCCCACATAACCTCCCCCAAGAACACCTACATTCGTTCCACGAGGAAGCCAGGTGAGGGGCTCCTGCCATACTGTTCCTGCTTTTTCTACTACTATCCATGATATCAGTCCCTTCTGAGTGGCGGGAGTCCCATAGAGTCTGGCTTTCTCACAGGAATTCTTGCTTTCTCCCCCAAAACCCAAAAGGTTAGCTCTGTAATCAGAAGACTTAGAGCCTAAAAGAAGACTGAAAGAGGTCCTGCCTTCTTCGTTAAAGCAGTTCCCTGAAACTAGGGTCAAACCTAAACAGGAAAGAGGAGGAAAGATTCGAATTTTTTGAAATATTGGGTTGAGTTTTCATTAACTGAACACGTCAGGAAAATATGGAATTTTGGAATTCCAGTAATTCCTCACAGGAATCCTTTCAAGTACTATCATCACTCCCATTTTATAGCTATGAAAACTAGTGCATTAAAAGTTAAGTAACTTTCCTGAATTCACACAGCTAGCATATGTGGAAACCAGCTAACTCAGGTCCTTACTATTAATCACGGTAGTCTTCTACCTCCTCTAAGAGGCTCTAAAGGGAGACACAGAAGTGTGCTTAAAGGAGAGGACTGGGAAAACAAAGCCATTTCATATTATTTTTCTATTGAGTTTGGCTGCTCAATAATATCCATTACAGATTCATATGAGACCCTTAATAAATATTTGATAAAATTCGTTAATTCTGAAGGGACTAGGAACCATTTATCCATCATACCATTTTCAGATATTCTTGTATTTCTAGATTCAAAATGTATCATTTGCCTTATCCTTTGTAGTATTAATTTAGAATAATATGAAGGAAAGCTCAACACAAATACATTTCCTATTTAGTAGCTTAAAGTTCAGTAATTTTCTAGAAGGGGATTTAGTTAGTTCATTCAATTTTCTAATGAAAAGCCTATGTTTATTGCTAATTAAGACATGTATGCCTGACTTGGGAAGAAATGGCCCAGTTCCTTTCTAAGAATGGAAAGAAATTTGGTTGAATGGAACATCTTCTACATTTAAAATAAGCTACAATGATTCCATCTCAAGCTAAATAGTGGGTGAATTGTCCCAAAAGGTCTCTCAAGACTAATTTGTGGAATTTTGTCCAAGCCCCACTGACTCAGTAAAAAATCATTTTTTAGAAAAAACATTCTCATCCATCTCACTATTACAGATAATCTACTGCATTTCCCTAAAATGAGTAAATATCTAATTGCTTGATGTTTCCTTTAATGACTATCTCTATAAGTCTGTGCTCATGGGTTATATTCAGTCTCTTATTGTACAGGCATTTTTCTTGTTCATAATCTAAAAATAAATAGATATAAAATCTAAGACTTCTCTGTGTCATGTTTTCTCCCTCCACCCCCCTTATTAACTGCAGAACCTGTATTTCCTTTCGCCTTGCTCTTATTTCAAATGTGTCATGAAAGGCTTTTTCCTTCTCCTTGGTGACCTGCTCTAATTGGAACTCGTTTTGTGTCCTGGCCTCTGTGACCGCCCTGCAGGCTTCTGCTGTTCCCTTTCTCTCCTCCTTGCTGATCTGCCCTTGTTCTATTCAGCAGATAATTGCTTTTTGCATTTCAGACCTTAAAAACAGACTATGCTTTACAGATGGCAGCCTCCTATGGTTTTGTTATCTTTCTTTTCATCAGCATGGTTATCTCTATGCTTTGCCTTTAATGCTGCCACATCTTTTACTTATAAAGAAATGCCCAGAACTCTTCAGTACCACTTTTCTCTGAGTCAGTGTCAACAGGATAGTCCCCTCAAATAAGCTAAGTTCAATCATGCATCTGTTTTATCCCTCTCTGAATTCTGTTCCTTCATTTCTTCCCCTTACTTAGTGTTCTGCATTCCCCACCACAAGTGACTGAAAAGGTAACTTAGAACTATAATTACTCTACTTGTCATGTATTGAATTACTGGTGTGCTTACAGCTTCTTTCATTGAAAACCTCTGCTATGACTTCAAATTTATTCCCATTGTATGAGTGTAAGAAAATAAAACTAAGGCTATATAATACAGAACATTCTTTCTCAGAGGCTGCATTTACCAGAATCTGGTTATTTTCTCTCTGAAGTTCCTTTATTAGAGTCTCTTTTCTTTAATCCAGCTCCGCTAATCATTTTATTTTTATTTACATATTTATAATGAGCTTTGGCACACATAGAATTTCCCAAGCAGTAAAGAGGACCAAAATCAAAACATGGTCTTTGCTCTAAGCGCTTTTTCATAGCCCAAGTCTATTTTCACATTTCCAGTATTTTCCTGAACTGTTCTAAATTAGTCTTTTAGAGGAAAGCTTGAATATACAATAGTAATTGCAGTATCTACAGAACCCAGACAGGTCAGAAGTAAATTTTATTCCAGACACAGCTATCAGGTTTGTGAATATGTGAATAGTTCTGGCCTTTCACACCAGAATGAATGGATTATATCCTGCAGAAACCTGCTTGGTTTGAGAAATTTAATTAAGACAGAAATGCAAGAGTTTTGGGGGGGATAAACAGGATTATAGCATTTCATAGCTAATAGGAACAATTTATGAACATGTCACAGTCACCAAACTTAACAGTATAGTTGGTTGGATTTTCTTGCTGTACTTCTGGGTAACTTTTGAATACATCATTGAGCAAAAATCGTGATAGTGATGAAATTCTTTGGCAAAGGGGAATGATATTGTACAAACCAGGGATATGGTGTCTTGGAACAAACAAGCAATGGGAACCTAGGATTATATACCTGATGTTTTTTTTTTTTTTAACCAGAAAGGTCACTGAAGTCACTCAGAGCTAAAAATATCTTCAAAGATGATTGCTTATAAACATGTGCATTAAAACTAAGAGAAATAAGAATTGTAAGCTCCTTGAGGACAGGGAACATTTCCTATTTCAGTGTGGACTGCATTTGGTCAGTGTTTGGCACCTCATTCTCTCGCCTTCCATGATGTTTTCTCATCATCGGCGACTTAACAGCCTGCAGCACTCGCCAGCCCTATGTGCTTCCACAGCATAAAACTCGTGCTGCTCTTGAGTACTGCTATTCCATCTCTGTCTTTACCACAGCACTACGAATTCTTTAATGGTGTCTTTGGTCCCTGCATCCCCAGGGCTTTGTGCAGAGTATGACACAAAATAGGTTTTTCAATAAATGCTCGTTGATTGAATAAATGAATTAAGGGATGGATAGATGAAATTAATTGAACTGAACTAATCATAAATGGTAATTTTATGTTCTAAGCTTAATCACTGTTCACTCTAACTCTCTCAGGAAATCTATTCATGTTCCTCATTTCTTTTCTCCCTAAATACACAGGCATCAGATGAATGATTTTAAAGGGTGCTGGGCTGATTAGAAATCTTACTTTTGCTCCCAAAATAGGAATTTCAAAAGTCCTTCTGTGGCTGTATCACCAAATATTTTATTGCATGGAGTGAGCCACTCTCATGTCACTCAAGATTAAAAATACATAAATGGGCAGTTTTGCTATTTGGTTCTATAGTAATTATCCAGATAGACTGAATGTCTTTTTTATATATATGAAAATTTCTTCTATCAAAAGAGAATCATCTTTTGAAACACTCTGGAATAACTTATAGTACTATAGAGATTAAAAGAAGAATCCTTTCATTCCATTTTGCATTTAGAGAACATTTTTTTCTGTGTATTAATAGTAAGTTTATTAATAGTATTTTCCTAGGCCTACATGCCAGGTATTGTGCCAGATGCATGAGATATAAGAAAACAAAGTTAGTCTCTAACCTCATGGATCTCACAAATACCATGATCCTGGATGGTAAATGACCTTCTTCAAATTTCCCAAGAAGGGACACAAATATCCATTCCTTTCTCTTTTGTGCCCTCTTGCTCACTGGTGTCTGATGTACCATTTCATCAGCCCTATACTGTCTGTGTAAGCCACCGTCTCCAATCTACAGCCTTCTGCCACACACCAAGTATTACACAAAAGGGAAAATTAAGCTCTCATTCAACAAATAATTATTGAGGAACTATTATGGTAACATGCAGAGTGCTTGAGACATAATACAATTTTTCATCAGTCTTAATATCTTCCTGTCAAGCTACAGGATGGGAAAACTGGGAGGTGGAATCAGGAAATAGGGCTTGTCAAGAAGAATACAATTGAAATCAGAAACCAGAATCAACTATTAAAAACAATTAAATTAGAATTTTTTATGTTACAAGGAGAACCATTCATGCTTTGCTTTCCCTTAAATGAATAATCACAATGAAAACATAAATATGTGGTAAGACAGAGATAGATATGAAAGACAAGCTCCCCATTTTTCTCCCTTGAGGCATACATATCAATTTAATTGTACAAAGTCAATGATGTCGAGAAAGTAGCAAGTGAGTTTTGTTTGAAAATTCCCTGTTTGCAAATGTAATCAATTACAGTAACACAAAGATATTTATTGGCTAATCTAGACAACTGAGTCTTGCTAAGTTTTAACAACATATCCATTTTTTCACCAAGCATAAAACTCTCTTCTCTAAGTATAGGGTACACTGTCCTTTTGGTAATTAAAGAAGTAAAATGTACAGAGGTGCTCTTGGTGTTTTGCGAAAGGCAATTCATAAAAGTCTTGAAAAAATAAAACAGTGACCTATAGTAAAGTGTCATATTTTAACACAAGAATCAGTTGCCATAATGAGGAAATTTATTTTGCTTTAAATCATAAATCGTCATAGATTCATTTTCATCAAGTGACATGAAGTGTGATCCACAACTCTCCTTCACCCTCCTATGGGAAATTCATCTGAAATGAAATCAGTCACTGACTTCTTTTTATTCAATTTCTAAAACTTCAAGAAAGGTCAGATTTGCGGGGGAGTCTGATTTAACTTTAAACACAATGTATGTAAAGTGTGAAAAAAAGATCTTTTTTTGAAGCTTTCAAACTGGAAGATGAGGGGATTCACAAATTTGGTGATGGTATAGCAGGTTTTACTGTGAAATATCTGATTTGAATTCTATCTCAATCAGCAGTTATCAGATTGCTACCAAGTAGTGAACCCATGAAGACATTTAAGGAAAATAATCATCTCTCACATGGCTAAATCAGTGGCTCAACAGACAACCTAAGTGGAGGAAAGAGTTCAACATGGGCCCAAAGAATGAATTAATCTTCAGAAAATTTTTCATTCTATAACATTTAGGTATGGTAGAATATTAATGATATGATATTGCCCATTCATATGATTAGTTAAATCTAATATTTCTATTTCTAGACCTGAGTTCAACCACTTAAGTACAATCATTTATCTTATTCTCATATTATAAACATTATTTCCAGGTATAAGTGAAGTATACTTCCAGCTGTGGTACTCAAATCCAGTAAAGAAATTAAATCTGGGTTGGGAGTTCAAAGACTTAGAGAACTGCACTATTTGTGGATGGAGGGAATGAAGGATAAAGAGGGTGTTACAGGTAAGGTTATTACCTGGCTTCTATGTGTTTACGGGGCCAGACAAAAATGATTTGTGTTTAAATGTCTTCAGATTCCTACCACTTCACTGTCTTTATCCCTCTTCAGCTTCTTCCCCGTACCCCCATCTTTTAAGTAGGATTGCCCAACTGAAGCCTATTAAGTTAACTTAATAGGAAGAAAACTGGAGAGAAGTAGGAAAATGCAGAATGAAATCCAAGAACACTAGGAGTAGAGAAGCTCTTTCCTTAGAGGCCATGAGAAGAGAGCAGAGCCCTGTGACAGTGGTGGGTAAGAGGCATTCATTCTCACAAAATCACACGAGGTGCTACTCTTTTTTACAGAGTAATACTGAGGCTCTAAGAAATGAGTAACCTTGTTAAGACTGAACAGAATCAGAATATACTGTACTAAAACACATCACTTTGGCAGAAGGATTATTTTGAGCCGAAGGCAACTGAGAAATAGCAGATTCAAAAAAAACTCTCTGCTTCCTTCTCCCCCCGTTGTTTATATCAGAGACCTAGACTATTATCAGCCCAGATATGGCACGAAGGGAGCCCAAATATCTGCACAACAAACCTTACTAGACAACACTATCTTCAATTAGTTTCCTCATATATTTACCTTCTCACAGTTTGCCACTCCTAGAAGTCTAACACTATCTACCTTTTTCTTGTCATTTTTCTGTAAATTCATTATTCTTTGTAAAAATGGTATATAAGCCCCAGGTTCTAGCCACTTCTTTGGTTGTTTGCTATTTTTATATGAAGACCCCCATATGCCCACATAATAAACCATTTTTCCTCTTAATCTGTCTTTTGCCAGTTTAGTTTGCAGTGCTCAGGTACAAAACATATAAGAGAATAGAAGATAAAACACTTTTTCCCTCCCCTAAAGGTCATGCAGCTAGTAAGCATCAGGATGCAAGCACTGGTTAAACTGATTCCAAACCCATAATCTTCTCTACACCAAATGTTTTCTATTTGCATGGGCAGGTAAGTATGTGGTGTTTGCTGTGGCTGGAACATGGGGTAAAAGGAGAGCAGGAATATGACTAAGAAGGTTTCAATAGCACAGGTTCAGAATATCTTCCTAGGAATAACAGAAGAATGTGTTGCCAGGTAAAAATGAAGCAACTAATCTTTTCCCTGCATCCTTATAACAGAAAAGAGTTAGGTCACCAAAACTTAGCCAAAGGAAATGGTTCAAAATAGTGATTCAAGTTGTATCATGAAGAAACTGAAGGTAGATTCCTGGGAATATATGGCATATAAGCCTTTTGGATTCAAAAGCCGTAAATACCGTTTCGTATGCCTTCCTCAGCTCCACTGTTGTGGGTTCTCGGATGCAGACCTCCACGTGCTCTGGTGCCACTCTGCTGTCTGCAGAGGCCCCAAGATAATAGATCTGGGGCCTACTTTTCCAGTTATAAAACAGGAGACTAGCACCTGCCCAATATTGAAGCAGTAAATGAAATAGACACATTAGCGTCTAGCTGAAGCATTTTTGTTTCCCTAATGTAATCAGAAGAATCAGGAAAGGAGGTGGAGGTGAAGGAAAGCACTGAAAGTGAGGAAACTCAAGGGACCCATTACTGGAACTGTCTGAAGCACTTTGTAAAATGCATAAGTATGCCTAGAATATTTTTTCTAATATTTATAGGAAATGTTAAAACTATCTCTTAGGAATCAGGAGAGTAACCCGTGCAGTAAAATTGCCTCATTTCCATCTTAACAATTATTGTTCCCTAAGAATGAGAAGGAGAGAAGAAAACACTTGGGCATGTTTTGATTGTTTATTTCTTCTGTCTTTACCTGTCATCTTCAGGCTCATTCCCTTGCGATTTAATGACTTAACTTTGCTTATGGCAAAGGCTCAATGTACCTTTTTTTTAAGCTGAGAATTTGGTTTTTAAAGAGAGATCTAAGCAAAACATTTTACAGACTATTCCTGAGAGAGCTCGGAATTAAATTGTTATATGTTCTACTATAATGAAATTTTGTATAATCAACAGGGAAGTAGCTGTTGGCCATTTATCAGTTTTTTTAGTTGCATTTTTTTTAATGCATGGAAGGCATAATTAGAAGCTCCACAGGTAGAAAGTCTTATATAATAATATTACATGTTATCAGAATGGTGCTCTTCACTTGCAAATTTTAGAATATTTTACAGCAATGATCTATTAGCAATAATAACTATGACATCTTTAATTATTTTAATACAGAACTGTATGTAGAAGAGAGAAAACACAAAATTCACTAAACTTAGATAGGGAATGTTATACCCATGACCTCAATTACTTCTATACATGTGCAAATAGGTCAACATCTAGATCTCACATGTTAGAAGGACTGAAAAATGTACACTGGATAAAGTGACTGGAATAAGTAAAGATACTTTACATTTTGAAAGTGATTTTTAGTTTTACAAAGACATTTACATATATCCTTTAACCCTCATTATATTTCTCTCTGTATTTTAGAGATGCAGAAACTCAGACTAGTGCTTGAGGTCCTTCATCTGGTAGCTGCTACTCACAATGAGGCTCACAACATTATAAAACCAGAGACTATTTAGTTCATGCCATGGCTACGCAGTGGTTCTAGATAATAATTCATCTTCTCCCATAGCTCTAAAAGTGCTACAAAGTTGTCTAAGTTCTACTCTAATCAGGAAGAAAAAAGCCTTAATTGCAACTTAAGCAAAATCTGTGCTTTGTGAAAGAAAAGAAGTACGACTTTTATAAAGTCTTAACCACTTTATAGAATATTGAGGTCCCTGAAGACAGACTGCTGAGACTTGTTAAATAAATTAAATAAGGAGGCCATTAGACTGAGGTGGCTCTACTTCCATAGTTGCCTATGTGAACAAACCTAAATCTAAGCCTGTAAATGCCTCAAGATTGTGAAATCAAAACATAAATGCCTCAAGATTAGGAAATCAAAACACTAAGGGCAACCAATCACAAACAGCCACCTAGGCTCTCAGGTATAGCCAATCAAATAATTTTTTTTGTTTTTTTTGCTTAGACACTGTATATGTCTTTCCCTGGACTCTTCTAGCTGAGGGCTCCTAACTACTTCCAGTTTGACACTGCTCTGCTGGGATTCATATTTGCTTGAATAAAGTTTTAAAATTTTTAATATGCCTGTTTATCTTTGAACAGGCTCTTCCTTCCCCCCTTACTCCTCCTTGTCCCCTCCCACCTCCTCCTTTTCCTTGTTGACTTTTTTATTCATAAAACAGAGGAAGAAACTTGCCTGTCTGTCAATGTTTTAGGGCATCCTTAGTACTTAGAGTATATTTAAACTAATGGTGTATGAAAATAATTTAGTGAGCAATATCAACATTTAAAAACTAAAATAGAATACAGTAGAAAATATCAGAGTGCAGTCTATTATGAAAAATTGACTAAATTTAGAAGAAATGAGCAATAACTTTGGGTACTGTCTTTTAAAATCACATGAGGGCATTATTAAATATGTCCAACCTAGAATTATTTAGGAGGATAAATTTTGTTTGATTCTACTATTAATAATGGGTCCCAAATTTAGTGAAAGTACATGTAAATTTGTAGACCTTTATATAGCAGATTTGCAAATAATTCTGTCCAGTAGAAAATATAACTATAAAAGATTACAATTGTCTTGTAGCATATGAACCAGTTTCATATCTCAACTACCAATCTTAATGCTTCTTTATTAAATTGCCTATAAATACCCAGATTCTCAAATGCTCTTTCAACTAATCTTAACATCTTAATGGTTCCCTCATTAATAAATTTAATAAAATCTTTGACATGTTTTCATTTTACTTTTGTATGAAAATCATGTTTTTGACTTAAAAAATATATTTTGACAATCCCATGTAGTAAGAATAAGCATTGTTTATAAAACTTTGGTTCCAACTAAAGTACATTGATAAGTAACATTGTAAATTGTATTTCTTATTGTAGATCTTATTATAGATCTCAAAAAAGTCTGAATCCCTCTGAATTAGAAAATTTATGCCATGACTTCTTGATATCCCATACATTTCTCCAATTCAAATGATCCGACTTTATTTCTTCTCTTTATTTTTAAGCTTAAGCTTTAAATAATCAGTATTTTTTCATGTTTCTCTAAAAATTACCTTCAAGGAGTCTACATCCTAGGAGTAATTTTTAAGGTTACCAAAGTGTCAGAAGACTGATAGCAAATCTCTTCCTGGGGTGGACAATCCCCTCCGGTGTGAGCTGGTGGTGAGGCCTGAAGCAGTAGACTGTCGTTGCTGAAAGGAAGCTCTGCTTCATGGCCAGCTGATTTGCAGGGAGAGATTTGGAAAATGTTAGAAAAAGGGTAGAAGCACAGAGATTTCAAACCCAAAGTAAATACAGTTGTGGCATGAGGCATTTATTGACTTAGCACAAAATATCATGTGGCATTTTACAATAACAACAAGATAACTACATGGGAATTCAATTCATAAATAACTGGAATCCCAGTAATAAAGACAGCAAAATCAGGATGCAACTGGGCTATATTAAAGCAACAGCATGAGGCCTGGCTCAGAATTTTATCATCAGACTTGGGTTCCATCTGCCTGTTGGCATCATTTTAATTTTGGCTTCAACATAAAGCCTTCATTCGGGCTTCTCCACTGGGAGCACAGTTTCTCGTCTTTGATTCTCAACCAAAACAAGGGTGATACAAAAGGTTGGTGAAATTTTGATTGGAAACTGTGTGGCTTTTCCACTATAATTTAATTTGAGAATCTGTACTGATAGAAATTACATTATTATCCTGAGGGGAAGGGCGGGGGCAGGGACAATGTAGTGAATGGCAACTGGTAATATGGTGGATGCTTTTAGAATTTGCTCTGGTCTGATTCATAAAATAGCCTTGTTTTTATATGCAGTAATATAACACATCCACTGAAATTTGTTTTTCCTATTGTTTAAGAGGAAGTCTTCATTCACGTTTTTTAATGCAGTAGACAGAATGCTTATATGTGCAACAGGGCAGATTCCAAAGCTGAAAACTTGGCAGTGGGTAAATTGGACAGATATTTGCAAAATTCTGCAGTGACATGATTCATTCATGTTATCAGAAAGTAGTAAAATAGCCACAACTGTTCAGAAAGAAAGCCTGATCTATTACATTAAATATTACTCTGACAATAGTAACTATGTATTAATTTCAGTGTATTACAGTAGAGATGATATTAAACTACATCTGTTCTCTAGCCTTTGTTTTGCCACCAACTAGCCAGATGATCTTTCGTTAGTCAAGTTAACCCTCTCACTTCAATCTTACCAATTTACAAATGAGACATATAGTAAAAATTCCATAACGAGACAAACAATAATGAAAAATAAGTGAAATTATATAACTGTATGTTTTACAGATTATATTATACTGGAAAATATTTAACATTTCAACACAACGTATCTTAAAAAATTTTATGTGCATATTCAATGTGTTTGAATTAATTTATAATTTATGATAATATTAAACTTGAAGATTATAAAGGATGTCAAAAAGTTATTAGCATAACAATATAAAATTTAAGAAAAATTTCTGATGCCTCAGAGTTTATTAAAAGTTGGACTGCTATTTAGGAGTTAAAAGTCTCAAGGACAGATTTATTAAAGTGTGTCTCTAATCAGGTAAAAAAAAACCCTATATATGATTCCCCAAAGTTGAACATTCATAAGAAGAGAAGGCTGATAAACTTAGTGGCAAAATGGAGTTTCTCCTAAAGCCTGGGAATTTTTATAGGTCAGAAAACATGAGATTATAAAATAGTTGAAGAACATTTGAGTGTATGGAATCTAACATAACATCTTTCATTATATATTTTTTAAAAACCCTGAGCAATTACACATTATATCCAATTTATTACCTAATGGTTTGGAGAAGAGACATGGGCAGTTACTGCTCTGACAAGCCACTCCTTAACTGTGGAAACAACCAATATAATAGGATTAATACCCTCAGGTGGCTAGCAATGACTTGGAAATTTATAACCTACTGAAACAATTATTTTCTACTCCTCTGTAGACAGAGCTTCCATTAGGTCAACAAAGCATGACTTCTACAGATGTCCACAACCACACTCTGATCAGATGGCATCTGCCACTTACTAATTTATGTATAGCAGAATGCTTTAATATAGAACAGGGATATTAGAGAGTGCCTAGAAAATACAGAATTTGGCAGAGTAGCTCAGTTCCTGCTCCTCAGGGTTGCCATAGATTTATCATAGTTTCTAGAATAGTGAATATCCTCACTATTTAAAAAGAGCTACACTAAGCTGTGATTACATTTTAAAAGCCAAGAAAACATATACATCAATATCTCTGTGCATGATTGTTTGATCTAAACTGTGTTGAAAAAAGAAGAAAAAGGATTTGAAACAAAATCCTTAAAAATTAACATTGTAAATATTCCTTTGGGCATGTTTGTAATGTTTAAAAGAACAATTTGACCTCTTCCGATGTGGCCCTTTGAAAAAAAGCAGGTTCTGTTTCTTAAAGCAAAACAGACCCTCCCTCAGGGCAAAAAAGAAAAACCTTTTTCTTTATTACTCTTAGTACAGTTAAGTGCCAAAAACCACATTTCTTTAAAGTTATATTAATTTATAATATGTACATGATTGCAGATAAGCCTCACAACAACTCTATGAAGTGAGCTCTATAGCCGTATCTACTTTATATACGTTGTAAGTAAACATTCCAAAAGGTAGGACAGGCTTCCTTATGATCACATAGCTTATAAACACTGGAAACAGCATTCCAGTTCAAATTTCACTCAAAAGCAAATGAGCTTTCATTTAGAAAAGATTTTGTATGTATTAATCTGAATTACTGAAGACATACTATATTTAACTGGGATGATATTTCAGGGTTACATTGTTGAGTTTGAAATATTTTTTATCCTGACTCAAAGGCAGAGCATGCATGTTTTCCTGGCAGAAATTTTGAACCCAGCACACCAAGCCTGAATTTTAACACCAGCAAGGCAAAGGGTTCCTACAGTTATACAAGAATGTGTCAGTGGCTAGATGTGCCCAAAAGAAAAACTTTAACTTAATGACAATCGGTTTCTTCTGGCTTCTTCATCTCTGAAGGCATGAGAAAGGTCTTTCTTGTTTCATTGTTTCCCTTCTACAATAACCAGAAAGGGTATCAATTATTTTTACTGGACAGGCTGTCACTGCCCCTGGTAAGTAAATACGTTTTTAGAGGGTTTCATCTGAAAGGAAGTAAAATATATGTCACTTTCCTAATCAGCTGTCAGGCATCTTTTATTCTAACATGTTTTCAGAGAGGAAGATAGAATTGCCATTTCAGAAAAGTGATGGAAACTTTGGGTGTTGTCTGAGAAAATTATTCAAGAAAGATGGTCTTCAAACATGTGGCAACTGGGACGAAGTATTTTTCCCTTCACAAAGTAGAAATGAAAAGATTTAATGGGAGTGTCTAATTTTACTCCAAAGTGTGATAAAAATGGTAAGTGATAGATCATTAAGCATCTGTAATTTGGTGAATAAATAAGAGAGGACCAAGAGGTCTTAATATAGGCTTTCAAATAATTAACAACTACAAGGGTGCTTATAAATTTATAGGTCTGGATCTGAGTAAGTTTCCCTCAGAAAAGGCAGGCTTGAGCCTGCTTGTGAGGGTCTTTTTTGCCCTGCTGACTTGAACAACAGACAGATAAAAGCAAATAGTCTATCTCATGTTTCTTGACCAGCCCCTGAATTTTGTTCTATATTTACATATTTAAGAATGAAATCTGAATGTGTTCCTAAAAGAATACAGATACCCAGAGACCACCCAAGGAAACAGAATAAACTCAGAAATGCAATGGATTGTTGCTTTTGATCAGCCTCATTAACAGAATGTAAAAGGAGAGCTGACAGGGAAAATATTAACAAATAGCATTTCATGTTCCTACTACACTTGGCACTTCATCATATATTGAACAGTAAACCCCAGGATTTTTGGCGCTTCTGGTCAATTTAACACACAAAACAGAAAGCAAACACAAAGACAAGAAGGAAAACTGCAAGTACATAATTATATAAACAGAACTCAAAGCCTTATTATGATCCTTGTTTCTTTCCACTCTTGATGGAGCTTAAACTATTTTAATAGGAGAGTGAATTTTTATATGGATCAATGACATGATTATGCTTCTGACACTGCAGAATGTATGTTCCCTCTCTAAGCTGGATCCCTTCAGGGCATTACAGTGGCTTACAGCCTCTCAGGAAAGTGGGCTAAGGACAAATACAATTATTTTGGTTTGACATATTTATTTCTAAAACCAGAAATATAACTTTTTTCTTTGCTATGTCAGTTTGGTTTTCCTAGATTTGCCCAGTTTAATCATTGATTCTGTTCTGTTCACGACAGTCACAGCTGTCAAAGATACTATTAAAATTGTCCATCTTTGGTTAAAATGAAAATCTCAAGATTAGGGAGAAAAGCTAAACTATATTTTTAAGTGGAAGGAGGAAATCATGAATATTCTGGAGTCATGTTGGCAATAGAGTTAAAGGACATTATGCTTAGTGGAATCCAACAAAAAGAGGACAATGCCAAGATACCTAACAACTAGGCTGGAAACTTAAGGAAAACCAACCCTTTCCTTGTTCCACAGAGCTAATACCAAACATATACACTCACACACACAAAATTCCCTAATGTGTTAACTTCGTAACAGAGATTAAAAGGAAAATTAGGATAAAACATTTGGATGAATAAAATGTATAGTAATATTAATGAGAATTCTTTAAAAAATACAGACTGTCTTTCTTGATATTTTACCAAGTTTGGCTTCCTAACTAGCTGTAGAAACCAAATAAGAATGAAAGGAAAAGGTATTGACAATCCTATTGCAGATTTAAAATGTTATATTGTTATTTTCTGGGAGCCAGTGATAATAGTTAATTGTCCAATAGCTTAGCATATTGGTCCGTGGTGTAGCTCACTAGTGGGACATACATAATCAGTGGTTTATAATTTCATGTTTCCAATTATATTAGGATACTGAGATTTCTGGAGCCTTCCAATGGTATCGTTCTTCTGCAAAGACAACAATAAGTCCACCAACTGAACACAAAACATAGTAAGCAAGTAACACCAAAATCGATTCTGCCACTAACCTTGCATGTTCAAAAGAACAAATACATTTCTATTTTGATCAGCATGTTTGGTGAAAAAGCTAGTTTTGAGCTGCATTTGTGTTTTTGAAGCTTACCCCAAGTAGCACTAATGGCAAATTGATGATTCTGTGTAATGGAAACTGCCTAGAATTATTTTTTAATCAGTAAATAACATTTAACAGCATTTTCTACCCTGAAAAAAGATTTTTCAGTTGGGTGAGGAAGTCTTCACAGACAAGCTCACTGAAAGAGAGCACTTAGCAACAGCAAATCAAATGCAGCCTTTCAATGAAGTTGTTAGACACACAACACCAGCGACTGATGCCATACCAAGGGCTTGTTAAAAATCGATTCATTCTAGTGATCAAAGCTGAAAAATCGTTCCGCAGCCTGCTTCATATCAATAGACAATTTGTGCAGTACATCACACACACAAAAATAAGGTCTAGTAGCAGTGGAGAACATCACAGATCTGGCTTCCAAACAATATTTTAAATGGATTTCTGTCAGATCATAAAGGATGAGCTTAAGTAGAACACAGTGTCAAATAGAAAGGTTCAGGTTTTTAACAAAATAAAAACAATCAATGAAGTTTCTTTTCTAGTTTCAATATGCAAAAAATGGGGTGGGGTCTGATATTTCAGAATCAGGATTTGACACACACCTTTAAAAAAATTCTTATCAAGGAATACTTTGCTTTCCAATCTCTGTGTATTATTATAAATGTGACTGTGTGTGGATATGTACACACATACACACATATAATGTCAATAAATGAAGTACTGACAATAAGAAACACACAAGTGTCATTCTTGATTTTTTTAGTGAAACAAACTTCAATTTGTTGGAACTGCCTATACAGAGTCACAAAATAAACACACAAATTATTTTCCACAGTGCAGTAAGGAGAAATACATCAGGTATCTAAGTCTGTTATCTTAACTGTACAAGGTAAAAATAGGTGTCTTATACATTTATATGGAAAAAATTCCCAGGTCATTACTGTAAAAAACCTCAACTAAAATTAAATCACACCATACCTATTCCAATTAGAATTGAGCAATCAGTCATAATTACAGCCAAAATAAATGAATTGGAAAATAGCTGATTTAAAGAGGTCATACATAGTCTGAGTTTTAATTTGAAATTAGTAACAGCATGACTTGTGCCTGGTAACAATTCCTTATTAAAAATGAATAAATGTAATGTCTGGAAGTAAATATTTCCTATTTCATGGTTTTATTCTCCTGATCATTAGCAGAGGCCTGAAGAGGATGGGAAACATGGTTATGGTCCACTGTTGCCCCTCTCCTGTTACAGAATAAGAGAAATCATGTGAGTAGGTAATAGAAAGGAGAGAGGTAGAGAAATCTCAAGGCTAGTAACGCTGGTATCCTTTGTTTAGCTATCTCTTCCTCCCAGGAGAGCCTGTCTACAGATCGGCACATTCTACAGTCCCCATTATTTCAAAGCCTGGATCTAAGTAGCTATGATCTTTGGGAAAACCAGTAGAATCTACCCTTGAGAGAACTCATGTTTTCCTCCAAAACAAGGGACACCAGAACCCCCACCCCTGCAAGAGATTTTCTTTGCCTTACTGTGTGTCTTTTCACAGAGCACTGTCTATGCCTTGAGCTGTTATAGTTGGTGTTTAAGGATCCCTCATTTCCTTTTGTTTATTGTATTTTCCAAAGTGTGACTGAATTTCAACCATAACAGACTCTCTCTTCTAAAGCTCTATGTCTCATATACCTTATGATTAGATCTCAAAACATGATTTTTAGAATTATGTACCAATACAAACTTTAGATTGGATGTATCATAGAAACCACTCTGTAATAAATAATTTTCAAACACCTGATTAATTTGTACAGGTATCACAGAAACCACTCTTTGATGAACATTTTTCAAACTCCCGATTAATTTAAAAATAATTACCATCTACTCCATAAAACATTAATCAGAATATGTGTTAGAGGATTTTCCCTTTCAGTTTGGGCAATTAGTTACTTCTAAATTATGATGCCTTCTCTTTAATGCCTAGTGTTTGTAGGGTAAATGACAAAATTTCCAGAATCTCCCACCTAGCCTAGTTCATTTACATATCAGTAGGTGTTTATCACTGCAGAGCCTCCTGACAATCTGGGGTAAGGGGTGGTGAGAAAATAACCATTCTCTCCTCCCCTACTTTCCTAATATGTAATTGGTCTGGTGTCAGCCACTCACCAGGAACCCACCAACGGGGTTCCTCCCAATAGGGGTGGGCAAGGAGTAGGGAGCATCCTGTGGCTGGAGAGCGTAAGGCACGGCTGGAGGAGATGGACAGTGTCTGAGCATGGTCAGTGAATTTCAGCACGCTGTAAGCAATAAAAACAGTTTCTCCCAACCTACCCTTTCCCCTTGACTTATTTCAGTTTCATCATTTCATTTCATTGAGGTCTTCACCCCGGGCACGGACACCCTATATGGACACCTAACACGGACACATATTACTATTTCACTCAGCTATTCACAGTGCTAAATAAAAAAACAAATAAATAGTTTCTACTTCTCTTGTGGTTCATCTTAACTCCCCCTTCTCTTCTTGATGTTTTTCTAGCCATCTGTGGGTCCCTCCTGAGGTACATTTCCTTCGGAACATTCCAGGGACATGCTTTGCCTTTCACTCCAATATACTGATAGTCTCCACTCTGCACTTACTTCCCTAAGGCTACAACATAGTGTACCCCATATGTATTTATCTCCTTTCTGTCCAGAAATGATACTGAAATTTATAGAAAGATAATATGAAAATAAAACCTACCATAAAAAAAAGAGAAAGAGAATGAGCCTTTTCTGAATGAGAGCTCTCATTACCATTCTGGAAATTCTTTTGAGCAGATGGAAAAAACATACAAGAGAAGTGGAAATAAAAATTTAGAGTGGTCACAGAAGGAGGGAAAACCACAAAAGATCCAGTTGCTGGACAAAAACCAAAAGAGATTTGGTCCTTATAGAATCAGAGAAAAGTGGATGATCAAGGTTAGATCTAAGGTTAATAAACAGAGGATTAATTGAAAACTTGCCAACAAAACTATAGACCCCTATGCCCACTACACACAGAACAGTAAGGAGAGAGAAAAAAATAAAAGTGTAGTATCTTGGAGATAATCTGGTACATCTCCTTCATTTTCACCATCTAGAGCAGTCCCTCTAAGATGCCCTGTAGAGGTGGTTTGTGGGAGGCAAATTTCCTCAACTTTTGCTTGTCTGGGAATTGTTTAATCTCTCCTTCATATTTAAATGGTAATTGTGCTGGATACAGCATTCTTGGTTCAAGGCCCTTCTGTTTCATTGCATTAAATATATCATGCCATTCTCTTCTGGCCTGTAGGGTTTCTGTTGAGAAGTCTGATGATAGCCTCATGGGTTTTCCTTTGTAGGTGACCTTTTTTTCTCTCTGGCTGCCTTTAAGACTCTGTCCTTGTCTTTGATCTTTGCCATTTTAATTATTATGTGTCTTGGTGTTACCCTCCTTGGGTCCCTTGTCATGGGAGTTCTGTGTGCCTCTGTGGTCTGAGAGGCCATTTCCTCCCCTATTTGGGGAAGTTTTCAGCAATTATTTCTTCAAAGACAATTTCTATCCCTTTTTCTCTCTCTTCTTCTTCTGGTACTCCTATGATGTGAATATTGTTCTGTTTCGACTGGTTACACAGTTCTCTTAATATTCTTTCATTCTTGGAGATCCTTTTATCTCTCTCTGCATCAGCTTCTCTGAGTTCCTGTTCTCTGATTTCTAGTCCATTAATGGTCTCTTGCATCTCGTCCATTCTGCTTTGAAGTCCTTTCAGAGCTTGTTTTATTTCTGTATTCTCCCTCCTTAGTTCTTGCATATTTCTCTGCAAGTCCATCAGCATGGTTATGACTTTTGTTTTGAATTCTTGTTCAGGAAGATTGGTTAAATCTATCTCCCCAGATTCTTCCTCAGGGGAAGATGTAGAAAATGTCTGGGTTAGTCTTGTCTGGATCAAATTTTTTTGCCTTTTCATGTCGATAGGTGCAGTGGAGTGCTATTGACTGTCTGTCAGCTGGGAGTCAAGACTCTTTCCACTTGCTCCTGGCCTTTTTTTACTGGGACAATGGCGACCCCTAGTGGCTTGTGTTGGGCAATTGCATGTAGACTGGGCCTCTGTATCTTGCCCCGCTGGTATGGAGGAAGCTCCCTTGCTGTGGACGTGGCCAGCCTCAGGCTGCTGCTCTGCTATGGTGGGGCCCTGGAGGGGTAATGGACACGGGGCTGTTTGGCTGTTTACCGCTGTGAAGGATCTCAGAGCTGCTGAACAGGGGGTTAGTGCACCCGGAGTTCCCTGGAATTTCCAGCAACTGGACTGTGACCCGGGATGCTTCCATCCAGCTGTGGGGTCCCTGTCCCTTTAAGACTTTCAAAAAGCACTTGCTTTTCTTTGTCACAGGGGCACTGGCTGTGGGACCCGCTCACAGGTCTTACTGTCCTGTTTCCCTAGTTTCCAGCACCCCACACAAGTACTGTGTCTGCACTCTGGTCCGGATGGCTGGGGCTGGGTGTTTAGCAGTCCTGGGCTCCCTCTCCCTCCCCACTCCAACTCCTCTCCTCCCGCCCGGAGCTGGGATGAGGGGCCTCGGGTCCCTCCGGGCCGGGGCTTGTATCTTACCCGCTTCGCTAGGCGCTGGGTTCTCACAGGTGTGGATATAGTCTGGCTATTGCCCTGTGTCTTCTGGTCTTTTAGGGATAGTTGTATTTGTTGTATTTTCAAAAATATATATGTTTTTGGGAGGAGATTCCCACTGTCCTACTCACACCACCATCTTGGCTCCGCCCTCCCTCATTTTCATAGACAGCCTTGAAATTAGCAAACTGACACACCAAGTTAGCAGAATGGAGAATACCATCCTTAACTCTAGAATGCTTCTCACAGCATCACCGGGCTCCCATTTCAAGGAGCTACCCAGTCCACAAGCCCAGACATTTTTCTGAAGAATGATTAGAATGATTTTGAAAGTGTCCTTGCTACTGGAATAACTCGGTGAGATAAGAAAGAAGTCATTTCCTACTTCCTTGAAGACCTTTTTAAATAGTAGGAGTTCACAAAACCATTTTCAGAAGGTCTGTTTAGAACTTTAAAGAAATAAGGAAAAATACTGCTACTTACAGATTTAAGTTATGTTTTTTAAATGAATGCATCAGATTTCTAGACATTGGCATGAGATATCACAAAGTATACTATATGAGCTGACTGGGACAATGTGGTATCTTCCCTGAGTTGCAATTTCCTCAAATAAACTGAGAAGCATGCCACTCTACCTGACAGCATAATTGAAGAGTAACAGTGAAAGACCACATAAAATATTTAAAGTTGTCCTTAATACAAAATGTGCTCTTAAGATATTAGGTTCTGTTTCGAAATGAATATGTATTATTTTATAGTACTCTGGAGCTTCTTATAAAGTGAATTTATTTGATAGATTAAGATTCACTTTATTATGTTTTTCTTTAAAAGACCATAGATCTTTATTTCAATTTTGTTATTGTGAGTTATTGGATAGGAGCAACAAATGTTAAATCTTAAAGAAACATCTTACATTATCTTGTGCAACTCTTCCCCCTAAATATACAGAAAATTTCCCCAAGAAGTAAAGGGACTTAAATGTTATACAGTCAATAAGGTGAAGAGATAGGGCTTGAAGATAATCTTTTAAGTTCAAATACATAGCCCAACTTTGTCTCAGCTTAATTAACTGGTCTCAGTTTCTTTAACATTCAGAAAGAAAAAAAAAAAAAGGAATATGTCTATGCTCAAGGTTCCTTCCAGTATAAAAATTCTAGGATTTGGACCAAAGAGAAGGAACAAACATTTTCTGAGTAGCAGCACCGTGCTAGATGACCTGTAGAATAATTGTACTCCCGTATATGAATGGTAATCCCATTGCTAAGATATATATATAGATATGTAACCATAAATTATACCATATTTTCCATGGGAAGTTCTAGCTCTTTTTAAACCCACCATTAATATGATCATCAGGAAGACAATATGGCAATGCTGATGGTGTAATACTAAGTGGAAAACTCGTCTATAAAATTATGTATTTTCTGTAATTACAACTTTAGGTTCTAGTCTAAGATTTCTTTCTTGCAGAAGTAAGTTGTCATTCTCATCTCTATGTGCCTGTGTCTGGTCCAGGAAGCCTATTTTAAATTAAATCACATTAAGTTAAAAAGAAAAAAAACAACCACCATGAGGCTGTACCTAGTAAAACCATGAACAGAAAGTAGACAGAAAGAATGAATGCTGCTGGGTTATCCTAGTAGATTATGAATGAATTTACCTTCTGTTCTTAGCTTTTTGCTGAATTAGAGGTCTGAGAAAAGATTGCCCTAGATAGTGTGGAGACACTCTGCTTCACTACTGTGCTTTGCTTTCCTATCCTGTATTGTGCATCAGCCTCGATTTTTTTTTTTTAAGAAACATAAACATCAATCAGGAAAAGATACAGTCAGCTGAGAAAAGTGCTATCCTATAGAAAATGGAATGAACCATTCATTAAAAATGGTCAAAGTGACAGATTACGCATGTTTTAACATTTCTTCACCATTTATTTTTGATTGTTTTAAAATTTCAAATGTAAGAAAGCAACCACAGAGAGGGACAAGAAATGTGAAAACAAAGGAGAGCTGTAGCCTAGCTGTGATGCCTACCTCCTCCATGTGTGTTCAGACAATATAAATCAAGTTTCTCTTTTAAAAAGTTGTATTACATGGAAAGTCTCTTTGCATTGTTGAGAAAAATTATCTAAAACTTGCAAATAAGGCAAAAGGATGACTATGGGCCCTTTCAGTGTCATACTGCAGCACTAACAGGCCTACACAAAGGTTATTTAATTTTCTAGAGTAGAATTTCTCAGTCAGAACATGACTGAGATTTTGGACTGGATGACACTCTCCCCGGGGTGTGCAAGGAGGCAGAGAAGGCTGTCCTGCATATTACAGGGTATTTAATGTCATCCCTGGACTCACCCACTCGGTTCCAGGAGCACCCTCCAGGCTGCCAAGGCCAACAATGTCTCCAGACTTTGTTAAATATCCCCCACAGATGGGGAAGGGGGCAAAATCACCTGGATTCTCAAGAAGTACTGCTCTTGGGAAATGTATCATTATTTGATTTACTGTTCACTGGTAATTGGTAAATGCCCAGCATTGGTCAAATTACTTTTAACTTGTAGTTTTATGTCTGGTAGAGATAAGATGATTTCTCTCTGATATATCTGAGGAAAGATAAGATCAAAGGTTATGATTTGACTGCCCTATTGGACATTAATCAGTATTTTCTCAAAGTTAATAAAGGTATTCCATTGGCCCTTTCTCAAGTAACTCCATTAATTCTTTTCCTCCAAGGCTCTTTAAACCAGCACTGCCATCCTGAGGGTCCTCTCATTAACTAGTTAAATGAACTATGATATATCCTTACTTAATATTTGTATGAGAGTCATGTTTTTAAGATTTATTAAATTATATGTTAATAGCCCTTCCAACCTTGAAAAGAAACATGCACGACATCCTTTCCTTTTCTAACCATTTCCATTAGCCACAGAATTACTTATGGGCTCCTGGCTGCTGCACCATCAACCACAAACGTTTTTTCATTTAATAAGTGATAATAATGGTATGTTTGTAGATAGACAGATTATCTATTTAAATTCCATTTAATTAACATTTAAAAACTCAGATTATTTAATTATACACTTACTTTCCCTATAAAAATAATGACAACAAAGACAACCACTGGTAGCTTGAACAAGCTTTGTTTCAGTCAGGAGAACAAGTCAGAAAATTTCCACAAATATTACCCAGTTTGAAAAAGGCACTACACCTGTGCTTGGATGGATAAGCAAACTCATGTAGACACGCATATGCGCTGACCCAGAGCTAAGGGTTCTTGGTGAATCCCTTGCTAAGGCAATCATAAAACAGCCATTCTGGCAGGGGAGACACTGAGGATTCCACACCGGGACCTCGTATATCCCACAGTTTTGGATGTGAAGGAGAGGATCGCTCTTTGTACTGATGTGGGACTACTGTATCCAACACTTCTCAAACGCTCACTTATCTCCTTTATAAGAAAGAGAGCAGGCCCTGTTTAGGCAAGGTGTCTGCCTGGCAAGTTATAGCATAAGCTTTTATTTTTCAGGCATTTATTTCCCAGTTACCCTTTATTTATGCTAAATGATATTGTTCACCATTTCCTTTGCAATAAAGTTAAGTTTAAAATAAAGGAAAGATTGAGAGATAATAGTACAGGTGGTAGAAGGATACTGCAAAACTTATGAATGTGTTAAGTGAACAACTGAAGTTTGAGGAACACTCTGCTAGAAGAAACCGATATTTGAAATACAACTTGCTTTGTAATTATTTGATCTCAAGCTTTCTTTTTAATGGATTGTAAAGACAATCTCCTATAAGAGACAGTTGTAAAGACAGACTAGTGAGGAAAGAACAATAGATGGAGGGTCAGGAGAACCTTAATTCACATCCTGGATGTGTCATTAGTGAACGGTGAAATCTTGAATGGGTGAGCCCACTACACTGCAATTTTTCATGCCTAAAATTCAGAATAAATGAATTCTAGGGATCCTTTAGACTTTAAAGTGCAGAGATTGGCTACTGTGGGTATACTGATCTTACCCTCATGCACACTCCTATTTTGTACAATGGCATTTAGCACTGATTGATTTTTAATTATTTCATGCTTTCTAGTTTTGTCTTTCCAGCAATACTGTAATATTGTTACAGTATTGAGAAGAGCAATTGCATCAAATCCCTTTTTTAGAATTTAAGGAGTAGTTTATGCAATACTGATCAAAGAGTATAGCTCAATTACTGTGCAGTCATTGCTCAGTAATTGGCCAGCTTTTAGCTTTCAGCAGAAATCTGATGAACATTTTTATTAAAAATAAAGTGGCATTCACAGAAGTAGTTTAAAACCTGGAATATTGTTTTAGTTCAATCAATTGCAGATAGCTTATTGTGTAATGACATGGTGATGAATTAAAACTGTTCTAAAATACATAAGCTTAAGTTACTAATCAAAAGCTACCAAATTCATAAGAGTACTGAAAAAGGTGAATTTTTAACCTAGAAGAAACTGGTTAAATGACTAAAGTACTTTAGGACTGTGTGGTCCAGTACAGTATCCACTAACTAAATGTAGCTATATAAATTTAAAATTTAGTTCCTCAACTGCACTAGCCATTTTCAAGTGTCCTGTGGCTGTTGGCTACCATATTAGACTATAAGATGTTATTTTGTAGTTAACTTCCATCACTGCAGAAAGCCATCTATTAGGCAGCACTTTTCTAGGCCATCAAGAAAAGTTCTTTAATTGAGATAACAGTTCAAAGGAAACCAAGTTTTTCCAACTCATGTATCAACAAAGGAAAAGTGTGGGCAAAGAATTTGCTTTAAGTACAGACAAACAAAATGGGATACATCCTTTATTAATTCCACATGTGTATACATTGAACTATCCAAAGTGGAACAAAGGAATACCATTTACAAATAGAAAATATATTACAAATATGGAAGTCAATTAAGGAAATACAGAATAAGTCTTCATGGGAAACAACATTCATCTTTCTCTAAGTAAGCTTACCAAAATCCATGGCCAGGAGGTATCTAATATATACTCAGCAGAACTTGACTTTCTAGCTTAAATTTTTATGCCAAGAATCCAGGTCTTCAGAATTCTCATTAGGAAAATAAAAAACAATTTTGAAATGGTTACTCTGGCTTAAGAGATGACAATGTGTATTGATACCACCATTCCCTCTTCATCCTCCCAGCAAAATGAAACTAAAAAGTGTAAGACAAACAAAGGCTAATATATACCAGCTCAACAAATACAGTCTACAAATGAATTATCAGCAAAGATACAATGCATGCAGCCAAGCATTTAACAATATATATTTTATTTACCTCAGCTTCTTTACTTCTTATCCTACCAAATGGGTTATTTGAAATAACTCCAATCTCCTACACAGAAAAGTGGAATTCGGGCAGATCACTAAGTAAAGATTTTTGGCACTTTGGGCAAGCAGCTGGGAGTGGCTGGGTGTGTAAAAAAGATGTGCTCAGAAAAAGGGTGGGTAGATGCCAAAGTGTGAGTGAGGGCCCAATGAATTCCGTACTCCTGTCCTTATGTCCCTCCACCTCTGTTAGCCCCCAGGGAGCTAGCTCAGGATCGTGGGCAAACTGCCTACCGCAGCTGGAGAGCTGGACAGACAGGAGATACATCCGTAAGGAAGAAGCAGCTTCATATCTGCATAATGTTTTAAAAATTATTAACAGAGGCATTGAATCATTGTCTGTCAACCTGGTTCCTGTCATTTAAGAGTTTGTGGACCAGAAATGTAAAATGATGATGAACATTTTAGCTCTGTTTCGTATTTGTTTCTTTCTGTAATAAAACAAGGTACCCTGAATTTTTTGTTCTCTGAAAGGCATATACAGACACAAATGGCATTCTCTCAAAACCGTAGGTATTCTCACAGCCTCTGAAACCAAGTATGGGTCGCCTTCCTGTTCTGCACCAGGTCTCACCCACACTTGATTTCATGGGCCATGAGAGCACATCTGGCAGATCTTACAGAGGCCTGAAGTCAGGAGAGAAGAAAGGAAAAGAATAAAGCAAGAGAAGACACAGTAAAATCATTGGATAAATAACATTTTATGAAAGAGTGGGTAAAAATGGCTCAGAGGAAGACATTTCTGGTACAATTTTCCATTTAGATGCTCTGTACTGTCTCCAAGATAATTTGTAGTGACAGGTTAACATCCAACAAATTCTTGAATTTTATTTCACATATATTTCTTTACTGCCTAGTTTCTATTACCTGGGAAATACAACTACAGAGTCTCATACAAGGGGTTTTACACTAATCATTCTAGACTTAAATGTCTAACATTCTCCATCATTAAATTGTGATTACAAAGCATGCCTTTCCATGTAGGCCACCTCATGCCAGCACACATTAGTATGAACTACCAGAACAAAAAGATGTAAAAACACAATCTGCTGTATATTACCACATAAATACACTGAATTTCTTCATAATATCTAAAGCTTCATCCTTTAAATTTGATTTTAGAAAATATAGAGCTTTCAAAAAAAGCATACTACATAATTTCAAACAATTCTAACAATGAGTAACTTCTGTTAATTTAGGATGTTACAAGTGTGTTTCACAACGTTTCAATATTAAAAGAAAAATGGAAACTAACACAGAAAAACCATGCTGACATGATACTTGTAAATTAGCAAAATGCAATTATTGTCCACACAAGATAATTAAATAAAAATAAAACCACAGATTTACAGCAGTGTAGAGCTGAAAGATACTATAGAAATAAGCTCCTACTCCCATTGAAATCCCAGTCCTTTGGAGATGGCAAAGCTGGAGTTATGGGCCTTCATTTTAATAAAAATTTGAAAATGGGGCAGTAGAGGCTGCTGAAATTGGTGGCATGGGTGAGGCCAGCGTGCCCAAGCCCCCTGCTTTCATGTAGCCTCCAAAAAAATGACAAGCTAAGAACATTTCATGCCTGACTCTGAATGTGGTCCAGAAATCTCTTTGCTCTAGTCAGTACCTGCTCCTATTCAGTACCATGTCTAGCAGATCTCTACTGCTCAGCTTTATCTCATTGTTATCAAACCTCATACCAACATTTAAATTTAGCATTTGCATTTTCTATCTTAGTTTTGATCTTCAAGGCTCTCTAAAGACTTGGTCTTACACTAGCCTCTTTGGCTTTTACTTTTCTGGCATCCTGAGACAGAAAGGCCCATATCGTCTGGGTCTCCCCACTTCACTTTAACCACTATGACCAGCAGCCCTCAAACCCACACACACATGAGCTCAGACTCTGGTATAGATACTATGCCTTGCAAGTATGCCAGCCTTGAGAGCAAGCACATTGTTAACAGTTTACAGTTTGTTACTAGGTTATTGGACTTCTTAAAGCACTATGTTTGAATTCCCAACTAGCATTTTACCAACATTAACTTCTTTGTAGAAAGTTTCATGTCAAGGTAGCATCTGTTCAAAGGGCACACACCTTGTTATAGGGATATCCCATGGGACCAATACTAGTGCCTGATGTTGGACATGGAGTGGTAGAGCAGAATTAATGACACAAAACATGAAAAGAGACTTCCCAGGTGGATAATTAAAATATGCAGGGCCATCCAAGAAGAGAGAGAAGGGTGTGTAAAGGCAAGAGATGTGGAAGATTCAGGAGTTCTAGAAGTTCATTTAGCACCAGAGAAGTCAAGGGAGGGCTTGGGGAGAGAGGCAAAACACGGGTGAAGGATCAGGTGTGCAAGGGCCACATTGTAAAAGGCCATGAATACAATGCCAAAGAAGCTGGATGGTTTACCAGTAAGTGGTGAGAAGTGAGAGACTAGTTAGAAAGTTGTTGCACTTTTCAAATGAAAAAATGAGGAAGGTCTAAATTTAGACTTGTGGCAGTGAAGGTAAAAAGACCATTGAACATGAGTGGAGCTGAAAGACTAGACGTTAGGTCAGAAGGAGAAGGCATGATGACGCTTGGGAAAAGGGGGTTGTGATGCCATTTATGGAGAGCAAAACAAGAAAACATAAAGAAGTTCAAAGAAGGTAGATAATGAACTTGATTTAAAATATGATACCTTTGAAAAAACAGATTTGAGAATCCTAGCTTGTAAAAGCAAAAGAATAGTCAAAACAGGACGGCACCCTTGAACAACACAGGTTTGAGCTGTAATGGTCCACTTTTATGCACCATTTTTCAATAAATACTATACAATAAAAAAAAAAAGGACGGCATGTAGAGACAGACTCATGACTGGAGGACAGAACAGGTACCCCAAATTTAAGGAGAAAAGGAAAAAATCAAAAGAAAAAACATGCCAACTTTTGCATAGATCATAGGAAATCATATTATTTTAATATACATAGTTTTTATAGTTTTACCAAATCTAAGTTTTTAATGGTATTTGATATACACATAGGAGACATTGACCTTTTTACTATTTTGAAAGCAAACTTCAGCTTAGTATAAAGACTACAATAATTTCTAACCATATGCATACAGATTCATAACTAAATAAAAACTATAGTAGAGTTTTATATTGATTTCCATGTAGTATAATTATTTTGAGGACCTCTGATAATCATTTACTTTACACTAAGGCTTGGTGTAAAAATTGCTTTTCCCATATTTGCTTGATAAGATTCCTCCATGAAATCAATTAGAGAAATAAAATAAATTTGTAAAGCTCATTTACACATACATGTCACAGAAAAGACAGTTCTTCTTTGCTCTTGTTTACTCATCTTTACTTCAGGATATCACATTTTGTCCATAATCAAACTGGGTTTCAGTAGAATTCTTGATAAATACAACTAAGCATATATCTTACCTTGCCTGGGGCTCCATCCTCCCCACTTCATTGCTATTCACTGTACTGTACAGTTTACATGCAGATCAATCTCATCAGTTTCTGCATTATGCTTTGGACCCCTAAAATCATTTAAGAAAGTTTGATCCAACCTTTTTTAAGACCAGGAGGCCACTACACAGAAAAACAGAGCTTTAGTATACACACAGAAAAGACACCACAGGAGCTGTCAGTATGCAAAAAGTAATCAGTCACATAGTGTCTATTAAACATGGCACACACCTGACCTCAAAGGACTGGGAATCCTCAAACAAAAAAGGCCTTTTGTTGCAGATTACTTTAGATTTAGCTTCAGGATCAAAGGGATAATTCTATTTTCTTTTTAATCCTCAGTCTTAAGATAGAGTTTTTTCCTTAGATGGAATTTTTCATCTCAATGTTGCTTTTTCTATCCTAGAGACTTGGGTTGAAGCAAAGAGTATCAACATACAGAGATGGCTTCACTGAACTATTTTTCTGGATCCTCTGGAATAAATAAACTTTATAACTGTAACTCCAAAGGTTTCATGGCATCTTAAATCTTTGAATGCCTGAGTGTATTCTTTATTCCACCAATAATTACTTTTTAGGGAAAAAAAGAAAGAACTATTACCTTCTTGATGGTTTCACCCAGTCTGAGACATTAATCTTTCACTTCAGGTACTCTATTAGATTACTCTCCCTACTCACAATCAAACCTTGATTTGGGACAACACTGTGGAGCCATCAAGACACTGTTTTTAATCAGCCCTTTTGAAGGTCAACAAATGAAGAGTCCAATTATTTCGGTCCTTTGTGAGTAGCTCGAATACAAACACCTATTCTGTTTGCTATGGAAAATATTAGTGAGAAAGGAGCTTTGCTAGCAACAAGCAAAACTGCAGGGGCAATACTATATAAGCTACCTTTCTATCCACCCCAGATTACTCTAGGGCCTTGTAAATTCCCCAACTCCAGTGGCTAATAGTTCTCTCCTATATAAAACAGTGCAATGGGACAAATGGCTTGCTTCCTATTTGCAGATATGTTTTTCCATTTCCCGTGAGTAGTATATTTAATAATTTTTAAAAGAAGGTAACATAGTCCCTTGCTCCTTGAAAAGCCTCAATGACTTTTAAACAATATACTTTAAACTCTAGCTGTAAGTGAGCAAAAAATAATCCCACTGGGTAAGAGAGTACAAATTATAAATCTTATTCTGAATTTTGTTCTTTCAAATGGAGAACAGAAAAATACACTTGGTATATGAAAATCCTTTTATCATTATTTTTTCTCTAGCCTTTCCATTAGTAGGGTTTCAGTTACTTACATTAGCTCAAATAATGTACAATCACTGATGCTATTTTGTCCTCTATAAATATATTTAAAAATTAGGAACCCTATCAGAAAAGTAGGACATTTTCTCTCCTATCCAATCAAACAGAAAGGTCAATCATTTTTCCACCTTGAGGCACAGCCAATTTATCACCTCTGGCTGGAGGGCCCTGTCCAAACCCAACCTTCCTATTTAGTTCAAATCATTTCCCCAAATCTCCAACACTTAAAAAAGCAAATGGTCCTAAATCCTGGCTGCACATTAGACTCTCCTGAGAAGATTTACCAAATATGGGTACCTAGAATTTCTGACGTAACTGTGCTTGAGCATCAACATTTGTTACATATACTCTCAAATATTCAAGTAATTTGCTTTTCCCAACCAAATTTCCAGTCCTCCTTCCAATGTCTACAGTTTCCCACCATCATTCATCATTGATTACAAGAACACAGAAAGACCCACCTTGCCTGGGTAAAGATAAAAAGTAGAGACTGTGTACTTTCGAATTGTGTGGTAGATGATTACACTAGTGTCCCCTAATGAACTGTACTACCCTATATACACATCCTTTGCAAAGTGACTTTACATTATGCCCATTGAGAAGTAGACTGTATTTCTCTACCTCTTAAAAATGGGCTAGCCTTGTGATTTGCTTTTACCAAGAGAATATGATGGAAACACCATTGTATAACTTCTCAGGCTAAGCCTTAAGAGAGTTGAGGCTTCTATTCTTGCTCTCTTGAATGTTTCCTCTATCATTTGAAGAAACCCAGTCTAGCCTATTAGAAAATAAGAGACAGTATAGAGAAGAACCAGTGAGCCACAGCCAAGAAAGAGCCAGTATTAACTGCCAGGCATATGAATGAGATTCTTTTGGATCACTCAGCCTCAGCTGAGCCCAGGCAGGACCACCAGCAGGACTGTCAAAAGAACCTGCCAGTTGAGCTAAACCCAAATTGCAGAATTATGAAAAAATAAGTGGTTGCAGTTTTAAGATAGTAAATTTTGGGATGGTTTGTTATGTACAAAGAGATAACTGATACAGAAGTTTATACAAAATAGTATTCGAAAGAGCTGGTGATTATTGTTCTTGCTTATATATATATATATATATGTGTGTGTGTGTGTGTGTGTGTGTGTGTGTGTGTGTGTGTGTGTGTATAGTATGTGATTTATAAGTAATTAATTTTTGAAGTCACATCTTCACAAAGTGTTTTGTAGTTAAATTTCATAAAACCATGCATTTACTTTTCATTTTCTTCCATGATTACTTGTAGAAAAAAATAATAATAATAACTGCCATAGCCATCTTTAAAATGTCAGTAAACAAATTAGCTTAATGTTCCTCTAAAATTACAAATTATATAATTCACTCATTTCCCCCTAGAGAAGAAGGCATAAAAAGGAAAATTCCAGAAGGGACTAAAACAAAATTGTCCTATTGCTAAACTAAGGATATTTACAAGCTTGGCCACCTCTAATAACTTTTACAAACCATTTCACTAAATATTCCACTTATTGGAAAACCCTCCCAGAAGCCTATCTACAAAAACAGTGGCAGTGGAACATTTTGCAAATATTGCACTAGAATCTTCCTTCAGCATGGATCTAGGTTATGACTGAAAAGAAATGTAACTTTTTGGCTTTATCTATTTTTGGTTTTGTATTGTTTTGTAGAGATTGGCAGGGGAGTGGGGCTGATAACTAGATGTTGTTAGTTTCCTATTGCTGCTATAACAATTTACGCTTAAATAATACAAATTTATTCTCTTACAGTTGTAAAGGCCAGAAGTTTGAAATCAATTTCACTGACTATGTTAAGGTGTTGGAAGGTCTACACTCCCTCTGGGACTCTATAGGAGGATCCCTTTTCTCCCTCTTTTCCATCTTCTAGAGCTGCACTCCACACACCTTCATCTCTCTCCGCTGTTTCACAGGCCTCTCACTTTCTCTTCTTCTGTAGTCTCACTGCCTCCATTTCTCTCTTGTAAGGACACTTGTGATTACATCATCAGCCTCATCTGGATAACCCAGGATAGTCTTCACATCTTTAATCTTTAATAAATTACCTCTGCAAAGTCCCTGTTGCCATGTGAGGTAACCTACACCCAGGGTGAGGGGATTAGGATGTAGATTGAGGGGGGCGTTATTTAGCCAATCACACCACCTTTGGTTCTGTAATGCTTGGTACTGAAGTCATGATTCTTCAAATAACTTCTTAGTTGAATAGCTCAATTGAGGAAAAGTAATGAAAATCAGTTTACTCTTCCTACACAGTACACACTAAACTTTCCACTTAAACCAAGCACAATTAAATCCTCAATTAAACTTAGCTAAAGCCCAAATCTGACTGGTTACAAAGAATAGTAAGACTGGTCTTGAGGTGGAGCTCTTCATTTTTCCCAGCAGTTTATTCTACTTAAGAATATGATTGTCAGCATTTGTTTGCCAAGTTCCATAAAAACTTCATCTGGAATGGTTGCTTCAGGAAATACTGGGTAAATATTGCTTTTATTTCAATTTGAACACAAACACAATTCAGTAGCTTCCTATTTAACTGTAACTATCAGTTTTAATATGTTCTTACGTAACAGAGTTTCATTTTATTAGCAGTATAAAAACAAATTTGCACCATAATTTTTCCACTGACACTGTTGCCTACTTGAAGACATCATAAACTTATAAGCACGGATTTATAACTCATACACTATTTAATAAGAAAAGACCCTTAACATATTTTATCTGCAAAAGAAAGTAATATATTTCAATTGGAAATTATGTTAGAAGAGAGAATGATTCAAGTATGTGTGCAGAAGTATTCTAACCATATAAACTATATTATAATATTTACCTATATGAAATCTTATTGACTCAGAAAATAAGTAAACTACTTCTAATCTCTTCTAAAGAATACATTTCATAAGGTGAATCAGATAAAGAAAACAAAGTATTAAATGCAAATACTTGTGAGAATGGCAATCAGATGAACATTAAGACATAAAATAGAGAAGATAAACTTAAGAACATAATCTAAAGTAAAACATTCAAAAGCAACAGTGTACAAATTAACAATTTCCATTTTATTGTAGCTCTTAGACTGCTTTTTTTCAGGTTATACAAATAAATGATAAATGATTCTAGTGATTTTAACTTCAGAAATGTTAATATCCAAAGTCAAAATACTATTAACCAAAAGTCAGAAGTAATAAATAGATTAATAGAAGTTACTATACATTTTGCATTTATAAGGCAAATATTGGGGCGGTTTCCTCTTACTAGTGAAGAAACCCATAATCTTTATCTCATTGCTTCCCCAAATCTCACTAAAATACAAATTTTTAAATCAAGTATAAACACAGACATACAGAGAAAATGGGAGATGGAACTTCAGCAATCAAGAGATAGTAGCCAGTTTTGGAAGAAGGAAAGTGGTGAAAGTGGGGTAACTGAATTATCCAGAGAAACTTTACTGCCTGGGGAGGGGAAGTGGATTTACCAGTAGGATGGAAACCAAGTCCAGATCCCTTCCGGATTTAAATTGCCCACAGTGCAAGGTGGGACTAAAAACAGAATTGTTTTTAAGTCTATATAAGGAAATTCAGACTCCCAGATTCCCTTATCCACTCAGACAGCAAATTAATTGCTCTTTCCCCACCTTCATAAAAGACAAGAACTTTACTTCCTGAAAAGATTCAGAGACACCAGCTGGGGGTGAGGTCCACATGCCGCACTTATCTATATATTTGCCCATACTAAATAGAGGAAAGGATTCTTTTTTGGGGCAACTAAGTGGCCCAAGAAAAAAAGACTTACAGATTCTGGCTAACATTCGGATACCCTCCAAAACAAGCAAAATAACCTTGGAGGAAAGAAAAAATGCAAGGAGACTCTAAGTATGTACATATGTGTATATAAATAAAAGAAAAAGGTAGTACGGATAGTGTTACTATGTAATTTGATCAAGAAACTATAAACAAAAACATTTAGAAAACAGGAGAAAAAACTCTTAGAAATTCTAATGATTGTCAAAAAAATCCAATATAATCCTACAGAGAATATAAAAGTAAAACAAATGGATGGAGAACAGGAGCCTAAAAACTTACATATAGTAAGTAGAGAATCAATCCAGGAGATAAACATCTGACTAATGTGGGTTCCAGAGAGAGTGAAGAGAAAACAGAGGGTCAGAAACAATGTAAGAAAATAGAGTACAATTTTCCAGAACTAAAGGCATGCAGTGCTGGATAAAGAGAGTCATCCAAATGCAGAGCACAAATGAATGAATAAAGGCTCATACCAAGATGTAATATTATGAAATTTCAGAACATCAGGTATAAAGAAAACTTAGAAAAACTTTAAAAATAACCAGTCAGATACAAATAAAGGCTATCAAATTTCTCAAACCAGAGGCAGACAAGGATAAAATGGGTAATTCCCTTTAAAATTCTGAGGTGCAATTTTTTCCAACCTAGAATTCTATAACCAGACATCTGATCAACCACATGAGGGGGGATAAGGAAGATCTTTTGAAACAGTAAAGATTTCAAGGAATTTACTCTTCAGTCAGTCTTTTCCAGAAGCTACTGAAAAGTGTTATAAAGAGAAGTCCCAAGCAACAACCTGGTACAAACATTAGGCAGCCAACCCCCACTGAAGCAGTGGCTGGAGGGGCCTAGGAGAGCTGTTTCTAGAGAAGATAGTACAATCAGATTCCTTTCTGGGTTTGGCCTTAGTGAAGTGAGTCTGTAAGTTTTCTAGAGAGTTTGCCTTCAATTAGTGTTAGTTACAGAAGAGAATTAAACAGATGAGAAAAATGAAGCAATCACTGGCTCCACAAAAAAAAAGTCAGAAAAGATTTAAAAAAAAGGTAATCCTAGTATACTAAATAACTTATCTACAATCCATATTTGTATAGTTATATAAATAATGAATATTGATTTAATAAAAACACATGACATAAGTTTTAGAAGGATGGGAGAGAAAATGCATATGACAAAGGGGTGAAGATAGATATGAAGTGAGAGAGCTCAGTCCTCATTTTCTGTAGTAGAAAGGCACACCATAACCAGAACAGAAATATCAGAAAACAAATACAATCATATTACTTAGAAATATAGAAATACATATGAAAAGAAACAGCCATGAAAGAGTTGAAATTAGGTCTGGTCAAAAGAATGAGAGTCGTGGGTGAATAAATAGCTTTTTAAAAAAATAATTATAGTCCTTATATCACTCTTTGATTTTTAAAACTATGACCATGTACAACTTTCATAAAATACATATACATGTTTATAAAAAGCTAGCATCTAGTAAAAATCCTATAATCCAACAGTGGCAAGCTCTTAATGTTTGTGTTCAAAGGAGTAATCCAAACATGTTTTGACATTGCATACCAAATGTCACTCGATGCATTTGATTTCTAGCATTTCCATGACTGCAATTTTAATTTGCAGTAGCTTCAAGATGGCTCTAAGATAATTCCAAAGCTTTCAGCATAAATTGGCACTCTTAAACACTATGCATAAATTTTCTCAGGCTCAAGCTGACCAAATGGTAATCAAAATGAAACACAAACAAAATGTTAACATTGCTTTACTGCTCAGTGAGCATGGGAGAAAATAAAGCAAAATATAAGCACCACTAATCATTGCCTTAGAGGGAACAGTTTCCCATTGGGATGATTATTTATTGTCAAAATGTATTAATTCAAGTGAAGAAGCAAATACATATGTCTATTTTGTGCCAGGCAGTGTACTAGTAAACAGGACATAAACAGATGTTTAAGATGCAGTCACTTCACTGAAGGAGTTTATAATCAAGGAAATTAAAACACTAGAATTTCTCTTAACTGACCTCCCTTTATATGACTTGCCAGACTAGCCCTCACTAGCCATTTACTCCTTTGAATGCAATGACTGTTATCTGTTGCATTCTGAACACTCAAACTAGTGACTAATCTTTCACCCTTAGCTTCTTCACCCACCAGCTGAGTTGAATGCCTATGTGAGAGGGGAAGTAACTCCCCCTTACTCTCTTAGGCTCAATAGCTGGGCCTGCAAAATAAACTGACAAATACAGATTAACAAGAAAAAACAAACAGAATTTATTAATTGTACATCAAGCATACTTACAGGAGAACTCAGTGATGAGTAACTCAAAGAAGTGGTTAGAACTTGGGCTTAAATAGGATTTTAAAAAAGAACATTAATTTTATAGAGAAGTAACAAGACAAAGAAAAGAGGTTTAGCCTTTAAGGGTAGCCAGTTGTAAGAAGGTAAATAAATGGGGATACTAATGGTAGGTAAGGGCTAGTTAGTAAGATTTGTTTGTATAGACTCTCAGTGTCTTCTTGTCTCCTGTTATCCCCTTGTTTGGTATGGGAAATGGGGAAGGGGGACATTTCACAAGGATATTTTATGCTCTTATAGAACATATTTGTAATTATATAAGTTTGATTAAATATTGCAAAAAATCAATGGAATCTGAGTATTAACTTTAAAGGAACTATTTGAAAATTTGGGAAGAGTTGTTAAAGGTTAGGAGTTGAAAGAATGCTACTGAATTAGGTATGGAAAAAGATCACAAAAACCTAGGAGTTTTCACAGCTTTGCAAACAACTTTACATTCTCACTTGTTTTACAAAAAATGAAACTGAGTATGGAGAGGATATGAAATGGATGTAGCTTATACTAAAAGTACAATATAAAACATCCAAGAGAGGGCCCACATTCAAATAAAAAGTCTTATTTCTATATCAAAAAATGAATCACTAGAGATATATTGTATGCCCTAAGTTAAAAATCAGTGCTCAAGGTTGTATGTACTAGTGACTTTGGGTTCCATACTTTAACCAATGTGTCCATTAACCAGCCAACTATTGGTTCTGATTATTGAATAAGAGAGCTTCCTCTGTTTGCAGAAGTGATCTGGGCCCCCAGGGGATGTTTATAATAGATACCCTTATATGGAGTGGTGATGGAAATGCTGTTTTAGTCACATCCTTTCACCTTATGTCACCACAGCTGTGTTCAGCAAAATTAATTAATAATGTGCATTTCTAAGGTAGCTGACTCAATTTTAGGGGTTTCACATAAGATCTCATTCTTTTGATGACTATTTTCTAAACCACTGAGTTAATTATTAACATAGATAAAAGTAAATTCTATTAAAGAAAAAATAAGGGTGCAGATCCTCAAGAAAAGGAACATAAAATAGCATAGAATATTAGAATATCAGATTAGAAAGGGCTTTAAATGTCATATGAACTATCCATTCATTAAGAACAGAGATATATTGGAAGCTTAAGAGGAAAGGAGGGACACTGTTCTAAGCACTCATGGCAGTAGTAATTATTTTCTGATGGCAGTAAAAAATATGCCATCTCAAAACCTTTGCTATTAGGCCAAAGGCTTTGATTTCAGTCATCATGAGAAGAGGTTTTCAAGCTACAGTATATTCCTCATGACAAGTTGATTTTCTTGAAATGATTCAAAAGTGAAAATGAGAAGATATACTATGACAGCTTATATTTTACTTTCTTTGAGTCTCATTTAAAATTAAATATGGTGTTTCAGATAACTCTGATTAACCGTTTAAAGATTGTCACAATCCAGTCTGCAACATAATACAAAGATCCTTCGATTTTATATATCTCAGCAAACTTGTTTATAATTCTCATTTTCTGTTATGAAATCAAAGGCATTCTCCCATGTGGTTAAATACATAATTGATTGGCTTAAAAGCTGGATAAATTATGAGTGGAACCTGAAATGTTATGACAATTGTCATATAAGAATATGTTTGGCCTCATGAGAACTGGAACATTGGCCTAACAGTTTACTCTCACTTTCTGCCTATGAGTTTAACTAGCATCTGAAAATTCATCTTCCTCATCAGTCATTCTGCTGGAAGGTTCAGTCCCCTCCCCACACTACTCTATGATTCCAGATTTCACTCTCTACTTTTGTCCTCCAGAAAGCGGACTGACAGAGCTAACCTGCAGTATCAGAATTCCCCAGTGTGGGGGTCACATGATACAGTACTCTTTAAAAATTCTTACACTTTAGATGATGTTATATAAAATATGGGCTTTAACTCTATAAATATAAAATTTTGTGTACTATATTAGAATACAGGAGATATAACTGTACTCTTTTCAAAAGAGAGAAATTTATATTTATGTCCTTTAACCTAGGGACAATGACCTAGGTTAACTGTTCTGGTGTTTTATAAAATTACACCTTTGTAAAAAACATTAAAAAATATATAGAACAGTTATTAGGTTAGGGGCAATGACCTATGTTAACTGTTCTGGTGTTTTATAAATTTACACCCTTGTAAAAAAAACTTTTTTAAAATATAGAACTAACAAAATCATAAAATCTCAAATTATAAGGACATTTAAAAATCATCTAGTTCTACCACGTATGCTGGTACCCTCTTTACAGTGTTTTCACCAGTAAGTTATTCATTGGTGTCAAAATTCACCAGAAATAAGGAATTCCACCTTTTGACATAGCCCCATTCCATTTTTAGAAAAACTGTTACAGATTAGAAATATGTCTCCCCATTCTTTTATTCCCTATCTGGAGACCACATATATCTTAAGTCAAGGCTCAAAAATTTAAAGCCAACCATTTGTTTTCCAACCCTTCCTTTATCTTCCATTGTCCCAGCCATTTATTGTGAAAGCATGAGTTCTTAAGCCATGCCCCCAAAATCTTCAGTTTTCTGTCTACATCTTTAGAAACAGTGAAAATGTTTTTTTAGTATTTTTATGTTAAGTGCTATTAACCCACTACCTAAATATGCATTTCAGCAAATTCTACCTCATAATGTTCCTATTTTCTTTTGCATATAATTATCACAAGCCAGTTTTGTTCTATGTACAGTTGCATCTATGTCTGTCACTCAAAAGAGAATCTTCCATTACAACAACCTGTTACCATTTTGAGAAGAAAGAAGATGTCACAAGGACAAGTTTTTGAGTTCTGGAGCACGCCACTAATAATTTAGTAGTTGGTTTTTCACGAAGAGATACAAGTGGAAAGCAAATAAGTACATCTAATGTTCTTTACCATGCAATCAATACAGATGTTTACCAGGGTAAGTGATTACTAATAAACAGAAAACATTCTAACAAACTGAAATGGAGAGTAACAAAAGGTAGGACCTAGTTCATTTTTAATAGAATTCTCTTCTTCATCAACATAACAGTTTTGCATCGAAACTTGTCAAAGTGTCAAAAATTAAATCCTAAGTATTATGATCTTACCAAACATTAGCATTTCATTTTAGTGGAATCCTATTTATTTAAATAAGGGGCAACAAAGTCGTTTTTTAAGAAGGGAAATGTCTGTTACATTTCTCATCTTAAAATAATAATGTTTTAGTAAATGTTCTCTTTAGACTATAAAACACTTAAGAAAGTATTCAACTATTACTATTATGTTCTCTCAAAATCAACCTGTTTGAAAGACTTTGTTTCACATCTAGTATCAATTGGTATTTATGTTGTCCATCCTAGTGAAAAACAAAATTAATTTGTTTATTGAAGGTTCAAGGTACAGCAACTTGTTCTCCAGATTTTATATAGATTTTGTCATGACTAATTTTCCCCTGGCTTTTTGTTTTGCTGATTTGGCTTCATTTTCTTATCCCTACCCCTACAGACCACACTCTATTCTGTCCTTTGTGGATCGATCTACAGAAATGTGCTACCTAGCAACTGCTTGAGTTTTCTACCTGCTGTTGCATGAGTTTTTGAAGCAAAACATGTATAGGTTAGAAATTTGATGGAAAGAAATAATCTTATATTTTTCCTTCTCTCATCCATAAAATAAGAGAAGCAGTATTCAACCAGAAGTACACCAAAGTAAAAATATCAAGTAGAGGCACATGCACACACAATGCCCCCCTACAAGGAAAGTGGGCAGACGTGTCAGTGGCACAGACAGCAAGAAGCAGAGTGCACAACTGTGGTCAGGAGGAACGCCTGAACTGTGTCCAAAGACACATAAACTCAAGCCGATTGATCAGTACAGTGTTTGCTTATCCCTCCGCTTTCTACTCTTCTATCTGAGATCTTCATTCAGTGACGTAAAACATTAAACCAGGATGACATTTCCCCACCACACTTGAGCATAAAAGCCAAGCATCATAAGAAATTTCACATTTTATAGAGTTACAGAAAGTGGCTACCACCTAAAAATATTTCCATCTCTTTGAATTATTTATGAAAATTATTTCCTTACCTGAGTGGATATGACATTTTCAGCTTAGCATTAAGAGTACAATTCAACAACTCCTTTAATGAGGCTTTAAGAAAAATGATTATGCAGACATGGTTCTGCTTCCACATAAGATGAAGGGAGAAGAATCTACTTCAAATTATCTGGATCATATGCTTACTCTGGGTAGCATATAGAGGGAAAAATGATGCTTTATTCTATTAACATATGGACCAAGCTACTAGAACTAAGTGGCGAAATTCGTATGACACAAGCAGACAGCATGCATTAGTGTCCAAAGAAGGAATTTGCATTCATTTCAACCTGAATGAGAATTATATTTCTGCTTCACACTAGCCTGGTAAATTTAGACACATCACCCAACCCCTGTAAGACTTAGTTTTTCCATTGTGAACTTGGGATAACAATGTATACATCATCAGATTATTATGAAGATTAAATCATGTCACTTTTTTCAGTCAATTTTCATTCAATATGTGTTAGGACATATGTCAGGCAGTATTCTAGGCACTAAGGGTATGCAATGAATAAAAGACAACCTCAGAGGAGATGACATTTGTACTGAGACAATGAAGGATAAATAAGAATAATCCAAGCAAAGAACTTTCCAGCAGGAGAGACCACAAATGCAAAAGCTCTGTCTCAGAGGAGTTTGATAAGATGGAATAATGGGAAGGAGGCCAATGTGGCTGGCAGATCATAGGGAGTGAAGAAGTTATGACAAGTTTGGGGAGACAGGCAGGGTGAATCCTGTAGGAACAATCCTGTAGGAACTTGTTGCTCACTTGGGTCAGTTTACTAGGGCCTATAAGCTTACTGGCACACAATACATTTAATACCTGTCAAGTATGATAATTAATATAATTTTTAAAATCAGACCATCTATTTTATTCAGCTCACTTTTCTCTCTCCAGAGCATCTTTTCTCTCTCCATGCTACTTGATCCCTAGCATCAGTTCTACCTCAATAACTAAGATCAAGCTTGAAATCAAACAAGAAGTGTAAAAAGTCTACAGAACACAGAACATCAACATGAGTGATAATTTGCTGGGCTGTAGATTCCAATTGTGGGTGCCAGCATTCCACTCAAATGTCCAGATGGGTCGAGTCACATCTCACAGGTGCTAGTCCCATGAGTAGATCAGACCATCCACACTACTGCTAGATAAGATATACACCTGCCACAAGAAACAAAGCCACACATGCCCAACTGGAGAGGAGCAGGATTGGCGTAGGGAGTAACTAAAAGACTGAATATTTTCCTAAAATGTACTGAGTTATACAAAAGAGATTATTAAAAGTCAAAGCATCAATGATGCTCTGTTTACAAATTTAAAGTTTGTTTCCTAGTCACTAAGTGGTTTAAAGTATATCACCCCAAAATATACTATGCTGGCATAAGGATTATTTTTAACTAAAGGTAGAAAAAGCAGACACAGGTAAGTTCTCTGCCTGTCTGAACCCATCTGCCTGAAAGCAGAATATAAATACATAAATTCCCCTTGTGAAGGTGCCCCTTCACCACTTTCTCTACCAAGAAGGGGATAACAACCTTATTACTAGAGATAAGAGGGCACCAAGAGACTACATAAACAAACCTTGTTGCCTGGTCCTTATCTACAGTTAGTTTCCTCATACATTTACTTTCCCACAATTATCCACCCCTAAAAACTCAAAGACCTTTCCTTTGTCATGTCACTTCTCTACAAACTTACTGTTCTTTTATGAAGATGCTATATAACCCAAGTCCTAACAACCCTTCTGAGTTAGTCATCACTGAGTTCACAAAATGCACACATTAATAAATGTGTTTCTTTTGTTAATTTGTCTTGCTGTCAGGGTCCCAGCAAATGAATCTAAGATGGAAAAAAGGTCCAGTTTTTCCTTCCCTAACCCATCTACCTTATGTTTGGCAGGTTGAGAGCTCATTAGTTCTTGAAAATAAAATCAGAAATGGAATTCTAAGTCTGCTAATAATTTCTTTCTAATGCATAAGTAAAACTTCAAGTCATTTCAATCTGTGTGTACTTTATAATAAAATGAAAATATCAATATGTGTTTAAGAAGAATTCTGTGTCAAGAATTCAAAAACAAATAAGGCAGAACATATTAACAATGTACAGCAAGCAGATGATTTGTATTAAAATTTTCGATCAAATTTTAATTTCAGCTAATTAAAAAAAAACTGACTAAAAATCACTTAGATTTAAAAACAATAGAAAGAACATTTCAGATGATATCTCTAGCCAATCCAATTCATCCTTTCCTTCCTCATCATTAATGTTGATAATATAATTGTTTCAGTTATTATTTTTCATTTTCTTAGCTTCTTTTCTCTGAAGTAATCCTTTTCTGGGAGAGGAAAGATAATCTAATAGATATTTCTATTTTTAATTTCAGGCGTTCTGTGAATTTTTAATGCTAATGCTTTAAAAATTTCCTCTTATTTAAAAAAGATATTTTATAAAAAGTATTCCAGATAATCTTCCCATGAAATCTTTAACAGCAAAGCTTTAAAAAAAAAAGTTATTACCATATGTTCTTTAATGCCTAAAGCAAAGATCTAGTATGGAATTGAGAATCGTAATGAGGTCAATCTCAATTCCATCAATGTTATGTTCTATTACAATCAAATCTAATCACATTCCTCACTTCAACCCAGCATGGCCTGGCTTTGAGGTATATTCAAGAAACGCACTTAAATTAGAAGAGAAACATTAACATTTTATCATATGAATACCACTAATGGCTGAGAAGATTAGTAATAACACATTCTGGAGACTTCCTCTACTGAAAATGTACTCGTAATAATATTAACACATACCTAACTGCAACTGAGGGAGGTGTGGTTTCAACTAATGATGTTCAGGAGCCCTTGACTAAAAGGAAGAAAGAAAGAAAAAATAACTAGCAATGAAAGCACCTTAACCAAAAACCTAGTTCTTTTTGCCATTTCACCAGGAAATGATTCCTCAGTTACATCATTCCCAAGTAAGTGAAATAAAGTGGTAGAATCCTCAGGTGAGTTATGGATCATTTTGGGTAGATTATCTGAGTTATAACTAAGTTTGTTATTTTTCAGAAGGGTTTTTGGCAGTTGAGAGGAGGGGCTTAGATTTCTTTTGCTGTCAAGTAGGCAATGTACTAATTTATTAGGATTCCACTACTCTTCCCTATACTTTATCTGTACAGACATTTGGCCCCCAGGCTCAAAACATCCAGGTATGTGGTCTGTCAATTTGAAGTCTGAAGAAGGCTTGTCTTATCATAAACAGTTTCACAGTTAACCCTATTCCATATGCCAACATACACCCCTGAAAATAAAGAAATATGATAGTCTTTAATGTACAGCAGGAATGTAGTCCTTAATATTTTATTTCCTTTGAATGAATTCAATTTCTTGAGTGCCTAAATTATAACCAACACTGTTCTAGGTATGTCAGATACAGAAGCTATGGCCTCATGGAGATAGTATTAAATACCTAAATATCAGAAATGCATGGAATTAAAGATCTTTAAAACTATAAATTCTCTCAGAGGTCATGGAAGAGTCATTTTACATTTATAGACACTAAAATCCAAAAAGTGCCTTTGCACAAACCACAAAACTAATTAATATTCTCCTGGGATTAGAATCCAGAAGGCTGAATCTCAGCTGTTGCTCATCCTGAATATGAACAAAGAGAAAAGCTGCAGGGAGTGGATGTTACGATACAAAGTATGCAGACATCAATGCTATGAAAACTCAAAGTGTGGAAAAGACTCAGGGAAGGGCCACCTTTTCTCTCTGAATTCAATTACTGCTGAAATCACCTGTTCCTAGAGTCTTAATCCCTAACAAAAGACAGAGCAGATGTCCAATATTCCAAAAGATGTTAAAATAGGAGTTCTCCTCATGCACATGAAGGAAAATGAAATATGCCTCTCTGACATAAAAATTATTTTGAGCTGAATTATTTATTATTAAGAGGCAGCAAAAACAGGGTATGCTCTCTCTACCCTCCCCCTGTTCTGCCTAAAGGCAGGATATAAATTTTCCTTTTACTGGAGACAGACTCTTATCAGCCCAGAGAAGGCACCAGAGGAATCTGTAAACAAACCAGACTCCATTAGTTCTCTTCCATATATTTACCTTCCAACAGTTCGCTGCTTGGGGGAGCCTAAAAGTGCTTTCCTTTGTCCTGTCATTTCTCCACAAATTTACTGTTGTTTGTTGAAGATGATATATAAACCAGAGTTTTCAGTCATTATTTTGATTTACTCTTCATAAAGGTTTCTCCTGCATGATGTGTGCTGCATGCGTTTAAAAAAACTGTTTTTCCTTCGTTAATCTTCCTTGTTCAAGGGTCCCAGCTAAAAACTTAAGATGGGTAAGGTTTTAACTCCCCTACACACATACATTTCACAAGCTTGAAAAGGTCCTCACCATTCTTAAGCTCTGTAGACCTGTAACCTAAAAGGCGAAGCACTAAACGGAACAATCCTGGAACACATCAGACACCATTTCAGTTGAAGCTAAGGACTCTCTGTGAATTGATTCTGAGACCGTTTTTAGGATTGTCTTCTCAGAGGAGTCATAGCTTCTGGTGGCCACACATTGGCCATGAAGCTCCAACCTGCTTTGTGCACTGAAACAAGTGTAAGTATGGAAAGAGAAGGCAATAGGAAGAGGGGAAACAAGAAAGTCAGAATTAGGGAACTCCAAAGATGGAAACAATTCCAGGTGTGGACTCCTAAATTTTGACATGAGCAACAAAATTTTAAACATTTCTTTTTAAACCATTGGTTCCTTGCTAGGTTGTTCTTCTGTGTTTAAAAATGTGTAACATGTTGTTCCTGCACAATTAGAAATTTTTCTAAAACTATCATTTTTAAGAGCTCTAGAGAATAAGGTTTGCTTATTTGTATTAGTATACAAGTGCTATGCTATATCTTTTGCCTACCAGTTCTTTATTCTAAATTCAAGTATTGTATATGTGAATTTATTCTTAAATATTTGGTCTGTAACTATGAAAAATAGTTCAAATATGCTCAGATGACCAGACTTTACAATTGGAGATAATTAGAATGAGAGCTCTGGGCCCTCATTTTAAAAAACTGACAAAAGGCAGAATAAAAGGCTTTCTTCCCTGACTACCCCCACCCCTATGAAGTCTTGGGAAATGTATATATTTCCCAGAGAGACAGAGATAGAGAGTAAGAGAGAAAGAGAAGAGAAGAAGAGGAGACAGACCAAGAGGGCCTGGAACAAAGGGTTGGTGACTGCATGATTCAATCATAACTCATTAAATGTTAGGACAGTGGTTGGAAGACCCATAACCACATAATAAAACAAAGCACGGCACATTTTAAAGTATTTTCTTAAGACAATGGATGAATATGTGAAAATATTTACTATGGAAAAGGGGTTAGTAGATGGAAATTCTTAAATATAGTAAAAACTTTCACTCATTTTAAGGCCTACAAATTACATTAACATGATGCATTTATTTAGTGTGCTGCCTTAATTACTATATTTTAATGATCATAAAATATTTATATAAGAACATTCATGGAATTACTCCTTACCTCTGTCCTACAATCCTATTTTTCATTTTTTTCTCATTAGATCTAAAATAATCCACTCTAAATTGTCTACTTTAGAGTTTTTCAGGAACCTAAGCATTATGACAAATACATCTCATATATTTTCTGCTTTGTAATTTATCATTGTTGCCTTTGTTAAATTGTTCTGAAATCCAACTGTTCTATTAAATTTTCCATGATATATTAATAAATTTTTCTCACACCAATTATGAAATTTGTATGATTCACCTTTTACTTGCCACTATCTGAGAGACACTCATTTATTTTAGTCTTACCAAACAGACCTTTTATAACTTGTATTAATATTTCTACAATTTCATATACAGCCTGTACATATTTTTGAAATGCCACTATTTGTTATTGTTGTTTTATTCAGGATAGCCCTTGCTAACCTAATCATATTAACAATGTCCTAATTAATATCACAAAGCTTATGGTACCTAATAGGAGACTCTAATGCCAATTAGTAGTTTTCTATCCATTAATATGACAAGGCAACAATGCTCTATATTATTTCCTTCCTATTCTGCTTATAGTTCAGTATTATCCACTGTAATGGCACCTTACAGACTCTTGTAAGACCAAAAGTGAAATCACTTAAGGCCCTCATGTGTTTGTTTCAATGCTTCCAAAGGCTTATGCCTTGCTATTACCCATAATCCTCTATCTAGACTTTCATAACCTAAAAAAAAGTGTTTATAGGGCAAGATAAAAGAAACAGATAACCTTTCATGATAAATTATTAACAAATCATACCTAAGTTGGATCCTGTAACATTAATTTATAGATATATATGTTCAATTGCCAAAGGATAAAGATTTATTCAAGGACATGGAAGCAACTAATAGAAATTAGAATACAAATGAAAGCAAAAGGGAAAACAACAACCACCACATTTGCTAAATCTCTAAATGCATGTTCCACACAAAAACATGTCAGAAACACACATGTATACACTTTATACACTTCTCTATCCCTTCATATTAATTAGATGCCCCTTAAATTAGTGTTGTATAAGAGTATGTGTGAGATAGAAGATGGAATGGGATCTTTCAATGTAGTAAGCCACTCTTTGATGGCATTTTAATACCACCTAAGTCTTCAGAGAGCCACAGAACTTTGCAAATTTCATTGATTTCTTTGATTGATGTAAATTGCAAGTGACTGTATTGTCAGGCCACTCAAATGGTTCCAGCTGACTCTGCAATGAGCCTTTACATGGTCCAGAGCACTATAAGGAACATAGCACATCTTTAACCTCAAGCAATTGAGCTCAATCTGTCATGTTTAAATTAAGCACCCCCTAAGTAATTGTGTTCAAGATTTGAAAAGTTTTTGGTTCCTTAAACAGCAAGAGCATGAACTAATAGCATTGCCTTTTCATAATTTTGAGAATAAAAACCATTTGGGGGACCTGAGAAGAAAGGTAGTCTTCAAGGTGTAGGCCTCAAAGCAAGAAATGAAAACATAAAAGCTGTGATGATCTGTTTTAGACATCTTAGAATAGAGAATAATGGTCTCAACTCCTGTCCTCATTCCCCCTGTGATCAGAGCCCCATTTGCACTTAATGGCAACTCCTTCTATAGGAGGCCTTTTAGAGGACATGTAGATTTTGAACAAAATCACAGAACTGAAAAGCACCACTGAATGTACCTCTGGGCTGCACACCACTTGCAGGTTCATAGACAAAGGAGAAAAGAGAAGCGATACAATCAGCAGGTATTCCAAGCAGCAAGTGACCTGAGATGGTATCCAAGTGGCACAAGGCAACACACACACATACAATCCTCATGCCAAGAGGTTCAAATCCAGGATAACTTGCTTACTAACTTCTGGAACTTGAGAAAAGTTCTTAGTCTCTCAGAACCTGATTTTTTTCACCAGAAAATGTGTGATAACAATTCTTGTATTGCATGGTTATTGTGATCATTATGTGAGATAAAGTATTTAAGACAACTGGACAGTGCCAGGCATCTAGAGGAAGTGCTCTGATAAATGCTAACTATAAGACAACAATGGTAGTGATGATGATGAATAAGAGGCTGACCTGTGATGGCCTCAGACTATTATTCAGACTATTCATAGTCCACTGTGTCATGGTGTTTCTTGCCCTGGAGCTCTTATACACCCTCTTCACTCCCTTCTAGCTGCTTCACCAAAGTAACACTGGATCATTCTGAAAAATGAGGCAAAGCACCAATGCCTTCAGAGAGACCCCTGAACCCACCTGATGTGGATGCTCCTCTTCTACTCTTCACATCAACCAGAGCAAAGTATAGACAGCTCAGTTAAAGCCACTTGGAGAAGATGAGTCCTGAAATGGGATTTAAAGGTGCTTGGTTTTCTACATATTCCAGACACTGTGCTAAGGAATGAGGATAGAAGAATAAATTAGATATGGTAATAGACCATAGAGATGCTCCCAGTCCAGACTTAGAGCTACACCAAAATTGTGGCAAGAGCTGTAACAGAAGTATGTATAAAATTCTGTGAGAACACACGAGTAAAAATATTAATTAAATCATGGGGGAAGTTTCATGGAACAGTTCAGTTATAAAATAACATCTGAGAAAAAATATGGTGGTGTGAGAGGTGAGACAAAGGCTTCCTCTCAAAACTGCATATAAAATGAAAATATAATTAATACAACTAACCCTGAGAGAGCAATTGGAAAGAGGACAGCACCAGACTGCATATACCTGGAGAAAAGAGCAGAACTCACAGAACAGGGTAATGTACCAAAGCTGTGACCTGGTGGGACCCAAGTCCTTCTCCAACCCCAGCTCACAGGCGGGAGGAAGAGAAACTGAGCAGGGAGGGAGTGGAAGCCTGGGGCTGCTGAATAGCTAGCTCCAGAGATCTGCGCTGGGAGCACAAACCTATATTTCATGGTGCTTTCATCATACTGTCGTGATTACGGGGTTGGAAAGCTGGGACAGGCGGAGTTCCTGTGGAGACTGGGATTCCTGCCACTTGTGGAAAGCAGGGATACATATCCGGGTAGTCTGGAACAAAAGCTTTACCTCTGTGCACTACCCACTGGTTCAGGCAGTGGAGACAGGCATAGCAGCCAGGAAGCAGGAAACAGCTTTTCCTGCCCCCAGGCACAAACACCACTCCCCTATAGCCCCTGACATTGCTTCAGGGTCTGAGCAGCTCCAAAGAGTAGAGCTTCTGGACACTAGAGGGTGCCACATACAAATATGAAACACCAAAGGAACCTGGTACAGAGTAAAATTATTAATACAACTCCCAAGAAAGATTTAAATGACATGGACATTGTGACTCTTCCTGAAAGGGAGTTCAAAATAAAAATCATCAACATGCTAATGGAGGTACGGAAAGATATTCAAAACTCAGGAATGAATTTCGGTCGGAGATCCAATCGTTGAAGAGCACAATGGAGGATATTAAAAGCAGATTGGATACAGTGGAGGATATGATAAATGAAATAGACACCAGAGAAGAGGAATACAAAGAAGCTGAGGCACAGAGAGAAAAAAGGATCTCTAAGAATGAAAGAATATTGAGATAAATGTATGACAAATCCAAACGGAACAACATTCGCATTATAGGAGTACCAGAAGAAGCAGAGAGAGAGAAAGGGATTGAAAGTGTCTTTGAGGAGGTAATTGCTGAAAATTTCCCCAATCTGGAGAAGGAGATAGTCTCTCAGACCATAGAGCTCCACAGATCTCCCAACACAAGGGACCCAAGGAGGACAACAACAGACATATAGGTATTAAAATGGCAAAGATCAAGGATAAGGACAGACTATTAAAAACATCCAGAGAGAGAAATAAGATCACATACAAAGGAAAGCCCATCAGGCTAACATCAAACTTCTCAGCAGAAACCTTACAGGCCAGAAGGGAGTGGCGTGACATGTTTAATGCAATGAAGCAGAAGGGCCTCAAACCAAGAATACTCTATCTGGAAAGATTATCATTTAAATTGGAAGGAGGGATTAAACAATTTCCAGACAAGTAAAAGCTGAGAGAATTTGCCTCCCACAAACCATCTCTACAGTCTATTTTGGAGGGACTGCTATAGATGGAAGTGTTCCTAAGGTTTACTAGCTGTCAACAGAGGTAATAAAACCACAATAAAGAAAGTAGAACAGCTAATTACTAAGCAAATGCAAAATTAAATTAACTATCCCTAAAGCCTATCAAGGGATAGAAAAAGAGTACAGAATATAATACCTAATATATAAAGAATGGAGGAGGAAGGGAAAGGAGGAGAAAAAGAAAAGAAACCTTAGATTGTGTTTGTAATAGCATATTAAGTGAGTTAAGTTAGACTCTTAGATAGTAAGGAAGTTAACCTTGAACCTTTGGTAACCACGAATCTAAAGTCTGCAATGGCAATAAGTACATACACATAGATAATCACCCTAAATGTAAATGAACTGAATGCACCAATCAAAAGACATAGAGTCACTGAATGGATAAAAAAACAGGACCCATTCATATGCTGCCTACAAGAGACTCACTTTAAACCCAAAGATATTTCATGCATCTAATAGGGAAAAAAAAAGCAGGAGTTGCAGTACTTGTATCAGACAAAATAGACTTTAAAACAAAAAAAGCTACAAGAGACAAAGAAAGACATTACATAATGATAAAGGTGTCAATCCAACAAGACGAGGTATAACCATTATAAATCTCTATGCACCCACCACAGGAGCACCTACATATGTGAAACAAATACTAACTGAATTAAAAGGGGAAATAGAATGCAATGCATTCATTCTAGGAGACTTCAACACTCCACTCACTCTGAAGCAGATCAACCAGACAGAAAATAAGTAAGGACACAGAGGCACTGAACAACACAATAGAACAGATGGACCTAACAGACATCTACAGAACTCTGCACCCAAATGCAGCAGAATACACATTCTTCTCAAGTGCACATGGAACATTTTCAAGAATAGATCATATACTAGGCCACATAAAGAGCCTCAGTAAATTCAAAAAGATTGAAATTGTACCAAACAGTTTCTCAGACCACAAAGGTATGAAACTAGAAATAAATTATGCAAAGAAAATGAAAAATTCCACAAACACATAGAGGCTTAACAACATGCTCCTAAATAACCAATGGATCAATGACCAAATAAAAATAGAGATCAAGCAATATATGGAGACAAATGACAACAATAACTCAATGTCACAAAAATCCGTGGGATGCAGCCAATACAGTGCTAAGAGGAAAGTATATCGAAATACAGGCCTACCTCAGGAAAGAAGAGCAATCCCATATAAGCGGTCTAAATTCACAATTAATGAAATTGTAAAAATAAGAACAAATGAGACCCAAAGTCAGTAGAAGGAGGGACATAATAAAGATTAGAGCAGAAATAAATAAAATTGAGAAGAATGAAACAATAGAAAGAATCAATGAAAGCAAGAGCTGGTTCTTTGAGAAGATAAACAAAATAGATAAACCAGTAGCCAGACTTATCAAGATAAAAAGAGAGTCTGCACACATAAACAGAATCAGAAATGAGAAAGGAAAAATCACTACAGACACCACAGAAATACAAAGAATTATTAGAGAATACTATGAAAAATTATATGCTAACAAACTGGATAACCTAGAAGAAATGGACAACTTTCTAGAAAAATACAACCTTCCAAGGATGACCCAAGAAGAAACAGAAAATCTGAACAGACCAATTACCAGCAACAAAATTGAAATGGTAATCAAAAACCTACCTAAGAACAAAACTCCTGGACCAGATGGCTTCACCACTGAATTTTATCAAAATTTAGTGAAGACCTACTATCCATTCTCCTTAAAGTTTTCCAAAGAGTAGAAGAAGAGGGAATATTTCCAAACTCATTCTATGAGGCCAGCATCACTCTAAAACCAAAACCAGGCTAACACACCACAAAAAAAAGAAAATTACAGACCAATATCCCTGTTGAAAATAGATGCAAAAAATACTCAATAAAATATTAGCAAACCATATTAAAAAAAACATAAAAACGATCATCCATCATGACCAAGTGGGATTCATCCCAGGGATGCAAGAATGGTGCAACATTTGAAAATACATCAACATTATTCACCACATCAACAAAAACAAGGAAAAAAACTACATGATCATCTCCATAGATGCTGAAAAAGCATTTGACGAAATTCAACATCGATTCATGATAAAAACTCTCAACAAAATGGGTATAGAGGGCAAGTACCTCAACATAATAAAGGCCATATATGACAAACCCACAGCCAATATCATACTTAACAGCGAGAAGCTGAAAGCTTTTCCATTAAGATCAGGAACAAGACAAGGATGCCCACTTTCCCCACCTCTATTCAACATCGTACTGGAGATCCTAACCACAGCAATCAGACAACACAAAGAAATAAAAGGCATTCAGATTGGCAAGGAAGAAGTTAAACTGTCCCTGTTAGCAGATGACATGATACTGCACATAAAAAACCCCAAACAATCCACTCCAAAACTACTAGATCTAATATCTGAATTCAGCAAAGTTGCAGGATACAAAATTAATACACAGAAATCTGTGGCAATCCTATACACTAACAATGAACTAGTGGAGAGAGAAATCAGGAGAACAATTCCATTCACAATTGCATCAAAAAGAATGAAATACCTAGGAATAAACCTGACCAAGGAAGTGAAAGGCCTATACCCTGAAAACTACAAGACACTCTTAAGAGAAATTAAAGAAGATACCAATGAATGGAAACACATCCCGTGCTCATGGATAGGAAGGATTAATATTGTCAAAATGGCCATCCTGCCTAAAGCAATCTATAGATTCAATGCAGTTTCTATCAAAATACCAACAGCGTTCTTCAACGAACTAGAGAAAATCGTTCTAAACTTCATATGGAACCACAAAAGACCTTGAATAGCCAAAGCAATCCTGAGAAGGAAGAGTAAAGTTGGGGGCATTACCCTCCCCACCTTCAAGCTCTACTACAAAGCCACAGTAATCAAGAAAATTTGGTACTGGCACAAGAACAGACCCATAGACCAATGGAACAGACTAGAGAGCCCTGATATAAACCCAACCATATATGGTCAATTATTATATGATAAAGGAGCCATGGACATACAAAATGGGGAAATGATAGCTTCTTCAACAGCTGGTGTTGACAAAACTGGACAGCTACATGCAAGAGAATGAAACTGGATTATTGTTTAACCCCATAATCTCCTCAAGAAAGGGAAATAAAAGCAAAAATGAACTCATAGGACTATAGCAAACTAAAAAGTTTCTGTACAGCAAACAACACCATCAACAGAACAAAAAGGCATCCTACAGTATGGGAGAATATATTGGCAAATGATATATCCAACAAGGGGTTAACATCCAAAATATATAAAGAATTTACATGCCTCAACACCCAAAAAGCAAATAACCTGATTAACAAATGGGCAGAGGATATGAAGAGACAGTTCTCCAAAGTAGAAATTCAGATGGCCAACAGACAAATGGAAAGATGCTCCTCATCACTAATCATCAGGGAAATGCAAATGAAAACCACAATGAGATATCACCTCACTCCAGTAAGGATGGCCAGCATCGAAAAGACTAAGAATAGCAAATGCTGGCAAGGATGTGGAGAAAGGGGAACCCTCCTACAGTGCTGGTGGAAATGTAAGCTAGTCCAACCATTGTGGAAAGCAATATGGAGGTTCCTCAAAAAACTAAAAATAGAAATACCATTTGACCCGGGAATCCCACTCCTTGGAATTTACCCAGAGAATACAAATTCTCAGATTCAAAAAGACATATGAACCCCTATGTTTATTGCAGTACTTTTTACAATACCCAAGATATGGAAGCAACCTAAGTGCCTGTCAGTAAATGAATGGATAAAGAAGATGTGGTACATATACACAATGGAATACTATTCGGCCATAAGAAAGAAACAAATTCTACCACTTGCAACAACATGGATGCAGCTGGAGGACTTTACGCTCAGTAAAATAAGCCAGGAAGGGAAAGACAAATGCCAAATGATTTCCCCTCATTTGTGGAGTATAACAATGAAGCAAAACTGAAGGAACTAAATAGCAGCAGACTCAAGAGACTCCAAGAAGGGGCTAGTGGTTACCAAAGGGGAGGGGTGTGGGAGGGTGGGAGGGGAGATAGGGAAAAGGGGATTGGGGGATAGTATGTTTAGTACACATGGTGTGGGGGATCATGGGGAGAACAGTGTTGCATAGAGAAGGCACATAGTGGATCGGTGGCATCTTGCTGCACAGATGGACAGTGACTGCACTGGGGTATGAGTGGGGACTTGATATTATGGGTAAATGTAACCACATCATTTTTTCATGTGAAACCTTTATAAGAGTATATATCAACCATACCTTAATAAATAAATAATAACATATGAGTTGGACCTCAAAGGGTGAGTACACAAAGTTCCCTAAAAGGATCTAACCACCACTACTTGTCTTCATAGTTGTACAGACAAACCATTTCTAAGGAGTATGGGGGATGCAGACAGCTCTTACTGAAATGGCAATAGATTATTCCACTGTATGAGCAAATAAAGTACAAAGAAGTAGAGGAGAATAGCTTATATTTAGCCCTTCATTTGTTCCAAGGGTGATTTTTAATCAAAGCAAGGCTCAATGATGTGAGCACAGAGGCAATTTGGGGCACTAATACCAACCAGCTCAGGTGGCAATCAGGATACATATGCTTCTCAGTGCTGGGGTTGCTAGGTGGTTAAATGAATTGATGATTACAAATTGCTTTGAAAATACACAATACTGAATAAATGTCACAATTACTGTTGTTCAATATACTCGGGAGACAAACTGGTCTCTAAACAGAAGGTCTCCAAAAGATGGACTATGTTTAAAGACACTTAGGAGTTTTCTTCTCACAAAAAGATGAAATTTTTTGCTAGATTTATTCTAAAGCCATCATAATGCCTAAGGATAATCTTTTTAAAATGCCATTATAATAGAATAAATCTGAAATTGCTCATAAATGCTATTTACAGGGAAATTGAAGAAAAAAATGCATTTAACTAAAACAGTTTTGCCATCTCACTTAAAAATAAATTATAAGACAAAGAAAGCCTCCCATGGGAATGGTAGCTGTGATAGCTGAGAGCAAATAGAAAGAAACAAATTAGAGCTATCTAACCCTTATAAACATAAAGAGACAGTGCTTTTAAAAAGATGATGGAAGAAACTGCTAGAAGAAATAATCACTCAAATTTAATTCAAATAATCAGTCCTTACTTCAAATGTTTTTCAGCAATGTTTGTCTCCACCAACTCTATTCAACATTTACAAAAGATTAAATGGAAGTAAGGTTAATCATATGATAATGGTAGTAATATTGATAATTCCCTATATTGCTATTATACTTTCTAGTTTAGATGGTATAAAATTTAATTATCTAACTTAGTACTCAAAACACTATGAATTAGATAGGACAGATGTACCTTTTTTTTCTTAAAGAAGCAATTGAGGCAATGACAGGTTACATGACTAAAGTTGAAACCACAGTGCTAGTAGGTGTCAGAATCTAGGCTATTTAAGTTCTAATTTCTGGATTAATGACCTTGGAACTTTATTTTCCAAACACCAAAAAGATCTATATCCAAAATCTTTATCCAAATAGCAAAGCTTGTGACAAGCGTTAAAATAAACTAACAAAACAGATCTCTTTTGACATTACAGAATTCATATTTATAGTACTTAAGAAAAAAATGTATTTACAATAAAATGGAAAGGTAACAATGAATTAAAGAGCCTTCCCTAAACTATGTTTCTTGGACTACTCATTTAATAAAATTCCAGGAAATTATCTGTGTGAAAAGGACCTTGCAGTAAAAAAGAGTTGGAAAATGTTGCTTAGTAGGTTTCTTCTTTTTTACTCTCAATCTATGTTAATACACAAAAAAGCTCCAAGATCTGCAGCCCAAAACCTGTGTGTCTAACTCTGTGGTCTCCAAAATTCACATATTCTGTGAATGCACTTATCTCTTTGCTTCTTAAACTGGGATATGCATTTACATGAGTCAAGAACAGATTACCATGTGACAGAAATACCCCAAATCACAAAATAAGTATATGGTACTTACCTCTTGAAACAACAATTTTAATTATTTTTTTTACTAATGAATAAAAGATGTAAAACATTATTTTAAATTAAAACAAATAATGGCTATTCCACCAATGCACTTTTGCTTATGGAAGTCTTCTCTACCCCACACCCAGACACCCAGGAGGGAGTATGAGTCCATCTCCCTCTTCCATAAAGATAACTTCAGTAGAAATTTTGAAGGAATGGGATCTGAAACCTAGAGAGAACTGGAATGTCCAATATTCAAAACAAGTTAGTCCCTTCCTTAGGTTCAGATTTATCAGTTAAAAATTTTTAAAAACGGAAATGAGAAAAACAAGCCTGAACTGATATATTATGTTAAAGAAAGCCTGTTTTCCCACTGTATCTTCTGCAGAAACCACATATTTTGCTGTCATTGTGAATGCAAATTATAGTTCTAGTTACCCAGATTTAAATGAGTTCAGGTATGAACCTCTTCCGCCTGTTTTAGGGAAAGCATTCATTCTGTTAACTAGTGACTTGCTTAGAGCAGTTGCAGATGAATTACCAAAAACATTCAAAGGTTTTTATAATTCCTAAGTAAGCTGTTCAATAATCTAAATATTTAGACTGATGGATCCCTTTGTTTCTTGAATACATAACTTTGTATATAAATTACAGGGTAGTTGTAATTTGTATGATGTCCTGTATGTCTGTAGTGTGGAAGTTTGAGTCTGGGATTATTCTGAGCTAATAATGTATGGAAAGAAAAGGAAATGCAATTATAATGCAGTAAATTGAAGTCCAGAGACCTGTGCCCTGACCTCTGCTGTGTCTTAAACTAGCTGTTAATTAAATGACAGATAGTTTAAGGCAATCTTGTTTAGTTTCTCTAGTTGAAACACAACAATATTTACTGTGATAATCATACAATTCATTTTGAAGGCTGGCAATACACACAACACACACGCATACACACACAAATCTAACATTAGGATGCAAAGCATAATAAAGAGGTTCATTGGGTAAGACTTGTATTTTTCTAAAATATAATGCTCAACATATTAAGTGGTGTCTCACACATAGTAGGCACTCTATGACTAGGCACTCAATCAGTAGTTGACCTGATATGGGAAGGGAGAGACACATATTTTTAAGAGAAACACCAATACAAAAAGGCTAAAGAAATGGTAGCTAGAAGGCATGAAAATGGATAATAAAAAGGCAATACAAAGAGATTAGAAACAAAATGAAGTGGGGCCTGCTAGTTACTGATAAGGAAACAAAGAACACACAGAATTGTGAATATGTGGCTTGAAATTTCACACACAAACGGTAAAACCTTGAGCACCTCAATCAATCTAAAAGGGATCCTTTAATATTAATACATAAATGTAAAAACTAACAAGGCAGGGAAAGCAATTCTTGTTATAAGAAACTCAAAAGATGCCATCATAGGAGAAAGCAAGATATTTCCTTTCCCACAGATTGAATTTTTCATACAGTTTGAACTTTTACCATATGCAGGAATTTCATTTCCTTTCTTTTCCTTCCATTTCTTTCTCTGTACTGATTTAAAAAACAAATAAAGAAAAAGATTTATAAATAAACAATAAATAAAGGTGTTATAGTACCAATGACTCATTTCTTTAAATAAATGCATTTATCTTAATAAACTTGGAAAATAATTAATTTGGGGGTGAAATCTGGGATAAATATACCAAGACTGAATTGATGATTAGTTCCTTTTACATAATAATTTACATGATAGGATAGGAAAATTAATAACTTCAGGATATGAATATTATATTGATTCAAAATCCAATGGATCAGTACCATATCGTGAGAGTATCGGCCAATTCTTGGAACTTCAGGCAACTGCAAAGTTCTCGGGCAGAGTTCCCAGACTGCCCTCACTTCTGATATTAATTTAAAGCTTGGCATACCGCAAAACCACCTTCAGGCTTCATAGTTGTCTGGAAGGACTCACAGAACTCACTGAAAGCAGTATATTCATGGTTACAGTTTTTTACAAGGTAAGGATACAGATGAAAATCACCCAGGGGATGACACACATAGGGTAGAGTCCAGGGAGGTAACAAAGGCAGAGTTTCTATCACCCTCTCCCGGTGGAGTCAGGGTGTGCCATTCTCGTCACTGTGGGACAATACACACAGAGGACTACTGAAAAGGGAGGCTCACCTGGGCCTCGGTGCTCAGAGTCTTTACTGGGGCTCTGAGGTAGTAGGATTGATTACCTGCCTACATGGCTGATGTTCATCACCAGGTTGACTGGTACTGTAAGACTCACAGCCCCCACCCTAAATCATCTGTCACTCTAATAACAGAGGTACAACCAAAAATTAAGTAGTAGATATGAATTTATGTCAAAATGTTATAATTGCACCACAAAGAAGGCTCAGTACTAGCTTTTTTCCTGTAGGCATTCTATAAAAAATCAGGTAAGTCCTATAGCAATAAAATAAAAAACAAAGTCGTCATGCTGTAACACAATTTAATCATTCTTTAAAATGCAAAAATTATTTGAAAGGGATTATTTGTGGTAAATTGGGAGTTTTACAACAAATTATAATATTAATTAAATTCATCACAATCTGACATAAATTAATAAAAGCTATTTTTATATCTTGCACAATATCTTGAAGGTCCAAAGGAAAAGCAACAATGCTACTATATAGGAAATGAATTCAGAATCTATCAGACTTTCTCTTTAATGTTCACCAGGAAGTTACCTTTGACTATATATACTCTTATGTTCATACTCTGTGGAAATTTTTAGGAATGAGGAGGCTGATCTTACTTGAGAAGAAATGATTTAGAAAACACAGGAAAAATTTCTTCCTTTTGTTTTTACCACTTTCATCCACTTTGAGAAAGTTTAAAAATTTACCTGGGAAGAATAAATGGATGGCACATTACTTTGAAACATGACTAAAGAGGATATAAAAATGTTACAACTTCAAGGTTTCAAGTCACACATAAAAGTCTTTTTCCCCTGGTAATAGCATTCTATTAGATCTAGCAACACTGTCATTCACTCCTTTATGCTGCTTAGAAACCTATTAGATGCCATAGGGATATAAAAGTTTATAACAAAATTTCTAAAGATAGAAAAGCCATAGCATGATCTATAAGTGTATAGTGGCATAGTATAGAGGAAATGCATACTTGTCCACGTAAGAAATGTAAAAAAAACAATAACAGTAGGATAGAATAAAGGATATGCAGTGGGCTGGTGCTGTGATCATTGTACCTTTAGATATGTGGAGCCTGTGGCAGCACACAGGAAGAGGAGGGGTTCAGAGGTAGAGTCTTTTTGAAGTCTTTACCCACTCATTGCTCCCATACATGAAGGTAACACCAATCCAGAAAGCTCACCTTTCTGTGTTCAAAAAATGAGCAGAAAACCTGAGCTCTGTTCTAGCATTTGAATCTTCAGCTGAACAACACAAAGACTAAAGAATTTATCCATTAGTAACAGTTACATGGAACCCCAGGGTGGCCCTGGGTTCTGCTGTTCTGAAACTATGTTTTTTATTGTTCCTTTAATTTTCTGGGCAACCTCCATAACCTTTCAACAAGTGCCAGCAACATTCTCTCTTTCACTTAAGTTAAAAGTGGTTTCTGATATCTTCAATCAAAAAGCCCTAAAATAGGCCCTGTATCTGACAACGGTAAACAGCCATGGTGCTGACATCTTTGCTTGAGAACCTGTCAAGCTGACCCATGCAATTTTTTTATGCACTTGATAAGGAGCTCATTTCTGTAAGAGATCCAGAAAGTATATGAAGTCATGGTTTCTATCTCCCTAATAACCTTTAAATATAACCAGGGAGACAGAAATCACACATGGGAAATGATTACATAACTGTGAATAACTAAGTTACTAAAAAAAAAAAAAAAACACCAAAATCCAATTTTCTGTGCAATAGCTGTTCTGGAAGGGGAGAGAATAAAATAGAACTACATTCTGAAAACTTTCTGGAAGAAAATAAAGATTGAGTACAAACTGGAATGTAAGTGACCCTAGCTTGTTATTTAGGAGTGTCAGTAAATGAATTTCTGTGAAGAGAAATACCTTGTGCAACACAAAAATAAGGTTAACAATATCCCTCAACAAATGGCTTTGGAGGAATATGCTGAAGTGGAAAGACTCAGTTAAGTAACTGGTGTAACATTAGTAATGCATTTGGTAGAGTTCAGCATCGCTAAAAAAGTACACACCACATAAACAATCCTACCTCTGCTCATCACCAGGTGCACTTTATCCAATGGGCTCTGCTCAGCCTTCAGAAAACGGATGAGCTGGAGGATAGCATGGAAAGGCAACAGGACAGATCCATAGGGATGAGAAGGTGGGAAAGAGAACCTGCAAGAGAAGAGTCAAATGAATGGGCCTGCTACATAAGAAAAGAGTGACAGAAGATAATACAACAGCACAGAAAGGTGGTATTTCAAAGATTTCAGAAGACAGACTGGCCGTCTGGGCAAAATACAAAGTAAGAAATAATGACAAATAAAAACAGTTAATGTTGACATACACCATTAAATCTTAGATTTGAAAGTAACTAAAGCCTTTTCACTTACCAAGAGGCTTTTTTTTAAATTTTCACTTTACCAAGAGGTAGTTTGCTTTAAGGGTCCCATAGGACATAAATTTCTATGACTTGGGGATTTTGTGCATGGCTTGACTGAGGGAAGGGCCATTCCCTGAGGGTATCTATTCTACAAAGGTTAAGAACATGACAGGATATCTGGGGAGGCTGAGAAAACTCTACTTATCAGATTTCATACTATATATGGGTCAGAAGACATGCACTGATAAGTAGGGTTAACTATATAACTTATCATCCAATCTGGAACTATTTGAGAGTTGTAGGAGGGTTATTAATAATTGTGTTAGAACAAGGCAGAGATGACAGAGCTATCCAGCCACTTACTGAAAGCCTCTCAGGGAGGGAGTGGGAATAAGCCTCCGCAAAACCATTTCCCCTAAGAGTACTGGTGGTTTGGACAGGTATTTGCTTTGCTGAGTATCATGCCGGTCTTGGGCCAGAGTGTTGCTTAGGACAGCTGCCAGAGAGGAAAGGCCCTTCCTCCTGTATCCCTGCCCCCAGCCTGCCCTGTCAAAATATGTTGAACATATATTCCAAGATTATTGATTTGAAAGGGCACTAAAAATCATTACTCTGAATTCATATCAAAAATATGTATTAAATAATAAGAGATTCTAGAAAGGCCAGATACTGTTTTTATTCTAAACCATCTATCGGCATAACTAAGTTGTCCTTCTCACAAATATTTCTCCTTGAAACGCTTCCCCAACTTTGTCCTCATAGTGATTTTGTTCAGACTTGTCTCACCCTCATTTCATTAGAGCTCCTAAATCCTCAAAACACTAAAAAAAGCCTCTTACAGATTCACAGCTACATCAAGTAAAGCAGAGCCTCCTGGAGCTTATATTACATCAGCCAAAGAAAACATGGGAGCCATCAGTGGCTCGGACAGTCAGTGAGCTGGAGTAGATGTGGGAGCTTGGGGCCGAATCATCTGGGTGATTACAGTTAGCTGCCGCTACCAGGTCATTTCCAAACCACGACTGGAGTTTTCTTTCTATATTTAGCCAGAGACAAAGAGATTGTGTGGGGAGACACGTAATTTGCCCCATAGACAGAGCTCAAAAGTCAATGTAATAGCAAAAGAAATCTCTGAGGAGAAGGTTTAAAACTCTCCTTAGCTCTAAAGCAAGGAAGTGATCATCTTGCAGTAAGAGATCAGTATGTGACGAGATTGACTTCTCTCATCTGTCCCCTGTGAAGAGGGAAGCAAATGAGTGACAGTGGGAGGATGCCTAGACGCGGCTGTGATCACCTGAGCAGTAAGCAAACCGACGTGTTGCAGAGCCTGAAGACAGTTCCTGGTAAGGAAACCTCACATACTGGGAGCCTTTAGTTTCACTAATAGTTTTGTAGAAAATCCAAGTCAAGAATGGCAGAGCTTGGGGTGCTGGCTTGTGCCTCCCCGGATGACAACTCCAGGCAATTTTACCATCCAGCTGTTCTGTTTTTCAAAACTAAAGTAATTGGAATTGAACTACAGAGCTTTGCTAAAACCATTGCAATTAACAGTGTGATTTCCCAAATTACACTATAATGGAAAAGTGTCCATCAATCAACCCAGTGAAATAACACATTTTCTCACCAGATATGAGATTTAATATCTTCATAACTCTCTGGATTTACCACTTATGAATTGTCAGCCTTACGTCGAGCTCTGAGAATTAATGGACTATATCCTTGCTATGCAAGGATGGTTCCCAGATATAAAATATCCCTACTCTCATTTTAGATATATTTACTAAAATGTTCTTCTTTAAGATGTAATCAGAAAACATGCTAGATGGGAAAATTTTCATTTCTATTTGCTATGTTATATATTATCATTGTCTAGATAAATACAGTGCCCAGAGTTTCAGCATGGCACACTCTTGTAACAATAACCAGTTCATCACTGGCAGTGAACAATAAATTACAGTGCAAAGATGCAATGGCTTTCAGTTTTACACTTTAGGATATCCTTTATGGTGTTCTGGGAACAGACCAAAAAATATTCTAAATTTCTAATTCTGTATGTATGTACAGTTCCTGCTGCTCATCCTGGACTACGAAGAGAATTCAAAGAATTCACTTATGTTCATCTTGTCACCATAGTTCTCAGGTACTGTACTTATTATTTTAGCTTTCGCTCTGATCTCAGACGACTGAGCCATGGCCAGGATGAAGCTGCCTCTTGACAGCAGCCCACGCACATTCCTGTGATGCCAGAACCTCAAACTTACTCTTGCTTCCACACCACACATGGCAATACTGTAACAGTGAAGGCCACCCCACAGGCTGGATTCATTTAACAAACTAGTCTTCTCTTCCTGTCTTGTTCAGGGCTGGTACAATGATATGTGCAGAGTGCCAAGCAGACAAAGAGAAGGAGCCAGGAGAGGCTGTAGGAGATTTGGGCATGGGCACTGTGGTGGCACTTAGGGAAGGTTCCCCAGGTGAGACCATGTCTGAGCTTGTCTTCACATCCCAAAGAAAATACATTGTCAGACACTGGGGTCATCCACATGATTATAGTTATTTCAGCAAAAAAGTCACAGAATATCAGCATTTTGAAAAAACTCAGAGACCATCTATTTTAGTTCCTAACTTCATAGATTCATGAATTGATTCTATGAAAACTGTCAATCACACCACTGCATCAGATGATACAATTCACTTGGCAACACATGTCATCCTAAATAATCTGTCATTCATTCCCAACCAATAACATTTAATTATCTGTGACTACATTAGGTGCCTTGAGAAGCCAATCCTTTTTTATTTTGGCAAAAGGAAACATTAGAGGACATGAAGGGATCACTTTACCTAAATAACAAATTTGATATCTCTGTGTGATGTCTTTGATCAGAGATTAAAATCACAGAGTAATAATTATATATTAAGAAATAATTCAAAACTCATAAAAAAGATGATATACTATTATTAGTAAAAGCAATTCAGATGATAAGACTCCCTAACAATACATAAATTACTATTTAATAGATAGTATTCAACCAATGTAATATCAGTATCGGAAAAAATACCTTAGACCACACTGTATTAATTCCAGATGAGTCAGTTAGACATTTTATTGAAAACTAGAGGAAAAAGGACAGATCTTCTCCAGCTGTGGAGAAGAGACAAATTCCTGATACTGATGAAATGGAGTATATCAGGATTTCATTGAGGCAAATTGGGTGAGCACAGCTATGTAAAACTAAAGTATCTGAACTATAACATGTAAAGAAAAAAGCAGTATAATGAGACCATATGGTAAATATTTCTAATTAAAAATACTATATATTTGTGTATATAACTACACACTTGCATACACACACACACACACACACACACACATTTGTGACTGTATAAAGAATCGATGTGCCATATACATCAGTGTCCAGACTTCCCCAACAAAGGAGATAAACAAAATTTCACATGAATAAAGAGAGAAAATTATAAGGGGGAGAAGCAGTTTAATAAATAACTAAAAATGATAACTAAAAATAACAGTAAGGTACAAGTGCATACCTATTGACACCATCAATAAAATTAAAAATGATAAAGCTCAATATGGGACTTAGGGGAAATAGAATATGTACCTCAGAAGTTAGGAACTGGGGGCGTGTCCAGTGGATAGATCAAGCCAGCAGAATTTTTCTCCCCACACAGTATTCAAAAACACTTTGAAGGTCTTGCCAATGCTTAAAAGTTGTGAAATTTCTTATGAAACCTGGACTTCTAAAGTCCATAGAGATTGGAAGTTCTATATCAACACTGGGAACTGTGTTCTCACAAAGCAGGTCTCCTCACAAGGATGTTTGCAGGCAGAGCTGAGTGGAGACTGCTGCCCCCCAACCCCCTGCTGCCCCAATGGTGCCGGTGTCCCCCAGACTGTCACTGTCCTCCCTACCCTCTGTTATCAAACACCCGGACAGCTGTACTCACTTATTTTACTAGTTTGAAAAACTAGGAAAAGCTCACTTATTGAGAATTTGAGTTTGGGATTTATGTTTATACATTGCTGAAGTCATTAAAAAGTTGTTCTTTGTAAAAAGCGCTCTGGAAACATTTAATAAGTTTAAAATCTATTAATATCCCTTTATATAATAATATAAAGTTATTATATAACTTTATTTCAAAGAAATCAACATGTATCTCTCAACTTCCCCATATCCCCAGCCCTGCCTCCCTTCAAAAGAAACAGCAAATGCTCAAAGTAGCAAAAAGCAGAGGAAAATCTAAATATCCAACAGTATATGAATAGCTGCATGAACTAAGGTACAGCAACAGAAGAAACTTCCTTAGAGCTATTACAAATGAAAGCAGACAATGTGCCTGGCTTGATGAGAATGTGAAAAGTGACTAATGAGAGAAATGATCATATCAAGTAATACCAGTTACTTAATGGTCTAGGGCATGATGCTGACAGAGATGAAAAGTTCACGTGTAATGATGCTGAGTTCAATACGTATGAGTTATCTTTCACATCAAGGTGTTGATAATCATAATAAAAGTGTCTGAAAGGAGATACCTATGCAGTTCCTTATGTTCTTTAGAGGACTGACCCATACAACTAGGAAAGGTGGTTGTGATCTTTGTGAGCTCCTTGAAGACCTCTAATTCAGTCCACAGAGCCCTTTCACTGTTTCCACACCTTGAGATTAACATCTTCCATGCATCAAATTGAAATCTCTTGAGTTCACTGAAAATGATTTTTCTCTTTGACCTGAAAATTTGAAAAGATGGAACAACTGTCCTACACTCATATAAATGTATTATGCACATTTGAGGCCAGTAGTTAAATTCTAATATTCTGCAAGTCAGTGAGGCAGGGATATGTAATGGTCAAAGTCATAGGCTTTGAAACAAGGTACAATGGGGTTTAAATCCTATCACCAAATTCAAGCCATTTAATGTTTCTCCTTCTCAGCCATCCTGTTAACAAGGGGGATATGATTTTGGTCTCATTAGGAACACTGAGGGTGTAAATAAGCTAATAAAGGTGAAGTACTTAGTTTAGTGACCAGCACATAACACCTTATTATAGCAGTTAATATTTTTATTAAAATAATGCAAGCTTTAGCTTTGTTTTCCTATGAGCATTGTAATATAAGTCTTAGTTTTCTCTCTGTAATAGTATTTTTATCTTCCTATAACACTCTCTGGGTTTTCCTGCCTCCTTCTTTCAAAATGTGATTTTTGCTAGGGGGGTGGCAAGAATTTGCAACATTAGCTTCCAACACAGTGTTGGTATTCTAAACTGTGAGGTAAAGACTCCATAATCATAGCTGTTATGATAGACACATGAAAGACTTTATGCTAACCTTCAGCAATCTGTCTTATAGAAACCATAAAGTACTGAAGTCTACCAAAAGAAAATCTAGAAACTAGAAATTATGTCAAAAACAGAGTTTCTCAGTAAGGGATTATCATCGCCACATTAATAAATGAAGTAAGCTACAATTTTGCCCACATATACTCCATACTCTTTCTAAATCTTTTGAAGGAAAGGCGGTCACTAGGAAATAAAATCTGATACAAATGTTCAGAATAAAACTGAGATATTAACATACATTTACTGTTTTAATAAGGTACATATATTTATTTGCCTCTGATCTAAAAAAATCATTTGATGAATCAGCTTTTTGTGCTTGTGTCAAATTATTTCACAGACTCCGAATGAAGTTTCCTTAAGGTGACAAGAATATAGTTGTGACATTTCATATCACTAAAGCATAGGAGATAATGTCCAGATGGAAGTATGAGAGATATTCTTTCAAATGGAAAGGTACATCCACTTAAAATTTCAAATGGTAATAATAAAATCAAAGGGGTGGGTGGCATTCTGGTTATTTTTGTAGTCTTCACTTGTGATTTTAGTAGTTTAGACTTGATAGAGATTTTAGAATTTTTTTTAGGTTAATATGAGTTTCAGTACATTTGGCAACGGGAGTCAGGGTAAGTATGTCCTCCTAAGACTTAATAGTGTATTCATATCCAAACAGAACCTTAGAAGTAAAATTATACTCATTACTAGTAAGAATAAGAAACATGATTGGATGTTATGAAAATACTTGAAACCAGCCAAATTTGACCCATAAACCAACAATATATTTGTTGTATGGCTGTGTAAAAAAAGTGACAATTATTGTCAAGTGGGGAGAGAAAAAAAGGAGGGAGAATGAGTGCCATCTGGTGGACAGACCTACCACATCCAAGCTGTCTGTGCCCTAAGGTTTTCTTTGTTTTTTCCATACAAAACCTATGAAAGACTTCCTTTAGCCTTCATCCACTTTGCTCTTTTCTTAGTGTAAAGGCAGTACTTTATTTTTTCAGTGGAGAGGATACTGTGGGTTGGAATATACCTGAGAAATCAATACCACAGTCTAGAAAATATTAAGAAAGTAATCTTGGCCAGAATGTTAGAACATTCTGAGGGATGTACAGACATTTTACAACCTTGTATACAATTACCAAAGGAGCACTATTCATTTGAGAAAGGGCAGGTCCTAACGGTAACAAAATAACTTATGTGTATGACAATTTGGGACCCTTTAGAATCTCATCTTTTCTGTCACATTAGAGAAGTTGAGGCAGTTTACTAGATTCAGCATTTCCAAATTTCATATCATGGTCCATCATAGCAATGCATTCAAAACCCCATTTGTTTATGTTATATTAGATATATTTTACCTGACACCTTCTTAGAAAGGAGTTTATTTTCAGTATATTTTTAAAGGATCACCTGCTAGATAACATAGGAATGATAATGATCACTAGGTGAATTATACTGGTAATAATATTAGTGATAATAATAGAAACTATGATTTACTGAATATAGCATGTTAGGTACTTTAGATATTATATAGAACTTTCCTAACAAACTTGCAAGGTAAATATCACATTATTTTTTTAGTTAAGAAAGGCAAGTGTCAGAGAAGTTAAGCAAGTTGTTGAAGGTCACAGAGCCAGTAGCAGCAGAGTTGGGATTTGAATCAAAGCTCACAACTATCCTCAACACTAAATTTACTCTCAGGTCTAAAATTTTTGAGACTTCAGAAGTAACTGCAGTCACAAACCTAACCATCTTGAAAAATAAAAGCTTTTCAAAATATGGCCTTAAATCCCATTTATATTATTCTGGCTGTGCACCATTTTCCCAACTTCCCAACCAGGACTAGAATTATGAAAATCACTGTATACTCCACTGAAAAAGTTTAATTAGTATAGAATGCAATGTAGCTGTTCTTTGGTGGGGGACAAAAATTACCCTCAATTGTCAAAACTTGTTAATTAGAGATCATTTTTCAGTTGACTATCTCTATTCAATATTAGATAAATGCTAATTAGCTATAAACAATCAAATAATTCTATATGAATCTCTACCCCAAAACAGAATTTTCCAAGTTTCAAATTCTGTATCTGATCACGAAACTTTTTTTTTTTGGATGGAAAAATTTCCTTTTTAATAATAAAAGATTTTAAACTAAAATTTCAGTAACATTAAATTGAAAGCATACTCTATAATTCTAACTCCATTTTTCCTGGAAGTGTATGTGAAAACTTGTTTTTGTTACCATTGTGTCTTTAAAAAATTTTTTGGTTTTAATTATCTACCTTAGAAATTTTTAACAATAGATCATATATTTAGGTAATCAGCATTGGAAATTATTGAAGTTACAAATCTTACTCACAGCATCAGCATATTTTTGGATGTTTCTTTATATCAAAGGAAGATGGATCTTATGTGGAAAAGAAATCTACAAATACCAGGAAAATGTTCATCTAAATGCAAATGTATACATTTCTACCCATTTAGGCTCTCTTCATTTATATCAAGGTATAGATACCAATAAAGGCAAATCATATAATATTTTTCTTTATTTGCACTCTTTTTATTTTTATTGCTTAGTTTCTGACCATTTAAATGATTGATTCAGGGGTTACTTTGGACTTCATTTTCTTCATTTGATTAGAACAGTGATTTTTAAAATTTTAGAGCAATCGTTTTCAACTTGTGAGTTACACACCACTATACATAAGTGGAATGATTTCAAAGAGTCTGAGAATTCTTATGTGTAAATATTTTTTTGTAGATTGGATACACAATAGGTCCTACATTCTTATAAATATACACAAATAAGTATACTGTTCATCAAATGTATGTTGTTGCTTTTGATTAATATAATGGTAATTTATCTGATAGTTCATTGGCCTCATCATTGTATGGTAGGTATTCTTAGATATTCTGTATAGTCTTAATTAGCCAAGACTAAACACAAAATAAATGCAGTCAGATTGGAAAACATTGTCCAGAGGTGACAGAGTCTCTTTGTCACTCAGAACAAAGAGATAGATGGAGCTTAATAAAGAAGAGAGAGAATGAAAAGGAATGTTATGTATTAACAAGTAGCAGTGGCTTTGCCTGGGTTGATACTTTTTCCAATTCTTCTTTAAAGGTGACCCGAAGATCTATTCAGATCAAATATCACACTTCCAGCTAATTAAATGTAGTAGTTATCAGGATGAAAATGCCAAGTACTGAGTAGCTCAATATTTTTTTTCTGTTGCTTTCATACAATGATCCAAACTAACCTTTGGAAATTTTCCTAAGGAAGAAAAGAAAAACTTCTCTACTACCCTCAGCCTCCTTTCTTCACCCTTTTTTGGAAATCATGGGCTTTTGGTTTTTTGCCCATTATTTAGGAAATGATCAGTGAGAAAGTACAGGCAGGACCAGAGTAGCCACAGCACTTTGGTTTGGCTCAAGAAGGCAGAGCCATGAAGCCTGGCATCCCAGCGACGAGATGCAGAGACCACTGTGCCTCCCTGCTCCCGTGTGCAAGTTCAAAAAGAATAATTTCAAGGTAAAAGTTCAGTTGGTTGCTCTGTAGTGAAATAAATTATTTCAGCTGCTACATTTTTTAAGTTACTCTATCAGAATTTTAAATCCTTTTCCATACATCCCCTAAGGGCATGTGAGCTGAACCAAGCCTCCTTTCTGTTTTATGATTTCTAGTCTGACGGGAGTTCACAGCAAAAATAACTTCCTAACATCAATCAAGCTCTGCCCGTCTGCTCTTTTATTTGACACGCTTCCCTTTCATTGTGATATTATACTCTTCTTTACATTTAAAACATGACATTCAACACAAATCACTTGTTAAGAACTGCATATGAAATGCAAACCTTATCAAATATAGAAAAATTAATAAAACCATGAAGGAAAAATGAAAGAGTATAATATAGATTCAGTGGAATTATCTTTCATTGTACTTAAAAGGAATACAATTCCATGATGCATTTGAGTGCATTTGTACTATTTTAAACAAAAGTATGTAGACAGTGCCTTTAACCAATGTGAAAGGAGGAAGGGCATATTACCAAAGAGAGTAACCTGGTGTGAAAACAGTAAAAATGTTAATAAATCATCTTAATATTTGTCTAGGGGTCACAAATAATTCCTTGGTCTGTTTCTGGAAGGCAGTCAAAAGTGAAGTGTTGACTTTCTGAAACAAAGTATGTATCAAACTGCAGGTTGCAGCATTTTAGTGGGTTGTGAAGCCAATTTAGTAGCATTGGTTAATGAAGTAGAATAGAAAATACAAGAGAGCATTGCACAAAGCAAATGCAGAGCTTTTATTTTTTTGTTATAAATGTGTATGTGCCAGCTAGCAGTATAAAATGCATTGCTTACCATGTACCAGATCAAAACGTTTGAACAATTGCACTAGCATATGTTATATCACCTTAGCACACAGCAAGTCAGGTTCTGGTGACAAAACATTATCTACAATTTCTCTGTCTGTGCTTAGAGGGTCATGGTTTGCAAGGTGTTTTGAAATTCTTCTATATAAGTACAAATATAAGTAAAAATCCTATATAGTATATATTACTTAATCCAAGGAAAATGTGCAAAACCCAGCAGGCTATTTTGGGAAACAGATTAGTCAAGAACTATAACTCTTTACTTTGTTTCTAGCTAATATTATCTCTGGTTATTAAAAATATAAATCAGGGTTGCCAAAAGATTTAATTAACATCATGATTGATATGAAAAGGACAGCACAGTATCTTTTGAAAGCCACAAGCACACTTCAAATCTGTACATTCTGAATACTAGTTGGAGGTTTCCATTATATCCAAGGGTCTTAAACTAAATGCAGACAGAGCCAGTTAACAATCAATGGAACACCCAATATTTCTCTTCATGTATGGATTTTTAAGCACTCTAATTTTTGGTTTAATAACAATGATGATAAAATAGTAAAACACTATATGCAACACATTGATGGATGCATTTGTTCGGCAACCCACCAGATGTCTCAACATTTAAATATATCTCATTTAATTTTCATAATCTATGAGGAAGATTTTTTGGCTTCCATTTTATGAGCAAAAGAAAGTTAGAAAGATTTAATAATGAGTGGAGTATCTCAGGATTGAGACTCGAAAGCCAAAGTTCACATTGTCTCTCAGGATAATGAGAGATAATACAGAAGCTTTTCCTTTCCTCTATATTAATATTCCAGATTTCTTAGTGCTTTATGGGGAAAGGACGAAAGGAAGGGAGGGAGGGAGAGAGGGAAGGAAAGGAAAGGAAGGAAGGAGGGAGAAGGGAGGAGGGAATGGGGAAGGAGGAGAAGAGAGAGGGGGAAAAGAAGGAGGAAGGAAGGCAAGAAAAAAAGAACTTAATTTTACAAAACTCAGGTGAAGTGTCAGAACCTAAGGGTATATACTTTTTATAGTAACTCATGAAAACAATGGTCTTGTTATCTTTAATTGCTATAGCTCCATTTGAAGATGTGAATATTGGTAAATGGGATGCACAAGATATTAAAATATTCATTCTTCGTTATCTCCATAAGAGAAAGCAGGAGAAAGAAAATGAGAAGGGAGAGAATGGTTAAGTAGGAAAGGAAGAGTCTGGTCAAACAGTCATTTCAACAGTGTTGAGGGCTCCACCTACTAGGGCTTAGCCTGGCCTCTAGCACATATAGCCTGAACTATCACTAGTAGAGTTATTCCTCTCAATTACAGCTTAAACTCCCATAAACTAAGAATGAAAGGAAACCTAGTATAGAAAAGACTGCATGGGCCAAGAGGTGAGAGGCCGGGATCACAGTCTGACTCTGCTCTTTCCTGGCCCTGTGACTTCAGAAGAGTTAATTAAGAATTAAAAACAATTTATGTGGAAGTATCTAGATCATTGCTTGGCACAGAATGAGTGCTCACAAACTTACGGCTTTTACTAATTTAAAAGACTTGCTACCTTATTCCTCTCCACAAATGTATTAACTTTTATTATCTAATCTAAAGATTGATCAATTGCAACCTACCAAACAGTGTTTTCCATATTTATTTATTCCTACCCCACTGTCACTATTTTGCACAACTGAAGTATCTCCCGTATTATAATTTTCTTAATATTTTTCTTTAAATCAACATTTTTTTTACTGAATAATTACACTTTAACCAGAGATGGGAAATCAGGCACAAAAATATGGAAGGCATTTTATAAAATACATATCATTAAAATAAAAACTAATTGTTCACCCATATTACTGCATTAACTCATGAAGGGCCACACTTGACTAAATTCTATTTTAGCAGATTTAGAGAGAAAAGCCTCAAAGGCATTTAGAAAGAGTTTGGTTCAACAAATAGTGGTGAAACAACTATATATGTCCATGCAAAAGAATGAATTTGGACCCATACCCCATGCCATATGCAAAAACTAACTCAAAATGGATTAAATACCTAAATGTAAGAGCTAAACATAAGTTATTAAACACTTAGAGGGAAATATATGTGTAAATCTTCACGACTTCGGATTAAACAATGGTTCTTTAGACCGGACACCAATAGCACAACAACCAAAGGAAAAAAACAAATAAATTGGGCTTCACCACAAGTGAAAACCTTTGTGTATCAAATGACACTATAAAGAAAGTGAAAAGACAACCCACAGAACTGGATAAAATATTTGTCAATCTGATAAGGGTCTAGCATCCAGAGTAGCTAAAGAATACTTATAATTAAACAACAAAAAAGATTTAAAACATCAATTAAAAAATAGACAAAGAATTTCAACAAACATTACTCCAAGTAAGATATATAACTGGCTAGTAGCACATGAAAAGATGTTTAATGTCATTAGCCAATAAGAAAATCAAAATCAAATTTACAGTGTAGTATTACCTCATACTCACTGTGATAGCTATACATTTTTTAAAAAGTGGGAAAAAAGTTTTGATGAGAATGTAAAGGTTTGGGCCTTTATACATTGCTGGTGGTAAGGTAAAAGTCACCATATAACAAGAGTTATCATATGACTCAGCAATTTAGAACTAGGTACCTTCCCCAAGAGAAATAAAAACATATGTTCTCAAAAAATAGTGTACACAAATTTTCATAGCAGCATTGATAATAGCCCCAAAGTGGAAACAACCCAAAAGACCATAAACTGATAAATAGATAGTTTCCATTAACTAATGAATGGATACACAGGTGGTACACTTACACAATGGAATACTATTCAGCCATGAAAAGGAATGAAGTCCTGATACAAGCTAAAATTTGGAAAGACCTTGATAATGTTATGCTAAGTGAAAGAAAACAAAGAAAAATGGCCTACATATTGTAGGATTCCATTCACATAAAATGTACAGAATAAGCAAATCTATGGAGACAAAAAGTAAATTAATGGTTGCCTAGAGCTGGAGGGATGGAAAAATGGGGAGTGACTGTGAATGGGTATGGGGTTCTTTTTTGAGGGGAATAAAAATATTCTGGAATTAGATGGTGGTGATGGTTGCATGATTCTTGGAATATATTTAAAATTGCTGAATTGTATACCTTAAAATGGTGACTTTTATAGTATATAAATTATATATCAGTTTTAAAAAGAGGAAAGAAAGAAAGCATGGTTTTGGTGGGTGGGGTGAAACAGGAAGAGAATCTTGGAAAAGAAAATAGTTTGAACATGAAGGTTTGAACATGAATAATTCATTAAGTTATCAACAAATATGTACTCAGCACCTGTTATGTGCCAGACATTTTGGTAAGGAGGGAAGCTAAGGAGACAATTATCATGGAACTTTAGTGTTTTTTTACAGATTCTGAAATTTAGAAAAATTAATGTTGACTAGATAACAAAGATAATGAATATGATATTCAAGATTCCAGAGGTAAAGAGTATCTCCATACTATATTTGTTTGGGGCTAGCAGTAGATAAAAGTCATGTAAAAAAGTATTACTATGGTAGGATTATGTTTAAAATTCTTCTTTTTAAAAATTCATTATCATATCTTCTGTCCTTTGTTTTTTTTTTAATTGAAAAATCTTATATAATGTTCCTTCTTGAAGCAGTCCTCCCATGCATTCACCTCACTGTAACTTGACTTTTCCTTCCTTCATACTGAATATCAATACTCAGAGAGGGATGGAATGAAGTCTGAAGGTCCTTGATCTTTCTGCTCCATTCCATACATTTTTTGGAATGGCTACTGGCTCATAGGACACTAAAACAGTAACCTGAATAAAGCCAGGGTGGAAAAATATGTGTGCAAATTCTAATAATTAAGTCCTTTCTCTCAATTGTCAATTATAAATATTTGCTTCTGGCTTCTTCAAACTGACATTTTTCCTCTCCTTCTTAAAGGATGTTTCTAAAGAGTGAAGATATGGACCATTTTATTTACTGTTACATAATTTCAAGAACACTATATTATGCAATCAGAATTTAATTATGCATAATCAATACAAGAGAATCTGTCTAGCTACTCAGCTATTGCTCCTGATGGTAGCTGAAGTCACTACTGTCCTACAGATAAAAGTGTGTCTCCCCTCAATCTACAAATCCTCTGCCAAAATGCATCTATGAAATAGCTCATAAAAGTGTTATTAGGCAAAATAAAAATAATTTGATATAAAGGATTTTTTAAAAGAAGGTTCTTGTTCCCAAAGCCATGTCCAAAGATACTCTACCATCACCATCATCTCTTGAAGGATAGTCTGTAGATACTTAATGTTAATCACAATGGAGAGCACTGAAGCTACACACGAGAAAAGCCAAATGGTCACACTATGCTAGTACTAAAACTAACAAGAGCAGAAAAATAAAAACCTAGATTGAAACCTAGCTTAAACTCCCACTGTGATTAACACAACATTTTTTGTGGCCTCTAGACAAGTAAAAAGCAAGAACAAAAAAAAATCTGTATCAGATATGTTACTGTCACACATATAAGACTGCTTTATTTACACAACTAATTTGGTTTTTATTTCCCTTCTAAAATGCTTAGATCTTATATCTATCAGTCAGGATGGATATAATTGCATTTTTTTATGCATGCAATGTGGAAAACCAAGAAGAAAATAGATTTCTATCATTCTTTCTTTCTAGGAATGGCACATAGTGTTACATCATAAGGAGAAGAAAGAATATTAAAACAAGGGGTGTAGAAGGAGCAGAAAAAATCTAACTCCATGGTCCTCCAACACCACTTTATTAGAGAACATAGATTGCCACTAAGCTGGCTTTTTCTCATACTCTGAATGGACAAAGTACAACAATGATCTCACAAATTTACTAGGAATATTTAATTAGACAAATTACACAGTAAGCACATTATAAAGCAAATTAACAAATACATGGTAACTGGTCATAATAAGTATGAAATATAAATAAGGGAAAACTCAGTCTTCATGTTTTGTCCTTTTAATTGTTTGTGGAATTTATGATGGGTGAGGGCAGGGATTTCTCTGGTTTGTTCATTGTCTAGCACCTGGAATAGCTCCTGTTACAGAGAAGGGACTCAATAAATTTACTGATCTAATGAATGAATGAATATGCAATATGTGTTTTATTTTCCCTTTTGTCTTTTTCTAAAATACACATAAGCTTGGATGGAATCATTAATGTTATTGGCAAGTGGGAACCCTGAATGTTTTTGGACTGTTACCCAGATAGATGGGAGAAATATGGTGCATAAACTTGTTCTAGGGACCCTGATTGGTGGTCAGTAGCTGCAGGTAATTTTAAGCTCAATATGGTAGGATGCTTCTCAAATTGCCCTTGGTCTGGTAGGGTCTCTTCTAGTTCCTAGGATATGGAACTTCCCATTTATCAGGGTAAAGGAGTTATTAAAAGATAAGCAACTATTTTAAAATTAAGTGCTGCAAGAAATCAAGAGCAACTATATAGACCCTCATTTTAGTAGCTGTAAAATAGAGCTCAAGACTTTAAGCCAGGAATTGAGAAAAAAGTTGGGCATGTATCCATATAGACACAAGGTATATACAAACACAGCACATTAACCTACAGTTGATGCAGAGACAGAAGAGGATGAGGCATGGAAAGCATTAATGCAGGAAATAAAAAAGGAATCTATGGACAGGAGCAGTGATATCTACCCAGAGGGGAAGAAACCTTCTGTGAGCAACTAAAGGGACTCAGTGAATGAGGAGCAAAGGTGTGAGGAAGGCTGACTGTGCTGCTTGCTGTTCCTGATTATGGATTTAATCCTCAGGGGCAGTGTTAAGGGTGGGGGTTAAGATGAAAGAAATATACAAACAAACAAAAAATGGATAACTTCAGCCTCTAAAAGAACTCTTTCAAGACAGAAATAAATAAATAATAATAGTCACCTCTGCTCCATGGGCATGTGTGGACATCCCTGGACTTTCAAGAACTTATTTGGCAGGCAGTCCTTACAACTCCCCTAGTCAGTTAGCAACTATGCTCATTCTATGAAGTTCTAAGCTTTCTCTGGCCCCTCAAAGATGCTATCATCTAAGGAGGTTGAAATATGTGGTAATAAAAGGAGCCAGGAAACTCACCTGGCTAGAGTTTAGATGCTGGCTCCTGCTTTTAGATCCTACTTTTGCTCTGTGATCTCAGGCACTTCCTTGAGACTCAGGATTTGAACATAATGATGACACATGCCTCTCTGGGGATTGTGAACACTAAGACCTTAATGGCTGTCAAGTGGTTGATAAAGTATCTTCTTGCGCGAAGTCGATGTTCCATACGTAGTAGCAACAACATTATCTTTACCATCATTAGCATTATCTACCAGTAGCTTTTGACCTTGGCTATATTTCAGAACTACATGGACGAGAGAGGGGCTACATAATACCAATGACCTGGCACCTCCCAGACTCTGGGTGAAAATCTGTAGACACAGAACCCAGGCATGTTTGATTTTAAAGACTCCCAGGCGACTCTAAAATTCAGTCTGGGTTGAAAGTTACAGTTTCATCTTGAATCAACTCCTTCCCTTGTTCTATAGCAGCTCTTACTCCCCCTGGAATGGCATGCCTTTAAAACTGGCAGGGGCACAACTCTGTACTCAAAAGTGGATTTAACATGAAGTTTCTGAAACTTCAGCTTCTGGCCTCCTGATTTCCACAAGCCCCTTCCAAGGCCCTGGGGCTAATTCTGTATTCATCATTTTGTATTATTTTTACTACATAGGTTTCCTGCCTTGGATTAGTGCCAATCTCCATGACACCCAAGTCCCTAAACCTTTGTTAACTTCCCTTGAAGTAAACAGCCAGCAGAGAACCCTAAGTGATCAGCCTGGACCTGGACTGACTCTGCTGTTCAACTCCGGCACTGACTGCATTATTTATTGGCCCTCCCTGAATATTTGAAGAGTTGATGTTACCTTGGATTACTATTAACTCTCACTGAGTCTTTGTCTTAAAATTCCCTCTTCTGATCCTTTTTTTTTTTTAATTTTTAGCTTGCCAAACAGCTGGCCCAGCTGGAAAAGTATGTCAACCACCAGCTGAAAGCTAACCTGGATACCCCATATTTGCACATTATACACCCAACAGTAGCCTGGGAAAACTGGGAGGAGGGCATTGGTAGCAAACTAACTACAACTTCCTGTCTTTTATCCAGGAATCAGAGCAAAAATTAACATTTCCTAAAAGCAATGTTACTCAAGACCTCAATATCGTATTTTTTTATCTCCCTAAAAAAAAATAATAACCATAATTCTTTATTTTATAAGTAATTTTCTTTAGTTATCTACCCAAATCAGAAATAGTCCTATTTCTCTCAATCTTCTGCTCCCCAGAAAGCTTAATTATCCTGTTGTACATTAACATTTCCAAAAGACATTTTGACCTCAAATTTATTACATGAACTATCCACTTTATTCATGAATGCTATTTTGAAAAAGGTACTGTTCTTCTATTCTTTTAGAATTTGGAGCTTATCTCTATATGAAATAGTTTATTTTTCAGTATGACCCTCCTAGAAGGAAAAAAAAAAACCTCATCACCTAAATTATTCTGTTATTTCAAAGGCTGACAGTTCAATTCTCTGTAGAGAGATGTAGGGTCAAGCTGCACAAGCAAAAGTAGCAGATTTCAAACTGGCATAATTTGGTGAAGACAGAGGGGGAAGGAGCAGCAAATCATCCCACCAGCTTTCATAGGGATAAACATGGCTGCTGATGCTTTGAGCTGGCTTTTCTTCAGTAAAACAAATATGCATTGGATGAGGGTATCATTTTACATTAGAAGCAACAATTAATAAGCAAAATATAGGGTATCTAGGGAAGGGGACCCTAAGTCAGAAAGACTGAATAGTGACAGAAAATTTAGGAAAGGTATGGAAACAGGCCTTAGGTAGCCTGCTAAAGACAGTTCTGCTAAAGAAAGCAAGGGAACAGATCACATTAGATGGTAGTTTGGCACAGTGTGACTGTAAATATTTTCATACTTTTTCCTCTTTGGAACAGAAACACTCTTGGAGGAGCTGTTAAGAAACAGGCAGTAATTTCAAAAGTACAAAGCTTTAAAAATAGATTATTTTAGGTAATTCCCACAATGTCACTTTAAGCAGATGTCTGGTTTTTCACTAAGTCATCATCCCAGGTTTAACCTATTGACATCATAGTAATCCAAACAGTAAATATTCCTGTTATTTCACTAAGAAGTTTTATAATTTAGCAGCAGGGATATCAGAGCTAAACCTTAAAATTATACAATGAAAAGATTCAGCAATTCAAATTAAATTATCATCTCTCCCACCATTTTTTCCAATTATATCTTTTTGAAGCATTATTTATTTCATGTTCTTAATATTTTTTGTTTCGCTTGCTATCTTCTTTGACCTTCCCTGAGTTAAGAGTGTTGCTCTTTCTTTGACTTAAAAGGTTTTCAATATCTGGGGAGCCACAAAATGTCAGAGACAGTATCTGATCATGCCTAACAAGAATGTGGCTGCATCTTTAGGAAATGGCATTGAGTTTTGCTGAGTCTTGCTGAAATTTGCTGAGTTACTTAATTTGCAAACAAATGTTTTCATCTACTTTGAAAGGCCTAATTGACAGAGTAGCAGCATTGGCTCAGTGGCAATAGGACTATTTTTCCAAAATTTCCTTTTGTAGCTCTTTGCTCTATATCACCAGGTGACAAAATTATGCACTTACATGGGGAAGTAGTTTAAATACAGTACCAGCTGTGGCATATGACTGCCTTGGGCGGTTAGAAATGTTTCCACTGACACCTCTGAGAAAGAAAATCATCACTCAATCTAAACATAAAAGCTACATAGAGACAAAAATCAATCATTCTAAAAGAGCAAAGAAAAATACCATGTATCATAAATATACACTATACGGTAGCTATACATTAATAATTGGTACATATTTATTTCTTAGACTTAAAAATTATGTCTCCAAGAGCATGCATATGTGTACATATAATGAGTATAAGCAATAACCAATAACAAACATCCTAATACCCAGGCATAAAATAACTATTAAATTTAAAAAATAGAATTTCACATTTTAAACCTTTTTGCAGATGAGAATAACAAACTCGGAGACATAAATTTTGGTGCTTAAATGCACATGATTACAGCACACTGTGTGTGAGTCTACATTTTAATAAGATCATTGAAGACTCAGAAATGTTTTACAAGTTGGCTCCAGTCCACAAATCTTTAAAACTGATGGTCATATTCACTTTACTCTATGTTCTTAGGTACCATTTCAACTTTTTAGGTGTTTGCCTCTGTTTTTCTCCAGAGGATACAGATTTCTACAAAGTTACACTGGCTTAGAGCTAAATTGCCATTAATATCACCTTGGAAATCAGAACAGCCCTCAAAAACCATTTCAAAACTTAGATAAAAAGTACTAAGTCGTTCTAAATCTGTACTTCCTCAGTATTCAATATCAACGACACCACAACCACCATTTTCATTTTTTGCAGTGGATAAAGTGATCTTTTAAATCCTTAAGTTATTTTCTGTAATTTCAGAGTGTAAAAATGCAAATAATCAGTTACCACTAACTGCTCATCATCTTGAGAAAAGCCATCACACTGCTTAGTAAAAGTCATCCTTAGAAGACCGGCAACAAAGGGGGAGGGAAACACATGTCTGCATACATACACACATATTTGTGTGTGATGGAAATTTTTGGCAAGTAACATTTTCTCTCTATCACAAAAGCCAAGTTTGGTTTTCTGCCTTTCGGTTATTAAATAAACAGGCAATAGCAATAAAAACAGAACAGATTATTATTTTTAGCCAGAGTTTACCTTCCTCCCGACTTCTTAGCGTTACCAGAGATATGACACCCTTGCCTGAGAAACCGTTTACTCCAAAAGAATCTATTCTCATGATGGTGACAATGTTTGAGAACAGGAATTTTGGCAAGCATGGTAAAATCTGCTCTCAAAAGCACTTCTATGGGCAGGTTGGGTGCCCCTTGAGAAAGAGGAAAAATGGATTGAGGATGCAGAGGTATAAGAACATTCTATGTGAGTCTTATTGCCCTAACAATAGATACTTTATAAGCCACCTTACATGGGCTCTGAAAGGGGTGTTCATTCCTTATTTATGGAGAGGAAAAAGACAAATTGAAAACCCTCTTCCCTAAAGAAGAAATATTTTCTTGGTTTCAATAAGGTCACAATAACACTAATAGTGAAAATATTTTCACTAAATTTAGAAACTTCTCTTAAAAGAAAGTCCTACTAAACATAAGTGGACATGTCACAATTTTCAAATTAGGAATAGTCACTTCTATTTTCAACATAATTTTTAAAAATCAATTAGAAATTTTCAAAATTTTCAACAATTTAGAAATACTTCTGTTGAGGGGCGATGGAAATGCATCAGTCATTCTGGAGGGAACTACACCACCGTGGTTAGCACTGCTTACTTTTTATCATCAGCATAAGGCACTCTTGCAAGTTGCTGTAATTCTGTATTTCCTTATCTGTTAGATTTGGTTAATTGGTGGTAACCTGAGAATGTTTCCCTTCAACCTCCTTCCAGAAGATATGCAAGATACATAGTTTTGGTAGTCCTCTGATCTACATTGCCAACACAGCCACCCCTTCCATCACCCCCACCACTCTCAGTGTCTCAGAGTTCACGGGGATAAAACAGTAGCAACAGAGCAGAAACATTTCACCTCCTCATCCCTAAACTTGGTAGTCTCTCTACATCTGCACCCACATTCTTTGTGTTCTTTCTGTGGAAGACACATTTTGCCCCCACCCAGATAGAAAGTTGTGCCCTTTACTTGAGCCCCAACTCTCCCCCCAACTCACTTATTGGGGACACTCCAGCAAATACCCCTCTCCACCTGACAGCAACAGTTTTTCTCTTTCAGCTGGAGTATTTCCAATAGCATCCACACTCTCTAAAGTTTCTTCTTTAGCAAATCTATTTCTAGTCTTATCCTTCCTTATTGACCACTGCCCTTGGGGGCTCCACTTTCTCAGTAAAACTTATCAGAGGAGCGATCTACTGGCATTTGCATTCCATTGTCTCCAGTTCATTCTTCTACAGTCAGGTATCAGTTCCCTCCCCTCCAACTGAACCTGCTTTACCAAGCCGACCAAACACTTTCATATCACCAGCCCTCACCCTTCAGCAGGAGCAAGTACCTTTGATGGTCTTCATTTTATTGAAACTTTTTTTCCTGTTGGCTCTGTGACACTGCTGTCTTTCAGTTTCCTCCTAGCTCACTGCCTAATGAAAAGTCATCCTTAGACGTAACTACACCAAGCGGGGGAGAAAGCACATGTGGTCTGCTGAATTCTCTTCTGGCTGACCTCTAGATCCCAGGCTGCCCCCTGGGCTTCGTCCTGGGCCCTGTTTTTTTATTCTTTTATTTTATTTATTGTGATGCCATCCCATCGTCTTAATTAATATCTACCAACTGGAGACTCCTATATTTATAATTTCAACTCAAACTTCTTTCTCTAGACAAGATGCAATAGCATTCTTGATATCTCCATAAGAGAAGATTTGATTTATTTTTGCAAAAGGGTTCTTTCCACATTTCTATTTCTTATTGTATTTTACCAGCTTCACCCCTGCTGCTCAAGTTAAAAATAAAGCAGTGACCTTTTCCCTCACCAACAGATCCACAATTTCTTGGATTTACCTCCAAAATGTATTTCGCATCGTTCCTCTCTCCATCTCTACTACTATCACCCTAAGTCTTAAGTTACAACCATGTTGTGTCTGCCAACTGCCAGATCCTCCTAAGTAGCTACCTCCTGCTTTACCCATTTCTGAAAGGGGTGTTTATTCCTTATTTATGGAGAGGAGAAAGACAGTAACAGTTTTACTTCCTGCTTACGAATCAGGATGCACTTTATTTTTCGTGTTGCTGATGCCACGGCTAGGACCTCCAGTACTATGTTGAGTAAGAGTGGTAAGAGTGGGCATCCTGGTCTTATTCTCGAACTTAGGGGAAAAGCTCTCAGATTCTCACTGTTATGTATGATGTTGGCTGTGGTTTGTCATATATGGCCTTTATTGTACTGAGGTACGTATCCTATATACCAATTTTGTGGAGAATTTTTATCACGTATGGATGCTGAATTTTGCCTGCTTTACCCATTTCCCCTTTAAAATCCATTCTCCACACCAGCAAGAACGATCTTTTGAAAACAGAAATTAGGTCACTCAGCTCCTGACGTTTCTCAGTGGCTTTCCAGTGTTCTTTGAGTAACACAGTTTCTTCCATGACTTCCAAGACCCTTGCAGACTACTCGTTCAGCTGCATCCTCGTGGGTCTGCCCTGCCGCCCACTGTGCTTCAGCATACGCAGGTCTTCTTCCTGCTTCTTGGATATTCTGCCAAGCTTGTTCCTACACTGGGTAGTTGGATTTTCTCTTTCCTTTTCCCTGAAAGATCTTCTCTGTATCTCATCTAATGGCTCCTTCCTACTGCTCGGTCCTCCCCTAGCCTGTTACCTCCTCAGAGAGCCCTCTGTGTCTGCCTCAATCAATGTTGCATTCTCTGTGCACTTTGCTCTCACCACTACATCGCCTTTCTATTTTTATATATTAATCACACAATCTAAAATGATCCTATTTAGCTACTGAGAAGTTTATTGTCTTTTTCCTTTGACAAAACTAGAAGCTTCAACAGAAGCTCAGGGACCTTCTATGATGCTCAGAACCATGTCCTCCAGCACTTTAGGGCAGTCTCTGACACACTGTCTATATAATTTTTAAAAACTTTATTAAGTGGTTGAATGAATAGGGAGGTTTTTCACGATGGATGTCCAAAGTGATATGCTCTGTGCCAAGACATCCATACAGAGTATCTGGAACCACCTGGAATTTTGTTGTTGTTCTTACCTTACACAGATGCTGTGGAATAAAATGAAACCTCAGAGGATAAACCTTTCTGAACTGATACAAAATCTACATTGTCATGTTGTTTTTCTTGTAGTTCCCAATAATGACATTGCTATTTTTTAAAAAAATATTTTAATAATAGGAAGGGAGCCATTAGAGCTGTAAAATGTTCCAATGTAAGTGTGGTTTTGAATGTTTTGATTTATAGTAACTCAATGAAAACACATTTTTACAATAGGTTTAGGAAACCTGTCCCCTCCCCAGCATTTCCCATTTTAGTAAATTGCACTACCATTCCCTTAGCTGCTCAAACCAGAAATGTGGAAAATATTTTTGTGCCCTCCTTCTCACTCACTCCACTGCCACTCAATCCATCATCAAATTCAGGTCTATTGATTCTACATTCAAATATACTTTGGAAATTCATAATTTTCTTCATATTTATTGTTACCATAATATTTAAGCCACAATTTCACTTTCCTTGAACACTGCAATGTTCTGACCCTTATTCATATTCCTACCAATCCCATTCTTTATAGGTAATAACAGTAATCCCACTGACACTCAGTTACTTCAATAATTCAAGCTTTTTGCCAATTCAGAGCCTTCCTTATGAAGCTTTATCTGCCTGGAAAGCCTTCCCCTCAATTTTCATTTGGCTGTGGCTTTCTCATTCTTTAGGTATTATAGTTATAGAAGATGTTCTTGTGTGCTGCCTAGATTCCTCTTTAGAACTGAGGTGCTTGTCCTCATGCTGCTGGGAATGTCAGTGGTAGAGGGCTTTTAGCTGAGCTCCTAACCAGGCAACTGCGTGTGGGTTGGGGAAGGATGTACAAAGGCCAAACCAGGCCCTCTTGTGTCAAGACACAGACAACTCTGAAGGACCCTCTCAGCTACAGAGTGTTCCACAGGATTAGCTAAGCCTATGTTGCAACTGCACTAGACTTAAACTTCTGTCAAATTCTGCTTCTCTCATCCCATATCATCATCCTCAAAAGTACATCCCAATCAAGCCCTCAATCTCAAATCCCAGTTTGTTCCCTGGTAACCCAATGTATGACAAAACCTATTCAAAAAGTTCTTCCCTAACACCTCTAGCCAAAGTAAAATACCCCTCACCCCATCTATATCAACACACACCATTATTTCTCTCACAGTATTCTGTTATTTTCCTTCAAAAACCCTAATCCCAATTTTCAATCCTACAGAACTGGAAGTCCCCAAAAACATCAAAACTGAAGGGGCAAGAAACATCTCTACTTCAGCACTTGGTATATGCGGTTATTGAGTTTAAAATAACACCCTTTTGTCATGGTAGATATCAAACATTAAAAAATACCCTGTGTTGAACTGGTCTCAGATTTCTAGGTTTGTCAAAGATACCAAGGGATCATTAGTACTATTCAGCAGAGGATCATAATAGCTGTAACAATTTGAACCCAAATAGAACATTTACCAAGTCCAGCTTCACTGTTGCAAAATAATCAAGTTAATAAAGATATTTCCTATTTTCATAAATTGAGCCAATATTTAAGATAATTAAAAACTTAAAGGTATGTATGAAAGTATCTCTTAATGAAAGAACATACATAATTTTTTTTAATCCATTATTTTAAAGCTCAAGGTATCAAAACACTAGTGAATTTTGCCTCTAACACTTCAGAATATAGACCATACAGTCCTAGGAAGAGGGTAAAATAGATCCATTTCTGGTTCTTAAAGTTAGAAAGAAATAAAAATGAAAAGAACCTCCTACTCCTGAGAGAAGTCAAGTAAAAACTCTTAGTAAATATCCTTTCAGATTTCAGACACTCAGGTAATATTCTTGCTGAGCAAAGTGGTTTTATTCCTGACCTTGATCCAAGCCTTAAATCTAGCCCAAAAAGCTACTGTTGAATCACATTTCAAAAGTTTTCCAAGGTAATTATTATGAAAAATTCATTTTGGAGTCATCTTCAAGAATAATATCATACTAGGATAATAACTTGATTTTCCTCTTCTTTAGAGAATTTCACAGAATAAAGGTCATTTGTTCCAGTTTTTATAATTATATAATCACTGGAACTATGAATAGCATCCTCTATTAAAGTGTCTCAAATGCCTTATTCTCAGTAAGTTTAATCAATCAAACTTTTAGGCCTTGACCCTGAACTTAAAATATGCTTCCAGTATTTGTAAGTGAATGTGTGTGTGTGTGTGTGTGTGTGTGTGTGTGAGCATGTGTGTGTAAGTGGCCTTAGTTGATTTTCTCTAAGTCACATATATCCTGGAAAAGAAAATGGAGATCAGAGATTTTCACCTGTGGTAACTTCTAAATAATGATTTAAGCCCCAAGAATATAAACTCTTAAAAAAATTAGAAAACACCAGTTCTTGAATAGATATTCTCAAATTTAAAAAGAGTAAAATTCAAAATATGAGAATGAAAAAGGACTAACATTATTTCTTGCTTAAGAATGCAACCATTGGTTTCCATTTTTTTCTTTAGAAACAATATAGTTCAAAGAATCCTAGAAAAATTAATGCTCTCAATTTGGCCAATATGCCCAGTTGGCCATAAAGACAACTATTTAACAATCAGTTTTCACAAAATACTGCTAATCATTTGCTCACAAAAAAAGAATATTAAATGTATTCATGATATTCCAGATAAAGTTAAATGAAACTCTAGAGTAATGATTTCATTTAACATTATATCAATTTCTAATATTTTAGTGCTGAAAAGTATATTAGTATTTATAATGCTTATATACATATAAGCATTATAACACAATACAAAAACACAAAAAGTAAAAAGTATGCCCCTTATCCTCAAGAAGTATGGCCAGCGAATCACTGCATGAAAAACGCTTCATGGTTGTAGGCTAGAAATACACTGATTCACTCCAGTGCATTTTAGATCTAGTGGTTCATACTTTTTATGGATAACATAAGTATTGTAGTATCTACAAAGAAATAGATCTGGAAGAAGATACTACAATGTTTATAGTGATTATTACCACAGACTTGAACTTCCTACTCTATCTCCAAAGAATTTATATATTTTTTGCAATAAGCACTACTTTGGCAAGAAAAAAAATTATGAAAAGGATAGTCAAAACTGTTCAGATGATCTCTGGGTAAGTAATCTGGAGGACATTTGTTTATATTCAGTGTAAAGTAAAAATCACTCTTCAGATTTTTTTTCTTTTCCTTTCATAAATAGAGTATATGTGTTATTTCCCAGTGTCTGAGTTAAGGTTTTATTAAGATTTTATTTTCAACAAGGATACATTCATCTGAAGGAGAAGTACCGACTAAAAGGAAAATCTTTAAATCACAAGATAACATTGCCAAAGTCAAAGAGCATATGTGATGGATGGACTCCTTTATAGCCAAGCCGATACTGATCCAAACTGGTTTTGGTCATAGCCATATCACAGCCAAAAAATTTGAGATGTAAAGATGTTCTCTAGTTTTTTGTTTCTGAGATAAAACTAGAAGTGGCCAGCCAACCTTGTCGCATAGACAAGACATAGCAATAAATCCAGTTACTAAATTGGTGTGACTATTAACAATTTTGATATGACTTCAGGAGTGACTTATTAGGACCTGAAGAACAGTCAGTGCTTTGTAAAGAGAATATACTATTGAGTTCAAATCTCAGAAAGATAAGCATTCCCTTAAAGGCATAATTTGTTTGACTAAGACCATAATTAGTCACAACTTCTTAGGGACATACATTTTGCATGATGCAAAGTATATTTATATATTGTTTTATATTAAAAATTGGAATCTATATTTCTATTCTGTTTTCCTTTGATATTAGCTATTATAAAGGAAATCACAATAAAAGCCTCCATCACTAGCAGTGGTTTTTTCATGTTGAAGACAGAAAACACATGAAATTTTCATTCATTTATTCACTGACTCATTTAACAAATATTAATTGAACACACTATATATTCTAGGTATTACAATGAATAGTAGGCAGATAAAAACTGCAGGATCTCATATGTACAGATGTAAATCAAACTTTGTAGAAGGGCTGTCGTCAAGAATGAATGACAATTCAGCAAGTCAGAAAAGGGGTCATTGCGATGGAAGTTCATCACTACCAAAGGCAAGGAGTCATGAAACGGTTGTTGACAGAAACTGCAATTTTATAGCTCAAAAATGGTAGAATATCTGCAATTTTAAATGACTCATCTCCCTAGCTGAGAATGACTCAAGTGGAGTGTGCACACAATAGGAAAGGGCAGAAGAAGGAGCTGGAGACACAGGTAGTAATTGCTACATTGAGCTATATTTGGCCTGTTTAGGAAGTTGAATTTAACCCTCTCTGTCAGTGCTTGTCCGACTTTGAGTGCACAATTACTGGACGATGTTGCTAAAATGCAGATTCTGATCAGTAGGTGTGTGGTGCCACCTGAGAGTCTGCATTCCTAACAAGCTCCCCAGGGATGCCCATGCTGTGGATCCTGGACTCCAAGTGGCAAGTCTCTAGGCCATAGGCCTCAAAATTTCTTGTGTATAAGAATCACCTGGGAAACCTGTTGAAATGCAAATTTGTAAGCATTTCACTGATCCCATAGTTCAAGAACTACATCATTTTGGCGAGTACTTGCTTGGAGTGGTATCGAAGGAGGCGATCTTTCATTTAGGGACACACCAAAAAGTGGAGAAGAGGAGGGTAATCATTCTTACATTGTGAAAAGCCAAAGGGATGTCAAGATGAAAGAAGGGTGAGGAGTACTGTTTGTTTATTTAAAAAGAAAAAGACCACATGAACTCTACAGGGGGATCTTCAATTAGAAAAATTATGTTCAAAATGATAATAAGAGACCAACATTTCTGAACTGTATCAGGGAATTCTGACAGCTTTTAGTGCAGATAATTTCATGATGCCCTCCTATGGCTGAATTTTTGCCCATGAAGAGAATGTACCAAATTATACTTCAAGACTGGACTAGTAATCTATTCCAGGGACTCTGCTATTAATTATAGCTCATCATTCTTGTAAAGAAAATATGACATAACTGTAAATTTACCTAGGATAAAATGAGTATGTAAATATGTCTGTAGTCTGCATTTAGTGCTATTGAGTGTGCTCTCACCAAAGATGAATGTTCCTTAGAGTCACATAAAATATCTCTACAGTATGTGTACTGTACACTCAGTTTAGATTGCATAAATAGGTTTAGGTTGCTTAATGGGTATTATAAATGTGCTGAATGAGAAAACTTTATGTTATGTTTTCTAACTTTGGTTGAACAGTCATAACATGAAAATAATACCATTGTGCTGCTACAGACTGAACCCAAATGTCTTCCCTTGCAAAGTTCCAGAATATTACCATACCCAGGAAAGACCTGAAGCCAGACAGGTATGGATGAACACCTTTTACCTGGCTGGGTTGAATCAAGTTGGACAAAGAATTGATGAGGTCTCTTTATTGTGGTGGTAGATACCAAGAAGTAGTGCCAGGTAAGCTTGATAAACTTTAGTCTTTACAGTGTCCTGATTTTTTTAAAATAATATGGATATAAAATTAGAAAGTTGGATTGATCATCTTTCCAAATCCTAGATTTTATTCAATGCCCTTATTGATTTGGGGCTCAGAAGGAAATTTAGTGGCATAAGGGAATTTTGCCATTTATTATTTTTAAATAATTTATCAGCAAGGTACTTTTATCACCACAAACATTTTTAAAAAATGAATACAAGTTTTATAATCAGGGTTAAGAATCACAGGCTGGCAATGGGAACAAACCACACTACCCTTTCCTTAATTTTTCAGGATATTGCAGTTCTGCCTAAACTGAATGTAAAGAGTCTATAACCTGTACAGCAGACTATTCCCAAAGACAGCTGCAACAATATTTTACAGCACACATGATTCTCTCAAACATGATCTTGACACTCCAACAAGAAAGGAAGTCTAATTCCTATCCTTTTGGATCTGGGTTGGCCTTAGAGATTCACAAGAAAAATAAAATGTGGCAAAAGCAGTGCTCTGAGATTTCTGAGGCCAGTCATGGGCGGCCTTGTTGCTTCTACCCGGGCTCCCTAACATTCATGCTTCCTCCCTCTGCCCAGCTGCAAGGTGCTGAGAAGGCCAAGCCCTGTGGAGAGACTTGTAGGGGGGGCTCTGGTTGACAGCCCCTCTCCACATTCCCCCTCAACACTCTGAGCTTCTGAAAAGCCATAAAGATCAGGTTCTCACCTCCAAGTCAATAAAATCAGATTCTCTCAGTGAAGGGCCCAACCATCAATGTTTATGAAATGATTTCCAGGGGATTGCAATCTGCAATCAGGGTTGAAAACCACTGATTTACAGCATGGTGCAACTCTTAAATTAAAAAAACGAACTAACCTGTGCTTCACAGATAGCGCACTTTTTCATAAATCAGTTTGTGGCGACCCTGCATGGAGCAAGTCTATCAGTGCCATTTTTCCAACAGCATTTGCTCACTTCATGTCTCTGTGTCCACATTTTGGTAACTCTCAAATTGTTATATTTGTTATGTTGATCTGTGATTACAAGTCACTGAAAGCTCAGATGATGGTTAGCATTTTTTAGCAATATAGTATTTCAATTAAATTTGCATATTTTTTAGACATAATGCTATTGCACACTTAATAGACTCCAGTGCAGTGTAAACACAGCTTTTACATGCCTTTGGAAACCAAAAAATTCATTTGGCTTGCTTTACTGCAATATTTGCTTTACTGCAGTGGTCTGGCACCAAACCCTCAATATCTCCAAGGTATGCCTGTATGCATAAGTGCCCACTTCTGAATCAAATAAAGTAGAAGATAGAGCTTAAGTAATATTCCTTCAGTAATGCATTTTTGTTTGTTTTGCTTTTCTAGTTAATAAACCTATTATGTGTGGTATAGTAGTTATAAACACAACACTAGGAATTTCAAGACAGACACTTCTTCCACCAGACTGCTCATTGTGCATGATCTAGTGGGGACAAATATTTGTAAATAAATGTTTGACACATTAAGTAAAAATACAGTAATTAAAGTAAGTAGTTCACAACAGGTATGGTCATCTTTCAAGGGCATGCATCCAAGTGCAATTGCAAATGGCTTTCATTCTCTGTGGTCACCATCTCAAAATTCTTAATCATCACTGAGTTTGCATCTTTTGACTGAAATCCAATGGGACATCGGAATATGCACCCAAAACTTCAAAAACCAACTCACACATATTCTCCACCCACTGGACAGGTGTTCGTGTTCCTCCTGGGCCAGTGCTTATACCCCATTATGGACTGCTGCTGCTCTGAGCTGGGACCAGAGGGGGCAGCTGGGTTAGTCCCTGGTAGAGAGCCTGGGCATGACCACAGAAAGGCAGGTGAGGTGTGTGCCCACATTCAAGGCAGGCTGTTAGCGCCACAGTATGCTCAGAGGTCTACCTGCAGGAACCTGCTGCCTACCCCCGCTCTACTCTTGTCCTCTCCCAATCCAGAAATGTGGTACCAGAGGACACTGCCCCATGGGAGTCACCTGTCCACCCAACTAAGGGAAAGAAAATGTACTTCCTCACCAGGTAAGGCCTTGCCCCCCCCCTTTTTTTTTTTTGCCCTCCTTAGTTCCACAGATGACATAGCTCGCCCTAGTTATCTTTGTTTCTGATGAAGTGACACATCAACTCTTGGTGAGAAACTCTGAAGCACAAACTCAGGCAAGTCTATCTGCAGCATTTTGTTTCAGTGATGTATGTGTGATGTGTTGGAAAACAGCATAAAATTGGACTAATCACTCCATCACATTTCTCAACAGAGGTGCCAAAACAAAACGGATGTGCATTAACTGGATGTCAGGCAAGCGATAAAAAAGTACAAGTCACACTGGAGGAAGATGAATCAAGGAATATCTTCTCCTGTTTGGATAATCCCCAACTTTTTTCAAGTGGAAATTTGACCTTTATCTTTTTAGAGGGCAAATAAAAAGAAATAATTCCCAGTCAAAGAATAGGTGGAAAGGCTGGGGTAATGGTCCTAAAAGGTCTAGAATAACCCACAAGTCATGAAAAAAAAAGATTCTTGTGATTCAAAAGCTGTTATTAGAGTATTGGAATTTTGACATTTAACTTCTGGTTTAAGAATATCCATTTTGAGACAAATGATCCAGGTACATCAAGAGTGTTCCCAAGATAACTTTTACCTTTATCAAAAGTGAATAAGAAATTTGATGTAACAACTAAAATGAGATTGCTCTTGGATAAGAGAGAGTGTTAACTATTTGGAATTCTTTGTTTGATTTACCCCAAGATGAAATGGTATTATAGAACTCCAATTATCCCTGGAAACATTTCAAGAGTTTTTGTGACTTGAAAATACTCATTACATGACAGTTTCACTTACCAGGCCAGTGTTAAATTGAGGTTTCAGCACACCAAAATATTTCATTAACATCATATCGCAGAAGTCACAATTGGATGCTTTTTTTCCAGTTCTCTCAACAAGTTCCCACTTCTAAATGGTTGCCATTTGTGGTATTAATTTGGAAAGGAAAATAGAGCAGAAATAAAAGTTAAGAAACATAAGTTGCATGTTTCTCAGTATCACAGCCAATAAACTGTCTCTAAAACAGACTGGCAGACATTCTGAAGTGCTACTAAAACAGGAGGCAGGGGAACATGAGAAGCCATGCAAAGAATGCTGAAACACTTAGAAGAGAAGAAACCATTTATTGCCTTTCTCACTCTTTCACTCTTCAATGTGAACAGCAAGTAAAGAAAGACAAATGCCTTCTGAGACACATTTCCTAATGTGTAATGGAAAACTATCAGTCCCTGAGCAAAGAGATAGGTGCCCTTGTCTTTGATTAATTAGGTTATGAGTCCTGGGAGGATAACCTGTGTGTTCAAGGACTGATCAGGACCGAAGAAGACTGCTAGAAAAAGTTCAGAGAATGTAAGATTCTAAAAACAAAGAGATTCAAAGGTCCTCTCCTTTCCTCCTATCAAATATCAGAGTCAGAAAAACAGAGAACTGGAAGAGCTTCTGAGGTTATCCTCTTCATCCAGGGCTACTGAGGAAGCTTCCTTGAACCTGCATAATTGCTCCCCCTAAAACCTGGGGCTGGAATTATAAAGGTCTTTACAAATCCTTTATCAGTGTCAACTCTTGCCATGAAGAGAATGTTACAACGTGAAAAGGAGCAGACTATTTCTAATCAGCTAGAGCACTTCCACCTCGTTCCCATTTGAAAACACAGAATGGGATCTCCAGTCTGCTACGCCACATATAACTGGATGGCTTTGGACAAGGTGCTGTGTTTTCTGCAACTGAAACCACCAATGAATATGATACTTTATGTGCCTCTCATAAAAAAACAACTTATTGGGGTGACGATTTAATAATACATGCAACTGTTGGATCACTATGTGTATACTTGAAGCCAATATAATATTGTATATCAACTATACTTTAATAAAAAATCTAAATAAATAAAACAAAACTGCCAGTTACCTTCATAAAATACATCGATAGTAAGATACAGCCCAGTTTCAGAGGTGCTAAAATGTAGTGTGGCTATGGTCTGAATGTGTTGCCCCCAAATCCTTATGTTGAAAACCTACTGCCCAATGGGATAATAGTAGGGGGGAGCTTTGGGCGGTGATGAGGTCATGAGGCCAAGCCCTCATGAATGGGATTCATACCCTCAAACAAGAGGGCCCAGAAAGATCCATAGCCCCTTCCACTAAGTGAGGACACAATGAGAAGTCAGGAGTCTGCACATTGGAAGAGGACCTTCACCAGAACCTAACCACCAGCACTCTGATCTTGGACTTCCAGCCTCTAGAGCTGTGAGAAGTAAATGTCTGCTGTTTGTAAGCCACCTTGTCTGTGGTATTGTAGCACAGTAGCCTGAATGGACTAAAACAACAAGCACCTCAAACCCGATGAATTATAATGCTCAATGCTTCTAAGCAACAGCTTCCTTACTTGTAGTATATGCTGAGAAGCTAATTTATGTTACTGAGAATTAATGAGATGATAGGCTGCACAGCAGCTGGTATTTCATAACATTTCCATGAGATTGAATACAAATAATAGCAATAATAATGGTTAAATCTACTTGGACCAAATGTCTTCAAAAACATATATAATAGCTGAGGTGGGATCAATCCACACTGACCACACAGACTAATAATTCTGTGAAAATTTCTCTTTTAAACCCAGTGAGCATGGCAGCACTCCAGAACTGCCAGAACGCAGTGCCACAAAGAGAATCACCAGAAGTGCCTCTGACCACCATTTGGCTCTACCACAGGACCCCTCTCAGGGAGGAGACCCAAGATGATCATAGCCAGAGGTAGTATGACTGCAGGGGATGATTAACATTGATCCTCTCTTTTTTGTCAGATAGAATTGTTCTCCGTGTCATTACAAGAGACTCTTCTTTTTGCTTGTATAGAGTGAAAAGGGAACATGGGGAAGGGTAGAAAACGCATGTACTTTTATAAAAATTCTTAAAATTTCTGACTAGCAGTGAAATTAAATCAGCTAAGTGAATCTAAGCTCCAGGTACAAAGGATTCAGTGTTACTTTCCTGTGAGTGAAACACCAGAGGCTCAATGCCTTTGAAATGCACTTATAAGAAATGTGATTGGCATCAGCTATGAGGACAAAGTGACCACGTAGAAATACCGAAGAGGGAAGGCCTGAAGGCAGAGACACCAAGAAGAGCAGTATGAGTACATGCATGACAGTATGTTCAGGAGATGATGGAATGGGTTTCAATAAGGGAAAAAACCTGATTCAGATAGCTCACAAGTGGGCAGGAAGGCCAAGAAGGATGAACAATCTGACACCTGATGTACTGACATGCATGATATGGTGGGAGAAGAGAGCAGAGCCTCCCCCTTATGTGTTGGCAGCTTTTCAGTACCAGGTAAATCAGGGTGTGGTTTGAATAAATAAATGGTTCTTTTTAGAACCAAAAACATTGCATCTTCAAAATTATTTTCAAACTTATGAGTCGATTCTGCTAAAATCTGTTCTAATGAGATGGCAAATCTGTCTAAGGCCTATAGCATGAGTCTACAGTTATGAATTCTTGGAAATAATGGTTAAGTTTATCATCTCTTACAAATCCAAAAATAATCTGTGTTAGGTCTGAACTCTGTCCATCATTGTAGTAACAGTTTCTTCTTACTATTGAAAGTCTCTGGCCTTTTTGTGAAGAAGAGCTACGTGTTGATTTCTTTAATCTGAGATCATCGGAAGGATAAGCATCACTTGTTGCAGAAATCAGCTTGAAGACCTGCTTGGAAAGGTTTCTTGATCTGAAGCTAGAAAGAGCTAGAAACTACTAGAGCAGACTACTCAAGTGCCCAATTCATTTTATGGAATGGCTGTATTTCCTCCCTTGAATGTATTATCATATTTCCTCTAACTGCTTTTAACATACCTTTAAAAAACGTCTGCTTAAACACATTGCAAATCATCAGGAATTCCCTTTTCCCTTTCCTTCTATATTTTTATTTAAAGGTAGACCCTTTAAATTATCAAATAACATTTTGAGACTGCTTTTGAAAGTAATTATTATTAATAGTTAAATAAATCAACTTTCCAAGGTAAATCTCTAAGTTATTTTAAAGACTTCATAATTATAATAACAAATTAAACAACATTGTTTACAATCTTTAGGCATTTTCCCATGATGTTGCATGGATCAATTCTAACTTTCTACTTTAAAGATTTCAGGGAAGAACTTTTTCAGTTACATGAGCCTTTGTTTTCAATTCAAAAAGATGTTTCAATTGTATAAGTCCACTCTTCAAAGTAGACAAGTATTGGTCTCACTGGGAAAGTATGAACTGTTCTTTCAACAAATATACATGGTCCCTGACTCCACAGAGCTTAAAGTCTACGTACAGTCTGTTAAAGATAAGAACACTCACAACTTAAATACAACATCATAAATGCTGTGATAGGGGACATTCTTATAGAAGGGAACATACTGAAGTGGCCCTTCATCTAGAGTAGTGATCTAAAGAAAGCTTCTCAGAAGTACGCTTAAACTGGGGCTTGAAATAATCACTGGGTGAAGACTATGAGGCTTCCAAAGTACCTCCTTGGTTTTCTGGCTTTCTAGATCAATCAGTGTATTAAGCCTCTCCATTTCCCTATTACCTGAAGAAGAGATGTCCTCAAAATGTCAGCCAGTGTTCTAGATTTAACTTCCTAGTGTCTTACTCATGGGTCTTTTGGCTAAAAGTAACAGAATCACTTCAAACTAGTTTAAGCAAAGGAGGTAATGTCTGGGAAAGATATGGGATACTTACAGAAATCTAAGTGAAGAGTGACAACTTTAGGAGGAGCTCAATGCAGAACAGGAAAGCACAGACGATGGTCAGTATCTGCCTCTCTGCCTCTCCCTGCCTCACTTGCTTTCTCTCTCCATACTCCCCCATTTCTTGACCGATTCTCACTGCTGTGATGTATATGAACACAGTTAAATAACACATTCGGAACCTGAGTTGATAATGTTCTTATTTCATGTCACCCACAGAAATAAATGACACATTTCTCAGGCCCAGTGACACTTTCTAGAAGGAACTGATTGACCTAGCTTGAGCCTCTCTCTGAAAATCTGCTGAGATCATAGAGTAGGAAAGGGTTTCCTGGGCGCACCCTGAGGGTAGGACCTCTCCTAGAAGAAGCACCTCTCCTAGAAGCACCTCTCCTAGAAGAAGCTGATCTGACAGACACTTCAATGGTCTATCACACCCACCTCCTCAGGAACATTACTCCCCACTCTTCTACTGGCTTTCTTCTATGTTCTAACCACCTCAAAACAAAGAAACCTGGGAATTCATCTACTCACCTGTCTCACCAATGGGTTTCAGCCCTGCACAAGTTCACTCTTGATTCAGTTAAGACTGAAAATTGACAATAGAATGTTCTTGGGGTGAAAGTGTTTATACCCAGCTTTATTCTCATGGTGGCAGGTCAAGGCTAGAATTCCATCTACCTCAGGGCAAGTCTGCATGCATCAAGCAGGTCTCTGCCTCTGGGCCTCTCTGCCCCCGTAGCCATCTCAGTCTCTGCCCTGGGCACTGCCACCACTACAGCCTTGCTCGCCTGCAGCCCAGAGCACTGGGCGGAGCTCTTTATATAGAGTCAATAACAACGTATTGCCTACACGTGTGCAGTGGGCAAGCCAACTAGGGTCAGGTGAGAATACCGGCCATAGAAACTTTCATTTTCTCTACATCATCCTTAATAAGCATTCCATTTCTGCCTCAATTTCCATTGAAAACTCCTTTAACAAGTTGTCTTTATCTCAGTTTCTCAACTCCTTTTGGTCAAACAATTCTCATACTGCCAAAAAATATTTGTTATCCTTGGATCCTTTCTTTTCCTATCCTAAAACTCCATTCTCACTTGGGATGGTTCTTCCTTTCCTTCTCCTACTCTTTCAGATTTTCACTCTTTCCCCTTGGGAAAAAAATGCATCTAATTCAATGGTCTTAATTGCCCAGATCTATATGCCTTAGCCAATGATTCCATTGTCCTCTGAGACCCCATGCTCGAAATCTTCTCATTATCTTTATCACATTTGCTGCTCATGGCCAGTCATTCCCCAAGTCCTGCTGATGCTTTCTTTGCAATGTCTTTAGATATTTTTTGAGCAACCTAGTATAGATTTCCCACTTTAGCACACCTGGATAACCAGAGTAGTCATCTTTCTGGTCTTCATATTTTCACTTCTGTTATAACTCTCTAAAAAACTTCCTTGGCCAACATTATATCCACCTGTCTCTGTAGCCCAACAAACTAAAACAACAATTTACTGTACCTCAAAATAAAGCCAAACTCTAAAGAAGGCTTTGAAAGCTGCATCAATCCAGTCTGTCCAACTCCAACAAGACTAGCTTCTTGGTGAGTCAATACACACTCTATTTCTTCCTATCCATGCCACTGATTGTCTTGTTTTATCTATTTATATCTTTTAAATTCCCCTTTGCCAGTCTAACTCCAATATATTTTTTAAAGATTTATCTTGCTTCACCCTATAATGATCATTTCCTAAGCACTTACATTGTGTTCCTTGTCCTGTGTTGTTCAGATATTGATTTACAGACATTCTTAGATGTTTACTTCCTCAATTAGCTTAAAACATGAGTAAAAGAGACCTAATGCTTTGCATAAAGTCAGGCATGGAATAGACAAGTGGTTGTAAATAGGCAGCCTGTAGGCCAAAATGGACTAGAGATGCCATGTATTTCATAGAGTTAAAAAAAAAAGTTATAGTTTTAAGCATGTCAACATCCACGTTGTTTCACCTAAAACATGGTTTCCAGCTTCTTTTAAAAATGGAAACTCATTCTGTAATAGTCAGAATGATTGTATCCCCTCACCAAAATATCCATGCCCTAATCCACGGAACCTGTGAATATGTTATAGTGCATGGCAAGCAGCAATTAAGGCTGCAGATGGAAATAAGGCTGCTAATAAACTGATGTTAAAACAGTTTATACTGTACTATCCATGAGGGTCCAATATAACACAAGGGTCCTTTAAACAGGGACAAGGGAAGTAAAAGAATCAGTGTCAGTGCAATGCAGAATGAGAAAGACCTAATCGGCCATGGCTAACTTGAAGGTGGAAGAGGGTCAGGAGCCCCGGCATGCAGGCAGCCTCTAGAAGATGGAAGGGGCAAAGAAACTGATTTGCCCTCAGCACCGCCAGGAGGAGTACAGCCCTGCTGACATCTAGATTTTAGCCCAGTGAGACTTCTCTGTCAGACTTCTCATTTCTAGAACTGAAAGATAATATATTTGTGTTGTTTTGAGTCATTAAGTTTGCATAATTTGTTACAGCAGCAATAGGAAACTAATTCACATACATACATTGGGCCCCTGTTGCTACACTGAAGCGTGCCCAGGTGCAGAGCAGTAACCGTACCTTGTAGAGCCCACACTTTTCCAGTTCACAAAGTTGTCACGTCTTCCTACTATTAGCATCACAAGAATTTGACTGGATGACACCAAAAACAGCCATTTATTGATTAAATGAGCAAAAGAGATATTAACATTATTAGGTCTAATATTAAGAGCTACATATTATTGTAAGGTTGGGTTTTTTAAATAAAAGATAATGGGAAAAATGAATTGAGTAAGAATGGAAGAATATTATGACATGAAAATATAGCCCATAAAATTGTAGTTTAAGGTATGGCTGTAGCTTTATGTGATAATTTTATTGCTGAGTAGAAATACTTTGATAGACTACAGCTGGATTTCAGTAGACCTGGATAATTTTATTAAAGCACAATGGGCAAGCATTATATACTATAGCAAATTTCAGAGAGAATTTCCAAGGCACTATGAACTTGAATCTGAAAGAAAAGTTGAGCATCACCGCAGTTATCCACAGACAATTGAGCTAATGAAGCATGTGTTCCTGATCCTGTTATTTAAGAACATCTGATAGCAAGTGTTCTGCAAAATGAAAAACTCCATATGTCCAAAACTATCCATTTCTATGTGCTTCACAAGTCTGAAAAGATATTACACAGCACGCTTTTCCCTGACCAAATTCAGATGTTTAAAGCGTTTTATGTCCGTAGGATTTCTTGGCTTTATTGAGTAGCTGGAAAGCCTGAGAGAACACTTTTGTTTTGGTCAGTAAAATGATTATTTCAGAATTATTGTGACTTGAAAACAGGTAAAAGAAAATCTAGGTTGCAGTGATTTTATAACAAAATGGACTCAAAGAAGTAAGTTTGAAAGCCAATACGATTTTACTTTTATAAGCTAAATTAAACCTTTGGATCACTGTGACCCAGAAGAATCCTCAGCTCTGTCTTACTTGAGTAGACGGATCACTAGAGACATTGCTAAATCCAGAAGCTTCCCTATCACTGAACTTTTCGGATAGACTCAGGTAACAGTTACCATTCAAACACTTCCGAATTGTCTAAAGGCAAATTACATAGCAAAGAGAACAATTTTACACACACTTGAGAGAATGTAATTTCATAAGCTGTTGGAGCACTTCATTTCCCCTACAAAAATTATTTTTTTTAAAAGAGAGCCATGATTTTTTGCCTGAGGTAAAGATTATGGAAATTAATAGATGTCATGATGACGAAATTCCAACCTTATTTCCTTATTCAGTAGTTCAGTCTCTAATTGCCACAGACTTGCTATTCTACTTCCGAATCTCTCCCCTGCACTGGCTGCCAATCAAGTTAACCTACTGAATAAGAAGTTTCTAGGATGAAACCCAACTTGTTCTCTCACTAAAAGAATCTGTACACTTATGAACTTATCAAAGGCAAATGTGAACCCAAACAAATGATAGAAATTTGAAAATTCACTATTCCACAGCTATTTGGTACTAAATTGAATAAATTAGCCCAAGACCTGTTCATGGAGTTCTGTGAAAGACTGCTTGAGTTTTACAACCCACTGTGAATTCACTCTCTAAAATGGCTACTTTCAGAGCCATTAGCCTTTTCAATAATTAAATTTGAATCACCAAGGGAGAATCCAAATTCAAGTACAGAGCTAATATTCACTGAATCACTGCTATTTGGCAAGCACTTTCCAAGCCACTTTAAATACGCTTTTAATTTAACAACTTTAATAGGCATTTATTATTATTTTATCCAATTTTCAGATTAGAAAACCAAGGTCTAAAGAGGTCACGCAGCCCAGTGAGGTGAACAGAAAGCCATTGTGTCTTCCTGTCCTTTCCATTACCACAGCCCAACGCCGCCAGATGATCCACTTTCATACAGATCACCGTGAAGAACCTCAGGCAGTTCCCACCACAAGCCAAAGATATCTCTGCACAATTTTCTGTCAGTTCATGAACTATTTTATATTATAAATATTTTGTATTACAAATATTTTAAAACATAGTTTTACACACAATAATAAACTCTCATTCATTACCTCTAAATAATTACCATCTGATTTAATTTTCAGACTAAGAATCCTTTGTGGATTCAATTATGTTTTAACCCTTTACACATTGGTAAGATATCTACATTTTTTTCATAACTACATGTTCTTGGTCATTATATGTTCCTTCTATAATATGGTTTTATATGGTTTTATTTGCACAGAGGCTTCTGAAAAGCTTGATTCTTAGGACAATGTAATGTAGTTGAGTAATTAATTTAAAATGTACTGGATAAGCCTTTCCCACTTTTTTTTTTTTTTTTTTTTGCTCACAAGCATGATTGCTTTGGCATGCATACACTTTCTTAAAGTTATTTATGATTTTCCTGTAACTTTATAATTTCTTATAATTCATACTTATTAAGTGTGATGAGAACAAATAAAATTTTAAATTCCATCATGTAAAGTTTACTGCTAATAGTATATACATATTCTAGCAGCCTATTTTCTTTCACAGAGAAATACTTTTCCTAAAACCAAAAAATTTAATATGGTCTTTTCATCTCCTTTGTCACTTAATTTATTAGGGATGATTTTCCATGTAATTATTTTAGATCATCATTTTAATGCCTATTTAGTATTCCATTGTTTGAATAGAGCATAATTCAATTAACCTGCTACTGCTGGAGATAAAGATGACTACCAACTTTTGCCATTATAAAATAGAACCGCTGGGTAAAAATGTAATGCTTCCTGTAAAGGACTCACCACCAGCAGCACTCATGAAAATGATATCCCACACTGGAACAAAAATGGGCACTGTATTTATTTAAAATATTTATCAATGCGATCATCTAAACAGTAGTTTATTTTTTACTTCGCTCGTTCTACATATTCTCCTCTGCCTGACCTATACTGCCATCTTGGACGTACACCTCTGTGCCACAAAAGTGATTTGCAACGAATCACTACCAAAATACATTTTATCAGCCCTTCCCTGTCTTCAAAGTGGAGTGATAATGGGCCTAGCAGGACTGCTGACTGAATGAGGTAGATGGATTAAAAGAGAAAAAGCACTCAGAAAAACAGATACTTTCAGGGAAAAGGACACAAATATGGCTAAGTGCACACCATGCAGCAGCTCACTCTCCTTTCTTTTACTGAATGGTGCTTTTACTGAATGGACAAAGAGGGCACAGGGTTCATAAATAGACTCTCTAGCAGCACTTTCCAAGCACTTCACTTCAATTATCATGAATTAACTTTAAAAACAGCATTAACTTTTCAGCATATACAATGTGCCCAAGAAAAACAACCTACTTAGAAGTCTGTTCTCTGTTATTACATTTTTTCCTCCTTTTGCTTGAAGCTAGTAAGTGGCCTTTAAGAAAGGGTTTCTAGTTCCACTGATGGGATGTTACTTATTTTAAAGCTGGGCATAAGGCCATCTCTGGTTTGAGAAGCCTGGTTGTTTGGACAGCATGGACTTTTGCAGGAAAAAATGTACAGTCCATTTTTAAACAGAAATGCAGATAAATGTGTGAAAGAAAACTCAATTCCCTGGCCACTCAACTTGGATGTTCTAGGTCCTCAGGTCTATAGGTTTGAATCTTAATAGCCCATCTGATGATGATCAGTGATTGATTTATGATCCACAATTACAATGTTACAATCATACTTTATATATTTCCAGAGCCAGAAAAATTATGCATTTCATTCACAGGTCTTCCTCTTGTCATCAATGTACTTCAGACAAAAAAAAAGTTATTATATTATGCCTATTTTCTAATTAGAATCATACCAGAATCTATTGAGAGGCTTTTTCCCAATAATATGTCTCTATGGCTTTCACTATTTCACTTAAACATCCTAGTACCATCCAGGAACTGCCAGCACATGCCTGTTACTGATATGACATAAAGCAGCACCCCTCTGCTGTGGTGAGGCAGAGAAGGATAGTTAGTTACCACAATGTCATAGCAAAGCAACTGAATTGTAGGAAAGGAAATGAAACAGATTATTCCAACCAGATTCTCTAAAAAAAGTAATGCTAGTAAATATTCACTGAACACCTAATAGGTACCAGGCATTAGGACAGGTAATTTTTTAAATTTATGCAAAATCCTGTGGTGATATCATTAAACTCACTTCTAAAATGAGGAAAGAGGAGAGAGTTGAACAGTATTTCTAAGGATAGATGTTCAACAAGTGGCAAGATGGCACCCAACACATGCCTTCTGGATCTAAAAACAAATATCAAATCAGTTTTATACTACAGAGTACACTTTTCTATTTGGTAAACACATATCCACTAGAGAAGGTTGTCTCCTTAACTTGAAAGTAATTAAGTTCTTCACAATTATTCAGTTTTCTATATCCTTTACTACCAGCCAACCAGAACATTTATTATAACTTAACCTCAAGATGGAAGAAGAATCTTATAATGGTGATACTTTAGATAATTTCTGGATGATACCATGTAGGAAAAATGGAAGTTCCATGGCCAAGATACTCACCTGATCTTAATATCTACCCATTGTATACATGCAATGAGATAATACTTAGTGAACTGCACAGGCTCATGCTTGTATACAATTGGCAATAAACCATTACTGCTGGTATTGCTAAAAAGAGAGTTCCTCTGGTGCTAAGAGTGGATTCTAGAGAAGTGAATAAGAGAGAGAAGAGCAGGAGAGCCGATGCTGGGAGTGGAGACAGAGCCTGGAGAGAGGCAGCCACTAGGTGGAAGCTGAGCCGGGGGAGAGACTGAGGTGGGCTTGGTGCATGCAAAGGCAGATGTGATTCTAGAACTTGACCTGCCACCATGAGAATAAAGTTTGGTACAAACCCCTTTTTTCTCACAACATTCTGTTGTTGTTATTTGGTCTCACTGAATCCAAAGTGAACTTGCCTGGGACTGAAACCCTCAGGCAAGACATACCATAATCTTCTTCCTGAGATTTAGAAGATATCTGAGTTATTCTCTAAGTCTTCTCCCTTTTAGGTGGCAATCCATTTGCAGATGCAAATCTCATACATTTTGAATTGATTCTTATTGATGTTATTTTTATCAGGTCACAATTTATAACTGAATCTATAAATTCTATGACCGCATCTACAGTGCTCAAATACACCAAATTTTTAAAGAAAGCTTTGATTGTAAAACTTCTCCTCTTTAATCTTACATCCTACTCTTTAATATTTCTATATTGGAGAATACAGTGTTTTCTTTAAAAAAATAATAAATTTATCTAAGACTAGACTCCTTTTCAATGAAGAGGAAAGTTAGAAAAGGTAGGAAATGACAGTGGGAAATAAAAATCCAATCTCTACACTAGACCAAAATGTCTCCACCACACTCAGCCAATAACTGATGGGCTACAACTGCAGAATTTTATAAATAGCAGAAGTATAAATTAATCACTATATACAATTTTGAATTTAGGACACTTGGCAGTCCTAGAATTTTTTGATTCTGGTGAGTAGGACATGCTAGAAGCTCTTTATCTTTTAAAATGAAAGACTTTCCCTCAGAAGCATATCTTCACAAGCAGATTTATTTTTTATTATAATTACTATTACTAAGAACATCTCTCAATAGTCCTTGGGAAACATCTGCCCCTACTGAAGAGCAGGGCAGTACTCATCTATTATATCTGTTACCATGTGAGTCCCTGAGCTCAGTAAAATGAATACAGAAAACTTTAAACCTTGTTTTAAAAAAAAAAAGGTCAAGGGTAAAGTTTGCTGTAATAAATTTTGATATTAATGTGAAAGGTTAAAAAGTCTGTAAAGCAAGAAAATATGCATATATCCTACTGAACTCAATGACTACATAGATTAAGTAATTCTTGAATTTTGCTAAAATCTTTCAGGATGCACTCAAAAGTTTCCTCTTTCGTTGAGTAGAAACATAGCACAGCATATGGTTTTTCATTTCAAAGAATCTGTTCTTGCACATTCATCATGTTTACTGGCAGCCCCATCAACTGTTTTTTGGATATGCCCACACTGTCTGACCCCAGGTTTGGGCACAGCATTCTTCAAACTGGGCTTTCCATCTTCCACTGTGACTTTAAAATTTTTTTTTTGATTCATGTTTTTTTCCACATCTTCAGAGCATGTTTTAGATTTAGAAATTCTCCATTTAGGGTCTGTAACTCTGGGGGTGGAAAATAGGTTCCCAGACCAGGGCAAATAAACCTTTGAAGCTGAAATTAGTAAAGGGAAAATTAAAGTGGGAGAAACCTGTTTATTGCTTACAAGCAGTTGTCTACTCTAGCTCACCTATATCTCTCGAGTCCAGCTGCAAAAAAGACCCCACCAAACCTCTCTCGTCAAGGAGCTCACTCCCCACCCACCTAGTAATCACCTATTGATATGGAGATGGACTACTTCTCTCCACCCCTTGGAAACACCTACTGACATGGAGATGGACTAGGGCCAGGTGAGAGATTCTGGAAGTACTGAAATACTGCAATTTCACCCACAGGGTCCTTCAAATTCTGTGTTAAAAGTTCATGTATATGGTTGAGGCACAGCACAACACAACGCAGCTTCCCTTCACGAAGAGGAGAGTACATCCTCAGATGCAAAAGTTAGACCTGAAGAAAATCAGATAAGGATATAAGAAAAGATCTCCCTTCATGTGCAGTTGAGTCAAATGTTTAATATCAAGTGTAACCTTACTTGTACAGTCATTTCAGTTTTCCTTATTGCTCACATATATATGTCTTTGAATTCTCCTTTGAAGTAGTTGTAATAGTTTGCTGGTTTTCTCATTAATTAATGAGTCAGAATTTCTCACAGGTGTTCATTTTATATTTGTATAAAAGCCATGATTATTTTAAAATTCTTTTATCAACACACTTCTAATTTTTTTCTAGACAGATCATTGAAGCCAAGTCTTTCCATAAATATCTTAGAGACTTTATTCACTTTTTCAGGGAACAGTGAATGTATTTTCTGACCTGAAACTCTTAACTGGTACCAGAATAAAATAATCTAATATACACTAAAAAAAACCCCACACTTTTAAAACAACAGAATAAAATATCATTTAAGCTAGAAATGAGAGCCTAGGTATTGGTGTTTTAAAAATGATAATCACAAATAAAAAAAATTCTATGCCTATGCATGCTTGCTGGAAGGACATTTTACAAATCTATCTCTCTTAATTTATCTAAACACTAAACAGACCTGTACGTTGTCTTCTTATTTTTCTTTTCTAAATTAAGAAATAGATGATAAAATTTTGCTTTAGAAATTGATCTTACTAAGTGAGGAAAACCAGAATTTTTCAGTGTCTAGCACCAATGGCCGAGCTGTGAAAATTTGTATATTGAGGAGGAATCTGCATGATAAGGAATGAACATTTTTTAGGGGTCTTCTTCTATGTGACAACATGTTAATCATCAGACTCATGAACTGTTCCCCATATAATTATGTTGACCATGATATTCTGGCAAATTTCCAAAAGAGAAAATTAATCCTCTATTCATTGTTGTTTGAAGGATACTCTCCTTGGAGCAGTTAACATGGTCTATCAGAAGTGGTATAGCTGCTGTGCATGTGCAAGAAACTCATGTACTTCTCCCTCAGGTCCAGTTTTGCCACTCTGGAAATAAACACATCGTTGGGGACTGCTAAAATTGGAACTTACTTTGCAATTTTATAAAGCACCCAGAGCACAGAAAAGGTGCTGCACAAAACTTTTTCCAACTTGCTTCATCAAGCCAATAAACCCTAATGGTCCTTCAGGAGATATCAAACTTTATTGGACATAGCCAACGAGACTGAAGACAAGAGGAGTTTGTAAGTGTGCCTAAAGTACTGGCATATTTTCACCCTGAAAAAAACCTATAAGAAGTTTTCAAATTTATCTAAAGATTCTAGCACAGATACATAAATACTGAAGTGCAGAACTGGCCATTTCTACATTTTATTACTTATTTCATGAAAAGAATTTTTTGCAAGTCTCTTTATCTAGACCTTCTATCTAGACAATCAAATTACCACAATTAATCTTTATACTAACAAATGCGTATTTGTTAGTGGCCTAGGGAACCATAATTAAAAAATTAATTTGATGAATGATTATACTTTTCAGAAGCCAGTCATTAAAGCCAAATGGTAGTGTTACCTGCTTCGTTGTTTAACAAGATATATTAGATTTAAAACATGAAAACCAGTAACCATGAAGGAAAAATAGTTAGTAATAAACTATTAGATGTATAATTTCACTTCCACGTAACATTTCTAAGCATAAAAAGAGAATGTTCCCTTTCACTATGAGGTGGGAAAGGAGTCTCATTACCTCATGCTATCTGTTTTATATGGATAGTCTCTCTGAACAGCTAAGGGTCATGAAAGAAGCAGATGGCCTCATTATCCAAAACTTAGACGATGCAATGATGATTCAAGAGATGAATGTAGTGGGCTTCATTTTCTGGGATTACCAACTTTAATTAACAGAAACTATCCAGCAGAATGGACAGCTACCTCATGCATAAGAATGTACTTAGAAAAAAAAAATCCAAGACAGCAAATCCAATCTACTCCTTTTGCTAAGTATCTGTACATAGATAATTGTAAAATAAAGACAGGGATTATAGTTTTGGGCCTAATATATTTATGCTGTAAGAAATGGGTTTGTCTTCAGCTAAATAATTGAGGCAAATTCAATATTGTATTATGAAAATCATTTGAATTTTAATGGAAACAATTTCAATTTGACCCTGTTTGCTATTTGTTTGATAGAAAAAATAAACTTGTAGTTAACTTGTTCAAGAATAATTAAAGGAAAATTCTATTCTTATTTTAAAGTTCAGAAGCTGTGCTTGCTGTCCTGTACCCCTAGTTGGAATAGGCTGTCTTTTCAGGTCGATAAAGAGTGACATCAAAGAGCATAGCAGATTCAGAGAAGGAAGACATAAAATTAACTATTCCTTCTTTGATCTTGTAGTTTCCTGATAATTATCAAGTAAGAGGGCACTGTTCCTTTGTTCTTATTACAAAGAGAACCATTTAGAAAGGTCACTCAAGCGATGGGTAAGTTCCATACTGAAAAAGAAAGTGAGAAAATGAAATTAAGAAATAATTTAAAAGTTGACATTTTAACTGATGGAAAGATGTAAGAGTCCAAGAACAATAATGCCTATGAGAGTTGTTTTAAAACACCTCAAAGGAATGGAAGTTCACACTGTTTCAAGCGTGATTCTAACCATTGTGTTTAGGGCGTTTATGAAAAAGTTGCTTCATTGTAGATAGAGAAGCACATTTGAATGAATCTCAGTATCCAAACTGCATGGTTTCTATATATTTCCCAACATAACTCAAAGAAACATTGCATTAATAAAAATAAAGTGTTCTCAAAGAGTTTTATTTTGGTTAAGAAAAGGGATGGTAAAAGCTTCCCCACAACATCTGTATTAAAAAAAATGGTGCTCTTAAAAATGTATAGTGGTTTTTGTAAAATCTAATGAGATTATCTACTCCAGACTAATTTAAAAGAAAGACAATTAAATCAACAATCTTTTTGGTCCTATGAAGTGAATATTTATCACAGTATTTGGAGATATATATTTAATTCGCAGAAATCCCATAAAACTACTTAATTGACCTCCTGGTATTTCCAATCAGAAGATTCCATTCGTAAATTCAATTCATTTAATTATTTTGCAGTTATAATTAAAGTTTCTTGCCTAACTTTCTTGAGTTTCTTGAAACTAACTCAACTTGAATTCTATGGCATATATAATTAATTGGTTCAAAAATGAGAGCTGAAATGATTACTAAAACTCAAGATATGAAATGTTAACACAAATAATAACATAATGATATAATAATCTCATGAATACTGAAAATTTTCGATCACTTCAGAGCCCATGCCACGGAATTATCCACAGGATAATTTTTTGTACTTCAAAAACAGTTCATTTGGTCATTCAGTTACCCCATTCGGATAGAGCAAACCCCCACCACCAAAACAGAAACTCACACACACACACACAAGTGAACAATGACAGTTAACGATGTTCTGATTTAACTGCAGGGAAATGAGATTTTTATCATTACTTTTTAGGAGTTTTGATAGCTTTTCTTAAGTGTTCTAAATTTTCATTGAAATTCTTCTACATAATCGTCACTCTACTAATAGAAGCATCTGGTTTTCTTCAGAATGAGAAATTTTCATTTAAATTGAAACTCTATCAAGCCAGTGGTGTTCAAGCCATTAATAAGCTAGATAGGCAAACAACTACTACAGTAACTGAAAGTAAACTCTAAAACAGCCTTCTTAAAATTCTTTGATAAATAATACATTTTCAGTATAGGAACTCTGGAAAGTTACAGAAAATTGTTAAGAAGTATAACCTCATTTAGGAGATTGTAAACAGTTTCTGAATTCTCGGGCAGAAAAGTGAATTATCTTTTAAGGGAATTTTCTTTCTGCAAGAGGCCACTTTTACAAGCCTTTTATAATGAGGCATTTTGTGGGTACCTTTACATTATTTAGGAAACTTACTTCAGATTGAGGAACTAAGGGTTCTTTGCAGTGTTACAAATTGGTTCTTTTGACAGGATTATACCTTTTCAGAGTTAGAAAAATAGTTTGTCCCCTAAATCCACATTTGGATTACTCCATGTAAAATTTATATTTAGTGTATGGTTGTGCTCTCTTACAACCATTTAGTCACAAGGAAATTGGGAGATTCAATTATGCCAGTAGGGATATGTCTTCCTGATCAACCTGTCACTTCATACTCTAAGGGTTTATAACCTCAATGGGGCTGTGGTCCCATGGATGCTATTTAAGACTGAATGATCTAGAGTTTGGGAAATATACTGTAGATACTGTGATAATCATAAAGGTCATGGGGATCCATACAACCTCCTTATGGGAAAAATTTTCTCTGCAGAAAATGAATGATTCCATTATCAACCATTCCAGGATCAGGACATTCAAGGAACATTGAATTTGAGGCAGAAAAGTCTTCCTCCTCTCAATGATTGTAGTGCATTAGGACCCACTCTCTAGATTTGGATCTATCTGGAAATTACTCACTCTTTCTGGAAATTGAGCTAGTACATGGAGACCCCTGAGAAGGCTAGTAAAAGAGGTTATAGTTAGGTTACAAGTTCTATTAGCCACCACTGACAGGTGTAAATCTGTGTTCTATTTCTGTTACTCCCATGCCTTTATAAAGTCCGCAGTGATTGTGCTCTGGGGTATTAGGGAAAGAAGGGCCCCCACTTCAAGACTGAAACAGTAATGTTAGCCACAAGAATCATTAGATGGCAGCCCACATTGTTCTGCAATATCCATCAGAAGCAAGGTAAAGACATGAAGGCCAGAACAAAGGCAGGAGAAAGACATGTTATAAAGCATAGACAGAATGGGAAACTCTCAGAGATAAAACAGGGACCCTTAAGGGCCCCACTTTTTGGCAGGTTGGAGTAAAAGTAACATATAACATAAACATCACAGTTTAGATTCCCAAGCTGGTGAGGTTGGTGGCATATAGCAATGAATATGTAAATACATCATCATATCTACTTACAGTTTTGTACGCTGCTTTTCATTTTAACAACATTACAACATGAGCATCTGTATATGTAACTGAATTGTCATTGAATATATAATTTTGATGGTTGCATAATATTCCTCTGTTGAATGTAATCAATTTAATCATTTCCTTTTATTGAGGATTTAAGGGTTTTTTTTCCTGTTCAATAATTGGCTATGCATATTTTTGTACACAGATGATTTTCTACATCTGTGGTAATTCTCTTACCCTGAATCAGAAATTCTGGTTCTTTCTAAAGGGAGTATTTCAAATCTAAATCTAAGATAGGAAATATTGATATCCAAGAGAGGAAACAAAATTTTAGCTGTCCATAAAGAGTCTGAGGGGAAACTGAGGCATTGAGGCAACTTCTTATTTTCTCATAGCATGCCATGAGATGTTCTGCTGGAGATATTCAGAATCGGGTCTCTCTCAGTTGTATGGAATCTCAACCACTCCAACTGACATATGATATTCCTGGATGAATTTTAATATCAGACAAATAAAGCCCTTTCCTTACCTCTTCTTGGGTAAAATTTAGCAATATTAGTTCTCCTTTAAAACATAATTAATCTGTTTTAGATATGACATATAAGCAAAACATCTAGATAGTGTATTAATTTCTAGTTCCAGTTCTTGTCCCAGGATGAAGCCAGGTACCACTCGTGCCTCAGCATCTACTGACTTGATGGTGTAAGTGTACCAGCACGAGCAGTGAAAACTGCCAAGGTATGAAAACATTAGCTCCAATTGCTCCAGGACTGGCAGAAGGGTCAGCTAACAATATGATAACAGTAATGACAGAAGTGGGGCGGGGTGGGGGACATGTTCCCTATAGCTGGGCATAGGAAAAAAGAACAATAGGTTTGGAGTTGCAGAACTAGGCTGGAATTGGGACAGACAAATAGAAGGATTGGAACCTGAACCAGAGGACTCAGGAGGAACAGATCTAGATTGGAGACACATAATTTTCAACCACAGGAAAGAAAAGGCTGAGGATATAAACATTATTAAGAAATATCATTCTTGATAGGTTTTATACAATTTCATAATCAGAGGCACATTCAACAGATTTTGCCTTTATAAATATTAAGATTATTAAATACTAAAATTTAATCACTATTAATAAGAGTCCTATTCTGGACTTCTAAAATTAGGATGACTTGACTAATGCAAAACAGCCTAGATTATAATTATTGTGTCCTTTGATGTTACATTCATAGATTAGTTCTATGAGGCTGTTCATCTGATTCTTGGGCTTAAATGACAACAGAAAGAATTTAGGCTAATGATGAAAAAATCTTTTTTGACAGTTCAAGTTATTAAACACTAAAGTAAGTTATAAGAGAGATTATTGAATCATTTTCTTTCAAAACCTAAAAGAAAGCATAGATTCCCATCTCATTGGGATAACTTAATAACAGCAGCTTTTCTTGGAGGCAGATGGAGGACTGAATAACTGCCAAATTTCTTCAAACTTGATGATTCAAAGCCTATATAATTTTAAAAAGACTTTGAATTGTGTGACAAAATTCTTCATAGGCACCAGCAATCTATGTCTGAAAGTTACCCTAGAGTACTGATGCTCATCACTTCTGCATTTTTGCTTCTAACTCAGAACTTTATTTGTGGTGGGAAGAAATAAGGAAGCAAGCAAGAACAAAGGAAGAAGAAATAAAAGAATATTTACTACATTTTCTGTGCAGTAAATAGAATCAAAAGCAGTATTTCATGAGTACACATTACAAATACCATATACAGGTTTTTATAATTCTGCCTGTGGCACAGGCTACCATTCACTGTATTTTCTGTATCAGGCTCTATCATCATGGCACAATTTTACTTAAACTTAAATAACAAGCAATACCATTGTCATTTGGGAAGAAAGAGGAGGAACTCTCTAAGTAAATGACAATGAATTAAAATATCTCAATCTGACATTACAACATGGATACTTAATGTCTTTAAGTTCAATGCTTGGGAACTGCTTGAGTAAAATCATGTAAAGTGAGTCAAAAAATTTTTTTAAGTATTTTAATAAGGGTTGTTATAAATTTTTACTTAAACTTTATAAGAATCCCATATGTTCTTTTAAAATGGGAATTGAGAGAGTTTTATGATTTTTCTGGAGAATATTGGAGTCTTCGAGCAACACTTTTTTTTCTCTAAGACCTGGATTCTTTGTTTGTATACACTAAATACTTAGAATGTTTAGTCTTAAAGAAATCTCACATCTATAACTGAGCTTTTGATTTCATCAATTTAGTGATTGGATAGTGGAAGATAAAATCTAAGTTTGATAAACAAATGAAAAGAATGCTTGAAAAGTGTGAATTGTTCACTATTTAAATATTAAGTTGGGCCACAGAGACAATATAAATGCAAAGGAAAAAATTGGAAGAAAAAGCATTTCTAAGAAAAATGATTTCAGGTTCTCAGTGAAATTACCCAATGAATTACAAAAGATATATTGTTTTCTGGAAAAAAAATTAAACAATCAAGGAATGAAGGAAAGAAAGGAGGGGGGATAAAAGGAAGATGTTGATGCCTCCTAAAACGCTAAAGTTTCAGGCACAAAAAAAAATGTAATTTGTTTAGCTATTTCAATATACAGTGTCAGTACAGATGACTTCTTGGAAGCAAACAAATGACTTCTAAGTCTTAAATACACCAAGCTGCCTGTGAACACGCAATTTTAGAGACAGTACATAAAGTACCACAGAGTAAATGGTGCGTCACTGATTCAGTTCTGCTGTCATTTTCACGAAGATGCATACACACCAAAGGCAATGTATGAGTGATTCTGGAAGGATAGCGAAGAGACGCTAAGCAAACATATGCAGCCATATAAATCATCTCTCCTCTCTAGGTAATTTAGAGGCAGAAATAAACCATGTTATTATATACAATGTAGCTACTCTTAGTACTATAAAGATAATAAACATCAAAAAGACATTTTGAATGGCTCTATGAAGTCATAATGGAAATGACTTTCATATAGAAAATGCTCAAGCACTGTTTTCAAAGATTAATTCACTTGAAATTGATTTGTTTAAAGCCATTTCCAGCTCCTGCATTCTGACAGGCTTGGTTCTTGGTCGTTAAGCATTGAACCCTTTTGATGTTAAACCACATAATCACATTAGTAAAACTGAAATGTAGAGCAAAGAATTTTATTTAAAAAAGTATAACTGCCAAAAGAAGATAGAAATTAAAAGCATTTCTACCCAATTACTGAAAATTGTATTCTCAGTAATTTCCTGGGTTAAAGTGCCAGCAACTACAGTATGTCTGTTCCAGTATTTAAAATAAAGCAAACAGCATTCTATTACCACTAGCTGTTAATATGCACCAAAGTTTATTGTTAAGTAAGGGAAATCAGTTACTATAAATAAAGTTGATTCCGTTCTCTGGAATTATTATCTTGAAATTGTAACCATGGTCAAGAGCAGGACTCCAGGTCAGGCCAGTGTAGCTACCTTTGTTTTTGCTACTTCTTCATTGAGCGACTCTTGGAAAACTATATAAAGTCCTCAGTTTTTCATCATAAACATGGGAGACAAAATATGTTGCTTAAGGGTACACACTTGTATGTAGTAGATAAATAAGTCCTGGAGATCTAATGCACAGCTTAAAGTATTATTGTAATTGGCAACACTCCTGTATTATGAACTTCAGAGCTGGTAAGAGACAAAAGGGTAATCATGTAGATTACCCTTTTGGTAAGGAACCAAATGATTCCTTACAAATGATGATTATGTAACATAACAGAGGTGTTAGTTGATGCTATGGTGGTAAGTACACAGCAATATATAAACACATCAAATCAACATAGACACCTTAAATTTACACAGTGTTATATGTCAATTATATCTCAATAACAATAAAGTAAAAGGAAAAAACTGGGAGGTAATTTTATACTTGTAAGTTTATGTTATTTTCTTTCAGAAAACCCCCCTCAATATTCTATTAGATCCTATAAAACTTAAAAATCTTCCCTTTCTTTCTGCCTATCCAGCTACAGATTCCTAGGTCCCATGCAGAGATATATTCACTTCAAGTATCTGGAGGTAAAGTCTAAAATATCTTCATTTTTAATAGGAGCCTACAGTGATTTTATATGAACATTATGAGATCAATGTCCTGAAAACATAATACAGGTTACATAATACTAAACATTATGTTTATTTGTTGCAATGCCAACTCTGTTATTCATATTAGAGCAAAGTAAATAAACTCTCAGAGCTACTCTCATTTACATACCATTATCTATGTTGGTACTTATATTTGTACATGAAATTTGTCTGTTGCAGGATTTTAATTGCCCACCATCCCCACCCTGCCCCACAAAGACATTTCTACCCAGAAACTGTAACTATGACCTTGCTTGGAAAAAGGATCTTTGAGGTGTAATTAAGTTAAGGATCTCATGTTGAGATCATCCTAGAATACCAAGGTGGGCCCTGAATCCAATGACAAACATCCTTATAACTCACAGAAGAGAAGACACAGACAGAGGACAGGGAATCCCATGTGATGACGACACAGGCGGGACCTGGAGAGAAACAGCAGCAGACTATTGAGAGCCAGCAGAGAAAGCCGGAAGAGGTGAGGAAAGATTCTCCCAGACCCTCAAGAGGGAATGTGGCCCTACTAGCACCTTGATGTGGGGCTTCAGACCCCCAGAACTGTGAGAGGATATATTTCTCCCATTTTAGGCCACCAAGTTTATGTTAACTTTTTAGGACAGGATCAGGAATTAATATGTCTGTGCAGTTCAATATTTTATATAACATAGAGTTATATTATAAAAACTTTGACCTTTCCCCTTGAATTATTAGTTGGGTTGACTCTTGTCTTTTCCCTGTAATGATGTCTGCCTCCTGCAGACAGTTCTTCCCCACTAGCAAAGCAGGCTGGACACAGTCTGCTGTTTGATGTGCCTCTAGAAGGAATGTATTTCAATAAAGGGAAAATGTATCCAATAAAGAAAAATGGGAAAGGTAAGAAAATATGGTAAGCTAAGAATCACAAACTTGATCATTAATTCTTAAGATGGCAATGAAACTTTTGGTAACTTTAATGTTATACAAGAAAGTGGAGATATAATGTTAAAGAATTACTAATTTCTTGGTGAAATCATAGATGATTATAGTAAAACATAGAATGTACATGTAATAAATATTTATTAACATTAGAAACCAAACAAAAAAAATGTTCATACAAATGGGATGAGTAAAATCTGAATCAAAGAAGAAAATATTAAACAAAGAAAACTTAATTGAAAAAAAGAAAGAATAGAGAAATAAAGCAGGAATAATAAAAATATCAACTAGAGAACATAAAATAATAGGATACCATAAATAAAAGGAAATAAATTAATACATATAGATAGGTACTAATTATAGAAGATATAGCCAAATAAAATGGCATAGAAAGATAGAAATAAAGGTAAATCAGACATGTGTGGAAAGTAGGGCTGTTTACTCATAAGAAACAAATAAGAATAAATTATAAACTGTTTTAAAAGGGAGTGAGAGCATTATGGGATATAGCCAAAAATTATATTCACAGGAAAATGTATAAACTTATGTGCATTTTTTGGGGAAAATAAAGATTCATAGGATATCTTGTGTAAATTGAGACCTGGCTTCAAAATATATTGAGTGAATATGTGAATGAATGGATAAATAACTAAATATTAAATAAATGTCCTAATCAAACCTCCCTCATAAAGTCATGGATAAAGAACACTGCTGGGAGTCTAAAAGCCTTGATTCTAGGCCTGCCTCTTAGAAATAACTTACATTATATAACCTTGAATGTGTTACCTTTGATATATTTCAAGTTCCACATCTATAAAATGGAGATGTTGAAATAAATGATCTTTATGGTCCTTTACTACATATACTCTATAACACCTTTCTCATTACCACTGTCAACACATTATTAAAATATGTCTATTGCCTGGGCTGACATTGATGTCACATAACGTAAAAAGAAACAGCTTGTGTTTATGGGTAAGTGTATGTATGCGTGTGTAAATACATTTATTTCTAACAATGGCCAGTGAAGATTTAAGGCTTCATTTGTCAAAAAGCTAATCCCAGGTTAAACTCACTAAAAAATGAAAGAAATGTCATTTTAAATTTCTACAACTCAAAATATCACTGTGATCTGAGGATAATCTAGACCTCAAGAATGAGAAACACTCCTTCAGGACTTGTTTTGATAATCTGAAGCTACCTAAACATGTTTGTTGTCAATATGACAAACTGGTTGAATGCACTTCTGATGCTATCCATACCACTTTTCTTACTTGTTATTTGATTTACCAAAGAGTGGTATCTCTCGAATATTGAATCTCAGTCGGCATTACCTCAACACATTTTTCTTCAGTGTACCTTTACCATGGGACAAAGGAGTATTTTCCCCTCAATATGGAGTAAATGCCTCCCAGTGATTATTAGCCCCTCTAGCTGTTTCCAGTGCAAAATAGCTCTGGCCAACAAACACATCTTGCCTCATGGCCACAATTAGCTTCCTCCTTCCTTGTGATGACCATGCATCACCTTTATCCAGATTTCCATGTATTCTCAACTTCCACCTCAAATCCCCACCAGCATCACCACCACTTTCTGTCTTTCTTTCTCAGGAAGAGGGGAAGACGGGACCTGAAGAGAATCAATACACTTTCTTAGAAATCACTGTGGTGGATCTCACAGTCACAAATACCAAAATCACCTTTGTATTATAATATGGAACTCCTTTTGATCCACAATATTTGCATTATTACCATTTAAATTTTACATTAAACTAAACAAAATAGACAAAATAAACTTAACATTTTACCTCATTATGGCCACTCCTAATTCTGTAAGACCAAATGACTTTTTTGCATTAGATATGTATGTCAATCAAGTCTAATTACATTCTTTTAAAGAGTCATCAAGTACAAATAAAAATTTAACACTGTCTAAATCAAATATTACCAGATATCTTGAAGATGTAGAACATTTTATTAAGATGTGGAGAATGTTGAATCATCATCATCTTTTAACTTGCCAGTAATAATTATCTTATAGTGTATAATTCAATTAGTGCCTACTATTTCCATATCCAGCCCTGGTATTCAGTGACTACTTAATAATATCAAGAAAACAATAAAAATAGAAAGTCATTAGGCTGTATCAGAAAAATATTTTAAAATATATATATATATTTTTTAAGTCAAATCTAAATTCATTTTACAAGGAAGCACAAATACAAGTCAATGCTGCTGGAGGCATTTTGTTATAGACAGGATATTCATGAAAATGTCAGCTCTATGTTATTATTGCCGTTAAACATAGTATTTGTGGCAATTTCATTCTACCTCATTCATCCAGCAAACATTTACTGAATGACTTACTGTGTTAGGAATCACACTAGGCCAGTAGATTTCAAAGCCTTTTAACAGTAAAGGTTACTACAGATAAATATATAATACAAGTAAAATTGGAGCTAACCAATGAACTAGGTATATAAAGACAACAAAGATGCGATCTTTGCCTTTCAGTAAACATCTAATAAAGATTAATAATAATATTAATATAATCCACTACTTTACTCATCTATTCATTCAATAAATGCATTGAAGTAACTACTAAAGGACAAACATTATTCTAGATCTGAGGATATAGCAGTAAACAAAACAAAGTCATGACATTTACTTTGCAGTGAATAAGAGAGGACAAAACAAGCAAAAAATAGTATGTCAAACAGTGATAAGCGTGAAGAAAATTAAAGAGGTCAAAGGGAAATAAACTGATGGGGTTTCTTTTCTACTTTACATAAATTACTTAAGTGACCTTTGAGCAACAGTCTGTGTGGAACCATTTGGACATTGGTGGGAAGAACAATTCAGGCAGAGGAAACAGCAAGGGCAAAGGCACTGAGGAAGGAGTTCAGATACCAAAGTCAAGGAAAAGTAAGGTTGCCATGAGTGTAGAGTGACAGAGTGTGAAGGGGGAATGGTAGGAAGTCAGGGCAGAAAGAGAGCTGAAGGCTGGATCATGAAGAACTGTAAAGACAACAGTTTAAGTAGAGGTAATCCCTCACTTTCCAAAACTCTCTCTGAAATTCGGACTGAATATTTTGAGATAGCAAAAGATAGCAGCTTACATTTTATGCTAAGTATCATGGGAACCCATTAGAACGTTGAGAATAGGAAAGTCACCCAATTTGGTATGCCAAACACTTGGTGATAATCTCAGTTAATGCTGCAAACAATCCTAAGTGGCCCTTTAAGATCTCCATTCTTTAGATGTAAGTAAGAGAGAGAGTAATTTGCCAAGAAACACAAAGCTAGTAAGAGTTAGACTCAGGGTTCAAACTCAGAGTCTAAACTCCAAACTCCTCTGTAACCCAATTCAGGGTAACTAACTGTTAAAAACACTATACTATATGTAAATGCACAGTTCATTGGGAGGAAATAGTGTTCAGTTGTCCTTGAGATTTCAGATAGAAATGCTTTCTAAAGTAATTGACATTATATGTCAACCATAGCAGATGAGTGGGAGCTCTTAAGGAAGACCATGAAGAAAAGGGCATTTTGTTTAGAGGAAGCAGTGTGAATAAGGTCACGAATGTGCAACAACATGATGCATTTAAGCATCACCTGATGATTCTGTGTGCATGAAACATGAGCTTTAAAGAAGGAGCATGGAGAGAGATGAAGCAAGAACAGACTAGCTCAGGGGGTCTCATCATGATATGACATGGTGTTTGGATTAAACTACAAGAAATGGAAGCCACTGAGGAGTTTTAAGAAAGGCAGTGTCATGAACAGGTAAATATTTCTGAAAAGATCACGGTCTTGCCAATGGGTTTCAACCCTGGACAAGTTCGCTATGGATTCAATATGACCAAAGAAATTGACAGCAAAACATTCTTTGGGGTGAAAAGGTTTATTACCCGGTTTGTTCTCCCAGCGGTAGGTTGAGCATTAGCATCCCTGCCTCTGTGCTAGCTCTTTAAATAGTGCAATAATAGCTTATTGCCTAAAGGTGTGGAAGTGGTAGCCTAGCAACAGGCCGGTTACATCATCAAGTGGTTTAAGTTCAGTGAGGATCCTGGCCATAGGAACCCCAACTTCCCCACACTCCACCCCTGTAGGATTCTCGCCTTACAATACACATGCTTTCAACCTTCTGCAATGGTCCTGTGCAAGAAAGTTGGAGCACTGTAAACAGATTCCACAACAGCAACAGAGGATAACAACAACTTAGAGATAATAACAAAAATTAAGATACAACAAGATTATGATATAGGTAACAAAAATTACAATAATCCTCAAGGCAGAGGAGTTTCCTAATAACAAAAATTATAATAATCCTCAAGCCAAAGGAAGTTCCCAATCCACAAAGACCTTAGGAGCAACAAGACACATGTTTTAACAATACCAACATATGCAAATCTTGTCCATCAGATAGGATGCATGCAAGAGAGTGGTCCTGTGATAGGACTGTAGCAGCAAGGGGTCCCTTCAAGGTCTAGTATATCATACTTTTACTCTTTTCCCTGTAGGGGTTACTGAAGGGTCTATATATAGTGCTACTGGAGGTGCATGCACTGGTCGTAATGATAAAACAAAACTCCCCAGTAAGATGCTCCTACCTTCTAACTGTTTAGTATATACTACTGTGACTTTTGGGGGCCACTCTGCTGTTATTCCAGGAACACACAGGCCAGCTTCCAGGCCTCGTCTCCAAGGTGCCAGGAGAGCCAGGCATCATTGGTCCATGTGTTAAAAGGTCCAAGGCCACACCACTCAATGGAGTCTCCAGAGTTCAGTGCAATTGGTGCTGGCAGCCAGATATTATTATGGTGGCTGAAACTCGGGTTCAGTGATTCTTTCTTGGTTTGTACTTGCAATTGTATAGGGGAGGCAGTGATATGTGTTAACATGGTTACAGGGCTCAGGGCTCCCTTTCGGGGTCTCTCATTCAAACACCATAGCACAGTCCATAAGCAGATTGACCATCCCAGCAGACTATTGGTATATGACATTAGTCCAGATTTTAACAAGCCATTGTGCCTCTCTAACATTCCTGCTGTGGTAGGATTGTATGGCACATGAAACTTCCATTTGATTCCTAGCTGACGCACACATTCTTGCAGTGTATGTCCAATAAAATGGGTGCCCTGATCACTCTGTTACCTGTGGTTGGCCATAGGCAGCAAAGAGATGCTGCAGGCCTCTTTTGGTCATCTGCTGGTCTGCACAACGGGTAGGAAACTCAGCCAGAAGTCCAGTAGCTGTGTCCACACAAGTAATTGCATACCGATATCCTTCTGACACAGGTAGAGGTCCAATATAGTCTATCTGCCACCTGACAAGGGGTATAAGCTCCTTAGCTATTGTCCCACGTTGCTGTGGAACTTGGTGTAAGTCCCTTCTGGAGCACACGACACACTCTGCCGGGCTCTACTAACTTCTTCAAAGGTCAAGGTAAGCCCCACTGATGGGCTACAGCCCACATTGTCTTTTGCCCTGCATGCAACAAACACTGATGTAATCATTGAGCTACATCATAGGCAAGCTTTCCTTCTAACCAACGTATCGGGGCCAATTTATCTGCTTCATCATTTCCTGGGGATGCCAGTGGCAAATGACCTGTCACATGGTATACTGTAATTATTTTAGTCTGACCACAGGCCTATAAGTCTTGCCACAATTCTTGTCCCCAAAGGGGTTGGTGACCAACCAGGCAGTTGGCATGATTTCAGGTTGGTAGCCATAAGGTCAAGCCCCGATAGACAGCCCAGCTGTCAGTGCAGACAACCATAGGGAAGGGCTCCAGGCCCATCACAAGCCACACAGCCTGCAACTCTGCCCATTGGCTCCTCTTCCCCTCACTTATCTTCCATCCACATTGTCTCAGTCTTAGGATGGAAAGCTATGGCCCTCCATTTTCGGGGCTGCCTACAGCTTGAGCCATCTGCGTATCATGCGTCTTTGGGTATAGGGGCTCTTTCCTCCCGATAGGGACTCTCTGCTACTAATGGTTCAAAAGCAAGTTCTTCCTGCTTTTCACTAGTATATGTCACTGGCCACAATAAGCATTGGAGTTCTTCACTCAAGGGGCCACTAGAGAGGGCACTACACTGTTGTATGTAAGCACCCCACTTGGCCAGTGTGGGCAATTGTGTCCCAACACTCCTTGGCTTTTGAGTCCAGTCTCATACCCAATCCAAGATGGAATAGATGGTTATTACCTTTATTGGGGCCATTCCAGTATATGGTTTCTGTAGCCAGCAAGGTGTGATACACAGCAGCCAGTTGTTTTTCTATAAAACTGCATCATACTTCTGCCCCTTTCCAGAGTTGTGACCAGAATCCAATAGGATGGGGAGTTCATTCAAGCCGCTGCCAGAGACCCCAGCCATAACCATCTTCAGTCACATGAACATCCAGCTCACAGGGTCTTGATGGGTCTATCACACTCAGGCCTGCATGGCCTTGACTGCCCGTTTTGCTGAGGTAAAGGCAGATGCACATGTCTCATCCCAGTTCCACCTGATGCCCTTTCATACCAAATGGTATAAGGGCTTCAGAATTTATGCCAAGTGCAGGATAAACACTCTCTAGTAGCCTAGAATACACAAAAACTCCTGTAGCAATGCTACAGTTACAGGGGTAGGAAAGGCCTAAACTTTATCTATAACTGCTTCTGGCATCACTTTGGTCTTATTCAACCAGATGACCCCCAAGAATTTGACAGACCAACCAGGTCCCTGAACCTTTGTACTGTTCACAGCCCATCCTTTCTCCTGTAAGTGTTGCAGCAGTCTAGATACTGCACATTCTAGATCTAAAAGAGAATCGGACATGAACATGATGCCATCAATATAATGGTACAGCTGCACCATTGGTGGTTTCTCCCATGTAGCCAAGTCCTGGGCTATAAGTCCATGACAGATGGTGGGGCTGTGGAGGAATTCCTGTGGAAGGATGGTGAAAGTCCATTGTTATTCTTCCCACATGAAGGCAAACTGTTCCTGACTTTCCTGCTCAATGTCAATGGAAAAGAAGGCATTAGCAAGATCTACCACATAATGGTATGTTCCTAGTTCATGGCTGAGGGTATCCATCAGGCCTGCAATAGAGGGGACAGAAGCATGCATAGGGGGTATGACTTTACTCAGTACTCTGTAATCCACAGTCATACACCAGGACTGCAACTCTGCCCATTGGATCTATGGCTCAAAGGACTATGGATGGGCTTTATAATACCCACCTTTTCCAGCTCCTGGAGGGTTTCTCCAATTTCTTTATGCCCTACAGGCAGTTGGTATTGTTTGGTATTAGTCACCCACCCACTGAGGCACAGGTGAAGCTATGGGTGGGTGCCTAGCATGTCCCCTCAGAACTGCCTTCACCACACGTACTCTGAGTCTGAACTCACCTGCAGTGGTCTGCAGCCATAGACCCTGCAGGACATCAATTGCCAAAATATACTCAGGGACAGGAGATACAAACACAGTATACTCTTTTAGGGGTAGACGCCCTATTCCCAAAGGGATTTAGGCTTGTTTCACTCTGATTGCCTTACCCCTATATCCGTGTATGATAGTGGGGGTCCGGGGGAACCCCTCAGAGTTACCATGAATCTGTGAACATTCAGCCCTTGTGTCCACCAGAGCCAGGACATACTGTATGTTCACTGGGGACCAATGGATAGCTATTTCAACATGTGGCCTCTGGTCCCCCACTGTTCCCTCAGGGCAGATACCTTGACCTTTCCCTCAGTCAAACTGTGTTCCTCAATCACCTTCCTGTGTGGGCTCAAGTGAGGTTGGCTCACTCTCTAGCAGGAAGTCTTGCAAACACACAGGCCGGACTTGTGACTCTGTCTCTGACCTCTGCCTCTTTAGTCTTAATGGCTGGAACTGCTGCTCTGGTTTCAGTTGTTGCCACAGCTCTAATAAAATCGTATTTGAGTTTCCATCTACTTTCCTTCCATCTGCTCTTGCCCATATTAAATCAACCCACATGTGGGTCCTCGTACCTTCATGGGGCCCTTTAAATTCTTCTTGTGAGTAGCAGACCTTATTTCTTTCTGGGTTCTCATTGCTTCAGCCTCTCCTAAGTCTGCTACTGTATGTGTCACCTTGCTTATGGGCTGCCCTGAGTGACGGGAAAGAATGGCCACTACAGACCCAAAGAGGGATGTGGGAGCCATTTGAAGCACAATATTTCTCATCCCAGTAGTGAAAATCTCTTCATCTGGGCCATAATTCTCTGGACTGTAAATTGCATTTCTTATGCCTAGCTCTTGTAACACCGGTTGGTGCTCAGCATACATCTGCCATCTAACAGAAGAGGATGGTGGATCACCCTGATTGGGTCACACAGCACAAAGTGCAGCCATAAGTCAATTGAGGAGGGAGTGACTCCCTGGGGTCTGATATGCATTTTGTAATCCCTGCCTCAAGGCTGGCTGCACTATCAGGGAAGACAGCTTTCCCATGTCTTATCCCGACACAACAATTCCATCCACCCCTAATTTCCACAGATAGAGGAGCCAAGCTGATATTGACTCCAAGGGCTTCTGCCTAAACTGGAAGCCCAAATCCACCAGCTCAGCCTGTGTATAGGAGTGGAGCATAGAGTGCTCCACGACCTGGGGAGGGGGCTGCTCTTCTCCTTGGGGAACTTTCAGCTGCTGGGCTTTTATTTTCTTTACAACCACTGGGCATGCTTTCAATACAGGAGGTGCCAGTGCCTCCAGCACCACCCTTCATCCTTCTCCAGCTCCTCCATTTCTGGGGCTGATGGCACCTTTCTCTCCCCTCCCCCGAGCACCTCTTCTGCTACAACCTTTACCTTTTCTACCGTGCCTCGCAGCAATGCCACCTCAGTCTTCAAAAGCTCTCTTACCTTCACCTCAATGCTTTGGAGTTGATGCCACCTCCGCCTGTGCTTCCCTCAGGAGTTCGTCTTTTTCCTTGATGGCCTTTTCCTCCTTCAGAGCACCTGGCAGCACTGCCATCTCATTCTGTAGGGAATCTTCTACCTCTTCAATGGCACCTTGCTGCCGGCATTATTGTACTGCCTCCTCTCACATCAATGCCATTTCCTTCTTCAGGGAATCCACAGAAGTTTGTAGCTCACATTCTCGTGCCACCGTTTCTTGGGTCTTTTTCAGGAGCATGTCCTTCTCTTCTGTAGACTTTTTAATACTGTGAGAAGCAGCCAACCCACAGTCCCTGCTGCCTCACGGGCACTCTGTCTCTCGAAAGACCTACTTACTATACTAAGCGTCACCCCTACTGCCTCAGGTATCACCTCCACTTGCCTCCAGTCCTGGGGTGGGGCCCAGCCCTCTGGGAGGCAAGCCACCTTAGACCATATACCCATTGGGGTACAATCCACTGTCTCCCCATTCACAGGGGCAGCCTGCAGAAGTACACCTCCCATAAGGGCAGCCTGTCTTTTTCCTTGGTCAACAATGAACCCTGATGACTTCACCAATTATCTTGCCAATGGGTTTCAGCCCTGGGCAAGTTCACTATGCATTCAACATGACCAAAGAAACTGACCTTAAAACGTTCTTTGGGTGAAAGGGTTTATTACCCAGCTTGTTCTCCCAGCAGTAGGTTGAGCATTAGCATCTCTGCTTTTGTGCAGATTTCTGGGCCTAGCTCTATATAGTGCAGTAATAGCTTATTGCCTAAAGGTGTGGAAGTGGTAGCCTAGCAACAGGCCAGTTACATCATCAGGTGGTTTAAGTTCAGTGAGGATCCTGGCCATAGGAACCCCAACTTCTCCACAATCACTCTGACTTGATCATAGTACAAATGGATTGATGGCAGTGGAGTTATTACCACAGGAAGAGATAGCCTTCGGGGGTTATTACCAGAGGTCACGTGAGAAATAAGGAGACCATGAACCTAGGCAGTAGGAGAAGAACTGCTGAAGATTGAAAAAGGCTTGGTTACTAAGTGACTGTTGTTAGAGAAATGAAGAAAGCAAGAATTACCCTGAACAGACTACTGAATCACTTAGTGCCTTAATTTCTCCTCTGTAAAGTGTTAATAATAATAATAATAGTTCTCTCATGGAATTTTATGAGGATTTAACTTAAAATAACTTTTTTTTATTGAGTGGCCACCATGTGTTAGACTAAAACTGGTATACATATTATCTTGTAGTTATCAATACCCAAAATAAGAACTACCAGAGGGGAAGTAAATTTGCAGGAGAGGTAAGAAGATAACTCTACTTTTAAACAAGATGACTTTGGGGAGCCTGAGGACCCCATGGAGATATTCTGTAGGTGGTAGAATATAATACATGGATCAGAAGCTCAAGAGTGATATAGATCTGTGAGTTCAAAACCCTGTGGATATTCTATTACTTTGGTGTGAGCATAAGCTGCTGACAAGGAATGGTTAGAAAAGTAGAGGAGGAATACCAGGAAAGAAGCATGTCCCAGAAACTAAGAGAGTGTGTCACAGTATACATTCCAGAGTCAGGTCAAATCCAGTGCATGTGGTAAGTAGAGTGGAAGCATAATTTGGAGATGTTGAAGAGCAAATAGTAACTGAAGAAGTGAAGGCAGACATTGAAATGAGTCTTCTAAAGAGAATGTCTGGTAAGGGAAAAACTTGCATAAGAGGGTATGTAAGGTAAGCCACAGGGTTGAAGAAGGGTTCTGTAAGATTCAAAAGACTTGAGCTTGTTACAGGCAATAGGGAATGAGTTAGCACAGTTATGGAGTGAAAAGCGCAGGCAAGGAGAAAGAGACATCAGCACATATTCTAGGAGCCAGAGGAGAAGAATCAAGAGGAGAGATGGGACTGAGCCTTAAAGAGATGTTTCCAGAGGTTGGGTGTAACTAAAAAAAGCCACAGGCATTCACCGTTATGTTTACTTCCTCAGAGAAAATCCCTAAATGTGTGCTTGTTTTATTTCTTGCGACACTGAGATAACACCTGTTTGTTATAAAGTGAGCTAATGAAAGAAGAAAAGAGGTTTTGAAGTCAGATGCAAAATCATTTGTGGTCTTTTCCACTTGTTTGTTTTGAATCCTTAAATAGGTTACATGAACCTCAGTTTTGTCATTTATAGAGTGGGGATAATATTTATCTTACAGGGTCATCATGACAGCAACTGCCAATATAAGGAGGGTGTCTAGACTAGCCCATGGTGGGAACTCAATAAATAAAACAGAGCTTAATATTACTTTAACCATTATGGCAGCCCTGTGAGCTAAGCACACTTGGGGAACTGAAGTTACAAAGAGCTGAACTGATTAGCCTGAAGTCATTTTGTCATTCCATCGAGCAGTGTTTCTTAACCCTTTTATTTTCTTTTCATTATGACTTATTAAGGAGCCTATTTGGACATGTTTTCCCTTATAGGCTGCCCCCATCCTGTGAAATTTTAACATCACCAATATACTATATATCTCATATTGAGTAGAATCAACCTTTGGAAGGCCACAATATATAGTAATCTCTAAGACTTTCTTTGCCTATGAAGAACCAATTTTTGCCCCCTTGAAAATCCATTAAGAAAGCATGGTTTAGAGGCACAGATTTTGAACACTGTTCCATTTATTTTAATCAATCTATGGATTAGAGTTTCTCAACTTCAGCACTACTGACCTTTTGGGTTCAGTAATTATTTACTGTGTAGCACTGGTCCTGGGTGAGGCAGACTGTTGAATATTATCACAGGCCTCTGCCAATTAGAGGCCAGTAGCACCCCCACTCCAATCATGGCAACCAGAAATATCTGTAGACATTACTATATATCCCCTCTGGAGGTGAGGGGGGCAAATGTCTCCCTGGTTGAGAATTCCTGGGTTTAGGAAAAAAAAACTATATAGCTTATAGCAAATGTTACAGAGAAATGATTTATCTTAGCAAATTATCATTTTCTAAAAAGCTAATAATCTTCAATTTTATAATCCAGGGTAAATTAATCACCTTGTCTCCCTCATAAATTGTATTCTAAATACCTGACCTGGCTTTTATTAAAAAGATTCTATAATAATATATAATTCTGAATGTTTTTACCATAATCCTCCATCTATATTTATGTCTGTAAAGTCATCTACGAAAAACTTCCAGGATTTAAATAGACCAAATATGTTAAAATTACATATTTGTCTCAAAGAAAATATGTGAAAACAATGAGAACTTACAGTAACTATAATATGTAAGAAAAATTTAGGAGGAAAAGTAAATGACTATCTTTGTTATGAATTATGTTGTAGATATTTTTATCATGTTTTCTAACTATACAGTTCTACAGGTAACTATTATTATGTCTGTGAAACAGTATAATAATATAATATTAATATATTATAGTTCCTATATATATATATATATATTATAGTTCCTATATAATTCCTATTATATAATATAATAGGAAAATCAGTTCAGAAATACTAAAATAAGTTGCTTAGGTCCTGTTACATAGCAAATGGCAGGATCTTGATTAAACTCACCCTTATCCAGCTCCAAAATTTCTGCTTAGTCCATACCAGGTTTTTGGATTCAGTTTTCCTCTTAAATAAAAATATTTTGCTTTTTTTTCTTCAGTCTAATAAATTCCACAGATGATTTTCTCTTACTTTAAATGGATGTTTTGAAAAATTGAGCTTTCCTTTCAACATGAGAGATGCCACTTTATTGATACTTTAGATAGACCAGTTAAAACTGCTAAAGCAGACGAAACGCAAAAACTCACCCTATATCTAGCAACAACAAATGCAGGACAGTTTTGTTTGTTTGTTTTGATGATAAAACTTCTGATGTTTTAATACTTAAGCAAAACAGGGACTGTATCTTCCAAATAAAATCTACAAATCCAAAAGCCCTTTAGAATGAGCACTATGATGCCAACTTTATGTAAGCAATGAGCAAATGGCCATTATATGGTCACCATGTGCCCAGGCTTGAGACCAGTTTAAGCCCATTCCTGGCTCTTCAGTAGTTAGCAGTATGAAACTGACCAATAGCCTTCTCTTCCTGAATGCCAGATGAAGGAAATAAATTTTAGCAGACTGCCAAACTCAAAGACCTAGAGATGACAAATCAAAAACTCTAGCAACAGAGAGAGCTCTGAAATAGAAGGGTTTCTCAAGCCCTTGTAGATGCTAGCCAGAAAAATGACTGGTCTTGGGACAGGAAGTTGCTGCTTCAATAGTAGCAAGGCCAGTTAACAGAAACAGCTTGTCCACCAACTCAAGAAATAGAGAATACTTATTAAAAAGTGACACAGGAAATAAAGTTCTTTGGATTCACCTTGGCTACAGATAAGGAAGGCAGGTTAATGCAAAGTGGGCAAAGTCCAGGAATAGGTGTAGTCCCAAGGGAAGGCTTATGGCTTGAGTGATGACGGTCAAACACTGATTACACACAAAGGAGATGCAGTGGTTCTGGGGACCTTCTAGATGATTGTTGAAATGACTTCATCCAGAAACTTGGGGTAAGGTTAGCTCTGTCCCACGACTATTGACTAATTACCTTCCCTGTCTCTTACCCTTATTCTCTGGCTTTTGTGTCACTTAATTTAGGACATTTCAGAATGTGTCCTTTTCAGAGGCTGGGTGGAGCCTGAGGAAAACTGGAAAGTCAGATATTTCAAGATATTGAAATGTAATGTTTCCTTTAAACAGAATGAGGTAGAGCTGAGGATTTGGGTCCTTGAGTTGAGCTTGGGCAAAGATTTCTGGTAGTTATCTAGAATCTCTTCCAGGTTTGGTATCTATGATTTGAGATGGTTGCCCTTAAGAAGCTTATGTTTTAACCATATAGGTAAGATTTTCAATATGTATTAGAATGAAAGTAGTATACACTTATAAATCTGAATTGTGTGATATTAACTATATAATCTAAAGTCTTATGTCTCACCTGAGGCTTTCAGCCCTGGGCAAGTATACTATGGATTCAGTGAGACCAAAAAATGACAATGGGATACTTTCAGGGAAAACAGTTTATACTTAGCTTATTCTCATGATGGCAGGTCAAGAGCAAGAATCCCATCTGCCTCAGGGCACATGGGAACGTGCACACAAGCCAGTTTCTGCCTCACGGCCTCTCCAGCACCTCACAGCCCAGATCACTGGGCAGAGCTCTTTATATAGAGCCAATAATACCTCATACCCAGACACGTGCAACCCTGTGCCTATGAGCACTGCACATACACAGTGAGCAAGCAGGCCAGGGTCAGGTGAGAATCCTGGCTGTGGAACTTCTATTTTTCTTACACTTACTACTCAGAATATTGTGGCCACTGGGACAAAAAGGTTTGTTAGAAATATCCCACTCCAGAACTGCTCGACCAGACTCTGCAGTGTAACAAGATCCCCAGGTGATTCAACTACACATTAAAGCTTGAGAAGTAAGGTCAAAGAATTGTGTTTCTCCAAAGTTGGGTCACCTACAACACAATGACCCTAGTGGGACACTTCACAGTGATGCAAATACCTGGGCCTACTTTAGGCTCACCAACTGAGACTTTCTGAATATGGAGCCAGCAATCATTATTAATCAGCAGCTCAGGTGATGTTCATGCACAATAAAATGTGAGAACCACCATCCAACATAATTCAGAGATCTAAGAGTTAGATCTTGGTGAGCTAAATGGAGCAAAAGAGATAGAAAATGCTATGAGTTTTAAAACAGAATATTGAATATTGGAATATTGCTTTCAAAGTTCAAGAGAGCTATGGTAAATTAGAGCTAATTATCAACAAGCAATTAAGCAGAGGTTAGCTGCAGGGGAAGATGGTTGGCTGGACCACTTGGATGCAGTTTTTCCAAAAAGTTAACAAAAAGGACTCCCAGGGGAGCTATAAAAGGCAGTTTTTCAACACAAGACCTGGGAGATAGGGCCACTGAAGAAAACCTTCCAGTGACCAGAGTTATATTTATCTTCCTGCCTAAGGCACTCAACCAATTATGTGCACTATAAATGCAAGTTGGTTTCCCTGCTAGAAAAAGAAGAATGAAGGGTCAGGAAATGCCTCTCTATGTCCTGGTTTATTAGAAAGGAACAAGTTCTTAGAAAAACTTGGGAGCAACACCCCAAACAAGTTGGAAAGAAAAAGATTCTAAGAAAGTGGTATAGAATTAAAACTGGCATCAAGGTCCTGGAGAGTGGGAAAATAAAATGAAGAGGGAACAATAAGAAAAAAATTATTTGTGCTTATTACTCACAGTGTGGCCCATGTACCAGCAGCATCAGCCTCTTCGGGGAACTTGTTAGGAATGCAGACTCTCAGGATCCCATTTAAAGACCGCCTGAGAAGGAATCTGCATATTTCCCATGATCCCCAGATGATTTATATTTATGATTGAGAAGCACCAGCCACGTTAGTAGTTCTCAAAATTGGCTGCACGCTAAAATCGCCTGAGAAGCTTTTAAAACTTTGGATGCCCCAAATTCTGTACTCCACAATTTTCAGGAATGCATCCCAGACATGAGCATTTTTTTAAAGCTCTCTATGTGTGGCCAAGGTTGGAGACTCCTGCATTATATTCTTAGAGTTCTAAAGTTACATTACAGGTATAAGATGCTGGCCTTTTTCAAAGAATGACCACTGACCCTTTGATTAAGCTATAACATTCTATATGCCACAGAATTTTAAAATGCTAGCAGATAAACAGAATTCTGAATGATTTCATGAACTGCTGCTAACTACAGAGAAGGCACCATATATTCATACATATTTGACAGGTAATAGAGAAGTTTGCTTTCTTCCTGCAGATGCATGAAACCCAACAGGTGCTCATCAATTCAGATAATCCTCTGGGAATAAGTGAAAAATCCTAAAGAAATAAAAAATGCTCCCTTAATGGCTTAAGTATTTGTGAGAACAAGTGGTATTTGCATCTCTTCTTCCAGATAAAGGTCATGACATTATAAGAAAACTGAGGATTTGAGATGTGAGTACAATTTAATAGTCACATAATCTGTCTCTAAGGTGAAAGGTCTTTGCCCAAACAACAACAAACATGTCTTAACTACTTGTGCAATGAACATATATTGACACTTTTATGTGCTGGAAGCATCCTTTAAGTATGTGAATTCCTATGGTAATTCTAGTGTCTTCTTATAGTGAAAACAATTAAAAATTCAAAGACATGAGATCATAGAATAGACATTCAGTAGGATTTTCTAAATTAAAATGTAGAAGAGTGATAAAATACTCAAATAAACCTCTACAATTAGATGGTAGTGTACACTTATAAATCTACCACACACGCAGTCTAAAAATGACAACTTGAAGGAGGAATTCATCCATTCTCAATGCCTAGTAACTTGAAAGGTGGTTAGATATAATCCTTAAAACTAAAACCAGGAGAATGAAAATTTACAGAAAATGAATAATCAATAAAATTACACTGAATGCATAGCATGTTAGTAAATTGTCTTTGTTTTTCTAACACGCTGGATAGGACTCATGACCCAATACAGCAATAAGAAAGAGAGCACCATGTACAAAACACTGTGTGGCATGGAGAAGATAGGCACTGAATTCTGCAACCTGAGAGCTGAGCACAGTGGCAGGGCATGGGGAAGTGTCTTGCTGTCTTGCCAATGGGTTTCAACCCCAGGAAAGTTCACTATGGATTCAATGTGACCAAAGAAATTGACAGCAAAACATTCTTTGGGGTAAAAGGGTTTATTACCCAGCTTGTTCTCCCGTCGGTAGGTTGAGCACTAGCATCTCTGCCTCCACCCAGAGCACTGGGCCGAGCTCTCTATATAGCGCAATAATAGCTCATTGCCTAAAGGTGTGGAAGTGGTAGCCTAGCAACAGGCCAGTTACAGCATCATGTGGTTTAAGTTCCATGAGGGTCCTGGCCATAGGAACCCCAACTTCCCCACACTTGCCAATGGGTTTCAGCCCCAGGCAAGTTTGCTATGGATTCAGTGTGACCAAAGAAATGACAGTAGAACATTCTTGGGGTGAAAGGGTTATACCCAACTTTATTTCCATGGCGGGTCAGTCAGTAAAATCCTGTTCACTCAGAGAGAGTCTGCATGCAGCAAGCCAGTCTCTGCCTCTGGGCCCTCTGTCCGCACAGCCGTCCTCTGGGCCTTTCTGCCTGCACAGTCATCCTCTGGACTTCTCTGCCTGCACAGCTTTCCCACACACCCTGTCCTCTGGGTCTCTGTCCTCAGCACTGCCACCGCTCCAGCCTCTGCTTTGCCCTCCTGCAGCCTTGCAGCCATGCCACCACGTTGCCCAGAGCACTGGGCAGAGCTCTTTATATACACCCAGTAGCAACATATTGTCCACACGTGTGTAGTGAGCTAGCCAACCAGGGCCAGGTGAGAATCCTGGCCACAGGAACTTTCATTTTATCCACAGGAAGGATAAGGAGAGAAAACAGTACACAGAAGACTGAGCTAGAATCAATTACTTATTACATTATTCAACAAAAATTATCAAACTGTTTATCAGACACTGCATTATGCAATGAGACTACTGCTGAAGGATGAATGTGGGGAAAACTGAAGTGCCTATGGCCAGGATCCTCACCTGATCCTAAACTACTTGATGATGTAACTGGCCTGCTGCTAGGCTACTGCTTCCACACCTGCAGGCAATGAGCTATTACTGACTGAGTCACTATATAAAGAGCTCTGCCCAGTGCTCTGGGTGGAGGTACAGATGGATGTAGAAAATGGACCTGCAGACTGCTGGATGCAGACATGATTCTAGTGCTCAACCTATCACCAGGAGAACAAACCAGCTAATAAGCCCTTTTACCCCAGGAATGTTCCATCGCCATTCCTTGGTCTCACTGAATCTATAGTGAACTTGCCCAGGCTGAAACCCATTGGCAAGACAATGAATGACCAGGATTTTGTCACTGGGGCTTTTCTAACAGTGAAGAGAGAATGAACTCAGATGTGATGTCAGAACATAGACAAGCCTTCAGCTGGACATTCATCCAAAGAGCAGAGGATCTGTTGAATGCTTTACTTGGCTAGCTGATGTTTTACCTCTCAGGAAGCTGAAAAGCAAGAATTAACTCTCTAAACATCTTTCTGACTCAATGGTTGATTAAGTAAATAATTAATACGTTGGAAGAAAATGGTAACATCGTAATTGTGTATAACACCTATGATACTCTTAAGTCCTAAATCCAGTAATGTAAAGTTTAAGGATCTGAGAGGAAAAGTAAGGGAAAAAAAACTGTAAAGGAACATTCAGGATTTATCAGACCATGTCTTAGGTACTATAGTAATGGTTGCATTCCCATCAAGAGATTACATATTCTTCACAAAAGTAGTAAGAACGTATGTGACAAGAAATTCAACAAACAGATCAGAATGCTGAATTTAGAAAACTAAAATTTAATGAAGTAAAGGACGAGAGTGTAGAAAAAATAGCACATAAGATAGTATGGATGATAATAAATATGTGGGAAAAACAATAGGATACAAATAGCTGATTAGGAAATTTTTTTAATATTGTTGATCACACTATTTTTAATATAAAAAGATTGTAGGTAACTGTTACATCATGAATTAATAAAAAGCATATATGTGGTATTTTCTGCAGTTCCTGGCATTAGAGGTCCTAAATCCCTTGTAATTGCCTGAATAATAGGGGTGAGAGGAGGGTTTTTGTTATTCACAACAAGCCCCTTTGCACAACCCAACTTTATGCTAATGTGTTGACTCCTGAAGGATGATGGCTGGTTGCCAGAGGAGCTAACCTCGTGATTAGAGGGGTGGAACTTTCAGTCCTCACCCCAACCCCTCCTCCAGAGTAAAAGGAGGGAAGTGTTGCTGGAGATTGAGTTCTATCATCAAGGGTCAATGATTTAATCAATCATTCCATAATGGAACCCCATTAAAAAAATATCCCAAATAAAGGGGTTCAGAGAGCTTCCAAGCTGATAAGTACATGGAGGTGCCAGGAGGGTGGGATGTCCCCAGGAGCATGGATACCCCCTCCCCATCCTATATAACTTCCCCTATGCACCTCTTCCATTTGACTGGCCCTGAGTTGTATCTTATATAATACATTGGCAATACTAAGTAAAGCACTTTCCTGAGTTCTGTGAGCTGTTCTAATAAAGTATCAAATCCAAGAATGGGGTCATGGGAATCCTTAACTTACAGCCAGTTAGTTAGAAGTACAAGTGATAACCTGGGAGTAAGGGGCCAGCCTTGCAAGATTAAACCATAACCTTGGGAGCCTGCACTAACTCCAGATACTGTCAGAATTGAATTATAGAACACCTGGCTGATTAGTAAATTGTTTTGTGTGGGGAAAACCCCACACATTTGGTATAAAAAATGTTGTGAGTTCAGCAAATGAATTTTTCTTTTTAGTAATCTGCATAATGAAAATTCTGGAAGGGCTCACCATCCCCAAACTCCTTCTCCTTCAGACAGTATAGATGCTTATATTTCCTTGAATATGCTGTGATTTCAACTCTATTCTCTTAGCAAAAGAGAAATTAGAGCCTACAACACTTCACTGTGAGAGATAGCTTCATCCAAAATGTTAACAACCTTGTTTTAAGATGAATCACCTTAACTATCAATACTTTGATTAGCCTGTATACAAGAGCCAATCTACCATAAGTAATTTTTTTCTTTCCCTCAATAGGCTTTTAGATGTGCTTTAGAAAATATTTTGGGAAATGGTTAGAGTTGAGAGTTACCATAAGAGATGGATGAAACCTGGCATTTTAAATTCAGGGACAATTGAAAATGAAAACAGATTGAACTTATATTAACTTCTAAAAGTAGACTAGGCAGAGTGAGTTTTTATAGCTTTCATATAAAGGGAATAACACATTGAGTTGTCATTCCTCAGACTTATTCACTCAGCTGTCCATGGCCCATTCATATGATTTGGCAATACATATTGAGCCATCTAAATTTTAATATACTTTAAAGTGTGACACTTAATATTTAGAGTAAAATAGCATATTTCATCCCACTTTAATAGTAAAAGGTTAAAACAAATATTTATCTTTTGCAATATGTAAAGGCCTTTACACAGTAGTGGTAATCGAAATACCAATATTTAGGCTCTTGGAACCAGTTCCTAAAAGATGGATCATTTAGAATAATCACCCTCTGATAGGAAACGGTAAACATATTTTGTTATGGTTTGACTTCAATAGTGTCCAGCACCATTTAGAAAAATCTCTTAATCTTACTTTCAGCCATGCATTAAAATATCCACAAAATGATTAAACTAAACTTCACAAATATTAGGTTAGCCAATTTTTAAACATTCACAAGTCTATTTACATTAATGATTGTTTTACCTAGCAAACAAATATCACCTAACTTTTCCTATCACTATCAGGGTAAAAATGTATATGACTGTTAAGAATTTTCCTAGAGAATTTTTTGTAGAAAATAAAATGCTCAAAAACATTTTACATAGCAAGAGAAAAAGCATAATATCATACACATAGTTTATTAGTGATTCCATGTGGGCTATTGTTCTTTTCAAATCTGAACTACTGAAACCTCATGTTTGCAATAGATCATGTATATTGAATAATAGTTTAAGCCCAAGCCCCAAGTGAAACTTTAAAAGACGACTTAAGAAAAAAAATTATTAATCCATATCCCCCCACCTTTAGATTTAGTTAGACTGATGGTAAATAATTCAAATGTCCTCAAGGGAGAAACCAAACAAATTTTTACAGAGACTTTTATTTTCAAGTTAAATAATACTAAGCCAGAAACATTTTTTTAGATTCCTCAAAACAAAACAACAAAACAAGACAAGAAACTGTTCCATTCTTCTTGAAGCCTGGGATCTTTTTTTTCCCTTAATTTTATTTTTCCACTTTTGATAGATGTAGTGACAAACATTTCCCTCCTAAATTCTCTAAAAGAAAATCAGCAGTACAAGAACAATGAATATGGTTATGGCACCTAATCAGGGAGATTAGGAGGAGTTGGTAAACGGGAGCCTTGTTACATAACTTATATAAAGGGGACACCTCTGATTTAAAAAAAATCCCAGTCTCTGAATTTTAAATGTTTGCAACTGTAGGACTCTCAGGGCTCTCTGCCTCCTGGACTCACCATAGAACTGTGCTCCCAAGCCCCAAGTGAAACTTTACCGCAAGCCCTGTAGGCTGGATGGGGCCAATGTGACTAGTTCTGCTCACTGACTGGTACAACAGATTTTAATTGTGGATATATGACTGGCTTTCCAAGACTTTTCTTTTTCTTTTCTCTCTGTGTAGCAACTGATAATATTTCCAGATAGTGGCTGCTTTATCAAAGCAGGTCCAGAGTATAGATAATTCAATTCAATTGTCTTCCCATGATATGTGTGCTACATGAATAAAAGATAAAATAGTGTTAAATTAAGCTGCTGAGGGGTGTGTGTGTTTGCTGTAAAAAATGTTATCCTAGCTGATAAGCCACTAAGTCACAAATACAAGACTATGTAGACCAACACAGACCTACACACCAATGTGGGCTAAAATTTACCCACGGACCATCAGCTTGCAGTTTAAATCATACTGAGTATGCTTAACAGGAGAGTGCACATGCTTTAGGTGCAATAAACAAAAACATCTTAGACTGCTACAGAGAGTATATGCTACTGGCATTAATGTGTGAAGAAGGAGGGCAAGGGATAAGAAGAAGAAGGTGAGGAAGGAGAGAAGCCAGGGGAGGAGGGAGAAGAAAAGAACAAGAAAAGCAGAATGAAATGAAGTGGACATAATAAAAAATTTATTAGGGTGGCCAGACCTGGTTAGTCTCCTAAAGCAGTCGAGTCTGTTCAGAAGCCCATATGAGCTATCTTACTTTCACAATGCCCTTTCTCAAATATCCCTAAAGCCTTTGTGAAGCCTTCTCTGTCCACTCATAGCCTGGGTGTCAAACCTTCCCGCCCTCCCTTCCTCCACTAATAAATGAATGGGTCTCAGTTCCCCTCTAGGAAAACCAGCCAGCTCTTTATAAGACCTTTGCATTGTTTAAAGTTATGTATTTATGGCTACAAATATAGTATCCCTCTTTAATATTTTCATCTTTAAAACAGTCTGTATGACTTTGTATGGTGATAGCTGGTAGCTAGAATTATCATGTATATAAATGTTAAATCACTGTGTTGTACACCTGAAACTAATGTAATACTGTGTGTCAACTACCCTTCAATAAAAAAAAAAAACAGTCTGTATGCATAAATTCTTAACTTGGAGAAATAGAAGTAAAAGGCTTAGTAGCTGACAGTACGGATTCTGGAATCAGACTAGCTGAACTCAGATGCTTACAGTGTACAGCCTGGGGAACATAATGATTCACTTACTTGCCTCCACTTTCTCATCTGCAAATTAAGGGTAATAACAGTGTCTACTCACTGGGTTCTCTTAAGTACTTAGAATAGTGCCTGACATATGGTAAGTGCTATATACATGTTTGTTAAATAAACAAGCAAATAAGTAAATATATATATGCTGAAATAATGGCTAGGAGTGGCTAGGCAAGAGGGTAGTGCAGTAACTTTCAACATCCTTCAAGTCCCAGGGCATACTACTAACCTGGCTGATATTTTGTGTATTCATTATTTTCAATAATAAGAGTCAGAGTTGTTGTTTCATCTAAGTAAATATTCTTATGTCAAACTTACACTATCGGTGGTAAGAACTGAATCACTGACAGTCATTTCCATTTTAGTACAACAGATAGGAAATAGTATTTAACAATAATACATAAAAAGAGAGAAAACTTTCTCAGAATATTAACAAAAACATCTCTTGCTACTGTCCGTACACTTGAAAAGCTTTAACCCAATCCTGTGAAAGCCGTGCCTCATTGCTTCAACTCCAGTGCAAAGGAAAAATGTGTCATTTCAATGAGTTTTGGCTCTTAACTTAGAAAATGACTTGGTCTTTTCAGTTTATCTCTTTTCATACAGTCAAGCATAAAATTTAAGAGATGCCTTTCATCAAAAGGCTGCTTCTCAAAGAATATCTTTCCTAGTGTGTTCTGTATTCACATGTTATGCCATAAAAGTCAAGTATGTGTTGACTCTTCTATACCATGAGTTCTATTTAAGACTTCCATTTGACAATCATCGACAAAAGAAATAGAAGCAGCTGCTTCATTGTCCTTCCCCCTTCCACAGCCCCCTTGGCGTTTTTTGTGGGCTTGTTTTTGTACTGTGACAACGGAATAATGGGTGGTTCACAAGTGTGTGTAATAAATCTTGTGTCTTTGAATCCTACCTTTGAGTTATCTCTTTTTCTGGCAGAGGATGAAGAGGTATATAAACAGAACTTAAAGGAATGTTTGATTTTTTCCAAAAGATGTAGAAAACAGAATCTGTTTGATTTTTCTAAGTTTAAGACTATCTGGGAGTTAATCTCCAGACACACTTTTACAAGTAATGAAGGAAACAATTCTGAGACAACCTGTGGAAACTGGGAATTACTCTCAAACCTTTAAAAAGGAAACCTCTGAAGCAACTTTGTCATTCAGCATATTACACTTAATGCCGATGTCTTCTGTATCCAACTGTGAATCTCACTGATCTCCTGGAATAAACAGTCTCATTATGAAAGTTGCTAATTTATATGTTTTGCTTTCATTTCCTCCAGACTTGATGTTACTGGCAAAGTCTAAGAGAATTGGTAGGCTTGAACTCCTATTTACCTTTCTTCAAAATACTGTATTTAAAACTGAAAAAAATCTTGTGGGATAACTAATTTTAATTCTATAGCACTACAATTATCTCTCTTTATGAAATAGATTTCCATTTGTTATCTGAAACCTTTACAAATGTCTTTAAACCATAAACTTCCCAGAGATAAAAAAAAATATGGTAAATAAATAAAACTATAAATACTTTATGGTGATAAACACTAAACTACTCAATACTAATATAATTGCTTATTTTGTATATTAGGAACACTGTATGAAACATAAAAAGCTAGAAGATTTTAAGTTTTTTTCCCTATACTTCTTCATTCTAATCTATATCAGACTACAAGGATCTTTAACACTACCAATAAAAACTCAAATGACAAACAAATTGAAATATTGTGTTACATTATTAAAGACTAATAACACGTTTGGAACTAGATGTTAGCTATATTTTTATATAATATTTCACATTTTATGTGTATACAAGCAAGAGCCTCTTCTACCTTAAATGCATTCACTCTTCCATCCAACATTTGACAGGGCATACCTGTTAATTCTTCCACCAAACTGTGAATGCATTCTTTTTAATGAGAGGAAAAGGAAGTCCCATGGGAGATACTGAAATATAAGCTATTTTACTTACAACAAAAGATGTTTAAAAAAGTGATTCCAGAACTATGTGTGGGAAAAGTTATGCAGGGGTTGAATTCCTATACCATTCCATTCCCCTTCCTTTTTAAAAGTCTAACTAGAAAAGTCAGGAGGAGGAGTACATTATAAGGTAGGAGAATAAAAGGTAGACTTAAACTTACAGGAAGCTTATAAAGCTATATGGACTTTCCTTTAGCTGCTTAAGCAATAGCCATTTACAGAGGTAAATGTTTCATTCTCCATTATATAAATTTGCAAAGAGAATCACCTACAGGGCTGCACAGAACACTAAAGCCGCAGTGTGAAGACCAGGCACACAGAGCCCTCCCAAGCCACAGAGTGAGTTCAAGTCTCACAGCCTTCGGAGATCAGCTTAAGTGGCTGTCTTTGCCAAGTCTGAGGCAAACAGCAAGAATAAGCATGAAAACCAGAAAGAACAAGCTAGCAGCTGGCATCTTAGCAGGTGTAAGAAAAGGCCATCAGAATAAGAGGAGGAGCACCAATATTGCATATCAAGTATGTAATAGTGTCTCTAGCTCTAAGCACGAAAGCAGTTGGGTCAGGTGAAACAGAGGCAGGGAATCTGAAACACATAAGATCTGAGGGTTCTTGGAATATTTGTAGTATACAGAATTCATGCATTCATTCAACATATTACTCAGTACCTACTATCATACAGTGTTCTGAGATGACAAAGATAAAACAGTTCTTTACCTCAAAGAGCTAACAATGAATTGAGCAAGTTAGGGTAGTAAAAAGGGACACTTGATATAGCCCAATAAAATCTATGATAAAAGAAAGTACAAGATGTTTTAGGAACCAAACCAATTCAAACTGAGATTACAGAAAATTCTTCCCAAAGGCTTGTCTTGAAACACATATTTTTTATATGTTTAATATAATACATGTTTATTTGTGTCCCTCACAAAGAACCATAGAATTTAGACCACAAAAGGGCCTAGAGACATGATAGTTTAGGTAGAGGAAATCGATGTGAAGACATGGAGCTAAGAATACCCACAGCTCATCTGGGGACCCATCTGAGGACCCATCTGGTGTGTCTGGACACAGAATGGAAAAAATCAAAAAAGCCTGAGAGATTGTTAGGGTCAAGTTATGAAAGGTTTGGTGCACTGAGCCCAGTACTTTGCATTCTATCTGCAGACTATGGAGGAAAATTTGAGAGATTTAGGCAGTGGAGTGGTGTGATTAGATTTGTGTTTTAGAACAACTGTTCTGGCAGCCTTGGGAAGAACATATAGAGGAGGAGGTGATGATCTACAGATTGGTAAGTTAAGAGGCTACTGCATGGAGAAGACCTGAGGCTTAATCAAAGCAGTGACTGTGAAAGTAGGAGAAGGGGATAGGTTCATGGGGTTTAGAAGACTGAATCAATAGGATTTGGTGATAGGCTGCATAAGGGAACGAATGAAGCTAGTATGGCTACTGGTTTTCTTATTGTGATGTGTCATGCACCCATTTAGAATATGTAGGAGGAGGAGTACATTATAAGGTAGGAGAATAAAAGGTTGACTTAAAGCTCCTTGTAGGGTATTCAAAAGGATCTGCTATTGAGCATTTGGATAGAGAGATATTGAATCCAGAGAAAAAGTACAAATTAGAGATATGCATTTGGGTGGTACTATAAGCATTGGATTTGAATGAAGACATGAAGGAGAATATGAATACAAGAACAGCAGAGGGTCTAAGATGGATCCAAGGAGAACAAGAGCATTTGAGCAGAGATGACTCTGTCTGGTGTGCCCAGATACAGATATATCACAAAGCCAGATCCAGGCTCAAAAGGGTATGAATGGGTTAAACATACAGTTCCCATATGACCCAGCAATTCCACTACTAGATATACTCAAAAGAAATGAAAACATATGCTCAGGTAAAAAATGCACATGAATGTTCATAGAGGCATTATTCAGAATAGACAGAAAATTAGAAAACCCAAATCTCTAAGAACTGATGAAAGGTTAACTAAAATGTGGTGTTTCCATACAAAGAAATATTGAGGAAATGATGTGCTATACATGCTACAATGTGGATGAACTTAAAAACATTATGCTAAGTGAAAGAAGCCAGCTACTTACTTTTGTATGATACCGTTTATGTGAAATGTCCAGAATAGGGAAATCTATAGAGATAGGAACTAGTTTCCTGGTTACCTAGGACTGGGGGGATGAAGCGCATGGGGGATGATGGCTGAAAGGTACAGGGTTTCTTTCCAGGGTAATGAAAGTGTTCTAGGATCGATTGTCATAATGGTTGCACAATTCTATGATTATACTAAAAGCCATTGACTCATACACTTTAATACACTTTAACTGAGTGAATTGGATGGCATGTGAATTATATCTCAATAAAGCTGTTTAAAAGATGGTTTGAAAGGGCACTTGAAAGCTAAGATAAATCCAAGTATAAAGGCTTAGAAGTCATTGAAGTCTTTCTGAAAGTCTATCTAAACAGTAATTTTCCATCTATTGCAACAGACAGTAGAAGACATCATGATAAGTAAATATTGGGGTAGAAGAACAAAGGAGTCTAATCAGCCTAATAAAGATCCCCCACCTGTTTGGTGAAAGCAAAGATTAAAGAGCAGGCAGGGAGAAAACATGGAGATGCATATAGGTAGTCAAGTAACATTTTCAATGTTCCTTGCAACAATTACATGTAGCAGTTCCATGTAACAATGGAATGTTCACATGACAATTCCACATGTAAAAATAAAATATTTGAAAGACAACCTTTGCATTTTTGTATATGTTAATTTATATGGAGAAAATCCACACTAGGAGACTACTGTTTAGGCTCCGCATTTCCTTCACTGCTGTAAGAGTTGCTGTAAGGAATGGAGAAATTGGGCATCTATTTACAAATAGGCCTACTTCACAAATTTCTCAAAATTTCTGAAAGAAAACTATAAAGCACCTAACAGACTAACACTCAAAAACAGTTTTCTCTCCTTTCTTTATTCCAGCAGAGCAGTTTCCTGTGCTCTTTCTGGTTGCTTCTCCTAAAAGGGCTTTGCTCTTTGTATCACTTAAAGGTGGAATCTCACAATTTAGTGTTCTGTAACTTATATGTGTGTTTTTATCTTCATAGCCAGGACCTAAGTGGCTTAACAGGACAAGATGCTTCTGTATGTTCCCTATGATGTCTAACATGTTTTGAGCAAGTAACAGAATTTTATTAAATACTTAATCATGGAACAAAACAAAATAATTTTTAAGGAATTACTAATGTCCCCAACTTATTTACTATGTATGATAAAAATAATTTACAAGTGCATTAAAATGCATTCTTGCTCTGCTCTTAACAAAAATTTGCTGAACACTTGCAGTGTGCAGAGATTCAGCTAAATTCCATAATACATTACCTAACTTTAGTCTCTTAAAGGTCCTAGAAGGTGCTTACTCTTACTATATTCATACTACAGATTAAAAAGAATAGAGGTTTTGTGTCTTTATGCGATTTTCTAATTTCACACGGATTTTCCCATGTTAAATGCAATAAATTTGTTAGGACACTTGTTCTAAAACAATTCTTTAAGGCACATCTCTGTGGTACTGCATTGTTATATAAGAAATACCCTTCAAAATCTAAATTCTACACTTGTTTATTTCCCTGTGAGAAAAATCACATGAACTGATCCACCAATAATATATAAAGTATGAATAATGATTATCTTTCCAGAATATAATCAGGTTGTAGAACAGAGGCAGTGAAATGCAAGTCTACTCTCCTCATTGAATTGGGCAAGGTGCTGTGGCTGTAATTCCAGTATCTCCTAGAAAGGACTTCTAAATTGCATCATGGTTTATAGAGGGGAACTTCCTGTACACATGCTTGCCTTTTTTTCTTAAGGCCAGGCTAATCCTGCTGATAGATTACAGAACATTATTGACTTTTGTTTTTACCGTGGACTTGACTAATATTTATTGAATGACTACTATATGACTGTATTAGGCAGGATTCTCCAGAGAAACAGAACCAATAGGAGATATGAATAGAAAGAGGTTTATTGTGCATAAATGACTCACAAAATCATGGAGGATGCAAAGTCCCACGATCTGCCATCTGCAAGCTGGAGACCCAGGAGAGCTGGTAGTGTGACTCTAGCCCGAGCCTGAAGGCATGAGAACCAGGGGAGCTGATGGTGTGAATCCCAGCTCAAAGATAGGAGAAGATCAATGTCCCAGCCCAGTAGGCAGGCAGGAAACTAAAAAGGGCTGAATCCCTCCTTCTTCTGCCCTTTTGTTCTATTCAGGCCCTGAATGGATTAGATGATGCTGATAAGGAAAAATTCTGAAATGTTCTAAATTAAGTGATAAAAGGGCTGGAGAATGAGGGAGAAAGACAAGGGAAGATAATCAGTCAATAGCCTTGGGACAGAGCTAACCAGAAACTCTGTGTTCCTGGATAAAGTCATTTCAGTAATCATCTAAGAAGGTCCCCAGAACTGGTGCATGCCGCTTGCGTGTAACCGGTGTCTGATGATCATCAGCCAGTCCATGAGCCTTCTCTATGGACCAACTACCTATTCCCAGACTTTCCTACCCTGCCTTCCTTACATGCAGCCAAGGTGAATTTAAAGCACTTTCTTTCCTTGAGATACTTCAGGATGTGCCTTGTTCCTTGAGTTTAGAAGGTAAGTTGTTTCTGTTAACTGGCCTTCCTGTCCCAGGACTCACTCATTTTTTTAGCTAGCATCCATAAAGCCTCAATAAACACTTTTATTTCAGAGATTTCTTTATCTCTAGAGTTTTTGATTTGTCAATGTCCACACACACTGGGGAGAGCAATTTACTTTGAGTCCACAGATTCAAATGCTAATCTCATCCAGAAATATCCTCACAGACACATCTAGAAATAATGTTTAATCTTGGCAGAGTTGACACATAAAATTAACCTCACAATGATAGTACCTTGGAGATACATCAGTACACAAGAAAATTAGTTTTCCTCCTAATGCTTATAATATAGCTTAAAAAAGATAATAGATGACCATTTAAGTTGTCACCTAAAATAGGACACTTTTGAGAATGAAAAAAGATTCTATTAATAATTAAGCTGATACAAAACACTCTGGGGGAAACTAGAATATGCATCATATATTTTATCTTTTACATAAGGAAACAGGTATAATAATTGTATTTAAAAGATAACAAGAGGAGAGAGCAATCCAAAAAAAACAGTATTTTTGTGTGTGGATCTTTTAAAACTTTGCCTCCCCACCACAGTTAAGCAGTTTTGGTAGGTCCCATAATCTCTCCTATCTTCTTTAATTCCCAGAGTAGTTCATTTCAGTAATTTGAATATCCTGTCCAATGTAGTAATCAAAACTTGATTTCCCTTAACAGTGGTTCTCAGCTGGGGGAGTGATGTGAAAGGGGAGGGTTTTTCTGCCCTCAGGGAATATTTGGCAATGTCTAGAGATGATTTTAGCTGTCACAATCATGGAGAGGGAATGCTACTGGCATCTGGCAAAGAGATGCCAGGGCTGAGGCTAAGCATTCTACAGGGCACAGGATTGCCCCCTCAACAGAGAACTATGTTTCCTAAAATTTCAAAAGTTCTGAGGTCAAGAAACCCTGCCTTCTGTAACTGCTCTTTCCTAGTTGGAGCTTACTTTAGACCTGGAAATCTGCAGACAACAGAGGAATGCTGATTCTTCCTCCTTCCTTAGCTTCATACCCCCAGCACTCACACCAATACGTTCTGATCCTCAGATTTCGGTGCAAGGAAAGAGGAATTAGCAATCAAAGGCTGTTAGAGTAACAATGTGAAATTTTCTCCTTTGGGTGTGGTGGACACACAGACACTGCAGGTGTTCATGTGGGTGTGATTTATTATAGACAACATGAGAACAGTTTTGCTTACATTTAGTAGCAACAAAGTCCTTGCTGGCCTTAGTGAGCTACATAAAGGGTTACTTGTAAGCAGAAGCCAGATTAAAGAATGAATAGGGGATAAAGCATAGAGACAGTAATTCTATAGATGCATTTTTCTAGATACTTAGCTCAAGACTGCAGAGGAGCAAGAAAGAGTGGCAGGAGGGGTGTTAAGAGGGGAGAGATTTAAGCAAGTGTAAATGGAAATGGGCAGAGAAACAGGGGTTAAGGAGACAGAGAGAGAATGGGAATTTTAATGAAGCCTGATCTTTGAACCAATAGGAACAAGAAGGGATGGTATTCAGACCCACGGATGTGTTGAGCTAGGGATTGTAGGTCTCCTTCATCACTTTTATATGACCTTGACCTGAACTGGTTTTGTTCTGTTGTATTTATACCTTCGAGTTAGGTATTTCCTGGACTTCAGTCAATGAGACAACTGCCTACATGATAACCTCAGAGGGAAGCAGCCTGAAATTTTTGTCAATAGAATAACTCCTTAGTGTTTTGAGGCTTTGCTTCCTGAAGGCTCCCTATTAAAATGTAAATAAGTTACCTGAAAAGTCATCATCTGCAAAGCCATTAGCATATTTGCAAGGATTAGTTTATGCCCTGGCCAGAACAAAATCATTGTAAGGGCATTGACTGTGTGTGCACACAGCTGCATGGTCCAGTTTTGTGGCAGAGGGTGATGTTAGAGAGTGAAAAAGGAAACAAGTTCTGGCGTAAGAAAAACTGTCAGAGAAGACTGTGTTGGAACAGTACAACGACAGTGAGATCTGGGGAAAGGGGACAGAAAAGCACCTCAGAGGCAACTGCCATACCAAACCCAATCTCCGAGCCCTTACCATTTTGCCCCAGATGGCTCTCACGTCATCTACAACCCTGCACAGGAGAAGGAAAAGCAAGTCCTGACACCCATTAGATTCTGTGACCGCACATCATATTCCCTGGCAGGCAATACTGGCTCAGGGTGTGACTGGTTCTTCCAGAAGCCATCAAGATTTTCCATTTACCATCAGTGTTTGATTGGCCGTCTCAGCAGAGACCATAATCTATCACCAAGACCCCAGCCCTGCTTGGGACCTTTGTTACTCAGACATTTAAACCTTGAGACCAAAATATTTCCACCATATTTCATACCCCAACCCCTGCCATCAGGCTTCTGTATCAAAACCTCTCCTCTCTATTTCTTACTGTGCATTAGCTGCCTGCAATTGTCCAGATATGGACTTCTTTATAATACAGATTTCTAAACCAATTCATTTCTCGTATTTTGGATCCAATAAAATGTATGGCACCAAGTGTCTTAACTCAGACAGCTGTATCAAAATACCATAGACTTAAATGTTTAAACAACAGAAATTTATTTTCTTACAGTTCTGGAGGCTGGGAAGTCCAGTCAAGGTGCCAACTAATTTGGTTTCTGGTGATAGCTCTCTTTCTGACTTCCAGAACAGCCCTTCCTCCCTGTGTCCTCACATGGACTGTTTTCAGGACATGTGGAAAGAGAAATCTCTCTCTCTTCCTGCATATAAGGCCACCAATCTTGTCAGATTAGGGCCCCACCTTATGACCTCACTTAACATTAATTACCTCCTAAAATACAATCACATGGAGGGTTAGGGCTTCAACATATGAAAATGGGGCATGTTTCCCCACACGATTTAGTCCACAGCACCAGGCAAGTCTGCATTTTCAGCCAGCATCCTAAGTGAGTCCAAGGCAGTTAATCCAAGAATGTGGCTTTGAGAGGCCTTGCTTTACAACATTCCTATGTATCCTTCCTAAAAAGTAATGCAAACTAAATGGCAACTGATTTCAATTCTAAAATATAAAATACACTACCAAATACACAACTGCAATTGCATGTTAGTGATGCTGAGAATATCACACATCACCTAAGTACAAGTCCTCAGATAGATGAGGAAACTGAAGCTTATGACACTAAGTAACAGAAAAAACAAGTTTTCCTCCAGTAGGATATTTAGATAACCTTTGAGGAGCACTGATATGTGGAAACATCTTTAAAAAGATATTAAATAAGACAAACATACTTCCAAACATTTACTTAAAAGAAACATTACAGTAACAGAAACCCTTGCTAATTAAATGCAAATAGTTGGTTAACGTGTAGTGCAATTATCTGTTACTCAAAGAATTACATATGGAATACTGTATGCATCATTTGCTTGTTGAGGGAAAACAAATTCTCTTAAATCCACAGTCAAATTATCCAACACAAATGCTCCAAATCTTTTGCCAATAGGCCACATGACAGCTGATGTACTTCTGTGCACACCACACAACCATCCACTTAGTTACTCTGCACCATGTGCTTGAGCATTATCAGAAGTGTTCGTGTCATCCAATTACCAATGTCATCATCTGTTTTCTTCCTCTCTCAGAATGTATTACCAATCAAATAATTTAACACATGAATGGATCATATGTTAATTTTTCAGAAAAGACTGAATGGTATCTTGGTAGCCTTCAAAACTGAGGAGCAAATTGCAGGTTGGAGTGCTGCTTGCAACTGAGTAAGTCAGCAGTGACCGGATCAAGCGAGTAATAAAAGTATTTCTAGGCACTTAGCTAGCCTCCGTAATGTGAAATCTCAAAGCTTCTAGGAAGAAGTATATTTCTATGCAAAGAAAATGTGTGTTGACAAATTTTTTTGAAATGCCCATTAGTTTAAACTGGGCCAGAGATAATATTCTTGATCTGCCCCATAGGGGAAAAAAACTCTTTATGATTTTGAGGATTCTTGGAGTAAAAAGGAAACTTAGCTGAAGAGTGCCAAGAATGGAGAGAAGACCATCTAAATAAAACAATGTATAATTAGCCATGAGAGCATGTTTCTTAAAATGTAACACCTGAACCATCTTTATTAGAAATAACTGGGGATGTCTTTCAAAAATACAGATTCTAGACCCAAATGCTTTTACTGAACTCCAAAGTCTCTGGGTTCAGGACCTGGACTGAGCATTTTCTAACGAGCCCTCCAACTGATTCTTGTATACACAAGAGCTTTACTGAATTGAGAAGGGAAATGAAAGCAATATATGTTATCCTTTTTCTCCATCATGTCCTCCATAATTCTGCAGCCCAAGAACACCTGAGACAAGTCAATGAAGTGCATAAATTTCAAATTTTTTTTAACTTAGATCGTTTGCCTTGCACACCACTCAGATCCTACGTCTCTTTTCTCACGAGCCCCAGATGGCTCTTAGACACCATGGGGATCTTTTAAACCATCAAATGATTCTCAAAGTCAGATCCTTGACCATTATCAGGCCCTCCAAATGGGTTGAAAATCGACACAGGGAGCTTGTCCTCAAAGGAGAAGACAGTCTGTCTGTTTCTCTGGTCTCCTTCTCTCCCCTCTCTCATTTCACCAAGTTTCACTTGTCTGTGTGGCTTAGTTGCCTTTCAACATTCAGTACCTGGTGACATTAGGAAGCTTCTACATATTTCTCTGCACACACATATCTAACTTTCTCAAAATGCCCATTTTTTCACATTTTATGGCTCTGAGATGAGGGTGCATCTTACAAATATTTGGCCTTTTCAAACAACAGTGAATTGCTCTATCACTACTTCCCTAATCCTTCCCCCTGTGAGACTAGAACTAGTTATTTTTCCCCTCCTTCCCTTTCCAAACCACTTTTGAGAGCCCGAAACCGTAAACTTGAGAGTTTTATGACACATAAACACACTGTGGCACCAGCAGACCTCTTTGCACCGTTGCTTGGTTCTTGTACCTGTCAGCTGAGGTAGTGTAACTATTACAGACTGTTTTAAGTTGGGGAACACAGAGTCAAGAAGCTCACCTGGCTCCCAGAAGCCCTTTAAAGCACCCTGTCAATACATATAAAATAAGATGATAACAAAGCTTTAGTTTACTTGGTATATTTTTCTTTCTCAGTGATACCTAAAATAAGGCATGTTCTATACTTACTATCAAGTTAGTTCTGATAAAATACAGGGGACAGCAGCAAACTTTATAAATGAAAGTTGAATCAGTGGGTTAGGAGAAGCAAGGAATCTTTTGGCCCCTTTATATGGGTTTTGGCACACACAAAAAAGTTTAGGATTGATTGTTAAATTACAATTTTTCCTTTTCTCTGTTCTGTATGGTATAAAGGCTCCCACAGAAGCTGTTGCCACTTCTCGCCTAGAGCCGGGTCTTGATCTCACTTCCAGGGTATTGTCTCCACATTTGTTCATCAAGTCATTCACTTCTGTGTCTGTCAATGCAGCCCTCCCCAAACAGGAAAGGGAATCTCCTGTTTGCACCAATTCCACTATTTCTCCAAAGCCTGATGTTCTTGATGTTGCCTTTTCTCAGTTATCTCTCTTGATAAACTGGACAGCTCTCTTCAGAGTTACACTGGAGGATGTTTTGAGGGGTACCATCTAGTCACACCAAAATAACTGTCAACTCTGAAAACTGATATGCTTTTCAAGATAAAGGTCAGGCATCTATTTTAGCCCAGGATGAACTCTTTGCCTATTTGAAAATTGCCATCCTGAGTGCTTTTTATTTGTCCTCTTAGAAGATCCCTGATGTCCACAGGCCGATACTTCCTTAAACAAGTATCCCAGAGCTAGACAAGAAGATGGGTGTTACTCACTGTTTGCCATATTGTTCAAAGTTAGTTATTTACCTCTCTCTTGTCTCCTCTAGGCTATAAGCTCCTGAAGAAATAGTTGTTGTCACTCATTCATAACTTTTTAATTGTTATGAGTAGATGTAAAGCCTTAGTGCCAGGTAACTCTGAATTTTGTCTAGAACATATTATGAATGGTTATAATTAAGGATCACTAAAGCCAAAAATATTAGAGACAGAAGTGATATTAAAGATTGTTTAGCCCATAATCTTATACAGATTGGGGGAGTACATTCCAGAAGTTAAGACAACCTTCTCATGATCACACAGCTAATAAGTAACAGAACCATGAAGACTCAGACTGGGTCTACTGATGAGAGCATGCAGATATTTTCACTACAAAACACTATGATCTGCGACATGATCATTCCTAGTTTTAATACGATTCATCTATAAATGAGGGTATTGAATCAATACTTGCGTCAACTCCCTCATCCTGCTGTAATAATGGACCAAGAGCAGAAAGAGCCAAAATATTTTCACTCAAACCATCAGAAGCAAATAATGAGAATAACTCTTTACAGACCTTGTATTTTTACATCATTGCTATAACAAAGCAAATACATGATTATTTTAAAAGTATGTTTCGGTCCAAGCAGGAAACAGAGAGGACACACAAAACTAGAGTGAGACTTAACCTCATTGGCCCCATGTCTCTTAAGTCAAGGGCTATAGTTACTAACTCCAGCATTTCCAAGCAGACGGAAACTGCCAAGGAATGAGACGTTTATACCCAGGTAGCATACATTTTTACAGATCGTTGTCAGTTTTTCAATAGGACATGGAGGCAGTAATTCTGGAATGCTGACACTAAACACTAGCTTTTGCAATAAATGTTTACAGATCCCAATATCCACTTCTAAATATTGCCATCATTTTATTACAATTGCAAATAGTAAAACTACAAGTAGTTGTGACCACCATTTTCAATCATTGAACAATTTAGGAAAAAAAAAACTCTACTGTATATAAAAAACTTTCTTCCTGAGGTTTCATATAGCAAAGAATTAAAATAAAAAGTGCTGATGTTACCTATTCTGTAACTGCCTGTTATTCATATAGTAGAAAACCTTCAAAATGTACCTCTGCTGTCTCTGCCCCATATTCACCTGCTTCCTCTTCAAAGAACCAGTCGAATTTATCTGACAGTAAGCCTTGATTTGGGGAGGTGAAGGTCAGAAGACAGAACATTACGGGGTTAGTACTAAGTCCCAGACACTGATTTCTTTGCAAAATAAAATGTGCAAAGGGATATCAGGATCATTCATTTCAGCTTCATTACTGGTAATTGATCCCACTGCCCAGAGGAAACCAGTCTATTTGTTTTTCATGAGCTAGACTAGACAGAGGTCACTATTCACAACTCTTCTCTATAATGAAGTAATTATCAAAAGAATAGGCACTTAATGAAAAGCATGGTCAAGGAAACATGCTTGTCCTCACTCTTTTGAACTTTCAAACTGTTCAGAGATATGGGACTCAGATAATTTTCTCTGCTAATACTTGTTAAACAAAACTTGGTTTTTACCTCCACCATAAATTTTGCTCCAAAAATTGACCATAAAATTGTTGATCTCCCTCTTCCCAATACAACAGATGCCCACACAAAACATTAAAAGAAGTGTCCACCCCCTCAAAAATGTTCTAAGAAAGCCTCATCCTAATTGGTTTGCCTGCCTTGCAAAGAAAATGCCAGCACACATATAAACAGACTGACAGGTTGTCTGATTCCGCTGTGACTCTTACAAGTCCCTGTGTTCCCTAAGCTTCCAGAACGTCCTCGGGCAATGCTCATTAGCAAAACACAGCTGATACCTCTCCAAAGGTAATTGGGGGGGTGGGTGTCGGGTGAGAAGATGAGTGAATCTCCTTTCTCTCCCTGGAAACAAGTCCAAAGACTATCAAATCTTGTATATATACTTCAACTCTAAAATTTCCAGAATCACTAAAAAAAACAAAAACAAAAACAATTTTTTTCCACTGAAAACAGGTTGGTAACCTGGTTCCATACCCCTTCAGCTGAAGTTTCAGCTCTCATTTCCTGCTTTGAGCCACATGAAAGATAAGCACCAACAGATACTGGCACTATCCAGGCACTGACTAGATATTAACCACAGTCAGGGATGACCTTTCTGACAGATTTTAATATACTGACTTCTTACAGACTTTACACAGTCTTAATATACTATCTATTACCCTATCCCCAAAAGGTGGTGATTCATTTAGTTACAACCACTTTAAAATGAATCCAGTATATATTGCAATATGTTCAGAAGTGGCTTATGGCACCAGGGAGTATATAATTATTCCCTCCCAGCTATTCAGTTTTGCTGACAGCAGATAATAATTGTGTAGACTTACACCCTACATAACCCTAGGGGGCCTTCAAAGCAACAAATTTTGAAAAAAAATTTTTAATGAAAAATTTTCTGAAAATGGCAGCAGCCATATCCCAGAGTGTAACACTTAAAATACAAGTTAGTTTTGTCAGAAGAGATGTGGAATTGGGGAAGAGAAAAAGAAAAATGTACATATTCTCATTCACACACACACACACACACACACACACACACATATATGTATATACATATATAAATCTGAGAGTAAAAGGATAATTTTACATATGGCGATTCTCTGAATTTTATGTTAATTTCTGAAAATGTTATTCTTTTTGTAGGAATACACTAAAGATCATAAAATTTCAACTAGGAGGGAGATGGTATGTACTAGATTGTTATTTACTTAGTTCACCTCTTCCCCCTCCTCCCTCCCACACTGTGACTTCCAGGGGTACACACAAGTCCACAGAAATGTCAAGAAGCAGGCTAGAATCCTGTGCCACACATCCCCAGAGATGAGCAGCAGCTTCATCACTCATGACTGTGACTCCTCACTCTGGCTCTCCCTGCTGGAAAGCTTTGATAGCCCTTAACTCTTATATGCCCTAGTTTCACATTTTGGGAAGAAGTTTCCCCATTTCAGTTGACCAAAAATAATAGGAAGTAATGACCTAAACATGACATAAAGATCACTGGGACAAGTCATCTGCAAGCATTGGCCTAAGAGACTGCTCCTGGCCCCTGAAGATGTTGCTGTAGAGGAAAAGAGGAGTAGGTTTCTTCTGTACTTGAAAAACAATCATAACAAACCAATAAAGATGAATAAAATGTGGCATGGAAAAGAGGGATTCAGTCTATAAGCTCCCTGTTCAGTAAGACAATTAGTGCTGACAAGGTTCAAACTCTCCTCTATTTATCATCAGTCGTATGCATCTTTATACACATTGGTGCCACTACAACCGCCACTAGGTCTGTGCCTTGGAAAGTACTGGTTAATAGCAGTTTCTACCTTCTGTGGCACTACCTCTGATAACCAAGTAGGATGTCCCAGAACAGAAAGACCTCAAGGCACAGCCACCATCTGGGTCCACTTCTCAGCAGCCCAGGTAAGAACACTGTAATGCCACTGAGGGAGAAGTAAAGTTGGTGGAAATACTTCATGTATTAGAGAAATGACTTAGAGCTATGCTGACTATCACTGGCCCAGATATAATTAGCTTATTTTATTATTTGTAAGTTCCTTTATTTTCTCTGGATCTGCAGGGTCTCAATAACTACTTCCTCTTTTTATTTCATGGCTCTTGTTATCATTATTTTGATATTTCTGTGCTTAGGTGTCTTTTAGAAGGAGGTCAGGCATATCATAAAGCAACTTAAGTCATCAGCCAGAGTTAAAGAATCTCAGAAACATAAAATAAATAGGTGAAATCAAATAAACCTACTCCACATGTACTTAGAGGAAAATAAGTACAACGTATAGCTTTATGCCACCTAGTGAACAAACAAAACATGAAATATGACATCTAGTCAGTATTCATTATATAATAATCCAGGAGTACTACTGCATCAATACTATTACTCAGCATACTTTAAGATAAATTCATCATGTATATTTTTATATAAAGATGACCAAAAATGAAGAATGGGAGAGGTATTTTTCAAGCCTACTAATAAAGCTGTAGAAACCTTCTTCATATGAACATATCTTAATCTCTCAGTAAAGTCAAAAACACAATGTCAAGGCATATAATAAAACCTTACCCATGAGGTCCTAATATATGGTTGCCTGGGGGTCTGACTGTACCCAGGCTTGAGAATCCAGAAGAATGGATATTTGGCACCTCTGCATTCACAATCAGGAATAACCCGGATGTGGTACATTCTGCCTACAGGGAAGTGTCTTTAAAGGAAAGCTACCAGGCCTCCTAAAGTGAGGACAAGCTTGCTAGCAAGATCTCTCCATGGATATTTGCCAGGTGGAGAAATCCAAGATCAGGAGGCCAGAAGGACAGGAAGGACTGTCAAGGTCAAGAAATAACCAACTGGAAAGGGTTCAGACAAGCAAGGGTTGATACTAAGAAGCAAGCAAATGCATCAGAGTAAAAATAGAAGAAGGAGACAGATTCCAGAGAGAGGACACAAATGATAATCAGTCCCTAAGAACATTATTTTATTTTGGCTCCACAGAACCTCTCTGGACCGGCAATTAAACATAGCAAAATGACATCTAGATTTTTTCAGTAAAAATCTGAAGAGCAGACAATTTGAGACTAAAGTCACAGGCAGTGAAACACACACGTATTCTGTATTCAAACAACACTCTTTTTTCAATAGAAACCAGATATACAAGGGACAAAGATGATATTTTCTTTTGAAAATTAGAGTATGGTTTGCATTCTTAGTCAGAAAATAGGAGACTACCCAGAAGGCATTTGGACAGTTGTCATGGTGTTCAAAATCAGTGTCACAGAACTCCTGCAGCAGTTTCCTAACCTGACTTCTCAGAGGTTGTTCAGAGTCATGAAGGAGAGTGGTCTCCGTGAGACTGGCAGAGAGGATGAGTGGAACCCCATGTGCCCTGAGGAAGCAGCACCTTCTTCTAATTATTACAAATGCTTTACAAGGCCTGGCAGAGCTCTGGGAGCCATAGCCCAGGCAAAGACCGGGGTTTGGCAGGAAGAGAGCAATTGATCCAACAGGAATAGATAAGCTGCAGGAGATAAGTTTCCTGAAGAGCCAGCAGTAGCTGCAGAGCTGCATAATCCATGATGTGGGAAAAAAGCCAAATTAGTGGGTATCATGATTTGGTGTGTTCTCATATGAAAACAGAAACTATAAGCAAGGGGGAACTATTATAAGCCACTGGAGATTGAGCTGTCACAATGAGTGCTGTACAGGAATATGAAAATTTCAGCACTGATTATTCATATTACATGAGATATATTATACTCATGATTAGTAGCAAATTACAGTCGCCACTTAACAATACCTGTTTTACTTGTAACCTACAATAGCAACTCTTAACAGCAATTGTGATAATATGCTCATAACAATTCAGAACATTCAAATCTGGAGGAGATAAAGAAATGAAAAATATAGTTTATAGAGTGTCTGAATAGGCACAGGTGTGATAACTGAAAGTGAACTCTATCTGGAAAAAGAATAGTTGATAACCACTGGGGATGTCCAGGATAGTTCAGAAATGTGTAACAGATTCCTCAAAAGCTCCACTCATTAATAAATATACCACATCATTGCTCAGAACCTGCGGGATGCCATTGATGAAACTGATAATTAAATTAAAATATTTAGGATATTGACAAAGATAAGAAGCCCATTCGTTTTCAAAGATTAAGCAGAGAAACATTTAGGAAAAAGGACTTAGAAGCAATCAGATCTTAGTTAAAATCCCACCTCTGCCTTTTAGCATGTTGCTTTGGATAAGTCACTGAACCTTTTACTATATTAAGTTAAAAAGAAACTAACTGTGGAAATATTGAATGCTCCTTTACATTTTTTAAGATTATTGAGAAGTCCAAAGAGTTTCTATGTGGTTATATCTATCAGTATTCACCATATTAGAAATTTAAACTGAGAATTAAAAAATACATTTAGTCATTAATTTAAATATAAAATAGTAAACTCATCACATGTAACATATTTTAATGAATAATAACTATATTGCCCCCCAAATAATAAGAATATCATGTTTTATATTTTTGTAAATATCTTTAATGTTTTGACTTAATTAAAATTAGTTGGATTCATACATCTGATTCTGTGTTCAATCTATCACAACAGGTTGTTTTGGTTGAAGTATATAACGAAAATCTTGCTACCCATAGATATGTTGTTGATATGTTTCAAAAAACTTTTAAGATAATTATGGATATTCTTCTCTACATCAAAGTTGTATGGATTCAGCTACATCAAAAATTGACAAGTGGTGATTTCTTTAAGCTTAGTTGAAATGTGCTCTCTGAAACCATATTAATTAGTTTTGTATAGTTTCTACGTTGCCGCCCATTGGTCTACCTTGCATTTGCAATAGATCCTTTACCAACATGGCAGAAGTGCTTTTTGCAAACATCCCATTTTATCACATAAAATATTTTTAAAAATCATGATTTAATCCAATCACTGATTTTTACAGTTTCATCAGAGACACACTTACGTGAAATTGGCAACCTTTTTTAACAGTGGATGTGTAATGTCAATAAAGAATACAATGATTATGAGTATAGTTCAGTTCCACAGTCATATTTGTGCTTTGGGGCATTTTACCCATCATTGCTTTGTACAATCAGTGAAACTGTACCACAGTGAAAATAGCCAATATTAAGACTTTACCTTTAGTATTCTTATGAAAATAATTTGACTTCACAGAATGCCAGAAAATGTCTTAGGGACACCCAGGGTCCACTGACCACCTTAAAGAACTGCCACTTGTTACTTCAGAAAAACCAAAGTATGGAACAGATATGGGGAGAAAAAGTCTGGGCACCTATTCTATGCTACATATTATATACTTTCTTTAAAAAGGAATGTTATTACTCCTACCTTCAAAGAACTTAGAGTCAAGATGTGCTGAAGAAACAGAGATAATTTCAAAATGATGATGGTTGCACACCACATTCAGATAAGTATTGACAGAGATAAGGGGTTCGCCTCTCAAGGGCCAAACACATAAAAATGGAGTTTACCTTTAAAATATTTTAAGTAATTTATCAATATAAATAACACATGTTTTTTATATAAACTAAAAAATACTTTTTAAAACCACAAAGTAAACATAATCAGCAAAACCCCACTCAGATTTAACTACAGCTAGTTAGATAGTAGGTTGACATATTTTATTTTTGTCCCTTTCTATAAATATACATAATTCTTTATTTATAAATTTGTGATTATCTTATATTTATATGCAGCTTTATATCGTTTTTAGCTTAATGTTGCATTTTAAAGATTTTCCACACAACTTTAACAGACTCACGACTTCTACTGATATCATGGCATGCTATCAGATGGATAAATCATAATTCACGTAAATTATCTTCTATACTGGGTTTTTTACATTATTCGGTGTTCTTATAATTCAATATAAACACAGATCTGTTCTTCTATGTCAGCTTATGTCCCTCAGGATTGTTTCCTGAAGTGAAATCACTGGGTAGAGGGTAAGATGAGTTTCTAGGTTCTTACCACATAGAGCCAAATTTATTTCAAGGAGCATTATGCTGGTCCAATTTAAGACACGGATCAAATACATGGCTCCCTTCCCTCCCTCACAGTTTCTATGGAAAAGACAGACACGATATTTTTGAAATAAGCCATAATATTTTTAAAAATGGAAGATAGGTTATCAATATACTCCATATTTGAAGAATTCCCAAAACATAAAAATCAGATGTAATCTAATTACAGAATAATACAGACCAGAGAAGACCACAGCGTGAGACACCAGTGCTTAGCAAGATCCTCCCCAAGGGAGCTCTGTAGAAGATCAAGTTCAAAGTCAGTGCACACAATGACAGAAAGGGAGCCAGGGTACATCATGTGAACAGATTAATTAAAGCACTGTACTTAGAATGGCTGGACCAGATCACCATTCTTTTGCAGATAGAGGCTAGTAAATAACTTTTTCCCTCAAGATTAAGCCCAGAGAACTCTTCTTCTAATAAAATGGGTAATCTTGAGCAGAGGGTTCCACATATGGGTTTGAAGCCTGAGAGAAAGAACAGGATTGAAGGTAATGTCAAGCCTCTATAATACATGACAAGAAAGAATACACTGTTTGACTCAGAAATAAAATTCATTAAAATTCTCCACTCCCAAAGTCAAGTCCTTACTTGCCAGTGAAGAGTATTATGGGACAGTATACTCTCTACAAAACCACACCACTGTGCAGTCCCTCCTTCAAAATACATGCACTCTTGAGTTTGAAATTAGATCTCACATTCAAGGGATGTTGAGAATACAGACCTACAAAATTACATGATAATCCAAAGTAAGGCAGCTCTACATATGAAACTAGTCCTTTATTCATAAATCTACAGCCAAATAAGAATCACTAGGCATCAAATAGGTATTAAAAGCATTAAAATAAGGAATAAAAATAAAATACATTAACAAACCTGGGAGAAAACAGAAATAAATAAGGGGAAAAAGTAGTCCTTCAAAAATATTTATCTTAGTATCTTTTTATTTATCTTTTGTCCTCAGAGAGAGCAAAGAGGATATTATATACAGATATCAAGTATATATCTTGATATAACTTGTATATACAGATATCAAGTATATATCTTGATAATTTCTATCACTTGGGAGCAATTCAAGGACAAAAAAGGGAAGACTTGGAAATTCTTTAACAAAGCTAATTAATTATGGGCTAAATCAGTGGCTTTTAAGCTTTCTAGATCAATAAATACATTCAAAGTTATGTATTTTTGTGTATGTTTATTATATGTATAAAGGTCACTAAGTAACTCCCCATACAGATACTATGATAATTCTATTGATTTTTTTAAAGGACTTATGACCCATTGATATGTTGGGACCCAGAGTTTGAAAACAGCTGGCTTAATGGCAGAATAAAGCAACTGAAAGTCAACAGGATGGTCTATAGGATAGAAGTAAGTCTCACAGAATGAAAGTGAAACAACAAAGAAAAGGATAAAAAGAAGAAAAAGTCACAGATGACAAATCCAAGAGGTGCAACATCCATGTCAGAAAGAAATTCTCAGGGAAGAAGTGAAAGGAATAAAGGAAACAATAGAAGAAAATAGAATGAAAAGATGTGTTTTAACAGGGAATGGCTCAAGTAGAGCTGAGCAAGATTAATAAAATTTTTTAAATACCTTCAGACTTTTTGGTGATTTCAGGATTCCAAGGATAAAGAAAGGTCTCCAAAAGCTTCCAGACAGAATAAACCAATTACAAACAAAGCAATAAGACCAATATGCATGCCTGATATCACATCCCTCATTACCATGTTTCTCTTCAGCAATTCTGAATGCAAGAACACAAAAAAGCAAGATATTTCAAATCTTTAAGGAAAATAGCATTAAATTCAAAACTTCATACCCTGCCAAACTAGAGGAAGGGGAAAATGAAAATCATCTTTACAAATGCAAGTAAAGTTTTTCACTCAAAACAGTATTATGAAAAAAATACTGGGCCAGATTGTCCATCAAAACAAAAAGAACTCCAAGAATAGTGATGACAAGGGGAACAAGAAACAGGCAGCTAAAGGAAAAAAGAAAAAAACACTAAAAGGTAAAATGTGAAATAACTGAAAAAGAATCAATGACAACTTGATGCCTGAAAGAGTATCCTTTGAGCAACAAAGTTTTGGAGACAAAGAATGTAACTTCTTTTCCTATGGAGACAATTACACTTAAGATTTTATGATGACATTGTACACATAAAAGAAAATGAGAATATTAATATATATAAATATGAGAATATTAACATATATACACATATGCAGAATGTATGCAGAATCATAACATTTTTCAGTGTTTGCTGGTTTTTAATTTTTAGAAAAAACCCACAGGCAAAGCACAAAATATATATATTTATAGAATATAACTTAAATATTATAAAACTTGACAATATAATAAAAAAACAGTAAATTTTACAAAATGGAGGATGAGAGATGGAAGATAATGAACACTACTAACTCATTTTCTTCAGATTGTGAAAAATAAGTTTTATATACATATGACATACATCAAGAAACCTAGAAGAACTAAAAATTTTAAGAACTTACAAGGACTGGTAGCAACGTTAGGAATTTAAAAGTCCTCATTTTTCATAAGGGAAGTTGACAAATACTATCTAAAGTTGATAAGCAATGATATGAAGGTTTTAAGATTCTAAAAGTTACCACCAAAAAAGCTAAATATAAAAATATTGATAACAGTGATTATCTCTAGTGAGTAGAATTGAAGAATTTTATCTTTCATCTTTTCCCTTCTGTATTGTTTGGATTTCTCTTACCATATGTAAGCCTGTTTGTGTATATACACACAAATATGCATTTTTTTAAAAAAGTAAAGTTCTTACCATTTTACCCTATCCTTCTTGGAAACTGTTAATAAATATTTTTTCTCAATTGACATGAAAAATATAATATTTTCATTTAAATAGTTTTAAAGATCTGTAATTGCCTTTTGAATTTCATTTGTGTCTGTTTATGCCAAAAATCCTAAAAGCCCTCTAGATGTCTCTGATCCAAGAGGAGCAGTGAGTGCAATAACCACAGCCATCTTATTTTTACTGATTTATAAGAATTCTTATATAATAAGACAAACTTCTGCATATTTGTTACAGAACAAATTCCTTGATTCTTTGTTTTAATGTTATTTCTAGGGTACTTTTTGACATTAAAAAAGATTTTCTTTTTATGTATATTTGGCTTTTTGTTTTATGTGTAAATTTTCACATGCCCTGAACTGTCACACATTAGATATTGATAGCCTTAAAATACCCTTATGCATGAGCCTGCATTTTATATGTTGTGATGAAGGGTGATTCTGAACCATTTCATAGATCTGGGATAAAACTTCAGGCACCTGAAAAGGCACCTAGAGGGCAACAGCAGGACAGGGTGACATTACAGGTGGACATAATTTCATCTGTACAACCCCTTTATCTCAGACAAACTTAACGTAAGGGGAGTGGTATAGTCTCCCACAGAGCCTCTGGCATCTGGGGTCTTCCAGTTGGCTTCCTCAAGCATGACCACTGACTACATCCAGGCGGCTCACCTTCCATATACCTCTCCTCATGTCCTTTTTCCCTTCATTTTGGCTAGGGCACCATGAGGTGCGATGCAATGATGACCAGAAAGGACGCAACAGGACAAGAGCCCTCGACTACGGGGTATGGAAAATGCTGGAAGAAGAAGGGGTTAAGGAGCTCACAAACCACCCCAGTGCCTCAGCCTAATATGTAGAAAGCCAACTTTCCCTCTCAATCTGCTGCAGGCACCTAGCAGATCCTGTAGAGAGATGAGAGGTCAATGATGGACAGGAAGAGATTTTTTCTGACTTGCTCAATCCTAGAGGAAAATGAGAATGACTAGGGGACATAAAGGCAGCTGCCAAATCCAAGACTTGGAAAAAATCCTAAAAGCCCTCTAGACGTCTCTGATCCAAGAGGAGCAGTGAGTGCTATAACCATATTAGGAGTTTTATTATTTTTAAAAACTTTTTAAAAGTACACACACCTCTCAAAATAAGTGAGCCAGCAGGTCTACTTTGAGGCATTTAAATTTCAAGTTTATTTTTGATGAGTATAATCTACTAACCCAGGGAAGATCTTAGCACATCTCATAGAATTTCCTAAACCTGGAATATAAGTTAAATATTCACATACATGTTCTTCCTAGATTTATTTAAAGTCTTTAATTTATTTATCTATTTCTTTTAAATTTTTCTATTTAATCCAGGTGGAATCAATTTTTCTATACTTTATGTGAATGTTATCAATTAACTTTTCTTCATATAGATAATATTTGCAATGCACCATTTGTTGAAAAATGTGTATCCTTCCTGTTCTATTGTGGTTAACCAGAGTTCCAATTTTTGGGTGTATTTATGGGAATAACCCTTTATTAGTAATGTAAGTGCTTAAAGGCTCTATTAATAGGACACATACACACACACCTTCCTAGGATCAAGGTATCTGAGAAGCCAAATAATATACAGAATTTTGTTGGGTAGAGATGGAATCAGAATGAAAGATGATAAATATTTGAGGCTACTTTATCTAAGTCTTGGTGAAAGATGATAAAATAACCTTATATCACAACAGACCTTCATAGTAAGTGGAACGATTTTATCTCAGAGCCAATGTCTGTGTCCCTTGGATAGAATTGGATGCCCATTACAGTTTTTGTGTCTTGATAAATTTCCTTAATTTGAGATGTCAACACTATTATCACCATATTCTATGAGAACTTTGTATACTCTGTTAATTTCATAGATCTGATAATATCTACTTAGGATCACTTTAATGAGCATTCTGATCAATTCAATGTATTTTCTTTGGATTTATAGGCATTCGTTATACTATTTTCAAATAACAGTATTAATTTCCTTTTCAAAATTAATAATTTTATTTTTATTTCAAAATGCACATATTTCCTTGACTAGAACTTCCAAAACAGTACTTAAATTAATAATGAACACTTTCAATTTGCCTCAACTATACATCATTATGTCACCAACTATATGTCAAAAGTCATTAGAATTTAGTTTTTAAAAGTTAATACATTTATTCTAATTTACTTACATTTTAAAAAATTAGTATTGGGTCTTAACTCTTGTAGCATCATCAGACTTAGTGGTGTGCTGTTACCTTAACAGAGTACCTAATGTTAGACCATCTTTGCTTCTTAGAATAACTTTTTAGTTTGGGATAATTTTATTATAATTTTGATGAACAATTCTTTGTATGAGTTCCTGATTTCTTTTCATTTGCCAGCATTTTACTTTGGATTTTTGTCTTTGTATCAGATGACTGCTTCTACACATTAAAACAAAAACAAAATACTTGTAATTGTGCAGTGATATGTAGTGTGTGTGTGTGTGTGTTTTTCATTTCAGTTAAAAGGAAAATAAGAGGTGATTTCAGGATTGGGTTATCAGTTTAATCAAGTCATCAGTGACCTAAGCTTTTTTATCCTTCTGTCCTCCACCATCTTTAACAGTCAAAAGCTTATGTCTTTCACACTGACCCCTCATGTTTGCAAAATAGTTGCTACCACTCCAAATAAGCCTTCCTCCTCTATCTGAAACTTTCATTAGGACATTAATTCAGCTTTTCCCAGATGGTTTCCAGCAGAGTTCCCCATAAGTTACATCAGAACTGAGTCAATCAGCGATACCCATGCTATAAAGAGGGCTGAGAAAGTGAACTACTGGCAAAGAGAAACATAATTGTCATTAGTTTAGAGATAGTCAATCATGATTAATCACCTTAAGCTAAGAAGCTTATATTATTTTATAGGATAAAATTAATAATATGTCTGCCACCATATCTATTCTACTTTTATGTGTGACTCAGATGCATAGTCTTTTTGTACTAAATTTGCATATTCAGTAATCAAAGTTAAGGCTGTTTTTAGAAAACAGGATGTTCAGTATATTGTTTTCCATGCTCTGCACTGGTATGTACAAGTATGTTTTCAGAAGTGAGATAAAATCATCTGATTTTGGAAACTTTTATGGAGGGAATAAACTAACTTGGATTTTGCACTATTTTGTTAGGCTTATTGATCTATGCAACCTTTGATCTCTGTTAGAGTAAATTTTGACGACTGGTCTATTTTCAGAAATATTTCATTATGTTTTCAAATATAATAGCACGGAGTTTAATGTAATATTCCTGGAAAAAAACTGACCTCATTTATAGTATCTGTATCCTCTAATTTCAACATTGGTTTTGCTTCTTTCATTCTTATTGATTGTATTTTTAAAAGAATAAGTTCTTGAATATATTATTAATTTTCAAAGAATGTTTTTAAATGTATTGTTTTTCTTTTTAATAATTCCTGCCTTCATTTATGTAATATTTATTACTTTCTTAGTGCTTGTATTGTTTTACTTTTTCTAAATTTGTGATTTAAAACCTTAATTAATTCACATTATTAATTCCTATATAATAATGAAGGACTTAAAGCTAAGTTTTCTTTTACATTCTGTTTTAGCTGCACTGCTCAAGTTAAAATACTTCTGGCTCCCATTTCTTTGCTTAGGGTATAATTTTTTAGTATTAGAGGACTTTTTTCTCTTTCAAACGTCTAATTTCTAGTCTATTTTTCATCCTTAACATTCATTCAATAAGTATTTATGCTATCAAAGAATGTACCTAATACATCTCAATTTTGAGAAATTTATAGAATTGGTATTTCTTAGTTTTTGTAAAGAGGGTACATTCTTTGAAAGATGCGAAGTTCAATTTTCTGTATATTATTTTAACCTGGTTAATTTATCCTAATTGTGCTTACTTTGTTTAAATTTTCATTGGCTGCACAGAATATCAAATTCATCTAAAATGTGTCAGTTTTGCTTGTATATCTAACAGTGATTACTTCATTTATTTGTTTGTTATAGGTTTACTGAGATTGTAATTATTCTTTAAATAAAAAATAAATGTTTCTTGTAAATAAATTTGTGTGAAATTAATTTATCCATCTCTGCTCTGTTTGTATTTGTATGGATATTATTACACTAAACACGGATTCTTTTTAAAATTCTCTGTCCTTTGACAAGTAGGAAACAATCACACTATAGTTTTTAACCAAATGTGAAAGTCTTATATATGTTAACTGAGGGATTTAACTTACTCATTTTTATTGCCAGACGATTATACCTGGTCTTCCATTTTACAGTATTACACTATTTTAAAATGCTTATTTTGATTTACAGCTTTTAATATTTTTATATTCTCCAGTAATTTGAAAGGTGTATAGAATATTTTAACTACACTAGTGGTTATCCTTAAATATTTAAACTATAGACCCCAAATTAGCAATAACCAAAAGACGTTTCATAGCCTTTAATTCCCTACCAGCGAGATAAGGAATTATGCACATTTTAAACCTCTTTTTATCTTCTACTGCATACTTTCAGATCTTAGCTAATATAATCATGGGTTTAATCTGTTTTCAATTAAATAATATTTACATTGTCCATTGTACTTGAAGAAGGTTTTAACTTTTCCACTGAATTTTATTACCAAGTTTTATCATTACTTAGTTTAAGTCTTTGTTTAACTAAACTTTAACTCAAATTTATCACATTTTTTAACATACTTTTCTCATTTTTAGTATCTCAATTTTAGGTCATTTCAATCAGCAAAGTACTCCCTAAGGTGATTAAATTTTTCAAAACAGTTATTTTTATTTATCTTTTCAATTCAAAATTTTTACTAGTAGTTACACATTATCTTGTCAACAATTTTGTGAATTGCAATGAGCTCTATAAAAGTTAATGTTTACTTTTTTATTTCACTAATTATTACAAATTGCCCCCATATCCTGGCAATAGATTGATTATAAATCTTGGCTTTCAATGTTATGAGTTGGCTTTTTTCCTCTGTGTCCTAATGGGAATTTTAATGGGAACTTAAGGACTGCTCACAAGATTTCATTTTACCTCAAAACTTGAATATTTGCTTCTTAATTGACAATTTATCCTGTTGCTGAACATTACTTTTCCTTGTGAAAATAAGGCTCAGAAAAAAAGAAGTAATATAGAAGGCAAATAAGAAATATCAAGCAAAGGAAATCAAAACTTAGACTCTGAAAGGCAGTTTCAACTATTTAAAAATAAGCACATGAGTTGAGAGCACGAATGTGGTAAACATGGGTGGGAAGGACACTGGTAAAATGACCAGTTTGTTGGCCTGGAAAATGTTTAATTTGCACTAGAACAAGTTAATGTTTCTAAACAAAAGAGCCCACTTCCAAATCTCATCCATTCAGTTCAAATTCCAACCCCCTTTCCTTCAAAGTTCTGTTGAATGAGTGGAATCATAAAAACAAGTTCAACTTCTTCTAACCTCATTTCAAAAGTTTACTCAAACTCACTCGGTCACAAGTAGACACTCAGTGTCCTTCTGTTGTGGTCTGATAGAGCCTAAGCTTGCTGGTTGCCAGTCTATTTAATACATTTTCCTAAGCAGTGTGGATAATGAGATAAGATATTCAGGGAAATTAAAATGTTAATTATGTGTACAGCTTGGTAAATATGCTCAGTGATTTGAACTGATTCATTATATGAGCTTAAATTATTATTGCAATAGTGAATGTCAACTATTCATGATACACACCTTCTTCACAAAATGGTGACAACCAAATTCAATCATGTACTTCCCCAAAATTATAGCTACTATAAAATTATCCTCAATTTTATCTTAAATAATTCCAGAAGAGTTCTTCCAACCCTGTAAGCATTCTCTAAAATACCTGTGCCCCACTTCTCTTCTATCTAAAGAACTGAAGAGAAACTTCAAATAATATAACATTTGAGCTGAGTGACTTTAAGTATTTGCCCAAGATAATATAGCTAATAACTAACAAAGATGAAACTTTCAAATGATGTAGATGATGCCCAAACCTATTTGCTTTGTTATGATTTTGACTACCTCATATAAATAGCAACAGCTACCAAGTATTGAGCATTCATTATAATCATATTTACTTTTCACAACCCCATCTAGATAGATTTATCTTTCCCATTTTGCAGAGAAGAAATTGAGGCTCAGAAAATTTGAAAAATATTAACTACTCATGGGAGAATAAAAAAATGTGTATCATTTCAAATCACTATACCTGTGGCTTGCCAAAAGAGTAAGCAGGAAATCGGTGTTCATATATCTGTGAAGAACTTATGCTTTTGTTTGGAGATATGGGATATGAAAAATCAAGTCAGAATTCTTATTTCAGAAGGCAAAAAAAGCAAAGAATGCTCTCCTGGTCACCGGGACCAAGCCAGGATGGGCACAAGATGCTTATGTGGTTTACTCTGTGTGGCTCTCATTTGACAGTCAGGGTAGGACCTAGCACATCAGCACTTCCCACTTATGAATACTGTAAATCTCTCTCCTCTGTATGGCTATCTTTTCAGCTGCCCTCAGCATTTTGGAAAGTGGAAGGTCCCAATGAGACAGTTACCATTTTGCTCAGGCTAAGTGTATACTCTTTACAGTCCTATCTGCTTGTCTGTTGCCTGTGATATGTGCCAACTTTGTACATGAGAAACACAAATAACTCCCATGATTCAATTAAAGAGCAGCCCCTAAAATAGAAGATGGGATTAAATCTATACCGTTATAGGGAAATGGTGCAATGAGAAACTGCTATACCTTTTACTGTGTATTAGGGAATATGACAATGGTAACCTAACTAAAGAATAGAATATGTTTAGTTTTTCTCATAAGATAGTTTATGTGAAGTGCACATGCAAAATAACAATTGTTCAATTTGTACACATATTAATTGCTGAGTCATATATTTTCTGTTTCTGGTTAATCATATGTGAGGTCAGCCTTGCCCACACATCTGTTCCTTTCTTAATCACCAAATCTGATTTCAGCTAAGCCTTCACATTTTCACTGGTTGCACAGGGATGTCATCATTCTGTCAAACATTCTATTCTATACATTCATTAATTTTATGTTATATTCAGTCCCATCCCTCAATAGGTCACAATCTCCACCAACACTGAAATATCATCTAAACAACACCACCTAATCCATGAATTAGCATCACCTCTGTGCAGAGGCAGCCACCATAAAGCTGTTGTATGTATTTTAAGGTCACCACCTCTGCTTTAAACCCTTTTAATGATGAGGGCACTTTAAGAGAACAGGCAATTAATGAAATATTAAACATCTGGGTCTACCAACTGGCACCTGATTTTGTGGCATTGGGTCAGTAATTTGACCTGTTATTTACTTGATAGCAATGGAAAAAACTGTTAGCTAGTCCTCGCCTACCCCACAGAGTTATTGTGGAGATCAGAAGAGACCATGTGACACATACCTAAAGATGTGAGCAGAACGTTATTTAAATGTGCTTAAAAATCAAAACCAACCTAAATATTCAACAAAAGGTAAATAGTTTTCTAAATGTTAACATGTTCATATGATGGATTGTGTTTGTTAAGAGACTTTAAGATGAATAAATGTTATGCAATATTCTTAAAGGATACCATATTATCTAATTAAGTAAAAATATATATTTAAAATCCTGAAAATACACCTAATAGTTATCAGTGGATAGTAAAATAACAGTTGAGTTGAAAAACAACAATTTTATGAATAAAGTTGTAAAAATAAAGTCACATGCAAGAGAAAAAGTTTCCTTTATTTTACTTTTCTAAAATAAATACATTTCATACTTGTAAAAGCATTTGAAATATGTGCAAAATATTTTGTACACCATGTGTTACCAAAAGTAGTTAATATAATTACTTGAATAAAGGCAAAGGTAAAAAAAATCTATTTTCTGCAGTTTTTTTCATTTCTAAATATGAATTGAAGTTTTGTTATAATCTAGGATTAATTAAAGAATCAAACTGTTCTTCCAATAGTGCAGTTTGAGATATCAAAGTATTAACGATATATCAAGCATTAGTATAATATGGATCTAGCTCATTCAATAAACTGAGATGTTAGCATACAATTCTGCTGATAAAGTCAGACTTCTAAATAAAAATTACATAAACATGAACCTGTATCTATAAGTGTGTGGTCAAGCTTACTTAGTAAACACTACAGCTGACGGTTGAACAACACAGGCTTGAACTTCGTGGGTCCATTCACACCCAGATTTTTTTAAACAAATATATTGGAAAATTCTTTGGAGATTTGCAACAATTTGAAAATATATTTCTCTAGTATTGTAAGAATACAGTATATAACATATAATATACAAAATATGTGTTGATTCAATTGTGTTGTCAGTAAGGCTTCAGGTCAACAGTAGACTATTATTAGTTAAGTTTTGGGAGAGTCAAAAATTGTAAGTAGATTTTTGACTGCATTTGTCAGTGCCCCAACCCCCATGTTATTCAAAGATCAACTATATTTGTTAGTGATAGACTCCAGGAGGACAGCCTTTTTGAATAAACCCATCTGCTATCTCAGAGACCTAGGTTTCATCTTACTTAGGATACAAGCATTCTCCAAAGGAAACGTCAGCAAATCACAAGCCCACCTTTCTCCTCACCTGTCCCCTCGAAAAGCCTGCCAAAAACCAGGCCATAAAAAGCCTCTTGGCCTGTTAGAGACCCCTTTTTCCTTTGTTCTGCTGGCCAGAACAGAGGGGTCCCTCTCAGGTTTAACAATAAACCTGCTTGGACTGTTTGGGTTTGCATCGTTTTTTCCTGTCAGTTAGAGTTTTAGTTTCTTAGAGAAAACATTACACACTCCAAGTTAATCTTCATTAGCTAATAATTAGTATTAAATTTTTAAAAACAAGACTCAAACTCACTCAAAAATTAGTAAGAAATCAGGATCATGTAATTATTCCAAATACTTTAAAATACTGAGTTACAAAATAATATTTCTGCAGATGTATATCAAATAATTTGGTTCAAAGGATGAATAATTTAAAAGCTATTTAAAATTAAGAAAATGCTTAAACTTAACTTATATCCAATATTTATTTGTGAACCCTTGCAATGGGAGTCAAAGAGACAAAATTGTGAGAGGTTATTCTTGACCTCATTTAAAATTTGACCATAGTATTCATATAATCATAGTCTAATTTTTCTATAATAAATATTTAAAATGTCATAGTTACATTCTGAGACTATTAATTATATTCTATTAAGGCACTAAAAATTATTTTTTATATCTCTGTGCACATTTTATTTTTTTATTATAAATAAAATGGAACAAGTTTCCAAGTGCCCTCTTTCATTAGTCAAGTTAAGAAAGCAATTTGAACCACCCTGAGATATATTTTTGATTCTTCTTCACCATTAAAGAATGTGAGCCTTGTCCAAAGTCTTTCCCAGTAAATGTCTTGTCTGTCTGCAGTCAAAGCCAACTCACTTTCTACTATACCACACAGCTGTTGAAATTATGCATAAAATATGAAGTTATCACCCTCAGGATATTTCCCCAAGAGAAAATTCCCTATGGGAAAATAAAGGAATAAACTAAAAATGGAAAACTACCACATCAACAATACTAAGATAATAGTTTCTTCACATTTCAAAACATCTCTGAAGTTGAGATACATCTTAAAATTGATGAAGCATTTAACAATCAAGAACATTTTACAACATTACTTCTTAAACTATCCATGGTAAAGGGCTAATATTTGTTTGTTTGTTTGTTTACCCCGATTCTTTATAGCTCTACCCTGGTCAATGAGAGCCCACCAATCATGTATGTGGATGTCCGAAAAAGGCAAATTTATATAAAACTTCTAAATGCTGCTCTCAAATTCTTTTAATGCATGTTGTAACTGTTTGTCAACCACATTTCCAGTAGCACTGTGTTAGAGTCAATAAAATATTGTAATAACCACATTTAATTGCATATAATTTTGAATCCCTTTTAATCAAGATTTTATTACATATAATGTTGAGTAACAGTTAATATATTTTCTTAAATTGGGACACGTAGTAAAATTGACTGTTTCACTTTCTTTGCCAGAAATAAATTAAATGGATGAGGGCATGGATCAAGAAGGAGAAAGAATATTGGGTTATCTGCTGACTTGAAACATGGTTCATGAATAACCAAGAATTAGATGTGTCAGTCAAATTAAATATTTCTTGCTTTCAAGTACAGTCATTTAGTATCTTCTGCTATTCTGGATTACTTTGATCCTTGAGTTATTTTTCCATTGGTGGAACACTTGCTTTTCTTCTGTAGTAAAATTTGTGTGTGAAAAATGATTCAGTCACTCATTAAAAACAAATTATAATTGATGTTTACTTCCTAATGGTGAAGCTGAATAACCTATGACATGAAAAACAAAATATGTTCTATCTTACTCTCTGCTAAATAGTTTTACAAAAAAATTAAAGATCCTGCAAATAAAAAGTAAAATATGGTAAATCAGTAAGGAAATATATTTAAGAAATAAAGGGGAAAGTGGGTTAATCCATAAACATAGGTAAAAACTAACCCTGGCTTATTCATTATAAGATCTTTCACTTAAATTATCATTTCTTTATCATGCATTTTTACTATGACAGCTCCTTAAAAGGTACATTTTTAAAATTCTTTTGCATGAGAAGAATCTCAAAATATTGTACAGGTTATCTCTATTGAAATAGTTCAGGATTCAGAAACTAGTGTAAATGGATATTTAACTGCTTTCTCAAAGGAACAGTTTTGAGAACTATTCCTATGTCCCTCAGGTACTCTGTAGATAATCAATCCATATTTTGTTGACTTCTGAATGAATGACAAAGAGAGTTCCTTTCAAAAGAGTTATACACTATACCCTGATGGCTCCACATCTATGCAAGTGTGGCTTGCACCAAACACAAGGAAAGAAAAGAATTCACTATTTCTAATCCAGGTGGGTTCAACAGGAAAGAGCAAATGAAAGTCCAATTCTGGCAACCCAGCCAAAACAAAGGTGGGTTTCTCTCTAAGGTATCTCTCACTACATCAGGCACGAAAGCTGAATAATAATCTTCTACCTGCTAGAAGAGACATACATTGATTGGCCTGACTGAGTAGTAGAAATTCCAGCTATATCTACAACATAGTATAACTCACAGCTAGGAATGTGCTCTGGAGGCTCATTATTTAATTAAGAGTAGGAATTACAAGAGCACTAAATGCAGTGAAGCAGCACAATTTGCAAGGGCTCCGAATTTATGGTTTTCATTAATTAACATAAAGTAGAGTAGGCAAGAGAAATCAAGTGATCTGCTCAGCTATTAGAATTTTGAGAGTTAATTAATATAACAGCACAGATCATCGAGCTTAGAAATTATGAGTAACATATAGAATTTTAAAGAGTGTCATGATGTTTTATAATTACAAGATACTCCTCTGCTCCTTCAAATTGTATTCTTTTGAAGCTTGGTTTCTTAACTTGTTTCCATATCAGATATGGCTAAATCCATAGGAAGAGAAAACAATTAAAAAATTTGTAAATTTAATTCCACAAACTCTTCTAATAAATGACTTGCTTATTTACCTAATCAGCTGTTATGATTACAGGCCATTCGTGGCTATTAATAAAATTTTTTCCATTTCACAAATGTATTTGAATTTGAGACATCTTAAATTTCTCACTAAAGAAAGAAAAAAAAAAAACACTGTTCCTATGACCACAGTTTAAAATGCAGAGAAGCAAATTCTCATTTTCTCCCTTGACTTGAAATAAACATGAGAAGAATTGGAGGCTGTGCAAATTGCCACCACTGCCATTCTATACATTCTGCATGCCCTGTGCTCCATGCTGGGCTTCTGAATTTAAGAGCTCTAGAGCGCTGAGAACTGTTGTTCCTCTTCATCTGAGTGAAGAGCTGTGTAAATAAAAGTCAAGGCTTGCCATTTCCATGGAAGGTAACTTGTTTAAAATAGACATGCATTGTAACCTGAATTGCATTTTCTATGATGTCTTTATAGATCCTTATTACATCTTAGTACATTTTAAATTACTAGGTATACCTAAAATACCTAGGAAAAAATCCTGTACTTCCAAGTCAGGATATCAATGGTCTAAAAAATGTTTTATCTATATAAGCGCAGATTTATGTATTTATTTCATAGTTACAATAATTATCATCTACCAAATACCTAAAATGTGCCAGTTGCTTTATTACTGCTTTAAATAGATTATCTCATCATTGCTGAAAAGAATCTTGAAAAGTAGGTTCTCATTTCATAAAAAAGGAAACTGTTATGGACTGAATTGTGTCCCACCCCTAATTCACACATTAAAATCCTAACCCACGATACCTTAGAATGTGACTGTATTTGGAGCCAGGACATTTAAAGGGGTAATTAAGATAAAATGAGGCTATATAGCTGGGCCCTAATTTAATTATGACCAGATCCTTACAGGAAGAGGCAATTTAGACACAGGTAACACACAGACCAAGGGGCATCTGTGTGAGGACCCAGTGAGGGAGCAGCCCCCTGCAAGCCAAGGAGAGAAGGCTCCGAGAAACCAAACCAATTAACACCTTGATATTGGACTTCTGGCCCTCCAGAGCTATGAGACAATAATTTTCTGCTGTATAAGCCACCCAGTCTGTGGTGTTTTGTTACAGCAGCCCTAGCAAACTGATACAAAAACAATGATCTTGATACAGTAACTCTCAATTCTGGTAGCTGAGTATTTCACTTTACCTGGCTTATGTTACTAATGCCTAAAATACCTAGGAAATAAGTGAGAAAGATGTAAACCCATGAAAGAACAAGCTCTTTCTACTACTTCCATGACTTAAATAGGAAAAAAAATATAGTTGCAAGAGAAATATTCCACAAAGACAGGATATTAAGACAGATAAAAGTAATTCTATTTTGAATAAGGAATGAGTGAAGGTGGAGGATCCCACCTGCTGAGCCATTCCCTTGACACCCCCACACTGACCCTCTCTCCTGGGTGGCAGGTGAAGAGGGGTCCAGTTGGGAAATCACTGTAGGACACAGTGCTGCCACCCTTCTGGATGCTTACCTTGTTTCTACATTTGGGCTTTCAAATATTAAAGATTTTCTGCAAGTTTGTGTTTTCTTCCCAACCAATATCAGTTTTAAAGAAACTTATCAATATACCTAAGAACTTTCTAAGAGTGAGAACTGTCCAAAGTTATAATACATTACCGTTAAGTGGTGGGCTTCATGTTTAAGCAGACCCAGGATGATAAAGCAAGGCTGTTGAGAGTGGTAAGGTCACATCTATGCCAAGTTTAAAAACCAATTTGCACAATTTTTCAGTGTTACAGAGCCACTTCCAAAGATGAAGAAGGATTCAACAGAAAGTACGGTTGCTTGATACTAACCAATATAGATTCCACATCTTTATGCATTTTACTGGCAGCTAAAATTGTTTAGGAAGATATTCCCAAAAAGCTGACAAATGGTAGCAGAAAGCCCTCACAATTAGAATTTTTAACAGTATTTCTGAAGTATAATTGATATGCAATAGAATCACACTTATTTAAAGTATGCAATTTAAGTTTTAACATATGTATTTGCTCAAGAAACCATCATCAAAATCAACATGAAGAAAATTCTTTACCCCGAAAAGCTTCCTAGTGTCCCTATGTAATGTCCCCCTCCAGGCCTGCTCCCCATTACCACCACCCAACAGCCCCAGCAGGCAGAAACTACTCCACTTTCTGTGACTAAACATCAATTTGCATTTTCTATAATTTTTTATAATAAAATCATGTAGATTGTTGTCTTCTTTGTCTGGATTTTATCATTCAGTATAATTATTTTGAGATCCATCTATACATATCAGTAGTTCCTTCCCTCATCTTGGGGAACAGCAGTGCATTGCATGAATATATTGCAGTTTGTTTATCAACTCATATGTTGAGGATTTTTTCCAATTAGGGCTATTATAAACAAAGCTGCTGTGAGCATTAATGCACAAATTTTTGTACAAACATTTGCTTTCCTTTATCCAGAATGGCTGGGTGACAGGATAGGTGTGTTAAATTTTTAAGAAATTGTCATACTGTTTACAAAGTGGTTTATGATTTTACATTTCCATCAATAGTATATAAAAGTTCCAGTTCCTCTACATTATTGCCAACATTGTCAGTCTTAGTAATCATAGACATTCCAGGAGGTACATAGCAGTATTTCCCTGTAATTTTAATTTGCATTTCTTGAATGACTTTTAATGTTGAACATCTTTTCATATGCTTATTTGCCATCTGTATGTCTTCTTTTGTGAAGTGTCTGTTTAAACCTTTTGTCAGTTTTAAAAATTGGGTTATTTTCTTATTGATTCTTGAGAGCTCTTTATGTATTCATAATACATATCCTTCATCAGATGCAGGCTTTGTATAAATAGGCTCCCATTCTGTGACTTATATGTTCACTCCCTTAACAATAAGGTCTTTCTGATAGCAGAAGTTTTTAATTTTGGTGAAATCTAATTTGTCAATTTGTTTTTAAGGATTGTGCTTTTGTGCCACATCTAAAAAATCTTTGCCCAACCCAAGATCACAAAGATTTTCTCTTATGCTTCTGGCAAGAAGATTTTTTATAGTTTTTGTTTTATATGTAGGTCTATAATCCATTCTGATTTTTTTCCTTTTCTGTTCTTTTTTGTTGCACATGGATATCCAATAGTTCCAGCATAAGTCATTGTGGATTTAAAATAAAATAAATCAAGAAACAAGAAACTATCCTATATCACTAAATAGGTTTTATGAAAAATCAGCTTTGTGGAGGCCTACTTGTGAGCTCTCTCTTCTGTTCCATTGATATATTACCAATATCAATATACCAAGTCAATATCATATTGTCTTGATTATCATAGATTTATAATGTCTTGATATAAGGTAATGTTAGTTCAAGTTTCTTCCAAAGCAAAGCTGTTATAGCTTTTCTAAGTCCTTTACAATTCCGTGTGACTTCAGAATAAGTTACCTAAAAAAAAAAAAAATTTCTGCTGAGATTTTGTTTGGGATTGCACTGAATATATAAATCAATTTGAGGAGAACTGATTTAACAGTACCACATCTTCTAACCCATGAATATGACATATCTCCCCCATTTGTTTAGGTCTTATATTTCTGTCAGCAGAGTCTTGCAATTTTCAGTGTATAGTTCCGTCACATCTTTTGTCAGATTAACATCAAACTATTTCTCATCTTTTTCATCCTATTGAAAATGGTTTTGCTTTCTTGGTTTGTGTATCATATAATTTATTGCTAGCATACCAAAATGTATTTAATTTTTTAATAGCTTTACCTGCAACCTTGATAAACTCATTTTTTTAGTTTCAGCATCTTTTTCATAGATTTTATTCAATTTTCTACCTAGATAATAAGGCCATGTGCAAATAAAGACAGTTTCACTTCTTTTCCAATTGAAACACCTTTTATTTCTTTTTCTTGCTGGGTTTTACTGGCTAAAACCTCTAAACAATGTTGAACAGAATGGTGAGAGTGAACATTCTTTCCTTGTCCATAATCTTTCCAGGAAAACATTCTGATTTTTTCCCCATATATTCTGATTTTAGCTGTAGGTTTTCTGTAGATGCCATTTATCAGGGTGAGAAGGTTCTCTTCTATTTCTACTTGGTTCAGTTTTGTTGAAAGGAATATTGGATTTATCAAATGCTTTTTTCTATCTATTGAAATGGTCATATGCTTTCTTTCTTAGTTTGTCAATATGATGAAGTATATTACAATCCTAGGATAAACCCCACTTGGTCATTATGTATTACCTTTTTTATATATTGTTGGATTAAGTTTTTTAATACTTTTATTTCAAATGTTTACATCAGTGTTCATGAAGGATATTATTCCTTCATGTTTGTTTTTTCTTGCAATGACTTTGCCTAGTTTTGGTATCATGCATAAAATGTCCTTACTGTCTTTTTGATGAGTACAGAATCTGCAGATATATTACCTGTCTCATTTCCGATATTGGTAATTATATCTTCATTCTTTTTCCTTATCAGTTTGGCTAGGAGGTTATCAATTATATTGATTTCCTCAAAGAACCAGTGTTCAGTTTCATTGATTTTCTCTATTATTTTTCTGTCTTCTATTTCATTGATTTTTCTCTCTGATCTTTAGTATTTTACTAGTTTTTCCTGATTACTTTGGGTTTAATTTGTACTTATTTTTTAATTTCTTAAACTGAAAGTTAACATTGATTGGAGGCCTTTCTACATTTCTAATATAGGTATTTAGGGCTAAAGCTTTCTCCCTAAAAACTGCTTTAGCAACATCCTATAATTTCTGATTATGTTATACATTCACTTGCATTCAATTCAAACTACTTTTTATTTCCCTTTTTGACCTTTAGATTATTTAGAAGGGTGTTACAATTGGTTTTCACAAATTTGGGGATTTCCCAAATATCTTTCTGTTACTTATTATTTTACATTAAATTTCCTTGTATATTTGTATTATTTGAATCCTCTTAAATTTTTAATTTGTTTTATGGCCAAAATATGGTCTATTTTGGTCACAGTTATGAGCCACTTGAAAAGGTATTTGGTGACAGTTTGATCTGTCCAGTCTTGCTTTGATGAACTATTGGATAGGTTCAGAGCACTGCTTAGTCTGGGGTTAATTATTCCCCCACTACTGAGCATTTTATCCATGATTGGCTCATTATGACTTTCTCAGTCTGGCTTTTAGAACAGACATTTTATTCTGTGAGCATCAGACACTCTTCCCTTCAATCCTTGATATGACTCTTTTCCCCAGTACCTTGGTGGTCAGCGCTCTGCTTGAGCAGGGCAGGGGTGGACTCTGATGGTCCCTGGCAATGTCTCGCTGTGTGGTTGTCTCTCCTTTCAGGCACTCTCTCCTGGGAACTCTGGACTGCTGAGTCTCTCAACTCTCGACTAGGTCTTCTCCACCTAAGCAGTCTTGTTAAGTGCTCTGTTGGGTTCTTCCTCCCTGGGAACTCCCTCCAGGCTTAAACAGGAACAACCACAGGCAACACCTCATTTGTGTTGTGTCTCTGGGATTACTGATTCTCATTGCCTGATATCCTGTGTCTTGAAAAACCACGGTTTCATATATTTTATCTATCTTGGGGGTACTGTTTCAGGCAGGACCCTAAATCCAGTTTCTGCTACTCCATCTTGACCCAAAGTGGAAGTCTCCTCCATTAAATTTTTACCCTTTGACAGAGTTATTTATGACATAGTGTTACTGTTGGACAGCTATGATGGGTTTTTAATTTGGAATAGAGAAAATCAAGTAAGAAGGTGTGATTTTTGAGCTTGAGGCACTGCAGTGTTAGACTGAAAGCACTACACTGAGATAGAATCAGTATTAGGTTTTGCTACTGAAATGAACACCTTAAGCAATTAACAACTTAAAATCATGCCTGTCAACTGAAAACAAAATAACAAGGTTAAAGGTGATCTTTAATCTGTCTCCTATTAAATTAAAAAACTTTATACTTTTGGAAAGGTTGGGAATGGGTGAAAGGGCTAGAAAATGTTGGACATGGAACAAAGGAAGAGATGTGGGTATCTGGAAGAAGGAAAGAAGAGGTGAGAAGTGGGAAACGTGTCTAGAAAGTAGCACGGCCCCTCAGGATGCACAATTATACGTACTGCCTCTGTGCATTATTAAAGATCATATCCATGTTGCTTTTGCCATAGTCACAGGTTGTCAAACCAATGTTAGGACATCAGTTATGGTTGGAAGTTTGCAAATATCACCTTCCAGGGCTGTTTAAACTCTCTGACATGTTCAATCCATACCTCATTACTAAATCCCTTCCTCTTCAGTGCAATGTCTCTCATCCGTTTGATCGCAGAGCGAAAGGATTTAAAAAAAGAAAAAGAAGGCTATAATCCTACAACTTTGTATAAAGAGAAAAGAGGACTTAACAGATGGATCGTTTAACTTTCCATACATTTATTTTAGCCTTCTTTGTTACTCTTTATAAGGATGTGTAACATTTATGGAAATCCTCAAAAAAATAAGCCTTGTATCTTTTTTCTGGCATGATTCTGGATTACCAAGAGTTGATATATTTTTTAAAAGGCAACAAACTGTACATTTACTGAAAAATCATTGTTTAGGACATCATTCGTTGTATTTTTCAAAATCTCTCCCATCTAGAAAAACTAAATCGTGTTAGAATTTAGAACCAAGGAGAACTTGGTCTTTCTTATAAATGTATTTCTTTTTCATTAGATAATGCACATAACACACCGTGTTGAATGCTTTCCCTTTGTTGCTGAGAGCTCAGAACCAGTATAATAGTTAATGGAGGAAAATACATGGCATGCATGCCACCCCACTTGATCCTCTTCTAGACATCATTAATCAAGCATGACAGGCTATCCCAGCTGAGCCCAGCTGGACTCAAAATCTTTCTCTATATTATATTCTAGGCAGCTATACACAATTGATCAGAGTTTACACAAGATATGAAATGGCTTCAACCAGCCTAAGTGATAACTGTATTTGCTACCCCTCTTTTAAATGATTTATTTTTCCTATGTCTATTGATAGATTTATTGACATATGTCTTTTATTCTAAGTATAATCAAATTACTTTTGGAAATTAATGGATCCCATAGCTCTCATGCTGGCCAAAGGTTTTTGAGGACACGTGAATGCACATGAAGGGGTCCCTGAGGTGTAGTACTTAAAACTGGGAGCAAATTCAAATAAAATGAGGTTCAAAAACTTTATACTTCTTTACACTAAAATTATGAAAATAAGCTTACATTTTAAAATATATATATAGTTGTAATTGCAACTGTGCACTAGTTCTTGTAGCAAACATGACTAGATAAGTGTGTCAGGAGTGAAAGAGTTCTGTTGTATTTCCCAGTAAAACTGAATGTAAGATTCTATAATCTAAGTCAGAGCTACACAAATTGTGATCTGAGGCCTGGTGCTAGTTAGGAATGAACCAATTATAGACTATTTTCCCAAGTCTATAACAAGATATGTATAAGAATTGAAAGTATGTGTTTGGAAATATGACAGTAGTTGCCATATTTTTACCATATTTTAACAAAAGTATCAGTTTATACTGCTTGAGAAAAAAGAAAAAAATCTTGGTCCTTCACCATGAGATTCCTTTTGATGATCACAGCAAGATCAAGACAAGATCATATTTGCAAAAATACTTAAGGAATTTCCCAACTTTGAGAAAACAATCAAATCTGCCCTTTCCTAAAATGTCTCATCTATAATTCAGTAAGTTAAAAAACAGATACCTCACAGGATTATGTAGAGATGAAATAAAATAATCTCAAAGGGCAGAGCCTGCCAGTGGTCACCTGAACACAGCAAAAATAAACACTGTGCTTCATTGCCATCCTTGCAGCCAGATGTGGCCCAGGGACTATGTACTTAATAATGGCACATAAGCAGAGATGGTATATGTAACTTTCAGCTTGGATCCTTAAAGGAAAAAAAAAAACTGTGATTAGGAGAAATGCACCCAAAGAGAGATTTCTTGAACTGTGTCGGTGAGGCAAGATTCTAGGGAAACAGCAACAGCATGGAAGGAGCTGGGCCTCAAGAATCTGATGAGCAGCACCATTGTACCAGTTCAGGCTTTTACCATAAAGAAAAATGAACTGCTAGCTTATCTACACTTCTCTGTGACCCTTTGCCACATGTAAGTAAATGAATAGCCCAACTGAGACTATATGTAAGTGCTTGGAATAGTACTTGGCATAAGGTATATATTAATAATTGATACGTATGTTATTATAAATCTTTGACATTTCCAAGTTTTCACTTCAGAAGCACTATCTATAATCATTTATGATGATTTTTTCTCTTCTTCAAATGATAAGTGATAAACTCTCTGCCAGAACCTTGTTTTTTTGATAATTTTGACAGTGGCTCAAACAGTTTGTCAGCACTGTTTCTGGGAACATCACAAAATCCCATATATTTTGAACAATTACTTTTTTCATTTAGAAATGACTTGCCTTTTACTGCTTAATATAACCACATATAAAAATGCTGATATATTGATATACACTGATCAAAAAAGATGTTGACTGGATGGGATGGAATTAGAACAGACATCTTCAAAAAGGGATGTTGGAGAGAAGACACATTTCATAAGGAGTTCGGTTATTAATGGACAGTTTATAGCATGACTCCTGTTCTTTATTAACTGATATTAATAAAGTCATCAACTATTTGGGTATCCTGAGGTATAGTCTGTTAAGAAAAACAGGACAAATTCTTGATTCTGTTTTTTTACCCAGAAGTTTAAAAAATTTCATTTAACAATGGCATATTTGAATTGAAAGTAGAGGATCTTGTATCATAGAATCCCCATAACATAGAACTTCTTCTCATGATAACTTTTTTTTATTTTGTTGGCAGTTAAAAACAAGAGCATAAATTATACATCCAAAGCTGATAGTGACACATACCAACTTAAGCAGGTTCTTCTTGACAGAGAGCTAGAGAAAAATATGATAGGCTCTCAGCTCCTATTTTCTAAAAACATTTTCCCTCCATAGTGACTCCTTTGTTTACCTTAGGTCATTTTTCTCTAAAGAGAAAATGAAAGTTTAATTTACCTTATAATCCCTATGATATCTGCCTCAACAGTAGGAGATCCCAGCCATGGCACCTAAGTCTATCCCAAAATACCTTTATAAGGGTTGATATATGAGGCTGGATGGCAACAGCCCAACAGTCATCATGTTCCTTTAAAATGTAAGCTAGATCATGCCAGTTCTCTGCTCACATCTGTCAGTGACTTTCCACCCTACTCAGTAGAAGCTGCATTCATTATAATGACCTTACAGGCATCCCTATCCAGGCCACCACCATCTCACAGATCTTATAACCTTTTATTCTTGCTTGTTCCTCTGTGCTATACATACAAGCCTGCGCTTTGCTGACAGCGGACACACCCCTGTCTTTGGGCCTTGCACTGGTTGTTTCTGCTCCCTAGAATTCTCTCCCACCACATAGCTACATCACTTGCTCCCTTACCTTCTTAGGGTGTTCTTATCAAATTCCATCTTCCACCTTTTCTGACCACCATCATCCAAACTTTCACCTACTCTCTTCCTATTCCTGTTTCCTTGGCATATTTTATTCTCCACTCTAACACTTATTACCAACTAACATATTATACATCTTCCCAATTTAGTGTTTATTATTGGTCTCTCCATACTATGACATGAGCTCGGCAGGATCCTGTATCACCAGCACCTAGAATAGCACCTGGCACATCAAAGATACTTCATCACACTGATTGACTGAATCATAAATAAACTGTTTTAACACCTCATAAGACTGGCAACAACACTCCTTCACCAACGCTGTTCAGTTTCTGAATTAAAATAATTAGATATAAAACATGATGCCACATAACTAAGCCTTGACAGTAATTTAAAAGTAGCCTCAAATGCAAGGCAACATGGGAGATGTGAGGGACTAAATATACAGAGAGGAAAATAACTAGTCCAACTGTAATGTTTGTTTCTCTGTCTTCCATTTCAATTTTATACAGCATTTTCCAAATAGAGATTTATTTAATCTCTCAGCACCTGTATTATGACAGGAAAATAAATGCAAAGACCCAGACAAATAACAAGCAAAACTCTATTTAAATAAAGGGTACTTTAAGAAGATTAAGTCTTGTTAAGAACAAATTAGAACAACTCTTCATATCTCTGACACTTCCTGTCAGGAACCTTAAATATTCAAAACAAAGTCACAGAACTGAAGGCCTACAATGTACTCTCCTCAGCTCTGAGCTTATAGAAAACTTCTTAGTAAGGAACAGATTTTTTTTTCTTTAGGACAGTGTTCTTCAAAGTGAGTTCTATACCATCTTGAGATATTAACAGATGATACCAAAGAAAGTGCTCTCGAGTCCAGTGCTAGTTCAAACAAGATTCTTTTTGCTTTGAAATTCTTGGAGTCTTTAATATATGGTAAGAAAGCATGGACTTGCCAAAGGAGATAGTATACAGTAGGCATCACTTCCCAACCCCTTTGACCATGAACATCACAACCACCACTCCATCATCACCTACCAATTTTTTCCAGAATGTCTAAGGCCACAGACACTTCAGGAATTCAAGGACTCTTTGACCTTATCCCACAGACCTAGGATCATGTATAAAAGTCAAAAACTGACTTAACAAAATGAGGCTTGTTTGTTTGTTTGTCCTGGAAACATTCAGTCTTTCTTAGACTATGACATCTGTTTAGATACAGAGAAGAAGAAAATAAAAGATATAGAGAATATAGAGAGAGACAAATAAAATAGCCAATGACCACAAGACAGAATGGCCAGCAAGAACATCAAAGTTGCCTCACTCTCTTTGAGGGGCAAGGTAAATCTAAGACATGTCAGTGGCTTCTTGGAACATCATGACATTAAAACAAAGCTCAAATTATTTATACCACAGTAAAGGTTGCATTATGTTCAGAATATGCTATATAAAAAGATGGCTTAACTTCCCAGAGTTTCTATGAGAAAAGTGCCACAAACTGAGTAGCTCAAAACAACAGAAATTTATTCTTCTACAGTTCTGGAGACTAGAAGCCCAAAATCAAGCTGTCAGTAGGGTTGGTTCCTTTTGAAGCCTCTGAGGGAGAATCTACTCCATACCTTTTAGTTTCTGGTGACTTCTGGCAATTTCTAGCATTCCTTGGCTTGTAAATCCATCACTCCAATCTCTGTCCTGTCTTCATAACATTCTCCTATCTGTGTGTCTATATTCAAATTCCCCTCTCCTTATAAAGACTCAGCATTGGCCCACTAGAGGTCCATCATAATCCAGTGCAACCTCATCTTCACTTATTACATCTGCAAAAATCCTATTTCCAAATAAAGTCACATTCATAGGCTCCAGGTGGACATGAATTTTGGAAAAACCCAGTGTAGAAGGTTAACACATATATCATGCTTTTAAGAACTATTTCCGCTAAAATAATTATCTTTTGTAAAGTAAATTTTTTTTTTGGTTAAAGAAGGAATGATTTCAAAGGCCTTAGAGAAGATTATTTTTAAGTATAATAAATGAAATCCTTCTATAACAATGTAGAAAATTGCCCCTGAAATTGTTCTTAGTGTTTTGATTCCCTGTAGGAACATTCTCAAAGGAGACAAATGAGTGATAGCAAACAAGTAGTAACAGAAGAAAGAGAGGAAAATATTGAAAGCAAAATATTGTTCCATCTCAACGGATGCTCCTCTGTAAAACATTGCATTTAATATTTATTCAGTCTCTGAGATCTGGCACCTAAAGGCTCATCAACACAAAATGAAAATCTGATTTTCATCTCACAAAGAGTCAAACAGAAAATGACTGTAGTGTAACCTCTTCACTTAGCTGCCACCAACATTTTATTAGGTGATTTTACTCTGGATGTTCACATGTCTCTTGATTTGTTTTTTTCTTTAAGTTATTATTAATTATACTACCGAATTTAAGGTTAAAAGAAAAATATGGGAAGACTGAGAAGCTTAGTTAACCCACATTCATCTGCTTTAACAAGGGTAATAGTTGAGTGTAGTTTCATTTCATGATTCTGATTAGGCTGCTCTGATGACCTTCTGATTTCAATAAATTGCCCCCACACACACACCAAGAAAGGTCTTATTTCTTAGAAAAATCTTTTTTAAAAATAAAATGAAAACCATTGGGAGAGAACTAAAGCAAAATGAAATATCTGTAATTTGTAATAAGAGAAGGATCACCTTCGGATGAGTCAGAGGTTTAATCGCATTTAAATTAAAGACTGACTTCTTATTAAGACAGAATTGGGAATTCAGGTATAATTACTCACACCCTCTGCTTCAAACCTACAGTAATAAAAGAAGCACACACATACATATACTTATACTTTCATGTTATATAATATATATAATATTTAAAAAGGTAAAACTAAGCTTAAGAACAAGATAAACATCTTGGAACAGAAACAAATAGTAACAGTAACTTACTAGGTTCCTGGATAGAAAGAAAAATTTCAAAGTGAGGATGGGGAATAACAGAAGCCCAAAATGCTTCACTTGTGTCAGGAAGCTGGGACCAAACTTAGGTTATGAAACCAGAAATTGGGTCTAGTGTTTCTAAATTGTGAAAGTAATCTCAACAAAATGGTGACCACTGCACAGGGCTCAGACTCTATCAAGCTTCAGTCAGGTCAGGGAGTGTAAGTCCAGACTCCTCACACTTACACTGACTGCACTCATTCTCTGACTCAGAAACACACCAAAACCTCTGCAGGACTGGAGACCCAACATGCCAGTACGTGACTTAGTCTGAACTAACTCAAGTACAAGAAATCATAAAGACTCATTATCAACCAAGAACAGATAGCTACAATGAAAAAGTTATAAAAGCTACAAAGAAAACTACAGCAACCACAATAAAAACTAAGAAGATACTAATCCTGATCTGAATATAGTTAAAGAAAAAATTTTTCAACTGAAAGATTGTATTAGAGAAATAAATAAATAAAAATTATTAAAGATAATTTTATGAGATATGCAGAATAGATTGAGATGTTCCCTATTTTATTGATAGGATAGGTTACAGTAACAAACATCCCCCAAATCTCAGTGGCTTAATAAAAGTATATTTATCATTTATTCAGGGCCTTCTTCCATAATTGCTGAATCAAAAGAAAAGAGACAGAATAGTTTGACAGGGGCTTTTCCCTACCCCAGCTTGGAAATAACACACATCACTTCTACTTATATTTTATTGGCCATAATTAGTTATGTAGTTCTGCTTAACTGCAAGGAGTATAAAAGTATAGTCACCATATTCCCTTGAAGAAATAAATATTCAGATATTTGTGAGCACTAGTAATCACACTCTGCCCCTGTATATTGCTAATAGGAGTACCAGAAGTAGCAAGTTGAGAGAATAATGAATAAGCAATATTTAAAAGAAAATAATCACAATGATGCCTGAGAATTTTCAAGAATTGAAGACAAAAGGATTATCAGAAAGTGAAAACTCAGAGAAAAGATAAATTAAAAATAAATTCTAATTTAAATCCATCATAAAACTTGAACAAAGATAAAAAGAAAATTTTAAAAGACTACTAAGACAGAGGAAAAATTATCTTCAGATAAATGACAATTACACTGCCAACATATATCTCAACAACTACCACAGCAGCTAGAATATTTCAAAATAGTGAGTAACTATAGAGCTAAGGTTATATACCCAGCTAAACTAACCATTAACAATAATAGTAAAATGAAGACTTTCAAACATGTAAAGACCAGAAGAGTTTACCATCAGTGGGTTGTCCCCTGTGAGAATTACTAAAGGACAGACTTCAGGAAGAAGAAAGGCATAGAAAGGAGGAATAGAATGTATAAAACAGTAACAAACATAATAAGATATATTGATAGTTTTAAATAAACACTGAGTGTGAAAAATTATTTGGAGGGGTTTAAAAATATGAATGGAACCAAAATTCAGACATTAGACAGATAGTAGGAATAGGATAATGGAGCTACACAAGAGAGTAGTTCCTTGTTTGTTCTGGATGAAGACAAAAATAGTAAATAAATATAAACTGTGGTAGAAAAAATATAAATTTAAACATATATATTGAAGTAAAGTCTTTTATATATTAATATTCCCCCAAATCACATTTTTTAGTGTCTGTAACAACAACAAAACAAAACATAGTCACAGTAATAGTTTCCTTTGTGTTTAATTAACACAATGTTTCTAAGGACTGGTTTGACTAAATGAAAAAGGTGTGTAATGTTCAGTTCTAAAAAATGAAAATTGAAGACTTTACTCTCAATGACACAAAGTTAAGACATGGTCCTTAGAGTGATGATAATAGTACACTGTGAATTCAAAGGCAGGAAACATAGTAGTCATGGGAATCAAGTAATGTAGGTGATGTCTGATTGAGACTGGAAGGGCAATGAAGGTATATGGAAGGAGGTAGGGTGAGGGGAAAAGGAGTCATTTCAGAGGGAGGAAAGGTACCAGTCAAGGCATTGATACAAGGGTTAGGCAGAGTAAGCAGTCCACCCTGGGCACACACATTAAGGGGGTACATTGCCTGTGACTACTACAAAAACATTAATTAATAAGGTCAGGTTTTTACTACCACCATTGTCTTGCCAATGGGTTTCAGTCCTGTTCAAGTTCACTATGGATTCAGTGACACTGTAAAAGAAATGACAGCGGAATGTTCTTAGGGTAAAAGGGTTTATACCTAACTTTATTCCACAGTGGCAGGTCAATCACTACAAATCCTTCCAGTGAAAGCAAGTCTGCATGCAGCAAGCTGGTCTCTGCCTCTGAGCCTCTCCGCCCCTGCAGCTGTCTCAGTTTCTGTCTTGGGTGCTGCCACCACTGGAACCTCTGCCCTCCTGTAGCCATGCAGCAGCTCAGAGCACCAAGCAGAGTCTTCAGATAGATTAACAACAATGTATTGCCCACACATGTGTAGTGAGCAAGCCACCCAAGGCCTTCACTTTCTTTACAACCACATATATTGGAGACATGGATTGTACCTGAAGACATCTCAAATGATTGAAAATTATTACAAAATTATACATGAATGTGTGTAGTTAAGTCTTCGCTATGGATTAGTTGTGTACATGGAATTTAGTTGTCAATGATATCAAAAAGATTTATGGCCAGGATTCTCACCTGACCCTGGTCTGCTTGCTCACTACACATGTGGGCAATATGTTGTTAATGACTCTATATAAAGAGCCCTACCCAGTGCTCTGGGCAGCTGCACAGCTGCAGGAGAGCAGAGGCTGGAGTGGTGGCAGCACCCAGGACAGAGACTGAGATGGCTCTGGGGACAGAGAGGCCCAGACGCAGAGACCAGCTTGCTGCATGCAGACTTGCTCTCAGTGGATGGGATTCTAGTGATTGACCTGCCACCCTGAGAATAAAGTTGGGTATAAACACTTTCATCCCACGAACTTTCTACTGTCATTTTTTCAGTCTCACTGAATTCATAGTGAACTTGTCTGGGGCTGAAACCCATTGGCAAGACAGTGTTATTATGTTTCTGCATTTAATCAGTAGATTTAAAATAAGCAATGGTAGCACAGTCTTTGTAAAGCAGAAACAGGATTTGAATTACTTTAATTCTGTCATTCTATGTAACTATGTGGAATTTGTGTTTAAAATCTAAAGCAGTGAAACACTATAAACAAAAAGGTTTAATAATTTCATTCATTAACTGCAAATTTTATTTTCTTTGTGAACTATCTTGTATTAAAATATAAAGTTAAAATGAATTCTAATAACTGTTTTAAAACTAAAAAAAAGATCAAAATTATTTTATTACTGATAAGCTCATTATTATTCTTGAAAATAACTTTTTATATAGAAGAGAGGGTGTTAAAAAGTATCAATCTGCATGGATATAAAACATGTTTTACAAGCAATGAAGGCAGGAAATCTCAGTGCTGTACAATGCAGCAAATTATATTTACGTCAAGTAGTTCTTACAGCCAGCTTTGTAATTCAAAACTCTATTTCAAAATTTCTCTATGGAAAACAAAACAAAATAATCCAAGTAAATGAAAAATGCCACATTTTGTGTAACCTTAATAAATTTATAAAGAATCATCATTTCTCAAAACAGTGAGTAAACTGAGTTACAATGAGAATACTTTAATGAGATCCCTCAGGATTCCTCTGTAATGGTAATCAAATAAGAAGTTATGTAAAGTCAGGAGCACCTGGGCCTCACTGGGAAATAGTCACAGTTGGAATCCTTTCCAATTTCCCCCTTTTCTAATTTTACTACCTCATTCCAGTTCAAGCCCACGTTGCACTATTGGAATAACTACCTACCTGGCCTGTCTTCTTCCATCTCTTCATTTCCCCTACTCATCCACAACATCAGGAAAATCTCCTTCCTACAGCCTACAGAACCATGACCTCATGATGAGATCACAAAAGAATTTTATGAGCACTGTGGGGAAGTTGGGGTTCCTATAGCCAGGATCCTCACTGAATTTAAACCACCTGACGATGTAACTAGTCTGTTGCTAGGCTACCTCTTCCACACCTTTATGCAATAAGCTATTATTGCATTATATAGAGAGCTTGGCCCAGGGCTCTGGATGGAAGCAGAGACGCTACTGCTTGACCTATCACCAGGAGAACAAGCCGGGTAATGAACCCTTTCACCCAAAGAACGTTTTGCTGTCAATTTCTTTGGTCACATTGAATCCATAGCAAACTTGTCCAGGGCTGAAACCCATTGACAAGACAAATGGTGTAGTCGGCAGGATTCATTGTTGACCAAGGAAAAAAACAGGCTACCCTTATGGAAGGGGTGCTTCAGTGAGCTTCCCCTGTGAATGGGAAGACAGTGGATTGTCCCCCAATAGGTATGTGGTCTGAGGTGGCTTGCCTCCTAAAGAACTGGGACCCACCCAGGACTGGAGGCAAGTGGAGGTGGTACCTGAGGCAGTAGGGGTGGCCCTTGGTATAGTAGGTAGGTCTTCTGAGAGTATGTGTGGTGAAGGCAGTTCTGAAGGGACATGCTAGGCAACCGCCCATAGCTTTGCCTGTGCCTTGGAGGGTGATGAATACCAAACAGTATAAACTGCCTGTAGGGCATAAAGAGATTGGAGAAACTCTCCAGGAACTGGAAAAGGTGGGTATTATAAAGCCCACCCATAGTCCTTTCTATTCCCCAGTGTGGCCAGTCAAAAAGCCAGATGGCTCCTGGCATATGACTGGATTACAGAGAACTGAATAAAGTCATACCCCATATGCATGCTGCTGTCCCCTCTATAGCAGGCTTGATGGATACCCTCAGCCATGAACTAGGAACATACCATTACATAGTAGATCTTGCTAATGCCTTCTTTTCCATTGACATTGAGCAGAAAAGTCAGGAACAGTTTGCCTTCACATGGAAAGGATGGTAGTGGTCTTTCACCATCCTTCCACAGGGATACCTCCACAGCCCCACCATCTGTCATGGACTTGTAGCCCAGGACTTGGCTACATGGGAGAAACTGCCAATGGTGCGGCTGTACCATTATATTGATGATGTCATGCTCATGTCCGATTCTCTTTCAGATCTAGAAGGTGCAGTTCATAGACTGCTGCAATATTTACAAGAGAAAGGATGGGCTGTGAACAGTACCAAGGTTCAAGGACCTGGTTTGTCTGTCAAATTCTTGGGGATCGTCTGGTCAGGTAAGACCAAAGTTATACCAGAAAAAGTTACAGATAAAGTCCAGGCCTTTCCAGCCAGGCAGAAAAAAACAAGTATTAAATAATTTCACTTATCTGTGAAGTATAAGAACAAAGAAAAAACTGAAGGAACAAAATAGCAGCACACTCACAGAACCCAAGAATAGACTAACACTTACCAAGGGGAAAGGGACTAGGGAGGGTAAGTGGGAAGGGAGGGATAAGGGGGAAAATGGGGCATTATGATTAGTACACATAATGTGGTGGCGGGGGGGGACACGGGAAAGGCAGTATATACAGAGAAGACAGGTAATGATTCTATAGCATCTTACTATGCTGATGGACAATGACTGTAAATGGGGTAAGTGGGGAGGGACTTGATAATGGGGGGAGTCTAGTAACAATAATGTTCAACAAATTGTACATTAATGATATCAAAATTAAAAAATTAAAAAAAAAAGCCCAGGCCTTCCCTACCCCTATAAGTGTAGCATTGCTACAGGAGTTTCTGGGTCTTCTACACTACTGGAGAGTGTTTATCCCACACATGGCATAAATTCTGAATCCCTTATATGAGTTGGTACAAAAGGGCATCAGGTGGGACTGGGATGAGACATGTGCATCTGCTTTTACATCAGCAAAATGGGCAGTTAATGCCATGCAGGCCTTGAGGGTGATAGACCCATTAAGCCCTGTGAACTGGATGTTCATATGACTGAAGACAGTTATGGCTGGGGTCTCTGGCAGCAGCTTGAACAACCTCGCCAACCTATTGGATTCTGGTCACAGCTCTGGAAAGGGGCAGAGGTACAATACACTTTAACAGAAAAACAACTGGCTGCTGTGTATCATGCCTTGCTGGCTACAGAACCCATCACTGGAATGGCCCTGATAAAGGCAATAACCACCTATCCCATCTTGCAGTGAGTACAAGACTGGACCCAAAAGCCAAGGAGTGGTGTGGCACAAACACGCACACTAGCCAAGTGGGGTGCTTATATACAGCAGTATAGTGTCCTCTCTAGTAGACCCTTGAGTGAAGAACTCCAGTGCTTATTGGGGCCAGTGACACATACTAGTGAAAAGCAGGAAGAACTTGCTTTTGAACCATTAGTAGCAGAGAGTTCCTATTGGGAGGGAAGAGACCCTATATCCGAGATGCATGGTACACAGACAGCCCCAGCTGTGAGTAGCCCCCAAAATGGAGGGCCATAGCTTTCCATCCTAAGACTGAGACAATATGGATGGAAAATGGTGAGGGGAAGAGCAGCCAATGGGCAGAGTTGCAGGCTGAGTGGCCTGTGATCAGCCAGGAGCCCTCTCCTATAGCTGTCTGCACTGACAGCTGGACTGTCTATCGGGGCTTGACCCTGTGGCTACTAACCTGGCACCATGCCAACCAGCTGATTGGTCACCAACCCCATTGGGGGCAAGAATTATGGCAAGACTTATGGGCCTGTGGTCAGACTAAATAATTACAGTATATCATGTGACAGGTCATTTGCCACTGGCATCCCCAGGAAGTGATGAAGCAGATAAATTGGCCCAGATACGTTGGTTAGAAGGAAAGCCTACCTCTGATGTAGCCCAATGGTTACATCAGCATTTGTTGCATGTGGGACAAAAGACAATGTGGGCTGTAGCCCGTCAGTGGGGCTTGCGTTCAACCTTTGAAGAAGTTAGTAGAACCCGGCAGGAGTGTGTCATGTGCTCCAAAAGGGACTTATAACGAGTTCCACAGCAACATGGGACAATAGCTAAAGGGCCTATACCCTTGTCCAGTGGCAAATAGACTATATTGGGCCTCTATCTGTGTGAGAAGGGCATCGGTATGCTATGACTTATGTGGACACAGCTGCTGGACTTCTGGTTGCTTTTCCGACCCATTGTGCAGACCAGCTGATGACCAAAAGAGGCCTGGAGCGTCTCTTTGCTGCCTATGGCCAGCCACAGGTAATTGAGAATGATCAGGGCACCCATTTAACTGGACATACACTGCAAGAATGGGTGCAACAGTTGAGAATCAAATGGAAGTTTCATGTGCCATACAATCCTACTGCAGCAGGCATGATAGAGAGGCACAATGGCTTGTTAAAATCTGGACTAAAGTCAGATACCAATAGTCTGTGGGGATGGTCAGTCCACTTATGGACCATGCTACGGTGTTTGAATGAGAGTCCCTGAAAGGGAACCCTGAGCCCTGTAAACATTTTAACACGTATTGCTGCCTCCCCAATACAACTGCAAGTACAAACCAAGGAAGAATCACTGAAGCCGAGGTTTGACCACCAGAATAAAATCTTGCTGCCAGCACCAACTGCACTGAACCCTGGAGACTCCATTGAGTGGACATGTCCTTGAACCTTTCAACACATGGACCAATGATGCATGGCTCTTCTGGCACCTTGGGGACAAGGCTTGGAAGCTGGCCTGCTGTGTATTCCTGGAGAAACCACAGAGTGGCTGCCAAAGGTCATAGTAGTAAATTCTAAATGGCCAGAGGTAGGAGTATCTTATCGGGGAGTTTTGTTTTATCATTTTGGTCAGTGCATGCACCTCCAGTAGCACTATATATAGACCTGCCAGTAACCCCCAAGGGGAAAGGAGTGTAAGTATGGTATACTGGACCTGGAAGGGACTCCCTTCCTGCTACAGTCCAATCACAGGACCACTCTCTTGCATGCATCTTACCTGATGGACAAGATTTGCCTAAGTTGGTGTCATTAAAACATGTGTCTTATCACCCCTAAAGTCTTTGTGGATTGGGAACTTCCTCTGGCTTGAGGATTATTATAATTTTTGTTATTAGGAACCTCCTCTGGCTTGAGGATTATTATAATTTTTATTACCTGTTTCAAAATTTGTCGTATCTTAATTTTTGTTATTATCTCTAAGTTGTTGTTATTTTCTGTTGCTATTGTGGAATCTAGTTACAGTGCTCCAGCTTTCTTGCACAGGGACCATTGCGGAAGACTGAAAGCGTGTAGATTGAAGGCGAGAACCCTGGAGGGGTGGAGTATGGGGAAGTTGGGGCTCCTATGGCCAGGAACCTCACTGAACTTAAACCACCTGATGATGTAACTGGCCTGCTGCTAGGCTACCGCTTCCACACCTTTAGACAATAAGCTATTATTGCACTATACAGAGAGCTTGGCCCAGTGCTCTGGGCGGAGGCAGAGATGCTAGTGATTGATGTACTGCCGTGAAAACAAGCTGGGTAATAAACCCTTTCACCCCAAAAAATGTTTTGCTGTCAATTTCTTTGGTCACATTGAATCCATAGCAAACTTGCCTGGGGCTGAAACCCATTGGCTAGACAGCAGCCACACCACACTGGCCCTGGGACCCATTCCCCATACTCAGTGGATAGCTAGCCACAGACCAAAGGGGCCATACTTTCCCCTGCATTTGAGCTTCTGTCTCCTATAGTTCACCCAACAAACAGTGACCCTTCCTCTTATATTCTTCTGGTTAAATCTTACTTGCTCCTCAAGACCCAATTCATACATTTCCTTCACAAAGCTTTCTCAATTTATTTAATCATGATTAACTCATCTTCCCCCTTCATTTTCAGTCTGTTGCTTACTAGCTAGATGTGTTTGTGTTAGTAAGACTCTTTGAGTCTCAGATTTGTAATCTATAAAATTGACATAATAATGATATAAATCTCACAGAATTATGAGGGAAAAATGAGATATGACAGTACTTTTAGCACTACACAAACTAATATGCCACTTTTTCTATCTCTTTGCAAGCACCTTGATCTTATAGACTTCCCAGCCTCTAGAACTGTGGGAAATAAATTTTTTTGTTTAAGTCAACCAATGATATTTTTCTTATAGCAACCCAAAAGAACTAATGCATTCTCTTAATTCCTACTTACAAGAAAGTTAATGGCATCTCCCCCAAGCAAAGGCCTCCCTCCCTTTTACCCCTTCTCCTAGCCCTTTCCCCTATACCAGTACTATGTGTGGCACAGGGGAGGAAATCAACTTTCTAATGAGAAATAAAATGTAATTCCACAGATACCAGGTTTTCAAAATCTAATTACCCAATATTGCCCAAATAAATTAAAAACAACTATTTTTAAATTCAAAGCTTTTTAGCTTAACATCTTTCACTTTTTCTCTCTCTCAACTATATGCTTCAGAAACAAAGAGACCAGAAATAGGAAGCAGCTTCCTAAAATGATAAAAAATAAACACGAAGCTGTCAATCAAAATATTACCAAATTTACCTGTTTAATTTGTCTGTGAAATACCATTAACTCTAGCTTTTCTGAACTTAACAGTTAAACCAATACTTCTACTTCATATTTGATTCTGTCTGTGTTCTATAAGTTGTCAGCACAGATTGAGAGCAAAATATGTTAGCAATAACAACCATTCATTATCATGGTAACAGAAAGTTAAAAAAAAATATTCAGATAAACTGTCTGTCCCCAAAATGAAAATTAAGTACCAAGTTTGAGATTAGCAACTTGTCTCAAGAGGTAACTGGGATGGAAAGTGGAAGCATGTGGCATAGTGCAAGAGCTCCTCCTCCTTGGAAGTTAGACAAGTATTCAAATTCACAAATGACCACCAACTTGCTTTGTGACCTTTGTGACCTTAAGTAAGCTGATTAATTTCTCCAAGTCCCAATTTCTCCTTAGCAAACCAAAAAATTGGGATAATAACTTCCTCAAAAACTGATGTACTCATTAAATGAGTAATGTAATTTAGACATGTAGAATTATGTCTTAACACAGGAGACAAGCTTGATAAATGGTTATCATTATCACTGATCATAATACTGAGAGAGGTTGAAAAATAATGCTCTTGCTTTATGGTTTTGTGAATTCTTAAAAAAATAACTTATTTTACATTATAATGTAATACTTTTTTTACTTTTTCAATTGAAGAATGATATTCAAACAGAAAAATGCACAAAATAATATCAACATACAGCTTAATAAATTTTAACACATCAATTAACCATTTCCTAGATTAAGAAAAGAGACGATTACCAGCATCCTATAAGCCCCCACCATGGCCCACTTTGAGGTACTACCCCAAGGGTAACCACTAACCTAATTTCTTAGACCATGCAATAGTTTGCCTGTATTTGAACTTATGTAAATGGAAACATACTGTACCTATTTTCTTGTATATTTCTCTTTTATTCAACATTGTTTCTGAGCTTCATCTCATCATATTGTATGTAAATGGATAAGCTTTAATTTGACATTTTCAATGACATACTCATAAAACTTAAATGCTTCAAACCATAGTTATCTGGAAATATAAAGCTCTGTGTTACTTACCCTTACCTACTTTGTTACGAATCTAATATAGTCCTCAAATTTTGGGTATATATTAGCATTTTTCAGTTTTCACATTAAGTACTATTTTAAAAATAGTCTGTGGTACCACCCCTTGCTGATTCTAATATTCACTACCATGTACACTGGGACCCATCTAAGGGAGGACAAAAGCTCACAAAACATGAGAACACCACAAGGAAATCCATATGAATGATAATTACTGTTCACATACACCTGAGCTCTGATGAACAATAAGACCTTTGGGTTTTGTTCTGCCAAGCATGACAAGTACTTTCAAGGTCACCGGTTCCAAATCTGACTCTGACGTGGGGCAAAGGAAACTGGTGACAGATGGGCAAGTTTTAGCATGCAGGTTGGACAGTCTTTGAGATGGAAGTCTTGTTATCTCTAACTTGCTGCCAAGTCCTTAATGTTGCTTTCTAACAGACACCACTGGGGAACTGTAGCCTCAGCCAAAAATACAGACTTGAAAGAACCAGATTTCCTCACTGCTAGTATTTGTAACATCTAACCCACACCAGGCTCCACTGCAATAATGAAATAGTCACCAGTATGAATCTGAACGTGAAAAAGTATTTTGACACACCAGACTAAATTTAAGACTTCTGAGAGAGGCTTATTACATATGGAATTTTCCATTCCTAAACCTATTCTGCAATAGCCTAGTGAGATTTATCAAATTTAATAGTCTTTGTGCCAAGTCTTGTTCCAAATATCTTATTAGAATCAGCTTTAATGAAAGGCACTGACATTTAAATTTCAATATCAAAAATACGCTATTTTTTATTTGTGTATAAATGTACTATTCATTATGAAAGCCATACCCACCTTGTCTTTGCCCCTTGAGGGCTGCCACTTGGCCCTTGTCCCCATGGGATCCAGTTACAACCACTGTGTTTAGGTTTTCCAGTTGGGTGCCTGTGGTTCCCACTATAAGGTCTGGCCTACAGAGAAGAGGGACCACAGAGCTCTTTAAGGATGCTGTGGCTCCCCTCACAAATTAATTCTCATGGTGGTATAAGTGTTATGTATTCTGGATCCTTCTGGTGTGGGTGAGTGTGTCCTAAATGACAAGTCGACTCTCATATCAATCTTTCTAAAGCTCCGAATCCTCTCCGCTACCATAAACCAAGGCTGGGTGTTTCCAGTTTGCTCACAGTGGGCCATCCTTTGGTCCAACCAAACTATCACAGACTCTTCTAAATCACCAAGCTGCAACATTAAATGCAGAGTCTCTCCTTAGTGAGCCCATATCAATAAATCTGCCCTGATCCAACTTTATGCTTCTTCTACCATTATCCCACACCCTTAGTATCCATTCCCACTTGTTTCCAAGAGTTCTGCAGGTATACATCAGAAAACTCAAGTAGTTCTTGCGGAGTATAGCGTACCTCCTCATACATCACACTCTCTATCTCATTTTTAGGGGCCTCATTTTTAGGAGAGGTAGGGGTGGGCCATTACAGCTTCCTTGGACAAGACAGAAAAATCTCCACCTCTGGGAGTGGGGAAGCAAACACCACTGGGGGTTAGGAAGCTATTTCCACTGGCAAAGGAGATTCATCGGAATTTAGGACTCAATGGCCGTAGCTTAATAAGGGTCTTCCCATATATCTTCATCCAAACTTACGAGATCATGTCCTTTACAGTAAATTCACTCATTTTAAGAGTAGACACCCCATGAGGATGAGAGCTCAACTTGTGCTATAATTTAGCAAACCATAGGATGAAGGTCTGGGTTTGATCTTCAGCAATTTCAGCCCTGCAGCAACAGGACATAAGGTTCTCTTTCAAGGCATACACTGAAGCTCTTGGGTCATTTATGCAGCCAGTGCCTGAGCTGGGAATTTGAATCTCTAAGCTTATCCTTTTCTTCTACACCTTTGTCCAGAGACACTAAGAGCAACCATCTAATGTCATATTCCTTGGCTTTCCAAAAATGTTCAGAAGTATTATATACAAAATCATTTGATTCCTTGCTTCTTTTTTTTTATTAAGGTATCATTGATATACAATCTTATGAAGGTTTCACATGAGCAACATTATGGTTACTACATTACCCCCTATTATCAAGTCCCCCCCACATACCCCATTACAGTCACTATCTATCAGCATAGTAAGGTGCTATAGAGTCACTACTTGTCTTCTCCGTGTTATAGTGCCTTCCCTGTGACCCCCCATATTATGTGTGCTAATCATAATACCCCTTTATCCCCTTCTTCCTCCCTTCCCACCCACCCTCCCCAACTCCTTTCCCTTTGGAAACCAGAAGTCCATTCTTGGGTTCTGTGATTCTGCTGCTGTTTTGTCCCTTCCATTTTTGCTTCGTTGTTATACTCCACAAATGAGTGAAATTATTTGGTACTTGTCTTTCTTTGCCTGGCTTATTTCACTAACCATAATAGCCTCTACCTCCATCCATATTGTTGCAAATGGTAGGATTTGTTTTCTTCATATGCAGAATAATATTACATTGAATATATGTACTACCTCTTCTTTATCCATTCATCTACTGATGAACACTTAGGTTCCTTCCATGTCTTGGCTATTGTAAATAGTGCTGTGGTAAACATAGGGGTGTATATGTCTTTTAAATCTAGGATCCTGTTTTCTTTGTGTAAATTCCTAGGAGTGGAATTCCTTGGTCAAATGGTATATCTATTTTTAGTTTTTTGAGGAAGCTCCATATTGCTTTCCACAATGGTTGAACTAATTTACATTCTGACCAGCAGTGTAGGAGGGCACCCCTATTTCTGTATCCTCACCAGCATTTGTTATTCCTTGACTTTTGGGTGTTGGCCATCCTAACTTGTGTGAGATGATATCTCATTGTGGTTTTAATTTGCATTTCCCTGGTAATTAGTGATGTGGAGCATCTTTTCATGAGTGTATTGGCCATCTGAATTTCTTTGGAGAAGTGTATGTTCAGATATTTACCCATTTTTTAATCAGATTATTTACTTTTTGGGTGTTGAGGTGAGTTCTTTATATATTTTGGATGTCAACACCTTATAGGAAATATCATTTACAAATATATTCTCCCATACTTTAGGATGCCTTTTTTTTCTACTGATGGTGTCCTTTGCTGAACAGAAGCTTTTTAGTTTGCTGTAGTTCCCTTTCTTCATTTTTGCTTGTTTCCTTTGCCTGAGGAGATGGTTCAGGAAAAAGTTGCTCATGTTTATATTCAAGAGAGTTTTGCCTATGTTTTCTTCTAGTTTTATGGTTTCACGACTTACATTCAGGTCTTTGATCCATTTTGAGTTTAGTTTTGTATATGGAGTTAGACAGTAATCCAGTTTCATTCTCTTACATATAGCTGTCCAGGTTTGCCAACGCCACTTGTTGAAGGGGCTGTCATTTCTCCATTGTATATCCATGGTTCCTTTATCATTGGCCATATATGTGTGGGTTTATATCTGGACTCTCTATTCTATTCCATTGATCTATGGGTCTGTTCTTGTGCCAGTACCAAATTGTCTTGATTACTGTGGCTTTGTAGTAGAGCTTGAAGTTGGGGAGCATAATCCCTCCTGCTTTATTCTTCTTTCTATGCATTGTTTGGCTATTCAGGGTCTTTTGTGGTTCCATAGGAATTTTACAACTATTTGCTCTAGTTCATTGAAGAATGCTGTCAGTATTTTATAGGGATTGCATTGAATCTGAAGATTACTTTAGGCAAGATGGCCATTTTGACAATATTAATTCTTCCTGCCCATGAGCATGGGATGTGAATCCATTTATTGGTGTCTTCCTTGATTTCTTTCAGGAGTATCTTGTAGTTTTCAGGGTATAGGTCTTTCACTTCCTTCATTAGATTTATTCACAGGTATTTTATTCTTTTTGATGCAATTGTGAATGGAATTGTTTTTCTGATTTCTCTTTCTGCTGATTTATGGTTAGTATATAGGAATGCAACAGATTTCTGTGTATTAATTTTGAATCCTGCAACTTTGCTGAATTCAGCTATTAGTTCTAGGAGTTTTGAGGTGGATTCTTTAGGATATTTTATGTAAAATGTCATATAATCTGCAAACAGTGGCAGTTTAACTTCCTCCTTGCTGATCTAGATGCCTTTTATTTCTTTATGTTCTCTGATTGCCGTGGCTAGGACCTCCAGTACTATGTTGAATAAAAGCAGGGAGAGTGGGTGTCCTTGTCTTGTTCCCGATCTTAGAAGAAAAGCTTTCAGCTTTTCACTGTTAAGTATGATGTTGGCTGTGGGTTTGTCACATATGGCCTTTATTATGTTGATGTACTTGCCCTCTATACCCATTTTGTTGAGGATTTTCGTCATGAATGGATGTTGAATCTTATTGAATGATTTTTCAGCATCTATTGAGGTGATCATGTGATTTTTGTCCTTCTTTTTGTTCAAGTAGTGGATGATGATGATGAATTTTCAAATATTGTACCATCCTTGCATTCCTGGAATAAATCCCACTTGATCATGATGTATGATCTTTTTGATGTTTTTTTTTATTTGGTTTGCTGGTATTTTGTTGAGTATTTTTGCATCTATGTTCATCAGGGATATTGGTCTGTAATTTTCTTTTCTTGTTATGTCTTTGCTTGATTTTGGTATTATAGTGATGCTGGCCTCATAGAATGAGTTTGGAAGTATTCCCTTCTCTTCTACTTTTTGGGAAACTTTAAGGAGGATGGATGTTAGGTTTTCTCTAAATGTTTGATAACATTCAGCAGTGAAGCAATCTGGTATGGGAGTTTTTTTCTTGGGTAGTTTTTTGATTACTGATTCAATTTCATTGCTGGTAATTGGTATGGTCAGAGTTTCTGTTTCTTCCTGGGTCAGTCTTGGAAGGTTGTATTTTTCTAGAAAGATGTCCATTTCTTCTAGATTATACAATTTGTTAGCATATAATTGCTCATCCTATTCTCTAATTATTCTTTGTATTTCAGTGGTGTCTGCAGTGATTTTTTCTTTCTCATTTCTAATTGTGTTTATGTGTGTAGACTCTCTTTTCTTCTTGAGAAGTCCAGCAAGGAGTTTGTATGTTTTGTTCATTTTCTCAAAGAACCAGCTCTTGTTTTCATTAATTATTTCTATAGTTTCAGTCTTCTCAATTGTCTTTATTTCTTCTCTGATTTTTATTATGTCCATCCTTCTACTGACTTTGGGCCTCACTTGTTCTTTTTTTTCCAGTTTCATTAATTGTGAATTTAGACTATTCATTTGAGATTTTTCTTTTTTTGAGATAGGCCTGAAATGCTATATACTTTCCTCTTAGAGTTGCTTTCACTGAGTCCCACAGAAGTTGTGGCATTGAGCTGTTGTTTTCCAATATTTGTCTCCATATATTGCTTGATTTCTGTTTCAATTTGGTCATTGATTCATTGATTATTTAGGAGCAAGTTGTTAAGCCTCCATGTGTTTGTGGATCTTTTTGCTTTCTTTACATAATTTATTTCTAGTTTCATTTTTTGTGATTTGAGATGTTGGCTGGTACAATTTCAGTGGAGTGTTCTGTGCATGTCTATTAGGTCCATCTTTTTTAGTGTGTTCTTCAGTGCCTCTGTCTCCTTACTTATTTTCTGTCTGGTTTATCTGTCCTTTTGAATGGGTGGTGTGTTGAAGTTTCCTAAAATGAAAGCACTGCATTCTATTTCCCCCTTTAATTCTGTTAGCATTTGTTGCACATATTTGGGTGCTCCCATGTTGGGTACATAGATATTTATAATGGTTACATCCTCTTGTTGGACTGATCCCTTTATCATTATGTAATGTCCTTCTTTGTCTCTCATTACTTTCATTGTTTTGAAGTCTATTTTGTCTGATACAAGTACTGCAACTCCTGCTTTTTTCTCCCTACTGTTTGCATGAAATATCTTTTTCCATCCCCTCACTTTTAGTCTGTGTATGTCTTTGTGTTTCAAGTGAATCTCTTAAAGCAGCATATATATGGGTCTTTCTTTTTTATCCATTCTGTAACTCTATGTCTTTTGGCTGGTGCATTCAGTCCATTTACATTTAGGGTGATTATTGAAAAATATGTATGTATTGCCATTGCAGGCTTTGGATTCGTGGTTATCAAAGGTTCAAGGGCTGCTTACTATCTAACAGTCTAACTTAACTCACTTATTATGCTATTATAAACACAATCTAAATATTCTTTCTTTTCTCCCTTCTTTTTTCCCTCTCCAGTCTTTGTATGTTAGGTGTCCTGTTCTGTAACCTTTGTTTATCCCTTGACTGACTTTGTGGGTAGCTGATTTAATTTTGCATTTGGTTAGTAATTAATTGTTCTGCTTCCTTTACTGTAGTTTTATTTTCTATGGTGACAGCTATTTAACCTTTGGAGTACTTCCACATAGAACAGTTCCTTTTCAATACACTGTAGAGTTGGTTTGTGGGAGGTAAATTCCCTCAACTTTTGTTTATCTGGAAATTGTTTAATCCCTCCTTCAAATTTAGATGATAATCATGCTGAGTATTCTTCTTCAAGGCCCTCCTGTTTCACTGCATTGAATGTATCATGCCACTCCCTTCTGGCCTGTAAGATTTCTAGTCTCAAGTCTGATGATTGCCTGATATGTTTTCCTTTGTAGGTGATCTTTTTTCTCTCTCTGGCTGCTTTTAATACTCTGGCCTTGTCCTTGATCTTTGCCAATTTAATTATTATATGTCTTGAAGTTATCTTCCTTGGGTCCCTTGGTTGGGAGATCTGTGCACTTCCACAGCCTGAGAGACTATTTCCTTCCCCAGACTTGGGAAATTTTCAGCAATTATTTCTTCAAAGACACTTTCTTTCCCTTTTTCTCTCTCTTCTTCTGGTACCCCTATAATGCAAATATTTTTCTATTTGTATTGGTCACACAGTTCTCTTAATAGTCTTCCATTACTAGAGATCCTTTTTTCCCTCTGTGCTTCAGCTTCTTTGTATTCCTGTTCTCTATTTCTATTCCATTTACTGTCTCCTCTACCTCATCTAATCTGCTTTTAAATCCCTTCATTGTATGTTTCATTTCATCTACCATATTTTACAATGTGTCTATCTCCCTTTTGAATTCATCCCTTAGCTCTTGAATATTTTTCTGTAGTTTCATTAGCATGCTTATGATTATTATTTAGAATTCTTTTGCAGGAAGAATGGTGATTTCATTTTCACTGAGCTCTCTTTCTGGTGTTTGAGGGATTTTGTAAAGAACAAGGTTCTTCTGCGTTTTCATAATCCTATTGGATAATGAGAAATATTAAGTTTGTGTAGGTGGTGCCCTCTTCTTCCCAGAAGCTCTGCTCTTTGGAGCTGCCCAGCACCTGGAGCAATGGCAGTGGTCACAGGCAAGTGGTGCTGGTGCCTACTCTATGCAGAGAGCTCTGTCCTGCTTCCCAGCCACAGTGTCTGCCTCCGCTGTCAGGGCCAGTGAGCTGCACACAGGGAGCAGCCTCTGTATTAATCCCCTAAGCTGCTGCAGGTAGACTAAGCTCCTGCTGGCCTTCAACAATGGCAGGGGTTGCAGGCGAGCCACACCAGTGTTTGTCAGGAGGACAGAGCTCTTTCCTGCTTCCTGACTTCAGTTGCTTGCCTCTGCTGTCAGGGTCAGTTAGCCAGGCTCACAGCGATCAGCCTCTGGGTTAAGTCCCTAAGATGCTGTGGGCAGGGCTGCCCTCAAGCTGGCCTGGAGCAATGGCAGGGGTGGCAGGTTTGCACACAGGTGCCAGAAAGGAGGAAGGAGCAGCAGCCTGCTTATTGCAGTAGGGGGCCTAGGGACTGTGTTGCCAGCCACGGGGATGGGGAACTTGCTGCTCCTGGAAGTTCCCAACCTGCTAGGCTGAGTGTGCCAGGATGATTTTGTCAACCTGTTCCTTTTCCTGAGCAGCAAGCTCTGTGTAATCTTCACCCCTTTAGCAGCCCCCTCACTGTTGGGAATTCTTTCAAAGTGCCCACCTTTCCTTTGTACCAGAGCAGTCAGTTGTGGGAACATATTCTCCACAAGCAGCTGGAATCTCAAGTCTCTCTCTGTCTTCCATCTGACTTTGCTTTCCAACCCCTATAATCTCCAGAGAACCATGCAATGTGGATTTGTTCTCCCAGAGTAGATCTCCAGGGCTGGGTATTTAGCAGTCCTGGGCTTCTACTCCCTGCTCTGTTTTTCTTCCTCCTGCCGCTGAGTTGGGGTGGGGGAAGGGCTCAGGTCCTGCTGGGTCACAGCTTTGTTACTTTACCCTTTTCCGTGAGATGTTCTCTTTACCCAGATGAAGGCTGGCTGGTGCAATCTTATTTCTGGTCACTCTTAGGAGAGTTGTATTTGCTGTATTTTTGTATTACATGTGGTTTGGGGAGGATATTTCTGCCTTACTTCTCACAACGGCATCTTTTTTCTCCTGCCGACTTCTTGCTTCTTGTAAGTGGTTGACTGATTTAATATATATATTAAAATATGTATATTTTATGTATTTGCATAAACAGTTCATACCATGAACTATCTATGCTCTCTTTACTGCTGGTATAGAGATGTTAGCATCGTTAAGTTAGTCAGATTGAAGAGCCAATTCCAAAAACACAGGACCAACTCATTAAACTCAGCCTTAAAATACTGTCCTCTAGAACCAATCTTGGTACTTGAATTTGTATTATGGTTTTCCAGAGAAAAAGAACCAATAGAAGATGATAGGTAGATAGATAGATAGATGATAGATAGATAGATAGATAGATAGATAGATAGATAGATAGATGATTGATTGATAGATAGATAGATAGATAGATAGATAGATAGATAGACAGATAGACGATAGACTAACTTAGATATTTACATAGACTGAAGAATAAATTAATTATAGGAACTGGCTTATGTGATGATGAAGGCCCAGAAGTCCCACTATCTGCCATCTGCAAGCTGGTGGTACAATTCAGTTCGAGGCTCAAGAACCAAAGACGCTAAGGGTGTAAGTCCCAATACAAGTCCAAAGGCCCCAAAATGAGGAAGGGGTTGGCAAAGATGTGAATCCTAGTGTGAGTTTGAAGGCCCAAGAATGAGGAGCCAATGTCCTACAAGGGCAGGAGAAGGTAGATGTCCCAGCTCAAGTCAAAAGCAAATGCACCCTCTCTCATCTCCTTTTCCATTCAGGCACTCAATGTATTACATGATGCCCACCTGCACAGGTGCAGAAGATCTTCATTCAGTTTACCAATTCTAAAGCTAATCTCTTCCAAAAGCATTCTCAAAGACACACATCGTAGTAAAGTTTTACTAACTATCTGGGCCTCCATTAGCCCAAATTGACACATAAAATTAACCATCACACAGTATTAACCATGTTTCAACATCAATAGTTCATGTATATTTCACTATATGCCAGCTGGGTGTTTTATGAATATTTTTATGAATAATACAATACTAGTATCATATGAATAGCTCACTAGCTATCATACCAGTATTTTATAGATAGATCACATTTCAGAGGACCCTAGAATAACCTCCACCATCCCAGATTCTCCCTGAATCCCTGGGGCCAACTCAGAGAATGATTCTTTAAAATGTCCCTTGAGCCTGCTGCAATTCTATTCCACACTGTGAAGGCAGTTCAAAAGGTCCCTAAAGTTAACTCCGAGTTCAGTGGCACCAGCCAGTAAAAGAGGCCGCATGATGCTGGTAGCTCCCAGTTTCTCTGGAGATGACTGGATTGACATGAATCCACTACCTGCTAGAATAATCTAATTATGCCTAAAGGTTTCCACTGAAAAAGCTCTACACCAGGTCCCTGTCACTTTCCCTGTGGGTGAAGTCAACTATCCAGTGACTTTCAAACACTCTGTGCAGGTGGCTTTGTAACACATGAAGAAGTTCCTGAAATGTCAGTCCTAAGGGATAAGCGTTCATGTCACTGAGGCAATACATTATAACCTCTGTACTTCCTGATTCTTTCAGACATAAGCCAAAATCTAAGAATGCCACAATGAAATTATTCTTTCTACCCAAGAGTTGATATTTCCAAAGAGAAAAATATGTATGTTAAGAGAGTTATGGGGATGAATTTGCACTATTGTAGCTCCTGCAAAGCCTTTATATGGGTAAAAATCCTTAGATTTCTAAAGTCTGGAAATCTGGTAACACAGAGCATATGGATAGTCATTTAAATAGGGGGAAAAAAGTTAAAGTGTGATATTTCTTTTAACCCACAATTTTACAGCTGGAAGAAATCTTTTCTACTCTTACATGGCATAATGTGACAATCCAAGCAACCAATCTTAAGGTCTGTAAATTTACCACTTTTCTTCTACTACCAAATTCCAAGATTTATTAAACATCTCCTCTCATACTACTCTGGGCTTTATGCGCAAACCAGATTTGACCTTTAAAATGGTAGAAGCATCTGGATTATTTCAACTGATTTTCCTACTGGCAGTTTCTTTAGTTCTTTATTATATTTTTACTTTCTATATAAACTCCACATGCAAAATATGAGCAGGAAATGTCTGAAGGATTCTTGCATTACTAATTTTTAATACTTTAAGAAATATTTAATTTAAAACACCTGGCCCATAAGAACTGATGAATTGCTATACTAGATTTCAAGACACTTCTTTACACTCAACTGCTAAATTGACTTCACTAGTCCTGATTTCAATTCATATTCCTCAGTTTCTATCCCTCTCAAAAATGCTCTTTCATACCTCAGCAGCTGTTCTAAGAGCATAACTCCATTTTGGTCTCATCTCAGATCATTAAGATCAAAGATATATAAAAGGAAGCATGACTCTGGCCCAATATTATAACTCTTAATGATAGACATTCAGGGTCTTTTATCTCAAGATCTCAAAGCGAACCTTCTTAATATGGTTCCATAATTATAACAGGCCCAATGGAATACAAAAGGGCTGCAGGGCACTATTGAAAGGTCCATCTCAGAGTTATAAGCTCATCATTGACTATGGATAAATGGGATCACACTGTAACTTTGGAGGAGAAGCACCCCCTCTAAACAGAGTTACACTTACTGGATACAAAAAACTGGTCTGTAATCCCAGGTCATTTATTTTCACCTTGTCTTCCATTTTTCTAAAAAAAAAAAGGAAAACTAATGCTCTCTGCTCCACTTAGTACTTGGGATTCTTAATAAGGATAAATAAAAAACATGATTGTATAATGTTCTGTGAAGTCATAATGTGCATCATAATGCAACATGTCCATGAATTTTTGTCATTGTAAGTAACAGAAGATTATAGAATTATACAAAAATACCAACAAGTAGGCAAATCTAGATTCTGGTCCCTTATTCAAACATTTATTAATGTTGCCTCAAGTAAGATTTCTTTCCCTAGTGTATAAAGGACAGATAATCTTGAGGAGTCTTTTCATTCATTCATCATCAATCAGTTGTTCATCCATTCAGCAAACATGTGGTAAAGCTATTGTGTTCAGTGTCATGCTGAGCAATGAAGATGCTAGATAAAAGCTGGTTCCACTGTACCATATTCCTCTGCCACCAGAGAATCTCAAAGTGCTACTCTCGACAAGAGGACGCCTAGAATAGACAGAAAATACATGTATTTTGTTATCATCACCAAGTTCATTAACTTCTCTTACAAAATGAGGACAAATACAGTTTATCTAACTTGGGAATATTTATGAATACTTTTCCAGATAAGTAAATTTACTGTTATAAGGCCTAAATAATACTGACTAATTCTTGTTTTGATTTTATTATATTCTGAACATATCTGTTTAAGCACTTTACATGCATTCCTCATTTAATCTTCATAACACTTTTTATAAAGTATGTAGTATTTTTACCTCCATTTTATGGATTAGTCCACAAAGATAAATTCAAGGAAAAATGATAGCTCACCCAAGTGATAAGGATTTGTACCTAGAACTGTTTGACTCTGAAGCCTAGTTTAATTTACATATAAAATAATTTCGAACTGCCTCCATTTCTCAGCAAAGCTTGCTTTGATATTTGCACATAACCATATATTCAAAAGCATAGATTTAGAAGCCTAGAACTTCAGAAACAGAAGAGATTTTAGGAATCATCTGGTCTGACCTATTCATTAGAGTTAAAATGTAGGTCTTGAAATTAAAGGAAAAATACATATTGAATGACAAGCTGAAAGGAAAAAAGCTGAGTAGGAAAAAGGAAGAGAAGAATCTTGAATTACCCATCTTTGTATTCCTAGTACTTAAGTTAGCCCTTGACAACTAGGGAAAACTCAATATGTTTGGTAAATTGGACTACATTATGTTACAGATTTTTTTCAACTAGAGTTTCTCAAAGGCCAAGAGAGAAGGTTGGGATGCTTTTATTTGTTTAAGTTTTACAATATACTAAAAGTGAAAAATGACAAAACTATGATATATTTTAAATGCTCAATCCTGTTGGCTGATCTTTGTAATTATTCTTATAACTTAATTTGGATATAAGGCCTAAAGTATGGGGTCTAGACACTGTGTGACAATGAAATATTATGATATATCTCATGTAAGCCTTACAATAGTCCTATTGTCTTGATAATCCATTAATCCTAATGATAGAGCAACAAAGAATTTAGGCAACTCCTATCATACTGACACATTTAACAGTGATTTTAACACTTAGTAGTCTATCCCCATTGAGTTTTAAAAGTCCAAAAGAGTGTTTATGTAAGATTTTTTAATTAGCAAACACCAAAACATACTAATTTCAGAGACATTAAATCATTAAATTGCCATTATATAGTAAACCAATAAAAGTTAAAGTTAAAACCAAAATTTTCTCCCCTGGAGAATTCTGAATTCACTGATTCAAAACACATTTAGAGACATTGTAAGGAACTTATTTTTAAGATACACTTAATACAAAAAGTACCAAACTATGTGGATGCTTAGATATTCCTCATATATTAATTACCCAGATGCATATTAGATTTTGCAGGAATGAGATTTGATGTTATCTCCTTATTATGCAAAACCATGGAAAACACTTAATTAAAACTTAATTAAACTCTCCATGATGCTTCAACCCTATGGAGTCCATTTCTCAACAGCAAGGAACAAAGAAAGCCTTTAGGAAAAACTGTTTTTGAAAAATGGCATATAGGAAGTCACTTTTTCAGCACCTACACCTTTGTAACAGATCTTGCTCTTTGCAATTTTTTCTTTTGCATCAGCCTTCAGAGTGACAGATCTATACTAAAACTGGAGATCAGTTATAAATAAATACATAGGTTTATATCAGTTACCAATACTTCATTTTTTCTAGTGTTTTTACATGTGATTTTAAAATATTAGAAATTCAAATAGTAGTATGTCTGCCATATAGTCGGTTCCTAATAGATATTTACTTAATGAACTTAGTCAATATTAGATATGTATCCATTAAAAAGTCTAATACAATTTTTTCTTAAAATACTTGTGGACAAATATGTAAATTATTAGTTGCCACTGTGAGTGAATAATTTGGGTTATATAGAAATACTTTTTATAATGGGATATTATGAACTGTATGGAGGAAATACTGAAATGCGGTCTTATTCTCGAACTCCAAAGAAGACAGTCCATTCTTCCCACATAGTTTTAAGTTACATCATAAAACGAGAGATCATAGCAAATGATCTCATTCAATAATGAAAAGAATGAACTGACAATAGATGCGGAATCATGGATGAACCACAGCAAACATCATGCTGAGGGAAAGAAGCCAGGCACAATAAAGGACATACGTAATGATGCCATTTATATGATGGTCCGGAACAGGTGTGACCAAGCTATAGCGGAAGATACCACAACAGTGGTTACCTCAGTTGTGATGGTATCTCAATTCACGGAATGAGGGAAGGGAGCAGGAAAAACCCTGAGGTGCTGAGACTGGTCTCTATTTTGATAAGAGTGAGTTACCCAGGTGTGTGCAATATTTAACCATACACTTGTGATCTGTCCATCTTACTGGGTGGAAATTATATTACAAGTTTCAAAAAGCAAATAAGTATATGTACCAGATATGATTCATCTTAAGGAGATTAGTCATCCAACTTTGATGTTGCTATAGTTCAGAGATGTTGGTACTCCTGTTCTGGAACTGCATTCAGAGGCTACAACACATTTCTTTGATATCAATGGCAGCAAATCTCCTAAGGATGAAATTAACTTCTGAAATATTCAGCATCATTCAGGGTCAAGTCTGTTCATTACAAGTGATTAAGCTGGAAAAGAACATTTTGCTTGTATGTTGGAGTAGTGACTAATTTAATGAACCTGATTTTTTTTCACAAACATAAACATATATGGCTACTCACAACAAACTGGTATGACAAATCAGTTTAAGCATTCCACATGCTTTTGGGTTAAATGTGCAACAATAAGTGTCTAGGCCTCCTTAATTCACTACTTTAAAGGAAGCAATTTTAATCACATGTGGAAGGATGATGGAGTATATATTCTGATATGTTAATCATACTGTTTTGTAATACACTATACTAGAAAAGAAATCTTTCATATTTTTCCTTCATTTTATAGTGTCTGAAAGACACACATATTCTTAGATGAAATTTAACTTGCAACTGTGCTCAATTTAATCCCTACTGACCAAGGAGAGATATTTTATCTTTAATGAATCCTATTTACCTTGTAATATGTGTAACACAGTGATCACACTTGCCCTCCTATTACTCCTCCCCAATAAGACTGTAACAGATAGCATGAATCCCTTTTATAGAGGACAGCAGTTTCTACTACCATGTCTTATTTTATTCCATTGTGGGGTGGATACCATAGATTCTCATAGTAGGTAACTCATGTTAAGAAATTAAAGAAGCAACTGCCAAAATGACCATAGCACAACCCTAAAAAAGAATTGGGTCTTTAAACTTAAACAGGTTATACATGGTGGTAAATTCTTTACCTCAGTAGATCTATGAAACTTAAATGTAAGGTCTTATGATCAACTATTTTTTTGGCCAAAGAAAGCATCCCTAAATGGAAAAGTTAGCTTTATGGAATAAGCAACATAGTTAAGTCCTAGTTCTCTATCAGGTGCAGTGACACCCAAGACAGGATTCTAATTTCTCTATCTTAAAATTGAAAGGTTTGAACTAGACATCCTTCAAAGTCCCAAATGGTGTCATAATATTTTTCTATGACTCTATTTGATCTAAGTGAGATAGTAACCTAAAACTAGTTGTAGTTGCTGCAATTACTGTCTTAAGTTAGAGACAAAATGTGACCAAGTAAGTGAAATGCAAATACATAATCTGAATCTTCCCCTTCACAACATCAGTTTTCTTCACAGATAAGACAATGGGTAAATATATCCTGGATATTTCAAAAGAACTTAAGGATAATTTTGTTAAGTGAGGTACTATATCATAGTCACTTAAAATGTATGTTGCACTTCACAATCATTAAATACACTACTAATCGTTTTACTAGATCTTAATCAACTATGTTCCCTGGGACACAGGGCATTACAGAGATTAGTAAAATGGTTTTTAAAACATCCTTGCCTAAGAATACAAAAGCACTGAGTACTGATGTAAAGAGTAGAATTCTGAATTGTTCGTCTGCTTCTTTCCAGTCCTGTTTTGATTTTATTTTCTAGGATAGTTCTATATCCCAAGTTGTTCATCTCCCAGGGCCTACAGATAATTCTGTTCATATTTCTACAGAAAGTCATCTCAGAAAGATGAAAATTTATACTATTTTTAAAACCTTTCAGGGAGAGTTCACAAACTGCCTTAATAATTCATTCTAAAATGTAACCACTCTCATTGTCAGGAAATTATCTTTTATGTCAAACATAAATTATGTCACCCAACAGCCTCCTCTTGGTGGAGTTAAACAATTCCAGACCACTTTTCCTCTGGGTCTTTTTCTAATATCTCCTATAATAGCATCTTATTTTAACCTTTGTGATTACTCTTGAAAAATTTTTAAGCCCCTCTTAAGATCAGACTCCATATACTACTGAGTACCTAGCCCAGGGGTTGACAAACTACAGCCAACAGGCCAAATCTGCCTGTTTTTGTAAATAAGGTTTTACTGGAACATAGCCATGATCATTCATTTATGTGTTTATATATTATCTGAAGTGGCTTATGAGCTAACCACAGAGACTGTATGGCCTATAAAGACAACAATTTTTACTTTCTGGCCCTTTACAGAAAAACTTGTGGATCCCTGACCCAATCGATGAAATTATTTAAAAACCACAGTTATTTCAGGTTTCACCTTAACTGTGAACAAACAGGGCCTGAGCAGTTTTATGCCCTTTCCAACTTTTTCAGACCCTCTCTCTCTACTCTAGGATCTATTAAGCCTGCTGCAACATTAGGGGACGGCAAATGGTTAAGTGTGTCATCCAAGATGTGCAATACAAGTTGGTGATTAGCTTTCAGCATCCACTCCAAGTACTGGAAACCCTTTTGAATAAAAATGTTCAGTCTTTCTTCATAATCAGGGAATACACAGGAACACAGAGAGCTTCAGAATTCTCTTAGTAAAGGCACACTGAGGAATCCCTTTCTGACATTGTGACACCTCCCTATAATCTTTTCTCCTTCTCCAGCTGAAAAATACATTGTATATACCTGAGGACACCATATAAAATGTTTCTGGGGGCAGGAAAACCACAGGGATGCGTGGAGCAGTCTGGTCTGACACTCTAGAGCATGGTGAGACTGTGGCGAACCTGAGTTCACACATCTGTCCAAGCGTGTTAGCACTGGTCTGCTCCAAGTGGCTGCTGGCCAGTAATGTGGGCCCAGAGTAGATAGTCTTCTACTGAAGGGAAACTGAAATTCAAGATTCAAATTTCTTAATACACTGTAAGAACCAACCTGTGATGGTAAAAAAACCTCACCTGTGTCCAACTGTATCAAAAAAATCTTTAAGATATACATGTTGATTGAGATAACATCTATTGAGGAGACTTTTAAAACTCTGATTTTAGAAAAGAAGAAATTGAAGCCTAGAAAGATTAAATTATTGTTCTAAGATCACATTGACTATAGATAGTCTAAGGCTATAACTCTAGCTTAGTGCTACCTTCAACGTATCACTCCACAAATGCTTCTTAATTTAGAGGGATTCAAGGGACTCACTGAGAATCTGATAAAAGCTATGGACCTATGAGAGAAAAATACACATAGATGTAAACTTACAAAAAAAAATGGTTTATAACTTAAATGATTTCATATGCTCATGAAGCTTGTCTTGCATATCCTTAGGGAGACATGGCTACCAGGCTTAGTATTTTTCAAGTCTTCAATATGAAGAGTTCATAATCTTCCAATTACATCATATAAGAAATAATCAAAAGCCTTAAATATTCTAAATAAGTTTCATTTACTGCTTCCATCCATTTATGTGACCGCAATGTCACTTCATTAAACAATAAATTTTTCAGCTGGAACAAGTTCAAAAACTCCTAACAGTGGTTATATAACATTTTTGTTTAAAATGATCAGAACTTTTATTCATATGAATTAAAATCTCTTTGAGAATAAATCATGTGACTTCAACAAGTCTAAAAGATATGGAGGAAAATCTCTCTCTCTTGGAATAATGATTTGCACTTGTTTTCAAAAGTGTCTTGCTGACCAGGTCCCTCTGGGCAAGTGAGCACCTCTGTCTTGCTCTCAGATCACCCTGGATACTGACTTTACTGCCTTGTTCTGGGATATTTTGCTTCTGTATCTCTAACTATATTGTGAGCCTTTTGAAAATGGACAGTAATTTATTAAGCTCTGGCACAATGTCTGCCACATAAGAAGCACTCTGTTAATGTTGGGTGAGTTGACACTGCCCTCCCAAGAGATGTTACCAGGTCTGGCTTAAGTCTAGGGCTCCCTGAAAATATTACATTAAGATATAATCAAGGTAAGAGTAGTCTTTTGGTATTTGGTATTTGCCTCCGTCATGATTTTTTTTTCTTTCTTATACAGGAAATAAGAGGTGAAGGATGATTAATTTTGAAAACATTTCTCTATGGCAGGAGTGTAGGGAATTAGCACAGAAAGAAGATTATAAACCACTTCCAAAGGGGTACCTGGCAGAACAGATGTTAATCATGGAAGAAAATATCTACTGTCATTCATCTAGGCCAGTTTCCCTACTTCCACAAGGATGGCAAGTGGACAGGTAATGTGTAAACCACTTAGACTGTTATTTCAGACAAGGACCCACCCACTTGTGCCCTCACTCCAAGTTTTGTGAATTATCTTAGATTATATAACATAAGTAAAATATATATATATATATATATAGCATTTATATATGCAATTATCAAAATGTAATTATTAATAAAGGAGAAAATCAAATAAAATACAGATACAATTAGAAGAATACACATAGTACCCTTGGTGTGAGAATAATAAAATAGGTTTTATATTTTCCTGAATCAGCTTCTTAGAAAAGTTTGTTTTAAAGGGCAATTTTACAAAAGGTTAAGGTTGAGAATTTTAGAGGAACTAATTCATGAATCCTTGGCAAACTCACCATAGCTATTATTAAGCATCTACATTATACAAGGCATTATGTCATGGGGAGTACAAACATGGGTCTTCCTACCTAAGGAGGCAGAGAAGTATGGAAACCCACCAGAGCCACCTTAAATGGTTAACATTGGGCAAATCTGGAATAATGTGAGCATCAAAATAAGTAGTGAGAGTAAAGGATTATAACACACTGAATAAGCACCCATTAGTCCACCTTGATACAAAAAAGCCAACAAATTAATAAATAAGGAAATTTCTTCCCTCCAGTAGAAATCCAACTAATAAATGTAAAAGGAATAATTAAATTAGAAAAATCCATACTTGGCAAGATTTATCAGTAGACACTAAAATGAATAGGTCAAAGCTTGAGAAGCAAGAAACTATTTCTATTGCCTCAAAATATTTCCAAACCAAATACTTGCTAATTACAGAAGAAAAACCAGTAATTTTAGAGTGGTGAAACTTGACAGACATCACCATAAGCAAGTGGTCAAAGTTAGCATTACCAGGAACAGGAATTGACCTCAAGTGCCTCCTGAGATGATACACTGAAAATGCATCATTTTTGTTATTCTCTTCTCAAAAGCACATAACCAAAATCTCTTCATAAGGAATTCTATCAGCCAAACTCAAAATGAGAGACATTCCACACAATAATCTCCTGTATTATTTAAATATATCAATATCTTGAAATACAAAAAAAACACATTTTCTTTGCAGATTAATGAGGGAGTTTTCCATAATACAAAGACCAAAGAGATATGACAACAGACGATAACACGGAATCTAGGTGTCCTTTTGCTGTAAAGGAACTTGACTAACTGGCGAAATCTGAACAAGGTCTATAGAACTTCCTGATTTTGATAATTATCCTATGGTTATATAAAAGAATATTTGTACTTAATAAATACCCAGTAAAGCATTTACGGACATCAGGACTGTAACTAACTACATAGTTAAGAATACTAAACAAAATATATAAAGATATACACATGTATCTGCACATATCTGCCATAGTTTTAATCAATGGCTCCATTTGATCTTAACCTAATTTGAAGAAAAAACATACAAAGACTTTTTTGTTCCCCCTGCCTCCTTATTGTTCGTAATTTAGGATCAGTGGGCAAGGAAAACTTAGAGCAGTTCAAGTATAATTCAAAATAACAATTCTTGTTCTATAGCACTACAGATAGTCATGCATTGCTAAGACAGTAAATTTGATTTGTATCAAACCTTCTTCATTTTCCATTCTAACCCGTAACTCCTTTCCACACACACACAAAAAAGTATCACCTATATGGACAGATACAGATAGATAGATATTTTTAAACAATTTATGAAGTGAAGAACACTTACTTACCCCTCATAATACCAATTACTTGAAAAAAAGTAAAGCAACATAGTATAAAACAACAAAATTCCATGTATTGGTCATTTTGATAGCATCCAACCTACTCCCCATTCCCCACTCCCTGTGAAAACCTTAATTTCTCTTTGGAGGAAATTGTCCATTTGGCAGCCTTGGCATAGGACTTACTTGCACTGTGGCCTCCCGTTAAGGAGCAGAAGAGAACAGAGTTTTCTATTACGACTCCCTAGCAGCTATCAGGCAATTGCTTCTGGGAGCTTGAATCATGGAAAAGAACTTCTGGAGGCCAGATTCCTTGCAGCAGAGATGGACATGCACAGACCAGACTTCTGCTCTTGACTGTAGTTCCTGCTTCCCCCAAAGCTCCCTGGTTTCTATAAATTTTCCCTCCCAGACTCCCCACCTTCCCATCAACTTTTGTGCCTCCCTCCTCCCCCACTAGCCCTCCAACAAAGTCCTTTTGGGCTTAAAATAACCAGCCAGTTTCTGTTGCTTGGAACCAATAATCCTAACTGATAAAAAGTTATTAGAATTTCCAGAATCTCAACTTGAAGTAAGTTACTGTTATTTCTACTAATAGGAACCCAGTAAGGGTCTGTTTACATGTGAGTAAATCTCTTTGGGGCACTTGCAAATGTGGAGAGAAGATTGGCTTCACATTTGGGCATGGCCTCTCTGGCTATTTAGAGATAGGCTTCCATACAGATTAATTCCTATAAAAGGCAATTAAACCTAAATTCTTTTGATGTGCTGTAAATTGAGATAAAGATGAAAAACTACCTAACTCTCACTAAATTTGCTACAACATTTTAATTGAACATGTGGCTGTTTCCAGAGACTGTCCATCTGGTAAAGGCTCTCTTTACCTGGAAAGTGCAATCACTGTTGGCAACCCACATACTATCTCTAAAATACCATGCTCCCTTCAAAAATAAAATTTCTTCCTCTAGGGGCTGTTTTTCTGCCACTAGGAAAAATCTTTGCTATCACAAAGTAAGAGGATTTCATCCTTAGAACTTTTTCTTTAATAAAGGAAACGAAAAAGTAATTGAAAATGCTGCTAATTAAAAGGAAAGCTTATCATTTGCCCTTTAGCTACAATAATATCAAAGCACATTCAACGATAACAAGTGCAGTAATAACTAGTCTGTTGTGATGGTAAAATAGGAATATCACATCAGCCATACGAATTTTCTAAAACGTGATAGGGCCCAATATTTTACATAGGTCACCCCAGCCCTTGTTCATGTTCAGATGTGCAAATGTAGCTGTATCTGCAACTTTGATCCAAATTTGTTTTAGTTGTAAATCTTTCCAGGGTTCTCTTCCATGATAATTATGTTGTGAGAAAAATTGCTCTCCATCCTCATCTATACATTTGAAGAGTCCACAATTTTTCAAAAGCATTTACACTGCAGGGACTTTCCTTTCCACAATGCTAATCCAAGCAAGTCAAGCCCCATGTAATCTTTTAATGATTCACCACTGCCCACAAGATAATTTCAGGCACCTTGACATGATATGCAAATTCCCCTGATAATCTGTTCTCTGTTAACCATCCAGTGTTCTCCTACAATTCCCTTTCCTACATTCTTGCAGCCCTTCTCCTCTAAATCTTCACACACTGCTCTCCCACTTCTCGGTGACTTTGCAAACTCTTCCTGCTCTCTGAATGCCTCTTGCTTCCTCTCTATCTGTTCAAAGTATGCTCATGAGCCAAGACCTAATTCTCATGTCAAATGGTCCCAGGAGCAGAGAAGAGAATCCAATTAAACGATGGAAGTGAAAATGTATCTATAGTAAGCAGTAAATAAATAAAAGAGTGCTTATTATTTCACATATGCTATGTGCCAAGCACTGTTCCAGGCTGAAAATATAACATTGAACAAAACCATCCTTGCCTTTGTAAAGCTGGCATTCCAGTAAACGATGACAAGAAATACAAAATATGTAACTGTATGATCTGCAGCACTTAGTCAAAGGAGTAGCATGCTCTGGCTCTGCTTCTACCAAGGTCACTCTGGCTGCACTGAAGGAAGAGGAAGGAGAGCAAAGGTGGGAGCAAGGAACCAGTTTGGAGGCCACCACGATGATCAAAGCAAAAGATGATGATGGTTTGGGTGAGGGTAGTAGCAGTGGAGGGAATCAAAAGTGATATGTTCTGGATATAATTTAAAGAAAATTGGAAGGTTTTTTTTTTGAAAGATCAGGTGGGGGATGTAAAAAAGGAGAGAAATCAAGGATGACATCCTGATGTTTTGCCTGAACAACTGAAAAGTCATTACCATCAAGGAGAAGGGGTATCAGAGGAAGATGAGGAGCTTGGCTTGGATGTGTCCAGTCCTCTTTAAAAAAATGGGGATGGGGGAATGGTCATTGAAGGCGATTTCAGTTTCAAAACATCCAAGCCTCGGATAAAGCTAACTCCCATGCACTCCTAATCATCAAAGAACTTCTCACATGTGTACCATCATCCCCACACTGTTAAGAGAAAGCAAACTTTATACAATCGGAAATGATTCAAGAATAAGATTAAGAGCTAGTTACTGCTGGATAAGCACGATGTTGTATATGAAAGCATATGAGCCAAACAAGTTTTAGGATGTCTGGGAACTGAAGATACAACTACAGACCTTTTAGTTAGCTCCTCCACTGATAAACTTGAAAAGCAGAATTTTTGATTTTAGAAAATCTTTAAGAGTCCAATAGAAAACATGATTCAAATCTGCTCACAAAAAGCTTTCTGGATAATTCTAATAATAGTGTCTAGTAATGAGATGCCAATATGGCAAAGAAGGGAGCCCAGAGACCCTTTTCTAGAATACACTGTAGCTTAGGTGAGGGATAAATATTAGAAGTCAGATATAAATGCCTGTACCACACATTTTCTAGCTGTTTTCTGCTCCACCAGCTGATTTAAACCTGGATTCAAGACGGACTCCTTGGACAACCTTGGTCTTCTTGTCTGACATCAACAAAGCTGTCCTCACCTGAGAGCCAGGCCTTACAATACTTATTTGAAAAGCCTCTGCCATTTCTCAAAATGGCAAGCTACTATAAATATGTTTTCTGCTTTTTTCAGACCTTTAAGTTTTTAGATTTTTTTTCAAGCCCCTAAGTATATTTTGTTCCTAGACTTTAAAATTAAAAAAATAGTTAGACATAAGTACTTTGGGGAGTATAAATTAAAACTGCCTGTCAATTCATGCAACGTGCCTTACCCTTCAAATGCTGTCAGTTCAGGCAATCATTAAAGGGTGGAAACTGACTATATCAGTAATCATCATTTTTTATTATAGTTTGACCTTTTAAATAAGCTTTGAATTTCAATGAATCTTACCTTTATTATTTTCATTTTTGTAACCTATTTTACCATCAAATTTCAGAGGCTGTGGCTTATTTGGAGGAAAAATTAGCCAAGTGCACAAAAATATTCTGACTTCAATCCACACTAAATATGGTCACAAATGTGCTGTTTCGATTGAAATCAACTGTTGCCACTTCCTCCTCTTATCAACCAGCGTGCACACACACAAGCATATACACCTCTCTGCCGGTTGAATAGATCAAGAAGTACACAGGCAAGGCTACTTATGAAACTGCTGAGACATTACCACAACCAATAAAAAATTAAAAGAATGCGTCTCCCAGGACTGAAAGCAGAATTAAGGCTGGAAAACATCATTGTTAATGCAAGGGGTAAAGCACAAAGCCAGGTATGAGGTGGGTTTTTTTAATTATAAAATGTCATTTCCTAAAACCTCTGGACCATGAATCTACATGTCTGATATAGATAATTTCTTCAGAAATTGAGAACCACCAATTTGTGTGGGATAGGAGTAAATTGGGGTTGAAAATGAGGTTCCTATTTGTTTCTGAACCAGTTCTGCAATGTTACAATTATATTTTCATACATTGGCCCATAATTGGGTATTAATATGGTTTTTTGACAATTATGTGTAAAGGATGCAAAAGCAGCACCCATAGTCTGACTGATGAATACTGTCTTTTCAAACTCTGCAAGCTTCCCTCAGCTTAGAAACAGCACAAGATTACTGTGAAGGAAAACAGATTCAGGTCAGCAACCCTGAATATAAGAGCTCCACTTGCAATATATTCGAAATAGTGAGAAAAGCAATTGCCCATGAATTCTCAGTGAACTAAAAGCAATTAGATTTACAAAAAAAGGAAACTGTTAGAAATAAGTTTTCCATAAAAAAATAAAGCACAGACACTATTCCCATTATTGAAGTACATCAGAACTGATAGTGTTTGTATCAGAATATTCTAAACTTGTTAAAAATAATCGGCATCATTTTTATTCAAGGTGACTAAGCTTAAAGTTGGTATTTTCAACTTTGTTGATACTGTGGCTGGGGCCTGTAGGAATGCATTTAAGAGGTGAAATCAAAGTCTGTCAGACAAGGTAGGGTTTAAATCTCTCAACAAAATGAAATCTAATACTGTTCCTTTAATGCAAGCTGGGAAACAGAGTGTGAGTAACAGTTTAATCAACCCCCAACAGCTAAATGGATAGATGAGAGTAGACAGGAGAAGCAGAGCTGCCAGGCACAGAGAAGAGCAGGAAGAAAAAAACTTGAGTAATATCTTGTTTTAGAGGGTGCTTTTCTTCCAAGCTTGCAAAACACTTCAAATCCCTTCTCTAATTAAGTCCTGCCACATTATATGTAGGGTTGGCTGGGGCAAGAGGGGTCATCTCCTATTATATATATAAGAAAACAGGAAGAGTAAATCTCAGTGTTTATGGTCATGCAGGTGAGAAAGCCAGAAACAGAAACCAGATTTCTGGATTCTACCTTCTGTACTCAAATGTCAGCAGATCTATGAGCTCCTACCTTCTCCTTTAGGTAGCTTTTGAGATAATCAGGGATTAAAAATATATATCCAAAACAAAAATCATCCACATGGGGCTTAAGAAGTCTTTTTCTTTTGAATCATACTTTAAAAAACAGGCAAATCTTTTTAATTACTCTTTTGATTTATTAGTCAATAAATGTAGAACAAATTCCCTCAACATTTGTGAATCTCAGTCTGGTAACTCTAAGCTACGTGCAAAGGGTGATGTGACTCAGTTAGCTAATGTTATCACACTCTTAAAAAATGTATTTATTGAATCACACAAAGAAATTAAGAAAATGATTACCAATTATCTTGGCAAGGATTCCTTAATTAATTGCCAGCACTAATACCATGTTATCTTCTCCATTATTAAAACAATGCAACTTCTATTAAAAACTATCATTAAAGATTCATTCATTCCTTATTGTATCCCGCTGTTTCATATCTTATGTAGCTAAAGGGCTGCTTCCTAGGGTAAGAGGTACTGCTGTGCAGAAGCAAAACCAACTATAGAATTTGTGTTGAGACACTGTGCTTCTGAATGCTCCATCTGGAGTATCATAAGGACATTACTAAGCAAAGCAAAAGCAAACAGAGCCAATGTATATAGTTCAGTGTGTATATGCATGTGTCTGTCTGTTGGTGTCAGTGTTAAGCACTTAAACTCTGAGGTGTTCGATTTTTTAAATTTTCAAAAATTTAAAAATCTAAGATGTTAACATTTCCTGCAAATATTCCATTCGCTTGGGAATACTGAGCTCAAGACCTGCCCTTCCTGCAGAAGAGTAACCTGACAACACAAAGGGCTTGTTATAATGAGACACTTGTTATACCTTCCAAAAGTAACTTGCCTATATTCCTCTCCTAGAATTACAGCAGTGATTCTCAAAGAGGGGCAGTTGTGCTCCTCAGGATGCCAAGTATTTTGGCAATATTTAGAGATCTTTTTGGTCTTCACAACTGAGGGAGGGGATTACTGGCCTTTAGGGCATAGAAGTGAAGAACACTGCTCACCATCATATACCGAACAACAGAGCCACCCACAACCAAGCATTATCTGCCCTCAAAATGTCAAGAGTACCACTTGTGAGAAGCCCTGAAATAAAGGGAGAATACTGGATCTCTGCTACCAGTAGCCACTGTTGCTCTTAGCCAGCTCCGTCACAGCTGTGACAGAACTTCAGTTGGTATTTAGGTAATACTACTCAGATAATTAGAACCTACGGATTCCTTTCTACATTTCTCCCCATTAATGAGCCAAGAATGAATGGAGTAATTAGCTAACTAAGGATTTCTATAACCGCCATTTAATGCTCCGCCCTTAACCTCTCCCTCCCACATCCCTAATGCTAAGAATGGCTAACATTTTATTACATTCAAAAGAAGGAGATGCTAGATCTCTGATATATTTGAATCAAAGCCAAAGAGACAAAACCAAACCTCAGTCTGCAACCTCCCTTGGGAAATCTCTGTTCATTTAAATAGTTGTTCAGTCAGCTGTCTGCCTGAATGACAAGGTTTTTATCTCTAATATGAGTGGCTTTGAAGGCTACTTGCATTATCCATTCCTCACAATTGCTGCTGAAACCACAACATTGCAGGCTGATAATTAAATCCAGCTGCCTCTACTATAAATTCAATCATATCAACATTAGCAGCGATCTTAGTGGCTGTTGGTGGCTTTCTTTTTCCATTTCTAGACAACATAATTAACTTCACTAGCCTTCTTATATTACACAAGACTCAGAGCTAAAGAATCCTATGAATTAAACTACTATAAACATTATCTGTGCAAAGGAATGCATTTGATCATTAGGATACTAAATCAGTGCCAATACATTGCTTATCGGTGACCTAATACACATTAATGTTATGTTCAGCCTATAGATATAGTTTCAGATATCACTTGCAAAATCTCATGTTAACCAACAATTTACTACTCATGAAAAATTAACTCCAGGTCTTATAAACAAGACATAGTTCATAATGCAAAAGAGTCAAGCTGTCAAACATTGAAATATACCTGCTAAAACAGTATCAAAGTGCTTTCATATTATTTGAACTAACAATGCAAAAGTAATATGTTCTAATTGAGTTTAATCTCTCACAGTTCAAATATTTCAAAACCATCAGATTTTAAATTATGATGGCACCTTACAAGTACTTAGCCTCAAATGCACTTTAATATACACCATTTAATTAGGTTTTGACATTACTAGCAAGGAGGAAAAATTTTTTGTACTAGCATGTTTACTTGTACAAGTGCAACAGTTGCTTTATTTTTACAGACCAAAATGTTTTTAAATAAACAATTACTGTAATCTTGTTAAAAGTATGTTTTATTCAATTATCATTGACTGCATTACTTTGTTATTGCTGCTGTAAAAAGTTACCACAAGCTTAGTGGTTTAAAATACATACAGATATATTACCTTATAGTTCTATAGGTCAGAAATCCTCCATGGGTCTCACTGGGCTAAAATCAAGTTGTTGGAAGGACAGGGTTCCTTTTGGAGATTCTTAAAGAGAATTTGTTCCTTTGCTTTTTCAAACTTTTACAGGCCAGCTGCATTCCTTGGTTAGGGGCGCTCTTCCCCCATCTTCAAAGATAGCAGCATAGCATCCTTGTATCGTTCTCTTAGAACACAACTGGGAAAAGTCCTCCACTTTTAAAGATTCATGTGGTTAGGTAACACCACCTAGATCATCCAGGATGATCGCCCCATCTCAAAGCCCTTGACTTTTATCACAGCTGCAGAATCCCTATGCCATGGAAGGTTCTGTTGTTTAGGATACAGACATCTTTGAGAAGCCATATTCTATCTACCACAGTGACCGTTTACTGAATTTTTACATCAAACGAATTATCAAAATCAAAGGTACATGCTCCTGGATATAAGAATACTTATCTTTAAGAACTCAATATCCTTTCTTGTTTTAATTATGTATTAGGAAAGAAAAAAAAGTATCTTTCCTAGGAAACACTGGCAATGACATTTAAAGTACTAACAGCATAATTGAAAATAACTTAATGTCATAGAAGAAAGTGACAGAGAGAAACTGTAATGGACATCAGTTTGATCTGGAATCCTACAGGACTGTGTCTGCTTCACATTCCTCTGCCTTCATAAATACTTGGAGTCTTAAGGATTTAGTGGGATTGACAGAATGTTGCAAATTTCAGAATGCCTGATAATAAACTTTACATCCAATAATCATTCTCTTACTTATTTGAAGGTATCCTATGACTCTATAAGATCATTTTCATGCTTCCTTATCCCATGAAACAATATGGTTTGTTAGTATGTATACATCATCAATGTAGGCTGGAATGATACTTTCTTTAGGTGCCATTTGGTGGAAGGGGCCTGTTTCTGGTCTGTCTACTCTGGACACAGGACTCTTAAGAGTGAGTGTCAGCTTTTGATCCACACGTTAAGATATATTTCTCCTTAGCAATTCCCAAACCAGCTCTATAAAGTCAAGAACAGACTGAATGAAAAATGACAAAAATCAGCAGGAGGCAATGTACTATCACCAGTCTACTCTAATGGAATATCCACCCACAATAATTAAGAAGTAAGCAAATATAAACCACACAGGGCTCATTAATTCAACAAGTATTCACTGAGTGCTTCCTATGTATGTGGTACTGTTCTAGGCATTGGGATATAAGCAGTGAACAAAACAGACAAAAATTCTATACTGAAAGAAGTTTCCACTCTGGTAAGGTAAAAAACAGCCAATAAACAAGATATACGCATATTAGACAATGTTAGGTGATAAGAAGAAAACTAAAGTTGAGCAGGGGAAAGAAGTGTGAGCAGCAGCAAGGAAGAGAGATGGGAGGTTTAGACAGGAAGACCAGGGCAAGCCTCAGAGGAAGCAACTGTGTTCAGGGTGGACTGACAACCCACATCATTAAGCAGGACTAGCTCAGGGAAACATTTCTACCCAGGATCTGTCTGATCCTATTCTTCTGTTGACATTTTGGTCAGATGTCAACCTTCTGGTAATCTTCTGAATCCCATATTGGAACAAGTCCCCTATTCATTGTGGCTTGTTCATGTCAGGATGATGTGTATCACCAATTACTGAGACTGTTTCCTCCACACTAATAGTTTTTCAAAACTTAAATTTTAAAGCCCATTCTGTCTCAATAACTTTGGCTATTTCTATATCTATCAAAAGTTGGCTGTATACAAGAGTAGACATTTTAAGGAGGCATAACTCTCCTTCACTGTAATGCACTTCAAAACACCGAGAGTCTTTTAAATTTCCATTCTTGGCAATGGGGAAGTTATGCTTTAATGACATTGTACATGGCACAGTCACTCTAAATCATAAGAGCCACCATTTCTGAGTGGTAGCTCATGGTGCATAGTTGGCCTTCTGCAAATACTGGTTGAATATGTGACCTCTCATATATCAGGTATCTTGCATACAGCATAATAATCATTATTTTAACCTTACAAGGTGGGACTTACGGTCCCCATTTTATGTATGCTAAAACAGGTTGAGAAAAGTTAAATCATCTTCCTAAAGTTACACAGATGATAACATAAAGGCAGAAGCTCTGCCAAACTTCAAATCCCTCTTCCCAGGAGGGTACATCCGGGGCTGGTGGCTTTATCCATCCCCCATTCCTGTTCTCCCCACCCCCATCAGAGGATTATCACAGTACTCCAACTCGCAGGGTAGCTGTGGGATAAATAATGTCCTCCTGCCTTCCTGGGTATTTTGTGTGTGTGTGAGTGATCTGTTAATCTACACTACATTTGGATGTTAAAATGGTCTACATTAAGATAAAGAGTAAAGTAAATATTATATGAAATTCTTTGAGAATGAACCATTCTAAGTAAATTTTTTAAAAGATTTCTAAACAGTTAAGCTCTAAATTTGTACACCCCGAATAGTTTTTTAATAGAAATGCTTCTAAAATATACCATGAATCTTGTCTATTATATAGAAGCCACTGATTGATCAGTAGGTAATATTATCTTCACTAATTAGTGAATAATTAATGACCCAGTGATGATCCTATGTTCAGATGTACTTGTAGATACACACATAGTTTGTCCTATGAAGATAATCAAGCCTAGAAAAAGTCCAGTCAATCAGGTGACTTGTCCCTTTACAGAAAAGCAAATGAAGAATGTACCTGGCTGTCAGACACTAGCACAGCAACCTTTCTGACAGCAGTGATGATGGTGAAGATGATAATGAAAGTGAAGGTAATGGTAGCATTTAGGGGGTGCTTACGACATGCCAGGAACAGTATCAAGAAATTTATATAGACTTTCTAATTTAATCATTCAATAATCCTATCAGGATTAAGATAAGTAAGAACTGTTTCCCTTTTTTCCATTTTAAAGATGAAGAAACTAAGATACAGAAAGAAGAAATAAGCAGGGCTTTAAACAGTGCCTGGCAAATATTAAGAGCTGAATAAGTGAGTTATTAGCATCACATCTGCACTAATGAAGAGGAAAACACTATCATTTAAAAAATTTATGCAATAATATTGTGGGGATAGTTTTCCCCACCACATTCAACAACTGGGAAATTTCAGCAGAACAGAACAAAATCAGAGCAAATCTTTACTGGGATGCCAGGAAGCTTTGAGTTAGAGTCAAGAAGCCTGAGATCAAGTCTCAGCTCTGTCACTAACTGGAATCATAGTAGGTAGGCATTCAGATGTACCAGAAGGTGCTGAGATTTTCCATGGGTTTGCCCTAGTGTCTTGGGGCACATATGCCTATCTGGATACTAGTAAACGACTTACAAGATTAAATAAATCAGCATGTGTCTCTGTTGATTAGTCTGTTCACAGCTTTTTGTAATACCATGCCTGTTGTTCAGAACAGTTAATGAAGTACATAGTCTATTTAGATCATTTCATTTTGGTGCTAAAACTTTTACTCAACTATTTATAAAAACTTTTGGTTACATAATTTTCCAAGTTATTATACAGAGTGCAAAGAAGACAAGGTCACAAGAAACCATGAACTTTTTTGTGTCAAGTGCATACTGTGCAGAAAGCAAAGACATGTAAGACTTGATCTCAGTCTTAAAGAGTTCATATCTAGTTGGAAGGACAAGATCCAGACCTCAAATATACTAATGACCACAGAAGGAAGAAGTGCCAAATAGGTGACAAACATGAAAATGCTATAGGATTTGAGAGGACAGAAAAATAATAGTGACTTATTGACATCAGAGTGGATTTCAAAGAAAAATTAAGATTAAGTATGGAAAGCTCACAAGTTGTAAACTTGAACTCTTCTCTAATCCCAAAAGGCAATTTCCTTTCAATGTGGTGACTCCTGTTAATAGTGACTTTGTAGAATTCTGTATTCACAAAGATTCAGCCAAATGTGGACTCAATGGGAAAGAATTCTGTAACTGGTATTTACAGCTACTACAGAGAAAGAATGCAGGAATGGAATCCAGCTCTACCCTTTTTGACCAACTCTGCTTCCTCCCCACACTTCTGCTCCCTATTCCTATTAATCTTTAGGAGCCACTATCTACCGACCTATTTCTTCTCTCTCTTCTTCCTCTTTTCTCACTTCTCTCATTCTCAGTTCTTCCAGCAAATCAACAAAGCTATCTTTCTTTTTTTTTTTTTGATTAGTGAACCAAATGAACACTGTTCCATTTGATCCTGGAGCTTTAGATGTTCTCAGCTGTCTTTAACAACCCCAGTTTCTGACTTCTGGTTTTGCAGTTTGAGAACCCAAGTGTTTATCATTGTGATCACTAGCACATTAACTACTTAGGTTTATTTAGGACACATCCCCAAAAAGATGAGAGGAGCATGAACTTTGCTGGTTCAGACACAGCAAACTGCCCACACTAATGCCTGCCTCTCTTAGATCCATAGAATCCATAGACTGTGAGAGCAGGAAGAGACCTTAGAAATCAAGTTTAATTTCTCCCTGGTATAAAGGAGGATGATAATGCCTAGAAAATGAAGTCATTATCCCAAGGAAAACACAAATATTTTTATAACAGAAACAAGGATAGAGGTTAGAACTTCTAAACCCATGCCCTTTAGAATTCATTGTTCTAGTTGCCTGCCCCTCTCCCAAACAAAGCAAGATAAAACAAAACATTGTCTACAAGAACATAGGTCACCATGCTGGTCTTCCAGTCCGCATTTCTTTTGCTCTTTCACTCACTCTGCCCAACAGCATCTAGTAGTCTCTTAAAACGCATTTATATGTTTATTAGAGTTCACCTTTGAATGCTTCCTAAATCCCTAACACATTTTCATCCCAGCATTGCATGTTAAACGTTGCTTACACCTTGGCTTTTCAATACCTGATATGAATCACATTATACTAATGGTCAAAGAATATTCACTAAAGCCTATACTGTCTGTCGCAATGCAGTAGAGAATGCCAAATTTCTGAGGTTCATAAAACTGAGGCATTAATGTTTCATACATAAATGATGGCTAGTGCTTTCATTAATTCATATTAATGCTTCAAAGCAGTATTTGTTCCATCTAGTTAATGATATTTTTGGAAATTCCCAAAAAAAATACTAATAGGCACCATTTGCTGGTTATTTACTATCTGTCAGGCACTAAAGTGAGTGTTACTCATTCATTTTCTTATTTAACCCTCTCAATAAACCTGAGCCTCAGCATATTGCCTCCATTCTACAGACAGGAACAACATAAAAGCAATTCAAAAAGTGTGCAAGACCTTGGAGTGATTTTGTGAGTGAAGTCAGAGATTTTCTAAACTGATCAAATGAAATTATATTATAAAATTGTCCTGTATTCTTTATTCCATGAATATTCTACCATGTTCTGATTCTCAGGTTAAAAAACAGCAACTCTCTCCTTCCAAAATGAATATTTTATTCAGTTCTACCTGTTGAGATACAAAGGGTACAACTTCCAGGGTAGACTTCCTGGAAAAGAGGCTTGATTTATATGTCCTCAATCCTCTCATAACCAAAGTCTGAAAGATCACAGGGCAGCCTCAGAGATGCTTCCTGGGCCATGTGAAAGGCTTCTCTTTGGCTGAAATGCACCGGCCCAAACCACAGTTGAACCTTTGACCCATTGTTTCATCAGTTCTGACTTTTAACTGCTGTAACTGTCCCAGACAAATTTACATAATAGCATGGCTACAGATATACACTTGAAAAGCCTTCAAAGAAAATAGTTTACTCTCTGTAAACATCAGTTTTCACACCTCAAAACCATTTCCTAGACCCTTTATTCCTAATAAAAATTGCTTTAAAAATGTATATAGGACATCATGTTGGGGCATGCAATGGGATATTCATGCCAATTTATAAACTGCCAACAGAAATCTTGGTGCCACTATGGTAACTCACTCACTGTGTCTCTTCCATTTTGATTAGCAGAAAAATGCAAACCACTTTCTTCTCTGCTCCACTCTTACAAGGTTAGCTAGCACTTCAAGCCAGTAGCAATTGAAAGCTAGTACCGAGAAAGTAATTCACTTCTTTGAGTCTTACTCTTCAGAGCCAGTACAATCTGAGCACATTTTTGCATCAAAGACATTAAAGGAGAATTCCTTTTCAAGTGGTTATTCTTGAATTCATTTACTTTTGACACACACAATGAAATCCCAATTCTCCTGCAGGCTGCAGTGCCTTTATTTGCTATTTTGTGCACTATCTCCTGGCATCTTTGAATGAACAGCTGTAGAAGTTTCAGAAACTTGTGAGTACTTCCTCAAGATGGACTATTCACCAGAACTTAGCTGGCTGATGATTTTTTCAATCACCATGTTGCTGTTTCCTTTTTAGAAAGAATGAAAAGTGACAAAAGAGCCTCACTTTTAAGTAGGTTCCATATAGCCTTTGAATCTGTGGCAAGTGCACTTACAAGTAATAAAACTATTCCTGATGAATAGCACTAACTATGATTTATAAGGCAATTTAAGAAAAAAAACATGAAACACCTCTTCAACTCCACAGAAGATATTCCTATTGGCTAGGAATTATTTTAAAAGCTGGAGGCAAGAGAAAAGGTGAATTTGCATTACCTAGCTAAACTATGGGATCCCTAACAAGGTGGATGACAACAGTGTTGTGGGATGAGAAACCATGGTGTCAACCGCAAACACAAACTCACAGAAGTATCATGTCTAAGAAGCCCGGTAACAGTAAGATTGTGGGCTCTCTATTTGAGTCCCATCACCCACATGTACGTTGATCTTGAGCAATTCATTTAACTGTTCCTTGCTTCTAGCTTCTCACCTCTGAAACAGGGATAATAATGAAATGCTTCTTTCATGGAGCTGCTATGGGGAGTAAACACACTAAATATCACCTAGTCGCTTCCATTTTGACTAGGAGAAAAATGCAAACTGTTCTCTTCTAAAGTACTTATACTATTATACTATACATAGTAAAGGCCAAATATATTCTAACTTCTTTATATGAAGCTGGAGGTCACCAAGAAGCTTAAATTAAAATGAACTGTTGCAGTGGATTGGCTATATGGGTCCATTTTTGTGCTTATGCCTAGTACCCATCCATCTCAATACCAAAAATATAAAACAACTCAGCATGAATAATCAATCCTCCTACAACTGCAATGAGCCTAAAGAAATACCTCTAAAGAACAACAAACAAGAATAACATATTTTTTTCCTCCTCATCTTTGACTTTTTCAAATAAATTTCTCTCAGTTTATACTTTTCATTTCTAATGTTTTACCTTCAAAATATGTCTATTTCCTTCTTGTTCTCAAATGCAAAATATGTTCACAGCACTGAAGAAATGATGTTTTATGATAAAGCATGTAACAGAACTAGAATGTTTCTGATACTCAAACTGGTATCTTAGTACTTCAGAAAATACAAGTTAATTACAATCTCAGTCTTCAGCATTCATATTTTAACCTGAAAAATGTCAGCAAATAGAACAATAATGTCATTATGTCATAAGAATTGGATACTTTACAGAAATTTGGCATAAATTTAAATTGCTGACAGTAACTCGCAAGTGTTTTGACTTATGCCTCTTGGAAGAAAAGACTCCTACAGGGGCAGAACTGAAGATAAAGAATGCCACTAGGGTGGCCTGGGCAGAGATGCTTTCCAAGGGTTTGTGCCTTAGGATACGATACACACATGCACATTCAATACATGCAGACATTTGTGAGCGACTATCAAGCAGGGGCATCTGGTAGACCAATCCCTCCCCTTATCCCTAGTCAAGCCAGCACAGGAAATGAAAATGTCTCCCCAAATACCAGTGTGCCAGAAGACATAATGAGAAAGAGGCACATCTAGACTATGAAACCATGACATTAAAGGCAAATTTATACTAAGAAGATTAGATAGGCAGATTTGCATTCAACTAGTTTCAGTCTAAAATAAGCCAATGTGGAAAAAGATTTCATTTTCAAATGTCCATTACAATTTCATCTAAGTACCAAGATCACCTCTAGAGAAATACAAAAGAAGCATAAGCCATAAATGCGTATTCTTCTTCTTTCAACCCAACAGTTTCACTCTAAAATCAGTAAAGAGAAATAAGACAAGCATCTGAGATTCCCACTCTTTTATTTGATAATAAAATCTGAGTTCCTACAGTGGGAAAGGAGCCACTAAGAATTACTGTTTAGGAATCCACTAGCACCACATTTTAATGCATAGTTTTATTCTGCTTAAGTGTTTATAGGCAAAAGGGTGATCAGATTTGTTTATTAAAAAGGTTCTTGCTCAAATCAGTAGATTACAAATGCTCTAGACCTGCAAGAGTTATTAAAATGGAATCTTAATTCAATGCACAATAACTTCACAGCTGCTGGCTATAGGGGTTAGAAATTAGGCAAGAGAAACAGGTCAAGTGGAGTGAGAATGCTAACACAGGGGAATCATACTAGAGACAGCCATATGAATGCTTCTGTAATCCTCCTCTGAGTAACTGGAGCCAAGCACATGGTATCAAAAAAGACTGTTTCTCCTTGTGAGAAAAAAAAGTTGCAGAGTAGACAAAGAAACAAGAGAATGAAATTGGAAGTCTTCCTATGGCAAATTATTAATACCTTCTCTTTGAGAAATTGCAAGTAGGCAGAAAAAGGTCTAACCTGAAGAGAAGGATCAAAGACTGAAATAAAAGCTTTGATGCCCAAGTCGCTCTGTAGCCCCAAAGCACTGTGGAGCCATGTATGCAGCTGGGAAGATTGTTAACTCCAGAAAAATTGTGGAATGAATTGGTTACTTAATCCCTGGGAGCATACAGGAGTGGGAATAGGTAGTGATTTAGTCACTTCTGAAATTTAGTGATGGCATTTAATTTGAAGCTAGATGTTTATATTCCTTTAGATTTTTCCCCAGAGCTTTTACATCTTTAAAAACATAGGACAATGTTTGTGATTGGCTGAAATGAATGTTTTATTTGAATAAAGGTTCATTTCTCAAAAGATAACATTGACTGAGTCATGTAAAGTGAGACTAAGCTATGTATCTTGGGAAAAGCCTGGCTGGACTGATCAGACAGCCACAGTTTGGCTGTGCTATTCATCCTGAGATGATGCTATAATGACTCAAAGGAAAAGAAACTGCCTTTTAAACTTAACTTTGCAGACTCAAACTTAAAGCTACCCAGCCAGGTAAAAAAAAATTCTGATTAATCCATTAATTTACTCATTTCATATGAACAGTTAAAGCACAATTTGTTTCAAGCTTCTTGCTGGGAGCCAGATACAAAGATGCTAAGGTTTCAGTCCAGGCCTCAAATTCACCATCTAGAGATCATAGAACCTTAGACTTTTGAAGTTGTATTAAAGGTCGTTTCTCCATACCATTCAGTATAATTTTGCAATTTTCTTTATGCCAATCCTACCACATGGTCATTCGTAATCTAGTTGTACACTTCAATGAGAGGAACCTTACCACTCCCCTTGGAAGAAAGTTCTCCCTTTTTGTTAAAAGTGTTTAAAAAAGATAAAGCAGGACTCAATATTATGCCCCCAAATTAATAAATATACTGAAGAAGTAGCTATTTTAATAAAGCCTCTGAAACTGGATTTCATGCATTTTCTTTTCACTTAACAAAAATGTTTAACTCGATAGATGGCACACACACATTCTCTTTGTTAATGATCAGATTATCAAAAGACTGTCCTTTATGCAAACAAGTCGGTTTAAAATCACAATATTGAGACTCACCTACTGATCTTCAGCTGCTTCCCCCAGACATTCTATAACAGAGGCAAGCTGAAGCCAGGAGGACCACGATGTAGTTTAAAGCCATAGAGAAATGTCCTGAAAGTCTGTTTCCAGTCTGACCTGACTACTTGTTTCAGAACTCAACAGGGCCAGGGCAGGATATACTATATTTCTACACAATAGGGCAGGGAAGTGTGACAATCATTTTTTTTCATTTTTTTAAACAGAGGGAGAAATTTTTGAGTATAGTGACAGTGGACCCTCAGATATGACCAGGACAGTGGACCTTCGGGTGTGACCAGGACAACTTTGCTGATTTTCGAAAGGTTGTTTGGTGGTTGCTGTAGTCATTATTTTTCTTGAACTAGATCTTCACTATTTTATTATAGTAAAATACAACTGATACAGAATGGGTGAAGCTTGTTATTATTCTCCGAACAATATGATTTTCTTAAGGTCACATATGCTTTAGAAGGATTTCAAAATATTTAAAAGGGAAATGAAACATTTATTACTAGCTATGACAAACAAAACATTGCTTAAAGCTTCAGAAGGCACCTACCCATTTCTCTCAACCACCAAGAAAATTTCTTAACCATTAAAAGCATTTTACCTTTGTGGTCAAAAGATCTAAAGTGTCTGGCACAATGATTTGTTGAATTAATGAATAAATGAATGCATGCATAAATGAATGAATATGTAACATCTCCAACAGAGAAGCAGGGCTAGCTTTTAAGCATCATCATTTCAGTGACTTCATTAAACTTCATTTTTTTTCAGTACATAAATGACTTTGAATCATGCAAAACATCATCATTTCCTATTTATTAACCTATTAGATTTTTCTCAGCTTTAATTTCCTTATTACCCAACTTTTGTAAGTGTTAATTGGTATGAAAAAGCCTTCTCCACCCTAAAGTACAGTACTTGCCCTAGTGCATTTACTAAATTTTAATCACTACCTGTCATGAAAATTTTTTTGAGTGACTCTCACAAAAACACATTTTTCCTTCTTTAATTGTGCTGTATCTAAAAGTATGCCATATCTCTTCAAGACTATCTAAGAGAAAAAATACTGAAAAAGAAAAAGGCTGTGAATCACATTTTCAAGACATACCCAGTATATTAACTTTTATATTTCTTACAATAACACATTAATCTTAATTTCCATTTCTTCCAGTGTAAATCTTCCATTTCATTTGCCTCCTTTCGATCTTAACTTCCATTGTGCTAACTCCTTTTCTTTTATCCATTTGCAACATGCTTCCTGTACAGGTGCCATCAGCATTTATCCACAGTTCTCTTAAGTTAGCAATGAAATTACCATTGATGTTACCTGATATTCAGACCTTCTCTAACCCACTGCAAATTATACATCTATACAGTCAATCTATTCAAGTTATCATTGTGTGTTCTTGTTTCTAAGTGAGTAGAGAGTATCATAACTGATGCCTTATCTCAATATTTCCTCCTTTGCATATGTGAGTTACCTCAGGAAAGCAACCACATGCCTTCTCTGTTCTGTCAGGGATGCTCTGTCCACAGTGAACACATACTCATGTTAGGAAGAAAAACACAATTCCTCTACTAAACTCCAAGTAGATGGGAAAGAAGCTACATCAACTTGATAGTCTGTAGGGGAAAAACAGTTGTAGTTTTCTCTTCAGGTATTCCCGACATGCTCTTCAGCCAGCTATAATATATTCTTGCTTAATTCACAGGTGTATTTTGACCCTTCCCCAGGGTTATATGTAATATAAGTATCTCAACATCACTGCAATTGCAGTATCCTGGAGAAGATTTTTCGTGATAAATGAAAGCCAAACAGGGGTCACTAGAACCAACAGAAAAAAACATATCATCTCTTCTGTCAAAATGGAAGAAATAGCCTTCATTTAGTTATACAACTAAATCGCCATTTGTTAAATATTCCTTAGCATACAGTCTTTAAAACAATTTTTAAATCATTACAATAACTTGAACAAATGCTTATTCAAAATGCAGGCACGCTCTTAAAACTTCAGGTCTCATGTCCTTTATTCTCCTGCTCCCCCACATCCTCCAGTCTCCAGTGTTGTTCAGAACTAACAGATTTAAAAAATGTATTTCTTGCACTTGCCTTCTGTGGTTTGCCATCTGACTCAATAAATGGGTGGGTTAAGTCATTACTCTCAAACCCACTTAGGCAGTCCAGACACTATTGTTCTTTACCAATGATGAGGAAAACCCTCATCCAGTAGCATCCTGCACAGCTGAGCAGCCACAGGCTGTTACTTAATTTTCCATGGTCCCCACACTCACTAGGAAGCAGAACGAAGACCCAGAGCACATTTTATTCTTAAAGGAGAAGAAAAGGGAGAAGAGTCTTCCCCTCTGAGAGCATATAGGCCAACTGAGAAGTTAGAGGGAACAGTCCCCACAGGAGACCACCTCACTTCTGACACCAACTGCAAGTTCAGGGGGTTGCCCAAACCAACCCTATGTCCAGTAATTTGTAAGAAGGACTCAGAAATCACAAAAAGATGTTGTATTAAAATTGGCCACACAAAGAAGTACACAGAGGGGGGATGTACCAAATGTGGAATTTCCCTTGTCCCCTCCTTTTGGAATCAGAATACTTTATTTTCTAGACATCAGTGCATGACAATATGCATGGTCTGCTGCCAATCAGGGAAGCTCAGCTGAGTCCCACATTCAGAGGTTTGAGACTTCATTACTTATACATGAATGATTTACCTATTGATTGCTGATTTGGTAGATTTCAGGCTCCAGTCTCCAGCCCTCTGGGAGTGACCCAAAACCTCTATCCTAAATCACGTCGGTTTTTCTGGTGTGACAAGACGACCACTTAAGACTATCCAGGTATGTCCAACCCCATCCTTAGTAATATTGTTAGACTATCCAGCGACCCAAAGATCTCAGGCAAATAAAGATGCTCCTACGAGATGTGACATTCCAAGGACTGAGAGATTACCTCCCAGAAGCGGAGGTCAAAAGTCATAACTCATTCTCCATAAGGTTAAATTCTTTATGACACATCTTCATTTTCTCATAAGCCTTTGATCTGAGGCACTTATCTCCTCGGTAAACATACTCATTATGGTTGTAACTGTGCCCTTAGGCATTTTGAAGGTCAGGGGAGATTTATTTAATAAAACAGATTAAGAAAGCTATTTTCTAGTAGAATATGTGTGAAGGCAAGAGAAGGGAGGGTGGTAGATGTAAAACGCAGTATGATGCCTGGTCAGAAACCAGCCCTTGGCATCATGGCTTGACATTTACAGCAGGAGATCTTTGACTCACTCGCAATAATGAAGGAGTGAACTGCCACCAGCATCTAGTACTTGCCTGAAAGAGGGCAGATACAGCTAGTTCCGCACCTCTGGAAGGAAAGAGCACAAAGAGTAGCCTGCACAATATATTTAGAGGGATGACTCAGAGCTCCCCCTACCCAAAAAGATCACCCTATAGACTGACTGCCAGGACTCTGGCACCACTTAGGTTAATCTTTGTTTTTTCACTGTTAAAATACAAATACCAGTAGTCAAACCAATAGTATCCATGAATACTTTAGTTAGAGGTTGTTTATTGGGAGAAGCAATGCAACTAAATCCTGATGGATGAATGGGAGGAAAGAGAAAAATATGTATTATGAAAACTGTATGTGTGTCTGAAAGGAAAAATATGAGAAAGAATTCCCCAGCCTCACTCTACCTCCTTCATTTCTTAGCCCAGCATAGTGCAAAGTGCAGCCAAAAAAAAAGTGCTCAGAACTCATGCAAAGTCCTGCTTTTTCCCAGGTACCTGTGAGACAATACACAGAACATTAGATTAAAGTTATGGTTGAAGTCTTGACTCAGCTACTAACAATCTGTGAGTTGGGCACATCAATTAAGCTTTCTGAGTCTCTGCCACCTCAATTCTAATTTGGGAATAATGTGAACGCCCTCACAGAGTGGGTGTGAGGCTTAAATGAGAAAGCATATGGGAAAGCACCTTATTAAATGTGTTTTTTTAACTACTATGTAAATATGTTCTTATTAGTTGAGCATATTGGAGAAAGCTTTAGCTTTTTTATTTCTAATTTTGAATATAAAATATATTCCAGAGCAATTGGGTTCTATAAAATGCTTCAAGAATATTATTTTAAAAAATCATACTTTTTGGCTTTTTTATCAAACAAGATACCCTTATAAAAAGGGCTGTATATAGTCACATGAGTTTGGAATACATGAGAATCTAGATACACTTCTGAGGGACTCACAGTCCACATTAGCACACTGAAGGCTCTGGAAGGTCCTACAAGAATGAACAAAACATAAACCTACTAGACACAAAATTTCATAAACTGTTATGAAAACAGAAACCTCGTTTCTTATAACAATTCTTAAAATCCAATGGAAATAGTGATCCAGAGAATAAACTTTGAGAAATATAGTAGAGCAGATTATTATGTTTAAAAACATAATAATAAGGCATCATGTCCTGCATATCCTCCTTTTTGCTATGCTTGGCCAGTAAGGAAGAGGGTGCCCTGCACAGATACTACTGTTGAGAACTAGGTCCTAATCTGTGCATCTAAATTTGTACCTTAATTATCATCTAGTCTCTAAATTCTCTACCACCACTACTCTCCTCCCTTCATCTTGCCTAGAATTTGACTTGGGAGTTTGTCTTTTCCAGTCTTCCATTTGCCTCTTTCAGGAAATGCACCTTTATATCACCTCCAAAAAAGTCCATGACCAGGTTAACTGAGACCCTCGGACTGTCTGGTCTGGAAAACACCCCTAAGATAGCAGGCCCCCTAGAAGCCTCCTCCTGTCTCTTACTCCCACTCACTGAACACAGACTCCCTGGCCTGCCCTGAGGGCAGAGCATCTTGGAGAGAAGTTTGATTTTGCTTTGCCAAACATAAAGCACCCTAATCATATATGGGGATTTTAATGACTGATTATCATACCGGTACTTTCTAACACTGACCACCCAGAACTCTAGTAGAGAAGAGTGGAAAGCTCCATTCCATCTACAGCCATTACTAGTAGACTTTTAGGGGTGATTAAGGAACTTACGAAGTCAAAAATAACTAAGATATGAAGTTGCACTACCCAAAGTGATATATTCCAGTTGCCTTTGTCGATGGTGATGTAAGTGCATTTCTAGTTCACTACACGCAGAAATAAACAAGTTTAAGTAAAATCTTAAATGCACTCCACCACACACAGACCATATATTTCAAATTGAAATGGCAAGCAAAAATTCAGTTACACTAGTTCAAAAAATAATGGTTATGGAAAACATGCTAACTTTTTTTCATCCAGGATTTCTTCTTTCAAGCCATGTTCATCAAGTTCCTTAAGAGGAAATGGCACTTAAACTTGCAGCCAAAAAAAACATGACATTTTTAAGTTTTACCTTGTGCCTGACAGAAGAGAAATCTGGTATTAAATAAAAGACAAAAAACAAACTTTTGGCAGCAAGCAATGAAGAAAAGAACAGACATGCAAGATAAGGTCATTTCAATGATAAAACTAACAATTTCGTTTCCTTTGGGTTTCCAGCCTCTTTCCATTGTATTGTAGCTGTATCTTCAAAACCCACTTTTACACATAAAATGGCCATCTTAAAATCTTCAGTGGCATTACATGTTGGAGGAGTTGTGATCCAAACTATTCAGCTTGACAAAAATGAGTGTCATGACATTAACATACAGTCCTATTTGCCACAACTCCCAAAGTCCAACTCCCTAACATGACCTGGTTCCTCTACCCTTGTTCATGTACTTCTGAGAGTACCATTCATCACATTATAATGACTTGTCCTGTCTCCATAACCAGAATATAGGCTTTTCAATGGCAGAGCTATGTATTTCTTACACAGGTCCTGACCACTCGCTCAATACCAGTACAAATAATGAGCGAAATTTTAAATGAAGAGAATCATTAAGCTCATGCTTTTTGTAGGAAGAGTGTTTTCTCAGCATACTGATCAGGTTTAAACACTAAAAAGTAAGTACAAGGCCCTCATGTCCCTTTCAGGGAAATGATATCAACTATATTTTTCATAAATAGGAAAGTTTTTCCATTTCAAAGAAGCATCACATAGCGGTTAAAAGGGGGAACTTGGAAGCCAGACTGCCTGAGGCCACACCCTGGTTCCATCATTTACTATATATATAATCTCAGTTAAATTACTTAACTTCTCCTTACGTCAAGTGTGCCACCTGTACAAGGGCACTGTCAAGGGCATGCACCTTACAGGACTGCTGTGAGTAAATGAACCAACATGCATAAGGCCCTTAGGACAGCCATTAGCAAGCACAAAGCATGACTTATGAGTCAGCTGTTATTGCCCTTATTATCTACCTTCAACATTTCCTAGTTCATCACTAATTATATTCCGTAGAACCAAATAACTCTGCATAAAGCTAGGTCAGTCTCCTCTAAGGCAGTCATATTTGCAATATCAGGCAATTCTCATGCAGTCTTTTTAACATTGCATTTTATGACTGCTAACACTGGCCTGGAAGAATATGTAAGTAAAAGCTCTTCCAAAGCTTCCATTTTCAAATCAATGTCAAGGTAGTAAATTTTCTGCATGGATTCCAATAGCAGGATGCTCCTTTACTGGGCTCACAGGAAATGTCAGACAGTTATTACTTTACTTTCCTCATAAATGGTCTACCTGTCCCTCCACTGTACTTGTCCCGATTCCTGTCAGTACGGCCATATTCTTCTCACAAGCTCTGTGAGGCAGAATGCAGTCACCTTAATATGGACTGGATAGAACCCTGTCAAGGCTCTAATGTGCTATTATCTTTAGGTGGCAAACAAAATAACACTGAATTTTACATCTCAGCTCATGTTAAGAATGCATATCAATTTATCTCCATAATACAACCTGCATTCCATTTCATTGTATTGCTTAATAATACTCATTTAGGATTGCAGATTAATAAGTGTGTTCATTAATGATTTTGCATTTTTTCCAAATTAAATCTCCTTCTCACAGTTTTATAATTCAATTAAAATAAGCCATCAAGTTTTCTTAGCATGATTTGTTCTTTATAAACCCCCTGCCACTTTTCCCCCATTTTCATTGTTTCAGTAGGCCTACTGCTAAAATGAAGCTGCAGATGAAGAGAAAATTTGTTTTCTAAACTTCCTGTAGTACTTTGCCAGGACTTCTATAACACGTACCACAAACTGAGTGGCTTAAACAGAGCAGTTCTGGAAGCTAGTAGAAGTCTGAGATCAAGCCAATGCTTCCTTTGAGGGCCTTGCAGAAAAAATCTTTTCCATGCCCCTCTTCTAGCTTCTGGTAGTTTGCCAGCCTTCCTTGGCTTGTAGAAGCATCACCCTGACCTGAAGGCAAACCTTCACCTTCCCACAGAATTCTCTTGTGTGCATGACTCTGTGTCCAAATTTACCCTTTTTAGAAGAATATGAGTCATAGAGGATTAGGGGCCGACTCTACTTCAGTGCTATTGCACCTTAACTAGTTATGTCTGCAACAACCATATTTCCAAATAAGGTCACATTCTGACTTACTGGAGGCTAGGTTTCAACAGATGAATTTGAGGGGGTGACATAATTCAACCTATACCACTTCCCAAATTCAAAATGCTCTTGGGGCTCTACCATTTTAAGAAAACCCTTTGGTCTAAACTCCTATCCACATATAAGTGGTATGTCGTGCAGAGAGTTCACTGGACACCTTGATTGGAGCTAATGTTTGGCTCAAAACCATACCTGTGACCTAATACCCAAAGGTTGTTTAGATTTCCCACATGGTGGGAAGCAAAGCAACAGGAACCTTTCCCTCTTCGTTTTGTGTACTACACCCAAAGAGTCTCAGAGAATTTGCCTTTAAGGAAATGAAGTAATGCTTGAATAATACTTTCCAACAAAAAGATCATATGCATGATTTTATACAACTCACAAATAACAACCTAGCAGACAGGTAATTATGTCAAGTAGTTTTTATAAAGGGACCATGATTTGAAGGTTAAGCTTGTAGGCTATGGAGCCAGAACATGTGGATATGGTTCCCATATCTCCTGCTGCCTAGTTGTTTGACCTTGGACAACTTTTTATGCCCCAGTCAGGTTCAAAACTGGGGCAAATAAGAGTATGGATAATATAGTCAATGATTCTGTAACATCTTTCTATGTTAACAGATACTAACTGCACTAGAGGGGTGAGGATTTAATAATATGGGTAACTGCTGAACCACTGTGTTGTATACTTGAAACCAATATAAGATTGTATATCGATACTTCAACAACAAAAAAGAGTATTCACCTCAAAGACTTTTTGTAGGATTAATAATTTAATCCATATAAATTGTTCAGAATAATGCCTGGTGCATGGACAGTTAGAGGTATTATTACTTTACAAATGATGATATTAAGGCTTGAGGATATAAAATGACTTCAAGCAAATGCAAGTAGCCAGTGATGAGATTTCCGACCCCAGAACCTCTGAGTGTTTTCCACATCACCAGACAGCATTCCAGCAATGCTCCATTTATAAAGTGCATGAACATCACACTTGGAAGTAATGGCTATATTTGGGGACTCTTGCATAGGACTAGAGTACTGTCTTATATTTAAGAAATCTCAAATGATGAACTGCCTGGTCAGAGAACTGAACTTGGGGAAGGCAACATTTTGGCAGACTCCATCAGTTAGCCACTTCTGCACAAGGTTCAAGAACAGCTGGCTTGGCTAGACCAAGTATAGCTAAGGAGCTGTTGCTATGGACTTAAACAAAGCCATATTTTTTGCCATATCCCAGTGCATCTCTGATAGCAGCCAAGAAAACTACTTGTTCTCTTATTATTTATTACTATTATTCCTTGAGCTTTTGATTTTCATGTCTCTGGGAAATATTCTATTCCTTGTGCTCAATTTCATATTATTCTTCTGTTTATCTTTAAAAATAAGTTGTATTTTATATTTTAAACTCTTCTGAGAAATCTTCCCTCATCTGCTGGCATGACCTTATTCTAATTTCTTTTAAGACAGAATCATTCTTCATCACAGCACTTGTGAGCTACCTTATAATCACTAGTTTCCCAGTCTCTATTCCCCACCACACAAAAGATGTACTTGTTTTAGTATCCATAGTACCTAACATACAGCCTGATATATAAATATTCACTGACTAGAAGACTGACTATGAGAATGAATGAATGAATGAATGAATGAATGAATTAAAGAGATAAGAAAACCTCAGAGACTTAGCATCCAATCAAAGCACATTATAATTTAACTTGACTTATAACCTGAGAAGGGAAGATGGAATAAGTGATGAGGGGAAAAGGTGTGACTTTGTGATGTTAATCAGTTAATGAAGCTCCAAGTTGTTTTGCCTGGATGTATAGGATAAAAAAGAAAATTTCACCACCAGCTATCTAGCCTGATTTGCATGTGTTCAAATCTTCAAAATATTCCCTCTGATTCCTTTAATCAATAGCTATTTTAGAAAACTCTTCATTACTTCCTAATTGTCCAAATTCATTTTCTTCATTTTTCCTTATTAGAGGCAAATTTTTCAAATGAGTTAAGTAGATCAGCAATTTTAGAATCATTATTAACTTCAAGCATTTTTCTCAGTTATTAGCATGTCCCTTCTCTCTCTAGGCCTACACTATTTTCTCCATTTGTAATAGGCAATCTGGTTCATTTTCTAGACTTCTTTTTTCCATTGTGTCTCAAAGTCAATTTCACCCTATACTATGAGCAATCCGTGTTTACCATAACCCTGATCCTCAATACTTAAACTGAACACATCTCTAGTTTGGGATGAAGATGCAAGTGTTCCCTGTTTTATTAACATGTCAAAAATTGAGTAAACAGTGTTCATGTAGATTTTACACTGCCCCAACCAAATAAACTGGTAAAGCCATTACCATTTCCTTGAAAAGATTTTACAAATAATTTAAATGAATATTTGATACTTAAGTGTATTAAAATTCATTGATCCCCAATAATTTCAATTCTGGGAATCTGTATCACAGAAACAAAAGCACTATTATTGTGCCAAAGAACTGGAAACAAATGAATGTTCATGAAAAATTGGGTGGTTAAAAATGTATGGTACATCTATACCATGGAATATTACAGAGTGAATATTACAGAGTTGTTTGTATATGACTCCATGAGAATGGAAAAACATACAGAAGAATATTCAGCAGGGTGTTCCTGAGGAGGGAGAAGTTGGAGGGAAAGAGAAGAGAAGAAAGCGTAATGTAAGAAAGAAAAAGAGTAGCATTCAAGACAAAACAGTATATAGGATATGATCTAATTTATGTAAAATTACAAACTGCATATGTGTGCATGAATATGAATGCATATACACGAAGAGACAACCACATGGTTACCTGATGGCAATATACTATATTTTTCCTTTCTTACATATATATACTGTTAATATTTTATAATCTGACATTTCTTTAAAATTTGAATGAATTTATCATTTGAATTATTGTTTACATAATTTGACAAACAAATTGAAGGTATTTTCATTGGGATATATATACTATAGATAGAGAAAAAGAGTAGTGTCAGTTAGACCAAGGATTATATACTCCCAGCAGATTCAAATCCAGCCACCAGGTAAGAGGGTATCGACAATACCACCAGACTTTAATCAACCTGCCCAATAAAGTGTTATGTCTTATCAATTATGCTCTTTTTAAAAACAATCTTTGCTGGTTTTCATTGTTAATCCACTTTCAAGTCTCAGGTAATGTCATTCTTTCTTAATTAGGTTCTTCATTTGTTTCCCCAAATACTTGATTTCCTAGGAAGTCTTCAAAATTCCTCCATAAAACAATCTTAAATTTACATACTCTGTGATGCTACATTTCCCTGGAAAATTGTGATAAGTTGTACTTGAGGTTGTATATTCCTCGGGGTTCATCAGTTTTTCCTTTTAAATTCAGTAGGAGTTTGACAGTGAGAGAAGAAACGTCAAAATCTAAAGATAAACACATTTGGGCTACAATGCCGAAAACTCCTGGAAGGCATTTCATATGGTTGATCTTCTCTCATGATTTGTGGGATATTTTGGTGTACAAACTTGTGGAAAAGATACATCAAATCTGCCTATGTTTAAGGTAATCCAATATTTTCACTAACCTAAAATTGAAAAATAAGAAATCTAAGTACTTGAATTTCAGAAAGCATTTTAATTACTTTGGTACATGAAAGTTGTTAAGAAATTGGAGTAATCAAACTATTCAAGTGCTGATGTAGAAAATATAGAATAAATTAATCAAGGTGCAATTTCTAGGCTATTACCGTGACCATATGTCTCTTTAATTACCTTCCCCCTCAGGGACTTAATGTTTTACAAGATTTGCTCTACCAAAACAAATGAATTAATAAAGTAATAATTAATTATTTTTGAAGTTCTTAATGAATCAATGACATGTGTAATTGCCCATCACACCTATTGATCAAGATGAGGAAACCAGAGTTACACATGTAGTTGAAACAATTTATTTACAGGCAAAAAATTTGTTACCGTGGATCAGCATTTCTGTTAGCTTCTTAAAAAGGATGAAAACAGTTGAAGAAACACTGTAAACCTCAAAGTGTACACTGACCTCTGCTTCAGAATCAGTGTTCCATAGTCACAGAATAAATTGGGTTTGAAAAAGCAGCCTTATGTTAATTCAAAAATTTGTTTTGTAAAAAAGCAAACAACCCAGAAAAGAATATCAGGATAATTTGCAAGAATGGCTTTGAAGTGACCCATGAAAACACGAGCCTTAACCTTAAGTTAAGGGCAAAGGAGATGAATGCGTGATGAGCTCTCAGCAACCTTGCAATTCCACTTACAAAGATTCAAGTAATGGAGAAGAGAAGGCAAACGTATCAACAGAAGATAATGTCCACAGTATTTTCGTTAGCTTTTTATACCTATCTCTTTAACTTCTGTAAGATAGTTTTTCTTTTGTTTTTCCTGCCCTGAAAAGATAAATGCAGATGCATTCACATTCTCTGGAGACTAGAATCAGATGCTCAAGTCAAAACAAAGCCTTTTGAAAGCACCCAATCTTACGGCAGAGGCAGTAAAGGATAATAAATCATGCGCTGTTTTGAAAATGTCCTGCACGAGAAATATCTTAAATGTACATGCCCAGAAATGACCTTGAAAACTAGGTTACCAAGTCTTGAAACTTTGAGAATCATTCAAGTGTTAGGTTTTTGTTTTGTTTGTTTCTAATAAAGGGCACAAAAATAGTAAACATCACATCACACTGAATTTGCGTTAATCACCTTTTTGTTCATTCACAAACCAGATAGCCTAGAAAAAATGCTCTACCAGCACTTCCAAACTGTGGCTCCGTTAAAGATTTAACATCTGAGGTCAGAATGAGGTTTTCTTATTAAGCTGCCGTTTCCTTTACAAAATAGACTATTCTGTACTTAACTGCTACCCTTTGAACTCTTATAGTGAATAATTAAAACTAAACTGCAAAGCATACTTTGTGATGTTGAGTATGCTATGGGTTGCAGGTTTTTGCTTACTGGCTCATTTTAGAATGCTCACCAGTCCCCGGAGGGAAAACCTTGCCATTAGTCTGAATCGACAAAATTGGCTGGACCCTAAAAGCAAAGAAGACAGCTCCAAATCATAATAAAACAGTCTTGTTAGGACTCACCATATTGACAGTGGGGTCCATGAAAACCTTCTGAACACTGGCACCTCTGGGCTTCACCATCTGAGGGACCTCCTTCCATTAAAACAAGTCCCCACTGCAGAGACAGCTAAAAAGAGGGTAGGTAAAAAGGGTATCAGAACAGAGTTGGAGGGAAGAAAGAAAACCTTCAATGTGAATACATTTCTAATATAAATACAATCTAGAAATTTCCATCAGCCCCTCCATGGCAAGGTTAAGCAGTGTTTTCATTTCAACTTAAGCCTTACTGTTTAAAGCCTTGTAGAACTGAATGTGGTACCATCTCCATCACCTCAAAGCTTAGAGAAATGCTGAATCTCAGGACCTATCCTAGACCTACTGAATCAGAATCCACATTTAAGATAGTAGGTAATTTATATTCATTTTAGAGTTCAAGTAACACTAGTCTAAAGAAACTCCATGAATAAGATGATCCAGTGGCCAAAGCAAACTAAAAATCAAGGAAGAAATATTAATGCTTAACTGAGGCAAAGGGCTGTGATGGGTGTCATGCAATATTATAAAGCAGTTATCTCACAGGCTTCAATTCCAGAAGTTTATAACATAGCTGAGATGGCATCTTGGGCAGATGTTTTCATGGAGCTTAAACCAGCCAGCTGCAGTAGCCTAGCACTGCATGCACATACATGTGACCCTTGGGGTACCACTCAACACTATACCTGTTTAATATGGGAAGCCTGAAGCAACTTCATTAAGACATTTCAAGAGCAGAAAGCGCAGTGGAAGGGAAGCAGAATGCTGACAAAATCCCTACGGTACAGATAGCAGGAAAGATGAATTGTTGTGCTATGGTGCTAGATCGATTGTAACACACTGAAGCATTTTAAGTGATTTGCAATAACCACTGACACACAGGTAACAAGTCACTAAATGGAGCCATTTCTCCAGGAATGAATGACTATATAATGCTACTGGTTCTATTACTTGAGGGGCATCAGACATATTCTAAAGGTTCTGGAATACCCTCACCAGAGTTTCATAAAAGGACTGCAGACCTCATCTTACAAAGTAGACTGCCTCCAGAGTTCTGCAATTAATCACAGCAAGTTGAGAAATGCCCTTTAGATTTAGTATGCTGATTTCCCTCCAGACTTGAATCAACTGCAGATTACACATTTGATGATATGGGAAAGGGGCAAACAACTAGAAGTCAAGGTGTAACTTGTCTAGCTTTAAATAATCTGTCTTTTAAATAAAAAGATAGACTACAAAGAAGCAGCTCTATGGGTCCTGAGTTCTGACCTATCACTAGAAACACTTAAGAAAAAGGGTTTCGTGCATTTTTGCACATCATGTGAATTTTCAGTCCAAAGACATACCCTGAATCTGTGGTGATTCCAAAGATGCCTAAAACCTGACAGGAATGATATGACTGGAGCCTAAAACAGCAAAACCATTCCTTATAGTGACAGACGGTTAGGCAGGAAGAACTATGACTTACAGTGAAGGCAGCCAGGTTCACTGTCCAGCCAGCACCAGCCAGGGAAGCACCTGTGGACCATCTGCTGCTCCATGCTTTACACCTGTCTGTAGATGGTATAGTACTGGGTCCTGAGAAACACAGGAATCTGGATCAGGAATGCTTCCTCAAGACAAAGCTGTTATCTTTTAAATGCACTAAAGTACTTCTCCAACCCAAATCTTGCCATTTATACACACACAAAACTATTTTATTTGTACATATTATATACACATACACACACACACACACACACACACACACCTCACTACATAAGCAACCAAGATCCAGAGGTATAGGCTAATGAAAATTAAAAAGATCCCCATGTCCTATGGTATAAATTATCCCCAAAGTCACTCAAGCTGTCAAGAATGAAGCCCAAAAGTATGAAAAGAATAATGAAATCTCAAAGGATAATCAAGTACATGCTTTTCTACCTGACACTGAAGGCCCTCATATATTGGCACCACTGCAGCATGCTTCCTCAGTAACGGTGACACCACCCACAGAGCATTGACAACTGGCTCTTGGGTGATGGGGGTGAAACTATTCTTAGCTAATACAATGATTTGAGGTCCCACAAGGAGCACAGTAGACAGACAGATATAAAGTACATCTGTAGTATTAAAAACTCAAAGGGGAAGGGGATATTTACTAAAAAAAGTTTTTACAAAGGCTCCATTGTGTATACAATAATGAACAAAAGGATGAAAACAACTAAACTATACCTATTCATACTAACCTCTCAATAGACTATACTACCAAACATCTCTAAACCGGCTGATTTCCTTTCCATCAAATCCATAGCATATTTATTATTTATCACAACAGTATTAACATAGTCTCTCCCCATTGGGTATGTCTTCTTATATACCAGTCCCAAATCCCTTCATTATTCAAAGCTACTTTCAAGTTCACTTCCTCCAACTTTTCTTGGTATAATGTATACTACCACCCCAATGTATACTGCTCTTTCTCTTCTCTCAAAAATAGAACTTATTGGCCATGCCATTTTTCATGAAAATTATTCACCATCTTGAAATATAACCTAATACTTTGTCTGTGTATCTCTGCAGTTGGGATATAAGTATAGGTTTGCATGCTCATATGCAAACAAAAGGAAATTTAGTTTGGCAAAGATGTGTATAAAACTATTAAGCTCTTGAGAATAAAAATATAAGACATGTTTTACTTATTCATGATTGTTTTCTCAAGTCTGAATGTCTAAAAGGTAGTAGACTTTCAACATAAATGAAAAGCCATTTTCAAAAACAAGTACTCTAATGAACAAACATACTGAAAACCTACTGTATTCCAAGCATTTTACCACATGAATTAAATACGGCTTCAGTTAATCCTCATAATTTCCATGCATGGTATTTTTTTCTAACTTTACAAGACAAGGCAGAGAGAAATACAGGAATTTTGCCTGAGGCCACAACAGCTATTAAAAGCCAGGGGCAGTTTTCTGATTTAAACTTAAAGGTCCTGAGAGGAGACCAAAACCAGACTATCCAACTAAAGGTTAAATATACAAACACACACAAACACACACACATGCACACACTAATACACACAGTGTTTATATAAATATTCACGATTATAAATTATTTATATTTCATTTAGTTCTATATTATAAGTGTTCTGCTATTTCTATACAGGGACAAACCCAGTTATTTTTACATGTCTCCAGCTTTCCTTGACAATAGTAGCAGCAGCAATAATAATAATAATAATAAATACACTAACCTAAACTCATACTTTTCTTAAGTACCCTGAATTCCAACACAGTTGACTCATTTATATAAAACTTAACCCATTAGCAACTATTTGTATTAAGAGGTATTAGACATCTATAAAACTATTTTAAAACTGAAAAAAAAATTTCCTATGAATCCCTGACTCATAGAAAGCACATACTTGTTTTTCTTTCCTCTTCCAGCCTGCTGAGTTAAAGGACATGATAAAATAAAGAAGCTCTAGGTTTCCAAGTGGTACAAGAGCACCCAAGGCAAGCCATGGTTCACAGCCGGGGATGCCCCCGATCCAAGTAATGCTAAATTTAGTCAAATCAACACAATATTCCTTGTTTCTCAGTCTTCTGATTGTCAGCTTTTAATATTTTATCATGACACAAGGTAAAATTAGTGGCATCTAACCCAAAATACCTCACAGAGAAATGAGGCCCAAAGTAACAATATTTCTTATCTCCGAAGAAAAATATGTAACTCTGAAAGTTCCTGGTGAGCATATCTTATACTCATTTACTTACTCAAATAATTACGTTCTAAAATTTATAAGATGTAATATTTAGATGCAGCTGAGGTTTTTAGCTTTGATTTTTAGTAATAAAAAGGAAATCACAGAAGCAGCTTTACCTTCTTTCATAACCCACACACCATCTTGGGCCAGCACAGCCCTGCCTACAGAGCTTGATGGTGCATGTGAATGCCTGGGCCCACGGGGGTGGAAGGGCCACCACATTCAGTTGCTGCTCTTCACAAACATAGCCTTGAAAATAAAAAGGGAAAGAGAGAGAGAATATAAATTGTTTATGCTCCATACATGAATCATTCATTTCTCCATATTCCACAAAAACTTGTGGTGACTTACATAAACACGTAAGAGAGAAAAATAGTCAATGTGGAAAAAAAAATTCAGGCCCAGGAACAAGAAAAATCAGAATAGATTTTAAAAGCAAGGAGAAATTTAGAGATGACTATAAAAGTCATAAGTTCCTTAGAAAAACTGAGCTGCAAATTATGTTCTGAGCTCTTTAGTAGCCAAAATGTAAAAAGAAACACAACTATATGATACTCAACATCCATGAGTAAAAGCAGGCCATTTCATCAAAAGAAGTTAAATTTTTCATGGAGATGATTTCTGAACAGTATTTTCCAAGAGCATATTTAGCTCAGGTTCACACAAAATGCTTGTTTAAGCACAAATATTTTTCAATAGTCATCATTATATTAATATTTTCTCATATAGGATTTTAGACACAGTATCTCTAGTTTTTAAATGTGTGGGGCTAGATAACAGTAATAGCCTGTCTGCATTTGAAAACAATACTAATTATAAAAGCAGCCACGTTAGTCCAACCACTAATACTTTTCATGAATTCAAAGTTACCTGCCTGCTATGCCCTGACCTCACTTGGGTGCTGACGCTCTTGCCTCTAGGAAACTCAGTCTCATTTAGTCTCTAGGCTCATAAACTGCTCTAAATAGAAATGATTTCTGAATAAGGATTCTAGCTGACCCTTAAATAATGCTTTGAACTTCTTCAACACAATAATAATACTGATTAGAAACATCTCCAGTGCTTCCCGTATTAAAATCAGCTATATCACCCACTGTGGCTGTAGCCCCTTTTGTGACATTTCTTCTGTGGCTCTAAGTCTCACCATCAGATTTCATATATAGCCCAACACTCATTTCCAGATGTGTTTCTGAAAGGTGATTATTTGGACCTCTAACTTCATCTAAATTGAATAAAATAAAATAAAATGAAATAAAAATTGAGCTTTATGAATTTTCATGGCACATTCTAATGTTTTAGGTAAATTCCATAATAAATGGAAAAGCTGCACATAAGTCAAGCATCCATAAAATAATCAAGAAGCAGACAATGAATGGTCCTAAAGAAAACCTTAGCTTTAAAAATTCCATATCAGATTCTCTGTAAACTGCCTATACCTATGCCTTTATCTGGGCTTACATGCTCCTTGTGAACCAACTAGAATTAGAATGCACTCACTATACCTGGTTTTTCTTTCTATAGTTTAAAACTTTATGCATCATCCAGCCATGAACTCCATTTTGTAATCTTATCTCCATCTATGATTCTGCTCACCCACCTACCTACCCATCCACCCATTCAACAGATACCGTAGCTTACATATGACAGAAGCATTCCACCACAGAAGGATTTGAATATGAGTAGTTTATTTTGGGAGATGCAGGCAACACTGGTAAGGAAGTGGTGAAATGAGACAGAGAAAGACATTAGCTAATAAAACGATGCATTACTAAGGGGAACAAAAGCAAAAATGAACAAATGGGACTACATCAAACTAAAAAGCTTCTGTACAGCAAAGGACACCATCAGTAGAACAGAAAGGCACCTTACAGTATAAAAGAATATATTCATAAACAACTTATCCAATAAGGGGTTAACATCCAAAATACATAAAGAGCTCACATACCTCAAGACCCAAAAAAAACAAATAACCCAATTGAAAAATGGGCAAAGGATCTTTACAAACACTTCTCCAAAGAAGAAATTCAGATGGCCAACAGGCACATGAAAAGATGCTCCACATTGCTAATTATCAGGGAAATGCAAATTAAAACCACAATAAGATATCACCTCACACCAGTAAGGATGGCCAACATCCAAAAGACAAGAAACAAGAAATTATGGTGAGGATGTGGAGAAAGGGGAACCCTCCTACACTGCTGGTGAGAATGTAAGCTAGTTCAACCATTGTGGCAACCAATATGGAGGTTCTTCAAAAAACTAAAATAGAAATACTATTTGACCCAGGAATTCCACTCCTAGGAATTTACCCAAACAAAACAAGATTATTGATTCAGAAGGACATATGCACACAACATGTTTATTACAGCACTATTTATAATAGCCAAGATGTAGAAGTGATTTAAGTGGCCATCAGTAGATGAATGGATAAAGAAGATGTGGTACATATACACAATGGAATATTATTGAGTAATAAGAAGAAAACAAGTCCCACCATTTGCAAGAACATGGATAGAGCTAGAGGGTATTATGCTCAGTGAAATAAGCCAGGTGGAGAAAAACAAGTATCAAATGATTTCACTCATTTGTGGAGTACAACAATGAAGCAAAACTGAAGGAACGAAACAGCGGCAGACTCACAGACTCCAAGAAGGGACTAGCGGTCACCAAAGGGAGGGGGTGGGGAGAGTGGGTGGGGAGGGAGGGAAAAGGGGATTGAAGGGCATTATAATTAGCACTCACAATATAGGTAGATCACAGGGAAGGCAGTACAGAACCGAGAAGACAAGTAATGACTCCATAGCATCTTACTACGCTAATAGACAGTGATTGCAGTGGGATTGGGGTGGGGGTGACTTGATAATATGGGTGAATGTTGAAACCACAATGCTGCTTGTGTAAAACCTTCATAAGATTGTATACCATAATACCTTAATTTTTTAAAAATGCATTATTAAACCAAAGAACACTTTAAAGGACAAACCCCCCAAAAGGTGAGGGAGCTTGGGCATTTGTATACTAATTCCTATCAGTGACTGATTGACAGCTATTCCCTCTTTCACATTTCAAGCACGAATAGGCAAAGTCAGCTGCCAGAAGCCAGAAGTCTTTAAGCAAAGAAATGCAAATGCTGCAGTTGGAAGCCTGGAAGGTGTGCACACATGAAGGACAGGGGACAAGGTCTGATAGTGCCAGTTGCAGGTGGTACACAAAAGAGAAGGTCCATATTTATTGTACCTTGACAATCTATTTAGAAGAAAGGGTAAGTAGAAGCACCTAAATAAATACAAAATATGAAGTGCTAAAATAGAAGCAATCAGGAGGCTGAAATAGAGATAGAGGAAGAGAAGATTCATTAATTAGGAAAGGCCTCGTTGAAGACGTGACACTGTGAACTAACAGAGTGAAGAGAAACCAGCCACAGAAGAGCCAGGGAATGCCATTCAGGCAGAAGAAATAGAATAAGCAGAGGCTCCGAAAGGGCAAAATGCTTGGCTTCCAGAGGATCTGAAAGAAGGCCAAATTGGCTCAAATGAATGAGATGCTTGGTAAGGCAGACAGGGCTTTTCAGGCAGACGAGTTTTTATTTTATTCTCAGAGCACTGGAAGCCACAGAGGGTTTACAGAATTCTGATTTCTGGCCTCATTTCCCACAACCAGGATCTGGAGAGGGGCATGTGATACTCTCTTTCTGATATCAACTAGATCTACCCTGTGACAATGACTTTGGTTACATCTGCACCTGGGCACTAAAAGTAACAGCCCCAGCCCAATTCAACCTGCCCTCCAAGTCCCAGGGATCCCCCACTTGCTCATTGGAGTTTTCTTGGTTTCTGCAAAGGAAAGAAGTCCTGGCGGGAATTTCTGTATTTTCACAGAGACCCAAAGCTAGCAGCACCAGTGAACACGGAAAGATACAACACAAATTTTATGCATCACAAGGAAACTGTCTTAAAGTTCCTAGAAAACCATTTGCAATCCAGATTGTCACCAAGTAATTTCTCTCATAACATAAGAAATGTTAATGTGACTTCAGAATTTCACATATTCTATTGCCGAACTGTATTAATAAGCAACATAGTTTTGAGATGAGTTTTCATTTTAAGTTAACTCATGCTAGGGAGTGGTCTGGTAAAACATTATCATTTTTGACTTCCAAATGCATGTGGCTAAGTAAAGTCAGTGACTAGGTTATCTTGCAGGTGTCTTGAGTAGATTTCAATTTTTTTTAATTTAGTCTTCTTTCGTAACTAGGAAAACTATAAATGCTGGTAGTGAAAAAAAAAACACCTGAATGATGGATAAATATAGAAAATCAAGGTTGTCCTCAATATGCTCCTAGATGTAACCACTGCTAATAATCTCATGTATTCATATCTAATTCTTTTGGGGGCACACATATTTTTGCATAAATGGGATCACACTCTACTTATATACTTGTTTAAATTATGTAAAAAGTATTGTCTTATAATTTAACAAACAACATGGTATGAATAAATTTCCATTTTGAAATATATAGAATTACTTTAACCCTTGTGTTTCTTTCTAGAGTGTGGATATATCAGGATAAAATAGAATTGGTGTAGCCAATATCCTACTGATAGACATTAGTTGTCTCTAATTGTTTGTGACTTTAAATAACTCAGTGTCAGCCCCCTTACATAAACAACTGCATTACTGATTAAGTTTTTTCTTCTTAGATTTTCTTAGGAAATATTTGTTTCCTCTGAGTCCTGTTAGCTCAGGTTTTCTTTTTTTAGCCTCTCTCTTCTATATTTTAGTCTTTCTCAAGTATCAGCTTATCATTGCCTGCCTAAATTCAAGTATGAGACACTAGAAGCTGACTGGAGCTATGGATGATAGAAAGAGCTTGTAATTGGTGGGCTCACTGTCAGGGATCTAGGGGTGAACATGTTTTTGAGAAGCTCCTGGATGTCAGTGTATGGAAATCTGAATTCTAGGGCGATTTAGTTTTTCTAGAAAAGAATCCAGACTCTTTTTCCTAAGAAAGCTGACACCTTGTGGTTAGTGCTTGGGGACCAAACATGGGCAGGGGGCCCTGTTATTTTTAGCCCATACCCACCCCTAGGCAGTGCCAGTCTGCAGCCCATCTGAAGCTTCTGTGGCTCTTGTTCTCCAGAGGAAACAATCAATGCAATCTCTCTCTCCTCTTCTGCTCTTTCCTCTTTTCTCTCTCTCTCTCTCCTGAATGGGAGTGGGGCAGGTCTATCTGTCCAGCTCTACAGTTTGGAGGAAGGGACTTAGAGATTCTGACAACTTTACATATGTTTTTCAAACAACTCTCTGCCTCCAGTCCCACACATCTAAGAGTGCATCTGTGCACTCTTTGCCTCCACCTAAATGTTAAATATTCAACCTCACAAGGTTTCCATGTGAAGAACTAGCAATTAACTAAAATGGCATAAAGATTATATCAAAATGAAAACATCTTATCGGCAGATGCAGGCAGAAATCTTCTCTGAACTTGTCCTATCTGACGAAAGCACAGATTTAATTGTCATTGGCTATAACTGCCTCCTCCCACCATCCATCAGCCACCCTCCGGGGAAGGCTCCAGTTAGGGGGACAACTGCTCTTGGACACCACATCATTTCAAAGCAGATGTGTATAAAGAAGCCTCATTAGAAGCCCTGAAAACCCCCTATTTGGCTGGGTATAAACCATTATATGTAGCTGCATGGCAAACTATTCCCTTTAGCTGCATGCATGAATATAAACTCTTCTGTTAATATTTCTGTTGTCAACTACTTTGCAGGCCTCCAAACAGTCATAAGTTAGTAGAGGAAAGTGCTTTCATCCCAACAATTTTGGCAGCAAGGATGGGAAGGTCAGAGACCCTTGTCACTCTGGAGACTGCAGCTGATCTCTCCAGATCTCTGCCCAAGTTGGCAAAAGTATATTTTCTTACCAGTCAGACTCCCAGATCTCTGCTTGGGGTCTGGCTAAGCCAAGGTGTTGAGAGCCTCTCAGCTTTTCAAAAAGGAATTTTCTAAAATTTAGACTTACACAGGAAAATGTCTTGGTTAGACCTAGTCTAGTTCTTGGGTGTTGTGAGTGTTGGTTTGCCTCCTCCAGCAATAGCCACTGTGTTCTGTTTGTCACTGTCCTTTGGGCTACTGTTCCGTGTTGTGCTGTCTAAAGTGTTGCTTACCATAAAAAAGAGAACCCTAGGATAGAGGACAGTCATAGGCCCCACAAGCCTGTTGTTTGAGCCGGCCTCCACCTTGCAGAAATATGCTGTGGGCCACCCATAAAACCAGATTTTCTCCTTCTGTCTCAATTTTGTGTCCTGACAGTTTGACTTGGGACAAGTGCTCTCTCTGGTTTTCTGCCTGTTAGAGGGCACAGAATGTTAGGTTTGTGCTCACAGGGGGCCAATCATCAGGTTGGGGGCTGAGACATGAGGCACACAAGCAAAACTTCCTGCCAACCTTGCCAACTCTCAGAGAGGCTGCCTAGCATAAATCTTAGGAAGTTTCATCCCAGAAAGGTCCTTGCCATCTCTCTTCCCGGTGCCTTTACAATGCTGGGATGTCCCATCTTAGTGTTGTCCACCTGGTATCATAAATCAGAGGTCTTTGATGAGAGGAGGCTCACTTTTCTTGGACAACTAGAACTAAGCATTCTTACTGCCTATGACAATGTAGTTTCCATCTTTACAGCTACAGCTGAGAGTGATTTTATATTGTGGGGATTTAATCTTTTGTGCCTATTATGTTCATGCCTAAGTCATAAAACATCATAAAATCCATAAGTTATTGGTTTGAGTCATATTCAAATGGGTATACCTAAACAAATCCTAATCAATGGCCAATGATAGGTTATTTGATTTAGAAAAACTTCTGTATTTAAGGGATTTTTATAGAGCTTTCATACTAAGCAAATGCTTTATTGTACCTATAGAAGGATCAAATTGAAAAGAACATAAAAACTATCACATCTAGCCTAAAATACTCCCTTAAAAGAACAGAAGTCACTCAAATTTTAGGCCCTTTGCTCCACATCAGGGACTTTCAAGGGACTCAGGGACCCCCAAAAGCAATCATCTGTAGCTGAAAAGGGAGAAAATGGGGTTAACTGAAAACAGTCTGGATATTTTATCTACTCAGATGAATTTGGAGACACCCAGATAGCTACTGATGATGTTTCTTCAGTCTCTCACTCAAATTTTAGCCTACAACTTCCATAAGATTATATATGAAAGCAAAAGAAAATCTTAAAAATCTTCTGTGTAAATATTGGTAGAAAGCTTTTGTTGTCATTATTGAACAGATGACTTTTTCCATCTTCCAGAAACACAATTAGATAAAAATATAAAGTGGGCAAAGATAAGAACCAAATCTTATATAAACTGCTGAAGTTTGTGTTATTTGTGTTACTGTGTTATACCTGATGCATGGCTAAATTTTAGGACAGAGGTTGTAAGATCTCTATTTACATCCATCTGTGTGCTTATGTCTGTTGTATGTTATGTATATGTGATGTTCTGCTACGTCTGAATGGTGTTACCAATTTATAAAATTCCTTAAAAGAGCTCTGTTCTAATTGGCTTAGAGATAAATAAGCTATTATATAAATTAAATGTCCTATACTACATATAGGAACTAACCCAAATGTTTTTTAGACTCATCTTGACTTAAATAAATCTTTGGCAAATATGACTGGTGTAATATTATTATTGGTTTAATAAAAATGAGTATGCCTTCTCAGTTATCAACATTCAGCATAATAAAGCATATATTTCATTTTACCTGGGTTTACTAGTCAAGTAAATTAATATTATATCAACTAGATATTTAAAGTAATAAAAATAATAAATTTGCTTTTAATCAGATTGAGTCATTACTTTGAAAACCTTATTTCAGTAATGTGTTTTATAATGTATCTTCCTAAAATCAGTTTCTAAAATTTTTTGGTAACTTGTATCCTTAAAGTGATGCTAAATAATAGATATTCATTAAATAGCTAAATCACTTCTAAATAAAATTAAATGTTGACACATTCATTATGAAGCAAAGTTAAAGTATATGTACTTTTGGTTTCTTATTTTTATATGGTACAGAGAGGCTAAAATATGACCTCTTTGCTACATTGAAAATACTATAAAGAAGTACCTATTTTTAAAACTGTGAGATGTTCATAAATCTGCTAATCTGCTACAAAATGCTGGTATATGACAGACAATACACAATTGTCTACTTAATTTTCTGTTAAAAAAAAGTCTCCTGTATTAGTCATCTCAGGTTGTCATAACAAGATACCACAGACTGGGTGGCTTAAATATCAGACATTTATTTCTCACAGTTGTGGAGGCTAGAAGTCTGAGATCAGGGTGCCAACAAGGTGAGTTCCTGGTGAGAACTCCCTTCCTGGCTTACAGACAATTGTCTTCTCACCATGTCTTCACATAGCCTTCCCTTTGTTGGCACACATAAAGAGTAAGTCTCTGGTATCTCTTCCTCTTCTTAGAAAAAATACTAGTTCTATCATACTATGGCCTCACCTTTATAACCTCATTTAATCTTAATAACTCCCATAAAGACATTATCTACAAATGCACTCACATTGGGAAGTATGACTTCAACACATGAATTTGTGGAGGGAGGTACATTAGTTACTAATGATAAAAATAGAATATAATTTTTAAAAATGAGAATGAAATACTAGAAATAGTAAGGGTGAAACAACTTTGTATAACAAATATATAAGAAATGTACATTGTGTTACTATTAAAAGAAAAAAGAGAGTATTTTTGTCCTAAGGTAAAATGGCTGGTTGCTCCACAATGAGAAAGAAAAGAATAAGACAAAACCTGAATGGATAGAGAAAGTTGTAGAAGATTTGCAGAAAAGGAATTTTATGTTACATAGTCAAAGCTAGCCAAGATGGGATGGGCTTATTGATAAGGGTTTATTTTTACTGAGTGTTATTAATAATACATGAATGTAAAACCAGAGTTGGTTTTCTTTTTCTTTTAAAATCACAGTTTTCTTGGGCTATTGGTCTGTTCTTAACAAGGGATTGGTAAAGGGTTTTTTTGTTTTTGTTTTTTAAACTTTTAAGTAATCTGCCTAGAATACATATAATTTCCTGTGTTGTCTTCATCATGTCTTCTTGACTACGTAAGAGAACCAAGTCTTCTCACTATAGAAAGAACTAAGTTTTTTTGTAATCATGTCAGTTCTCATAATTACTTTTCAATCATTCATTGTCACTTTGTTGAATAGAAAACTAAGAAATGTTTCATAGTGACCTGTGATCCTATTTAATCGAGTTCAAATCTTCTGACATTTTGACAATTTTGATATTTTGCTTTCTCAAAATCAAATCCTAAATAAAGTCTTGATTAAACTGACTTTGAAATTCTCCAGAGGCCCCCTGGAAAATCTCAAAGGATTTGTTATCCCACCTAGTAAAATAAAAGATGTTAAAAATTAATTAGTTATATTGAATTGCATGAAAAGCATTGTCAAACAAGAAGAAATGCTTAACCTTCCCTAGGTTTGTATGGATAAACACTATTAATATAAGAATTCAGAAATTGTATGAAGTTTCTAGAGATTGGGCAATGCACTCACGGCCCATGAATGTTCTGGTACTATTTTGCTTGATATTAGAAAACAACAGTAAATGTTATCAGTTATGTCTCCATTTTTTATTTCAAAATATTGTATATCATAAAAACAACCAAATTTATTTGTCAGTTGCATTACTTTTATAATGAATTCTCATCAGCTCTTTAGTTACAGCTATTATAAGTCTTTTGTCAGCCACAGATAATTATTACTTTACTCTGATACTTTCCTGAAAGCTCTTGAAATCAGCTATAGGTCAGAGTGATTTACTTCAACAAAAAGGAAGTTTCTTGAAGACCCAATAAAAGGACTATGCCATGAACACTAGGATATAAGTAGCAATAGTATTGCTTAAATAACTTTGAGATCATACCACCTAACTAGGTCAGGATTTCATGAATTCTAGTGGAGAAGCTGATAGGTTCATAAAACAACTAATCGAAGATCAAGCAGAATAAGAATTAATTACATGCTACTAAATGAACTGATAAAGGATGATTATAGCTTTTGTTTGAAATACTGTCACTGGCTTTAAAGAACCCCTTCCCTTTTCCCTTTAGCTATCTATAACTTACAACAATTTTGTAAATTATTCTTTTGTAAACATAAATTAAACACTTAAACATCTATCTTTTTCTCCTTACCTGATTCCCTCCAGGATTTGGAAAGTCTTGTTAAGTATTCTTATTTTCATGGCAATATGGTTATTTGCATAAATCAGTAAGAATCTCCCCTCTTTGTAACAGGACATAATTGGAAACATTGATTATATAACCAGGCTTTGACTAGAATGTCATATTTTAAAATGATACATATAATTACATATGATGAGCTGATTTAAAGGAACTAGAGTTGACTTCACGGAGGCAATGCTTACAAAGCTCTCTTGGGAAATATACCCTGGTACTTGGTTTATAGGGTTCCCAGCCTTACAGGTGAAAAAGGAAGGTCACTTCTTGGCGGGCCCAGGAATCAAGGTACCTTTAAGGACCTTGAGATCAGAGGAATTCACTCAAATTTTTACTGCAGATGAAGTCTAGTGACAAGTTTTTGACTTAGCTTCCTGGCCTTGAGAGGCTTTTAAAGCAATCTGAGATTCTTTATAAAGTTCCAGCACAGTAAATTTAAAAAGGCCTGTGCGGCCAATTGCCATTCTTGCAGCATTTATGCAAATAATTAAGAAAATATAATGATACTAGGCTTACTTTGTAAACATGACTAATCTTATTTTGATTATTTTTTTTAATGGAAATGAGTATTGAGAAAATTTTTATGTTTCAGTGAAAAACCGTAACGCACCCCTGTGGGTTATCAAATTCTAGTCCTATTTATTGTCTTTGAGGGTTTACCATCTATCTGTAAATTGGACTGGATCCTGCTATCTTACACATTTAGTTAGTCGTGACTAAATTCTCAGTTTTTCTAGCAAGAAGTCAGCTTCTCTCTTCCCTCCCCAGCCCAGGAGAAGCTAGGGCTGTTGAAGGAGATGGAAAGATGCCTCAGAGCACAGCCAGCCCTTATCCTTGCTGCTGCCTTGAAGCTCTCAGGATAGAGTTCTAGCTTGTGATGGCAAAAAGGAAGAGCAAGAGTTTGAAGATTTAAGTTTTAAGTTGATGTAAAATAAGTTAACAAATGAAAGTGACTAGGAAACTTTGGAATCAGCTTGTGGCTTCTAAGGATGGGAAAAAGGTAAACAACCGAACATAATTAAAAGCAATGATTAGAAAAAAATAAAAATAACAACAGTCCTATGCTATCCAAATATCCCAGCACACTTATACCTCTTTGAAATCTGTAGTACTGGTTGATCTGTAGTTCCTTCCACCTGTCCTCCTGGGCACTCAATCCAGTACCAGGTGTCTTGTTAGCTCAGACTTACTGCCTTATGATATGGTTAGGCGTTCTATAGACCCATGAACCAGGGCAGCAGATGGCTTGGCTCAGGGCCTGGTCATGGGGCTGATTCTGTCCTCCCAGCACTAAATACTCAGCTTCCTGGAAATCAGTGTCCCAGACATCCTGGAGAGGTGAGGGGGCTTGAGGTACCACTGAGAAGTGACAGTTTCTAATTTCATGTTGTGAGTCTGGCTTTGGGGGCACTATTATTCTCCCCTAGCCTCTTAAGCCCCTAAACTACCTCTGACTGCTTCCAGACACAGACCCTAGCAAGCTAACACTGTACCTCAGCTCACCACTGTTTGGCATTTCTGTATCATCTCTGATCCACCTACAGATCTAATTTAAAATTTTCACATAATACTGTTCATTATTATTATTATTATTATTATTATTATGCTTTCAAATTATTTTATCTATCTTTGATAGATACTTTGAGCAGACAGGTCTCAAATATGAATTTATAATACCATATTGTCCAGAAGTCAGACATTTTTTATAAACTCTTAAATACTATATTTTCCCTCCATTTTCCTCTAAAACATTAGTGCTTCCAACCTAATTCAATAGCTGGCACAGAGACGGTGTTCAGTGTATGAGTGAATGCATGACTTTTCCTAAAAAGGGCTTCCACATGTGAGTTAATACATGTAAAGCATTTAGAATAGTGTCTGAAATGTGGTAAATGCTTTGGAAATATTAGCTGCGTATTTTTTAGGCTCGTAAGTCTGAGACAAGATATCCCAAAGGAAAATTATTTATAGAATTTAACATCACTGCCAATTTTTACTGCAGTGAAAAAAAAGTAGATAATGTGTCATTTTTAAAAAAATCAGAATCTAATATGGCACTTTCTAATGAAAACACTAATTAAAAATAATAAAAAGGCACCACACTGCCAGTGCTGCCATCTGACCCTCAACTCCCTAGATATATGGGTAAGATTGTGCTCTCCCATAGTATAACATAATTTGAGAACAGGTACCAACTTTCTTGTCCCTTAAGCTATTAATATAATGTCCCATAGTTAACAAAGTGCAGTCACCTGAAAGGTACTGTAAGTTATTGAGAAGTTAGAGAGAAATCAAAATGAGGGGTTAAAAATGAATCCACCCGTATGTTGCAAAAGTTTCCTATCTGCCACTTCCCTCTTAGTTTTAATGTGCTAGATCCCACCACAGCTGCAAATTAATTTTCTCTGCTCCCTAAATGAATTACACGTAACTGTTTCTAAAAATGACTACAGACATGAAAGTCATTTTCACTTAATAACTAACTATTAATCTCATATTTCTTGGTGTCACTTTAGTATGAAATGCAAACAAAAATTATGCTAAACATTGCAAATTTATGGCAAATACCAGCCCTTGATTTATATTATTATAGATGGTTTATCACCAGAAGCAATCTAAACAAAACTCCATCAGATAGATGTTACAATTTGTATTTATTTCTCCCAGCACTAAGTGGTTCTTCAATTTCAGAACTATCATTAATTTCTTATAAATGCAAATCTTTATTTCTTATTTTAATCTAAAATGATTTTTCTAAGTCTTCAGAAGATTAGCTTTTACATAAAATATTCAAATAGCAATTATAAATGATACTTTGTTTTCCCTGGGCAATGTATTAGCTATTATGCATAAACTATTTAAAAGGATTGGGTGGTCTATATTGATCAGGAATATAATGGACTAATAATGTGGTCCTCCCTCTTTTTAAATGATCCCCTCACAGCTCCAAATCAAATCATTATGAAAAACCTTTTCAATGTTTATGACATTGAAAATATCTTTAAATTGTTTTGCTTGCCCCTTTAATTCTCTACTTTTATTTTATTTTCTTTAAGAATATCTGGAAAAATCTAAGCCAACACATTGACCTTAATTAAGAGAAAACTGCAACTATGTATTCCTCACTTATTTCACTGGCCTTTCAGAGCAGAAACACTGGTGAGTCTTCACCTGACCACACGTACTGGAAAGCAAAGGAGAAACAGCTCTGATCACTCTGCTCTCCAGACTCAGCACGTGTTTTTTGCACTGGTCCATTCTCACCCGGGTGGGAGGGCTGGTATCCCACACCCACTATTCTGAACCAAAGCTCCACTAAAATCGTCCTCTTTAAGGACTTCACTAGTGTAAATGAACCACCATTCAAAACCTCCCAGCCCTGTCTCCTCTAAAAATCATAATATAGAACAATGAAATCTTCAGAAGTCTGACCTAATAATCAGCCTTGTGTACTATTTGTCACATCTACCCAGCTGACATCTTCTTGGCCTAAGCCATTCATCTCCATTTTGTCTTCACTGTTCATTTCCTTAGCTTATGAGGAGAGACCCCTTATGCATATGTTATTGATTCTACATTAAAAGGAAAAACACCATTGATTTAGATCCTGTGTTTATCCAAAAAAAAAATCTTAATGTTAATGTATGTTCAACATCAAGTAATAGATAGTGACATCAATAGTTCAAAAATAACAGATATCACCCTACTTTGAAGATAAGTGTGAAGAATTCATGAATGCACTCCACAAAATTTCCTTGAGCAAATATAATGCATCAGCAGTTGTGTCAGGGACCTAGAACAGAGTCAGAGCGGGTTGTCCTTGACGCTAACAAAATGTAACCATCAGGGCCCCTCACTAGCATGGGCTGCTTTTTGTCGTGGAAGAAGTTAAATAATCTTGTCACATTAGCATACGTTGTTATAAAATTTACAAAAACAAAATATATTTGTTCTCTTTAAGAGAGCCCCCCAGATTTTATCAATCTAAGGCTACATAAAAACTGGGATTTACACCCAATGTCCAAGGAAAAGTTGCACAACTATTCCATAGGCTAGGTGTTACAGGGGCATAAATTTACTAACTCGAAGACACAAATGACACCCAAGTGTATCAAAATAAATCTCTGATCAGAAGCTTTACTCGAAAGAGGCATGCTTCTTTGAGGTCACTTCTACCTGTCATGTCTCGGTCAGATTAACTTCCTTCCAGGAACTTAGATGTCTCCCTGTCAAATCTTTCTTGTACAGGCTAAAAAACTTCAGCCTTCTCTCATCAAAGATAATTGGACTTACTATTCAACATCCTTTCACCTATCAAAATTAAATTAAGGTCAGTATCAGGGTACTAAAGCACTATATTACTTAGACCGGGAATACAGGGTGGGAGTAAATAGAGAAGACTGATAATGGTCTTCAGTTACATATAATGCCACCTTTCCACAGCCAAAAAGTCTAAGACAAATATGAAGTAAGTTTCAGGTAAAGGCTTTATTTATAATAAATGAATTTTTCCACTGAAAAACTATTTAAGTAGGTGATAAGGAAAGCTACTGTCTCCTTCCTTGAAAACACTTAAACACAGCAGATTTCTTAATCTTCCAAAGAATCATGATTTTTCCAAAAGAGAATACATCTTCCTATGGACATTTTTTTTTCAAATGTACATCTTTAAGGATCAGTAATTGTTTCATCCAGTAAGGGAATCTCTTAGGTCTGTTCTCATAGTGTGATCTCAGGACCAGCTGTAACAACTACTCCTGGCTTGCTTGAAATGCAAATTTGTAGGTCCCACCTAGATATAATAAATCAGAAACTCTGGAAGTAGAACCCTGTAATCTGTTTTAACCAGCCCTCCAAGTGATTTTTATGCATGCTGCAGTTTGAGAACTACAAACCTGGTGATCTACTGGAGATCAACCCAGTCAGTAGCACACACATCTTTTCCTTTGCTCATAAAAGAACTAGCTAATGTCTACAAATTTAGATTTTGTATTTTTACTCTAAAAAGGTCAAAAACCAGATCCAATTTTATCTATAGTAGCAGACTCACAATGTTTTGCAATTTGCAATAACAAAATATACATTTTATTGACACATGTCTAGAAACAATCTGCATTCATACCTCAAAGTCCCCAGGGATTCTCCATCTGTGACAAGGATCTGCTCATCTCCAGAACGAGACAGGTGTCAAAGGTGAGAACTACTGCTCAATGAGTCTATCCCATCTCAGAGTCTCAGGAACTGCTGCTACAATCCTGAACCCTGCCTATAAAGATCATTAGAATAATAAAACTGGCAACTTCTCACATCAAGTTCCTGGTTTATTGGATTATAAATTAGATAAAATGTTGAATTAAGGAGAAAGCAGTATATCAAAAGGACTATTCCAAAGAAGGCATATTATACAAAGAGCAGGGAAAAATTTGACAGTCATGCATTTGCTTAGGTTTCAAAACATGAGGACTAGTATGAGAGGCTCTGCATTACAGAGGTTATTTGCAAAATTCAACAATCATTCATTAGTACCCACTCCCTATTCAACTCCCATGACTGGACAAACAGCATGACCCCACCACTAACTCCAAGACTTAATCTATACAAATGTACTTCTTGGTATATTGTTTCCTGAAAATAAAGATCATTTTGATTAGTCTTTAAATTCACATTATTCTGCACATATCTGGCACATACCAGCCAGGTGCCATGATGCATTTCCAGACTGAGCAACTGCTCCCACATTCTGCCCCGCCCAGGCACAGAGCAGAAGCTCCTCCGGGGCCATGCTCTGGCCTTCTACGCTCTGGAGGATGTCAAGAGAGGACAGGGAAGCTGTGGCACTCCACAAAATTTCCTTGAGCAAATATAATGCATCAGCAGTTGTGTCAGGGACCTAGAACAGAGTCTAGAACAGAGTCTAGAGTCAAAGACAAACCACTTCTCTGTGGCCACCTCAGGACTATCGTTTAAGAGAGTAATGATGATAAACTGTGTCACACTAAAATACTACACAATCAAATCCAAAAATTATGATCCCAAACAAATATATGCAGTACCTATATTACAGAAAAGCATAAGAAGACTAGAAAAACTCAGAACCAAATACTAACAATTATTTTATCTGGATGATAGAATTACTTCCTTTTGTTTGGTTTTTATACTTCCTTTATTTATTTTATGGGTTTTCTATGGTGAGAGTGGATACTTACATAATTTAAAAATTATCATTTAAAAAAAAACATGCATGGAAGGGCTGAGTCTTGAGTTCAGTCTTTAATTAAGTATGTCAGAGTCAGACTGGCTATGGAAGGTTTTTATCTGTTTCAAAATTATTAAAAACAAAAAAAGAGAAAAAATTTGACATGATAGAGACATCTTTTCTAAAAATAACCATCCCAGTTACTTAACAACATATGTGGTTTTCTCTAGATGCGTATGTATTTTTTAATATGCTTGCACTGTTATCTTCCCTCTAAGAAGTTCAGAGTTGCTCAATAATAATTGACCCAGTCACTATACTATGAAGACATTGCCAAGCAATGACTCCTGGAAATCAAACTTCTTCCAAATATGCAACTCTCAGTATCAGATTATTTCTTATAGTCCCTCCCACATGGATTTTTCCCTCTTCTTCCTGGAATGGATCACTAAACGTTTGTGGGGAAAGAGGGTGGAGAAGAGAACCAATACTTACTAAGAATCTAGTATGTTCTATCTCTGTTCTAGTACTTTGTATATATGACCACAGTACTACTGGAAGGATTCAGAACACAGGTGTAATGTCTTCTACAGGGAACTCCCTAAACAGCCAGCTCTACAGTTCTATTCCCCTGTTCATTAGAGCAGAATTTTTTTTAACCAAGTATGCCTGATTCTATGCCTAATGTCTTAGAAATACCAGCAGAAAAAAAGAAGGAAGGGAGGAAGGTGGGGCAGATAGGAAGATCAAAAAAGCAAAAGAAAAAGGTAGGAGAGACAGACATGTGTGATGCCTGATTATGTGTGTGTGTGTGTGTGTGTGTGTGTGTATATAATTACTTAAATGTCTCAGCTGTAAATGGATTTAATTGTTATTCGGTTCTTTTTTTTTTAACAAGGGTCAGAGGATGAAGGGACTCCATTCTGTTCTGAAGGGTCTCCTTCATTCTGAAGGGTCAGAGAATAAAGGCCAATTTCAAAATGCAAACTAGGATTCCTGGCCACCATTCTTGATAGAGTAACTGCCAAGCAGAAAAAACACTGATAGTGTAATGTATATCTTGACGAAACCTTCCACAATTCTTATCTGCAGTGATCACTTCCTTTTCTGAATTCCTATTTTACCTAAGACCTAACTTATATTACTTAGTCATCAATTACATACTATTCCTAGCTTTCTTGTTCTTTATTATTTTCTCATGTTTTAATGTTCCCTTTCCTACAACAATACAGAGCCTTTGAGGACAGGGGCCACATCTTAGTATGTTTCATCATACCCAGCTCCTAGGCATCAACCGAGGTACCCAATAAATTATTATGTGAGCCCTGGCCTTATAACTGTCCCTTCCTGAATGCCCCATGGGCACTGTTTCTCCCACTGCCACATGTGTAACACTTCCTCTGTCAGCTGTTTGGCATTAGTCTGTCTGTTCTTGTTGCTGTAAACACCTGAAGGGCAGAGCCAGTGTCGTGTTTGTCTCTGCAACCTCCTCTGGGCTTCATAGTGCAACTGGTACATCATAAGTATTCAATATATATTGATTGGATTAAACAGATTAAGGATGGAATTCTGATGTACCCCCAAGTCAGCTATGTACAGGCAAGTTTTTGTAAGGACTAAGGGGAGGTCAGGAAATTCCCACCCCCTGTCATGGGGTTTTTAAAACACTAATCACATATTTTAAAAGGTCACATAGTTGAGTAAAGTACAAATGTTGGAGTCAGACAGCCCTAGCTGAAATCAGAGCTGCCACCATTTTTAATGTTTTCATTTTCTAATGTTCCCTTTAGCACCAAAAGTCCTTTGTTTATCCTTAAAGTTGTAATTACCCAAACAATGCATGAATTGAAGGTTTAAACAACATAAGGAATTACTGAAAAAATTATGAAAATATCATCCTACTTTTCCTTTCCCCTGCCCAGCCACCTCAAATAACCTCTGTCAGCCATCTAGTCTGCTCAACTCTGGTTCCCTTCAACTGCACTTATGTACAAATGTCTGTGTGGGCATACATGTGAATGTGTACATATATACAGTATATATATAAATATATATATCCACTTATTTTTTATTATATGTATTTCCATATTATATTCATATTGTTTTGTTATATTTTCACTTAATTTTTTTCTCATTTGATATTCACCATCACATTATATGGTTTATCTCATGTTTTAGTAGCACTAGCACTTTGTAGTTATGTAACTTTGAGAAGGACATAATGCTCCGGTCCTCAGTTTCCTCATCAGTAAATTGGAAATAGTATCTGCTTCAGATTTAGGGTAAAATAGGCATGGGAATAACCTAACTGATTGGTGCTGAATAAAATTGTTATTGTTATTACTTTTGAACCATAGAAGTTAGATTGTGAAATTTCTTGCTTCCTCTCAGGGCTGACCCTTAATGAAATCGTAGAGAATCAACAGTGGAACAAGAACACTGAAAATACCCTCAGTGTCGTAATTCACTGATTGCAGGGGAATGCCATTCCCTCACTGATGAAGCACAAGAAGTCACTGGAACTCAGATTTGCTTACAGTGCCTCTGTCCCTGTAGGTTACAGAAGTGTAAGGGTGAAGAGAAATATCTCCTTCTTAATTGCCTTCTGGAATCAGCAGTGTGACTTCACCTTTTCATTAACCAGAGCCAGGTTTACAAAGACCTGCCCACTGCAGCAGCGATCGACATGAAATTGTGACAAAAACAATAGCCACTGGTGAGTCCAGTCTTAGCTGTTCTCCTTGCATATTTGCCTTCTTGCTACCAGAAGCTTTGTGCTGTGTGTGTCTATCAGCTCTGTATTTAAGAGAGCATCTCGAAACACACATTTTAAATCAGACCTGAATTGCTGATCAGAACTGTTTGAAGTTTTCCAGATGCAAGTACATTCATCTTCAGCACTTCTAAAAATAAGGGGGAGAAAAGCCCAAAGCCTGTCAGACTTAATTAGATTCATACAAAAAGCTTAGCAGTCCTATGCAATGTTTTTACTCTATTACATAGAAATGTACAATAATTCTGTGAACACTGGGTCTAATTGCTCATAATATTTTAATTAAGGCTATGCTTTGTATAAATATCAACTCATCATCTACTGTGACTACAGTCCTATTTAAATGATGAAGTCAATTTGACAGTACATTCATCAAAGAGAGAGCCTTTTAAGAGTTTTGCTCTTATGTGGTCTAGAATACTAATTGACATTAATTGTCAAAACAAGCCTAGTACAGACTTCAGAATTATCTTCACATTTTAGTGATAGAACGATGTAACCACATTTTTATGTGACCTGCTGACCTAATACCATTAATAACATAATGGCCATTATACATCTCCATGTCTGCTTCTTGAATATCAGAGAGATCCTTTTTAGTATTTACATTTTGTGGCTGCCCTTTAAACAGACACCCTTTAACTACTGTATTTGTGATTCAGATGATCAGATAATTAGATGTAAGGTGAGATGCGCCAGAAGAGACGGTTGCCTCAATCAATCTTACAGTCTGTGCCTCTGCAAACCACTACTTGGTAACAGAAAATACCAAATTAAGTTTCTAGAGGCAGGGAAATTTCAAGTCTGTAGTCATTTCAATACCATCTGAGGCAAGGATATAATTTATTACTGTATTCAGAACTCAAGTTCTCTTTTTCCAAAACACCAATTTTAATTAGAGAACAGAGACCCAAAAGAGTAGAAATAGGGGGTAAAAAATGCCTTCAAGTGAGCCACAAGGATCGCTATCTACTCCTACATAGACGATACCTGTTCTGAAGTCTGTGGCTGTGCTGAGTCAGTATTAAAAGATATGATAAAGTGGGTAATTTCCTATCAAGTGGCCCTGGTCACCTTCAAAGGAGCAATGAGGCATCTACCATCCAGAGGATGCTGTCTTCCCTTGGCTACTGGTTTTCATTTTCAAATTTCACAAATCATCATGTCTTCCAAAAGGATCTAGTAGTTTGTCTCATCGAATACAAGATGCAAAAATATCTCAGACTGCCAACTATATGTACTTTTTTATAAATAGAATTTTCAACAGAATAGAAACAGGACATAAAAATAGACCTAGAAACTAAATAACAGATGGCAACAAAAGATACCAGTATTTATCCATGGGCGCTATTAAAAGGGAAGAGCAAAATAACCAGCCCATTTTGGATTCTGTTAAGAGTTTTGAATAAAGTGAATTCTTATCATCTCTAATGAAGTCACAGGGCCTTTAAAGATGGAGGTGAGGTGGGAGTGTAAGTATTCTAGCTCACAGCTCCCAGATGTGAAATCCAAAGCTTAAATCCTATGCTAAAACTTTATTAGAACAAATCCAACCCTAAAATCACTTGAAGGCTTCACTTCATCTAGGAATGCTGTATTTGAAAATTGGGATTAAGTTAATTTAAGAAGTCACTCCATTCATTCAACATAATTCAAAATATTTATGAAATGTAGTAATGCTTTCAAAAAGAAGCATCTGCAAAGCAATTCCTAGGGGAAAAAATATCCATAAATAACAAGAGGGTAGGAATAATTTGTCATGAATTTATTTAATATTCCTCTGATCTCTGAATATGAGGGTAACAACACATGGAGACATGATAACATCTTCAAGAATATGAGAAACAGAAATCTGATAATAGTAAACTGGAACCAGACCAGTGAGCTTGACCTCATTTATTACTCAATGCATAACAAAATTAGATTACACTTTGCAGATCTGCTTCTACATTTAGCTTCTGCAGGACAGAGGTTCTCAACCCATCATTTTCTTTTTTGCATTCACACAGCAGTTACATTATCTTTAACTGTGTGCTAATTATTTCATAAGCATTGATAGATCCTATTCCCCTAACTACATGGTGAGCATTTCAAGGGCAAGGATGTCCTTTCCAAGATTTTTTTTCCCTGCATTACTGTCTAACTAGTCTGTTTGTCTCATGTTTTCCCCCAAGGTCATCTCCTAAAGCTCAAATGGTGCTCTTTCAACCTCAAAAGGCTTTGCTGGCTTTCAGAAAGCACCACACATTACACATACAACTTCTGTGTGCTACCAACCAGTTCTCTGGGCCTAGGATGCCCACCTCCCTCTGCTTACACATCTCTATCACTCAAAAATTCCATCTCCCCTTCAAGGCCAAGCCCATATGTCATCCCTCCAGGGAAGTCTTGCATGTTCTCCTGTAGCCCAGCCTTGTTCCTGGCAGCTCTCTGCTCTTATAGAAATGCCTCGCGTCTCTCAGAAAACCGTTATGGTATCCGTTACAGTCAAACCTCCCTTGGGATACTGCAAGTTCCTTTTAAAAAATGCATCACATCTTGTTAAATTTTCTAACCCTCACTACCTTATCCTACTATAGTTGCTTAGTAAACATTTGTTTAATGATACCATATGCACTCTGAACCTCATAACACACACTCAGCACCAGCAATTTCAACAATGATCAGGAAATTATAATTTAAGAATTGATTTGGGAAGAGCACTGATTTGATCCTTCAAACTAAAGACACATAAATATCTCAGTCAATTAAGAGTCTGTCACCATTTAATACTCTTCTAAGATAGTAATTCAAAATGTTTTAAATCAAGAGATTTACTTTTTATACATATTTTCCAGCCACCAACCAAAACATTTCTACAAACACACAACTCTTTCCTATGAACATAGCAATCTCCCATTTTCTCTTTTTCTTTATTCTTTTTTCAGTGTGTTTTGCTTTTCTAGATCCTTCTGTGCCTCTTTTCTATTTTGATATGTATTAGCACTTCCACTCTGCCATTGTCTCTGGGATGATATTTTGGAACTTTTTTAGCCTAGGAGCAGTTCTTGCTGTTCTTACTTCTCACAAGTCCCACAGATTCTTTATAGCCATGGCTTATCTACTTGCTTCACATAACCTTTGCTGACAACTCTCTAAAGACTTACTGCAGTGCATTCAGAGGCCAGGTGTGCCTGCCACTCCCCCACCCCACTTTGAGGCCTGCATTGTCTCTCATGTAACCCTTTCCAACGTTTAACAATCCTATCAGAATATTGTGCCTTATATTGAAGTTAAATTTCTCATAATGCAGTTTAAGGACATTTCCCCCTCCTTTCCTAACCTTGGTGGATATGGAACACAGTAATTTTCTTCTGTATAATTAGAGTGAAAAAAACCTCAAGGTATATCCCAAGAAACTCTTGCTATTATTTTTTGCTCTTGGCTGATCCTGCCTTTTATATTATTTATTCACTAGAAAGAAAGTATGTCAAATTTTGTATCTGCCAGTGACATCCTATTTCCTTTATCCTGCTGCACAGTTATCTTGTCTGACCTGATGGATCCTGTTTTAAAAGTCTATGAAGGATTGAAAATTTCAGCATTAAGCTTGGTGAATAGTGGTTGCCAATTCAACCACCACACATCATGACAGTGTGGCCAACTTCTCTTAAGATATGCATGTTCTTAATGGAGAAATCCAAAAGAGCTTATTAGCTTAGAGGATTTATATGTATTAGCAGCACACTTGAAGTGTCCAATTAATATTGTGTCCTCATATTATATACCAACCAAGCCTTAATAAAGAGTTCACTCAACTGAGTCCAGCAGGTCTGCCACAGACAATCATGGACACTATTTGGGCCTCATGAAATATACACATAAGATGGAGAGGTTAGAGTGTGCATTCAGAGAAGTCTCTGTAAAGCACTATGGAAGATCTACATAACCAAGTCTGGAAGCTGTCTTGCCTTACGTGCCTAGAACATAATGTGGCTACGCAAGGATCCTTTTAGAAGAATGGACTATTAAACTGTCTCTCCTCAATTTGAGGAACAAGGAAAAGTTAGCTAGGGATGGAATTTTTCTCAAAGGTTATTTAGAATACAGTCAGAAGAAATTTCACTGATGACACCCATAAATTTAAAAGGCAAACAAACAAATAGCAGTACTTCCTGGGTAGTCAAAGATCTGCTTATAGCTCCTAAGATCCATTAGAATGGAGTACATGTTTTATTCACTTGCTGTGTCTTGATCAAAGTAGCCCTCTGAGAATGAGCCCCTGCAACTGTCTATCCATCTTCTCAAAAAGAACATTGCCAGTCTGGTAGACAAGCTCCTGAAAAATAACCTGATTCATCTTCTGCAACTAAGCAAAGAGATCACTCCCCAGATCAATGTCCCTTTGACACATCAAACTGCCTACTCACCCCATTCGGAGTGTCCATTTAGGTTAGCCCTAATATTCATACCACCACTTTACATACTCCACTTGACTGGCACTTAAATCTAAAGTACCAACTCAACACTTACTTAGAAGTTTAACTCCCCTTCATTTTACAACCCACTCAGACATAAGAAACCTCTGTACATTTTTGTATTTTCACAACTAATCCCAGACATAATTTTTTAAAAATACTGAGACATAAAGGTACAAGATTTCAAGATTTCTCCAGTTCATAAAGCAAAAGGTATCTCAGTGAAGTAATTAAAGTTGGTGTCCTTTTGTAGAACAATTTAAATATATATATTTAAATTATATACACACACACCAATGTATATATATACATATATACAAACATATACTAAAATATTGAGTACAATGATATTCATATTTTATAATAAAAAAATTAGAAATAAATTCAAAATACCAATGATAGGGTAACATTAATAACTACAAGTACAAGATAAAATACTTTGCAGCCCTAAAAGAGCATATTTTTAAATATTTGACATGGGAAAATGCTTATGATTAAAGTTAGGTAAAAGCAACAGATACAAAGCAGTGGTTAAATAGGATCCTGATTTAAAGAAAAGAAACAAAGAAGATGCATATTCTTTACTATGCATAAAGATTCTAGGTAGAAAGTCACCCAAGTATTAACAAATGTAATCTCTAAGAAGTAGGTTTACAGGAGGTTTATATTTTCTTATTTATATTTTTTACATATGCCATTGGTCAACAGTAAATATGCTTTATTTTATTAATTTTAACCAATGTCCATCTCTGTAACACTGTACACATGAGACTTCCTGTACCTGTTTATAACCAGACTTTGGAAGACTATACATGAAATCTTCCCAGGAGAGTCCCTTCTATTTTCACTTACTCTTCTTTCATTAACCACTTCCATGCTCAAAAGTGTCCTGGTTTACATGTAAATTAATAGTGACCTTACCCTAACTGAATTTGTAGGATTGGGATATAAAAGTTCAAAGAAAATAAAGAATTCTAATATATGACCAGTCTTCCATTTAAAGGCATGGTAAAGCTCTATTCCAAGTGCAGAGGGTATATTGAAAGGCCTCACCTCTATTTATCTAAATTTTGCCAATTCAGAACAGATTAAAGGTAGCCTTTTATCTACCTTGAATTGTCTTGAACTACAAGGACAGGAACCAGGTGCACCCTAAGCTTCATGCTGTCAATATAAACACCCAATCATTGATACTTATCCAAAACCTGCATTTTTATAACATTGGGAGAATGAGGGTTAGCAAAGCTGAACAAGTCATATTTGGTGTATAGAGCCTGGCTGTGTTTTAGTGTCTTATGCATATTATAATTAATGGGATGAATTAGATATATTCTCCATTTCCACAGAAATTAGAAAAATAATTATTTTCCTGTGTGTAGTATATGGGTTAATTTTCATTATCCTAGGTTGCTCCAGGAACCCTAGAATACTAGATTGGTCTAGGAATATATAATTGTTCTGTCTTCTAACCAAAGTCAAAAATGATAGTTTATGGATTAGTATTAATTACTCTACAACTCAGATTAGTATTTCTGGAAATTTTTCTTAGAAAGGCAATTGGAATGTATGTGTTTGTTTGTTTGCCTATTTCCAAACCCAGCGGCCACACTACACAACTAATTCCTTTGGCTAGATCTTCAGAAAAGGTTCTTGTTAAAATAAACCAACCCATGAGAGTTTATTGTGGATGTTTTTATTGCCATAATGAGTAATTAGATCAAAATCACTTTGGCTTTGCAATATGATAATAGTTTTCCAAATTTTTATGCGGAATAATTTATTTTACTGTTTATCACATAGTCTTTTGCAGAACCGCAATGTATAAAACTAAGTAAAGTTGAACTGCTTAATCTTACCCCTCAAGTATTTCTCTTCCCTTCTCTTCTCTTTCAAGTGCCCTAAGTCACCACTAATGAACTCAAAGTTTCAAGACTTGGTGTAGGAACATATTATTATTTTCCTCAAAGAAGAAAGACTTTACTAGCTTGCTGGCTGATTTCCACAGCCCAGTTGTCCCTAAAAATTCCCAGCCTAAAATATTCCTCCTCCTGTCCCTTTTTGATCTAGAAACTGTTTTCCAGCTCCTCTCAAAATCTGGTTGAGAAAAGTAACCTTAAAGACAAGTATTAAAGGATATAGAGTCAATCTCTAAACTATATTTTGGATCAAGTCAGACCATATGAAGTTCATATACACAGACCAAACTAGCTTAGCCTTTCATAACAGTGCCTTTACTGAACTGACACTTAATAATAACCTTTAGACTTCCTTACTAAGGTTGCTTTAAAAAAAAGGGAATTTGCTTCAAAAAATATTGTTGAAAGAGTTGCCTATTAAATCAGTGCTCATTATTTATGGCCTGTGGGTAAAACTACATTATTTCTAGAATCCCTTACCTGGCTTTAATTCATCTGCGTATCAACAGGTGTTTCCAAGGGGTAGAGAGAAGTAGTCCATCTCAGTTATCATTAGGTATTTCAAGGGATGGAGAGAAGTGGAAAATTTGACCCAGAAGATAGGAAAGTCTTCCCATCTCCATCTCGGCACTGGTACCAACTCCCAGCCAATCGTGGAGGCTTCTTCCTCCAAAAAGTTACAATCCAATCCAGCCATTCAAAAGTACACTTAGGTAGACAGACCTCAGGCCTGACTGATTATGCCCTATGCAAATGAAGCATTATACTTTCAGCCAATCAGGACTGAGTTGTGATGTCATTAGTTCAGTTGCCTATTAGGTCCACAGGGCATGGACTTCCTCCTTCCTAGAAGTTTATGAACTCGTAGACCCAGCCAGGCAGCATCCTCTCTTGAAGCCCTACTGGCTAGCTGGAATTATTTCCTTTTCATTCCTCATTAAAAGCCTTGCTGGTTGCTCTGTACTCTTGTCTGCTAGCTTCCTTCTTCATGGCCTCCAAGACATGACCCTGGGAAGTGCATCTCAGCTGGTAACACTATCATAATACATACACATTATCTCAGTAATCTGGAATGTAATTAGTTTAAAATTGAAAGTGTCAAATTGGGGCTTTCTTGATATCTCTTTAGATCTTAAGATTCAGTTCCTTCTCAACTATTGTTCTACCTTACCAGTCTGAAGACTAAAGATCATTCCCCTCTTTTAATGGTAAGTCTAATCTAATAAGAAAAATGTAGTATTTACTATGTATCAGGCCCCATTCTAAATATCTTATATGTAATACCTCACTAAATTCTCATAACTATTATTGTCCAATTTCAGAGATAACTATAGCCAAATGGAGTTGACTATCTTATCCAGGGTCACACAGTTGTAACATAACCACAATTTGTATCCAGATAGTTTCACTCCAGACTTCATGCTCTTACCCACCATTTTATATTATACTGATTCTCTTAAAGGATATAAAATAACAAGCTTGAATTCTGTAAAAGATTAAGTAAAATATTAATAAGAAAGTTCCAATGGCATGACTTATATTTTTGAAGGATGATACCAAGAAAAGTTTTGGAAACAATTTTAATGGCTTCCAAACCAGGCAGCATTTCATTTTCTTGAGCCATCTTAAGTGTCAGGCTGCCTAAAGATAAGAATGGGAAAGACATTCTAAAGGTTCCTTCTTGCTCAGTCACCCTAATTTTTACACTTTTGGATGAAAAGAGTTTATGAAAATATAATTCCCTAGTTTCTGTTTCTTCAACTCTAGCCCTGTGTAATTTTTTAAAATATTTAAGTATGGCTATTATTGCAGACTATGAAATATTATACTATTCAGATATCACTTTTGTGCAAGGATGGGATGGCAATAAAAGGCAGTCAAATGGAGAAGGGACATTCTCAAGAGATAAAATTCTTCTTAACTTATTTTCTGCAACCAGGGAAAATACACCAGCACCCAAAGGAATATGGGAAACACACTACATTTCAGCACAAGCACATCTTCTACTTCTTAATTTAAAAAAGAAAAGGACAGCATTAAAATGCACATACAAATAAACAGGCCATTTATTTACTTCTACAAATTAACATCTCTTGAGATCTCCAGGGTCTCTTAACAACTCTAAGTCCTCTCTCAAAGGACGTTCTCATAGCAGGAGAACCAGTGATTCAAAAACTTGCTGAGTCCAAAGAGAGAAAAGTCAGAGAAGAAAAGACACCCTAAAAACAAACATGTTAATTAAAAACATGAGATAAACACCAACATCTTCCACCTCCATTCACTACCTCTGGGAGGCCAGGAAAAAGTCACCATGCTTAGAACTTATAAAAGGCCAAATTAGTATGAATTCTCCAGAAAGAGTTAACATTTGTTCCACAAAGTCATTTCCTCCAAGAAAGGCAACTTATAAAATGATTATAGCTAAAGAACAGGAGTAGAAATTTCCAACTGCTAAGATTTAAAATATGTGAGAATAAATGACAGTCATCCCCAAAGAGGGTCTGGAAATCCCCATGGCTATTTACAGTAGTGTGAAAAGGAATAAACTAAGACAGGCTGGAGGGATGTACGAGGGAATGCTAAGGTTGGGAGGAGACCAGTCAGGAAAGGAGGGTAGACTGGGTTCGCCAGTAATTTAATTATGTAGCAAAACACAGTCTTAGGTAGAAATATGATTCTTGCTGCTTAAAAGCTGAAAGCAATGGGATTCAGGGCATATTACCCCCAAATATGGTACATTGACATACTGAATATTATTTAAGCTGAAGGAGTCTGAGAAAACAGCAGAAGCAAGGTGATCTCTCTGACATTACCCCACATCTTCCCTTCTCCCCTGAAGCAGGTCATAAGATCCTCATGTGAGACATGCCCTCCCTGAACCCAGAGGAAAGGAGCATCATTATTTCCTAGATGAGGGACACCAAGGAGAAACCGACAGCACAGGACTTAATAAGTTTCTCCCAATTTACATTTAACTCATACTCTTTGTCCTATCATATATTTCCATAACTGTCCATGCCATCAAATCTAGCATAAAAATTCAGGTTTACCATTTCCTTGGGTCTTCACTTCCTTACGAAGGCCCCTTTGTCCATGTAAAACTGATATTGAATAAATGTATATGCTTTTCTTCTTTTATCTTAGTCTAATTTTCAGACCCAGCTAAATACCCTAAGAGTGACAAATAAAACATTTTCCTCCCTTACAAAAATATAGGGAAGGAGAAAAGACTAGAAATGGACTGGAAGGGGAAATTAACTAATAAATCCCCTAATATTTATTACTTAATTTCCCCTTCCTGTCTTTTTCTAGGAAATTAACTCAAAGATAAACATGTTTGTGGTACCATTCAAGATTTCTGCTTAATTTTACACATATATATATAGTTAATTATTTTTTTTAATGTAAAAGCTCTATTACAAGTGTATCATAATGTTAAAGGGATAGTTTTAGAGGCAGACAACCCTAAGATTAGGTTCATCCTCTTAATAGCTATGTGAACTTGAAAAGTTCCTTAACTGCACTGAACCATGGTTTTCTCATCTGTAGCATGTTTACAACTGAAAAGTGCTCCAAAACAAGTCTCCCCAAAATGTGCATTTTGGCATATGCACTATTTTGAGCTGATAGCATTCAGGAGACAGCCAACTCAAGAAAAATGTCTACTTCTCCTTTAAACTACCTAAAAGGAATTATATAGGGGGCCTGGCCCAATAAGAGAGCTATTACCAAGAGATCACTTTTTTATCTGAATGGCCAATCTGTGTGACAGGACAAACATCTAATTACTGAACATCTGCTCTTCTTATCATCTCATGAATCACCCTCCTCCACTTGGAATCCCTAGGCCCTTATCTCATTTCTTAACTCAAGAAGGCAGATAAGCCTTAACTGCCTAGGGTTCTGGGATCTCATATTCTTATGCCCCACTCACATACATAATTAAATTTGGTTTTCTCCTATTAATCTGTTTTCTATTAATTTGATTATTAGACCAGGCAAAGAACCTAAAAGGGTATAAGGAAAAATTTTTCCTCCCCAACATTACTATTTTTCCATAAATCTACTTTCAATACATATATATATAATAAAAATACAATTGTAAGTGGTCTACAATTTTATTTGCATAAAATAATTCTTCACCTAGCATCATATCAAAGCAGTTTCTGTGCTGCTAAGACTTCATAAGCGTAAGTTTCAATGCCTACAAAAATTCTGCCAAGTGGATACAGCACATCCTAAAAGGCTGCTTTCAGTTTCTTCTTGTTATAAATAAGCCAACCATGGACATCTTCATGCTATTTTCTCCCTATTTTAGATGATTCCTTTAGAGAGAAGAGCTTCCCTATAGAGGAGTGCGACTCAACAAACTCAACAAAGGACATGAACATTGCTTGTCACTTTTAACAACAAGTAGAAATCTAGTTCTGCCCTTACTAATTGAAAGTGACTAATTATGCCTATATTAATAACTACCATGATCTGTAACCAGTATTTCAGTTTACATCATTTTGTTGTCTTTAAAGAGACTCATATGCTCCTCAAAAATTACTTTAAGAGAATTTCAGATTCCAGATCAACATTTAATTCATGAACTCTCCCAGTACTCTCACCCCTACTTCACAGATATACTTGCACATACACAATATGGATAGAGTTTCTCCAGAGAGCTGTTTGCAGCCCCTATCTGCAATCACCAGGCTACCAATCAGTATGAGGTGAAAAATTGCAACCCAGTGGATTCAGCCAAAATTCAACTATGAGATATTTGTCAATGGCAACTTGTATATTATTTAACCGAGACCTATGACAGCTTTTTCCATTGTGGTTTGTGATAAATGCAATCAATCAGCAAATATACACAGATGGATCATCCACTCTGAATTGTCTGGAAACTTGATTGAAGTACAAAGAAAAATAAGAGCTATAATCAATGTAATTCATAATGATGGAGGGAAATCAGACTTGGATGTTTTAAGTATGCAGGAATAAGACATAGCTTCCTATCTATTTTTTACTCCCTGCAGGCCTGCTATATTAACTTTAAGTCAAAAATTCACATGGTATTTTATAAAGAACCTGTCACTTTTCATATCAATATCTGCTACTTTATATTACTAGTATTTATCTGCAGACTTTACATCTCTCTCCTGTCATATATGAATCTCATACAGACAGCTTCCTTAATAAATAACATTGAGAGTGTGTTACTCTGGGTTTAACCACAAACCTTTCAAAAGGTCATGATACACAAGAAAGATCTAAAAAAAAGGATATAAAAACATTTTCTAAATTTATAAAGTAGTTTTGCCCATCTGGGTTTTGCATGAGATTATTTATTATAAAGTACTTCAAATTACTAAGAGACAGAGTGGTATAATACCATTTTAAAGTTTAAAGAACAATAAAATACAGAGTGTGGTTTATCATGCATTAATTTAGAGTTTTATTAAATCATACACCAGAGGATTAAATATGATGGCATGAGAGGTGAGACAGAGACCTCCTTCTAAAACCACATATAATATGAAAATATAATTGATACAACTAATCCTGAAAGAGCAAAAGGAAAGAAGGCTGTGTCAGACTGCATATACCTAGAGAAAAGAACAGACCTCACAGAACAGAGTAATGTACCAAAGCTGTGACACTGCGGGACCCAAGCCCTTCCCCCAACCCAGCTCACTAGCGGGAGGAAGACAAACAGAGCAAGAAGGGAGTGGAAGCCTGGGTCTGCCAAACACCTAGCCCTGGAGATCTGCTCTGGGAGCAAAACCCATATTGCATGTTGCTCTGGTGGTTAGGGGGGTTGGAAAGATAAGACAGCCAGAATACCAGGAGAGATGGAGACTCCAGCTGCTTGTGAAAAACAGGGATCTATATCCAGCTGATCTGGGACAAAAGAAAGGTGGGCAGTCTGAGAGACTTCCTAAAAGCAAGAGGGCTGCTAAAGGGACAAGAACTGCACAGAGCTTACTGCTCAGGAGAAAGGACAGGTAGACAAAATTGTCCAGGTGCACTCTACCCAGCAGGTTGGGAACTTTCACGATCTTCAGGTGATCCCATCCCCCTGCCTGGCTACGCAGCTCCAAGGATCCCCGCCATGATAGGTAGCCTGCTGCACCTTCCTCCCAGCTAGCCCGCACCAGCAAACCATGCCCTGGCATCAGGCCAGCCAGAGGGAAGCCCCACCTTCAGCAGCTACAAACACAAAGCATAGAGGCTTACACCTGTGTGTTCCGCCCACTGGTTCTGGCAGTGGAGACAAGCATAACAGCCAAGAAGCAGGAAACAGCTCTTTCATCCCCCCAGGCTCCAGCACCACTCGCCTGTGACCCCCAATATAGCTCCAGGGACTGAGCAGCTACAGAGAGTAGAGCTTCTGGGCACTAGAGGGTATCACATACAACTATGAAACATCAAAGAAACCTGGTTCAAAGCAAAATCTCAACAACACCAGAAAAAGGGTCGAGTGAGATTGAAATATCTTCCTGAAAGAGAATTCAAAATAAAAATTATAAACATGCTTATGGAAGTAGAGAACAACATTCAAGAACACAGGAACAAAATTAGGACAGAGATGCAATCATTGAGGAACACAATGGAGGGTACTAAAAGCAGATTAGATATGGAGGAGAAGGCAATAAATGAAACAGAAATTAGAGAAGAGAAATACAAAGAAGCTGAGGCACAGAGAGAAAAAAGGATCTCAAGGAATGAAAGAATATTGAGAGAATTGGGTGACCAATCCAAATGAACCAATATTCTTATTACATAGAGTATCAGAATAAGATGAGAAAAAGGGATAGAAAGTGTCTTTGAGTAAGTAATTGCTGAAGACTTCACCAATCTAGGGAAGGACATAGTCTCTCAGGCCATGGAGGTATACAGATCTCCAAACACAAGGGACCCAAGGAAGATAACACCAAGACATATAATAATTAAAATAGCAAAGATCAAGGATAAGGACAGACTATTAAAAGTAGCCAGACAGAGAAAAAAAGATCACATACAAAAGAAAACCCATCAGGCTATCATCAGACTTCTTAGCAGAAACCTTACAGGCTAGAAGGGAGTGGCATGATATGTTTAATGCAATGAAGCAGAAGGGCCTCAAACCAAGAATACTCTATCTGGAAAGATTATCATTTAAATTGGAAGGAGGGATTAAACAATTTCCAGACAAGCAAAAGCTGAGACAATTTGCCTCACATAAACCATCTCTACAGTGTATTTTGGAGGGACTGATATAGATGGAAGTGTTCCTAAGGTTAAATAGCTGTCAACAGAGGTAATAAAAAGGGATAGACAAAAAGTACAGAATATCATACCTGATATATAAAGAATGGAGGAAGAAGAAAAGGAGGGGGAAAAAAACCTTTAGATTGTGTTTGTAATAGCATACTAAGTGATTTAAGTTAGACTATTAGATATTAAGGCAGTAACCCTTGAACCTTTGGTAACCATGAATCTAAAACCTGCAATGGCAAAAAGTACATGATCTGAATGCAACAATCAAAAGACATAAAGTCACTGAATGGATAAAAAAACAAGACCCATCTATATGCTCCCTACAAGAGACTCACTTCAAACCCAAAGACATAGACAGACTAAAAGTGAAGGGATGGAAAAAGATATTACACGCAACTAATAGGCAGAAAAAAGCAGGTGTTGCAGTACTTGTATCAGACAAAATAGACTTTAAAACAAAGAAAGTCACAAGAGACAAAGAAGGACATTACATAATGAGTAAGGGGTCAATCCCACAAAAGGATATAACCATTATAAATAATCTATGCACCTAACACAGAAGCACCTATTTGTGAAACAAGTACTAACAGAATTAAAAGGGGAAATAGAATTCATTCTAGGAGACTTCAGCACTGCACTCACTCCAAAGCACAGATTAACCAAACAGAAAATAAGAAAGAAGACAGAGGCATTGAACAACACATTAGAACTGATGGACCAAAAAGATATCTACAGAACTCTACACCCAAAAGCATCAAGATACACATTCATCTCAAGTGAAAATGGAATATTTTCAAGAATAGACCACATTCTTGGCCAGAAAAAGAGCCCCAGTAAATTCCAAAAGAATGAAATTGTACCAACCACCTTCTCAGACCGCAAAGATAAGAAACTAGAAATAAATTACGCAAAAATAAGGAAAAAGCCCACAAACACTTGGAGGCTTACCAACATGCTCCTAAATAACCAATGGATCAATGACCAAATAAAAAGAGAGATTAAGCAATATATGGAGACAAATGACAATAATAATTCAACACTGCAAAATCTGTGGGATGCAGCAAAGGCCATACTAAGAGGGAAGTATACTGCAATACAGGCCTACCTCAGGAAAGAACATCAATCCCATATGAACAGTCTAAACACACAATTGACAAAACTAGAAAAAGAAGAACAAAGGAGGTCCAAAGTCAGTAGAAGGACAGACATAATAAAGATTAGAGCAGAAAAATATAAAATCAAGAAGAATAAAACAATAGAAAAAATCAATGAAAGCAGGAGCCAGTTCTTCGAGAAAATAAACAAAATAGATAAACCCCTAGCCAGACTTATCAAGAAAAAAAGAGAATCTATACACATAAACAGAATCAGAAATGAGAAAGGAAAAATCACTATGGACAACCACAGAAATATAGAGAATTATTAGAGAATACTATAAAAAATTATATGCTAACAAACTGGATAATCTAGAATAAATAGACAACTTTCTAGAAAAATACAACTTTTCCAGGCTGGCCCAGGAAGAAAAAGAAAATCTGAATAGACCAATTACCAGCAATGAAATTGAATTGGTAATCAAAAAACTACCTAAGAACAAAACCCCTGAACCAGATGGCTTCATCACTGAATTTTATCAAACATTTAGTGAACACCTAGTACCCATCCCCTTAAAGTTTTCCAAAAGTAGAAGAGGAGGGAATACTCCCAAACTCATTCTGCAAGGCCAGCATCACTCTAACACCAAAACCAGGCTAAGACACCACAAAAAAAGAAAATTACAGGCCAATATCCCTGATGAACATAGATGCAAAAATATTCAACAAAATATTAGCAAACCAAATTCAAAAATACATCAAAAAGATCATCCATTACGATCAAGTGGGATTTATTCCAGGGATGCAAGGATGGTACATTCGAAAATCCATCAACATCATCCACAATATCAACAAAAAGAAGGACTAGACTATAGTCCTATAGATGCTGAAAAAGCATTTGACAAAATTCAACATCCATTCATGATAAAAACTCTCAACAAAATAGGTAGAGGGGGCAAGTACTCAACATAACAAAGGCCATATATGATAAACCCACAGCCAGCATCATACTCAACAGCGAGAAGATGAAAGGCTTTCCTTTAAGATTGGGAACAAGACAAGGATGCCCATTCTCTCCATTTTTATTCAACATAGTTCTGGAGGTCCTCACCGTGGCAATCAGAGAACACAAAGAAATAAAACATATCTGGATTGGTAAAGAAGAATTTAAACTGTCACTGTTTGCAGATGAAATGATATTGTACATATAAAACCCTAAAGAATCCACTACAAAACTACTAGATCTAATATCTGAAATCAGCAAAGTTGCAGGAGACAAAATTAATACACAGAAATCTGTGGCATTCCTATATGCTAATGATGAACTAGCAGAAAGAGAAATCAAGAAAACAATTCCATTCACAATTGCATCAAAAAGAATAAAATACCTAGGAATAAACCTAACCAAGGAAGTGAAAGACCTATACTCTGAAAACTACAAGACACTCATGAGAGAAATTAAAGAAGATACCAATAAATGGAAATACATCCCATGCTCATGGATAGGAAGAATTAATATTGTCAAAAAGGCCATTCTGCCTAAAGCAATCTATAGATTCAATGTAATTACTATAAAAATACCAACAGCATTTTTCAATGAACTAGAGCAAATCATTCTAAAATTCATATGGAACCACAAAAGACCCCAAATAGCCAAAACAATCCTGAGAAGGAAGAATAAAGCTGGGGCATTATCCTCCCCAACTTCAAACTCTACTACAAAGCCACAGCAATCAAGACAATTTGGTACTGGCACAAGAACAGAACAAATAGAACAATGGAACAAATTAGAGAACCCTGATATAAACCCAAGCATATATGGTCAACTAATATACAGTAAAGGAGCCATGGATGTACAATGGGAAAATGACAGCCTCTTCAACAACTGGTGTTGGCAAAACTGGACAGCTACATGCAAGAGAATGAAACTGGATTATAGTCTAATCCCATACAAAAAGTGAACTCAAAATGGAACCAATACCTGAATGTAAGTCATGAAACCTTAAAACTCTTAGAAGATAACATAGGCAACAATCTCCTGAATATAAGCATGAGCAACATCTTCCTGAAGAAACAACAGGGAAGAACTCCTTGAGCAAGGGAAACAAAAGCAAAAATGAACACATGGACTACATCAAACTAAAGAGCTCTGTATGGCAAAGGACACCATCAACAGAACAAAAAGGCATCCTACAGTATGGGAGAATATATTCATAAATGACAGATCCAGCAAGGGGTTTACATCCAAAATATATAAAGAACTCACATGCCTCAACACCCAAAAAGCAAATAACCCAATTAAAAAATGGGCAGAGGATATGAACAGACAATTCTCCAAAGAGGAAATTCAGATGGCCAACAGACACATGAAAAGATGTTCCACTTCACTAATCATCAGGGAAATGCAAATAAAAACCACAATGAGATATCACCTCATACCAGTTAGGATGGCCAGTATCGAAAAGACTAAGAACAACAAATGCTGGTGAGGATGTGGAGAAAGGGGAACCCTCCTGCACTGCTGGTGGGAATGTAAGCTAGTTCAACCACTGTGGAAAGCAAATGGAGGTTTCTCAAAAAGCTAAAAATAGAAATACGATTCGACCCAGGAATTCCACTCCTAGGAATTTATCCAAAGAATATAATTCCTCAGATTCAAAAAGACATATGTACCCCTATGTTTATTGCAGCACTATTTACAGTAGCTAAGATATGGAAGCAACATAAGTGTCCATCAGTAGATGAATGGATAAAGAAAAGTGGTACATATACACAATGGAATACTATTCAGCCATAAGAAAGAAACAAATCCTACCATTTGCAACAACATGGATGGAGCTGGAGGATATTATACTCAGTGAAATAATCCAGGCAGGGAAAGACAAGTACCAAATGACTTCTGTCGTTTGTGGAGTATAACAACAAAGCAAAACTGAAGGAACAGAACAACAACAGACTCACAGACTCCAAGAAGGGACTAGTGGTTACCAAAGGGCAGGGCTGTGGGAGGGCTGGTGTGGAGGTAGGGAAAAGGGGATTGAGGGGTATTATGATTGGCACACATAGTGTGTGGGGGGTCACAGGGAAGACACTGTAGCACAGAGAATGCAAATAATGACTGTGTGGCATCTTACCTTACTGATGGACAGTGACTGTAATGGGTATGGGGAGGATACAACAATATGGGTGAATGTAGTAACCACATTGATTTTTCGTGTGAAAAAAAACTTGTATTTTTCCTATTCCAGAAGTCAGAGTTCTGCATAGTCCAGTATTGTGGAAAGAACTTTGTACAGAGGACAATGTCCAGGATTTAGAATCAGAATATCTTAGGTTTGTGCGTGGACTCCATAATTTAACTGCATGACTTGGTAAAGTTCACAGCTGTCCTAAATAAACTCTCTGAAAATTCCTCATTTATGAAAACAGGATTACAACTCTACCTCATTGAGTTTTGTGATAACTAACGTTTGTGAAGGCACTTGGTCAATGATAAAGTAATCTATGGATTCTAATGTGAATCATGTTTCTTTGACTTTCTCCAACTGTCATTAGGATTTCCACGTTAGAAATCAATTTTTCCTATAACTTGTCCAGTGTTGCACTGATGGTTAATGAGTAACATATAATTTTCCTTTGTCCCCAACCCCTGTGATATGAGCTGAAGATTAAGAGGGACCAATTTCATTCATGCAGTGGTTGCTTCTATGGATTTATAGGTTGAGTTGGGTATTCTTTCAATGGATTTGTTTCCTCAAACATTTTCAGAGGCACTGAGCACACAGAGACAATGAAGACAAAACCCAAGGATTTAAACTTTGCCTAGAGGTCTCAGAGACTTCACAAAGAAAAAAAGAGTGAACAATGTCTTTAATGCCCCCATTCATGATGGCTTTGTCACACTATTTAACATGTTACAATTATAACTATGTGATTTTACACAATTTCTTTCATCTTTAAGGTTAACGGCCTTTGAGCTTATGTTTCCTAAAACTACATACTGTCACCTGCATCTGGGACTTCCAAGAAAGACACAAACATATTTGTACAGAGTTAACCATACCTCCCCAGAAGGAGGCATATTAGCATCTTTTTACAGCTTGGGCTTTAGGACCAGACAGAGCCAGTCTTAATATTCTAGCCTGTAGGTTGTATGACCTTGGGACATTTATGTTACCTCATTGAAGCTGAGTTTCCTCATCAGAAAAACAGGAAAGTAATGGTGAGGGACCAGACACGTGCCTGGCATATCACAGATTCTGGCTAAATATGTGTACCTTTCCCCCAAAGCCACCTGAGCTCACCCCTACCATTGCACTCACTGCCACATACTACAACCACCTGACTCCTTCCTTCACTGCAAGCTCCCTGGGGACAGGGCCTGCTTCTATTCATCTGTGTGCTCTAGTGCCTGGTGTCATGCATGATGCCCCAAAATGCACTGTTTGGAGATTAATACCTCATCAATACTTGAATAGGAACAGACTAGCTATTTCCAAAAGAATATGACACTATTGTGGAGAATAGGCAAAGCAACAAAGCAATATAATTAATGTTAATATAGCAATATTAAATTGACTTATTTATTCAACAAATATTTATTAATAACTACAGCATGCTAGGTACTTTTCCAAGAGCTGAGGACACAGCAGTAAACAAAATGGACAAAAGGCCCTGCCCTCATGAAGCACACATCCTAATGCAGAAATGGACAATAAATAAATAAGATAAGCAAATATATAGTATATGAAATATATCATGATAAGTTCCATGGGAAACATGGGATAAGGAAGAGGGAGGGGGAAGGTCAAGATCTTAGAGAGTTTGAAGCTTTACTGAGAAAGTTACATAGGAACAAAGAGCAGAAGAGGGAGTAAGTAGTGTGTATGTCTATGGGAAAAGCATTCTAGGTGGAAAGAACAAGTTCCAAAGCCCTGAAACAGAATCCCTGGCATAGTCCAGTATGCCTAGAATAGGGTGCACATGAAAGGGATAAATTTAGAAAGACGGGCTGCAGGAAGCAGCGGAGTGCTTGATTACATAAGGCCTTGTGGGCCACAGTTAAGACACTGGCTTTTATTCTCAGTGAGGTGGAAGCCAGTGGAGGCTTCTGAGTAGAAAACTGACATGATCTGACTTCTATTTTAACAGAATTACTCCAAAGACAGTGGGAGGAAAAAAATCAGGGCATAAGCAGGGAGGCCAGTTGGGAAGCTATGTTAGTAACCCAGCGAGGGTCTGATGATGGCTTGCACCAGGGAGACTACAGTGTAGGTGACAAGTAGTGGTCAAAGTCTGGATACACTTTGAAGGTAGAGCTCATAGGTTTGGATATGGGGTGCAAATGACAAGGGAGTTTGCCTGTCTGATGGCAAGGACTGACACCTAACCATTTTGAAAGACAAAGAACTAATTCTATGAAACATGAGTTATTCCAGGTTCTAAAAATTAAAATGCAGGTGTAACTTCTGAAAAATAAATGATAACTACTGATTAGGATCTAAATGGACAAAACAGCAATTAGTATGGAGAAATTTGGCCACAGCCTAAAAGCATAAAAGGGATAAAATGGAGGATATAGTCAGTAGAGTTTGGTGCCCTCACCTCCCTGAGAGAGAGTGTAAGTACTCATGCTCAGATGAAGAACAGCGTCAGGGTACTGGGAGGGGCAATACCTAGGAGCCAGAGTGTGAAGAGGACAACTGGGATGGAGGAATACTCCCAATCAGTCAAAGAAGTGGAAGCCCAGAGTTCCCTATGGTTGCTGGACACAATGTCCTTTGACAGTAAATTGTCCTCATCCTTGGAAAAGTGACCAATGACTCTGGACTTTGGAAGCACTAGGGTTCCAAAAGGTTACATTGTTTTTAGGAGAATCTCAGGGAAGCTTGAATCTCTATACTTACAACCCCCTGACCTCCAAACCCCAGCATACAGTATTCAACTGGAGGGAGTAAAACTGTGTATAATCAAACCATCAAAATTCCCCCCAGAAAGTGATAAAAAGCAAGAGTGAGAGAGACAGAACCTACTTACCCTGTGACCACAGGAAAAGTTAATTTTTCAGAGTAGAAGAAGGAAACTTTGAAAAGATCTGTAATAACATCAAAGTAACCTCCCACTTCCTCAGCGTTTTAGTTACTTTGTGCCTATGGGAATGAGATAGTGGAGATACACAATAAATGTGACTGAGTAAGTGAATGAAATGTTACAACACATGCTCCACAATTCAACTAGTAAAGAAGTATGTTTCACTTAATTTTGTAGTATTAGATGAAAAGCATTCTATTCATTCCCTGAGATGAAGAAACACACACACACACACACACACACACACACACACACACACACAGAGTGTTGTAGTCTCCAGGGACCTAAAATATACTAATTTTCAAGATTTGATAATCCAGTTCCCATAGCAACCCTAAATCAGTCTCTTGAAGGACACATAGGAAGGATATTCTGGCTGGAAACATTCTTTGACCACTGAGAAAAATGAAAACAAAACCAAATCATAGCAACCATGATGACATCGTTGTAAAGGTCCCAAGTTTCCTCTCTTTGACAGTACGAATGCTTAAGTAGGCGCGGCGTCCGCATGCGGAGGAAATGTTGAATTGCGCGGAGCGTACGGGGCGCGCAGGGGCGCCGCCTGGCCGGCAGCCGGGAGCCTCCCCGCGGCGCGCGTGATTGCCTATCGATCTGAGCGCGCAGGGCGGGCCTCCGGTCCATACCTGCAGGTCAGCCGTGAATCTGCACCAGGCTTTGGCTATGCTCTTTCGGGCAATCCTATTTCCTAACGCAGCGCGGTGCATTTTCACAGCATCCTTCATCTCTTTCAAGATACCGACGCGCATCAACAGAGCTAAATTTCCCCATACTCCATTTCAAATGATTGCTGGAAAACCTTCACGGAAGATTCCAGTCTTCCTGATTTGCTCGAGAACAACTCTGAGGAATGTGAATCCCTCCTTCTGTGATACCCCAAACAGAATACTGGAAACTTCAAACGCGTATTAGTAGTATAAACTGGCAATGAAAATGAAATAGACTAAATCAGTTCTAAGGCTGCTAGAAGACCGGCAACTAAGACTTACCAGGTATACTTCAGCCATCCACAAACAACACTTTGGAGCTCAGTGTTAAGCATAAAATGTACCCAATTAACTGGATTGAAAAGAGCATTTATCAAAGGAAAGTTAGAATTCAATCTAGTTGCTTAAACACTCCGTTCTAACATTACTTGACACAAATGTGTTGAGTTCTTTCTCTGGTGCTGTACCTTTTGTGTCTCTCCATTGGCTTTCCAGCCCCTGTCCCCTGCTCTGTCTGCTAACATTTCTCCCTTTGAAAATTCAGTTCATTTTCACCATTTCACGGTGATTCTTCTCAAATGAGCACCTTTCCAATAATTTCCAAGGAACTGTTCTGCCCACTATCTCCTGTGCTTTATTTAGCCCACTCCTTTCTCCATTCATGTTACCAGCAGAGTGGACTCATCAACAGGTAACTTCCCAACACCACCCTGATTCCAGTTTCTTCCTTGTCCTCCCTGCACCTTAACCCGCCCTATTTATAGGTCTAAGTCATTTCCCTCACATCCTGTTTTCATCTCTGCCTTCTGAGAACAGCAGCTGAGAGGGGCATCCTTCTCCCTGCTTCTGACCTTGAGGAGGAGATGGAAGATCAGAGTCACTGACATCCAGAATTACTGAGCTAGTCAGAGGAACAGGACTCTTCAGCATCCAGTCACCTAACCCAGAGATAATAATGTCATTTTCCCCCACCCACTCCTTTGCCTCCCACATTCAACAATCAGTAACTTCATTAATTCAACTATTTCCTCTCCAACACCTTAGTTCAGACCCTGATCATTTCTTACCACAAATGTTTTCGGTCCTAGGAACCCCAGACTCTCATAACTCCACAGCCTCCATACATGCTTTTTCTCCTCCCAAACTACCCTCCAGCTCAGCCTGCCATCACTTCCCCCAGGAAGATGCCCCACCTCTCTGCAGAGTTGTGGACCTTTGTTCTCCCTATGGGAGAATGGTTGCTTGTTTAAGTGCTGGTCTCCCTCACTGCAAAGCAAATTCTTTTTGTCAGGTACCCTACCTCTCCTGAATCCATTGTAATTCCAGCCCATAGCATACTGTCTGGCATACAGTATGTGCTCAAGTAACATTTTTCAATGAATAGAATGAATGAAACAAGTTTTTTGTTCTCTAGTTTAATGTTCTTTCCAAAATACTATGTTATATTTCAAAGAGAAAGTATTCAAATGAAAGGTGTCATCAATGGTCACATAAGTGCACAGCTTGGTCAGCATGACTGCAGAGTAGCCAAGCTTGTAGGGAGTTTCCCTCACTCAGGAGGCTCCCTGACTGTGTCTGACCACAGAAACTACTGAGGTGAACTCATATACATCAGGTCAACACCATTTCTTGCCGCTCATCCAGGGGTCTTAACACCCCTAACCCAGGACAGTACTCTCGGGAGAGTCTCAGTCATGAGGAGGCAGGGTCCCTCCTAAAGCCTTACTTCACATTCAGCCAGAACACAAGCATGGAAGAGTTATGGCCATCTCCCTTCATGCACAGACTCCAGCCCTATTTCCTTGAAAGTTTACTCAGCCCATGACCCAGTGCCAGAAATAGGATAAACTGAAGGAAATCTGATGAAAGAGGGGCTCTTTTAATTCAGTGCTTGGTTCTCTACTCTGTGCTGATGCTTTCCTCACTAATATAATATGTTTCAGATCCAACCATCCTTTACAACAACCACAAACGCTCACTCAACCTATGTCTTCTCTGACTACAGTCTTTGACTTCAATCAAGCCTCTTGAAAAAGTACCCTTCTAGTTCATTCCACTCACCCTGCTTTTCATTCCTCAGAGCACTGCATCAGGATCTGGGGCCCATCCCTCCAAAGTCACCAGCAAGCTCCTGTAAAAAAAAAAAAAAAGGACACTTTCTAGCTCTTACTTGACTTGTCCTTCCTGTTAATCTACCACAACCCACCTACCTTCTGGCCTGATTTAATTTTTGACACCCCTCATAAATGTTCTCCTCTACCCTTTTGACAATACTTATTCTGAATTCTTCACTGGCTCCTTTTTTTTTTGCCAAATTCCCCTTAGTCATTATAATATTAAAGCTAAATCTATTGAACTTTTATAATAAGCTAGTCCTATTATACATGCCTTATTATATTAACTCATTTTATGGTTCACAACTACCCTATGACTGAAATACATGTCATCTCCATGTCAGGGATAAGGAAATTGAAGGACAGAGAGAATAGGTAATTTGCCCTTGTAACTAGTGAACTAGAGTTTGAACCCAGACATCAGAGCACACCGTTAAGTACTATTCTCATCCTTTAAATGATGGTGGTCTTCAAGGATCTCTCTGAATCCACACATTTTACCTGAGTGATCTTACCCCCTTCTCTGGTTTCACAGTTGTATTCCCAGACAACACCATATCTATTGTTCTAGTCCACTGCTTTCTCTCCGAACAAGGTCTACATATCCAACCACCTGCTGAACATGTCCAAAGCAAAGTCATTGTCTTTGACCTGCCCTCTCAATCTGCTTTATTTCGAGCATTCTTCACTTGCAGAAGATACCACCATGCATCCAGTCACCTAACTCAGAGATAATAATGTAATTTTCCCCCACCCACTCCTTTGCCTCCCACATTCAACAATCAGTAACTTCATCAGGTCAACTATTTCCTCTCCAGCACCTTAGTTCAGACCCTGATCATTTCTTACCACAATTTAGAACCTCTTCACACAGCTGCCTGTCATTTCTCAAAACCACAGCTGCTTCCCTCATGGCTCCACTGACATTAGTTCCAATGACTGACTCCTTGTTCCTTAGAGATAAAATTCTAACTCCTCAGCATGGCACATGGGCTTCCTTGATAGGCCACAGCAACTCCTCAAGCCTTGTTCCACCTTATAACGTAATCTCCAGGACCCTAACACAGCATCTCATGCTCAGGTCCCTAAAGCCTTTAGATATGCAAGCCCTCTTCTTGAAATACACTCCACCACCCTTCTTCCCTTGGCCACTCACCTAGCATCTTTGGCTCACTCTCAATCTGCTTATCCACTCAGGCATCCAAAAGACCAAAGAGCCCTTCCAGCCTCCCATGTGCTCCCATAGCCTCCTAAATTCACTTCTTTTCCTCTGACCACCACACTGAATTGTAATTACTTTTTAAATTATTTTTGTTTTTTATCATTAGACTAGACCTCTCTGAGTATACAGGGCACAGCCTGAACCTCTTTGTATTAAATAAGCATCTAACACAGGACCCACACAAAGTACGTACTCAATAAATCTTTGTCAAATGAAATAGCAAATGGAAACACAGCACTTGGAGGCTGATCCTGACCTTCCCCCTGAATTAAGTAGGCTGATGGATACAAAGTTAACTGCATTTCAAGTAAAAGAAGTACATTGCTTTAAATCACATTAGCTCCAGCCAGAAAATATATCCTCTTTTCCTTTCAAAACATCCTTAAATTATCACTCTCATTGTTGATCCTTTCTTCTTAAAAAAAAAAGTTACTTTAAAATGTTTGGTCTAACGAAAGGAGAAAAATGAGAGATCTAAGGCATGAAGATAATTAACCACAGTAGAGCTTCATTGATATAGCATCATTAATAAATGGACTAATTCACATAATGTTGTGGGTTCATATGCATTTTTTCCTTAAAGCATCAATATTTTAAATTCTTTCTTATCTACTTTTGTAATCAAAGAATATTTTAAAATATGCTCAATAGCATAGTAAGTGAACATGATTTTAAAAAGTAAACTATGGCCCCATTTTGTAAAAACATGAACATACATATTTACACTTGCATTTATATTGTATAGCTCTTCCAAAATGTCAACAATGGCTATCTCTGGTTGTATAATTATGAGAGTGTTTTATTTTGCTATCTCATCTGTATATTATAATCTTTGCACAATATAATGTATAAATTACATAAAAAGAATATAAATTTATTTTAAAAAATTAGTGCTACATTGAATTTAACATTTTATTGACAAGATAAATCTACTATGGTCAAGTTCCGTGTTTACTCATTGATACACCTTAGAAGCTAATAAAGTGAACTAGATGCCTTTACCTAGTCAGTCCAGAATATAATGCTTTTAGTATTCTTGGGAATATATTTTAGATTTTTCAGCTCCTCTCACTAACAGTCTAGAGCCACATCTTCTTTTTGTTATCAATTTCTGCTTCTGTAAGTCCCCTTTACCTCTTTTCAGATGTGTTATTTGTAAATTTGCTAGTCATCTGAAAAATAGAGCAATCCTTTCTTGGACCTTGAAGTGTAAAGTCTAGCATTTTTGAACACAGACTTTGTGACATGTTTGCACTTTTTACTTAAAACAATTAAGAGTATGCTTGGGGTTTGGAATGTAGTTCATCTTCCAGCTTTACAGCAACTAGCTATGACCTTGAACAAACTATTCAGTTCTTCTGATCCTCAGTTTTCTCATCTGTAGGTAGGAACAGCAGTAACAATTGCATATGTTTGTTATGAAAACTAAAGGAGAAATGAGGTAAAGTACTCCACTGTGAGTTTAAAACAACAGCAAGTACTCAATAAATTAGCTATTGTTACTTATGTTTTCTAGTATTGTTTACTTACTTATTCTCAATTATTTTCCAGGTACATAATCTGCCAGATAATTGAGTTCTGGGTAAGCAAAATATTTCTATATGTAAGCAACTGGATTCAGAAGTCACCTAAAAAGCCAAATCATGTTAATTTCACTCTTACATGTAGAAAAAAGGTGATAAACTTATTAAAGTATTTAGCAATTTTCAGCATATCTAACATCCAGTAAATTAAACTCAAGACAGTGACTCTGAATCACCAACTATAGGTCTGAAAAAGCCATGTCTACTGCCTACTTCTTCCTGAATATGCTTTGTCATTTTACTTGGAGGGAGGGTACAAGATTAGAGCTCAAGTGGTAAAAGACCAGCTAGTGCCCCTTGCTCTGAGATGCTTCAAGAGCTTTTAAGCAGAGGAAATTGCCTTTATCTTTTTTTTTTATAACCATCACTGGAATCAGTAATAGCAACCCAAATAGTGAGTAGACATTGACACATTTTTACTGAAATACAAATGAACCATGGGTTCTTATCAGAAATAAAGTTGGGTGGCACCAGTGGCCTCAACAGGGTCTTACAAAGTTGTCTTCAAGTAGCTCTAGTCAGTAATACATTACAGGTCAGAAAACTATTTCAGAAGGAAATAGAATTTTTTTAAGTATTTTTTAAGAAAAAGCATTGGATGTTCATTATAGAGAAGCTGGCAAAAACTGAGAACTGTAGATGAGTGAATAAAAATTATCCATAATTCACCACCAGGAGATAAACACTCTTAAAACATTTTGATGTAATTCCATCCTTTTATGCTTATTATCTTTATATTTATATATTTATATATAAAACCATGCTGCTATAGGTATTTGTATCCTGCTTCTTTTTTTGACTTATTATAATACAAGCATTTTATAGAGCACTAAAATTCTTTGTAAACATCATTTTTAAATAGGTGCATAAATGTTCCACTGTAAGGATATACCACAATTTACCTGTTTCCTCATTAAATAAGGAAATATAGGCTGTTTACAATTTTGTTGCTAACACAATAAAATATTAAATATGGTTTCAAAAGAAAACAAGTTTTATTTCATAAGCAAATGAAGTATACAATGAAACAGTGATATGTTAGCATAATAGATTCACTGCTAGCCTCAAGTTCAATCAGAATAGGCATTTATCTTTCCTTCAAGCAATTATTCATTTTAATTCAGATTCTCCATTCTTAGCTGCCTCCTCACGAATGTGTTTTCCAATCTCACACAATTGGAAAGACACAGCCTCATAAAGCTCACTTTTTGACAGATGGCATTTAATTTGTCTCTGGGTCAAAAGCCCTACTATTTCTTGTTGCCACACTTAACAGAGAAGGAAGCCTGACTTACAGTCCTGCTCAAGTATAACTCTCCTCCTTCGTGAAAATATTTATCTCTTCTTCAAGTTCAGTTCTTGGCCAGTCTATCGATGCAAAAGTGCCTTCCTTAGGCTTCTGAGGTGCTTTAGAATTAACTTTTCTCCCCAGGCCTTTAGGCTGTCTTGAAGTGCCTCTCTCCGTGGGGACCAGAATTCCCTATCAAGGGACTCTACCCACCTTAAGAGGATCCCTATTTCCTTAAGAACAGGTCTCTTTTCTGCTATGGTAGATAGTTATGCCAGAAACACCTATGCCACCAAATGAAGACCTTACAGTTTGAGATAATTAAAGTAGTCACAGCAAGAATCAAAGCATTGGAAAGGCCATTAATAATGCAACATGCGGTTATGAAGATTTCACATACAAAAGAGAATATTATAAACATAATTACTATGAACTGCAAGGACCACAGCAAACTGAGTTAGGCATTTCAGTTGACTCTACTTGGAAATTAATTCCTTAGCAGAGTCTAAACAGCTATAGACTTATCAAAATGCAATCTAAAAAAATGTAACAGCTTGTTGTGGTCAAAATAGGAGCTTCACAAACAAAATAAAATTTATGAAAAAGATGAAATAATAAAATTTTTGAAGAGAAAAATACTTCAAAGTCCATTTCTATTAATATTGAATCTGTACTAGGGGTTCAGCAGATTGCTCCTAACCAGACCACCTTACCCTTTGAAAGACTGGAATTATACACAATAACAAGGAGCCAAAGGGAGGACCAAAGAAGCTTTACCTTCACCACACAAAAATGAAATGAGAATGAATAAAATATAAAAATTGTAGAGAATCAGGTTTTTTCCCCTTTTATTGCTATCCCTAAGTAAGGATTTTTCAACATTGGAAGCATCGTACAATTGCAGTGTTTGTTGTTCAGATTAAATAAAATGAAATAATATAAAAAGCCCTTGCCATGTTGCCTTGCATGGAGTTCCTGTTCAACAGATGTCAAATTGATTTTTTTTCTATACAGAAGCAATGGGCTTAACAGAATGACAACAGAACTTGTTTCTATGCATTACCCTTAATGGATAATCTCATCTTCATGTTCTGCTCATTAAGATGGGACATATTTAAATGATAAAATCTTATAACTTTTCTTTTTTTTACTTTTGGCAAGGTATGTTTATAAAATGTTGGGATTTGGGTTTTCAAAAATCCATTAGTATTCTGATAAGGATTTTTTTTTTTTTTTGAGAACACAAAATGCTGAATCTTCCTCCTTTTACACTAACCAACACCCAGAATTTAAACAAAAACAGGTGGGTATTTCTTTGCTTAAGAGCAATATCTGATTTTATAAAATCATTCCATTCAAATAAGCAAACTTTTACTTTTAGAAATTTAGATTACCCTTTGAAAATGAGTATGTTCTTTAATAGTACATTTACAAATACACATTAGAAGTATCTGAATGTCTTGGGTCCAAACTGTTTTGGACTTCAGAATTCTTCAGATTTTAGAAAAGCAATTAAGGTGCATTGGTGCCCAAAAGCATCTAGAGAATCACATCCTAATCAAACACATTTATGTTTCTTCAGGAAAACTTAATGATTTTCAGATTGAATAAAATAAATAAATCCTATAAATAGACATTGATTCTGTGAAGGTTTTGCCACCAGATTTCTTTGTGACAAATAACAGCAACAAAAATAAACCTGCCTGTGTTTAGAGCTTTTCAAATTTCAGAATTATGGGTAAGGAATTATGAGACTATTTTTTATTTGAACACATACTTTCAGGTAAACTAGTTTATCATGTAAATTTAAGAAGGGTAAATAACAATAAGGGGCAGCTTATATGCTGAAATGTAGATAAAACACTAATGGAAATGAAATAACTTTTATGGAAATTAAAAGGCAAAAAAAGAGCTGGTGAAACTGAAATATGTATCCCTGAAAAGGATTTCAAGAGCCTCTAGTGCACATCTGACCTATAAATGCACCATCTTGGAGTAATATACCTTAAAATCTGCTCTGATCATTATTTACTACCACTAACCAAAATCTTCTGGCTATGAGTCCAAAGCCACACTTTTTGAAGTCAAAATAGAGTACTTGGAAATTGAATACACAGTGTGGGCAAAACCCATCAGAGGCACTTCCAGAAACTGACAACCATACAAACATACTTCATCTCACTTTCATATTTATAAACTCACAGAAATCACGTGGTTAAAAGGATAAGTGAACACATGCCTCCAGTTACTACTACGTTTGTATGATCTGCATCTTATTATCACTGCCAAGTCCCAAGGTTAAGAGTAGATCCTTAGCACCCAAATAACGATTTATAGTAACATGGTCTTGGGTCTTCCTGGCTTTTAATGCACTTGGATGGTATAAGGTTTCTGGACCATTTTTATGATAGTCTTTACCTTTCTCCACCTCAGTTTTTCCATAGAAAACCAAGTATTTTCTCTCTATAAATGAATGAGAGGGTTTCATTATTACCAATCAGATATGTTCTTTAGAGAAAAAAGATCCTTTAACAGCACCGTATCAGGGAGGGTTTAACATAGACTGGAGCCAAACAGAAAAACTGTTGTCTTAGACAGACATTTCCCTACATTTACCTGCTCACTGTTAAGTAATTGTATATAACAAGTCACATCAGGGATATATTTTAAAGCTGGTCAATCCTTGAAGCACAAGTATCTCCTGGAACATATGCCAAAGTTTTAACAGACAAGTGCGAACTACTACAATCTCCCCAGCTAATCTATAGGACAGCCAGAACAAGAACTCCCAATGTTTTTGAATAATTTAAGTTCAAGTTATAATTTTTATTGGAGGAGACAATATAGGAGGCAAGAAACATAGGTTAAAGTTAATTATCAATGATTAGTTTGAATCCAACAATTACTGGGCTCATACTTTGACTTTAGTGAAAGTAGAGTTTAGCTGTAGTGTTAACATGGGCAACTAAATAAAAGTTGGCAGGAAAATGTTTAACAGGACTTTGGGAGACCCTAGGATTCAGGTGAGGGAGAAGAGGGGGAGAGTTCTCTGGTGAGACTGAAATGGAGCGACCCAACAATTTACCTGGGAACATGCTCAGTCACTACAAAGAATCCCTCAGTTGTTCAGTGAGCCAAAAATGTATTTAGAACCTTTGCAACATCACTAGGTCACTAGAGTAGACTATGAACAACCTGGCCCTTAAATTTTAATGAACCTGAGCCCTTTGAAGGTGGCGCTGAGAGCAACTATAGCTGTGAAACAATTAAAATGTTAAATGGTGTTTCTACTGTAAATGGATTTATGAAAAGAGAACGCTGACTGAGTTGTTTCCTAACAGACTTGTTACTGTCAGTCAAATTCAAGGAAGATGTGCTCTATGAGAGATGTAAGGCATACCTTTTACTGGCTACTGCCTATTGCATTTCCTATTTCAAAATTCACTCTGTATTGTACATAACATGCCTAAAAGTCCAATATAAATACTACTGTTACCACGTAATTGGCCAGTGTGGATGGCTGTGTCTCGATCTTCTACTGATTTTATTTTACATGTGGTATTCCAGTACACTGAAAGGAAACCCGTGTTCATTTTTGCTCATCCTGATCCAGAGAGTTCAAAAGTTCAAAAGATAAGAAGTGTTTCTCAGCATGAGTAAACCATGAAATGCACTGGAAAATAAATTTTTGATGTCAAGTTACATTCTCAGTGTATTCATGCTGAGAACAGTTTTTTTTTTATCTTTCAGTTTTTAAATTGGGATAGTCAAAATTTGTTTAAACTCCAAAATAAGGAAGCAATATAACTTGACTTTTATCACCATATAATTTTTGTCTATAAACCAAAACCTTCACTGTATAACAAAAATCTGGAAGTACTGCAAACAAATTTTAGTACTCTGAGTTCCAGAAAGGACAACTATTCAAAATTAGGTGCCCTTTTCCTGGTTGGAATCTGTTACACTAAACCAAGGATATGGCTTTCTTAATTCAGAGAAAGCAAACCTCAAGTCTCCTGGGATTACCTCTTCCCTCAAAATGAAAAGCCACTAAAGTTCAGAATTACTGTCAGTTCTTAATTAATCCTATCTGTGAGGAGGAACACTAAACACCACTGAAAACTGCCCACTGAAGACTAACAGAAAACATTTCCCAGATATTAGTTGACAAGCCACTTAATTTATATACAAGGAGCTGATTTACAGTCAGCCAGAAATGCCCTTACAAATTCTAATCATGTCCCCATCATTATCATGTAGCTATCAAATAGATTTCTTTAAAGAAACTAGAGATCTCCAGACACCTAAGTCAAATAAAAATGTCAGTCAAGATTGCTGAGGCAGACAGACATGCAATTTATCCTATCTGAGGGACCTGGAATTATTTGTGAAATAGATGAGTTTTGTGCTGGGTCTTAAGAGATTGGCCTGGAAGAGATGGAAGAGCAGGAAGTTCATTGAGAGCAAAAGCCCTACTGCAGGTAAGTGTGGAGTATACTGGGGGACCCTGGGATATCCTAGTGAGGGTAGGGCTGCAGCAAGTGCATAGAGACAATAATGGCAATGCCAGCTAACCACAGTGTATGTCACCCCCAGAAGGTAATCTGCTCTTCCAACAGCCTCCAAGATCTTGCCGTACTCTTCACTCTTCCTTTAATTAATACTCTTCTGCTCCTAATCCTACCTCACCTTCAAATAGCACCACTTCCATGAAGCTTTCCATGACTTCTCATGAATTTGGTTTCTCATTCCTTTTTCCTTACACTAATACTTTGGTCTAAGTGGGACTTAATTATCCTGTAGCAAGGAATACAATACTTGATTGATTATAAGCTCCCTGGAGGTGAGACTTTATCTCACCAATCTTTACTCTCTCTGCAGAACCTAGGAAAATGCCTTGATGATGAGTTGATCTTAAACTGTGCTCCATTTGTAATTAATTTTGCTGGAGTAGTATAGCAGGAAGTTCTTCCTCCTCTCATTTCTGACAATGGGAATAATGAAGCTGAGAATGTTAACAGATACGTAATAAATATTTAGTCACACAAAAATGCAGACTGCCGACACAGGCAGCCACTCCATAGGAATTCCCACTTCTTGTCATCATGACCGAAAGTGAGGGCTGCTAGAGTTAAGTTCTCAACTAAAACAAGGTTCTTTGGGATGTTTTTAGGTTAACTCTAAGTCGATTATATTTTCAATACTGGCACTGTCCACTTTCCAAATTCCTAATTTATTTAGCTTTCCTGAGGCTTTCCATAGCATTTACTTCTCCCTCTTTCCTTAATCTCCTCCTTGGTACTTTTCATCCTCCTCCTCTCATATATTAAGATTTCCCAGATTTCCTTTTTAATAATCTTTTCTCCCCCGTTTTCATGTAAACTTGTCTCCTGCCACTTCAACATCCAAACGTAGCTCTAGCCCAGACCACTCTCCCAGTCTCAGACCTGTAGGTGGAGCTTCTGAGGACTGTCTCCACCTGAGCTGCAGAGACACATGTGCCCACGTGGTCGCTGCTGAACTCACCCTCTTCTTCCCTAAAGCTCCCCCTTTTCCTGTCTTTCGATTTTCTCCATTACCCAGAGATTATCACTGCTTTCTTACGCCTTCACTTTTGCTCATCTATCAACTCCTCTTGCTATTAACCTTTTGAATCTGCTCTTTTCCTTTCTTTGCCACCACTCTTCCCTTATTAGACTCACACCATGTCTCTCTCTGCTACTGAAAGAACCTCTAACTGGGCTCCCTGCCTCTGGCTTCTTCCTTCTCCAGCCCATTCTTCATTCAAAAACACAAATCGGATTAGCTGGCTGCCCTGCTTTCAGTCAGCCCTTCCCGGCTCCTTACTGGTCGGTGCAAAGTCCAGTGTTCTCAGCTCGGTCTCCCAGACCCTTTCTGAGCCATCCTCTCTCTGCTGCCCTCAGTGCTTCATCTCCTCTGGCTCCTGTCATATTCTTCCCTCCAGACATGCCCTTAAGAAAAGAATGCACCATGTTTCCTAAAGGGGAGATCTTGCCCCTTTCTTCTCACACATGTTCTTCTCACACATGTTCTTCTCACCAACTGAAACCCATCACAACCACCAACACTTTTACCACCCACCAAACCTCTACTCAAAGACGAGGCTTCAGAAAATAAACTCTGAAAAGCCTCCACTGAGGCCTTGGATTCTCTCTTCCCTTCAGTGAGATGACTTGTTCATCTTCCCAACTCCCTTTTGGTAGGTTCTGCTGTGTTCCACCCAGGTCTATGCATCGGCTCAAGGGCAGCCGACCATCTTATCCTCTGTGCACTCCCAAAGCCTAGCATACTACTTGACAGTGAATAAATATCTGTTGAGTGGAACTAACAAAAAAAGGAATCAGCCACATACTAAGCAACTGAATTAGTGATTTCATTTCAGCTTCAATGGAGAAAAGACAGATATTTGGGATTTGAACACAACCCCTTGGGTCAGCTCACTAAACCCCTTTGTTCATCCAGTTCTAGAGTCTTCCCTCCTATTGAAAAAGAGTGGGAAAATCAACTGCTGGTTTCAATGAAAGAGCACAAAACTATGCCGACACTGCTGAAATCAGAAAGGACGATGTTAGGGGTGTTCGGAGACAATTCTTCAGGGTGTCTCTCATTTCTGCATGTATTTTGAAGAAGCTCTGATGACCTTCGTCCTGGAAAGATGTTTGCCTAACAAAGAGCACTGGAAGATCTAGAGAGCGTCTCCTACCCGGGCTAAGGGCAGACTGTTGCCTGAACAGGATAATAACAATGACGTTTCCCTCTAAGGGCTAAAGTCGAGCAGGTTTGCTAGCAGCCCCCTTACAATATTGGGGATATTTTAAGGCCTGAGCTCCTCAACAGTAACATAAATCCACGGTGTGCACAGTATCCATTTGGGTCACTGCTCATTGCCCCCATGGATCTTAGTGGACAGAGGCAAGGCAAAGCAGCATGAAGCTCATGCTGGCACTATGGTGTGACTAACAAAGCCCTTTGTCTTCCATCCGGCAGTTGCATATCTTCTGTCAGCAGCACTGAGCTATGTGGCAGGCTAACGTTTTTCCCTTGCTCATAGAGTAAAATCTTAGATACTTCATAGTTCTTTACCAGAAGAGAACTAAAGACAATTTTTTAAGAAGCACTCAATAAATGTTGATACAATTGAATAATGCCAAAAAGATGAGATTTTGAATTATACCATAGTAGATAAGATCACAGATTCTACAGCCAAACAGCCTAAGTTCATGTCCTAGCTTTACAATTACAGTTACTAACCGCATAAACTCTCCTGAGCTTCACACTCTTCTATGCAATGTTTCCAGAAAAATTTAACTTTCTAGATCTCAATTTCCTTATCATGAAATATGAATATTACCTTCTGATAGGGTTGTTATGAGGATTAAATGAGTTAAAATATGTAAAGTACTTAAATTGTTCCTGGCATACAATTAGTACTATTTAATAATAATATTCTGATGCTTAAATTTTATTCCATGGCTAATCAAACTAAAGAAAGAAAATGATGTTAGCAGGTCTTTGTTATAGAAACCAACTTTGATGAAATCATATGGTTTATAATAAAAATAAAGAGGATTAAGAGACTATGAAGAAGATCCAACCAAGAAACAATTTTAACAGCCCAGGAGTTAGAACAGCATGGCTGGGCTTGAGTGTTGGCAACAGGAAAGAGAACTAATTCAAGAGATACCTCATGGCTGGTGTTTATAGGATTTGGCAACTGATAGGAATATAAATATTAACTTATAATTATCTAAATCATCACATACAAAGACCTTTTCACAATCATTTCACCTAAAGCTCATAATCTAATACAAGATAAACTGGGAGAAAAGTGACAATAAACAATTTTAGAAATGAAAGAAGAGGGAGATGAGCGAAGTGCCTAAGAAGAAAATGTAGGAGACAATGATGATGAGAGAGAATTTATGGACATTTTGAGTCTGAAACTCATGGAGATGATAAATTTAGTTGAAAATGCAAGGGTGTAGTTCTGAAGAGCTTGGGGCTAGATATATAGAGCTGGGGGTCATGGAAATAGAGGACCTGATGGAAGCCAGTGGAAAGAAAGCAAGCAAGGAGATAAAAGTGTAAAGAATGAAAAGAGAATGAAGATAGGTGGGAGAATGCAGGGGTTAGTGAAGGAGCAAAGCTACACGTGATACTAAGTGGACAAATGAAAAGCACAGGTGAAAAGGTGGAGAAGTAGGAAATAGGAATAGCCTGTCATATCACATGCTCCAGAAAAATGAGTATAGTGAGTTCTGAAAAGAAGACCACCTCTGAGAAGATATTTTAGCAGAGGCCAAACTGCAATGGCTAAATGACCAATGATAAGAAAGAAAGCAGCATCAAAGAGCTGTCCTTGAGAAACTGACCATGAAAAAGAAGTGTAAGGTCATATATAGAAGTAGACATACCATAAATGTGGAATAGACAAACGCAGAAAGGCGAACTTGGATACACTAAAGAGAAGGGGAAAAAAAGAATAGGAAGGAAAGACTTGACAATAAAAGAAAGAAAAGAGATGATAGAGAAAATGTTTTAAAGAGGGGATTTGGGACATACAGGAAAGGGATTACCTTGAAAAAAGAGTGAGAATTATTCCCATGAGACAGAGAAGGAAGAAAAGAAATAAAGATATAGAAAAAAATATTGAAGACAAGGACAGGGAGCCTGACAAAGTTCATACAATGTGAATTTTATCAAAAAAAGTATGGATTGAAGTTGACTGCTGAAAGTACATGGCAAAGGTGAGGTACAGGTCTACTTGGGGCAATGGGGGAAACATATTCAACAGTTGAATATATGTAAACAGACCCAGACTACTAGAAAGAACAGGGAGGTTGGTAATTTGAGACCCTGGGAAGGAGAGATCAAAGGCAGAGGGATCCCCACAGAGAATAGTGATAGGAACAAGGCTCTGGAGTTAGAATCTGAGTCCAACACCCATTCCACCATTCTTAGCTATGAAACTTCAGGCAAGTTAATTAACCTCACTCTGTCTCAACATCCTCATCTGAAAACTATAAATGATAATGTTATATACCTCATATAATTATTGTAAGGATTAAATATATTAGTAAATACAAACTGCTGGAAATAATGCCTTGCCCATAGCACACAAGCCTTCTCTAGTTCACTTTCTGCTCATTTGGTGTGGCTGATCTCAAAACATTTTGGACTAATTTACACCAATGAGTAAATGACAGACACCAGGCCTTGCTTAAATTATTTGTACATTTAAAAGTAGACTATTATTAGCCCCAGACATCTGTAATTGGCTCAGTTTCAGGCTTTACCATACGAAAAGTGGAAAAACAAGACCAAACCAAAATAAAACAAATTCTAACATGGTGTGTGGTACAAGGAACAACTTTCTCAATTCCCCCTCACAATTCTGGATTATTATAGCTTCTTGACTGTCTCTACTTTTAAATTCAGCAATGCTTAAAAAAAATCTAAATCTCTCAGAGGTGAAACAGTTCTTTATACTAAATGTTGGGGGTAGGGGTAGGGTAGATAAACAGTATCATATTAGGCATACTTTGAATTTGTATGTTAAACTGCCTGAATCAGATGCCTGCATTAGGAATAGACAATTTAGAAGACTGCTGAGTCACAAAGTGCCCTTTTAAAAAATCCCCCCAGGTATCATAGAAATTCAAATATCTCAAATCCCAGGACCTTAAGCTACTAGATCCACCTTTATGCACTTCTGCCTGCAAAATATCTGCAGCACTTCCATGTTCACTATTTTCAACATGTTGTACACAATAATTATGCAAGTGTTCACAAGAAAGCATTGCAAAGGATAAATTTTGATAGAACATGTTGGAGCCATTTTCCTTTGATGGGTCAAAGATCTGGAGTAGAGTTTATTTCTTTCTATTTAATCCTTTAGAAAACATTTGCAGAGTACCATTAACATAAGTAAACTCTTCAATATCCCTTTATCAAAATGCCATCACCAGTTACAACTCTCCAATTCATAATACACTTGCCAAGGAGAGCTTTCCCATTCCACAACTCCCAGTTTAAACCTATCATTTTAGTGCTTAAACCCCTACAACCATGTGAGAACAGGAGAATTTCTTATAGAGTCTATAAGGAGGAGAGAAATCAGATCTTCCTTGTGAGGAGCTGACTCACTGGAGGACAGTTAACATCCCAGATCCACTTCATACCCAGCCCAAATGCCAACAGAACTCTGCAGCTTTTACAGCAATCAAAAAAGTCCCCACAGATTTCTCAATACACACTAGGTAGAAGGTACCAGCTGCACTCCCACTGAGAACCTTTAACAGTGATGAAAAAGAACTTAAAAGCAGAGATTGGGTCTGGGCATTCTGAAATGGACCATATTTGTTAAGAATTCCAGTGTTAGAATTCATACTACATGGATCGAAATCTTGTGAATTCTTGGAGTATGAACTTCACCTTATTGTGTCTCTTTATTCATCATAAAATGGAAATAAGATTGCTTGCCTTGTAGAGCTATTTCCAGGATTTAAATGAAATAATACACGTAAAGGAGCCAGAAATACCCCTGGGATTTAAGTAAGAATTCAAACAATTATAACCTGTGATTTACAGTGTCTACTTAGATAGTAAGTACTTAGGCACTCTTTGTAGAACACTGACTTTATGAATTTGCCTTAGTTATCAGCCAAGATTTCCTAAATGTGATAAGACAAGGTAAGACAGATTAATTATCATTAGAGTTAGATAATTATATTTACAATTATCATTTTTTTCTTCATTAATAAAATTTCCTTTAAAAATGAGCTTACCTGTGGGGGAATGTACAATAAATACAATGCATTAAATTTAGGCTGACCATTATTTAACTGCACAATCATTTCCTCTTTTCATTTGTCACTCCAGCTCCAAAATCTGCTCAAGTGCAAGATCAGCTACATAAAACTGTTTCCTTTGTTAACGACCTATAAGGGCTAGCCGGTAAGATGACCCATTCTCATTAATGGTCCTCTCCTCATTAGAAGCCTGATCTCACTGCTAATGGACCCAGAGGTCAATAAAAATCTCAGAAAGAATTCTCTTTAATAAATGGACAAGTGTGTGTAAGCAAAGTGCTATATACATGATGGCATCCCACATGCCTACAATTGCAAAGACATCTGCAGAAACCTACCACTAAATCCCAACATGGTTCCTGCTGAAGAAACCATAGCTCAAATACCAGGGAGGACTAAATACAAATTGGATTGGATTTTTTTTCCCCATCCAGATTTCAGAAAGTAGTTAAGAGTCATCAGAGTGGCCTGAATAACTCTCCAGAAAGAGCATCTCTATTAAACACTCAAGAATTTATATTGGCTTTAATATGGGATGCCATCTCACCTGATAAATAAATGAGCTCCAATAGCAGTGTCCTTTAAAAGCAAAATGCAATGTCATTCTTCCAGCCTTTTCAACAAAAGTGTCAATATTGAAACATAAGGTAAAACAGTTAAGCCATGTGGTATTTCTATTATTTCTCAGTGCTCCCCAAAGGAATTATTCAGTCTTGTTTTGCATGGGTGGCTATGTAGCTACCTAATAAGCTAACCCAGGAGCCACTTACTAATGGCACTTTCAAAGGTAAGAGTGTGGCTAGCTAGCAAGTTTGCTAAATAAAAAGCAGTTTCTAGTGAGGGCTTATGCATGCACAAGCTATCCAAAGTAAGATGTGTTTTCTGAGATAAACTGGAGAGGAAAAGTCTAAATCAACCTCTTTGAAATAATCAAGATACATCTTATCAACACAAGAGAAATCACCTAACCAGAAACTCCTGGCATTTCCGCCAAATAGGTATTTACAAACTATGTAGGCAAGAAGTTATTCTCTGATGCCACCCACACCTGGGCCATGTCTCAAGATTTATAGTTAGTGAGACATTTGCAGTAAGCAAGTAGCGAATGGAATCTCACAAGAGAAGGATGAAATATGGAATTGTAAAGTGAACCCCAACACAGTATTTTTCTTACAGAAAAAAAGTAAAGCCTCGAAAAGATATAGATGGCTTTGTGTACTTATCGAAACCATTTTTCTATTATAAAATATTCACATTTCAGAAAAGCAGAGACGAAGCAAAGTAGCGATGTTTAGATGTTGGAAATACTCTGGTGTTTATTCATAACCGCTCAAGAGCAGAAAGGAAAAGCAGAATTAGATCTGCTCCCCTCTCAGGCTGCTCCATGATGACCTTCCTGATGCTACAGAATTCAGAGAAAACTTCTCCAGCCAGTGAGGGGCGACTAGGCAATTTGTAAAGCCTTCCCCTGAGCTTCTTGCTATGCTTGACACAATAACCAAAATTAATATCTCCCAGCCTTCATCACTTCTAACCTAGAAATGAAACCACGCCCCGTCCTCCGACGATGCGTTTCAGGCACCTTCCTACTCTTCAGTTCTCTCCGAAGGAGACTATGGTCTAGGTGGCCGCGCATTCAGCCCTGACATACTCGTCTCCCCAGCTCCTCACTCCGGCAGACGAGCGGCGTTCGCCTTTCATCAAACCTGTGGAATGACCCACTGTTTTGGACTCGGAGATACTTCTCCGCACCCCCCCCTCCAAAAAAATACACCTTACAATAATAACGCATTGGTCTCTATTAAGAACATGTTAAGAAACTCCCTGCCCGACACGATTTCATTCAAAACCCTCCCAGAAAGTGGAACCTGTCATTAACTAGTTACTCTTCCAAAAATTAACTGAAACACACTCACACTCACCACGCACACACCCAAATCTGGGGGCCATTCTGTCGGGCTCTGAGAAACTATCAGTCGGGTGGAAAGCACAGAGCCCCTGGTCCCAGTTTCTGGTGACAGCGTTCCCGCCGCGCTCCGCTTGGGACAACTCACAAGATCCCGGCCGGCAGCTCGCGCTCCCCGCCCCTTCGCGGAGGGAAAGGCTCCGGCTGCGCCGAGCCCCCGGTCTGCGCGGGGGGGAGGCGCACAGGGCCCGCTCTCCCCAGAGTCCCGGAGCGCGCGGGCGACACTTCCATGCCCGGCCGGAGCGGCAGGGCGCTGCCTGGCGGCCAGCCGGCGACCACCCAGGCGCCGAGGCACCAGAGCCACAGGCGCGAGGTCCTCTCCGCGGGGCGGAGCGGCTTCGGCCGCCACCCGGACTGCGCGCCGTGCGCTGCCCCGGCTCCGCAGGTCCGAGGCCCGCGCACAAGTTGGGCTCGCCGGGCAGAAGTTGGTGTGCGGAGCTCGCGGGGCCGGCGAGGTGCGTCTCCCTGAGGAGGGTGCGGCAGCAGCTCGGTGGCACCAGGCAGCACAGGCTACGGGGAGCGAGGGAGGAGCGGCTGGGCGAGCCCCCGAGGCGCAGCGGCCGCCGAGCTGCGCGCCCCTGCTCCGTCGGGAGCTACTGGAACCTGAGCGCGCACCGCGGCCCCGCGGCCCCCGCAGCCCCGGTGCCATGGAAACGCGCTCGCCGCCCTCCCGCCTCGGCCCCTCCGGAGCGCTTAAAGAGACAGCCGCGCCGCCACCGCGAGCTCCACGAACCTCCGAGCGTCCCCACCCCTCGCACTCCCCTCACCCCTCCTCTCCGCCGGGTGCCGCAAGGAGGAGGCGCGCGGAGGACCAGATACTGGGGGCTGGACGGGCAGCAGAGACGCAAAATACGGGGTTTCGCTCAATACTCCCGCTTAACTCTGCTCCCCACCTTTTCCTTCCCACCCACCAGTCGCACACACCCAAACCCCGCCGCAGAGGTGAAGTGGCTCCGTCTTTCCTCCTCGTACACCAACCTGCTCAGACCCCAACCAGCTGTGCATCGGCCACAAGCAGAGACCAGATGAAGGCTGACTTTTGATTCTCTCCCCTCCGTTCGATCCCACTTCGAGCCTCTGGAGTTAGTCAGAACATAGGCTAGGGGAAGGTGTGTTTGAGGTGGGAACCAAATGGCAGCTGATTGAGTCAATCAAGTCTGCCAAATCGGTAGGCTCATCCAAAAATCCTCGTTACTCAAAATGAGAAAATCTCCCTTCATTTTATTTGGCCACCATCTCACCCCTCTCAGGCACCAGTTAGGAGGAGGAGCCAACCCTTCTACAAACCCACTCCCTCCTTTCCTTCAAATCAGCTCCTCTTCCCCCACAATTTACGGAAGAGCAGCCAGTTGCGGCCCCCCGCGGCCCTTCCAGAGGAGCGTCTGCTCTGAAAGGGAAGTTCTGGCCGCGGTGCTGGCCAGGCTGCCTGGGACGCACAGCCAAGCGCGGCGCGGTCGCCAGCAGGTCCGACCCGAGGCTGCGCCTCTGCCCGGCGCCAGCTGCCGTCTGGAAGGCCACAAACCTCTGGAGTCTGTTCCGTGAAAATAAAAACCGATGGTGCATCATGCCCTCCAACAAGGGCAGCCCAGGCTCCGAAGCCATAATCTGCAGAAAATGGATCATTCTGTAGTGGCACAACTTTTTTCTCTGATTCCTAAACTTACCAAAAGTGGCTCTCCATTGACTCATTCACAGTCAGATACTTAAAGTGGTACCACCTGATTTCCTCAGTCCTAAGAGCCCTACAATGATCTTCCCCACATGATGTTGGGGCTCCCTTTTGCCCTTCATAGTTAAATTAACCATCTGGCTTTTAGTTTCAGTCTTCGGAGCCTTAGTTCTCCTTTCTTTTCTTTCTGCTTTTCCTGCAACTAAAGAAGCAATTGTACATTTAAAGGAGGCACTGAAGAGCAAACTTTTGGGGTTTCTCTGAAAAGAGAGAAAAAAGATGAGGGTGAGATAGAACCATACTTGAATTCAGCAGCTTTCTATGACTTTGTCCTCCTGGATTGGTGGAGTTGGAATTCACACCACCCTGCAATGTATTGAAGTTTAACTTTAAGTGAAAAATCGTAAATATAAAAGTACATATCTCTATCTGCTGACAAATATCTTTAACAAAGAAAATTTTAGAGTCATTTGCAAAATAGAAATCACTATTTGAATACCCTTATTTCACAAATGAGGGATTCATTCTTTCTTCTTTTTCTAAACACCATTTACACCTGAACCAGGCCTTCTCCAATCCCAGAGAGTGGACTTGGGGACAGTGCTGATATCTGTCATAGAAATGCATTATCACGTGGCTAACTCTTAATTACTTGTGATAATGGCAGTCGCTATAACATATTGATAATTTTTAAATCTATTTTGACTTCTAAACCTCTTACCACCTTTGCTAACAAGTGACCAAGTTGATTACTTCATTTCACCTCTTCTTTTTCCTCTCCCTCTTCAGGTGAGGTGCTAATGAACAGTGGAATGACCAAAGGCAGGCAGGGCACTGCGGAGGAGGAAAGGAATAAAAGGAACCTGGGAAACTCACAGTAGTGGTGATCCTGACCTGAATCTACTGACTGCCTAAGGTGGGGCTGTTTCTCCTTCTAGGTGTAAATTTAGGAGAAAAGATGACTCCTCCCACGGATCTTCAATTTCTAGTTTGTCTTTTGGATGAAAGCTAAAAACTCCAAGTTATTTCAATACAGTTTAATCTTAATTACTGCCATGAAAATTTATAGCATACCTAAAGAGGACAGTATAGATTAACTGTGCCCTGAAATTTCCTGTGACTCGGTAAGCCTTTCTTTGCTTCTGGACTAGTTTTTACTCTGCAAGGCTCTATCTTAAACTAATCTCATTCCCTCCTGGAGTGTGGAAAGTTCCTAATCATTTTCTTACTTTATAATACAGAAAGCCTTTCATAAATAATAGACCTCCATTATTACAAGGCTAAATTTTATATCAGCCACAGCTGAAACTCAGAACTAAAATTTTAAGAGCTAAAGAATAATGGGAAAATCCTAAAATATATGTAAATTATCCAATTGCATGGTTAATTAGTAAAAGACAGCTTAGGTACACAGGAAATGAATCAGTAAATTGAAAATCACAAATCAGAAAATTTTCCTTTTATGTACATTATTTTAAAAGCTTGTTACCGTAGATAAACATTTAAATCACTTTTGATGTGGCAAGCTAAATGTGATTACTGTGTATTTCATAAAATGGGGTTGATTTCAAGTTATTCTAGCATGGGTAATAATATGAAAGCAATGCCACATAAGCATTATCATTAAAACATACTCTTCCAGCGTAAGGATCTAAAATGTTGCTGTCGACTGGGCAACCCTATTTTGAATGCAGCTCTCCTTTAAATCTATTCTTACAATTTAAACATAATTGAAATTGGTTTGATTGGTTGGTTATGCCATCTCTCTAAAACAGGGAAGCATTAGGAAACCTGTTGGTTACTGTCTTACATATTAAAAGGGCAATACAGTTTGGTGGTTTGGGGATGCTATGAACACACAAAATGAAGCCAGATACAGACTGAACAATTCATTCAGCATTTATTGCCTAAAGTGAAACAAATTTTAAAGTTAACAAAGGAAGAGAATGAGCCAGAAACACAAAGAAACAATTTTTTTAATTCAGAGAGAGACAAGTTTTGTGTTGATGGCCTCTTTTCCTCAGACATAAATTTCTTGGGGGAGAAAAACAGAAACATCATGAATTGGGCTTTATTTTTGTGATTGGTCTTTCACACTCCAACTCAGACAGGCTCTTAAAATGGATTTGGTATAGCAGACAAATGTCCTCTGTGAGAGGAGTCCAAAGGATTTGGGGGGACCTCCAGTGGGAATGCCAATGCCACCTCCCTCTCTCCAGACCCTCATCAAAGGAGTAATAATTCTAACCAGCTTTTCCCTTTTCAGTACAAGGCAGGGTAAGCCAATTTCATGCTTTATGTATGCTCATTGTAAAAAAGGAATGCTTACCTAAAAAGAAATAGATTCCGACCAGATGTTCTCAAAATCTTCCTCAGCTGCTGCTTGAAGCTTTACAGTCACTGAATACTTTATCTTCTCGTCTATCTTCTTCTAATTGAGAAACTGTTGATCCATGCAGTTCGACAGACAGGCTGCTGCATAAACCTTCCTGCCAATGCTTTTCAGCCCTGCTCTCCTTCTGCACACAAAAACTTCTCTGTCTGTATGGGGCTAGGAAAAGAGAGCAGGCCACTTCATTCGGCAGGTGTTGTGGTTTGAAAGAGGAGGAGGTCAGAAAGCAATTTTTCAAAGGACAGTCCCTGTCACCTGAAAGTGTAATAAATTGCCATTATAAAAATGCCTGCAAGTACTAATGAGCCATGTACATTGAAATTTTGATGTCAGTAAAAAGAGAATGAAATTCACCCAGGAACCAACTGGGATTGCCAAATCAAGATGTGTGTAATCATTCTCACTTTGGTTTCATACGGCACAAAAATTTTTGTCCCTGCAAATCAATAGCTCTCTTTCTTTTTAAGGAAAATGATAAATTCAGCATAAAACTCCTAAGATACTTGTCTAGTGATTTATACATGATTTTTCGGTACTGCACATGCATTGGCCATAAAGATTTGGCCAATCAGATGTGAGTTAAAACCAAAATACCAACTCCAGAATTATATATGTTTATTAGAACATAATTAGAAGATTAGTCCAGATACACATAGACTTGTACATTTTTGGAAAGTGTACCTTGCAAAGCTAATTCTTGTGTGTGTGTGTGTGTGTGTGTGTGTGTGTGTTTAAAAAAACATGTAGCATTAAGTTTAGTATCATAACCATTTTTAAGTGTACAATTCAGAAATGTTAGGTATATTCATTATTGTGCAATAGATCTCTAGAACTTTTTCAACTTGCAGCACTGAAACTCTAGTCTTATTAAACACTAATTCCTCCTCCCTCTCTCTGCCCAGCCCCTGGCAAAACACCTTTCTACTTTCTGTTTCTATGATTTTGACTAGTTTAGATACTCATGAGAAGAATCATACAGTATTTGTTCTTTTATAACTGGTTTCTTTAGCTTAGCACATCCACAGGGTTCATCCATGTTGTAGCATGTGAGGGGATGTCCTTTTTAAGGCTGCATAATATTCCACTGTGTGTGTACCCACATTTTGCTTATCTATTTATCTGTCGATGGATATTTGGGTTGTTTCCACCTGTTGGCGTTGCAAATAACGTTGCAATGAACATGGGTATGCAAATATCTCTTCCATATCCTGCTTTGAATTCTTTTGGATACATAAGCAGGATTGCTGGATCATATGGAAATTCTATATTTTATACTGGGGGAATACTGTTTTCCATAATGAGTGCCCCATTTTATATTCCCACCAACAGTGCACAAAGATCGCAATATCCTTATATTTTGCCAACACTTGTCATTTTCTGTTCTTTTTGTATTGGTTATGTTAATGGGTATGAGATGATATCTCATGGTGCTTTCTCTTATGATTAGTGATGTTAAGTATCTTTTCATATATTTGTTGGCATTTGCATATCTTCTTTACAGAATTGTGTATTAAATAATTTTCCCATTGTTTGAGCTGTTTTTGTTGTTACAGAAGTTCCTTCTAATTCTAGATATAAACCCATTATAAGATATATGATTCATAAATATTTTCTCCCACTCCATAGGTACTGTTTCATTCTGTTGATACTTCCCTTTAATACACAGAAGCTCTTAAGTTTGGTGTACACCATTTGTCCATTTTTATTTTGTTGCCTTTGCTTTTGGTGTCATTTCCAAGAAATCATTACCAAATCCAATGTCCTGAAGATTGTCCCCTTTGTTTTCTTCTAAGAGTTTTATAGTTTTAGGTCTTTAATCCATTTTGAGTTAAGTTTGGTATATGGTGTAAGGTAAGGGTCTAACTTCAGTCTTTTTCATGTAGATACCCACCCAATTTTCTCGCTACCATTTATTGAAGAGACTATCCTTTCCCGATTGTTTAGTCATGGCACCCCTGTCAAAATTGTTCAGCCATATATGCAAGGTTTATTTCTGGGTTTTCTGTTCAGTTTTATTGGTGTGCCAGCACCAAACCATTTTGATTATATTGCTTTATAGTATGTATTGAAATCAATAACTGTGATGCCTCAAACTTTGTTTTTCAAGATTGTTGTGGCTACTTGGAACCCCTTAAAACCAATTCTTATGTGCAGAGAAGATCCTCACTATTATTTGAGTAAGACCTGCTTTTTCTGATAGTCTTTTCTGTCAAAGAGGAAAAATTGAACATCAAAATCCAATAGAAATAGGCTTCTCAAAATAAACACCAAGTGATATAGAATAGGGGAGCAATAACCTCAAAGTTTTGTGGGAAAATAGTTTCAAGCTAGAATACCATACTCAGTTGAACTATCAATCAAGTATGAGAGAAAGGTCCTTTAATATGTTTAAGAGCTATAAAATTTATTTCTAGGCATTAGAATATTTGGGGAGAAAAATAACTACTAATAAATGATACACACAAAATAATTATCAACTTTAGAAAAAAATGAAATTCATATAAGAAACATCCAAAGATATTATTTGGTTTAGCTGTAAACAATAGGCCAGATATAAAAAACAATTAATTTTCATGCAGGTTTGTAGTATAACTACTGAGAACCTAAAGGAAAGGAAGGTTTGGGAAGTTGGGAGTGATTGGAGGGGGGCGCAAATGGCTCCAAAACAGAAAGGAAGCCAATAAATACAGCCTAATGGAATAAATTAAGAAATAACAGAATGGGCTATTCTGTCAGATAGTGGTTCATACATGGAAAAATAAATCAACGTGAAAGGACAGAAAGAGAAAAGCAAGACACACTGTTTTGAATATCTGAAGAATCCAATCATGCCAAATCTGGGGGACCAATAGTCCAGGCAAGCATACTAGCAAGTGTTAAGATTTTGAAGAAGAATGAACTTAGTGTGTGATAAAAGCAAGACCAGTAACCACTGAACAAAGTCAGCAACATGGGGAGCAGTACAAGAGACATACCTAAATGGGAGGAAAAGTCCTGGAGCTTCAAGACTGTGCTACATCTAAGAAGATTCCATGAGTCAAAGAAAAACAGAGTAATACCACATCTGTTTATTTCATGGATTTCCCCTGGCCTGCATTATTCTATCCTACCTTCCTCACCATTTTAGTACCATAACCATTAACACCACAGGGCCCTGTATTGAAGTAAACAGAGAAAAGTTCTTTTGGCTAATATATCTGAATATTTTGTATGGCTGGGAGTTAGTCTATTACCCCATAAATCACGCCCACTCCTTTTCTATCTACTCTGCTCCATTTTGCATTTCTCAATGTAATCTTCATCCCAGTTTCCTATTCACATTTTAAATAGTAGTGACCTAACAAGATTTTACATTTTCAGAAAAATACAAGACCCTCATGTAGAAATTATAATTAGGCTGGCTGGGCAATGTTCTATTATTAGGAAGAATTGTGATTTTTAGAGTTGTGGGTTAATTGCTAATAAACGTATGCAGTGTTTTCCCTCAAGATGTTTTCTATTACAGTAATTAACTGAGCAGCTGGGAGAGCAGACATTAACCATTTGTCTTCACAGTAGCCCTCACAGGGGACTCTCCCTAAACCTTTGCACATGGCTTTATTTGCCATTTGATGGGTAGTGTAAGAGGGAAGCATAAAAGATAGAGGATGTGGATACCCAATTTGAAATGATTCATTTCTTGTTGCAAGGATTCTTTCTTACTCATGTGCTAAATAGATTATGAGAAACATAGAACATCTTTTAGAAATATGGACTTACTTGACTAGTTTTTATGTGCATATTTCTCTTTGTATCCTCACATAACGGAATTTTGTCACAGTAATTGTGTCAGAAGCCTGAGCTACCCTGAAGATACCACTGGTTTATCTGTTTACAAATTAGGTTGGACTGACTGAAAAAAATCTGCTCAGTAAAACTTTAGGCATCGTCTCACCTGATAGCCCTATTCTTTTTCATGATACCTGAATTCCCATTTGAATATTAACTCAGGTCTTACCCTTGGTCTTAGCGCTCCCTTGTGTGAATTCTTTACTGTCAGATATGGCCCCACACTGGGACTCTATGCAAAACCTAATATTTGATCCCAGGTTCTCTTCACCAACTCTGCTGTTGCCTGGACTCCACCTCTGTCAGGTTCTTTCCTACAGTATGTCTTTTATTAGGGCAAAGGCATTCTTTTTTTTTTAAAGAAAGAACATTTTATTAGACATACTCTTTAATGAAATGTTCTGAAACACAAGTATAAACTAAATGCAAAATTCAATAATAATAAAGCTAAGCTTTTAGGAAATTGTTAGGTATATGAAACTTCTTTATTTGTCCTCTTGTTAAACAAAATAATAAATTTACTAATGCTCAGATCCTGTTGCTTTACCTTGTTTTGCCAGAGGTGAGAACTTTATTTCCTTAGTTATCCCTTTTCTTTAAACCCAGAAAAACTCTGGGTTTGTTGAGTATTTGTCTGTAAGAGCCTCAATAGAAAGAATGCTATCTGATTTACACTGATTCCATAGAAACCACACAAACAAGAGCATGCCAGGCCCATTAGTGAATGGGGCAAGCCACAGCTTTTCTTCCCCCTCTGAAAAGATACAGGACTCCGATTCACTATGCTGGGGTTGGTAGTGGCTCAGCATGGCTCCTTAGAGCCACCTGCTCAATGTCAGTGCTTAAAAGGGAAAGTCTTATACCCACTAGAGACCACGCTCCTGTGTCTAAACTTTGCAAGTCTCAAAGGCCCACCTTACTTTGAAGCTTGTCATATAACAAAGGGTATGAAACCAAATGAAGCAGTAGTATAATTAGTGTGAGGGAAACTCTTCATACAGAAATTTCCATCCTCGAAATGTTACCAAGAGCCTGGGCCACTAGCTGGAACAACCCTGAAAACAGGTTGACAAGACAGAGTCAGGTAGAACCTAGAGTCCAATGTAGATGTAGTCAAGAGGGCAAGTTTCAACACAGTTTAAGCTAAGATGTCAGGCAGAAATGTGTGAAGACTGTGGTCATCAAATCAGTGAGAGCATCAAACAAAGGTAGAGCAATAACCTTTGACCATGTGGGAGAAAAGCTGCTTCGATCACTTGGTTGGAGGTGAAGGGGCTCTGAGTCAGTCACCCTGCCTCTTGCTCTAGCCACCTTAACTCGATGGGCTCACTCCTTGTACAACATTCAGACCTAAATGATGCTATCTGCTTAATTTTTCATAAACAGTGTCTTGCAAGGAAATGCTTTAATCAATCCCTTTTGATTTACTTATTGGTTGAAGGTTGAACCAATTTTGGAAAGCCCTGCAAAGCATGAATTAAAATACAAATTGAATTTAGAAAATATCAGCTTGTTTCCAAAGGAAGATAAACTCTTCTTAACTCCCATCACAAATTTTCCTCATGGCAAACACCTTTCCAATATACCCCTAAGAATAACTAATACTGAAAGGCCAAACAAACAAAAATCCACATTTTCTGTCTAGTTAAAATGAATTTCATATGATAAAATCTAAGTTGATTGTTTCAAATTAATATCCAAATGTTTTAATTTTCCTGTCTACTTTCTCCATTTATTTAGATTTATTTCAAGTTCCTTAACATAGGACATATGTTTTATACATATTTATATCACTCCAAGGACCAGAGTGTTTTGGGTGAGGTTACGTTGAATGATTGAAGTGTTTTAACCAAAGTTCAAGTTTTCTTAAGACCAGCCTAGACAACTGTTTAACAAAGGAGCTGACACATACTATCATTATTACCTTTGTTAGCAGGAAAAAAGGAAACATAGATAATATAAATGCATCTTTTGGCTAAAAATACAAACACCATCCAACTTCAGAAATGAGAAGCAAGGACAAAAGTCTTGACATTTGGTGAGTCCCTCATAAGCAAAGAAGCACACAGGGGTTTGCTCTAATTCAAAAACCATTCTTGTCAGTGCTTTAAAGATGGCAGAAATTAAGCTATAATAAAGCTTGTCTCGGCCCAATTATAGAATGAAAGTGAGGCATGTATGGAATGGTTCCAGGATAGGTTTCAAATCAGTTTGAATCCAGCTATTTGGTCCTTATTAAGACTTCAGGGGACAGCCAAGAATTACATTTAATTCATTATCTTGTTCTGAAAGCGCTACAGTGGCTGCTACACAATTGAAAGCAGCATTTACACAAGCTAATACCTATGGTATCTTTCCAATTTATCTTTTGGGCATTATCACCTCCCAGTGTACCTCCTTGAAAGTTCGACATGTGGCCTGAATTCTCATTTTGTAGGATGATAGCTATTCATCCCGAAGAGAACACTGAAGAAAATGGTCCACATTAAAGTGCTAGGAATGCTACCTGAAGTACATTTTTAAAAACTTGAAAATAGCTACAGCCTTGTGGTAGAAATTGTATTATATATAAACTTGCCTTCTAGGCAGTCCATTCTTTCTGGATTGAAGCTGCAGTATTACTGACTTCATTCATTGCTGTTTGACTCACTCCCAGAAATCTGGTGTATTCACAATAGAATTATTGTCCCCCTTTGTGAAACATTCAAGACCCCTGATTTTTATTTTCCATTGTTCTTATAAAGTGAGAAAATTTTAACAATATGTTTATTTTTGTAATGTAAAAGTAAATCCACCTGTTGAAATTTGAGATAGAAAAATGTTCCCTTAGGAAACCAGGAGGATGATACAGGAAGAAATGTTGCCCACATACAGAGTGATTTCTAATACTTCACTGATCTTCCTGTTTAGTGTCCCCTTTTAGAATGTGCATTAACAAAAACCCTGCATGGATATTAAATTGACAGTATAATCCTAGAGTGTTTTATGTAACTAGACACTAGCAGGAGCGAATAATGTATTGACTCCTAGATTTCAGGCAATGTCACTCCAAGAGACTGGTATTAATGCTTTGTATTGATATAAAACCTTTCTTCCAAAAAGCACAAAGCACTTCCTTAAAATTGCCTTATTGGGCTTTGCAACAAGTCAGCAATGCACAGTCTCTGAGACCACAGTGTGTTGAGCTGAGATAATACCTTAAGTTTCCTGATTTCTAATCTAGCATTTCAAACATTTAACCATTAGAGTTGTCCTTTCAGTTTCCAAAAATGCCAAAAATTACCCATTTTTATATAAGACTTCAGAAAGGTTATATTTCAGGGAAGATTCTTTTAGAGTCCACAAACCGTTAAGTAAAACTTTCAAAATCAATTGTGTAAGAATTCAAGTGATGTTTTTCCAGCTAAATCTTTTTAAGTCTATTATTCTATACCAAAGAAGAATTGCATAAATGTTAAGAAAAGAGCAACAAAATAGATATTTTGTGATGACACAAAATATTCCAAAAGTTAAACACAGTCTTTACTGGTTCAAAATGTTTGGCTGATCTGTTAACTACCGAAAATTTTCACCAGATTTTAAAAAAAACTAAGGATTAGGCATATTTGAAAATATTTAGTATCATTTTGATACAGATATCAAAAGAAAGGGTAGTTTTTCTTTTGGACAGTAATTTCATCTCACTCTTTTATAATATTATTTCTAGTCTCTGACTGAACAACATGCAGTGCCTAAATAACAAAATCTGCCACTAGATAAAATGAATGCATCTAGAAACAAATGTTAACAGATAAAACTCTATACAGGTGCAGGGTAAAGGGAGTCTTGTGGTCCAAAAGCAAGGCATACAAGTCAAGGCCTCAACCATTAAGTTGCTTTCCTATTTTTGAATTTAATACTGTGAGCTGAAGCTTAACCCAAGGTATTGTCCTGTTTTTAAAACACATCTTCCCTTCTTTATTAATCAGTTGGTCTTTTGAAGATATTTATAGCAGTGGGAGGGAAAAACCCTTACCTAAAGCCAGCAGTTGACAGTTAGCATCTCATTGAAGTTTCACAAGGGGGAAGCATGTTCTTTTCCCTTCAGTTTTGATAAGACACATGATAGCTTTACTAACTTCTGCCATTACAATTTTTTTTGCCCTTTGCATTAAAACACAACCAAGAAGAAAAATGTGTACATTTCACTTAGACCTCACACTAGCAAAATCATGCGCCATCTTTGCTTTTTCTAGATTCCTTGTCCTTTCTCTTTCATTTGGAGCAACAGTGTGTTTGGTTAATAACCTCACTGTTTTCTGCTGTTAAGGGAACTCAAGTGCCATTAACACATATTAAAGTGCCATTGATTCCATTAGTGCCAACAAGCACTAAATCCCAACGTCTTTTTAAATTAGCATTAAAACAAATGCAGATGTCCTTTATTAACAAGTAACATGCTGAGCAACATTTATTGCAATAGTTTAATATATAGAGATGTCTTAAAGACCAAGTTAGAAGCTTAAGGAGCTGAAATGCTGAAACTTGGGTACAGTGAAGGCACACATAAATTTTCTAAATTTTCCTATCCAAAGTACCATTTTTTATCTCTCAGATTAGAATCATAATCACTTTTCACCTTTACATGTGAATATATGTATGTATGACTCTGCATTCATATATTATACACATATAACACCAGAGTAATGAAGAGACACATACTGTAGAATTATAATAAATCAGTTTATTAATAAGGAACCTGAACCAAGGAAATGAACATGGCTTCGATGGGCTCTTTGTGGCTTCTTGATGTGCTCCCCGTGATTAGATAAGAATAGAAAAGCACTTTCATTCATGGAACAGTCTCACAGAGAAGATAATTATGCACCAGGGCATTGGGCCTATTTAAAATATGTGACCATTCTAGGGACCTTTTTCATACCAGAAGAATGATTTCAGCATAAACCTTACAGCCAAATTTAAGCACGAACAAATGCATTTCATCTTTTTGTGTTAGTCTTATCCATAAGCACTGTTTTATTTCTTCACTCTGTTCTTTTTTTTTTAGTCTCTTGTTTATCTGTTTCTTGTACAAATTATAATAGTTGTATGTATTCCTTGAAATCTGTTTTTAATAGATGAAGATAGACAAAAGTGAGAGATATTAGCTTGTTTTGTTTGCTACCTCATTTACAGAACCTGGAATAGTGCCTAATGCATAGGAGGCACTCAACAGAATAAATGAAAAAATGGTAGATGATAGATAAGTAAATAGAGGTTGATAGGTCATAGGTAGATAGATAGCAATACCAGTAGGAAGCTGGGAAGGGAGGAAAGAAATGCCTGTCTCTTAAGGCAAATGTCCAGGCTTACACCTGTGGGGATTTTACTCTCCTTAAATAAGTTTGACAGGGTGGAGGAGGGGTAGAAGCAGTAGAACACTGACTGAAATAACCATTAAGCTAGTAAGTAGCTTTCTAGAGTTAACGTGAATGCAAACAAAGGACAAAGAGCCTTTGTCAGAGACAAAAAACCATTAACTCACAGCAAAAGTATCAGCTTATTTTTGTTGGTTCCATAAGCTCCAAGTTCCACAAGGCTATACAGAGAGCCAGACAGAACCTGAACATAGAGTGGAGCGTGCCCCAGAAGCACAAGCTTAGGGAATCTGCCACTTCTGTAATGAGCACTTTTACATGGTCTGGAAGGAGAAATGTGCTGTAGGACCTGTGAATCATTACTTTGCTTTCCAGGATAGCCACCTTTAGGATTCCCAATCCAGGAAGACTAGTAAAAAAGGCAAAGACAGAATAAAGAATACATCTACTATAGCACGTAGCTTCAGAGATAAAACTGTGTTGAGCTACAGTATCTGATGAAGAGATGAAGCTGTGATCGTGTGGGCCATAGGAGTTCGTAAGCACACCAAGAGTTGGCTGGCCAAGTGGAAGCACAAAAGGAGAAAGTCACCCGCACTCTCATCACACAGGATAGCCTTACACAACACGAAGTGCCCAGTGATGTCCCCACCCTTATATGCATCAAGCATGGAAGCCATTGGAGTGTTATACAAAGTGTGACCAGAGGTATTGGCCTTGAGTTACTGGTGGGGTGGGAAGTTTCTGGGAGTATGACGGATAAGCTACTTCTTTGAAAAACACTGGAGCTGAAGCTGAGTTGATTTTCTGGTTGTCCAAAGGAATGGTTGAAAAAGGATGGGGGAGCAGAGGTAAAGGCTTGGATCTACATGCACTATGCAATGTTCCCTGACCAAACCTCTCGGGTGGCTTGTGCGTGCATCTGCAGGAGGGTCTCTGCTAAACCCGCCCTGGCCACTCACTGCAAGACATCAATGTTGTCACATTCTTCCTCCCTTCTTACAGAGCCTTACAGAAAACATTTTGAGTATATTCTCTTTAGGGGAAAAAATGTGGCTCATTGTGATTAGATTTTACATGTAGCTACCTTCTGAAAGATTTTGTTGTTGGACAGCAGGGAGGTTGGAAACCGAGAGCCACTAATAACATATAAATAGAACATCTTATTACCTTAGGGTTTTAGCAATGTTGGTTACTTGTTTATCTCCTGAAATTCTAACTTCTTTTTGATGTAGAAATCTTAATTTCAATTCATTGCAATATCAAAAGCAAAATAGAGACCATGCTCTTTCAGATGAGCGATATGCACCTGGCTATGTGGACTCCTCTGCATGCTTCCTGGAAGCTTAGTGGTCTGTAGTTAATAATTTGTCATTCATTTTGCTAAAAAAAAAAACTCAAAAAACTATAGCTTCACACAGAAATTCAGGTGGACTAACCGAAGAAACATGCTATAAACCTCCTAGGTTTACTTCCCAGCTGAGGTATTTCCAGGTCTAGGACATTTCTGTCAGTGCATGTTTTTACTTCCATAGAGCTGTAAGCATCATTCCCATCACTCTGTAGGTTCAGGAGGACATCCTCAATGAGTGTGAAGGGCCTCTTCTGACTGTGCCTTCTACTTACTGCTGCCAGCAGCATATTAGGATTGTACGAACTGAGCAGTTGGTTTGGTTAGCATTTTAGGATAAAATTACTACAAATTTCCAAGACATTCCACAGATACAGTTTGATAAAGATGTCCATATTTGTTTACATATGTTAGACAACTTTTTTCATTTACTGTAAATAAATTAATCTAATAGAGAAATTCCAAAAAGAAGCAAACAGGAACATAAGTATCAGGAGCATGAAATAAACCTCCTTATTTCACTCAGATGTTTGCTTTTCTCTTGGATTGAACTCAAATTATCCTTGAATGTCTAAACATTGCTGCAGTCTCAGTGATAATTCTATTTGGCATTGCTTTGCTACTTAGCCAAAAGTCACAAGGTCTTGAATTACCTTAACTTGTTTAAGTTTCAGAGCATCTTCTTTAAGTTGTCCTTCAACTGGGACACCATGGAGTAGAATGTCTTATATGAGCAGGGCAAACACTTTCAAACAATGAAAAACATAAGAAAGGAGTGAACATTGCAAATATGTTCCATTTATACTTTTTTTGTATTATTGTTAAATAACAAGTTCAGAGAATAACTATAATAAATCATGTGAAAGTTTGCTCCACACTTAAGGACAAAAAATTCTATAAGAAGGAAACAACAAAAAAAAGAAAACACATCCAGTTCTCTCCACACTGGTCAGAGGCCAGAGTGACAAAAATTAATGTGAAAAAAAAAATCTTTCATTTCCTTGCATAGGACAAACAAGTTTACCTAGGTATGAGCTAAAGAAGTTGATCTCTAGTGACCTTGAAGGGCCATTTGACCATGGCAGATTAAAGAGATAATGCACATGTATTAGAGAAGATAGTTGTGATGGTATTTGTTCCTTAATTTTGTATGTTTGAGGAGCTTGTTTGATATTTATGATCAAGTTTTACCCACCAGTATTTATTATCACCTTTGTCCACAGGAAGTATATTTGTAATCACAGTGACATCTTATGGCATGCCTGGGGTAACAGTTTACTCCCCTAGTTGAAAATAATGTCAAGTCTTTCAAATTGTCAATATTATTCAGAGGGATCCAGGGTTTTGATGAGAGTGAATTTTGGAAAGAGGAGAGGTCCTTACTTTGGCCACAGAACACTAGGCTTAAAATATTTCATCCAATAGGTATGAATATTGCAGTCAGCACATCTGAGTCTCTACGGGACATCTCATATTCACCTGATGGAATCAAATTGTTAAGTTGTGCTACAATAAATTAGAAACAGGTCTTTCTTATTCTCAAAAGTTCACCTGACTTCAGGTAGAATTGAAAGAAGTTTCAGCTTTAAAGGAGAGCCCTGCCAGTGCAGGTGACATCGGCTCCTGGCACACAAGAGGCAAAGAAAGGAGACCAGAGGGTGAAAGAAATGAAAGGTAACCAATCGTAAAATTAGTCTTCTCTTTACAATTTTTCCAAGGGTGGAGTCGGCTTCTATTCCTCATTAATTTTACCTGGAGACTCAGCACTATATATATGAGACTAGATTGGGAATGTTTTCTCCCTGGGAGATGAACCAAAGATGGCTATTCAGCTTTAACTGTAAACGATTTTAAAGGAAGCTAATATTAGTCTTAGTACTTTATAGTGACCAAGACAAATAAAATCATCCTAAGGACAAAAAGAAATATTGCTCTTGCTCCACAAAGTGGGCAGTGTGTCTATGTGGACTGACTGCTATAATTAGTTTACAAAGGCATGCATACTAACTGATTAGCCATATAAGACCCAAATTTAGTGGCATGCATGTCTGTATGCTAATTGAGCTGCCTAATATATGTCCCATGCATTTATCATCATGAAGAGAAATACTGCCAAATGTACAAGGGTGAGGAAACCCGGCCATTGTAAACTCCGAGAGCAAGTTGGAAAGGCACTGAGATCTGGCCTACTGCTGGCTTCCTAACAAGTCCTTTGCCACATTTTTTTACTGCTCTGTCTACTGACCCCTACCCCAATTGTCCAGGGGGAAGTAAAAAATTGGTAAAGGGCTTGTTATGAAGCTCATATGTTTGTCCCCCCAGGGGCAAAATCCCATCCCATTGCCCACTCCCATCATTGAGAACAACTGACAGCTACCCTTTCCAGAGTTTGCAGTTCCCTCACTTTGCTCCTCCAGCCTGAGAGTTGTACCACACCCTCCACAGCTAACACTGCAGTGCATCTCTATTCCTTTGCTTCTGTGAACAGCTTCTTTACTAAAATTTGCCTCAGTTGTCTCAGTTGATGTGTTATATGTATGCTATTGGGACATTAACAAATATACTCTCCATCCTCCCCCAAACCCACTAACCTGTTTACTATTCACCATTTAAAACATGTCCCTTTCTTTTAGTCCTTACACAAGTCCTGCTTATAAGAGAAATGGAGGCAGTGTTATTTGAGAGCCCACCGTGTGTTACATATGGCGCTGGTGCTTACATGTTGTGGTAAAAATGCTGATCAGAAGCACAGATGCTTGAGACAGAAATAGTCCTCCTGTCTTCCTGGCTCCCAGGCCCAGGAGAGAAATGGGGTTGTTTCACCACCACCCATTTTCTCTTTTCAAAAATACCCTAACTGGGTTCAAGTATCCACGTCTCCCACCCATAACCCAGATGCTGCAGGCAGAGCGCTGACCCATTGCTGGCTTCAGAGGCTGACTATCCTAAGGATAATCCTCTCATCCTTGCAAGTGTTGAGTACAGAAACCCAGGCTGGAGCCATTCAGTGAAAAGAAGTAATTACAACTTTGGCTCACAAATGAGCACGTGTTAACAGTTTGGTCAAATGAGACATGAAGAGAAGGTTGGTGGGAAAGTTTTAGGAAAGACATTTCCTACAAAGAGAGGGTTACTAAACTGACTTCTTTGTCTATGAACTGTATTTTTGAATTACAAGGTCTAGGGCTCCTGAAGCCATCTTAGTGCTGGTATGAGGAAAAGTCAACACAGATAGGAAGGCAGTTAGATAATCACAAAGAAGAGGCCATCAATCCAACCACTCCTGATCATTGCCAACCTTTGCAACTTCCTTAATTTTGTATCACCTAATATACTTCTTCCTTTGGAAGAGAGTTTGAATTGGGATTTATGCCACTTGTAGCTATAAGCTTCCTAGCTGAGCCTTTATTCCATTCATTCCACAATTGCTTATTTCGTGCTTACTATAAACAAGGTTCTTTTTTAGGCACTGGAGCTCCTGCAATGGCCCAAAGAGACCAACACTGATGAGCAGAATTATGTGATTAATTTTCACATCATTCTAAGATGTAAGCGTCTGATGCTAAGAGAAGAATTTTCAGCTGAAAAACGTTAAGTGACTTATTTAAAACCAAACTAGGAAAGGTTAGAACTGGACTAGATCTGTCTGCCCACCCTCCTCAATGAGAATCAGCAGTATTGAATCATGCAGCCACTGACTTAAGCTAGCCTAGTGTGCACACGAAGAGACATAGTTAGGTAAGTCTTGCCAAGAAGGAAGCATCAGGAGAGCCCAGGAGTCCGCAGTTGCTGCCATGAGTTTCAGGGGTAACTAAAATGGACATGGTGTTGCTAGCCTCTGGTGACTTGGCCCAACCTTGGCTCCTGCTGACTGTGCAGAGCCTCCTGAGTGGTCTGCCTTCTTCATCTCACAGCCTCAGGACAGGCCAGGGACCCTCAACCCTGTGCCTCCCTGTGGGGACCAAGAGAACATCAGCATCTTTCCATGTCACATGGAACTTTTGCACAACTATGTCCCATTTCTTCTTTTATGCTATCCCTGCATTTCTGTGGGAAGCTAGTGCATAGCTCTGCTTTTAGATTTCTTCTCAGAATAACTACCACTCTCCCAGACACCCTTCTGCATTTCCAATTCAGAGCAAGGAAGGCATGTAACCATGTCTGACCAGTTGCCTCCCTTCATTTTTTAGCCTTTCCTCCTTCCCACTCCAACACAGGATGGAAGCAGCAGTCTTCACACTTCTACGGGTTTGTCAAGAGTTTACCCTATAGGGTGGATTGGGTGTGCAGAGAAAGGCTACTTTTTTGATAATGTTCCTCCTGAAGCATCCCAGAAATATTTCCCTCATCTCATTACAAATGCCAGCCCACTGACCACATGGAACTTCTTGGAGAATAAAATGAGATTGTATAAAAGTTGTTGAGAAAATGTCACAAAAATGTAAGATATCATAGGCTTATTAAGTCATAACGGAAACAATCCATTTAGCCCTATATTCCAATTGCAAAATACTTCCCCACTGGAAACAAATTATGGAATTAAAAGATGCCAACTGTATACTGTTATAATATAGAGAAAGAAACCACTCAATAGATGCTATCAGTAAATCGTTAATAAATCTTTGACTAATCAAATAACATTTTAGAAGAGATGGTCTTACAGATTCTTAATCAGTGGCTCTCAGCCTGACTGTACAATAGATTCACCTGGGAAGAATTAAAATAATACAGGTAAGCCCAGGCCCTACCTTCAAACCAACTAAATTAGAATTACAGGCTACTTCTTGAGAAGAATAACACTGTATGAAAGAAATAAAAGAAGCTAAGAGTTATTTTAATTTTTAAAGTTAGAGCTCCTGTGGAAAAATCAAACCTCCACATAGATGAATAAACTAAAGTAAAGCCCTGAGATCACTCAGTCAGGCTATAATCTTGCTTTCAGGACTGGAAAAATAAGAAGTGATTCTATCTAGGCATATTTCATTTTCGGAGAGGGTAGCATAAAGACATTGCCAATTTGTCCAAAGGTTTCCTCCATAGCCCACATTCTAAGACCCCTAAATTCCACTAGGCCTCTCAGAGATGGTGAGGGTGCTCTGCCGCACCCCCCAGACCCCTGCCCTCTGATGCCAGCGTTTCGGCATCCACACATACTTCTCTGCCACTCGGCCAAATTAAAGCATGACTTCGGAGAAATGTGAAGTAGTTCCAGTTCCTCCTCACATTTAGATCGGCCTGAAACACCAGCTGATCAGAAGCACAGATGCTTGAGATAGAAATAGTCCTGTCTTCCTGGCTCCCAGGCCCAGGAGAGAAATGGGGTGGAGGCCAAAGCAGCGAAGGAGGTGCGGGTGCCGCCAGCATTCCTGCAGCCGAGTGAGTCATCACTGCCACCCAAAGTGTGGCCGAGAGAAACCAGAACTTAGGGGGAGAGGAAGTGGGGTTTCTATCCTGTGACTCTGTCGAGATGGTGGTGACAACAGCTGTGCTTCCTCTGTTAGAAAGTCATCTCGTAGTTAGATTCCCCTAAGGAGGAAGCAGATGGAGGGAGGGAAGCTTGACTTGCACATATGTGGCTGCTGCTGGCTTTCTTCCTACTGCTATTGACCCTGGATCAAACAGCGAAATAGGGCTTTGGAGGAGGAAGCAGATAGTTATTCCCACGACTCTTTTCAGACCTGCTGACCTAAAGCCCCAAGGGCACATTAATATTAAGGGTTAACTGTGTCCTTTGAAATTCTTCCAAAGTTGGTGGCAATAGGCTATCATTCTGTGTAAAGTAATTATGCTTCCTAGTTCCCTAGTAAACATGACACGTATGAAGGTGTAACAGGCAAGAGAGCTGGAGGCTGAGCAGCATAGAGTCCCTGGCCGCAGGGTGGTTATCGTCAAGTATCCAAGCAGCACGATGAATTGAATCATAGCCTATGTTTTGGCATAATAACCAACATGTTTTCTTTCTGCAGACAGAGTACTTCTTACCCTTCCACCACCCTGCAGTAAACTCCCAGTCTGTGCAGGGCATGATACCCAGGGGAAAGATATAATTGGTGAAAAAGCAAAGAAGGGGGGAAAAAGCCTTGTTTTTCCCAACTTTGCATCCAAAGATTTAAGCCTTGAGGACATAGTGAATTCCTATAATGGATAAAACATTTACTTGAAAGATAAAGATTCTCCTTTTCTGAAGCAGGGAGGAGAGATGAAAGGGGAGAGGATGAGGCAGAGAGTTCAATGAGACCGGCAACAGGGGGCCCAACTCATGACAGCCCTGTAAACTGAAAAATACTTTGAGCAAAGGGAACCATGACATTGCTCAGGCATCCAGGGGGTGAATGGGAGCTGAACTGTCATCTCCAGACTGCAGGCCTGCAGGACACTACATGCTCCCAAGATAACGCCAGCAGTTCCTGCTGCAGGCCACTGCATCCACGGAGGGTTTCCCTTCACCAGCAGCCAGCACTGTGTCAAGTGGATGCTGCAGCCGACGTGTGTCCCAAATCGGAGACTGTTTTCGCTCTTCTTGTGCATCTCACGTAGACATGCCTTTGCTGCATCCCAGGGAATGAGGGTGGGCACTGTACCTCGCAGGGAGGTAACAGATCACAGGAAGTCTTCAGACCTACTGTTTAACAGTACTTAGTTGAACAAAACAAAACCTGGTCAAAATTCTCCCTGGGCAAGAACTAGCAAGTATATCCCATTACAGGTGTTACGGAGGGAATGATATCATCATAAGCAGAATAGAATGAGAAATGAAAAGAAAGGGTTGTGCATGTTTCTGAGACCAGAAAATGAACTGTTTCCTTGAGGCAGCAACACTGGACCACAGTCTAGAAAGATAAGTGCTTTGGTAGAGGCCTTCCAGGTAGAGGGTGCTGGAGGAGCAGAGCATTCAGGGAAGTAGAAGAACCAGAAAGTAGGCGATATAGAACTCAAAGAAGAGGGAAAGAGCAGCAGCGGTCAACCACATCACACGTATCAGAAACTTCCAAAGAATCTAATGGACATGAAAAGAGGCGTCCTTTAGCTTTAGCCAGTGGCTTTGGCCATAGGAGAGCACTGTGACTCCGATCAGAGCAGCGTCGGTGGACGGCAGGGGTGGAAGACAGACTGTGCTGTACTGAACAGTGAACTAGAGGAGAGAAAACAGCGCACCTAGAGCCATGGTTCTCCAAATATCCCCAGCAGCCCCAGTGCCACCTGGGAACCTGTTAGAAATGCACATCCTCCCACATACACACATGGGTCATACAGCGAAATAGGGCTTTGGAGGAGGAAGCAGGACTAGAAAACACCCTAAACCATCAGTCCACGTCTTCACAAGTCCCCCAGATGACTCTGACATTGGCTAGAGTTTGAGAACCACTGATTCTTGTGATGAACTTGAGGTATTTATTTAATGATGATGAAGAGGAATTTATACTAAGTCTTTCCATTGAATGGGGAGGGAACATTTCGAACATCTTGGTAACTTGTAAAATATTTCTTAATGATTTTTGGTAATCGTTAAGGAAGCTCACACACTAAATGAGATCCATAATAGGTATATCAACCAGGAAAATTCCTAAGAACAGGTGACTTGAGTCTAGAGACCCACCCTAAATCCAGACAAGGTGTCTATGGGGAATTTCAAAATTGCCAACTTAAAATTTGCTTGATTAAATGTGATCAATCGTTGTCTTTACTGGAAACAAGAATTTGACTCTGTATATAAAGCCTAGGCAGAGTGGAAGGGCAGGGAGAGTAAGGGGGAGAGGGAATTACTGGTAAGGAGGTGGAGGGGAGGCAGCAGTCAAGAATGGTGGGAGTGGGATGGTGAAGGGAAATTAAATGGTGATGAAGCCAAAAGAACAAAGAGCAAAGACAGAGCAGCGGAAGCCTTAATCAGTGTCAGGAGGGGTCACACACTGGGGTCTGAGTCAAGGTCACAAGCCTAAAGCACCAAAGCCAATGGATATCCACTCTGGGCAGACCAGCTGGCTCCAACACCATGTTCTGGGTGCACAGAATGCTGGATCCCCAGGCTTCCTGCCCAAATGGCTCCCAGTTTGCCCACCAAGCCTATGCTGGCTGTTCCCTAGGTTTCACCTTCCAAAGGCAGGCAGAGGAGTGGCCCCTGGGGGGCTGTTTGCTGGTGGTATGGATTGAATTTGTGCTGTGCAGACTGAGGTGTTCACAGCATGGATGTGAGACCCTTGGCAGAGCAGGGAAAGAGCCAAGGATGAGAGAGAGGGGGCAGAGGCTGGAAAGCACAGACACGGAGGCCAGGAGCCATGCATCTGGCGGCTCCCCACAAGGGAGGTGGAGAACTCTAATCCAAATCTAGCCTTCAAGATTATAATGAAGGGGTATTTGCAACGTAGGAAGACAGAACATATTTTAATCAATAAAATATTAATGATTACTTATAAACATTTAGATGGTATGTGGTCCTTAATTGGTACTCTTGCCCGAGGCCCCACACAAGTTAGGCCAATCATAAATACTCTGGTCATGAAAAAAAGTATTTTCTATTGTAAGTTAGTATATTGGCCTTCTTATTTATAAATAAGTCTCTTGTGGGTTTTCTGACTACAAACCACTTCCTCAACATCCAATCAATTGTGTTCCCTGGTGCTGTGTCCTTGAGAACTAGAGTCAAACCATACTGACCATCTGAAGCCAATGGCATCTGCATGCTCGGCCTATGTGCTGGCAGGCATCTTGGATGACAGTGATTTGTCTATAAGAAGGGTAAGAAGGAAGAGCAGAAAAGAGGGTTAAACTAAAGGAGAGCTGAAGGCAGATATAAAGAACTCTTCTTTCTAATACATAATGAAGAAAAATGCCAGCTATTACTTAGCTTCATTTTAAAGATTTAGAATTAATGGCAAAAAAGCAAAAGTTCTCATGCATCAATTTGGAAAAAGCTGTTATCAAGTACTAAGTGTCCCTTAAGTAAAATTATGGAAAATTGGAGTAGAAACTCAATATATTGTACAAATAGCAAAGTATGTAGAAGGCATAAAAGGAACGTGTTAGAATCGACCTAAGCTCTAAAAATTAGGAATACCCTACTGAAACCATTTCTTTACTATTTACCAGAGACCACTTAAAGTGACTAAACCCGGAACTGTGGAGCCTTTCAGGCCATCTGCATACAGAATGGCCCCAGAGCCTGAGGGAGGTGATGATGGAGATCAATGACACCGCCCACCCTCCAAGGCAGATAATCTGTACTGTTCTCTGCAGACACTATGAACTGAGGTTGTGCTTAATGAGAATTGTTTGTTGTAAAGGTAGACAATTTTAATACTTTTCAAAACCAAAAGAAAGCAATTAAAAGACCTTGTAACATGTCCAAGTAGCATGCTTGTCTCTGGCATATACAGCTTGAAAACACAATTTTTCCATTTGAGCTAAAAATCACAAGGAATAGTTTAGACTATGGCTCCGTTTCTTGCAGATAAATATTTGAGCATTGTGGCTACAGACCGAAGGAATAGCACCCATACTTGTCAACTCTAATTTTTAGAAAGATCCCAAATTTCATCTAAGGGACCAAGCAGAGTAGGAAAGAAAAAAATAAGAAATAAAAAAGGGGAGGAAAAGTACAGACAGTGTGGTAACACTGGTAATATCTCATACATGGTATAACACTTTCCTATTTAAGGTATTTTTACATAATTCTGTTATTTGCTTGTTAAAACCAGCATAAAAGATTGGTATTACTACATTCATTTTACTGAAAAAAAATTTGAGCCCAGGGTTAAATGACTTGTCCAAGATCACAAAGAACTGCTGTGTGAAGACTGGGCCAGAATCAATGAAATAACTACCAGTCCTGCAATCATAAGGTTAATAATGACATTTAACATATTTTGATGGATTGTTGTGTTTTGGGCATTAGAACAGTTTTGGGATAGGAATTGTTGTCTCAATTTCATGGATGTGGGGATAGATGCTATGTATCTTGGCTGAGTCACCCAGGTAGCAAAGCGTGAAGAAGCTAGAGCTGGCTGGTTCTACCTATCTTTGCTCTTCATCATAACGGCTCCATATGCAGTATTCAGGTACAATTCACCTGCCCTTATTTGGTTTTCAAAAATTATGAAGAAATAAGTCCTGGGTATCTTTCTATTCCTTCACTTTAGTACTTTCCTGCTCTTCTTCTGATAGTCCACACAAGTCAACCTCAAACAGTTTTAAAATAAATAATAGCTTTCTTGTGAACTTGGGCCTAATCAACCTCTCCACATCCCCAAGTAGAATTTTTGACCATCCCTCCATTGGTCTGCATTTCTCTCCAATATATTTTCTTTATACACTAAACAATTAGTTAGTTACTAGATATTTTTGTAAATGCATTTCCCTATTCCACTGGACATACAGTCTGTGAGATGTCTGTGGGATCAAGTCTGCCAGTTACTAACCAGTATCTAGTCTCTCCTTCTTTCATACAAAGAGAACATTGGTTTTGTGACCTGCTAAAAGTTCTATTTCCTTATATTCTCAAGGTAGGGTGGTCATCAGGCACAGTTTTGGCTAACACCATGTAAGCATTAGCATGACTGGAGATATCTGGGAGTTTTGCTTTCCTGATAAGGACACCACCATTTCTCCCCATGGCTTTCTTCTTTTTCCACCTGTAGTGTTCAGGGAAGGATAGAGATTAAACATCTGGGATTCATGAAGTGGTCATTTGAATGAAAGTCATATGCCAAAAATGGAGGAGCAGAAAGAGAGAAAGCAGTCAGTTTCTGAGGTCACCAAGAGCTACTGTAACTGTCCTAGATGGCTGATCCCAGGTCTATTTTCTATGAGAGAAAAATAAACCCTTATTTGGATAATTGACTATGATCTGTTTTATGCAACTGGAACACTCTTATTTGACACAGTGTCTTAAAGCTGAGATAATAGTATAACCACACTGGTACAACAAGAAGAAGAACAAATGTAATAGCAACAAAATCAACAGCAATTATATCCAAAGAGAACATGCTGTGGTTTCAGGGGTATGAGTTTATGCTCCAAAAATGAGAAATCAAAGAGACATTTACTGACAAGAGATAGAATCAATAGAGAAAACAAAATGATATTAAATGAAAACACAAGTGTAAAAGATGATGCAAAAAACACATTTATTTTACTCATATGTAATTATCTATGCATGCTTAACTCCATATAAGCTAAATTTTCTGGGCTGAACTCTACTTAATAGCAAAATTATGAATTTTAGAAATGCTTTCACTGGTGCTCCTATGTTTTTGCTCCTTCCTTTCTGATTTCCAGTATTAGCAGCCAACTCCAAAACCTCATGACTTCTGCTGTAGTGCTTTATATACATGTCCTCTGGCTCAGCCAAGGTCAACACTCAAAAGTCATTTACCCTGTTTTCCAAATCTTCAGGCCCCTGCACTTGGCAAGGAAGGACATGGATATGCTAAAGCACGCCCATATGTTACTTAGAAAATATCCCCACACTGATTATATAAAATATCCACATATGTTCCTAGTAGGCTTTTAAGATTATGACTAATCAAAGAATTTCAGGCACCATGATACCCCAATGAGTCTTCCAGCTCCCTTTAAGTGACCCTCTATAGGGAGCTGCCTATTCCTCTTTGCAGAGCCAGCCCTGCTGCCAGGAGGAGAAGCTACCACACAGCAGGTGGTTTGACAGAACAGTTATCACTGACCCCTTTCCTATAGACAAACTCCTTCAGGATATCCCAAGGGTGCTCTTGCCTGCACATTTCCTACTGAGCTCTTTATGGTTCTCTGGTGGGCACTCTGTAACTTCAAAACTATCTTAGATTTTATAGCATCTGATCACAAGCTTAGAAACCCAGCAGTTTCTATAATTTAATACACCATTTTCCTTCACTAACTTTTGCACACTGTTGAATCCCTTAGGATATATGGATTAAAATGGCTATTAGAGGAACTTTCATTTCTATTTAATTGAAAGTTACTGGTCAGACAAGTATTCTATATAATTGTCCACATGGGATGGTAAAAAAAAAATCTATACCGTATTTTCCCAGACCTCAGCAGATCTGTATGATTTTCTTTACCTTTGATATGTACTTCTTTTCCAAACAAACCCTGAACTGAATGACCTCACCAGTCTAGTTAGAGTTCTAACTGGGAAAAGAGTTTGTGCTCTTGAGATTCTTTTGTGACTCCAGCTTTTATTTTTTCAATTGATTAGTGGATGAGAAATTTGAACGTTCATTTAAAGTCTCTATGATGGGTGATTTTTAAAAATCAAATAATTCTAATTCTGTATGGTTCTTCTTAACGACTTTTTATAACTGCAGCTATTTTATCCATTGTTCCCACTTGTTCCTCTCTTCAGAGGATGAAATTCAGCATTTACTAAAATGAAATACCCAGTGAACAATTACACTTAATGCGTATTTTCTCTTTTTCTGTCTCATAGTGTTTTGAAGTTATGGATTCAGACAGAATCTCTTTGCAAATGTGGACAGCAGACCGCACTCTGTCTTTCCATGCTGTCATATTCCTTTGTTGATATCTCTGTTTTAAGATGAGTTTGCCCCATGCATCAGCAATTGTCTTTTGTTTTCACGCTGCAGGGAAGACTGGGCTAATCCATATGTCACTATAAAACTTCAGGCCTCTCTGTTTGACAGGTAGCAAGCCTGACAGCAATCTATTGAAAATGCATTTTAGACAGAAATCTATTGAAAATGCATTTTATACTATCATTTTTCCAGTCTAATTTACTCTTAATAAAATGATGTGGAAGACAAGGGGTCCATTCTGTGTTGGTTTGCTTCTTTCAGATAATTGCATTTTGAGAAAGACACATTGACAGTTTTCACAAATACAAAAATGATGAAATTCTCTTGGGAATAAAGTAAGATAGCTTCACAATAAATAGCATCTTTTAGCCTAAGTGATCCCAAAGTACTTTGGGAACTGTGTGTGGACATTCAGATGACTCCCCAGGGTAGGGAAGCAGCCAGACATTCATCCAAGCTCTAAAGCAAGATTCATTTTATTTTGTGCAGTGGAAAAACATGGCACCTACCCTCCATGCACACAGCTGTGCAAAACAAGGAATATTTATGTTCTCTAGGTATATGTATATGCATGGTACAATTGCTAGCAAACTTTTACAAAAGTATACCTATAAAATATTATAAAAGTATATGCACAAAACTAACAGTATCAAATTATTTGTTAATAGGACTTCATTTTTAAATTCATGCCATGCATTTACTCATAGACCATTTCTTCCCAATCCAAAGGAGAATAAAAATAATCAAAGTTCATATCTACCATACCTTTACCCATTTCCTGTCACCCCGGCAAAGTCATTACTCACTTAGGGCTAAGATCTCCAAATTTGAAAGAACAATCCCTTATAGATTTTCCTCACATGTCATTTTGAGTAAATGTTGCCAAATGGACACTTGATCACCCAGTTAAAAGTGTTAATTTATAAGGTGTGTGGTATTTTTTAAGCCCTTGAAATATTGCTAAAAAAATATGTTTCTTAAACTGTATCATCAACAACATAATTGTTAGAAAAAAAACTACATAGTATGGTTAGAACACAATACCAATAATATATATCTTAGTTAATTTTATAAACTGTTTTAATACTTTAAATCCAAACTATTTTTCTTGCATCAATGATAATTTTGAAATTGAAGAAAAATAATTACAGTTTAAAATTGGAGAAAATGGTTCATTTTACTCTTCGATCTAGCTAGGATGTTGGATGCATAGATTTGTTTTCATTTATCTTTACTACTATTTTGATAAGAGGGAGCTATTCATTGTATTTCTATTCTCAAAGACACGTGGTTCTAACAAGGACAGCTTTAGCCCTGAGAAAAGGACAGTGAAGCAAACACTGAGTGAAAACGACAGGGTCCCTGAGGACATTCATGTTCCTCATTGAGCAGCCTCCATCATAGCCTTTTGGCCAGAATCTGAAGAGGAAGAAGTGAAAAATAAAGATCTTTTTCTGAAAAAGGCTCTCTCTCTCTCTCTTTCTCTCTCTCTCTCTCTCTCTCTCTCTCTCTCAAGATAAAATCCAACACCAAATATCCTGGTAAATTGAAATGGGCATTTTAATTTCTTTTGGGTTTCTACCTGGGGCTTGGAAAGTCTGGGTTCTTCTCCCTAAAGACGTGGAGGGCTTAATACTTGGAATATAATGTTTTGGTGCCATCTGGTGGGTGATTTTCACATTAGCAGCTTTTCTTAACTAAGAATATGTTGCTGAGGGATGGAAGGAAGGGCCAGAGAGAGGAAGAAAAGTTATTAATCTTCCCAAGTCATAAATAGTGTAGATCCCGCCATAAGACGTGGTGGGAATTACTGGTAAGGAGGTGGTGGGGGAGGCAACAGTTGAGATGGAGGCAGTGCTGGGGTGGTGACGCCCCAGGGGTGATGAAGCTGAACTAGCAAAAGCTGAAGCAAGAACAGAACAGCTGGAGTTCTCATCAGTCCACTCCAGACAGCTGGGCTGGTTCTGGGATCTGCAGGAGAGGCCAAATCCGAGAGGCTGAAGGGCATGTCCAGTGTGCGGCCCTGGTGCCAGCAGGTGATAGTCAGTCTGTGAAGACCAACTTTTACTATAGGACGAGGACTGTGCCAGGAATGGGGGAATTAGAGGTGGGATGTTGCAGGAACTGAATTGAAAAGTCAAAGCTAAAACTACATTACCAAAAATCTTTAAGATACCAGAAGAGTCTTAATTCAAAATTCATTGTCCTCTCTACCACTGTCAACCCAGTCCTTAAGGAAAACACATCATTCCAAGCTCTCCTTTTTCCGTGATGGCAGATCATCCAGTTTCCTGGGCAGAATCATAGAATCTGCTTGATGCCACCCCTACTTCTCCCCTGTCCCACACACAGTCAGTCCCAAAGTCCTGTTGATTTCACTAAGTATTCTGGAATGTGCTCATCTCTCTCTGTCCCTGCCACCACCTGGTTCAGGCAACTGTCTCACCTGGCTGGCCAGTTAACCTCTTAACCCTTCCATGTCCCTCCACTCCTCTCGTTTCCAGTCTGCTCTCCACAGTGCACTTAGGGCTGTACTTTCAAAATGTAAACTGACTATGAAGCCACTCCCACTTAAAATACTTCTGCCAGAACCCCTTGCCTTTAGTAAGAAGATGAAACTTTTAACATATACTGCAAGACTCTTGAGTGGCCAGGGCCTTTCCCTTCCAGTCTTAACTCTGAATCCTGCACTGCTCTGGTGTGCTCAGCATTAACATTAAGCTCTTCAGCTTTCTTTACAGCCCATTCTTCTTACCACAGGACCTTTGCATATACTGTTCTTGCTGCCTGGGCACCCTTCTGTTCTTGCTTCATCCAGTTCATTCTTATTCATTTTTCAGACCCAGTTCTAGTTCACTTATTCTACTCTGGCCTTTTAAATCAAAGCCCCTCATCTTGAGCTCCTAACAGATCTAAATTCCTCTTATTTGGGTAAAAATCACTCGGAGTTTTACTCTTAGAATTTGAATATCTATCTCCCCTACTAGAATATAAGTCTTCCATGAAGGCAGAGACTGCATTTTTTTGGTTTGCCAGTGTATATCCTAGAACTATACCACAGTCCCTGGATTAGTACAGGACAGAAGAAGAAAGAAGAGAGGAAGGAAGAAATGGCAGGAAAGTAGTATAAAAATGGTTACTGTAGTAAAAACTAGAAGTTTTACTAAGATTTAAGTATATAATTAAAATTTGACTTAACCAGATCCTCCTTAACCTCCTTCATGATCCCCTGTATTTTGTGGATGCCCTCCTAGGATCCCTAACAACTAAGGGCCCTGTGTAATGTACTAGTCAGGCCTCATGCACTCGGGTCAGACAACAGGAGGCCCCACCCCTGCTCCTGTGCACACCAGCTGGGAGATCTCAGGCAGCTACTTTCACTTCCAGAAGGCTCGATTTCTTTCAACTTAAGAAGAGAAGAGAACCCTCCACACAGAGCTGAGAAGAATAAATCAGGTAGTTCACATGAATCACTCAGCAAATCTTCAATCAATACTAGCTTTTATCATCACTCATGACTGAACTCAGCTGTGACACACTGTCACCCGTGGGTGGAAGCTCCAGACACACATATTTCCTTTGCTTCTACTTGATGGCTTCTTCCCCATCCCTGCCGCCTGGGCCTGTCCTGGCAAGACCATCCTCACTTTCAAAGGCCTAATTCAAATGCTGCCTGCTTTGAAGTCTATGCTTCTTTCATAAAAATCCACACATATCTAAAGTACCTGTGTTGGTACATTCACACTTTGTAAACTTACAACAGGTACATGGGAAAAGCACCAGATTGTCAAATTTTATTTTGAAAAAAAAAAAACCACTTAAAATATATCTATCATACAAGGTGCCTTATTTGGAACTAAATAAATATGTCTTCTTGTGCAATCTCCTCTCAACCCTGTTATTTCAAACTATAGTAATGAAAGCAATAGAGGGTTCCAGAGGTCACCAGAAATGAAAAGAGAACAGGGACAGAGGGAGGAAGTGGTGGCTGGAGGACAATGCACTGCTTGCATCATGCAAGATTCTCAGTGGGGCCCCTGAAAGGTATAGAGGAATGGCCAAGGAATAGTCCATGCCAAAGCACTTGCCAGGCCCAGCGACACAATGCCCTCTCACAGCAGCAGCAAACAAGTAAGAACTTTCCACCCCTGCCTTCCCATCTTGCAGATGAGAGAGAAAAGATTTAACTTTAAATCCAATCTGGTGTTTTTACTGTCCTATGGGATCAGACCATTTTCAGAATTGAGGTAGTGTTTACAATCTCGAGTATCTGAAATACTTCTTAGTATCTAGAGTGAAGCAGAAAATTCATTGATCAGCCTGTGTTTTCAACTAGCAGCAGAGGAAGGACTTTCCTGCTTATTCAACATATCCTAGCTCTTATTCAACAAGAGAAAGAAAATTTGTTGCTGTCTGAAATGGCGTCACTATGAAGGGCTGTGGAAATAGTAAAAGGTGTTGTAGTACCTGAGAGAAAGCAGCACGAGAAGGAGCAGCAGCCAGAGAAGGAGCGGCATGAGAAGCAGCCGCACCAGAGCGCAGGCTGCCAGGTGCCGTGGGGCAGGGGAAGGATGTAGTGGAGCCATCAGCCCCAGAAAGGGAGAAGAGATTTGATAAACAGGTGGGGGCGGAGGCCCTGCTGGTGCAAGAGGCATTAGCCTCAATTCCGTTGAAACCCCACCTGGTTGAAAGCGGGTAGAGAGCCCGAAGGACTCAGCAACCATGGTTTTGTCCAGGAGAGGGGCAGCCCCCTCCTCAGGTTGTGACGCACTCCATGCTCTGCTTCGGTACTCAAGCCCAAGTACAAGAAGAAATACGATCTGCTTCTCGAAGGAAGAATTTAAAGGTCCCCCCCCAGAAGGTCACAAGGACCCAGATGTGGGTTGGTTTGAAAAGGCAGGAGCAGTCAGAAAGAAATTGGATGACTGGAGCTGTGGCAACAACTGAGACCGGAGCAACAGTTCTGGGCACTGAGGACAAAGCAGAAGGCAGAGATGAAGCCACAAGATCAGCCTGTGTCTGTAAGACTTTCTGCTGGAGAGGCTGGAGAAGGTGGATATTGTAAAGCCCATGCATGGTTCTTTTACAAAGTTTCAGCTTCCTTACACAGGGACCATTGCAGAGGATTGAGGGCACATAGACTGAGAGGCAAGAATTCTGGAGGGGTGGGGTGGGGATAAAGTGAGGGTTCCTATGGCCAGGATTCTCACCTGGCCCTGGTTGGCTAGCTCACTACACATGTGTGGGCAATATGTTGTTACTGAGTCTATATAAAGAGCTCTGCCCAGTGCTCTGGGCAACACAGTGGCATGGCTGCAGAGCTTCAGGAGAGCAGAGACAAGACTGGAGTGGTGGCAGCGCCGAGGACAGAGACTGAGATAAGATGGCTGCAGGAGCAGAGAAGCCCAGAGGCTGAGTCCACTTGCTGCACGCAGACTCTCTCTGAGTGAACAGGATTCTAGTGACTGACCTGCCACCATGGAAATAAAGTTGGGTATAACGCTTTCACCCCAAGAATGTTCTACTGTCATTTCATTGGTTACATTGAATCCATAGAGAACTTGATCGGAGTTGAAATCCATTGGCAAGACAGTAGGTAAAGAAGGAATTTATTAAAGGGAGAGCAGCAGGAAATGACAAATGCCTTGCAGCCCACTGAGAACAGAAAAGTGCAGATGGAAAGAAAGTTTGCTAAACATTTTCTTGGCATAGGGCAGACTCCCTTTCTATCTCTTAAAGCCAGGGTCACTTGGTGTCCCATGTCCTCTTGGATCTGCCCTGTGTGGGAACCAGCCTCTACCACCCCAGGATTTAGGGGAGCTGTGGAGCACAGGATGGAGTGAGACTATATTCTGAAAACTTCCCAAAGAGAGGAGATTCTCTGGCAGGCTCCTGCAGCTGCAGGTCCCCGGGGCACCCAGGCGACAGGAATTCGCAGGCTCAAATCAGAGCTCTCAGCATCCCCTCCCCACTTACCAGGAGTAAAGTGGAGCCTAAGTGAAGACTTGGAAATAAAATGAAATAACAAAGAAACAAAGACACAAAGCGCACAGAGACAAACTCAGTAAGAAAGCTTTGTTTAAAGATACACATTTGAAGTGAGAAAAAGTGGGGGCATCCTCAGAGAGGAAGCACATTAGAAGGTTGGGGGTTCCCTCTTTTAAGGATTTTTCAAAGGGCCAGTGGGTTATAAACTTGTAAAGTGTTCTGAAAATGTTTATCTCCGGGAAGACATTGAGTCTCCAGGTAATTTTGCAAAATTAACTTAAGAAATTTACTGATCCCATTCCTCCCCAGCATAGCAGCTTCTCTCTGGGAACATATCAATCAAGACCACCTGCCCTACCCTCAAGGTGGGCTGAGTTATTGTCTGTTTGCTAAAGAATATGTTAGGAATCTTACTTCCTAACTTCCTGGTTTTTAAAATGGAATCTTAACTTTAAGATAGAACCTTTCTTGTTCTTACTAAACTGTTTATATCTCAGCTTTTTTCATCATAGGCAGGAAAATTAACCATGATGCTTGTCCCAGGTCCCTGCCCTATATCACAACGACTTGCATTTTATAAAGATGGGATCAAAGCTCAAAAAGGTGAAGGGAATGTTTGTTCCAAGTTCACAGTCATTGATTTATGAGTTAAAAGGATTCCATCTGCCTTTGGCCCAATTCACAATGTACCCCTAAACCCAAGGCCTTGCTGTGCCTTAAAACACACTAGGGAAGCCCAGAGATGGCCTTAAGGGGTAGGATGATGTGCTCTTGTATTCGTTTGAGGGAAGAAATGCAAAAAAATCTGAAATGCAAGATCCTGAGGATCCCTCACAAAATAAGCACTTGGAGTGAGAGGCAACCCTATCATCCCCCCAAGTTAGCCTGTTAGCCTCAAGCCACACCCTTGGCTGTGGCTGACTGTGCACACAGGTGTTTTCATTTAATCATTTAAAATAATTAGCATATCCTAAAAATACTTAATCTCCTAATGATTAATGATTTCATTTAATCATTTAAAATACTTAAGTAGCATCCCCTACACAGCAACCCTCTGAGGTAGATTTCATTATTAGCCCCATTTTACTGATAAGAAGGAAGGAAATAGAGAAGTTAATAACTGTACATGATCACACAGCCCAAGGAATTGTACAGCCTGGACTCAAATCCAGTTCTGATTTTAGCCTAAAGATAAACTTCCTCCTAAAAATAACTTCTTCCTCTTCTATATTTCATTTCTCACTCTGAGCCATACATCATTGCTGAAATTCCACCAATTCTTCCAGGGAGAGAAGGCTTGCTAATAAAACATCAGAATTCTCCCTTTACATTAAAACACTGCAGGGGTTGCCACCTGTCAGTCCTTACTTTACTGTCTCACCTGAGGGGGATTTCAGCTCCAGAGAAGTTCACTCTGGATTCAGTGGGACCAAATAACCACAGTGGAACTTTGGGGGTAAAAGGGTTTATACCAAGCTTTATTCTCATGATGGCAGGTCGAGTACTAGAATCACGTCTGCCTCTGGTAAGTTCGCAAAACACCTCTGTCTCTGCGTCCAGATCTCTCTGTTTCCATGCAACCCCCTGGGGAGAGCACTGGGTGGAAGTCCATATATAGTAATACAGACAACTATGGCTCACCATCAACAGTTGTGCAAGGATGCACCTGTGAGAATTGTCCATGTGCAACGGGCAACGGGGATGCCAACATTGAACGGCCTGTCACATGATATACTGTAACTGTTATAGTCTGACCAGATGCCCATAAGTCTTGCCACAATTCTTGCCCCCAAAGGGGTTGGTGACCAACCAGCCAGTTGGCATGGTACCATGTTGATGGCCACAGAGTCAAGCCCTGATAGATGGCCCAGCTGTCAGTGCAGACAACTAGTGGGGAGGGCTTCTGGGCAATCACAAGCCACACTGCCTAAAACTCTGCCCATTGATTGCTCTTCTCCTCACCATCTTCCATCCATGTTCTCTCAATCTCAGAATAGAAAGCTATGGCCCCCCATTTCAGGGGCTGTCCATGGCTGGAGACATCTGTATACCATTCATCTTTAGGTATAGGGGCTCTTCCATCCCAATAAGAGCTCTCTGCTACTGATGACTCTATAAAGTAAATTCTTTCTGATTTTCACTAGTATATATCATTGGCCCAAGTAAGCACTGGAATTCTCCACTCAAGGGGTTAATAGAGAGAGTGCTACACTGCTGGGCTTAGTAGAAAGAGTGCTACACTGCTGAAGGTATGTGCCCCATTTAGCCAGTAGGTTTCTGTGCCATGCCACTTTGTGGCTTTTGGATCTAGTCTTGTACCACCCAACAATGGGATAAGTGGTTTTTACCTTTATTGGGGCCTTTCCAGTGATGCGCTCCATAGCCAGCAAGGCATGATGCACGGCAGCCAATTGTTTCTCTATTAAGGTGTACCACACCTCTGCTCCTTTCCAGAGTTGTGAACAGAGTCTAATAGGTTGGCAGTTCTTTCAAACTGCTGCCAGAGACCCCAGCCATAACTGTCTTCAGTCACATAAACATCTAGCTCACAGAGCCTTGATGGGTCTATCACACTCAGGGCCTGCATGGCTTTGACTGCCTGCTTTGCTGGGGCAAAGGTAAATGCACATGTTTCATCCTTGTCCCAAACAGTATAAGAGCTTCATACCAAACAGTATAAGGGCTTCAGAATTTGTGCCAAGTGTGGAAAAAACACATTCCAGTAGCCTAAAAAAAACCAAAACTCTTGCAATAGTGTGATGGTCATGAGGACAGGAAAAGCTTGAACTTTATCTGTGACTGCTTCTGGTATAACTCAAGTCTTACCTGACCAGACAACCCTCAAGAACTGATGGATAAACCAGGTCCCTGAACCTTGATGCTGTTCACTGCCCATCGTTTCTCCTGTAGATGTTGCAGGAGTCTAGGTGCTACACCTTCTAAATCTGAAAGAGAATCAGATGTTGAGCATGATATCATTAATTTAATGGTACAGCCACACCATTGGCATTTTCCCCCATGCTGCCAAATCCTGGGCTACAAATCTGTAACAGATGGTGGGCCTGTGGAGGTACCCCTATTGAAGGAGAGTGAAAGTCATTGCCATCCTTCCCATGTGAAGGCAAACTGTTCCTGACTTTCAATAGAAAAGAAGGCATTAGCAAGGTCCACAACATAATGATATGTCTCTAGCTCATGTTTAAAGATATCCATGAGGACTGCAATAGAGGGGAAAACAGCATGCAGAGGCGTTGTGACTTTATTTGGTTTTCTGTAATCCACAGTCATACACCAGGAGCTGTAAAGCATTTTTAGTGGCCTCACTGGGGAATTAAAAGGACTATGGGTGGGCTTTATAATACCCACCCACCCCTCTCCAGTTCCTGGAGGGTTTCTCCAATTTCTTTATGCCCTCCAGGCATTGATATTGCTTGGTATTAGTCACCTACCAAGGCACAGGCAAACTCATAGATGGGTACTCAGCATGTCCCCTCAGAACTACCTTCACACCGTATCCTCTGTCTGAACTCACCTGCAGTGGTCTGAAACCACAGGCACTGCAGGATATCTATCCCCCAAATATATTCAGGGATGGGAGGGATATATACAGTATACTCCTTTGTGGGTAGATGCTCTATTCCTAGTGGGATTCTATCTTGTTTCACTCTGATAGCCTTTCTCCTGTATCCATCTATAACAGTGGGTGTTCCAGGAAACTGCTTAGGGTTGCCATAAATCAGTGAACATTCAGCTCCTGTGTCTATCAGAGGCAGAGCACATTGTACATTCACTGTGGACCAATAAACTGATAATTTAATACGTGGCCCTTGTTCCCCGCTGATCCCCCACAACGTGGGTACCTGACCCTCCCCTCAGTCAAACCGTATCACCCAGTCTTCTTCCTGTGAGGGCCTGGGTGAGGTCGGCTCACTCTCTAGCAGGAAGTCCTGCAAGCATACAATCCAGGCTTGTGGCTTTGTCTCTGGCTTCTGTTTCTTGGTCCTCAATGGCTGAAACCATTGCTCTGGCTTCATTTGTTGCCACAGTTCCTAAAATTCTATCTGACTTCCCATGAAATTTCTCTTTGTCTACTCTTGCCTTTATCAGATCAACCCACATCTGGGTCCTCATGGCCTTCATGGGGCCCTTTGAGCCCTTTTTCTGAGTGGTGATCTATACTCCATTCTGTGCCCACATCACTCAACCTCTCCTAAATCTGCCACAGTATAAGTAAACCCATTTAGGGAATGCCCTAAATAAGGGGCAAGAATGGCCACTAATGGCCCAAAGAGTAACAGGGGGAGCCATTTGACATACCATATCCCTCATCTCTGCCATAAATAACTCCTTGTCCAGGCCATAATTTACAGGGTTATAATTGGCACTTTTCATGCCTGACTCCCTTAACACCTGGTGGAGCTTGCCATCTGTCTGCCACTAGGCAGAGGAAAATGGCAAGCCACCCTGCTTGGGCCATCCATTGTGAACCAGCACAAATTATCCACTAGAAAAGTGAGTGATTCTCTGGAGTCTGGTGCGAATTCTACAGTTGCGCATGCAAGGCAAGATGAGTTGTTGGGGAAGCCAGCTTTCCCACCTCTGATCCAGACAGAAATGATACCATCCACCACTACATCCCAAAGGTGCAAAAGCCAGGCTGACCTGAATTTCAGGGGTTTCCACTGAAACCAGGAGCCCACATCCACCAGCTCTGCCTGGGTATAAGGGCAGAACATGGTATGCTCCATAACCTGGGGAGGGGGGTTGTACCTCTCCCCAAGGAACCCACCATTGCTGCATCTTTATTTTGTTGATTACAATCAGCTGGACTTTCAATAGAAGAGGGGACGGTGCCTCCAGCACAACCCCACAGCCGTGTACCTTCTCTGCTGTATCCTTTATGACTGCCAGAGCTGACAGCAGTCTCATCACCACTTGCCTGAGCACCTCCTTTACCTTTTCCTCAGTGCTTTGCTATGACTCCTTCTCATTCTCCAACAAATCTTTTTCCTCCTCCACAGCACCTCGCAGTTTGCATTCTCATGCTGCCTCTTCTCATGCTTCTTGAAGTTCTGCATTTCCCTTTATGGCTTTTCTTAACATTGTAAAAAACCAACCCAAGGTTTGCACCACCTTACAGGCACTCTGTTTCTCTAAGGATCTCCCAATTTTGTGGAGGTCCCATATCATTCCTTCAGGTGTCACTGCTACCTCCCACCAGTTGTGGGGAGAGGCCCACTCTTTCAGGAAGAAAGCCACCTCAGTCCACATGCCAACTGGGGGACTCCTAAATTCCTCCTCATTCATAAGGGGTTCCTGCAGTATTTCCCCAGACATAAAGGCAGCCCACTGAAGCACCCCTCCCATGAGGGCAGCTTGTCCTGTTTTTCAGTCTGCAGCAAATCCTTCCAACTACTCCAAATGTCTTGCCTGAGGGACATTTCAGCTCTGGCAAATTCACTCTGGATTTGATGAGACTGAATAACAATGTTGGAATGTTGGGGGTAAAAAGGTTTATACCAAGTTTTATTCTTGTAACTGCAGGTCGAGTGCTAGAATCATGTTTGCCTCTGGCAAATTCATAATTCATCTCCAGCTCTGCCTCCAGACCTCTCTGCCTCCTCATAACCCCCTAAGGAGAGCACTGGGCAGAGCTCCTTACATAACAACACAGACAACTATAGTTCACTGCCAACAGGTGTGCAAGCATGCACATGTACATGCATGAGTAGATTAGGATCAGGTGAGGATTAGGGTCAGGTGAGGACCCTGACTATGGTAACTTCCATTTTCTCTACATGTGCCCAAGGATCATCACTGGGTTCTGCACCACTTGCAGAGCTAGATGAAAGGAAAGTGCCTTGACAGGGCAGAGGATGGAGGTGTGGGTGAGGAGCATTGACCTCAAACTGGTGAGACTGGGTGGACTGGCAAAGTAATGCTTTCATACTCCCAAGTAAAATTTGCAGGTCCTGAGTTCTTGGGATATAGGGAAGTGGGGCTACTCAGAGATGAGAATGTTAATCTGTAAATATGCCCATTGTGATTTACCCAGAGTTGGTCCCAGTTGTATCTGTGTTTTACTTCTAAACATATGTTTAAAGAACTTGCGCTTAAGGCCTAGTTCTTCATATTCTAGGTGGGTAAAGTTGGCCAAATCTGTCCCTATTGTTGGAACTCTCTATGGGAAGTCATGCTTTTTAAGGTCTCTGGCTGTTATCAACAGCATTAGGAAAGCACATGGCCCTATAATATATGAGACCACAAGAGGAAGTAGGCTGGCCCTATCTTAAGTCTGACTCATAAAAAGAAACTTTCACTAAGATTTTATTGATGGAAACCTATCTGGTCTTTCAATATTATCTTGTATAGCCTAATTTTACCTGTCCTGTGTCCCTGCCATATCCTACTCCCAAAAATGAACACCAGTAAGTAGAAACTTCAGGTATTTTTCTTACAATAGCCTCATCTTCCTAACCTCCAAAGTGTATAACGTTACCAAAAACAAACAAAATGGAAAATTCAAATAGCCTACAGTCAATCTCATTTTTTTCAAATTATGTAGTTTTTATATAAAATACAGGAAACTTGGTTCTCCATAAGGGCCATAAAACAATAAGCTCAGAAAAATACAGAATGTAGTACTATTATTCTAAATAATTAGTGAAGAACGTAGAGAACTGAACCCTGCTTAGCTATTTATTAGATGTATGATTTGGGTAAATTAACATCTCAAAGCCTCAGTTTCCCCATCTGAGTTAAATGCCCACCACTTAGAATATTGTGATGATTAAATATGCTAACATGCATTAAAACATGCTTTTTATAAAGCCTACCATATGGCAAAAACTCAATAGATGGTGGCTAATACTATTAAGAAAAATAAGTCAAAGGGCAAACACTGATAATTCTTTCTTTTATCCCTCCCAGTGTTAATTATCTTTACACACTTACTAGGAAGAATTATAGAGTAGTCTAATAGTCTCATTTCTCTACGATGTCTTCTTATGAGACCTTGGGTAATAAAATGATTCATTTCAAATAAATGAGAGAATAGGAAGAAAATTATCCTAGCCAGCTCACCTAATCTTTCTTAGGTTCCTTCTCCATAAAAAAGAGCAAGAACATCTATCAGTGTTGTGTGGAAAAACTTAGTTCATATACATAGAAATAGTTCATAAGTTACATGATGCAGTCTAAGTTCAAGATTTTTTTACTTGTTTGGGATAGAAGTCATTGAAGATATAGGAAGTATTTTTAAATACAAGAAAAAAGAATACTGAATAAATGCCTCATGAAAGAGCAACATTTTCTGCTAATTTTGTCCTTATTACTCAAGGTTAACCCATATCACATTTTTTTAACATCAATGGCAATGATAAATTATGAGATTAAAAAGATATTAACTACAGGGAAAGAAGAAGCCATTATCTTCACAGGGCCTCATTTCTTCATATTATAGATTCCTAAGTATGTTTAATGAAGAGAAAAACGCCTTAAAATGCCCAGGGGGCTTCCCTGCCAGCCCCTAGAGTTAACATTCTCCAATGGATCTCTGACTCACATCCTTCCTCCAAAAGAAACAATGGTGCCTACTGTGTATTCTACAATGAGTATTCTAAAATAACTTGGGCTTTTGTTTAGCTTTTTATCTTGGATGGAAACAGTTCTGTCTAAGAGGTATTTCACTACCATCAACTTGAAATTTTTTTATTTAAATATGTTTCACATATATAGTGAAACCTGGCAGAGTGAACATTTCTATCCCAGGTGGTTTCCCTGAGTAGGTCTCATGTAGGACTCACACTGGCAGGCTGATGAGACCATTATAGCCTGTACTTAAGACCTGAATGTTCATGAATCACAGTTTAGTTCTTGAAGTGATAAAAGATTTTTAAACTCTCACTCTCTCTTTATGGTGGGGGGGGGGACAATTTCCATTGGAGAGAAAGAATATTATTAGTATGAAAATTAAAATGTGTGATGACTTAAAAACAACACAGTGTAAAAAGAGCAAGTTCTAGAGTTTTACTGCCTGGGTCTGAATCAGGCTCTGCATGTAGTAGCTGTGTGACTTTAGGCAAGTTTCTTAACTACTCTGTGCCTCCACTTTCTCATCTTTAAACTCTCATTGCACATACACACAAAACCTTGTAGCATGTGGCAGATTTAAGCATTAAACTGAATGATAAAAGATAAAGAACACCAAGGGCAATAATGAGATCCAGTAGAAGAATTCAGGTTTGTGCATGAATTCCTTGTGCAACCAATTCCACATTGTATTTTTCCTTTCTAGCAATAAGGCAATAGCTTAATTAACTTTGCTTAATGTAGACATTTCAATTAGTGTCTAATTTTAGTCTAGAATAATTTATTTTACAAGTGAAGCTAAAGTTATTAACTTGTAGCAGCATGTTTTAGTGTACCTGTGTAAACATTTATATATGTTGTTTAAAAAAAGAAACAACAAGACCACATGGAGTTATTTGCTCCAGAATTTAGACTTAATTACAGTTTCAACATATTCTGGGAATGTGACCCTTTAACAGTTAATCAGGAATTTTCTGGTCAGCGCCACAGAGGTAATCAGTCACATGGGTCCTAAACAGGGGGAGGGGGGAGTAATCTGCATGAGGTCCCCTGCTTCCTGCTGTGGGAGGGTGACCTTGCCTAAAGCAATCTTTCTTTTCTTTTGCTAGTAACTTCTTGCCCTACACTTCTTTCTATAATTATAAACCTTCTATTTTGTACAATTCCTCGGAGCATTTCCCTGCTTGCTAGATGGGATGCTGCCTGATCGATGAATCGTTTAATAAAGCCAATTTGATCTTCAAATTTACACAGTTGTTTATATATAAACTGGGCAAGGGAACTCGTGACTTTCATTTCAGAAAGAGTTCTAAGGTAGCAGAAAGGAGAATAAGTTTATATAGTAAAAAGAGGAAACTGTTTTTTAACAGCATAGTTAACTTGACAAATTCTTATCTTCCTGTTGATTTCAAGAACATCCATACTCAGTGAAATATGAGCATTTATATATTGTTTTCTGTGTGTCCTGAACTACCTGGGAATTATGTTTCCCATTTTGCAGGTAATCTTTCCTTCAAGGTAATAACAGTCTAGTCCAGAGGCAGGGTCAAATCAAGCTCACTGCCTGTTTTCATGTAGCAATGAGTTAAAAATGGTTTTGATTAAATAGGTAGAAAAAAAATCTAGGGAGGAATAATATTTCATAATACATGAAAATTATATGAAATTAAAATTTCACTACCCATAAAAAAGTGGTATGGGAACACAGCCATACTCATTCTTTTACATATTGTCTATTGTCGTGGCTGCTTTTGTGCCACACCAGCAGAGTTGAGTAGTTAGGACACGAGTCATATGGCCCACAATGCCTAAAATATTTAGTATCTGGTCCTTTAAGAAAATATTGCTGACTCCCTGTCTAGACTAAGCCTATTCCAGAAAGAAATGAAGATTCTCACTCTAACAAGATCATAGCCAAGGTTCCACTAGGCAGAGGATAAATTGGTATTTATCTGATGGCTATAGAATAATCTTCTACTTCAAGATGAGAGACAAGAAAAAGAAAACCAAACCAGTTATAAGTAAGAAAATCACCTTAAAGCTGTCTTATCAGAATTTTCCCAAACTGTCTTAGAATGGTTATTTGATCCTAATTATACTAAGTGGGGACATTTTTTGGTTGTTCCATTATAATAGTAAACACAGACAGTGAGTCAGAAATTCACCAAGTTGAGACCAAACCTAAGCCCATCCCATACCCTAGGCAGTTGATAACATGTTAAATGTCTTTCAGGATCACACCTCTTCTAGGAAAGTGGTGTAGAGAATTCTCCCCTAGGAGGGACTGCCATATTGGGTACCATTTAACATTCAGAAACTCACCTCCTACTCTGTTCCAGTCATTGCTGTCAGTTCCAAGGATACAGGGATGATCAGGATAGCAATGTTCCTACACTCACAGAATTTAAAATGCAATGGAGGCATATAAACAAACAATAAACACATAAATAAATAAGGAATGCTGAAAAATGCTATTAAAATACATGGTAAAAAACTATGTATTCCACTTCTATTAGGTAGTCAAATTCAGAGAGAAAAGGAGTTAGTGATTGGCAGGGATTGGGGGAAGGTGGGAATGGGAATTATTATTTAGCAGATATAGTTTCAATTTTTCAAAATGAAAAAAGTTCTGGAGGGATGGTGGTGATGGTTGCACAGTATGAATGCCTTAATACCAATGAACTATACACTCAGAAGTGATAAAGATAGTAAATTTCATGCTATTTGTATTTTACCACAATTTTAAAATTGGGGGAAAAAACACTTCAGATTCAGAGATAGTCCTAAACCTTCATAAAGGGGAGGGGGCGGGGAAACAGGTTGCCTATGGAACAGAAAAAAAAAAACAAAAGAGAATTCAATTTCTCATCAGGAACACCATGTAGTAGAAAACAATGAACAAACATGTATTCAAAATTCTGTGCTGAAATCATATTCCACTTAGATTTCTATATATAACACATTATTAATTAACAATGAAGGTAGAAAAAGTCATTTTCAGATAAACATATACATACACTTGAGGTATAATATTGGTGGCTGGCTAAGTGGCTGCTGTTTATGTTAAAGTAGTTTCTATTTTTAAAAATAGTTTGAATAGATAATTCATTCACATAATTAAAAATCAGAATATATAACAAGACATACAGTGAATCTCCCCATCCAGTGCTCACCTCCATTTTCTTAGATTGTTCTCTCTGCTCCTTCCTAGAAGTAAACACTCTGGTTGGACTCTTACGTATTTTCAAGAGTATCGTTATGTATACATAAGCATATCTGAGTGTAGAGTCTTCTTCCCTTTCTTTAAATGGTCGGTTTAAATGGGGTAGTTAGTAAGGACTGAGTAGCAAGAAGATTGAGTCACTTGAAGATCTTGGAAGAGAACATTTCAGGGACAGGAAAAGAGACTGGGGACACCAGGGCAGGAACTGGAGTCATGTTTAAGGATCACAGGGAAGGTCAATGTGTGAATGTAGAGTGAATGGAGGTGGTTGTGGCAGGAGAAAAGGCAGAAATGGAGGAAGACTCCACCCGAAAAAAATAGCTGATAGTGACCCTGTCCTCAGTGAGAAACTGCCTACCTTGGTAGCTATCCCTGCCAATTCCCAAAAAGGCCTGTTATTATGGTGTGACTTCAGAGAAAGGATCCCAAGGACACCCCCACTCCTTCTAAGAAATGATCAGCTACAGAACATCCTCCCCTAACACTCAACATTTCCTCCTTTGAAATGTCTTCGAGGCTCATTTGCCTCTCTGAAGTCAACCAAGAAATGTGTGTGCTAAGTGTGCCTGGAGTCCAAATAGAAAGTCTCCCCCACTTCTCAAAAATTCTCTTCTTAATAAAATCCTTGCCAGAGACTGTCTCCTCTTTCTACTATACAAACGAATTCTCCTTTCTGTCACCTTAGATCTCTTTCTGAAATGAAAGTAATGAGTTCCCTTGACCAGTTTGTACATAAACAGCCTTTACTCATTTTGCCTGTGACACAGTTTTGTCTTTGACATCATAAAATCGTTACATCTTTGGCCTAAAAGTACAGGCCCTACCTTATTCCAGCTTTTAAGATGGAGAGGGAAGAGGGGAGGGAGAAATGAGAAGATGCTTATTTTATTTCATTTTAGTATTCTTGATGCTTCTTAAACTCTACTATCTTCCAATACTGTTTCCAAATACTTATTTTATTTTAGCCCCAATTTTGGCATTTAGAGTAGTTTGGTTTATTTCAGACTGAAGACCTTTATTTTGTCCAATTTATGCACAGACATAAACTCATGAAACTTTCCAAGATTTATTTAAATAGTTCTCTGATGTGGTTTCCATAAAGCAATATTATGACTCAGCATGCATACTTAGGGAAATTATGTTGATTTCTTTTAAAATTCTAATTATAGCTTAAATGACTTAATTGCTATTCAAAATCAGGAGCATTATACACTCAATTCAATATACTTCTTTAAAATATTGCTAAGGATTAAAATAAATTATAATGTATAGTGCATAATTTCACCTTAATTATGTATTTCTGTGATTGGTTTCCATATTCACTATTTCTGTTATCTTTGCAAACTGTCTTTCTTCTCCACAGTATTTCTTGTTTGATAAAGGGGTAATGCCAAAAAGATGAGACTCTTAAAATTTTTTAATGTTTTTATTATTAAAGTAATGTATGCTTACAAAGATTTAAAACAGTATGGAAGTGCATAAATTAGGAGGTAAAATTTTGTTCCCATTCCCCAGAAATCTACTCCCATGAAGTAATCAAGATGATGATGTGTGTGTGTGCGTGCGTGTGTGTGTGTGTGTGTGTATAAAAAAGTTAAGAGTGGGACTTTGTGAAGAGTTTAGCCAAATGCAAAATTAGAGGGCACACAGTCCACATAAGACTGCCCTCACTTCTGACACCAACTGCAAGTATGTGGGGATCCCAAAACCACCTTCAGGTTTGAAAATGTTCTAGAAGAAATCACTGAAAGCTTTATACTCACAGTTACAGTTTATTACAGGGAAAGGGTACAGATGAAAATCAACCATCAGAAGTACACAGGGTGAAGTCCAGGGAAGTGACAAATATGAAAGTGCCAAAATGGAGCTCCCGTTGTCCTCTCCCATGGAGTCAGGACACATTACTTTCTTGGCATCACTGTGTGATAATACATATGGAGTACTGACAAAGAGGGAAATTCACCCAAGCCTCAAGGTTCAGTTTTTACTGGGACTCCTTTATATAGGCATGATTGACAGGTTCATTGCCCACATGGTCGACCTCAGTCAGCAGGTTGTCTGACACAGCATGACTGTAAACAACATTGCTAGGTTTTCTGATGTGGGCGGCCCCACCTAAGATCATCCAGCATACCCATCCTCCATCATGGATTATATTGTCAGACTACCTGTTGGACCAAGGCCCAGGAAAACAAAGACACTCTTCCCAGGCCTGTTGTCCCAAGGGCTTAGCAAGTACCTCCCAGAAGCCAATGTCAAAGGCCAGAACTCTTTCTGGGCTAGGTTAAACTCTTTACTATGCAAGCTTACAAAGGAAGAAACCGTTAGAGGAGTGAAAGCATCCAAACTGATTGTTTTCAATTGACGTCAGACATTATTCCATGATTTCCCTCAGAGGAGGGAAATAGTGTGTGATAAATAGTAATTACTCTCTTGCCACTCTACAGATTATTAGGGATAGAGGGACAATGGATACTATTTATTTTACTGTTTTTTGGTTTGTCACTGTAGGTTTCTATTTTCATTGGATTCCCTTTCTGTCCTGCTCTTCCTCCTCCAATCCACTGCAGTTAGTTTAAATTATTAAAATCTCATTCTGAGTTAGAGAACACCTATACAATGGCCCATAGAGGTGGGTAAAAGAGTGAAGTTTCTGTAAGATAAATTCTAGCCAAAATAAGCAGGCAAAGAGAGGCAACAAAGGGCCAGGTAGTTTATTTGAGTGCAACTCCCAGGTGATGTTCCGTGGTCTGGATATTACAGGCCAGGGAAGTCACACCCGGTCAGGGAGGTGGGGGCTTATAAGGGGTTAGGAGGGGGAGGAGTGGGAAGTTATCCTAGGGGGCATGGAGAGGTATGATTGGCTAAAGGTGACATAATAGACAACTAGAAACTTTTTTTCCTTCCAAGAGGGAGGAGGCTGACATCCGGGTCTTAGTTGTTACATCAGAAGGATGGAATTCAGGAAGAGCTGTCCCCTTTCCATATAAGGCACGGACCTTGGGGTCTGGTCTGTTCTCCCCTATGGCATCTCTCCGTTCTGTTTACATGTCCTTGTTTTTCCTTCCTCCATCCTAACAGTTTCCATGTGAGTTTCCTTCAACATTGATAACTTTTTTGCAGAGTAAACATAAAAGACTATCATTCTTCATTCCTTCCCAGAAAGGAAATCCATTTCCTGTACTTCTCCACTGACCACCTTTTTTTCTTGAAAGGTGTAGATCTCTGAGCAAATCTTTTCTTTTCCTGCTTTTGATGGAATGTACAGAAAAATAGCTTTCTGCTATAGTAAAGGTAACAGCTAGGGCATATGAAATTCATAGCATAAAATTAACCATTTTAAAATGAACAATTAACTGGCATTTAGTACATTCACAATGTTGTACAACCACCACCTCTATCTAGTTCCAAAACATTCCATCACTCTAAAATAAAACCATCAATTTGCATTATATTTCTCTGGATTTATCTATTCTGAATATTTTATATAAATGGAGTTGTACAATATATGATCTTTTGTGTCTGGCTTCCAAAACCACTCTTTTTAAAATGTTGTCATGATGCTATAAAACAATGCACAACAACACAGGGTTACATAATCAAACATGAGTTAGTTATGGTAATCTTGCTGCTAGTTAACAGCCTATGCCATGATGCAAAGAGTAATAGGGAGGTCATAGCTACAAGTTTGATTAAGAGCAAGTTTCCTGGCAAAAATATTCTCTAGACCCAGTAATTGAGCTAGGTTGCCACTGCCTTACAAATCCAGTCAAATACACAGAATCCCATAGAGAGAGCTTGTTAGAATCATGGTTTCGATAGGTGAGCAAGTTCAGTGTTCTAGAAAGTCTGAGAAAGTAGAAAATAGAGAAAAGTACCCCAAAGTTGGCAGTAAGGAAGACTCCACACTTAAAAAGAACAGAGGATAAAAAAAGAAGGTTAAGGTTATGGGGTAGAACAGAAAGGCTAGGGATGATGCCAGTTAGAACTCAACTTGAAGTACAGGTTTGCCTTCATACTTAACTTTTTAGTCCCAATTTTTACATCAGAAAAGTGAATATAATTACTAATTGTTCTGGATTGTTAGAATTAAATATACTCTTTATAAAATAGCCAGCACAAAATAAAAATTGTTAAGTATATTTTATTATAATAATGAGATTGGTATCAGCAAACATAGTTTAAACCACTAATCTTTGGGTAGACAATTGCTCTCTGGACTGGCTTTCTTTTTCCTGCTAGGTTCAGGGGGAACACCATATACACGTAAGGCAGATCCTCAAACCGTTTAGGAGATGCTATTGTGAGAACAGAGATGTGTCTTACAAAAATACAAGAAGCAGCATTACCACTAGTTAAGGGGAATGCCTACAGCCTTTTAAATTAAATCTAGAATAGTTTTACTCACTGGAAAGGATGACAGATGGACAGTGTGACCCTTCCTGTAATCCTTTTTAGTTGTGGAAATCATATTTAGTGAAGGGCTTAAGATTGCCAATGTCACACTGCCAACTGGACAGATCTCAAATTTAGGAAAAGTTCTGTGTCAGAGTATGTAGGTCAAATTTTTGTGCCTTTTCCACCAAGTCCTCTCTGCCAAGCAGAGGGTAAAGATTCAGGGACACTTGTTGGTTTGACTAAACTGAGATTTAACTTTTTCAAATTTTTTAGTAATTATCTCAACTTTGAAGAGTAATAGAAAATTAAGTAAACAGCACAACACAACATTTTGGTCTGCTTAAAACCGGTTTTGCATCATAAATGAAGTGATTTAAAGACATGACAACAAGTCTTAATGATTACATAATCTTAAATTATGCCCATATTTTTGAAACACGATGTGCTCTGTATAATGTAAAAATGAGGGGTACGGCCATTCTGTGGTCTGAGAAACTGGATGGTACAATTTCAATCTTTTTTAATTTACTGAGGCTCTTTTTGTGGCCTAGTATATGATCTATTCTTGAAAATGTTCTAGGTGCACTTGAGAAGAATGTGTATCCTGCTGCTTTTGGTTGTAGAGTTCTGTAGATGTCTGTTAGGTCCATCTGTTTTAATGTGTTGTTCAGTGCCTCTGTCTCCTTACTTATTTTCTGTCTGGTTGATCTGTCCTTCAGAGTGAGTGGAGTGTTAAAGTCTCCTAGAATGAATGCATTGCATTCTATTTCGCCTTTTAATTCTGTTAGTATTTGTTTCACATATGTAGGTGCTCCTGTGTTGGGTGCATAGATATTTATAATGGTTATATCTCTTCTTGTTGGATTTACTCCTTTATAATTATGTAATGTCCTTCTTTGGGTCTTGTGACTTTCTTTGTTTTAAAGTCTATTTTGTGTGATACAATTACTGCACCTCCTTCTTTTTTCTCCCTATTAGTTGCATGAAATATCTTTTTCCATCCCTTCACTTTAAGTCTGTGTATGTCTTTGGGTTTAAAGTGAGTCTCTTGTAGGCAGTATATGAATGGGTCTTGTTTTTTTATCCATTCAGTGACTCTGTGTCTTTTGATTGGTGTATTCAGTCCATTTACATTTAGGGTAGTTATCGATAGGTATGTACTTAGTCCTATCGCAGGCTTTAGATTCATGGTTACCAAAGGTTCAAGGGTAATTTCCTTACTATCTAAGAGTCTACCTTAACTCACTTAGTATGCTATTACAAACACAATCTAAAGGTTATTTTTTTCTCCTCCTTTTTTTTCTTCCTCCATTCTTTATATATGAGGTCTCATATTCTGTACTATTTATCTATCCCTTGACTGCCTTTGGGGGTAGTTGATTTAATATTGCATTTACTTAGTAATTAATTGTTCTACTTTATTCCCTGTGGTTTTATTACCTCTGGTGACAGCTATTAAACCTTAGGAACACTTCCATCTATAACAGTCCCTCCAAAATACACTGTCGAGATGGTTTGTGGGAGGTAAATTTTCTCAGCTTTTCCTTATCTATAAATTGTTTAATCCTACCTTCAAATTTAAATGATAATCTTGCTGGATAAAGTATTCTTTGTCCAAGGCCCTTCTGCCTCATTGCATTAAATATATCATGCCATACTCCCTTCTGGCCTGTAAGGTTTCTGCTAAGAAGTCTGATGATAGCCTGATGGGTTTTCCTTTGTATGTGATCTTATTTCTCTCTTTGGCTGCTTTTAATAGTCTATCCTTAGCCTTGATCTTTGCCATTTTAATTATTGTATGTCTTGGTGTTGTCTTCCTTGGGTCCCTTATGTTGGGAGATCTGTGTACCTCCATGGTCTGAGAGATTATCTCCTTCCCCAAATTGGGGAGGTTTTCAGCAATTACCTCTTCAAAGACACTACCTATCCCTTTTTCTCTCTCTTCTTCTTCTGGTATCCCTATAATATGAGTATTGTTCCATTTGGATTGGTCACACAATTCTCTCAATATTCTTTCATTCTTAGAGATCCTTTTTTCTCTCTGTGCCTTTGCTTCTTTGTATTCCTCTTCTCTAATTTCTGTTTCATTTATCGATGCCTCCACTGTATCTAATCTGTTTTTAAAACCTTTCATTGTATGTTTCATTTCTGTGTTCCATAATGATTGGATCTCTGACTGGAATTCATTCCTGAGTTCTTGAATATTTTTCTATACCTCCATGAGCACATTTATGATTTTTATTTTGAAATCACTTTCAGGAAGATTCATGAGATCAGTTTCATTTGACTCTTTCTCTGGGTATGTATGATTTTACTCTGAACCAGGTTCCTTTGACATTTCATATTTGTATATGGCACCCTGCAGTGCCAAGAAGCTCTACTCTCTGGAGCTGCTCAGCCCCTGGAGCAATGTTGGGGGTCACAGGGGAGTGGTGTTGGTGCCTGGGGTGAAGAAAGAGCTGTTTCCTGCTTCCAGGCTGTTGTGCCTGTCTCCACTGCCAGAACCAGTGGGCCAAGCACAGAGGTATAAGCCTCTATGCTTTGCATTTGTAGCTCCTGTAGGCAGGGCTTCCCTCTGGCTATCCTGAAGACAGAGCAGGGTTTGCCAGTTTTCAAGCCAGGTGCGGGCTGGCTGGGAGGAATGCTCAGCAGGCTACATATCACAGTAGGGAGCCTTGAAGCTGTGTATACCCCCCAGGGAATGGAGTATCTGAAGATTGTGAAAGTTCCCAACCCTGTTCCATGAGGTCTATTCTTTTTCCCTGTGTATGCAGTCTGGTTCAGCCCTGTTTCCTTTTGCTCTTTCAGGATTAGTTGTATTAATAATATTTTCATATTATATGCAGCTTTAGGAGAAGGCTTCTGTCTCACCTCTCACACCGCCATCTTTAATTTCCTGGGTCAACAGAGAGTTATTCTTCACTGCAATTTCTGCCACAACCAAATCACACACCCAGACTTACAAGCAAACTTTCCTGTTTTCTCATATATGCTATACTATCTGGTTGTGAGTGTTCAAGACAGAATAGCCCTGTGATGGCTTCTTGTCAATGTCAAAAGGCATAAGAATAGATGAGTGTTTTTAAGCTGTCTGTGCCATCCTGAATTCAAAGGCATGAAGAAGAATCACTGCCATGAGGAAATCTGGTTTGTTCTTCCGGGGATAGGTCAATCACTAGAATTACATCTGCATCCAACAGTCTGTAGGTCTGTAATCCTCCTTTGTCTCTGCCTCCACACCTAGAAAACCTTTTTAAGGCTGTTACCTTTATTTTAAATCAGCATCCATGGGTGCATTAAATCCTATTTATTGAACTACTATCTGCTCTGCATTTCTCAAATGTTTCCTTAAGGATGAAATAAGTCTTTTCAAATCCTTGTTTACATATAGTTACATTGTGCCTACAATTTTCCATGATGGAGTAGTCAAATAAGTCTGCAAAAAAGAATTTGCATAGCCGTTCTGGAAAATAATTCAGAAGTACCTACCATGGCTCACAAAAATGCTCTTACATAACCATCTTACAAAATCTCCTTCAGGAACACAGGCCAAGAAAATAATTCAACTTCATATATATAAATATACATAATATATATGGTTATGCACATAATATAAGGTTATATATATAAATATACCTAATATATATAAGGTTATATATATATAAAAATATACATATATATAAAATATATATGTGTGCATATATATATATATATATATGTATATACACACACACACACATACATCTTTTTCTGGATTTCAATTCTTTTATACTTTTTTATTTGTGTTCTGTATCATTTAGAAAGTAAAAAGCATATAGTAAAATAGAATTACAAATTATGTTACAGCATATAATGAATTACTATACAGACTTTTAAATAATGATTTTAAAAAACATTGATATGGGCAACATGCTCATGATAATACAAGTGGAAAATAAAGATGCATGTGTATGCAGTATGATCTAATTTTTAAATTATATTTAACATGTATAAATAATGTGTATTATATACATGTATAATAAATAAGTAGACTTTCATATGCTACACTAGTGTATAGGTCTATTCAATATATATATATTTATTTAATAAATTTAATCAAGTGATTTAATTAAAGGAGTCTGAGTTGGCAGATAGTTTCTATATAAGAATTATGATATAAACTTCCAGAAAGTTTTCAGGTCTTAAATATTTTTCATTGTGTCTAGTTTCACCTATAAACAAATGATTGTGCTTTATTTTGATTCATGTCTGTCACTGGCTTTGGTCCCATGGTTTTCAGCTCTATTTTGAGTTGTTCAGGTATTTAGAAATATGAAGTGTAAGAGAAAAAAGAGGCGATAGTGAAAAAGTACATAAGGAAGCCAGTCTCAAGGTAAATGTGGAGAAACAAGGCCTCTGTGATTCAAAGGAATTTTTTTAAGCACATCCATATCCAAGATGATGAAATCTGAAACAGTCTATATTCCAATCTTTACTTAAAATGAAAAGGGTAGAAAAAGCAAAATGGTCAAAGAGAAAGTTGCAAGGGGTTAACAGAAAAAGAAGAGGGAGAAGAAAAGGGACAGCATTCAACTGACCAAAAAATTAAATTAATTTTCCAAATAGATGAGCCTCATGAGCTGTCACTGTGCTGCTGCAATAAAGAACTCCAGCTGTCCACTGGGCAAAATGAAAAGTGATAAAACCTAGTTAGATACACTGTCATGGGGAGAAAAGTCAACTGTCAAGGGGAACTTCTTGATCATAGTGGTTTCTCAGCCATAGAAACTGGACTCATTTAAAGACAAAATTGAGTGTGGTAGTACTGTGAAAACAATGTCAGACACTACAAAGAAAAACAAGAGTTGACCAAAGTGAATTGTATAAAATTGCAAATATGATCCTGCCATAAGGATCTCAGCCTGCAAGAAGTTAAAGGGCCTTTTAACATCAACAGTTGCTACAGAATATGTGATAGGAAATATTAAGGTAACAATTACAAAAATTCTGCCCTGAAACAGAGAAAGGCAAATGCCATATGATTTCATTTATGTGTGGAATCCAAAAAAATAAAACAAGGAAACAAACAAACAATGCAATAAGGAAGGGAAAAGAACTAAATGGCCTATAAATTGGAAAGGACAAACTAAAACTGTCATTATTCACAGGGACTATGTCCAGAAAACCTTAAGCCATCCACAAAAAAGATTCAAAAAGTAATAAATTAAACTGGCAAGATTCTAGGACACAGGTCAATAAAGAAATCAATTATAGTCTATATACTCACAAAGAACAATTAGAAATTGAAATAAGAAGAATCATATGCAATAGCAACAAAAATCATGAAGTACTTAAGGGTAAATTTAACAATAATATACAAGTCATGTACACTGAAATAACAAAACATTGGTAATAGACTGAAAGAATCAATTCCTAAGTAAATGGGCACACATATCATATTCAAAGATCAGAAAGTTCAATTTTGTATTAACTTGCCCTAAACTGATCTGTACATTTAATACAATCTCACAGTCATGGTAGGCTTTTTTTGTTGAAATTGACAAGCTGATATTATAATTAATAGGAAAATATAATGAAGAACATGGTTGGAGGACTTTCACTGGTGTAAAGATAGAAACATAGATTACTGGAACAGAAAGAGTCCAAAAATTGACTCCTCTCTCTTTCTCTGTCTCTTCCTCTCTCCCTGTCTCTGTCTCTCTCTCTCTCTCAGTACATATATATGCAATTAGTTAATTTTTGGCAAATATTTGAAAGCAACTCAATAGATAAAGGATAAAATTTTCAACAAATGGTGCTGGGATAACTAAATAGCCATATGCAAAAATTGAACCTTGATTGTCATTTCTCAGCGTACACAAAAATTATTGTGAAATATATCATGAACCTAAACATAGCAGCTAAACATCAAAATTCTAAAAAAAAAAAAACAAGAGAAAATCTTTGTGGTATTGGTTTAGGCAAAGATTTATTACATAAGACTCAAAAAGCATAAACCATAAAAGACCCTCCCCCAAATCAATAATAAGAATTTTATCAAATCTTTTAAAACTTTTGCCTTTTAAAAGATGCTGGTAAGCTTCCTGTCCAGACAAGATAGTGTAAACTCATTTCTCTCTGCTAAATATAACTATAAATACTGATATAACACAGTGGCAACCAGAGGAAAAATCGGGAAAGTGGTAAGAAGAACTAGTTTAGGATCTCAGGACTGGAGGAACAACACAGGGGAAGGGACAGCTCACCTCTCTCCCTACCTGACAGAAGAAAGGCACCCCAGATATGGTGCTTCCCAACCTCCAAACTAGTAACAGAAGGTAGTTCAGATAGGCCCATTCCATCCCTAGCTTGAAAAGGAGTCTAGCTGAGCCTAACATCAGCAGTGAAGAGGATGCATCTGTTCACAATAATTGTCCAAGGAAGCATTCTCCTTCCTCTCCAGACGTGAGACTTCTATCTCACAACTAGATGGGCCAGCGTAGCAGGAAGGAGCAGCAAGAAGGACCCTGCCACAAGCTGTCCAGCCCAGGAAGCCTCTTTGTTCTGCAGGACTGACGTGCTCCTTCCCCACCAGGAGACACCAGGCTTTCCAGCCTGAGGAAAACCTTTCACTCTCTCAGCAGCCTTAAAGACTACCTGGGAGCCCTGGATAAACCAGGAAGAACAAAATAACACCGTACAGTCCCTGAAAATTGAACTGTCACTGGAACCATAGCCCATAGAAGTACTCCAGGACCTGCATGCTAAGCCTAATCACAGTGACTGCCTGTTGAAATGAAAATCTCAAAGGAGATTTAAAAAATATAGAAAACTGAAGGAAAACACAACATACCAAAATATGTCAAATGCAGCTAAAGCAGTGCTGAGAGGAAAATGTATTCCTTTAAATATTTATATTAGAAATAGGGAAGGGTCTCAAATAAATCATCTAAATTCCTACCTAAAGAAACTAGAAAAATGAGAGCAAAATAAACCCAAAGAAAAAGGCAGGGGACTATACTAAAGGTATGGGGAGAAATCAATGCAATTGGTTATAGGACACAGAGAGAAACCAATAAAGCAAATACTGGTTCTCTAACAAAATTCAATGACTAAACCTCTATCAAGACTGATTATAATAACATGAGAAAACAAATCACCAGTCTCATGAATAGAGCAAGGGATATCATGACAGTCCCTGAAGTTTTTGAAAAGCAGAATAAGGGGGAACTACAAGCAACTTTATACTCATATACTCAAAAACTTAGAAGGGATGGATCAATTCCTCAAAAATCATAAACTACCAAAGCTCAACCAAGATGAAATTGCCCTTTAATCATTAAATTAGTTTAAGTTGCCCTTTAATCATTAAATTAATTTAGCTAGTAAGTAAAAGACTCCCAAGAAATTTACAGATACAGATGGTTTCACTGGAGAAGTCTACCAAACATTTAAAGAATTAACACCAATTTTACACAATTTCTTCCAAAGAGAAGAGGGGATACTTTGTAGTTTATTTTATGGGGCCAATATTACCCTGTTACCAAAACCAGACAAAGACAGCAAAAAAACTATAGCAATAAAAACTATTATGATCTTAGATGAAAAAAATTCCTCACCAAAATATTAGCAAATCAAATACAACAGTGTATAAAAAGAATTATACACCATGGCCAAATGAAATTTATTTCAGGTATTCAAGTCTGGTTCAATATTCAAAAATCAATCAGCATAATTCATCACATCAACAGTAAAAAGAAAAACATCATATCATCACACTAATAGATTCACAGAAAGCATTTGATAAAATCCAACATAAGATTATAAAACTCATGTTTCTCATGTGAAACCTTCATAAGAGTGTATATTAGTGACACCTTAATAAAAAATATATATAATGTCACAATAAAAAAGAAATAAAATGATAAAAACTCTCATCAAAATAAGGATAAAAGAGAATTGCTTCAACTTGATCAAGAGCATTTATAAAAAATCTATAGCTAACAGCTTAATGATAAAACACTGAATTCTGGCAGACATAGCTAGGATATCTACCTTTTCCACTCTTATTCAACATATTACAGGAAATTCAAATCACTGAAAGAAGAAGACATAAAAGAAAAATATATTGGAAGGGAAGAAATTAAACTATCTCTGTTTGCATATAACATGATTGTCTAGAACTAATATGTGAATTTAGCAAGCTCACAGGATACAAAAAAAACACTCAAAATCAATCTAATGATGAGCATGCAAAAACCAGAAGTAAAAACACAATACCATTTATAATTGCTTCAAAGAAAATGAAATACTTAGATATATACTTAAATAGAAACAGAATCTGTATACTAAAAATTATAAAATGCTGATGAAAGAAATCAAAGACCTAAATAAATGACATACTGTGTTCATGAATTGGAAGTTTCAATATAGTATAGATGTCAATTCTCCTTAAATTAATCTTTAGATTTGATACAATTCCCCTTAAGATCCTAGCACATTTTTCTGTAGACATGACAAATTTATTGTGAAATTTATATTGGAAGGCACAGACCCTAGAATTGTCAGGGCAATCCTGACAAAGAATAAAGAGAAAGGAATCACTCTATTCAATATTAAGGTATGCCATATAGCTACAGTAATAAAGACAATGTGGTATGGGTGGAGGAATAGGCATATAGATCAATGGGACACAATAAAGAACCCAGAAACAGACCCATACAAATCTGCTTTACTGATTTTTGACAAAGGTATAAAAGGAAAATAGAAGAAGCATAACCTTTTCAACAACTGGGCATCCATAGTGAACTAAGCCACACAGCTTATATAAAAACAAACCCAAACTGTATCATTGACTTAAGTATGAAACATAAAACTATAAAATTTTTAGGAAATAAGTAGAAAACCTAGAGATACAGGATGAATCAAAGAGTCCTCAGACTTGACACTAAAAGCACAATCCATAAAAGGAAAAATCCATAAGTTAGACCCTAACAAAATGAATAACTTTTGCTTTGAGAAAGACTATGTGAACAGGGTGAAAAGACAGAGGGTAGAATGGGAAATAATATTTGCCAAGCACATATTCAACAAAGAACTAGTATCTAGAATATATTAAAAACTATAAAACTCATCAGAAAAACAATGATCCAATTAGAAAGTGAGCAAATGAGGTGAACATAAATATTACTGAAGAGAATATAGAAAATATTAACACACTGAAAGATATTCAACATCATTAGCTCTCAGGGAAATGCAAATTAAAACTACAAGGAGATATCATTACACACCTATCAGATTTAGCTAAAATAAAAAATAGCGACAACAGCAAATACTAGTGAGGCTGTAGAGAAACTAGATCACTCATGCATTGCTGGCATGAATGTAAAATGCTACAACCATCCTGAAAAGTAGTTGGCAGTTTCTTCTAAGTCAAAACTTAAAATTACTCTATGACCCAGCAATTTCACTCTTGGCATTTATCCTAGAGAAATGAAACTTATGTTTCTATAAAACTGTACATGAATGTTCATATCAGCTTTATTACTAATAACCAAAAACTGAAACAACTCAGGTGTCCTTCAATGGGTGAATAGCTAAACAAACTGAGATATACCCATACCGTGGAATACTACTCAGCATTTAAAAAGAACAAACTATTGATACATAACTATCTTTAGAGCATTATGCTGAGTGAAAAAAGAGTCAATCTCAAAAGGTGGTGTGTTGTATGATTTCATTTATATTATATTTTGAAATGACAATATTTTAGGGGCTGTCAGGAGTGGGGTGGATGAGGGCACAGAGGTTCAAGTGGATGTAGCTATTAGAGAGCAACACTAGGAGCCTTGCGGGGACAGAGTGCTTGATCTTGACTGTGGTGGTGGATGAACCTAGGCAAGTTTAGAACTAAACATAGAACTAAACCACATGCACACACATACATACAAATATGTATAATAAAAAAAGGAAAGGAGAAAGAAGGCAAAAACCAATTTCAACTTGTAGTTTGGAAGTAAAAAAAAGATAATTTTGAAAAATGGAAAAGCAAGTCACATAGACTGAGAAAATATTTGCAAAACACATGTATGATAAGGGACTTGCATATGAAATAAATAAATCTTATTATTGTTTAATAATAGAAGACAGCCAACTCCATTTAAAAGTAGACAGATTATGAACAGAAAATAACACATTGTCAATAAACACATTAAGCAATGTTCAACATCATTATTCAACATGGATATGCAAAATAAAACCACAATGAGGAACCATTACATATTACTTTGTTTTGCATACAGTTGATACTCATTTGGTATTTGGGGAATTAAACTAAAGTGATCCAAGTCCCACTCTTCAAATCCAGTTGAATTCCCTTTTACCTGAAAGTCTGCTGATTTCTTCCTCTACCACTAACCAATCCTCCTTTCCACCAAAGGTATTTCTTACTCCTCTACATTCCAAGATTTTTAACTGTGCTTCACTCATCTGTAATTTAATATATACTACTTATTTGTGATCTATTCACCTATACATATATGGCACATCTCCCCAACTGGATTATACATCCAATATATTCTATGATGCCTTAAAGAGTGAATTCATCTGTTTAATGCTCAAAGTGCAATCTGATTACTCTAAACCAAGGAAACATTTTTTCCATATTTATTCATATTCCATTTACTTCTTTTTTAAAGATGGATTTTATTTTTTAGACATTTGAAGTTTATAGAAAAATTGAGAAGAGTACATGTAGTTTCAGTATACCCTCTCCCATTTCCCGTTATTAACATTGTACATTAGTATGGTATGTTGCTTAGAATTAATCAACCAGTATTGATACATGATTGTAAACTAAAGGCCATAGTTTGTCCAGATTTATTTAATTTTCATTTACTGTCTTTTCAATGTTCAAGGACCTCATCCAAGATACCATATTACATTTATTATGTCTCCTTAGGCTTTTCTCTGCTGTGACAGTTTTTCAGACTTTCTCAAGGAAACATTTTTAGAAATTTTGATCACGCAATAAATTTTCTTTCTTGAGAATCACCCAGAACACAAAGTTTCCTTTTAAGGCTTTTTATGTTTGTTGACTGTATCAAAAGTCTAGTAGAGTAGAAACAGGTAAGAAACTCACAAGGCACATCAGACAGCAGCTTTTCACCCTACAGTCATTCCCTGAACTACTTAAGGGCAAGGAGCCAGTGAATAGAGGCTTATTTCCAGACACGTCCTTTCAGGTCCCTGGCTTAGTCATTCCTCCCACTCTCCACTTCCACACTCGGCACCACATCTGGTGGGACAAGACTCATCACTGCACAAAGGCACCCAGCTAAGGGGTGGGGTGAAATCTGGTCCACACTCTGTTCCCTAAGCTAGGTACCCATGGATTGCCTCTTCCCACATAAACTTCTTTTGTATAATTTGCACAATGGTGCTGTTTGGGTGAGGAGAGGTTGAGGTTGGTTTCCAAGTACAGTTAGTTCTTCCAACCACTTCTTAAACTTGCCAATTCTTCTCCAATGCCCAAGTTAGTATCATTTCACCCCTTACCCCAGACACTGAAATAGCCTTCTAAGTGCCATGCATTCATACAAAATTCTGTAGTATAATATGCATAATCTTTTGCTATCTGGCCTTGGTTTACCCTATTGGCCACATCCCCCTTTGCAGTCCAACATGCAGACAGTGACCTAGCCACATAGGGATATTTGAACAAAACAAGCTCTTCATTGCCTTGAAAATGTGGCAGAAGAAGCTCAAGGGAGATTTGGAGAGGGTGTCAAAGAGACCTATAACCCAGTTCCTAGATAAGACCAAAGAAGCATCAAAACACCAGCATAAAATTGGATGTTGAGGGTGAATAAGCAGATAGGCCAGGAGACAGCTTTACAGGAACAGCAGAAAGTCTGCGAGGTAATGGACATAGGCGAGAGGAAGGCAGGTTGGAAGAAACCCTGTGCTGAGAAACAATAACAGACTCAGCAGTGACCTGTGAAGGCCAGTGCCCACAGAGCACGCAGAAACAAAACCTTCTCAGAACACCGTGTACGGCAGCAGCTTGGGGCACTAGATGCGGACCTCGCCGCGGCTAACCCCAGGGCTCAGATCTAACCAGACCTACGTGGGGGATAGGGACACTAAAGTGGCTGGAATTTAGTTTTCATCAAATGAAATGGAGGTTTGATATCCACATTAATTATGTCATAGAAAAAGTAAAGTTAGAATTTGTGGATGTCTTGGTTTGAAAACTTAACTACTAATCACTACTAAATAATGTCTAGAACTTATTAATGTTCCTGGTATGTAGCAGGTCCGTAATGAATGTTCATTGAAAGAGTGAATTAACTCATATTCATTATTTTAATCCATCTCCAAGTTCTGAAATACTGTTGTCATCCATTTTGTCCAAAACCTTACAGTTACCCACTAGGTGGCATCCTCCATCGGGCATTCTTTGCTTCCTGAGTTGATGCAGGATTTTTCTTTCAAGCGACCCATGGTTTCTTGTTTGCAGCTGGCAGAGGTATTTTCGACTTGTTTCACTGGACTCATTCTTTTTCTTCTTATTGCAAAACTACTAGGGTTTTTCCCCTCTAATATTTGCCAGGCTGCTGAGGAAAAAGACTCTAAAGAAGCCAGCTTGACCAGAGCAGCTACAGTAAACATGTCCATTTCACTTCCTTGAAAACATTCTCCAGGCATAGATTTTGCAGTATTTTTCTCCTTTATGCATATGTTTCTCAGACATGTCTCATTGTTATACTTCCCATTCCCACTTCTCCATCAGAATACTTTATTTTAATGTAAATATATTTTTTGTTTTTTTATTAAGAATTGCCTGAATTTTGAAGAACATTAAAAAAAAGAGCTATGAGAAATTCCATAGCAACCAGAAAAACCTACTTAGATAGACAAGCTTCTTGAAATGTAATTTTTAAAATGTGAATATTATCATCTTTTTACTCTCTGAAAAACAAAACAAAGAAAAATCTCAGTTACTCGAAGGTGCATATGTGAGGTACTACAAAGATTAATGAAAAATCCTCTCAAGAGGAGAGAGAAATAAAAATTTAAATATGCTTAATATCAGGCTTGGATCCTGAGAGAACACACAGATGATGTCACTTAGTCGACGAAGAGCTTTGCAGAGCCTGGTAGTTTCTAGGAATTCTCATTCGCGTCTCCACACTCTGCCGAGGCAGCACCCCAGGCAATTTTGTTCCCCACAGATTCCAGAACCTACAGGCTGTTCCTGGCAGACTCACCAGCCCAGACTTGCTCCCCATATAGAGACACCCTACTGTGCATTTGCACCTGGAGGCTTCCTGAGGGACTAAATTTCAATAGATCCAAAGCTTGACTCTACCACCACCATTGTCCCCTGTAGCTGGACAATGACATCACCATCCACCCAAAACAGAAGACTGAATTTCCCCTCAAATTTTCCATCTCCCTCACCTCCCACCTAATCAAAATCACCCAGTCCTGTAATTTGTTATCTACTACACATCTCCTGTTTCTACCCTGTTCACTCTATTCCTAATATCCTTTCCTTGGTTTAAGCCCTCATCAATCCTCACTAGGACTAAAGCTACAAGCTCTTAAAATATTTCCCTGTCTTTCCACCATCCCACTCTTCATCCCCTGTCCTCAGGATGGTCTTCCCAAAACACAAGTGTGATCATGCAACCAACTCCTCAATTTAAAACTCTGTTCTATCTCTAAAATAAAAGTCCACACCCCGTTATAAGGCCCTAAGTCGGCCCTTAGCTCCTATAATGTCATTTACCACTCCTCCCGACTGAAACCCCACATTCCAGCCTTCCAGATGACTTACATTCACAAAGGGGTCCTTCTTATTCATGTCCCATGCTTTTATTAATGTTAATGTTACATCCTTTCTCTGAAAAGCCTTCTCCCTCTGTCTTCTCCCATGTTCATCTAGAAAACCCCTGACCATTCTTTAAGATCCACATCATCCCCTAAATTGATCACTCCTTCCTCTGTCCTGTCCTGGCATCTTGTATAAAAATCTACTGGAGTATCATCATATTAATACTAAGACTGTGAGTTCCCTGATACAGGGACTGCTCCTTAGTTTTATGTTCTTTAGTGACAAGTACTGTTCCTGAATATACCAAACAATGAATGAAGAAGAGGCAGGATATTAATGATAAAAATGTCCTGACTGCTTAATGAGACAAGTACTGTGCTAAAACTTTATATACAGTATCCCATTTAATTCAGCAGCCCAGTGAGGTAGTTTTGTTGAGCACTCTATTTGCAGATGATAAGTTTCAGGATGTTAAGGAATATATGCAAAATCAATATAGCAAATGAAGGGCTTGGATCTTTGCTTATTTTGCCGGGCCAGAGGCCAATCTCTTAACCTCAAATGTATGTTACTTTCCCAAAGACTGAATATAAGGAAATACTATTTTGAGTTGGAAAAAAATTTTTTTCAAAGGATCATAGATTCTTGATCTCCCCTTCTGGAAGACAGGATTACTGGATGGGAAACCAGGGCACTATAATAGGTGTGTGTGTGCTGTGGGGAGGGATGGGGGGGCTGACCCCCAACATATCCCCCAGCCCTGCCCCATTGTGTGGCAGTCGTGCTATGTTGGGTGCTGACTCCAGCTTTAGGGCTGAGTGCTTTTTGGTCTAAACCAGCTTTTCTCCAAGCACTGGTGTGTGGGACTGCCATCTACAGTGCTTGATAAAAATTAATTTCCCCTTTCCCTGCCCAGAGATTCTGAACAGTCAGTCTAGGTGCTAGGACTCTGCCCCTAGGGAATCTGATACAGGTAGGCCAGAGCTGCAATTCAGAAATACATGTCCACACTAATCCTGAGTTCTCATCCCTTTGCCAGGAGCCTTAAACCAGAAAGGATCAAGCTTATGCTGTTAGCAGTGACTGGTTTAGGGTGTTAGGGTGACCAGCCATTCCTGTTTGCCCAGGACTTTCCTCGCTTTGGCACTGAAAACCCCATGTCCCAAAACATCCCTCACTCCCAAACAAATCAGGATTGTTAGGCACTCTAAAGGTACTCTAGGAGGTTGTCCTGGTTAACCTGAAAGAATAGTCTTCTGTTCACCCTTTCTGCCCTTGTCACCCTCCCTCTGGATACAAATGAAGCATGTTAACCCGCTGCCGATGGCAGCCACCTTACAACCACAAAGGAAGCTGCCCGAGGACAACACAGGTCAGCGGAGAGCAAACTATAGACGGCAGGACAGCATCCCAGCCCTGCTAATAGCGAGCCTGGAGCCCTCCCTACCTCTGTGCACTAATAAATGTCCTTCTTGTTTATTCCAGGTTGATTTAGAGTTCCACCCTTACACGTAAAAACATCCTAACCAATGCAGTTTGGCAAATTAGTATGTTAGGAAGAAATATGACAGTCTTTTTCTGACAAAATGAAGATGTGGAGACTGAGAAACAGGACAGTAGGGTAAATTTGTTACTTTTGAATGTGCATAAGAAATTCCTCTGGGTTCTGTCTTTTAGAAAGTTATGAGAAAAGGTGTGTGAAAACCTGAATCAATACATAAAATATTCTCCGAAAGCTGGCACGATGGCCTAAATCTAACAAGATGAAATTTAATAGTAATAAATGTAAAGCCCTATTTTGAAGCCCAAAAAAGTAATTAATTTCCCAAGTACAAGATGGCAGAAAAATCCCTTAAAAGCAGAACGTGTGAAAGACTGAGGGACTTGGGTTGACTAAGCTCGAAATAAGCCAAGGGGTGTAATGTGCTTGCCAAAAATGCTAATGCGATTGTAGGCTGTCCAGCTAGAAGTGTAACAAAGATTTCCCTCAGGACGCCAGCCCAAACCTTTTACAAAACAGCATTTCTACTTCTACATCCACCTGTTTTCCTGTCCAGCCCACGGGAATTCTGGACACCCTACTTCCACCACCAACTCGTCCTGGGGATCCTTGGACTCTGACTGCGAGCCTGTCCCTCTACTTTCTTCTTTGGAAATGATCTCAGCTGCGGATCAAGCTAGCTATCTGCTTTTTAAATTCTCATTCAAGCTACTGAGCACTGACAAAATCAGAGAAACGATAGCACTACACACCATCACTGTGCCCCAGCTAGATGCTCGCGCGGACCCGCAATCTTGCATTATCCCAGGACGGAGCTCTGTGCTCTTGCTGCCGACTTCCTCCTCCCGCCTAGATGCCAGTTTCCCTCTGTGGACAGCGGCCCGCACTCTGCCTTCGTGGCCTGTGACCTGTGTGGCACAGCCCTTGCCTTCTTCACCCGTTCCCTCCGGTCCTCAGCCCCACGATTTTCTGCACATCTTCACGGAGTACACGCTGCAAACTGGGATAGTCCTGTGGAGGCCAATGAACATTCCCAGCTGGCCATCCTCCGGAGACTTTCATGTTTTTCATGGACCCCTTTAGTTTCAAGGTGCCTGTCACTGCAGCACAAGGAGCCAAAGCCCATTAAGGGTCCTCTGGGTGCCAGCCAGCCGGGGCTGTGTTCCAGCTCACGCTGTTACCTGGTGCCAGGTGGGGCCTCCATCTCTCAAGAAAAACAGAGGGGCTGGAAGGGTTGCCTCTTCTCTTCTCTATCATCCACCTTCACTTCTCTCACCCCACACCCATCCTGGGCAGTCAACACCTTCTTGCTCTGCATCATTTCACCAAATGATAACTGGAAACTGACTCATATAACTGATCCGCTTGACGTGATCTGTTTCTCTAATTTACCCATCATGCCAACTCATGCCTCAGCTTGGCGAGGAACACAACCCAGGAGCCCACCTGGAAAACTGGAGGCCAATGGACAGGAAGTCAAATACCTGACATAGCATGTCGAGCCCTGCCTCCTTGCTCTCCCGAGTCCTCAGAAGGGCTCTCTCCCCAGTCTGCACCCCAGCTGGGTGTCTGCCACCTCTCACCTCTTCAGAGCTCATTTCACTTCAGAATCCTCATCCTCTCTCTTTTTAGGCTTTTTCTTTTTTCACATATATACATATTCTAGCCTTGCCAGCCCCTCTAAGAAATAACAGAACAAGAAATTTTTAAAAAATCTTTTGACTCAGTGGTATAAGCTAATAAAAATGTGTCTGGGAGTAGAATCCAATGTGAATCTGCCTCCATAAATGGGCTTATATCTTTCTCTCTTTTGAGTATTTTAAGTCAAATCAGCTAAGCAACGACAATCATTTATTCATTTATATTTTTGGAGAGGTATGATGTGAGTTGTGCAGTGAAGTGAACAGACATAGGGGCGTGGGCATGTTTCCCCTCTTCTCCCCCACCTTCTACAGTATTGGGGTTGAATTACAAAAGAAGAGAAGGTAGGGTCAGTGTCCTGAGCCCCGTTGCTCTGGGACGGCTGCACGGATGGGCTTAAAGCCACCGGTGGCCGGCCCGCGCCCTCTGTCAGCCCCTGTGGTGGCTCAGTGCCCACACATCTTGGCCCTCCTCAGTTCCAGGCTCGTGGGCTGCCACAGAAGAGAGACCTTCCTCTTCAGCAAGTCCCTGAACCACAGCCTCGCTGCCATCAGCTTAGTTTTGCTGGTGTTGCCACTTGGTAGACCTCACTAGCTTTGGCCATTTCCCAGTGCCCCACCTCTTCTCTCCTCAGCCCACTTCATGTTCCACCTACCTCCCTGGTCTATGGGATCCTCTGTCACTGATGTCCACGTTGACCCTTGTTGACAAAGTCAATTAACATCCTCCAGGCCCTTTATTACTTGAATTCTCTATAATACTTTTTGCTGGCTTTAGTCCTTTTTTCTTGAGAGTTTTCTTCTTTGGTTGCCATAAAATCAATTGCTTTAGTCCCTCTTTTTTACCTCCCAGGCCAGTTAATCTCTGTGCCCTTCGTTGCCATCTCTCATTTCCTTAAGTGTCAGTGTCTCACAAGATCCTGGTCTTTTCCCTCTACTCTTCTCTCTTCGCCCCATCCACATTCCCCTGGTCTCAACCATCACCTAAAGACTGCCAACTTCCAAAACTACATCTTTAATATCAGTCTCTCCTCTGAGTTCTTAACCTGTTTACCTCCCTAGACATATGTTCAATATCCAGTAACAGACTTCAAATTCAACATGTTCAAAATTGAACCCCAAATCATGCTCCCTCCACCCCAGCCTTAGGTCTGTGCCTCCTCCTGTGATCTGTGCCTCTGTTAAAGATACTATGTTCACACACATGGGGGCCATTGGAATTTCTACCTTTCTGCCTTTACCCACAGCTCTTCAGTAGGTTGTGTCTTCTCTAGCGTACTGATTTATTTCAGGCCCTTTTCATCATCTGGATGCTGGCAACTGCCCCCTAAAAGTGTCCTTGCCTCTGATGCCCCACTCTCCCCCATACCTGCCCATTATCCTCCCTGTTACCAAATAACATGCTTTTTCTAGCGATATGATCATCCCAATCCCTTGCTTATCATCCTTTAGTAATTAATGGCTTCTCAGAGACTTCAAGACAAATGCAAATCCCTTATTATGAGTTTTAAGGCATTGTTATCTGCACTTGCTTCCCTTCCTAGCCTCTTTATGCAGACTCTCCAACTCAGTCCTCCTGCTATAGCTACAGGGAGTTACATTTCTCAGCACCATGAGAATATTCTAGTACCATGAAAGAATAAATAAAAATAAAGACCTATACCCTGAAAACTATAAGATACTCATAAGAGAAATTAAAGAGGACACTAGAAATGGAAACCCATTCCATGCTCTTGGCTAGAAAGAATTAATATTGTCAAAATGGCCATCCTGCCTAAAGCAATCTACAGATTCAATGCAATGGCTATCAAAATACCAACAACATTCTTCAACAAACTGGAACAAATAGTTTTAAAATTTATATGAAACCACAAAAGACCCCAAATAGCCAAAGCAATCCTGAGAAGGAAGAATAAAGCAGGGGGCATCTTGCTTCCCAACTTCAAGCTCTACTACAAAGCCACAGTCATCAAGATAATTTGGTACTGGCACAAGAACAGAGCTACAGACCAGTGGAACAGAATATAGAGTCCAGATATTAACCCAAACATATATGGTCAATTAACATATGATAAAGGAGCCATGGACATACAGTGGGAAATGACAGCCTCTTCAACATCTGGTGTTGGCAAAACTGGACAGCTACATGTAAAAGAATGAAACTGGATAATCATCTAACCCCATACACAAAAATATATTTGAAATGGATCAAAGACCTGAATGAAAGTCATGAAACCTTAAAACTCCTAGAAAAAAACATAGTCAAATCTCTTGGACATAAACATGACTGACTTCTTCATGAACATATCTCCCTGGGCAAGGGAAACAAAAGCAAAAGTGAACAAGTGGCACTATATCAAGCTGAAAAGATTTTGTACAGCAAAGGACACCACCAGTAGAACAAAAAGGCATCCTACAGTATGGGAGAATATATTCATAAATGACAGATCCGATAAAGGGTTGACATCCAAAATATATAAAGAGCTCACATACCTCAACAAACAAAAAGCAAATAATCCAATTAAAAAGTGGGCAGAGGAGCTGAACAGACAGTTCTCCAAAGAAGAAATTCAGATGGCTAACAAACACATGAAAAGATGCTCCCCATTGCTAGTCATTAGAGAAATGCAAATTAAAACCACAATGAGATTCAGTACTTCACACCAGTAAAGATTGCCACCATCCACAAGACAAACAACAACAAATGTTGGTGAGGTTGTGGAGAAAGGGGAACCCTCCTACACTGCTGGTGGGATTGTAAACTAGTTCAACCATTGTGGAAAGCAGTATGGAGGTTCCTTAAAAAGCTCAAAATAGAAATACTATTTGACCCAGGAATTCCACTTTCAGGAATTTACCCTAAGAATGCAGCAGCCCAGTTTGAAAAAAACAGATGCACCCCTATGCTTATCACAGCACTATTTACAATAGCCAAGAAATGGAAGCAACCTAAGTGTCCATCAGTAGATGAATGGATAAAGAAGATGTGGTACATATACACAATGGAATATTATTCAGCCATTAGAAGAAAACAACTCCTACCATTTGCAACAACATGGATGGAGCTAGAAGGTATTATGCTCAGTGAAATAAGCCAGGCAGAGAAAGACAAGTACCAAATGATTTCACTCATATGTGGAGTATAAGAACAAAGAAAAAACTGAAGGAACAAAACAGCAGCAGAATCACAGAACCCAAGAATGGACTAACAATTACCAAAGGGAAAGGGACTCGGGAGTATGGGTGGGAAGGGAGGGATAAAGTGGGGGAAAAAAAGAATAGGGCCATTAATATTAGCATGTATAATGTGGGGGGAGGCACAGAGAGGGCTGTGCAACACAAAGAAGGCAAGTAGTGATTCTACAGCATCTTATTACACTGATGGACAGTGACAATAATGGGGTTTGTGGGGGGAACTTGGTGATGGGGGGAGTCTAGTAAACATAATGTTTCTCGAATAATTGTAGATTAATGGTGCCAAACACACACACACACACTCACGTGTATATATATATGAATAATAAATAGGAGACAAAAGAAGCCTTCCTTCCCTTAAATACATCAGTGTGACCCCAAAGATCATTGTTATTTGGATACTTGTATGTTTCTCCCAGTACCAGATTGTGGGTTCCCAAAACACAGTAGCATATTCTTTTTTCATATTTTTATCTCTAATGCTTAGCAAAGTTCCTGGTCTATTACATTGTTCAATAAATGGATTGAAGGAAAAAAAGGTTGGAGGGAAGAAATGAGAGAAAAAAAAAGGAAAATATGCAAGAGAAAGAAAGAGAAGAGAAAAAGGAGAGGGGAAAAAGAAGGAAAAGGGAGAGGCAGGTAGGTGGGAAGGAAGGAAGGAAGGGAGGGAGGGAGGGAGGGGGGAGAGAGGAAGGGAGGGAGGGAGGGAGGGCAGAGCTGTCCTTAATGGCACCATTTTTCCATCACTTTTAAACCATAAACTTGTCTCCTTCTGTCTTACAAACACATGCAGCCCCTAAAGTTTACCATATAAGTTTTTTTAGCTAAGCAAACTAATAAAACAATTTTTATCTGAGAGACAGAGGGAATTTTTGCTCTAAAGCATCTAAGAATAATGTTGGGGAGCAAGCATCTAAGCATCAGCAGACAGCTGGAGATTTTTTAAAGAACAAGAGAAATGTTAGGAATTGAAAATAATTATTAACTTTGTGTCTCATTAATATTTAACTCTAGGTATATCTTTAGCAAACAGGAGAGAGGCTATTAAAGTCCCCTGTTTTCTAACTGAGTATTCTAAGTGTCCTAGACTTGCAATTTAAACAAAACCAGGAGCCTGGAGTGGTAACTGCTGCAAGATCAAACAGTGTTGGGTTCCTTTCTTGCTGTTTCCTTATGTGATTGCCCTTTCCCTTTGTCTCAGGTGTTTCACCTTTTCCCCAGATTATATGTGGGACCCAGGTATCCTGGCTAATGCCCCCATGAGATCAGGCTGCACATGGGGAATGGATTTCAGTGCAAAGGTGTCCAGGAAAAGCCTCCATAACATGCCACCAGCTCACAGAAAGATCAGAGGGCTTCTCAGGACGTATTCCATGGGCTAAAGTGAAAAGCTTTAGGATCAAGATAATGTGTATTCTGTCTCCCAATAGCAGTCATATGATTTGGGAGCTTATGAGCTGATGTCAGGAGAAAAAATATTTCATTTCTCACCTTTCACAGCCTTGGTCAGAAATGTAAACTTTCAAGAGATTTTATTAGTCACATTGCCTATTTCTGGTCTTATGAGGAAGAAATAGATGAAGTTCATGGATGACTCACTGAACTGCAATCAACGTGTTGGGACGTTGCAAACTGTCCCGCACAATGCATGTTTTGGTGGGTTGTGTTTTGCTGTAATGGCTGCAAAGTGCATGCTAAGAGAGTGAGTGACTGAACTTAAAAAGGAGAAAGGTTGGCAGAAGCCCTGGTGTCTTCGCTGGGTTGGAGAGGATTTTGGACTTGTCTCTGTAGACAATGAGAAACCATTTGTTGAAAGGTTTTAAGCTTACAAGTGAAACAGACCTGGTTTTAGGAAAGGGATTCCAACAGCAGGTACAGGAGAGAGAATGGAGACCAGGAGATCAATTAAGAAATTTGGGTAATAATCCAACGTAGAGTCCAAATTTCGGCAGCAGAAATGAAGAGTAATGGTGAAAAGAACACTGAGAGAAAGGAAAAAAACTAGGTGAGAGAAAGGCGAATGGTAGTGGGAGACCTATTCCCCTAACTCACCTGACTCCAAACAAGTTGTGTGATTTGAATAGCTTCTCCCTAACCTGATGAGCACACGGGGTGGGACATCTTTTATGCTCTTTACAAATCTGAGCATTTAAAGCAGAACCTCTCAGGAGTGTATCCCATTAGCAGCACTTAGGGAGCCTTTTAACATTAATGATTCCTGGGCACTATGCCACACTCTCTCCTTGTTCCCAGTTCCATGGGGTACACTTTCTTGGTCAACAAAATCATTGCTTTAAAATGAAATAACATCAATAAATACACAATCCAGACATTAAAATGATGAGCATTCCTTAACTCTTCAGAGGCCTTACTATACCACACATTTTTAAATTGTCCCAAACAGAAATAAGCAATATGTTTTTTGCCTGTTCAAATATTTGAAATATACTTCTTGTTTTATGATTATTTATAGTGGTCCATTGACTGCTTATCACACATTTTCTTTTGGATATAATTGAAAAAAAGAGTCAGTGAAGAATAATTAAAAACATATACTTGCCAGATTAATAAATGATATAAGATAAAATAACATACTTGTCCAGTTATTCTCCCACCTGATGTTCATGAGAATTATGTCTGGTGAGTGCTTAACATTCACCTTCTGACATCTGTCTTTAGAAATTCATATTCAATAGGAATATAGAAGCCAGAAACTGAATTGTGTTCAGCGGAATTGTATTTCCCAGGTAATTCTGATATGGGTGGCCCATGGGCCATGCTTTAGGAAACATGCCATCTCTCTTTTGCACTTGGCTCAGAGTGTAAAATGTGTCTGACTTTTGCCTCATCTACAAAGACTTTTTTATTCCTCCTTCACTGAATTCAGGTGTCATCACTAGTTTCATCATGGAAATAAGGCACATCAAAGCTATAAGGGAAAATCTTTTGACGTTTTATACTGTGGGTAGAGCTGCAGACCAGGGAGGACTCAGGAGGGCCTGCTTTCAGAATGTTCTAATGCTAGCTTCCCTGACTGTGGGCTGCCTCTGGCCCCAGGAGGTGGGTATTTGCAGGAAGTGTACTTCACGCTCATAGGGGTTACAAGACTATGGCATTTACTGTCAGACTCAGTCCAAGATCCAAGAGGGTAATAAGTTGTGATTCATGACAAGAGTAGCTCCAAAGTCTGGGGCAGAAAGTTGAGTCAGGATCCTGGTGAAATGGTCAGGAGGAACACTTAAGAGGCAAACCAGTCCCAAGACTGCTCAGACAGCCTGGAGTGGACACGAGGAGGGCCTGCAGTTTGCAAACAAAATAAATACTAATGTTCAGGTCTCCTCCCAGATGAACTAAAGCAGTAGCTCTAGAGGAAGATCCAAGAATAGGTATCCTGAAAGTCCTCCAGGTGAGTTATGTGAAGCCAAGGTCTCCTCCTCTAAATACCTCCTTTCTCTAATAGTTGCCCTGACTGATGTTCATTGGCGCCGTCGCAGTACCTTTGTTAAATACCTACTGATCTTTCAAGACTTAGCTCAGACTCTGTAATGATGTCTCTGTTTATCCCTATCTTAACATCTTTCTTCCTGTGTGCTTTATTACACACACACACACACACACACACACACACACACACACACACACAGAGTTTTATCACAGAACTTGTAAATTTCATACATTTATTTATCTCCTCCATTTGGCTCCTGCAGGGCATGACTTATATGTCTTCATATCCCCATCCCCCACTTGGCACATAGTCTGGCAGATGACACATTAATAAATGCTTACTGAATTCTTCAGAATTCAATAAATATTTATTTAATACATATTCAACCACTATGTAACTCATTTTCAACTCTGCAAAAGGAAAAGACTGAACTATTTTGTCTCTAACTCTTAATCCCTTTGAGTTCTAAAATTCTGTAATTTTTTTTCTCGCTGTATCACACACAAAATATGTGTATGATCCCAGAAGTAAGGCTTGAGGCCTACGCTTCCCAAACTTTAATATGCATGCTACTTGCCTGGGGATCTTGTTATAACACAAATTATAATTTGGTAGATCTGGGATGAGACCTGAGATTCTATATTTTTAGTAAGCTCTCTGATCATGTTGGTGCATCTGGTCAAGGATGACACTTACAGTAGCACAATTTTAGGAGATAGAGACTGATTCCAGTCATCACTGCATTCACCTCATACAGTACAAGGCAGATGAGGCACTTCTAGCACCAGACAGCCTGGTTTCAGGTCCTGGCCCGGACACTCCTGGTAGACAAGGAGTCATCATAACTTATTTGTGCCTCTACATCCCTCATCTGTAGCAGAGGAAATAACGCAGGGTTTCTGTGATATTAATGACTTAATTGACATGCAATCCTTATAGTAATACTTCACACGGCAGGTACAGGACACATAACTACAGTTTCCCTCTTTTTCAGTCTGCTTTTCAGTGGTGATCAGTTCTATATCTTCAGGAACCTTGATTTTTTTTTAATCCTGAAAACAGGAGAAAGAAGGTATTTTTCCTTCCCCAAATTCAGGAAGCAAATAATGGATCCATAGACGAAGAAAGGATTAGAAGAGAGAAAGAAACTCAACTTCATCCACCAGTAACATCATTCGCTGCCATTTCATCCCACCACTGCCCCACTGCAACATTGAAAAGATGTAATACTGCTATTTTAGAAAAAGTAAAACACAGGGATAAAATCCATAATAAAAAGAAACTCTGGCCAGATTATACAAATTGACATTTAGTACAGCATAAATATCAGCATAAAAAACCACTTTTCTTTTAATAACAAGATGCAAAGCTCATTTCCTGACACAAAGGTATCAGTACTTCAGTAGGCCCATTGTTTTTTAATAAGAGGCATCAAACTCTTCGGGAATTGTCTGAATGCCAGAAGGTTCACCTCAACCTAAAATAATTTAATGGCAACCATCAGGCTGCTTCAAAGGACAGAAAGAAAGATCAGGAAGCGAAAACAACAAAAACAAACAGAAACAATCTGACATTATTAGGTATCTTGTGTTACCTCAAGGAGAAAGAGAAAAAGGAACAAAGTTCCAGAACAATCATTATAGAGTCTTTTTATGTGTCAAGTGCTTTATACATCTGAGTTTTAAGCATCCAATAACACTGTCTGTGGAAGGGATCCTGAACCTCATTTTACACAGTAGGAACCTGAGAGTAAAAGAGGGTATACTTGCCAGACCTAGATTTGGCCGAGTGGGACTTGAATCTCCCACTAGTGAACCCTCCATGGTACCGGCTAGCCCCATCTCCTGAAACAAACTTGAGAGAACCTCCAGATCTGAGCCTTCTCAAGTTTAAATCCCAGTTAGGGTCATATAATAAATAACAAGCCAGGACAAAAATCAAGTAGAAATGGATTCCTTAATACAGCTGAAATTGTGCCAAAGACAAATTCCACCTTTTCACAGTTTTCACTGAAAGAGTAAATCCTAGGACCAGAGCAAGTTAGTCAGGCTTGTTTTCCATCCTGTTGGTTTGGTTTACATTTCCCCTGGATTCCAGCCAGGTGCTATGTGGTATGTGCCATCCCTGCTTTTGCTTTAAGGTACATTTAGTGAAGAATGTCTGCCTTGCTGGGTGGTGCAAAGTGCACAACTCACCAGTAGCTTGAGTTCTGCCCCTGGCTGCTGCTTGCGTTATAACAGACAGTGCTTCAGTTGCCAGTTGCTTTGATTACTATCCATTCTATCGGGCCTCTGAGCCCTTGTTAAGTGAAGAAGGTTAACCCAGTGGGGAACAAATGCAGGGCTTTGAAAGACGGTTGGGTTAACACTCAGAGTTTAGTTGACCGACAGTTCCAGCTGTTACTTACTCATTTCTAAGCAAAACAGAATAGAACACTTGAGCTATTTGTTTAATCTTTATCTCATTACGGCACAAGGTCCTTTTAATACTCCAGTTTATATACATTCAGAGATTACATTACTTACTTTTAACACTGAACCTAACATGTTCCTCTTGGTTTGGCCACAGTGAGGAAAACCTTACTCCGAGTTAAAATTTTCAGAGTCTGTATTTCACACTTAGTGAAGTCCAGTGATTTCTTCTTCAGTTATAAGCTCCTGTGTTAGAAAAAAGAAAATCACTAATAATGATGCTTTAAGAGGATCAACTTGACAATGTTTCATCATTTTGGCTTTTCCTAAATGAAACTATCCAAATATTTGTATTGTAACTTTGTTTTTCATAGAATACATGTATCGAGGGAGAATAAAAGTCATATTTTATAATAATTAGCATGTCAATAATTTTCAAAATGCTGTAAAGAAGTACTAGAAATGGGAAGTCACCACAAATTACAGCTTTATTTCTAAAACAAAACCTAGGGATAAGGTATTCTAATAAATAAAGTATTACTATCTATATTGGATATAAATTAAATATTTTCAAAGAATTAGAATTTTCTAAACAGTGAAGTGACTTGAAAAACATATTTTAATCTTTCTATAACAAATCAGAAGATATTTAATACTCTGACACATTTTCAGGATCATCATAATAAACACTCCTTAACATAATTTAACTTGGTACTGCCAACACACAGATGTCATTTTAAGAGAAATACCATGTTAATAGAGTGGCCAGTAAACCATATTTCACTGCACACATAATATATTGCAAGATATGTCTTTGTGTTTTCATTTGAAATGTGTTATTGAGAAATAACTATTTTAGTGCTATGGTTAATAAAAATGCAGAAGTATATGATTTCATGCTGTCATTTCAAAAGTGGGATTTGTCATGAAAAGAATATTCCTTACTGAAATCCTATGTGACAATAAGAGCCAAACAAGAGCCACAGCTGACATATATGAAAGCAAATCTAAGAGGTTTAATGTTTTCTTATAAACTGATTCTCAGTCTAAGTAAACTTCCCATTCAACTTAAAATTTGTAAGGAATTAACCAATTTTTCTATATAAATTGGTAACAAAAAAACAGATATGCTTATAAAACTATGTGAAGTTATTATGAGTCTTGAGAGAAATGTGTGTTTGCAATTTTACAAAATAATCTCTTTGGGAGGATTTATCTGGTAACGAATATTGATAGATTGATACAAGTGCAGCTATTTTTTAAATGACTGCATGAAGGCAATCAATTGCATTTACTGAATGCATTAAACTTCCACCAAACTTTAAAACAGAAATATTGACTGGAACATGTACATCCATTATTTCATAATAAAAGCAGACATATTCTTAACATTTCAGTCATACAGAGATTTGTAAAATGTTAAATTCCTTTATAATAAAAAGATAATTGCTGGGAAGCTGACTCAAGGGTGGAGAATAAGGCCATTCTTCTCATCAAATGGCTCAAAAGGAAAAACTCTTGAAAAAACACAGCTTCCAATTAAGAACCATCGAACAATGAGGACAAAAATCAGACTTGCCCCATAATCATGGAAGAACTTCATGAAGCCAGTTTATCTGGGAAGTAGTTCTATAACTTTGTTCTCAGCAAGGTCTTTATAATTTGTATTTATAGAGAACTAGTTACGATTCTATAATCCCAATTGTCATATTAGCTACATATTTCAATCCTGCTTTCCTGAACTCCACCTTCAAAACATATTTTTATTAAAATGGGTTTATAATTTCAAAACTCATCTTCTAATAGTGTACTAATGATTATGTAATCAACTTGAAGAGATATATATAGTTAATCAAAAGTTAAAAATAAAACATGTTGAGGGCAGGTCAAGATGGCAGTGTGAGTAGAGCAGCAGAAATCTCCTCCCAAAACCACATTTATCTATGAAAATACAACAAAGAAAACTCTTCCTAAAATAGAGACCAGAGGACACAGGACAACATCCAGACCACATCCACACCTGCGAGAACCCAGCACCTCCAGAAGGGGGTAAGATACAAGCTCCAGCCCGGTGAGACCTGAGCACCCCTCCCCCCAGCTCCTGGCGGGTGGAGAGGAGTCAGCACGGAGGGAGAGGGAGCCCAGGACTGCTGAACACCCAGCCCCAGCCATCCAGACCAGAGTGCAGACTCAGTGCATGTGTGGGGTCCTGGATACTAGGGAAACAGGGCGGCAGGACCGGTGAGCGGATGCCTGAGGCTGACACTTTTTTTTTTTTTTTTTTTTTGCGAGTGCTTTTTGGGAGCCTTAAAGGGACAGGGACCCTAATACTAGGGAAACAGGGAAGCAAGATCGGTGAGCGGGTGCCTGAGACCGGCACCTGAAGATAAAGAAAATCGTGAGTTTTTCTTTTTCTTTTTTTTAATTACTTATTTAATTTTTCTTTTCTTTTGTTGTTGCTGTTGTTGTTTTGGTTTGGAGAGTGCTTTTTGGAAGTCTTAAAGGGGCAGGGCAGGACACTTAGTCCAGAGGCAGGGAATCTGGGGATCTCTGGGCACTCTAACACCCTGGGCAGCAGGGAGCACGGAGGCCCCTTATGGAGATAAATAGCCTCCTGGCCGCTCCCCCTCCAAAGGGGCTCCACCATTTTGGAGCAGCAGCCCAAACCAGGCCATGCCCACAGCAACAGCGGAGATAAACTCCAAACCAACCGGGCAGGTAGCTGAAGCCCTGTCTGTGCACAGCTGCCAAGCATAAGCCACTAGAGGTTGCTATTCTCCCAGGAGAGGAAGGCCACAAACCAACAAGAATGAAAGCTTTTCCAGCTGTCACTCGTACCAGCTCTGCAAACTATCTCTATCACCATGAAAAGGCAAAACTAAAGGCAGACAAAGATCACAGAGACAACACCTGAGAAGGAGACAGACCTAACCAGTCTTCCTGAAAAAGAATTCAAAATAAAAATCATTAACATGCTGACGGAGATGCAGAGAAAAATGCAAGAGCAATGGGATGAAGTCCGGAGGGAGATCACAGATGTCAGGAAGGAGATCACAGAAGTGAAAAAACCCTGGAAGGATTTATAAGTAGAATGGATAAGATGCAAGAGGTCATTGAAGGAATAGAATCCAGAGAACAGGAACGTATAGAAGCTGACATAGAGAGAGATAAAAGGATCTCCAGGAACGAAACAATACTAAGAGAACTATGTGACCAATCCAAAAGGAACAATATCCATATTATAGGGATACCAGAAGAAGAAGAGAGAGGAAAAGGGATAGAAAGTCTCTGAAGAAATAATTGCTGAAAACTTCCCCAAACTGGGGGAGGAAATAACTGAACAGACCACGGAAATACACAGAACCCCCAACAGAAAGGATCTAAGGAGGACAACACCAAGACACATAATAATTAAAATGACAAGGATCAAGGACAAGGAAAGAGTTTTAAAGGCAGCTAGAAAGAAAAAGGTCACCTATAAAGGAAAACCCATCAGGCTAACATTAGAATTCTCGACAGAAACCATACAGGCCAGAAGAGAATGCCATGATATATTTAATGCAATGAAACAGAAGGGCCTTGAACCAAGGATACTGTGTCCAGCACGACTATCATTTAAATATGATGGCGGGATTAAACAATTCCTAGACAAGCAAAAGCTGAGGGAATTTGCTTCCCACAAACCACCTCTACAGGGCATCTTACAGGGACTGCTCTATATGGGAACACTCCTAAAAAGAGCACAGAACAAAACACTCAACATATGAAGAATGGAGGAGGAGGAATAAGAAGGGAGAGAAGAAAAGAATCTCCAGACAGTGTATATAACAGCTCAATAAGCAAGCTAAGTTAGGCAGTAAGATACTAAAGAGGCTAACTAACCTTGAACCTTTGGTAACCACGAATATAAAGCCTGCAATTGCAATAAGTACATATCTCTCAATAGTCACCCTAAATGTAAATGGACTTAATGCACCAATCAAAAGACACAGAGTAATAGAATGGATAAAAAAGCAAGACCCATCTATAGGCTGCATACAAGAAACTCACCTCAAACCCAAAGACATGCACAGACTAAAAGTCAAGGAATGGAAAAACATATTTCAGGCAAACAACAGTGAGAAGAAAGCAGGGGTTGCAGCACTAATATCAGACAAAATAGACTTCGAAACAAAGAAAGTAACAAGAGCTAAAGAAGGACACTACATAATGATAAAGGGCCTCAGTCCAACAAGAGGATATAACCATTCTAAATATATATGCACCCAACACAGGAGCACCAGCATATGTGAAACAAATACTAACAGAACTAAATAGGGAAATAGACTGCAATGCATTCATTTTAGGAGACTTCAACATACCACTCACCCCAAAGGATAGATCCACCGGGCAGAAAATAAGTAAGGACACACAGGCACTGAACAACACACTAGAACAGATGGACCTAATAGACATCTATAGAACTCTACATCCAAAAGCAACAGGATATATATTCTTCTCAAGTGCACATGGAACATTCTCCAGAATAGACCACATACTAGCTCACAAAAAGAGCTTCAGTAAATTCCAAAATATTGAAATTCTACCAACCAATTTTTCAGACCACAAAGGTATAAAACTAGAAATAAATTCTACAAAGAAAACAAAAAGGCTCACAAACACATGGAGGCTTAACAACATGCTTCTACATAATCAATGGATCAATAAACAAATCAAAATAGAGATCAAGGAACATACAAAAACAAATGACAACAACAACACAAAGCCCCAACTTCTGTGGGATGCAGCGAAAGCAGTCTTAAGAGGAAAGTATATAGCGATCCAGGCACACTTGAAGAAGGAAGAACAATCCCAAATGAATAGTCTAACATCACAATTATTGAGACTGGAAAAAGGAGAACAAATGAGGCCTAAAGTCAGCAGAAGGAGGGACATAATAAAGATTAGAGAAGAAATAAACAAAATTGAGAAGAATAAAACAATAGCAAAAATCAATGAAACCAAGAGCTTGTTCTTTGAGAAAATAAACAAAATAGATAAGCCTCTAGCCAAACTTATTAAGAGAAAAAGAGAATCAACACAAATCAACAGAATCAGAAATGAGAATGGAAAAATCATGACAGACTCCACAGAAATACAAAGAATTATTAAAGACTACTATGAAAACATATATGCCAACAAGCTGGAAAACCTAGAAGAAATGGATAACTTCCTAGAAAAATAGAACCTCCCAAGACTGACCAAGGAAGAAACACAAAAGTTAAACAAACCAATTATGAGCAAAGAAATTGAAACGGTAATCAAAAAACTACCCAAGATCAAAACCCCGGGACTGGATGGATTTACCTCGGAATTTTATCAGACACACAGAGAAGACATAATACCCATTCTCCTTAAAGTGTTCCAAAAAATAGAAGAAGAGGGAATACTCCCAAACTCATTCTATGAAGCCAACATCACCCTAATAGCAAAACCAGGCAAAGACACCACCAAAAAAGAAAATTACAGACCAATATCCCTGATGAATGTAGATGCAAAAATACTCAATAAAATATTAGCAAACAGAATTCAACAGTATATCAAAAGGATCATACACCATGACCAAGTAGGATTCATCCCAGGGATGCAAGGATGGTACAATATTTGAAAATCCATCAACATCATCCACCACATTAACAAAAAGAAAGACAAAAACCACATGATCATCTCCATATATGCTGAAAAAGCATTTGACGAAATTCAACATCCATTCATGATAAAAACTCTCAGCAAAATGGAAATAGAGGACAAGTACCTCAACATAATAAAGGCCATATATGATAAACCCACAGCCAACATTATACTGAACAGTGAGAAGCTGAAAGCATTTCTTCTGAGATCAGGAACCAGACAGGGATGCCCACTCTCCAACTGTTATTTAACATAGTACTAGAGGTCCTAGCCATGGCAATCAGACAAAACAAAGAAATACAAGGAATCCATACTGGTAAAGAAGAAGTTAAACTGTCACTATTTGCAGATGATATGATATTGTACATAAAAAACCCTAAAGACTCCAGTCCAAAACTACTATAACTGATATCAGAATACAGCAAAGTTGCAGGATACAAAATTAACACACAGAAATCTGTAGCTTTCCTATATAGTAACAATGAACCTATAGAAAGAGAAATCAGGAAAACAATTCCATTCACAATTGCATCAAAAAGAATAAAATACCTAGGAATAAACCTAACCAAAGAAGTGAAAGACCTATACCCTGAAAACTACAAGTCACTCTTAAGAGAAATCAAAGGGGATACTAACAAATGGAAACTCATCCCATGCTCATGGCTAGGAAGAATCAATATCGTCAAAATGGCCATCCTGCCCAAAGCAATATACAGATTTGATGCAATCCCTCTCAAATTACCAGCAACATTCTTCAATGAACTGGAGCAAATAATTCAATAATTCATATGGAAACACCAAAGACCCCAAATAGCCACAGCAATCCTGAAAAAGAAGGATAAAGTAGGGGTATCTTACTCCACAACTTCAAGCTCTACTACAAAGCCATAGTAATCAAGACAATTTGGTACTGGCACAAGAACAGAGCCACAGACCAGTGGAACAGATTAGAGACTCCAGAAATTAACCCAAACATATATGGTCAATTAAAATTTGATAAAGGAGCCATGGACATGCAATGGCAAAATGAAGGTCTCTTCAACAGATGGTGCTGGCAAAACTGAACAGCTACATGTAAGAGAATGAAACTGGACCATTGTCTAACCCCATACACAAAAGTAAATTCAAAATGGATCAGAGACCTGAATCTAAGTCATGAAACCATTAAACTCGTGGAAAAAAACACACAAAAATCTCATGGACATAAACATGAGTGACCTCTTCTTGAACATATCTCCCTGGGCAAGGAAAACAACAGCAAAAATGAACAAGTGGGACTATTTTAACCTGAAAAGCTTCTGTACAGAAAAAGAAACCATCAATAGAACAAAAAGGAACCCTACCGTATGGGAAAATATATTTGTAAATAACAGATCCGATAAAGGCTTGACGTCCAAAATATATAAAGAGCTCACACACCTCAACAAACAAAAAACAAATAACCCAATTAAAAAATGGGCAGAGGAACTGAACAGACAGTTCTCCAAAAAAGAAATACAGATGGCCAACAGACACATGAAAAGATGCTCCACATCACTAATTATCAGAAAACTGCAAATTAAAACTACAATGAGATATCACCTCACACCACTAAGGATGGCTGCCATCCAAAAGACAAACAACAACAAATGTTGGCGAGGCTGTGGAGAAAGGGGAATCCTCCTACACTGCTGGTGGGAATGTAAATTAGTTCAACCATTGTGGAAAGCAGTATGGAGGTTCATCAAAATGCTCAAACAGACCTACCATTTGTCCCAGGAATTCCACTCCTAGGAATTTACCCTAAGAACACAGCAATCAAGTTTGAGAAAGACAGATGCACCCCTATGTTTATTGCAGCACTATTTATAATAGCCAAGTATTGGAAGCAACCCAAATGTCCATCAGTAGATGAATGGATAAAGAAGATGTGGTACATATACACAATGGAATACTACTCAGCCATAATAAGAGGAAAAATCCTACCATTTGCAGCAACATGGATGGAGCTGGAGGGTATTACGCTCAGTGAAATAAGCCAAGCGGAGAAAGAGAAATACCAAATGATTTCACTCATCTGTGGAGTATAAGAACAAAGGAAAAACTGAAGGAACAAAACAGCAGCGGAATTACAGAACCCAAAAATGGACTAACGGGTACCAAAGGGAAAGGGACTGGGGAGGATGAGTGGGTAGGGAGGGATAAGGGGGGGGGGAAGAAGAAAGGGGGTATTATGATTAGCATGCATTGGGGGGGTAGTGAGAAAGGGGAGGGCTGTACAACACAGAGAAGACAAGCAGTGATTCTACAACATTTTGCTATGCTGATGGACAGTGACTGTAAAGTGGTTTATGGGGGGGACCTGGTATAGGGGATAGCCTAGTAAACTTAATATTCTTCATGTAAGTGTAGATTAAAGATTAACAAAAAAAAAGAAAGAAAGAAAGAAAAGGGGGATTACTCCTTGATAGGATAAAACTAATGGTAAATCAACGATTAATGCATGCTTTAAATATCCTTAATGTTGATCACTTAAAGGGTGTCAGATGATCGGCTATGGAGATACACTTTTTTGTTAATATTCCTTTCTCTTAAAAAAAAAAAAAAAGCAGTTCCTGTGTGGTGACCTCCAATGAGTTCTACACAATGGCATAAAGGGCATATCAAAGTGTGGGCAAAGGGTCTGTTTGTGTTTATACAGAAGATCAAAGCCTAATTTGGCTACCCAGAAAATGAACTAAGATATGATATGAAGAAGAACTTCCAACATCAGCAGTCTCTGGAAGACTCATACCAGAAGATGATCATCAAAAAACCTCCACAAAGATCCAAGCGATGCTGCAGTTGTAGCTGCATCCATCCCACCGTTTCCTGGACTTGCCATTGAAATGAAGAAGGAGATATCTAAGCTGGCCTGTGCATACAGGAAAACAACAAATTTGACTAGATCTATGCTGTTGGAACTCAACCAAGAATTAGGAGAAGTGCAAGTTGTAGTACTCCAAAATCTTATGACTACAGACTATCTACGGTTAAAAGAACATATGGGATGTGAACAGTTCCCAGGAATGGGTTGTTTTAATTTCTCTGATTTCTCTCAGACTGTTCAAGTACAGTTGGAGAATATCCATCATATCATAGACAAATTTTCACAAATGCCTAGGGCGCCTAACTGGTTTTCTTGGCTTCACTGGAGATGGCTGGTAATTATAGATCTGCTTTGGTTATATAACTGTATTCCTATTACGTTAATGTGTGTGTGCAATTTAGTTAGTAGTTTAAAACCTATACATGCTTAAGTTACTCTACAAGAAGATATGTCAAAGAAATAATCAATCCTCCCATGTTTTCCTCCATCTGCTACCTCTATAGCTTTTCGTCTTCCTTCCTAATTACAACCCTTAAATAGAATTCGTGCCTCATATCGAATTTACTGGGTATCATAATTCCTCCAAGTGGTAAAGATACCTCAAGACAAATGCTGGACATAGAAGCTACAGGGTATAAATCTGCAAAGAAGTAAAAAGCTAACCTTTTCAAACAATATGGCTTCTCTCTCACTTACTGACTTTACATCTCCCTGTATGTCCCGGAAGATGACTGGTTAGCCAGAGACGGGTAAGATTCCTCAAGGGAGGAACAACCTAAGACAGGCACAGTTGCAGGGGGGCCATCAGGTGAGAAATTGGGGATCAACAGTGGTGAAGCTTAGAACCTCACCCCCCCTGTTTTGAGAGAAATCTTCTGCATCCATGGATGTTTTAATGCCCTTGTCTAGCTCGGATTAACACATAGCCTACAGGCACACACCTGATCATCTACAATTGCTCTCTTACAACACTAAACTATGTTTTCGACCTTTATCTTGCGTCTACCTACCACTTCAGCATTTTATTAAAAATAAAAATAATAATAATAATAAAGGGAGAAATGTGGGATCCACATATAAATCAAGTATAAAAATCAAACAAATATTCATATTTGACCTGATTGTTTATAGTTCATAATGCCTGATCAAAACCGAAAGTTTCTGTGATGACTGCCCTTGTACTGTTCACCATCTAAGAACTTATTCACTATGTAAGAATTTGTTCACCATGTAAGAACTTGTTCATTATGCTTCAGAAGATTGGAGACTGATGAGAATTAGGCTTGAGATGGATTAATGATTGTGCATTGAGCGTTGACTCCCCTCTACAGAATTTTATTGTTGTTAACAACCATTTGATCAATAAATGAGAGATGCCCTCTCAAAAAAAAAAAAAAAGTAAGTTCCTTAACATACTCTTTAACAAACAGACAATAATTCAGTCTACTTTGGAAGCAAAACAGGCAGTCTTGAGTGAAATGCTCCCAGACTAGGAAGCTGCTATCCTGGGAGGAAATCAGAGCAGTAAATATCTTGTAAATAACCAGGAAGATTAATAAGAAACTTAATGTCTCTTCAAAGATAAACATTTTGGGACCACTTAGTAGGTGTACATCCCTAGCCCTTTGTTTCTCAAATGCCTATAAAACCGCTAGACAAGCACCACACCAGGACTCTCTTGTCCCTTCCTGGCACGAGCCAGGAGCTCTGTCCTTTCTCTTTATCTCTAAATAAAAGCTTCTCACTTGCTCTCCTAAAAAAAATAATAATAATAATAAAAAAATAAAACATGTTAACGTTATCATTTTTCTTTTTCTCCTTTTAGTTTTATGTTTGAATAGGTAATTCATTCACACAGTATGAAATTCAGAAGCTAATAATATTTTACAAACTTCCTTAAATTGAGAGACATGACTATGCCTCAAGCAAGCCCTAAAAATAGTAAACATCCATTAATATCATGTCTTGCTCCTCCTCCACATCCTGTTATAATATTTCAGCCCTCTAGTTTTAACTCTGTGTATGTATCTTCAATATTGTGATGCATTGCTTTAACCAGTATGCAGAATTTCATTATGACATGTTTCAAAAACTATGTAGCATTTAAATTTATATTTATGGACTTATACCATCTCTTTATTCTAATGTGTTACCTTTTCTAGATACCAAAATGACTATTGAAATAAGGTGTTTCTCCATCTCATTTGGAGAATATGGATAAGGAATGTAATCTAAAGAGGTAGGTTGCAGTTTATTGAGAAGTTGTGCTAATAGTGAGAAACATACCCGGTTTTTAAATTCTTATAACAAAAAATGCTTGACTATAAAATTTTACAACGGAAAACCATACCATGAAAAAACAAACCACCACAAATTTAGAAAGCACTAAATCTAGTATACAGTCCAAACCTACTCTGTTGTAGATGAGGAGAGTTAGGCCCAGAGAAATTAAGCAGCTTGCTCAAGATCACAAAGCCAATTAATAACAGATCTGGGGCTAAAACCTCGTCTTGGACTCCCAACCCTGATCTCATGTGGCTCTCAAAATTATTTCCTTTAGTGCACAATGCCTTTAAATGTCCTGCAAAGAGGATATATATTCAAATGATTTCTTCCTCAAATCTTTGCCAGAAGAAATAAATAGGTTTAAGAGAGAATTAGATAAATTTATGGATGATAGATTTACAATAATTTAAGAAAGAAAATTAGAGATGTTTGCAGGCTATCATTGAAATTTTCCCTCGGTTATGCCCTTTCCATTGAAACAGAGCTCTCTAGATTGTTGGCCACACTTTAGTGTCTCCTCAGGGTTGACGGTCCTTCAAGGCTGACTAGCTCCACCTCTTGCCCTCTGTGGCACTGCCTTGTCTAGGCCATCATTTTTATTTCCTTCTTGGCCTCATTCTCTCTCTGCTTCCATAATTACAGCCATTTCTTAAGTCCCTCTGCTACTCACTTGCACTTTTCTTGCATTGTGATCCATCCGTATATACTGTATTTTTCTCCATAGATGCTTCCCAAATTTTCATCTCCAGCTCTTTCCTTGACCTTCACCCTAGGTTATATTTGCAGCTGCCCACAGGGAATTTCCATTTGAATATCCAGCAAGTACCTCAAATTCAATTTGTTTAATAATGATTTTTTTCCCCTTAAAAATGATCTGACCTCCATGTATCTGTTATCCTTCCAATAAATCAGGTTCAAAATCCTAGTCTTCTTTGATTCGTTATCTCTGTGTCCAACACATATCCCATCCCTAAACTTTGTAAACCTTTTCTGTAATTTATCTCGAGTCCTTAACCCTGTTGCCTCTATATCATCTATATTGCCTGATGCTTTGACTATCACATAAAACCTGGGAGTCTTTGTTTTGTCTTCTATCCTCCCCCTTCTCCCCTCAGCCTTGGTTAATAGACCCATTCACATTACCTCCAGATGAATCTTGGTAAAGGGCCCTTTACACTGCTTAACATTCTCATACACAAACCCTTCGAATTCCCTCATTCCATAGCCAAGGTATTTAGTCCAGGATTAAAGGCTATACACAGCCTACAAGTGTCTCATCTTCCATGCACACTTTGAGCTTTAAGGCCTGCTTCTATTACATACTTACTACCAAACAGAAGTGAACCTATAAGACATTTAGTCTTGACCCACTTTCTCTGACCCATCTCAGTTGGTGCACTCTGGCCTGTCTGTGGTTCTTCCAGCATTTTCTCTTGAAAGTAAAAGTCCCTAAACCTGACACCCTTTGCCATTCCTCTGTCTTTCAACTCTTCTACCACTTCTCCTTCTCTTCAAGCCTCCCATCTTGACTGTTGCCTTAAGCTACAGAGATAAACATTATTCTTTATTCTGGAACATTAAGCTTTGCCAAGGCATTTTAACATTCTCTCCCACCTGCTCTAGGGATTGCTTTGTCTACTCAAACACTTTACAGACAACTGCATCTGGCCATGACCTCTCACTCCTGGACATGCAGACAACGTAATATCCCCTATGTAGGCTCAAACATCTCTATCTCTGGTTAACACAGGCCTGAATGTCTTCCCCAACTCTCTTCATTGGTTGCATTTTACCTCACATCAGTGCCCATTAAAATTACCTGAGCATTATCCAGAAAGAGCACTCCCTCTGAAATTCTACAGCAATTGTCAGACAGAAATAGAATGTGTGCCACAAATATAAGCTACATATCTAACATAAAACTTTGAGTAGTCATATTATAAAAGTAAAAAAATAGAGGAAATTAATTCTATATTTTACTTTAGCCAACATATCCAAAATATCACCATTTAAATATGAAATTGATATTAAAATTATTAAATTTTTTTACAATTCCTTTTTTTAAATTCTAAGTCCTTAAAATCTAGTGTTTTATAATTTTATAGTTATAGAACATCTCAATTCAGACTGGCCACATTTCAAATGCTCAAAAGCAACATATGGCTAGAGGCCACCATAATGGACAGTACAGGTGTATGAACTTTGTTGATTTGTTTGGCATTAGACATATGCTGGTTTGAAAAATTAATTGCTTTTCATGAATAGATGACTAGACCCTGGATTGTCAGCTCCTAGATATGGGAATAGGCCATGCCAAAAGGTCTTGAATAGGAGAATAATACTCAGTTGCTGAGGCACAAATAATCTCTTATAAAACAAATATCATACCCACCAATGTTAACTGAGAATTTATTGTCTTTGCAATGGCATTTAGATATCACATGAACCTTTAGAGCAGTACAATTATCATCTCCTTTATGTGGATGAAGAAATTAGGCTGAGAGAGGCAAGCAATTTGCCTTAAGTTATACAGCTATGAAATGGTAGGGACTTGATTTGAACTTCAAGTTTGTCTGCCACCACAACCCATAAACATGTATAACACTGCCTCCTGAATATTGACAGCCAAGGGATCATAGAATATCAGAATAAGAGGAAGCCAGAATTCTATTTTAAAGAAGACATGGACAGAGTCATGGGCCTGACTAATTGTATCAAGGAAGACAGAAACTGATTAAAGATCATTGGTTTGGTGATTAGAAAGTCATACATTCACGGAGAAGACAAGTAATGACTCTATAGCATCTTCTACACTGACGGACAGTGACTGCAGTGGGTTGGTGGGGGGACTTAATAACATGGGTGAATATTGAAACCACAAAGTTGCTCATGTGAAACCTTCATAAGACTGTTTATCAATGATACCTTAATTAAAACATATATATACTATTACACATTTTTTAAAGTAATGCAAAAAAAAACAAACATCATATACAGAGGTTACTACAATACATCATTATATGGGTTAAAATAGAAATGGAAGCACAATGCAGGGTGGCCCCATTATATAATTCTCTATGCCTCTCTTATATCTCTCAGACCTATTCCCTGTAAAGTTGCATCCAAGGAAGAAAGTAAGGTACCAGCTACATTACGTAAAAATTATTCGTGATTATAAATCTGATAAGTACAGGAGAAAGGCATTAGGAGGCTCATAACAGAAAACTTCATTGAGTATGCAGGTGAAATTTAAAGCAATACCTGAAGGGGAAGGTAGGTCAAAAGGAAAGGGGAGAGAAGAGTGTTCTACGCAAATAAGAACACCTGTGCAAAGGCCCTCAGACCGGAAGAATCAAGACAGGCCCACTCCTAAGATCCTAAGACCTGAGCCTGTCTCCAGCACCCCACACCGAGCTTCACTCAGAACCTGAAGGAAGACAAAAGCAGTGTCTTAGTGACGTTACTTTGTATCAGAGAATCCCTGAGAAAGGCCCAAAGCTAGGAGCTGAGGTTTGACAAACCATCTGGGTCTTTCTTAACGAATTTTCTGGAGGTTTTATATAATTTTCTGTCTCATAACCTTTGGGAGATGCAACATAGCTAAAAGCTGCATTCTCTCTCTAAAAATAGGGTTTTATGAGCGGACTTCTGAGGGAGAGTGAGGGCAGCCCCACAGGATTCATGTTTGAGAAATCAGAGGTATCATAGCATCATGTTTAATCATGAGCAATTCCTCGACTGTCTTTATTTTTAGATTACAAAAAGAAAACTGAAGGGGGGCTAGTCCTGTGTCTCAGAAACCCAACCACTAAATATGAACAGGAAACCTAAAAATAGAATGAAAGACAAATAAAGCAGTTCTATCCAAGTCCTAAGTTTCCCAAACTACCAATAATTATATGTGACTAAAAAAGTCAAGGCAATGCTGTACACTTATTTTTCATTTGTGTCTCCTGTACTCCCCAAGCCAATGGAAAAATCTCCAGCTGCTGCACTGGTATGATCACAGCAAAAAGCAGTTTCTATTTTTGAGTTCCTGCTTCCTATTATTCAGACACACTTTGGAATTTTTTTCTCCCCTATTTAAATTCTGGTTGCTGCCCTGTTACTTAGCCAACATCACATCACCTTAATTGAGTGTGGTTGCATCTAAGGGAAAGAGTATCAACTTTGTAAAGCAAACATCCTACCAGCATGGCTCAAGGTTTGCTAGTTGTTCTGCTGGCTGAGGTAAGAGTTTTACAGATGCTGGAGACTGAATCATTTTGGAATCAAAGTCCCCATGAAAATGCTCTATGCATCCTACTGAATCAGTAGGATATAATAGGTGAATACTGATTTTCCAGTGCAATGGGTCGATGGGATATTTTGAAGTTATATATTCAATTCCTCATTCAGTTGTATTGTGAGTTTATCCAATGATTACATAATCCTTCAATTAGCCTACTCTCCTGGGTCCAGAACTCCGGGGACATTCTCCAACACATTTTTCTCTCACCTTCAATATAGTTTACTACTAACAGGTTATATAACATAACAGCTTAAGTGATTATTGAAGCAAATTTCTTTTCCATGGAATTTAATATCTAGCGATACTTACACTTAAGAAAATAACTTTTTTTTTCTATAAAGACTATGGGTTAGCACCAAGCGCAACTCTGGGGGTTAACAGTAATGACTATGACAAATAAATGCATATTGCACATGATTCAAGACCCTGTACTCAAAGCTTTCCTTTCATTCTTCTTTGCCAGTAACGTCCCAACTTTTTTTTTTTGGCTTGACAATGAGCCTAAAAGTATGTACCTTGTTAGAGTCCCTTGTATGTTGGGGAGATTGTGTGACCCAGTTCTAGATAATAAAATATTGGCTGAAATACTTGGTTGATTTCTAGAAAAGCTATCGTTTTCCTGAATGTTAAAAAAAAAAACAACAAATGAATAAATGAAAGGAAGAAAGGAAGGAGAGAAGGAAGGAAAAAAGGAAAGACTTTCCCTCCCTTCCTGGAGTACAGGAGCGGTGGATGGCTGTGAGGCATCCATTCTGCAATGTTGGGGCGAAAACCTCCTCTTACAGAAGATGGAGCAGGAACCTAGATGATGTGTGTCCTTGATGATCCCTTTCAAGCAGCTGTGCATCAGTTCCGGACTGCCTTCTCCCAGGTTTCTTGTTATCTGAGAAACAGAATTCCTGTAGTCAGGATTTGTGAGGTGTGGCTGAAAGAGACCCGGACTGATAAAATACTAGTGTATGTGCCCAGTGCAACTGTGTTGCACAAGTCCATTTACTTGTATCCTGTGCACCTACATGGGCTTGTAACTGCCAGAGGCTAAATGTGTTCTAGGGATTCAAAAATTAGTGAAATAATGATTCTGCCTTTCAGGAGCTTCCAAACCTTGAAACAGATTTGTAAGCAGATAGGTATAATATAATATTCTCTGCACAGAGTTTCATAAAAGGTGCTCCCTGGACTAGCCCTCAGGTTAAAAAATGGTCTGCCATTTTATAAACTCTGGAAACATACTATATCTTCACAGTGCACTCTGACATGTTAAAGGCATTGAAGAGTCTTATAACAAGAAACCTACTCTACTGCTTTTGACCTATTACTTTTTAAAAAAACAAATGGTTGAATAAATTCTTACATGGTATTTAGTATAGGGGGGTCAATGCTCAATGTACAATCATTAATCCATCTCAAGCCTAATTCTCGTCAGTCTCCAATCTTCTGAAGCATAACGAACAAGTTCTTACATGGTGAACGAATTCTTACAGAGTGAATAAATTCTTACATGGTGAACAGTACAAGGGCATTCATCACAGAAACTTTCGGTTTTGATCATGCAATATGACCTATAAACCATCATTGACCTATTACTTTTTAAAAAAACTATTTAGTAATAAAACCCTTTCCCCCCAGGCCATACCTCTTAATATCCTTCAGACTAATGTTCTAAAAGCACATTTGAGGAAATGTGAGGAATTTTTCAGGATTTATAAAAGATATAACCTTAATGTTCTGGCAAGTGTTACCTGTGGCAATAATTTAGCCATACTTAAATTATTCACATATTTGTTTTGTTTTGTTTTTTAACCTATCTGTTGGTTGAACTGTGTCCTCCCCAAAAAAGGATATGTTGATGTGTTGACCCTTGGTACCTGTGTATATGACCTCATTTGGAAATAGTCTTTGCAGATACAATTAAGATGTAAATTAAGATGAGGTCATACTGGATTAGGGTGGGCTCTAAATCCAGTCACTAGTGTCCTTCTAAGAACAAAGAGTACATAGACACACAGAGCAGAAGGCCACATAAAAACAGAAATAGAGCGTAGAGGGATACAGCTGCAAGCTGAGGGGTGCCAAGGATTGCTGGCAGCCACCAGAAGCTAGGAAAAAGCCATGAAATGGAGTCTCTGCTTTGAGTGCCTAAGAATGAATCAACCCTTTGGACACCTTGATTTTGGACTTACGGCTTCCAGAACAATGAGAGAACAAATTTCTGTTGTTTTAAACCACCTAGTTTGTGGTACTTTGTTACCTCAACCCTGGGAAACTAATATTTACTTCTTATTTGGCTTCTATCAATTTTGTTTGTTCTTGAAATTTTTCTTGGTACGTTCCCTCCAGTCTAGCAGCTGTGGGATGGGAAAGGGTGAACTTGAACTCCAGTAGAGTTTGAGCCCTGCCTCAGCCTATTTTTATCTCTTTGAATTTAAGCAAGTTACTTAGATGCTCTGAGTCCAAATTTTCTCAACTCTAAAATAAGGGGAGAAACTCTCATTTATTCATCAATTCATCCATTCCTTTGACAAGTATTAATTGAACAGTAACTATGAGCCAAGCACTGTGCAAGGTACACAGATATTAAGTAGGTAGTTAGCCAAAGCACACCCATCATGTAGTGAAATTAAGTGAGATGTTTGGTAATTGTTCCTTTTTGTCTCACCAAAGAAGATAAAATGTATGCTAGTGTTGACTCATGAAGTGGTAGTACATATAGAAAATAATATCAGTATATCAATAACCAGAAAGCAAAGTGCTATTGGTGTTACACTGGTAGAATGTGCAATAGAACACAAGAGAACAAATTGTCTTATCTCAAATATCTCTGAAGTCATGCAGCTAAATATTTTACATACAGCTCACTAGTACCAGCATGATAAAGGTGCAAAAGATGCATCACAGCAAACCTGCCAGAGGTCATCATCTGATTTCTCTTGGAAGCACCCAGCCAGTCGAGAAACCCCTTCCTTGGCTTTCAGATGACTTGACTTATCCACTCTTGCTAAGTAAGCAGTCAGTGGTTTTCCATCCAGGACAAGTACTGTCCTGTTAAAACTTTATGAAGTGCCATAAAGCCTTCTTCTTTCAGAAACCAGTTGTACAGTTATTCTATATTGAAATTCCCAATGTAAAGGTTCATCCTCCAAATAATGACTTTGTTAGGCTGCAGAAGAAATCAGAGCAACGGAGCTCTCAATTCATGCACTGAGCAGCTTGATCTACTGGCCTAACTCTTGGACTTCCTAGTTTCATGGGTCAATGACTTACCCCATCACTTTTTCTTCCCAAAATTAAAAAAAAAAATGACACAAGACAAATACTGAAATAAGGATACTGTGTCTTTGTGTAAATATATACACAAAAGTACATACTCTGCATATTTCAAAAAAGGCTTTGGAGCTGCTTTTAAAATATATTGTTTATAATAAAAGACAGATATTCCACTATTACAGGACTTAAATTAAGTCCTGTAATATATTCAGGATTTATTAAATATATTAAGTTTTAATACCACACATTAAGGTTTTAGTATCACAACTAACATTTTTCATGGTACAAATTTAATTTTTAAAAAAGCCTAAAATTGGATTTTTTTCATTCATTCAAGATTCAGAGTAATCATAGCTCCAAACATTGCCAGAAGTAATTCAAAATAAACTACCTAATCAGCAAGTGGAGATTTGTTTCATGGACTCTGAGGGAATTCTGGCAACCAAGGCTCATATATTTAAGGAGCATCAAAAAATTGTGAGAATAAATAGTATTTCAATAATTATATCTACCATGAGCCACCTACATTTTTTCATTAACTGTCCTAAAATCATCCATACTTATGAAGCTTTTTTGCTATCATATCTTGATCCCTAAATCCTTTAACACCCCCATGGCAGTTCTCATAGGCTGGAGTGGTCCAGCTGAATGGGAAGTGGGTTAATGAGGTTTGAATATGGGAAAGATATGATTGAACAGTAAAAGACATTTTGAAGTTCAGAGGTAGCAAATGTATGTAAGAGAACATGAACATTGAGAGAAATCGCCGGGAATCACAATAGAGTCCAGAAGGATCTAGAAACACGTGTACATACATACATACACATATATATAGTCAGCTGAGAAGAGGTATAAATATGATATCCAACTATTTGTTTCAAACCTCTAACTTCAATTATGTAGTGCTAGTGTGGAAGAAGGCATAAAAGTCTACGTAATTTTTCTCATTTTACAGTTATCTTGGTCATTTCAAGCTGCTATAACAAACTATGATAAACTGCTTGGCTTAAACAACAAATATTTCTCGTAGTCCTGGAAACTGAGAGGTCTAAGATCAGGGTGCTAGAAGATTCATTTCTGTTAAGAGCTCACATCTGGTTGCAGGCAGCCACCTTCTCTTCTGTCCTCAACAAAGCAGAGAAAGTCCTCGTGTCTCTTCCTCTCCTTATAGGGATCCCAGAGCTATCAGATTAGGGCCCCCAACCTTATGACCTCATTTAACCTCCACACAGGCCCTCTCTCCAAATATAGTCAAATGGGGGGTGAGGGCTTCAACACATGAAATTTGGGGGACACAGACATCCAGTCCATAACAACATGTATGCAACCAAGGAGAAGAGAGGAGAAATTGCTCACCCCAGGTCGCAGAGTGTGCAGTCGGCTGGAGATGGGCAAGCCAAAACTGGAAGAGTCTATGGTGAGTACAGGAGCCCAGAAGTGAGGGACACTGGAGAAGAGGAGCCTGACTGGGAAGATTCTACTCCGGGAAAAAGCCCTCCCTCTGCCTTCCCTTCTCTTCATGGTCCAGAGGCTCATCGCCCTATACATCACCAGCCACTTGGTTTCACTCCACAGTGCTGTTACTGACAGTCCTAGGGCTCATGTGTGCTTTTTTACTGAAAACCAGCACATTAAATAACAGCAAATCCAGCAATTCTATACTCATCTGTGTATATCTAACAATTATGAAGACATGCCCATTTTATTTATTTGATTTGCATGATGAGAATCCAGAGTTTTTTCATCCACTATTATTTATTTTCCTCCTGTGTATTAAAGCTCCTCTGTCTTCAAGGGGAAACAGAATTGCAAATGGATATGAACAGACTAAAGTTTTTATTTAAATGTCACCCTTAAGGTTTTTTTCTATCCACTATCCACAGTTTTTATGTGTTTTTTTTTTAAGTAAGTAATTTTTGAATGGAGTATCATCAATATAACAAAACAAAAGTACAGGGCTGGTGTGTTTTGTGGCCCCCTGGCCTGGGAAGTGTCTGCTCTTCTCATTTTTTCTCCTGAGGCTCAGACTTTGAAGACAACAAAGGAGTTCTGGAGATTCTCTTCCTTCCCCAGAGTCTTTATTATAGGAAGAGCAAAGAAAATAAAGCAGAATGTTGCTTCACCACAGCACTTCTCAATCTTTCATGCCTGTTTCATCTTGTGGTCACGTGGCATCATTCCAGGCTATGGGGAAAATGGGCTCTTATACGGAATGCTTAAGCAAACAGTAGTTTATTAATACTAAGGCAGGTGAGTCCATAGGAACTAAAAGAAATAAACAAAGGAAGAAGCCCTTTAGGCGGGCTTCCATCCATAAAGGCACCATTCTCTTAAAGGCCACCCAGAGAAACAGCACTTCCTCTCAGGCCCCCATCTCTAAAATACCACACCTTCAACTACTTTTTCTCGTGGCACCAGTTTATTCCTAGATGAACTAGCCTGTCTCTGGTCAGTCACAATAAGAGATTAGAATCAGAATCATGTATGTTATTTACTGAATTCATATCAGATATAACTGCTCCCTGAAGATGATCAAATTTGAAACTGGCTTAGCTTTTCAGCTTGCAATACAAATTCAATATAGAAATACCTGGCTGGTGATGTGTAGCTGGTCAGTTACCAAGGAAAGAAAACTAGCTGAACCTTTTTTATTTTTCTCAGATATCAATTATACTTTCCAAATTCTTCCCCCAATTTTTTCTTTTAACACTTTTTAAATGGAAATCTTTCCAAAATGCATGTCAAGTTTTTCTGACTCTAACAATTTGGTAAACAAAACATAATTAATTCATTACTGACCTCAGTTCAGGATTATCAAAGTGGGTCTGGTTTTCCAGATTAAGGCATTTCTTTGTCAAAGAGTGACATGGCCTCCCCTAATTGAATTGCTGCAAGCCAGGCAGCTTCTAGGTAGAAAATACCCTTCTGAGTCTGGCCGATGGTCATCAGATCCTTGGCATCAGGACCTGACATAATATTCTCAGAAGTTCTGGGAAAGAGTCTTATTATCATCTCCAGAGCAAAGACTTGGCAAGTAACCACAGTTACACCCAGAATTACAGATGGGGCTGTCTCGTGATTCCGTGGGAAGTTTGCTTCTTTACTTGGCTTATGCTACACAGCATGTCATTTTCTGCCCACAGCTTGGTGAAAGAGCACCTCTTTGAGCTCCTCTCTAAGCATGTGCATGCAATGCAAGAGCAAGACTTCTGAATGCCATGTGTAACTTGATAAAAGACAAAGGAATAAGATTCTCTGTTCTCTGAAGGTACCTTGAATAATACAACCCAAAGAATTCATTTTACCTTCAAGCCAGCAGCTATTTCAAATAAATGTTACCATCACTACCTTTGAATTAAATGGATAATTAAAGGTTATAAGCATGTTTTAAAATACTAAAAAATAACTCAGTCATAGTAATGACCGCTTTATGATTTGGACAAAGGGTTAATCTTTTTAGAATACAGATACTATAAATAATTAAAATATCTATAAGAGAAAGACTAATTAAAATCCCTTCATATGCTTAGATATAGTTTGCTAGTCATATGTTTTTGTTGACACTGGCAATGATATTTGAGAAAACATAAACAGAGGCTTGAGAAGTTTGTAATTCATAACATCAAATTTACTTTCCTAAGTTCCTCATTATAAACTATCTTCTTTATTCTTTTTTTAATACTAGGTATATTTTACAATACTTCGATCCTCTTCAAAATCCTGTAATGGCTCCCTTTTATGTATTGAAGCCCACATATGTTATTTTACTATTTTCATCCACTTTTTGGCCCCAAATTCTCTTTCCAATTTAGTTTCTATCCTTGCTATACAAAACCCATACTCCCATATTATTAGGCATTCTTTCAGAAAGCCTTGCACTGTCCTTTGACCATTTCTAATGTCACTTTCCCCATGAAGACTCTGTGATTCCTCCAAACAGAAGAGATTGATCCTTTTTCTGAACTTTTGTAGTCATTTGTATTCCCATGTGGCATCCATCATGTATTGTGTTGCATGATTATCTGTATACATCTTTTTTCTGTTACTAGATTGTACAGTAACTGGAGTGCAGAATATGAGTTATTTGCCCATATGGGTATCACCCACATATCTAACACAGTGCCTTGCATATAGAAAACTGAAGGTAATGAAATCTTACATACGTCTAAGCCAAGTCTCTTTCAGACTTATTATCTTATTATCAATTGGTTAATAAGAATCCAACTCAAACTGGCTTACTTTCTAAAGGAAATTGATTGACTTGTAAATGGCCAATCTAGGGATGCAGCTGACCTCAAGTATAACAGGATTGAGTGGCTAAAAGAATGTCACTGTTCTCTCTCTCCATCACTCTGCTCTTTTCATGCTTCTTTGTCTTCATTTTTCCAGCAGAAATTTTCCTCATGGTGGTCAAGAAAGGCACCAGTGGCCTCAGGTCATACACTCCAGGGAAGACAACCATTGGCTCTGCTTGGGTTCCATAAATTCACTTCAAATACAGAAATGAAACCCTAGCTTCCTAATGGAACTCAAAGGCAGAGATAAGAAAGCATGCTGGACAGTAAGAAATTACAAAATTTCAAGACAAATTACAAATTAACTTTTTCAGAATCTTACAGACTAACACAGGGTTAGCTTATCATTTCTAAATTTTAGTGAAAATATCAACTCAATAAGCATATGTTATATGACAATGTGTTATGCTCAAGGGATACAAATGATTTAAAAGCTAAGATTTCAACTATTGAGGAATCACAGTCTAGCTGGTGGCTGACAAAATTGTGAGCATGACAAATGAATGAATATAAGACATTGTATTAAAGTATTAAGTATTGCAGCACAGACCATAACCTTAATAACTCAGGAAATAAAGCATGCTTGTGGAGTAGAATAATCATTGAAGGTTTGGGGGAGGTGGTGAACACTATTTCGTTTAATGGAAGATGTATTATTTTTGAATGGTGGAAGAGGGTAGGAAGGACTGAGTGTGGAAGGAAAGAGAATAAAATGGCCTTGAGCTGGACATGCAGACCACAGCTCACTTATAACGGAGAATTCATGTTGAGAATAAAGTGAGATGGTTACAGTGAAGTTAACTTAAAAGAGATTTTGAATACTAGGTTTATGAGTTTGAATTTGACTTGGGAGCAAGGGTTAATATGGTGGGAAAGGCCACATGGAAGCTACTAGAACTGCTGTCACCTAGGAAAATAGTAAACCAAAAGCAGTATCATTTTTCTGGAGGGACTGCAGAGATTATTGCAACTATCAAGGACTAAGATGCAGGGATGTAGATTTCCATGACATCCCCATTCAACTTGCCTATTTGGTCTGTGTCGGAGACAGATGGATCTTGGAGAATGACAGTGGATTTTGTAAACTTAATCAGATGGTTACTCTAATTGCAGCTGCTGTACCAGTTGCTGGTTATGGTTTCAATCTTTGAGCAAATTAACACATCCCCTGGAATCTGATATGTGGATCAATCTGGCACTTGCTTTTCCTTGATACCTGTTGGTAAAGACCACTAGAAGCTTTCAGTGGTCAGTTTGCTTTCAGCTGGCAAGGCCACCAATATACCTTCACTGTCCTATCTCAGGGATATATCGACTCTCCAGCCCTATGTCAATTTAGTTCATAGGGACCTTGACCACCTTCCCCTTCCACAATTTATCACACTAGTTCATTACATTATGACAGTATGCCAATTGGACATAGTGAACAAAAAGTAGCAGGTACTCTAGACTTACTGGTGAGCCATTTGTATGTCTTAGTATGGGAAACCAATCCCACAAAAATTCAGGAGCTTTTTATCTCAGTGAAATTTAATACACCACACCATCCAGTGGTGTGGTGTATGAAAAAGTAACCTTTCTAAGGTGAAGGGAACCTTTTTGTATTGGCAATCATACAAGAAGCTCTATGTTTAGTGGGTGTCTGGATTTTGGAGGCAACATACTCCTCATTTGGGTGTGTTACTCTGGCCCATTTACTGAGTGATGCAAAAAGCTGCTGGTTTTGAGCAGGGCCCTGAACAAGACAAGGCTTGCAACAGGTCCAGACTGCTGTGTCAGCAAATCTGTCATTTGGGCCACTTGGCCCAGCAGACCCAGGAATGCTTTAAGTGCGAATGGCAGATAGGGATACTCTCTGAGGCATTTGGTGGGCCCCCATAGATGAATCACAGCCCTAGCCCTTAGGATTTTGGAGTAAAGCTGTGCCATGTTCTGCAGATAACTATTCTTGAGAAACACCTCTTGCCCTTAATAGAAGCTGAATGCTTAACCATGGACCATCCCATTACCATGCAGCTTAAGCTGCCCGGTGCAAACTGAGCATTATCTGACTCACCAGGTCATACAATGAGCCTGCATAGTAGCACTCCATCACCAAATGGAAGTGGTATGCATGTGGTATGTCTTAAATGTATTGAGACTCATTTATACCTTAGAATATGGTCTATCTTGGCAAATGGTCCATGTGCCCTTAGAAATAATGTGACTCTGTTGTTGCTGGATGGAATGTTCTATAAATGTCAATTAGGTCAAGTCGGTTCATGCTGTTATTCAAACCTTTATATATTTACAGATTTTCTGGCTACTTGTTTTATCAAGTACTGAGAAAAGACCGTTCAAGGCTCCAACTGTAATCGCAGTTTTGTTTATTTCTCCTTGTTCTATAGTTTTTGCTTCATGTATTTAGAAGCCCTGCTATTAGTTGAAAAAACATTTAGGATTATGTCCTGTTGGGAAACTGACCCCTTTATCATTATGAAATGACCCCCTCATTCATGATAATATTCTTTTCTCTAAAATTGACTTTTTTTGATATTAATATAGCCATTTCACCTTTCTTTTGATTAGTGTTCTCCTGCTAGTTTTTTTTTATTTTTAAAACACTTTTATTTTGAAGTAATTTTAGACTTACAGTAAAGTGCAAAAACAGTTTTGAACACCCTTCACCCAGCTTCCCCTCACGCACACGGTCTCACCGCTCTCCCCGTTTTGCCTTCCGTGTAGGAGAGACGGCCGCGCTCCACCCGGCTCCCGCCTTCCCTGTGCACCAGCCTTCTTCCGGGTGCACATTAGATTTGCCTCCTTTGTTTCCTTTCTCCCTAGGGTCACTTCTGCCTGATGTCTTATTTCTGAACCATTGTTTCATATATTTTGTATAGGTTTTTAGTTATTTCAGGCTACAGGGCAAATATGGTTTGCTTATACAGTATTTGAACCTTGTTTCTGTTTTTCTCTTTCTCACTTAGCATTCATCATATCACAGAGAGTTCTTTTAAAATATCAGGTTAGCAAACATGTCAGTGCTGTATTCATATTTGCTCGGCTGCCTTTTTCATTTTCCCACACACAGGCTGCCAGAGCGCTTTCACTCCCACAGAAGTACCTGTGACTTGGGCTGCTGAGGCCACTTTGCTGTTGGCACATAAAGGACAGGGAAATTCCTGGGAATTTACTCCCCTCATCCTACTCCTTAATTAGTGACTCTCTGGAGCAGGAATATAAATATGTCAGCTCCCTTGCTCCTGATGGGAATCACTCTGGGGTATGATGTACACTTTTTCCAAAGCTCTTCTGAGAGATTTGGAAAGGGCTCAAATCCTGCTTTCACACAAATCCTTTTTCAGGGTCCCTTTCTGAGGATCCCAAGCTAAAACAACCATTTTTAGTGGCTGGTTAATGTTCTGCTCTTTAGGTACCATCCATACCATGATTTATTGAACTATTTCCCAATAGTTTAGCATTTAAATTGGCTCTGTTTTTAGTAACTAGCTTTGTGATGATTATCCTTGCCTGCAAAAAAGTTTTCTTGGGTTCTAGATTACTTTCTATGGATAGATTCCTAGAACAGAAATTACTAAATCAAAAGGCATGAATATTTTATGCTATTTGATTTGTATTGCCAATTTGCTTTCTAAAAATGTGTATCAACTCATAGTTCCCTTTGAAGGATACCTTTAAAAAAATTTTTTTTACCACATTAAGCCAATCTTAATGTAAACTTTAAAAAATATTGGTAATTTTTGTTAGTTATGAGAGTATTAGTATAATTTTCATTTCTCTGACTAGTGGAATATTTCTCACATAGTTCCTAGTTGTTTATCTTCTGTAAATTACCTGTTTATGAACTTAGCAATTTCTGTTAATTATCTTAGTGTTTCCTGACAATATACATACAATGATATAAAGTTGTTAAATCTATGTAATTTATGCAATCTATTTAATCTATACAAATATGCTATGTATATGTTTGCTTTTAAATGTCTTAGTATTATTTGAAATGCAACAATTTTGATTTTCAAGTAATTCAATTATTTGATTTCCTTTGTAATTTCTTCTAATGCTTCCATACTTCCTTAGAAAATGGTAAACATTTTAAATGAAATATATTTTATCTTACATGTTGCTCTACACTTTTTCCTCTTTTCATATCACTCTTTAACATTCATTTTGTGAATTCCTGTTATTTATTTTGACATATGGCAGAGATTGAAAATAGGTTCCATATGTATGCCACATTTATTCACTCACTCAATAAAAATTTATTCAGTGTTTATTGTGTCCCAGGTACAGTGCTAGATACGACTGGTAGAGGCAAATGTGTGGGTGCTGAAGTTCACATCTGAAGTCACTCAAAGGGAGAGTATCCTAAATTGATGGCTGGTGGTAGGGGCTTGGGGAAGGGGGAAGTGTGTGGAATGGCAGCCCCCTGCTGGGGATTTTAGCCTCCTTTTTCATGGTGTGATATCAACTCACTTTTTTACAGAAAAACAGATCTTATGATGAGGGATATGTTCATCAGTGTTAAGCACTGCAAATGAGTAGAAAGTATCATTACCGTTAAGAGAATAAATAAATTTTCATGAATTACTGAAAATATCCATTTTTTTTTCTTCATCTAATTACTTAAAAGTAGTAAGATATAACAAATTGCTTTTTCTATAAGTATTTTAACATGGTTGCAATCATATTATTTATACTATTTTACATTCTACTTTTTCCATTTAATGATATAAAACATTTGCACATGTTGTAAACTACTTAGTAAGCATCATGTCTAATAGTTACACATAAAAGGTTTTAAATGGGCCAATTACTCTTTTCAAAGCAAAGTTAAGCTCTCTTCTTAAATAAATGGATGTTGGTATGGGGAAAATGTAGTTCCTATAGTGAGGATCCTCGCCTAACCCTAAACTACTTTATAATGTAACTGGCCTACTGCTAGTCTAATGCTTCCACACTGTAGGCAATGAGCTATTATTGACTGAGTCACTGTATAAAGAGCTTCGCCCAGTGCTGTGCAGAGGAGAGAAGGAAGATTACAGATTTGTAGACTGCTGGATGCAGACATGATTCTATTGCGAAAAAAGCCAGGAATAAACCCTTTTATCCCAAGAACATTCTGTTGTTATTTCCCGGTCTCACTGAGTCCATAGAAAACTTGCCTGGGGCTCAAATCCTCAGGCAAGACAATCGGTTTACAGATGTTCTGTTTGGGACATTATCATATGATTATGTCCATTTTCTTGGGTGTATACATTTCATCAAAGTGAATCAATACAAGCACACACCACCTTAAGCCTTCCAATAAATTTCTTTTTCAATTAGACAGGCAATCTTTTCAAGTTTGTTCTTTTTAGTAACTGTTAAGACCATTTATTCCATAACTTATCTGACCCTCTAAAATGGGAAATGAACTATAACGGAATTGCCTTAAGAAATAATGCCCCATACATTCTAATGTACTTAATCTAACACTTTACATCTTTAACCTATCCCTCTCTACTAGCCTTTTCCCCAAAATTCTGAAGTGTATGCTAATCCAAACAAAAACAAAAAACCCCAAACCAAACTCAACCTAGTTTGTTCCTCAAGCTCCACTCAACCTGTCTTTCTTTTCACCCAAAATCACTAAAAGCAAAATCCACCTTTACCATCCTCTTCCCTTATTTACCTGCTATCCATTTATTCCCCATTCTATAGCAGTCTTCCACCCTGTCCCCAACCAGTTCACTCTGCGGTCTTGTTGCAGGCTCTCTCTTAACTCACCCTCTCCACAGTTCTATCACTAACACTTGCCTCTTTCCTAAAAAGCTCTCTTTCCAATATCTTTGGTTTTCACATTACTTCTCTCACATACTTTTTCTTGATCACTAATTCCTTATTCCTCCTTTAACCTCTGTAGTCATTTGAGCGAATAGCAGAAGCCCTTGACTCCGCTTAATCAGCTCACTGAATCAGGGAAGGATCTTTCCTCTCTGTAAATCAGCCCCTCCGGTGCCGCACGTTAGACCTGAAGATTTCTGGCACATAAACTAATCCCTTATTGGCCTGTGCATGCCTACTGAGCTGTATGCATAGTAGTGTGTTTCAAAAACTGTTTATGCAATTGTGCTTGCTATTTAATTAAATACTATGTAAACTAATGAAATATGAGAGTGAAAAAAATAGTTGTTTCTATCAAAATTAAGATGAATGCTTTGGAAAAGCTCCATAATGGCTGGTAGCCTGAAGAAAATTGTAGTCAAAGTAGATGAAAAACAAGGACAAGAAAAAAAAAACCCTTCAAATGTAGATGTATTTACAAGGAGTTACTTTATCATGCAAATGTCTTTAAGTTCTTATATGTGGAGAGAGTGAAGGTTCCTATGACCAGGATTCTCACCTGACCCTGGCTGGCTTACTCACTAGGCACATGTGGGCAATATGTTACTGACTCTATATTGAGAGCTCCACTCACTGCTCTGGGCTGCACAGCTGCAGGAGAGCAGAGGCTGGAGTGGCAGCAGTTACAAAGCAACAAGACCAGCCTGTGTGTCAGAGTCCAGCTTGTCTTGTGTTGACCCGCGACTGTAGCAAATTTTTTCAGTATCATTGAAGCCATAGAGAACTTGTTTAGGGCTGATGTCGGCAGGATTCATTGTAGACTGAAGAATGAAACAGGCTGCCCTCATGGGAGGAGTGTTTCAGCAGGCTGCCCCTATGGGGAGGGAGACCCTTGAGGTCTCCCAGTGGACGTGTGGTCCGAGGTGTCTTGTCTCCTACAGGACTGGGCTCCACCCCAAGACTGGGAAGGGGTAGAGGCAACACCTGAGGCAGTAAAGTTGGCCCTCAGCAAATGCGGAATTCCTTAAAGAAACAGAGTGCCCATGAGTCTGTGGGAATTGTGGGATGTTTTTTTCTCACAATATCGAGAAAGGATATAAGGGAGAAAGGTGCCCTGCTGCAGGAAGCATGAGAAGAGGCAGCATGAGAATGAGAGCTGTGAGGGGCCGTAAAGGAGGTAAAAAATTTGCTGGTGGCTGAAATGGCATCATTACGAGGTGCTGAGGAAATGGTAAAGGATGTAATGGTAGCACAAGAAGATGCAGCATGAGAATGCAGGCTGCCAGGGGCTGTGGGGCAGGGGAAGGATGCAGTGGTGTCATCAGCCCCAGAAATGGAGGAGTGGAGGTTTGATGAACAGGTGGGGGTGGAGGCCCTGCCGGTGCCCGCGGCATCAGACCTTATACTGTGTGACTTAAATGGGATCATCAACCCCACCTGGCTGAAAGCTGGTGGAAAGCCCAAAAGAAAATAAAGACTCAGCAACCGTGGGTTCGTCCAGGAAAGGTGCAGCCCCCTCCCCAGGTCATGGAGCACTCTGTGCTCCGCTGCTATCCTCAGGATCAAGCAATGAAAGCACAGGAGGAAATATGGTCCGCTACTCAAAGGAAGAATTTAAACGGCCCCATGAAGGTCATGAGGACCCAGATGTGGGTTGATTTGATAAAGGCAAGAGCAGACAGAAAGAAATTGTATGGAAAGTCAAACAGACTCTTACCTGTGGCAACAATTGAAACGTGAGCAGTGGTTCCAGCTGCTGAGGAAAAGGAAGCAGAAGCCAGAGACAAAGCAGCAAGATCAGCCTGTGTGTCTGCAAGACTTTCTGCTGGAGAGGCTGGAGAAGGTGAGTATTATAAGGTCCACCCATGGTCCTTTTGGTTAACTCATCAGAATAGAACTGGTTTGAATGCAGCTGGGATGATCACTTGGTAGCATTGTATATTGTTGTACCTTCTGTTGTTATTGTGTAATTTGATTACAATGTTCCAGCTTTCTTACACAGGGACATTTGTAGAAGATTGAGGGCACATAGATTGAGAGGCGAGAATACTGGAGGGGTGGAGTGTGGATAAAGTGAAGGTTTCTATGGCCAGGATTCTCACCTGGTCCTGGTCAGCTTGCTCTCTACACATGTTGGCAGTAGGTTATTACTGACTCCGTATAAAGATCTCTGCCAGTGCTCTGGGATGCATGGCTGCAGAAGAGTAGACTGGAGAGGTGGCAGCACCGAGGACAGAGACTGAGATGGCTGTGGGGGCAGAGAGGCCCAGAGGCAGAGTTGGGTTTGCTGCATGCAGACTTGCTCTGAGTGGATGGGATTCTAGTGCTTGACTTGCCATCGTGGGAATAAAGTTGGGTATAAACCCTTTCACCCCAAGAACGTTCCACTGTCATTTTTTTTTCAGTCTCATTGAATCCATAGTGAACTTGTCTGGGGCTGAAACCCACCGGCAAGACACAGTATCACTCAAGAAGCTAAAAAATACTCTATGGCTTAAGAGAGAAAGCAGAGCTCCAACCAACAACACATCCACACAGGAAGTGAAGGCCTTGACCCCACATCAAAAGAGAATTAAAGAAAAGTATGTTTATATGTTTTAAGGTGTCTGTGCATCACTTTTATCTTCCCCCACTTTATTGACTCTACTGATTAACCTGTCCCAATTGCCTAAGAGGCTTCCTTCTCTAGTTTGCATCATGAGGCCCCCTTCTTTCTTTTCTCTGCTCTCTCCTTGCAAAACTTAATTTCCTAATTTCTGATCAGAGCTTTAATTTCACCTTTAAACAAGTAAGTACAAAATCTGCAAGGTGCATGAAGAGAAAGTTGGTGGTTCATTCATACCCCACCTTCCACTTCCCCCACTGCATTGTGCCTTGCACAAATGAACTACTTTTAAAAACTGTTGAGATTTGAAGTATAATGAAAACATTCATCCATAAATTATAACCCAAGAGTTAGAAATCTGGCTTAAAAAGTATATTGTAAGAAAATGCCTTTGTTTTCAAGACATAACATATCCTTTTCAATAATTGAAGGAAAGATGCTCAATTAAATAATTACAATTGGAAATTTATCATTTTAAATTGGGTAGCTGAAGTTATTTTTTTTAACCAATTGTAGTTTTCCAGAAATGTACAAATTAAGGTGGACAATGACAACAAATACTACTACAGCATTTAGTTTTATATAAACGAAGTCTGAAGTTTAGTTTGAATTTTGTGGGTTTGCTCTCTCAGAAGCAATTTTCTCTGAGCTAGGCAGGACAGAAATGATTGTCCCTTCCCTTTCATACATGACTGAATTAAGGCCCTAACAGTTACTTACTCTTGACCTTATAGAGTGTGATTTAAATGGGATTTGTACCCTGTATAAGGCATCTTGAGTCACCTTGTTAAGATTCCTAAGCCCCTTTACAATTGGGCAGGAAAAATCAGGAACCATATAGTGAAAAGTTAAGCCCCAATTATCCTTCATCTAACCAGGCTGTCTAGGATTATGTCATTAGAGTTCAGTCCTTTGGTTTAACACATTTTCCCACAAAATTCTTGAGAGGAATAAAAAGTTAATAACTCATTCTTTAATACTTCCTATTAGCAATATATCCAGTTTGCTTTCCTTTGATTAAGTGGTTAACTGAAGAAAAGAAAAGGACAGTAATGGGCATTTTGGGGAAGGATTGTTTTAGGTTAGCGTACTTTGTCTTCAAGAAAGGTACAATGTATATGTGTGTGGGTGGGTGGTGGGGAGTAAAGGGTGTAGTTGTAGTCAGACAAAGAATCTGGGCAATGAGAGGGGGTTACTAGAATGTTGGATGCCAGGATTCAAAGAGTTGAACTAGAGAATAAAATGAGGAGCGAGTAACTCAAGACAAATGTTTCTATTTCACAATTTTAATTTGAGCTGAACTTAATGCTAAGGTAATCTGATTCTTATTTTTTATTTGAAAGTTTGCTCTACTTTATTTCTAGGTGAAAACATTGATAGTCCCGTTGTTTTGACTCAAAATGTGCCTGGAAACATAAAGAATGTTTATGAAGCAGATTATGATTTCCCTTAGGAACAGTTCTGAAATTGAATGTTGGTTCTGACCCAAGACTTCCAAGACTTAGCACTGGATATATCATACATATGACTAGCCATGTCTCATGACAATTAAGAAATTACTATAAATACCTATCATATAACAGTAAAATTATAATACTGAATCTATAAAATGGTCATGGATAAACCAAGCATGTCTTTTATACATAGGAATCCAATAAATTATACATTTCTGGGGAAACATTAAAAATGTCATGTTACATTGGCCACTGATCTTTTCCATGGTTTTTCTGCTCTGGAATCTCAACTTACTGAAGGCAGTGAACTCATAAAAAGCTGCCTGAACAGGCCAATGGAAAATCTGGGAAGTTTGCTTTACTTCTGAGTCTCACATATGGTCTCTTCCCATTCATTCTAATATTCTATGAATTGAACTATTTTTTAAATTAAATTGCTAACTATAATAAACATTAAGCAACAATTTCAAAATGATTTTTTGTGTTACCTTAGAATTTGGAGGACTTCAGGTTTTGCTAGATGGTCCTGTTTTAGAAGGTTGTTAAAGTTTGAAATGATAGTTCCTTTTTTCTTAGTCTAGCTATCCATCATTCCCTCCATTAAAAATAAAGTTTCTGTTATCAAAATGTTGGCAGCCGTGCTCAGAAAATAGCGCCCCATGCAGGGCAGCCGGAAGGCCCCGAACTTCCTAATGACAAATCATCCCACACCACTAAACTACATGCTAATTGCGCCTTGGCATAAGGACCAATGAGACCCACCAAATGGTTATGCTAATAAGGCATATGGAGCCGCACCAACCAGGTCAGAGCATGAGAACTATATAAGCAAGCCTCTCCTTCCCCTCTGGGTCCTGCCCAACTCATTTGTTTCACAAAGAGCTGAAGAATAAAGCTTTCTGCAGAAGAATCCTGCTGTTGTTGCATGCTGTTCTTGCCGGCGAGGACAGGGCACGCGACAAGTGGTGCCGAATCCCGGGAACCAGAACATCACCGGCACAGGGAGGACCCTTCAGACATCTGGAGAGGATTCAGAACTGCAGGTCAGAAGAAAGCCCGGAGGGGTAAGTTCCGAGAGGCCCCTGCTTTTTAGGATAATGGTTGATGGTTCTCTGTAAATAAGGAGGCACCATGGGGAATGCACCGTCATTAGTCACGGCGCTGCAGACAGCTCTCAAAGAGCGAAACTTGAAGGTCTCCAGCAAAGTCTTAGGATCTTTTGTGAAGGAGATAGACCGTGTGGCCCCCTGGTTCATTTGTTCAGGGTCCCTCTCAATCCCGAGCTGGGACAAACTGGGGAAAGATCTTGATAGAGAGGAGGAGGAGGGTAGCCTGAGGGGAGGCACCAGGCCCCTCTGGAAACTGATTAGAGCTTGTCTGCAAGATGAGAGATGTGAAAAGGTAATAAAAGAAGGTCAGAGAGCATTGACAGATATCCAAGAGAGCATGTCAGAAACGGAACGGGAAACAGAGAGCGCGCGCGGCCGAAAAAAGGCCACAAAAACGAAGGTAAAGAAACCTCAGAGTGAGGGAGAAAGCCCGCCTAGGGCAAAAGCGAAAGAGCCCCGAGAAGCGAGTGACAATCGCCTCGGAGAAAATAGTAAATACCCCTGGAAAGAGTTGAGGGACCTCCAACTCTCCAATAGGGAATCTGAGGAGGAATTAACGTCCACAGAGGAAGGGGAAGAAAATAAAACCGCAGAGTGTAGAAGTAAGGGAACCAGCAAAGTTGAAAAGCGGACCAAGGAAAAAATGAAAGCAGGGTGTCCCCCGACGCCCGTTGCCCCGCCACCTTACGTGAGTGGCGCACTCTCCTTTTGCCACCCAGATACTCTTCAGGCAATTAGACAAATGTTTCCTGTATTTGAGGATAACGGTGTACGCTCTCACCAGCCCCTGAGCCATAAACAAGTTAAGGAGTTAGCAGAATCCGTTCGGGCTTATGGAGTCAGTGCTAACTATACCATAGCACAAGTTGAGAGATTAACAGAGACAGCCATGACACCCGCAGACTGGCAATATGTAACTAAGGCATGCCTTTCTAGTATGGGGCAATACATAGAATGGAAGGCATTGTGGCATGATATCAGCATGACCCAGGCACGCGCAAACGCGGCCGAAGGACAGCCTGCATGGTCATATGATATGCTGACGGGCCAAGGACAGTGGGTAGCCAACCAGACCACCTTCCCCTTACAGGTATACGCACAAATAAACACGTGCGCTGCCAAGGCATGGAAAGCCCTCACCAACAAAGGAGAAGTATCAGGCAATTTGACAAAAATTATTCAGGGGCTGAGCGAGCCATTTTCTGACTTTGTCGCTCGTATGATGGAGGCCGCAGGCAGAATATTTGGAGATCAGGAACAAGCGATGCCCCTGGTAGAGCAATTAGTATTTGAACAATGTACCAAGGAATGCAGACAGGCGATAACACCCTGGAAACAGAAAGGGATACACGCTTGGTTGAAAGCCTGTAGAGAAATAGGAGGGCCACTCACCAACGCGGGCCTAGCCGCAGCCATATTACAGAGCCACAAACAAGCCAGGATCACTAACAGAAGTATCAAATGCTTTCAATGCGGGAAATTAGGACATATAAAGAGAGAGTGTAGGAGCCCAGCTTCAGAACAAACAACCCAAAAGACCCCTGAGTTGTGCCCTAAGTGTAAGAAAGGCAGGCATTGGGCTAATGAGTGCCGGTCTATTAAAGATATAGAAGGGAAACCCTTAGAGTTGCCAAAAAACGCCCAGAGGGGCCCCCGTCACCAGGGCCCGCAAATATATGGGGCAACCAGCACGCAAGTGTCATTCGGGAACAACCAGGCCCCCCAAGGAGAGCCACTTCAGGTTCCGCGGGATTGGACATCCGTGCCACCACCAGAATAGTGTTGACTCCACAGATGGGAGTTCAGCCTATCCCTTCAGACTTTAAAGGCCCCCTACCACCAAATACCATTGGGTTACTCCTAGGGCGCTCTTCTGCTGCATTGAAAGGCCTGGTAGTTCATCCCGGAGTCATAGATCAAGATTATGAAGGACAGGTAAAAATCATGTGTTCGGCTCCCAGAGGAATCTATCCTATATCCCCGGGAGACCGCATAGCCCAGCTCTTAGTTTTACCTAGTCTCCACGCCAATTATCCTGCTACCAACACGGAGAGGGGAGAAAGGGGCTTCGGCTCCTCTGACTGGGATTCAGCCTTCATAGTATTAGATTTAGCAGACAGACCAAAATTAACTCTTCAAATAGAGGGAAAGAGCTTTGAGGGAATCCTAGACACTGGAGCAGATAAAAGTATTATCTCTGCAACCTGGTGGCCCTCCAAGTGGCCTGTGACCCAATCCTCACATTCATTACAAGGTTTAGGATATGAGTCAAGCCCTTCAATTAGTGCCAAACCATTGAAATGGCGAGCCCCTGAAGGACAAGAGGGTACAGTCACCCCTTATGTACTCCCTCTACCGGTCAATTTATGGGGGAGGGATGTCATGAGAGACTTAGGCCTCAAACTCATTAATGAATACTCCACTCCCGCCCAAGGCATGATGATGGACATGGGATACATCCCTGGCAAGGGGCTGGGGAAACACCAACAGGGACACATAGAGCCCATCCTGCCCAAAGTAAAGAATGACCGTCACGGCCTGGGTTTTTCATAGGGGCCATTGAAGATGCCATGCCCATACCTTGGCTCACAGAGGAGGCCGTATGGGTTCCTCAGTGGCCCCTATCCTCTGAAAAATTAGAAGCAGCTCATTGCTTAGTGCAAGAGCAGCTCCAAGTGGGACACCTAGAACCCTCTGTGTCCCCATGGAACACACCCATATTTGTAATCAGGAAAAAGTCAGGATCATGGAGGTTGCTTCATGATCTGAGAGCAGTAAATGCTCAAATGAGAATGCTTGGACCCGTACAACGGGGACTGCCACTCCTCTCTGCCTTACCCAAAGAATGGAAAGTGCTCATAATAGATATTAAAGATTGTTTCTTTTCTATACCTCTAAGCTCCAAGGACAGGGAAAGATTTGCTTTTACTTTGCCAGCTATTAACCATGAACAACCCGATGCCAGATTTCAGTGGAAGGTCCTCCCTCAAGGAATGGCAAATAGCCCCACCATATGTCAACTGTACGTTCAGCGAGCGCTAGACCCAATTCGTAAGACCTATCCCACGCTAAAGATCATCCATTACATGGATGACATCCTTCTTTGCTCCCCACAACCAGCGGAAATAGAAGAAGCATATATAGATCTCACTAGATCCCTAGAAAATTGGAGACTGAATATAGCAAGCGAGAAGGTCCAAAAATCTAGTGTTAGCAAATTCCTAGGAGCAACCATTTACACAGATGTAATTTGCCCCCAAAAGCTTGAGATAAGACATAATCAATTGCGAAATTTGAATGACTTCCAAAAACTCCTAGGGGATATTAATTGGTTGCGCCCATACTTAAAGATACCCACCACTGAATTGACTCCACTATTTAAAACCCTAGAAGGAGACCCACAACTAACGTCACCGCGCTCCCTCACACCTGAGGCATTACAAGCCATTCGCAAAGTAGAACAGGCTTTGATGACAGCACAATTAAATAGAGTGCAATCGAATGAACCCTTTGAGTTGTGTGTCCTTCCCACCCCAGAGCTGCCAACAGCAGTCTTATGGCAGCACGGCCCACTGATCTGGATTCATCCCCAAGCCTCTCAGGCTAGGACAATAGAGTACTATCCAGCAGCCGTGGCCAAACTTGCTTTGAGAGGAGTAAAAACCTCCATGACACATTTCGGAGAGGCTCCAGCTAAAATTATAACCCCTTACAGCGTAGAACAGATACAAGTATTATGTGCTATGAACGATGATTGGGCCATACTTGCTTACAGTTTCTCAGGAACCTTTGATAATCATTTCCCTAAACATCCCCTCATCAACTTCGCCAAAAATCATCTCCTAGTATTTCCTCGGGTCACTAGCCTAACCCCGCTGCCTCATGGAAAAACAGTTTACACGGACGGGTCTAAGACAGGCACAGGTGCCTATGTCCATGATGGCAAAGTTGTGACAAAAGGCTACACGCCTGACACTCCACAAATAGTGGAATGTCGCATAGTCTTAGAGGTCCTACAAATCTTTCCTGAACCTTTAAATATTGTGTCTGACTCCTGTTATGTAGTTAATGCAGTCAAATCTCTAGAAGTGGCCGGGCTAATCAAAGCGTCCAGCCCAGTAGCCACTTTGTTCAAACAGATACAATCAGCACTACTTCATAGGCAATCTCCTTTGTATATAACTCATATCAGAGCACATTCAGGCCTTCCCGGGCCTATGACCCAAGGCAACCACCTGGCAGACCTCGCAACCAGAAATATAGCTTTTCCCCTGCTAGACCCTATCACCACAGCTTCAAAATTCCATACACAATTTCATGTCACTGCCGAAACACTGCGCAAGCGGTTTAGCATAACCAGGGCCGAAGCTAGGAACATTGTCCTTAGCTGCCAACATTGCTGCAGCTTCCTTCCCACACCTCATGTTGGGATCAACCCCAGAGGTATTAGGCCTTTACAAGTTTGGCAAATGGATGTGACGCATATTTCGTCTTTTGGGAAACTGAAATATGTACATGTATCCGTGGATACTTGTTCAGGAGTCATCTTTGCCTCCCCATTGTCAGGAGAGAAAGCTTCCCATGTCATCCAGCACTGCCTTGAAGCTTGGAGCGCATGGGGGTTACCACAGATTCTGAAAACAGACAATGGCCCAGCCTATACCTCTACAAAATTTGCTCAATTTTGTCATCACATGGGGATAAAACATATCACTGGCCTTCCCTACAACCCACAGGGTCAAGGGATTGTGGAACGCGCGAACCGCACGCTCAAATCCTATTTACTTAAACAAAAAGGGGGAATTGAAGATATACCCCCCACACCAAAAACTGCCATAGCCCTAGCACTTTTCACTATAAATTTTTTGAATCTGGATGCTCAAAGCCATACAGCAGCGGATCGCCATAATCAGTGGCCAAAAGACCCACAAGAACTAGTAAAATGGAAGGACGTGTTATCTAACCAATGGAAGGGCCCGGATCCAATCATAATCAGATCCAGGGGAGCTGTGTGTGTTTTCCCCCAGGGTGAAGAAAATCCCTTCTGGATCCCGGAGCACCTAACGAGGAAAGTCCTAAACAAAGGAGATGACTTCGCTGTACCTCCTGACCCTGCTCCTGACACTGGAGACCCCGACTCAGGGAGTATTGAGATGGGGAATCCTGTCTGCCTTTCCTAAGCCTATGCCTGTCCGTTTCAATGCAGCCGTTTTTCCGCGCTTTTTCACTACCAATACTAGTATGAACTTGCCTTACTTAGTTAAAGACACCCTAGTAGCTCCCCTGGGAGAAAACCGATCCTTCGTAACTAATGGGTCATTATGCTTCACCACTCAGAATCTAGCTGGCTGTATCTCCCTGAAACGGAGGAAATACGGATGGTTCAGTGACATAATTCTAGAGGCCAGTAGCCTCCCCGTTATGTCAGCTAAATTTGAAGGGCCTAATAAGGAAGGGAGCCCATCCTATAAGAACATGACTATCCACCAGATGGTTCTCTGGATCAATGGCACATTTGTACACTCTCCCAGGAACAATTCCACCGACAGGCCTCGTCAACCCAAATATGCCTCCCATTGTGTGGGCGACTATGAGGGAGAGCTGTGGCCCTGGACTGACTGTCAGTCAACTGTAGTAACGTGGGCAACTGAGAGGCAGGAGTTTACCATCTCCCCAGATATGGAGGGACGGCCAGCCAATGAGGCTTGGTGGCCAGTAAAGGTGCTCGAAGGCGAGTTTCGTCAGCAGCTGAGCATGAACCCCTTCCATAAATGGATGCTGTGTGGAGTCAATGGCTCGTGTACCGACCTCTCCCCCTTTTCCGCCCTCCAGGGTGGGGGAATCGGTGTAAAAAATATCACCTTTTGGTGCGAGAATAACCACATGCGCGCACACTGGAACATGATCATGACCCATAACAACGAGAACTACACGTGTTCAGCAAAATCAGGTCCAGAGTCACCTAATTCCCTTTTTCCACCTTCTCCAGTATGCGTATACCCCCCATTTCTGTTTATCTTATCCAATAGTAGCTTTGACTCCTGCTCCAATGAAACCTGCTTTCTGTCTCAGTGTTGGGATGCGCGTAACTTTACCAATGCTTTGGTAGTCCGCATCCCCCGTTGGGTCCCTGTTCCCGTAGACGCCCCTAACACCATGACTCTGTTTCGAGAAAGGCGCGATTTCGGTGTTACAGCCGCCATAGTGCTCCTGATCTCCGCGACCGCGGTCGCAGCCACCGCCGCTGGTATAGCTTTAGACACCTCCATCAAATCGGCTACAGAGCTCAATAACCTTGCAGCCTCAGTAGCTTCTGCCCTGGACCAACAGTCCACACTTGATGGCAAACTGAAAGGAGGAATAATGATCCTCAATCAACGCATAGATCTCGTGGAGGAACAAATGGAGGTGCTCTGGCAAATGGCCCAATTGGGATGTGAGCGGAAATATCGTGCCCTCTGCATCACTAGCATTCAATATAAAAATTTTACACGGGCAGCTAATCTGTCACGAGACCTGTCCCAGTATCTTTCAGGAAACTGGTCCCAAGACTTCGATGGGACACTAGAAGAGCTGCGGCGAGAAATTATCCACATCAACTCCACCCGTCTAGATATCTCCGTAGCGGAAGGACTCTCTTCCTGGTTCCTCAGAGCTCTCTCCCACGTCAAGGAGTGGGCGGGCATGGCTGGGATGGGCGTGTTCCTGCTTGGAGGTCTCATGCTCTTACTCTGGTTGTTATGCAGACTCCGCAACCAACATAAGCAGGACAAGGTGATCCTTGCTCAAGCCCTAATGGCGATAGACGTTGGCGCCTCTCCCCAAGTGTGGCTCAACATGCTTAAGAAGGAAGCTCGGCTTTAGCTTGAGGTAGCTTTTGCACCCTGAGCCCATGTGGCACTGCACCAGGCCCGAGTACCTCAATGCTTAATCACAGCTTTCTTTAAGAAGCTCATGGTGCAAGAGGGTTGAGAAAAAGGGTCCAAACCCTTTGTACCAAGCGGTCCCAACGCCAGCCAGAGGATGCGAGGCAAAGCACTGCAAGAGGTCTTGGACCCCTCTGAGAGGCATGCCTGACTGCATAGGGGTAGATGCCCAGAACCCCTCTCCAAAAAGGGGGCATCAGGAAGTATGATGGAGGTCAGGCCTCTGTCTCCGCCTCTGCTGGCAAGTTCCGCCTTGAGCTTCTGTTAGACAAAAAAGGGGGAGATGTTGGCAGCCGTGCTCAGAAAATAGCGCCCCATGCAGGGCAGCCGGAAGGCCCCGAACTTCCTAATGACAAATCATCCCACACCACTAAACTACATGCTAATTGCGCCTTGGCATAAGGACCAATGAGACCCACCAAATGGTTATGCTAATAAGGCATATGGAGCCGCACCAACCAGGTCAGAGCATGAGAACTATATAAGCAAGCCTCTCCTTCCCCTCTGGGTCCTGCCCAACTCATTTGTTTCACAAAGAGCTGAAGAATAAAGCTTTCTGCAGAAGAATCCTGCTGTTGTTGCATGCTGTTCTTGCCGGCGAGGACAGGGCACGCGACATCAAAAAGCATTTTACAAATAAGGGCTATTATTCATCTACTTTCTCCTTTACTCCAACTCCTTAAATAGTCAAATTTACCAAGTTGGCAGTTTACAGATAGACCGAAGCAAGGCCCCAAGACATACTGAGTGAAGTTCAGTTGCTATTCTGTGTTTAGTTCCAGCCCTACCTCTTACTTTGTGAATGTGCTAACAATTACCACCAGGTCATTAGTAAAATCTCCTGAAAAAGGAGTTTTAAAACATCTGTCACAGAGTCCTGTGCAAAACAGAATACCTTGAATGTAGCTTTCTTTACTTCTCAAAATAGGCCAGGTATAGGTGGCAAACAGCAAAGCCTGTGTGTTACTAGGTGACAGCAAATGGATGAAGTGGCAAAAAGACAGGTATAACGAGTGGAGTTTTCTGCAAAGGGAAAAGGATAGTTATTTCAGCAATTTTCATATGTAAAGGTTAAAACTATGGTTTATTAATGCTAAAACACCATTTAAAATTGTATTTATTTCTTTACTGAGCTATAACTGACATACAATACTATATTTTCATGTATGCATGATTCAATATACGTATTTATTGAGAAATGATGACCACAGCTAAGTCTAGTTAACATTCATCACCTCACAGTTACATGCTTTTTAAAAAATTTATTTAACATTCATCACCTTTTGTAGGTGTTGATTTCTCTTCTAATTTAAAAAATATTGAATTCTATTTGTAATAAATAGCTTTAAATGAAAAATTTCACAGAGAATGGAAATTATTTTCTCTAATATCTTAAGCATTATTAATTAAAATAATCTATTTTTACAAATTAGACACTGGTTTTATCCCTTGACTACATTTTTCTTGCCTTCTCCTGTTTTGAAAATGAACACATTTTATTAAAATGACAAATTGACTAAAACTGGACAGAAAGCTAAGACTCCCAAATGTTACCTTAGCCCTTCTCAAATGTTAAGATCTTGAATCTCTATAAGTTAATTTCTTCCTGCCCTAGAAATGAAATATTAAACTGGTGAAATTCTTCAGGATTTACAATTTTAAAAATTATACACTGTAAATACATAGAATATGGAAGAAATTATGTACTATTTTTAAATGATAAACAAAAATATAATAGAACTAACAACAAACCTAGCAAGACCAGTATAAATAGTTCATCTATTACAAGCTCTACCCAGAGGCAAGTTATGTAAATTCAATTTATAGGCTCTGGATAGCTTCCCCAAAGTTGGCCTTTCCATAGCCCTATATTGATATTTTCAAGAAACTATCAGCATACTTCACCTTGGAAAAGTAATATCATAAAGATACTGCCATTAGTGATTTTATATACTTTTACACACCCTTCTTGAATTTGAAATAATGGGTAAGTTCAGGTAATAATTTTTGTTCTCTTTCAAACTTTATGACTAAAATATTGAGTTGTGTTTTATGGCCTACAGTTATTACAGAATGTAGCCAGCTAGCAGCTTTAGGCAAAGAACACCTTTGGAGTCTGGAATCAGATACAAAAAATCAGAGACTTAAAATGAGTAATCCATTCTGGAATACAATGTATTCCAGAAGCATAAGAATTTTCCAAAGATTCTGAAATACAGTTAAATACTGTGTAATATATAAAGCAACAATTTTCTAACCCTCTGTACAATTTCTTTTTCTTTTGCAGCTAGAATAATTTTCCATTCAAGTATGCGCCAAGATTGTTGCTATAAAACTTCATATCCTCCAGAGCAGTTTTGGTAGGTTTTATGGAGGAAGACCTTGTTTAGCAAAGTGTACACTGACAGTGTAAAATAATTTTTAGTTATGAGGAATTCTAATAAGGTTATAAGAATTATCCAGTCTCAATTTCTAGGTCAAAATGAAAGAGGGAAATTTAGTTAGTGGTAAATTCAATATGAAGCAGGGATATATAATATTTACACAACAGAACAAAACTCTACAACTTCTTCAGATCTTTTCTTCTTAAATTAGGTTCTCATTTTAATAGACCAGATACAATTTAATATAACTTGCTTAAATATAATGAGAAACTGGCTTCTACAAGAGAAAGGGATGGAAAGAGCAGAGTTCTGACCTACACGTAATCCTGCTGAGCTCCTATCTGCGTGACCTAGAAGGTCCTCGAGCTAACAGTCACTTTGACAGGTTTTGGTTTCTTTATGTAAACCTGATACTTAATCTGGCTATGGTAAGTGAAATGGAGTCATTGAAAATGAAAGCATTTTGAAAGCTATATTAAATTATTATTTATTAGGGAAAACACATGCTGGGGCACATAGTTTTAATGGTGGTATAGATATATCATAGGTTGATAAATTACAGCTTTTAGCAGCCTCTAACTTTGGAGTCCACCTAAAAAAATTCTGTACCAGGGATATTCTGCCTTTATGTTGTACTTGGCTAAATGGATCTACCCTCATTTTGAGTATTCACTGGCCATTATTGATAGTGATGATTAAGATCTGGTTAGAATATTAGAAAAATTATGCAGTATGTAATAAATTCCACAATGTTATTGAGGCATTTGAGAAATAATTTACTTTCTTATTTAGAATTCAGGTCAAAGGCAGAAACAAAATTATCATTTATGCATAACCCAAATTTTTGCCCCAAGTTGTACTTGTACAACTCAAGTACACTGAAAGAACAAATGCACTATGTATTTTCTTTTAAGAGCTTTGTGGTTATTACCTTCGTTTTACTCGTTTTTTACACAGGTAACATTTGTTGGCCTTTACAATGTAATTTAGCTACGTAACTGATGTATTTTGCCATCAATAAAACAACTACATATAACAAAATGAAGGCATACTCATCTCAGTCTGTAGAACTTGTTTTTAAATTATTCTATTTGGAGCCAAGGGGGGAAAACATGAGATCATTCTTTCCCCTCTGCCAAAGGCAATCTGCTTTCCCCAATCCACGAGGACAGCTGAGCAGTTAAGTCTAGCGTGGTAGCGTGCTTGAGTCTCCCGACTCCTGTCCTGCCATGTGTGGGCGCACACGCATCCACGTTCGTACACTGGATGGGACAAGACTCAGTTGGCAAGGCATCTCCTGCTGACTACGCACATTGTGCTGACGAAGTAGCTGTTCAGTGGGTCGGCCTCATCGGCCTACTGAATAGGGTAAGAAAGAACCGGTACGAGGAAGGGTGTATGCAGTTCTCGGATCCACTCTCTCCCAGTTGTCTCACTGTACTCTTCTCTCCACGTGCGTTCCGAGCGGTGGATCACACGCTCAGACTCACACACACGTGCGGCGCACCGTTACCTCGCCCAGTCGCAGGCCAGGACCTCAACCTCCCCGCCCCTCGCTCTGCCCCTCTTTCCAGCCACCCTCACTCCACGTGGGCGCACCCGGGCACAACCGAGCAGCTCACGGGCCCCACCGGTGGGAGGGAAGGCGCGGTCCTGGGGTCGGACGGACAAAGCGGGTGTCCAATCGAGTCCGGCACTGCCTCCCCGAAGGGAGGGAGGGGCGGCTCGGACGGGCCCAATGAGCAGGGAGCCCGAGTGGGACTTCCTCCCGGAATCCCGTTGGCCAGAATAGTGGGGCTGTGGGTGACACGTAAGTTGGGTGGGAGGTGGCGGCGGCGGCCGGGGCTCGGCGGCCGCGTCAGTGACACCGGCCCGTCGTCCCGCAAACGCAGCCAGGGCAGCCGGCACCCAGCCATCCACCCGCGCCGGCGGCCTCGCGCGGAGGCGCGAGCTGGAGCCCGGGTCCCTTTGTTGGGCACGCAACCCCTCCTTTTGGTGGCCACAGAGTCGCGCGGTGGGAGCCGCTGCGAGAGGCGGGGAGTGGCCGGGGCGGGACTCCGAGCTCCGCCGGGGGCAGCCGAGCCAAAAAGTGGGGAGGAGGAAAAAAGGCAGGCGGCGTCTGGGGACGGCACGAGGACCGCCCGCTCGGAAGTATGCGGAGGGCCCCCTCCCGGGCCCGGGCACTCGCGGAGAGTCAGCCTTGCAAAAGTTTGGCGGAGGCTGCCCAGGCGGCGTCGATGGCTGCGAGCCCCGCGGCGCGCGGGGGCTGAGCGGGCGCCACTTCCCCTCCAGCCCGGCTTTTGTGTCTCGCGTCTCCTCTTCATGCGGCGTCCGGCCACCTCCCGCGGCGGCCCTTGCTGAGGCGCTCGCTCGGGCAGAGGGGAGGACGGGGGGCGACCGCGGCGCGGGGTCCCGGCGGGACTATGGGAAACGGGATGTGCTCCCGAAAGCAGAAGCGGATCTTCCAGACGCTGCTGCTGCTGACCGTGGTGTTCGGCTTTCTCTACGGCGCGATGCTCTACTACGAGCTGCAGACCCAGCTGCGGAAAGCCGAGGCGGTGGCGCTCAAGTACCAGCAGCACCAGGAGTCCCTTTCCGCCCAGTTACAAGGTAGGGTTAACCAGGCGCGCGCGGCTGGTGGCCAACTTTGCGCCGCGCCTCCCATCCCGGCTGGAAAAGTGTTTTTGGTGAGCATTTGACACTAAGGGTGCCACTTCTGACCTTCAGGAACACAGGAGGCGAGCTCTGTGGGGCTGCCGGGCCCTCGGACTGTCAGGGAAGATGACATCCCCATCTTCCTGCTTCCTCTGGCGGTTACGTTTAAAATTGGAAGCGCCAGCCTGTGGTCGCACCGGGCGTTGGATGGGTGGGTGCACACTGAGTCCTTTACCCCAGCGCTTGTCAAAGGCCCAGCTGCCATCCTGGCTGGCAAACCAGTAGCCCTTTCATCGCTTCTGCCAGCCCGTCTCTGAGGGACATGGTTTCCTGGTTTCTGGGTATTTGCTTTCCATTTGACTTTGTCAGTAGCCTAAGAAATGGGGAGTTTGGCAGAGATTTCTCAAACTGCGCTGTTTTTTAAAGGAAATTAAGTCATGACCCAGCAGCCCAAATTAATGGCCCAATCGAATGGGAAACTTGGTAGTTTCTGTTAATAGGGGGACTTTTGAGATGTTGCATTTATTGGAAAAGTCCATGCTACACCTGTTCACCATTCTGCAGGTATGTTTTTTTGGGGGGAAAGAAAGGGTCTGTTTTACTGAGTAACTTTTAGTTTATCACAGAGGTAGGGCTGTGCATGTGTCTATTTTGCAATTAGCCTTGAGAAGTCCAAGAGGAGAAACAGTTTTTCACTTTGCCAGACAACAGCACACACAACTTGAGCAAGACCTGCAGAAAAACTTGAAGCTCCTCCTCTTCTATTTTAGGATCTCATCTAATGTAAATTTCGGAAACATAAATGATTTGTGGCTGCAAAGTAAGCATCATGTGGTCCCGTTAAGAGCATAGTCATTGTATACATATTTTTTGAAAGCTTGTACTTGTGGTTAGTTTTCAACACTTATGTGGGTCTCTTCCCAACCAAAACAATAATAAAAAGGTGTGAATAGTGAAATATTGACAGTTTGGTGATAATGCAAATATAGATTGTTTTATGTTACGAGGAAGATCCAATTGGAGAGAAGTTTCTGTCAGTGTATGCATAGACAAATATAAAACAGATGCCTTTTCCATGCTTTAGCTATTTTGAGTGTTTTCTAGTAAAAAAAATTAAGATGAGAGAAAATGATACACAGTTGATTGCTTAGTCTTATTTGCTCTTCCGAACTTAAAAGAAAGGAAAATATTTTTAGCTTACTGAAGCTACATAGCCATGGGCAGTGAAAATATGTGAGTTGGGCTTGGTTCAAAAGGAAAACCTGTTTTGATACAGTCTTAGGTTGAAAAGTTTCTTTAGACTTGTTGAAGTTTATCCATGAATTATTGTTGCTATGTGAAATATTGATACTTATTTACTTATTTCCTTAGAAGATAACAGTGGCTTTCCTGTGAAGTTCAATGCAGTTAGACCAAGGGAAAAATCTGCTATTTTATAGTATAGTCACAGAACTGGATTTTCACCCATGTGTCTGGAAGGAATATGTGTGGTGGATTACGAGAGGTTGAAGCCTTGGTCTCTTAGTTGAGGAGGCTCATGAAAGTAGGCGCTGTCATGTTTATCAGTACATCCGCAGCACTGCACAGTGCCTGACTTTCATGAAAGATCAATACATATTTATTCAAATCAACAAACAAAATTATCCTCAACTGTGGCAAGAAAATTGATTCCATGCACTGTGTCTGCTTTCTCAGGCTTCACTTCCTTGCCTCTGCATTTTGGGGAAAAACAAAACAAAACAAAAGTGAGAAAAAAACCAAAGTAACAACAACAAAATGTTTTGCCCAAGTAATGCGTTTGCCTCAACTGCCAATGCTGAAGTTCCTTGATGAAGGCCCAAATTTCTGAGTCATGGCCTTTATTTGCAGTGTTCCATTTTGAAAATCAGTCTTGGTTTCTTTTCTCCTTTTGTTTCCCTTCTTTTGGTGGTGATAGTGGGGCAGAGTGGTGGTAAGTGGTAATATAAGACACTTAAAATACACAACATTTGATTTTTAGCAGGAGATGAAAAAATGTAGCTAGCAGCTAGTCTGAATGAGTGGTCTTAAAGTCCATTTCTTAATTTACTCTGTTGCCATTTCCTCTTGAATTGTGGTGCTTACAACAGTTATGATTATGCATGAAGAATTATTTCCCAAGCAGGCTACAGTTTCTTCTTTATTTAATGATCTACACTTGACTTCTGTAGCATTTATTTTGGATTTCACATCTACAGGCCATTTAATGAAGATTTTCTGAATAGTAGGGAGCTTTTGCTCCCCTTTTCCAATGACAAATAACATTTTACTCAGTGATATGTACCACCTGTATAGATTTATATTTAGGGCATTAGGCTCTCCATTCTGAAGGCTCATTTTAGTTATGTGAGAACTCTTGACCTGGCATGGATTAAGATCAAAGTTAATTATCAGTGGCCTTCTTTAAGAAATACGACTCTTGAAATGTTTAAGTAGTTGGGCCCTATAATCTGAAGGTGTACATTTGTTACGTGAGCATATTTAGGTCTTCTTCAGTTTAAGAATGGTTCTACTCCAGAGATTATTTTGGAAATAGGTTATGTCTAACTGCAAGTGCGTTTTTTTTATAGTACAACAGTTCCATAAATAGGAAATGTTGATGGGGAGGTGCAGGGGAGTGGTGACATGGGAAACATTCAAGATTAGGCAGTGCCCCATCCACTGAAAACAAGTCTGTGTCTGCCAGCCTATCTATCCATTTAGTTGTTTATGTCCCACCCATACTTAATTATACTGAGGAGTTGGGGTAGAGGTTATATATTGGTGGCAGAGGCAGTAATAATGACCTTTGACCAGCACAGTGTTTACTTAACCTTTGCAATTTTTGTAAACTGCTTTCAAGTGGGCTGTCCACCCTTCTTTGTGTCTATATACAGTGGTTCTCAGCTTTGACTGCCCATTAAAATCACCTGGGCAGCTCCCAGGCCAATTAAATCACATTCTTTGGAGGGGGTGGAACTGCACAGGTGATTACAATGAGTCCTCAATGTTGAGAACCACAGCTTTATCATCTTAAAACTGAGCCCTCATACATTTACTTTGCTTGCTTGGCTGTAAAGACACGTGAGGTTTTCTTTTTTTTAAGCTGAGCATGTGATTCAACTTTTTGTGTAATCTTGGGCCTTGTTTTTCTTACTTAGTTAATGGAGATCAGAATGACCTATTTCATTAGTGGCATTGTGACAGTAAAGTAATTAATACGTATTAGGCTCCTAGCTCATTTTCGTCACATAGTAGGTACTGCTCATTAAAGATAACTGTTATGACACTCTGTTTGAGGTGTCCATGAACATCAAAAAACAAACGAACAGGTAAACTGGCATAATCCGAGCATTTTACTCTGGAGAAGGGACCTTCCCTGACAATTTAAACTTAGAGTATAGCTACTGATTAACTCTCTTCTGTATCACATCAGATTAGGAGAGAGTGAAACTGCTAGAGGAAGGCAATGACCTTGTGCAATAAGATCTGAAAGGAAGATAAACTGTTTAATTTTTTTAAAAAGTAGAGACAAATAACCCCTCATTCCTAAAAACACTAGACTGCATTATTGCAGCACTCATTGTTGTCCCAGTTACCTTAAACCACGAAGAAGTGGTTTTTATGTTTTCTATGTTCCTACTCCAGATTAGTGCATTACAACTACTTAAAATTTAAAAAGTTTTGTGCTTCAAAGGGTTATATTGTCATCTAAGGTAGTTGTCCTTAGAATTGTGTTCCCCTAACAGGCAGGGGCCTGGCAGCCTGAACATAATAAGCTCATCATACTGGAACTGGTTACTTCTTTCTTTTCAACCCACCCTGAATCTACTAAAAACAAACAAACAAACAAAAAACCATCTCCTTCAGCTCAGAGCCAGATTTCTTTCTTTTTTTTTTTTTTTTTTACTTCTTTCAGTTCCAGTGCTTGGTGCCTGCTATATAGTACATAATGAAGAAACAGTAGTCTATACCTACATGGTATTTTCTCTCTGCCTGTGAACATGCTTATATATGGTGAGCAGTGACGTGTATTGAATACAAGCTGAAGAGTTAGTGCTTGGATTTGATTTCTTGCTCTCTTTTCTTACCAGCTGTGTCATATTGTGCAAGTTACTTCTCTGTGACTTATTTTCATCATATATAATAATCAGGATAATAAGGTTTATAATAAATTGTCATAAGGATCAGTAGTGTTAGCTGGTGTGCAATGCTTAGAAGGTGTAGCTTGCACTTTGAACTATGGGGAACCTCATGCACAACAGAGTGGCTCACAGACCTCAGTAATCTAGACCCATGAATGTGGGCCATATGTAGTACATATACTCATTTTCAAGTGCAAAGTTAGGACTTACAAACATCAATTAGATATTGTTTATTAAATGGACATTTTCACTGAAGTTCATCTTGCAGTTGAGATATTTATCAAGCAGTTTTAATTCTCTTCATGTAAAAAATGGAACAGAAATACTCTTATTAAATTCAGTAGTGTTCCTTTGTATGTAAAACATTGCCTTAAAATTCATTCCCTGAATAAAAGATAAAAGCTTTTAGATATTTTTTGAAAATCAGACTCATGTAAGTATTCTGCTAAATATATATGAATCACATAAATACGTATGATTCCACCTATTGTGTCTGCCTTGGTTGACCACATGAGAGAATTGCTCATTATCCTGTGAGCCTTAAAGTTAAGTCCCAAGTGGATTAGAAGCTTTACCTTGGCTTTTTAAATTCTCTCTTACCTTACCAAGGAGTTTTTCTTATAATGCTGTGGCACAAGACCAGGTTTCAGAGACTTAGGGAAAGAGCAACTCGGAGCTGGGGAAATGAACACTGAAGCTGGTGGGGACCGAAATGCAAAGCACTTGAGAGAAACCGGAAGGGAGAGAGAGAAAAGGGGGCTAATGCCACTTTATGACTTTTCAAAGCATTGAGGAAGATTCTCGCTCACATCTTTATGTCCTAAAAGAAAGGAATAAGGATGGAAGGGTGGGTTTGACATCAGGAATGGTTTGAATGCCAGCCTGGTGTTTCCCAGTGGAGTGACCTTGACCAGGCAGGTAACCTCTCCAGTTTCTTCTTTAATTGGGGATAACAATGTCTACTTGGCACATTTGTATGGATTAGGAATAATACATCTGAAGTGGCTAGCATGGATCGTGGAGCACATCACTGCTATCTTAAGTGACCATGACAACTTTTGCTGGTAAGTATTGGGCTTTTCATTTTGTCCACAATGAAACTGCATCTGGTAGGTAATAGTGTTACTAGTTGTGGCCTAAATGTGGCTCTTTTCAGAGCTATGTGCCCAACTTGACTGAAACTTTTATTTGATATAAAACACTCTCACCCTGTCTTTTCTACTGTATTGGTAAGAAAAGACCTGAAAACACTTTACTATCAACTAAGAGTTACTGTTTTTCATTTTGACAACTAACTGTTCTTATTTTATCACCAAGGACAAAATGTTTTTGCTGGTTTTGCCAGTCAGTGGTTTGTGGGTTTTGTAGCTTTGGAAGTGAAAGTTATATGTAATACAACCTTTTTTTTGTGAAAGAAAAATGCCCAACTATTTTACCTTACAAGTCACTGTTATTTGAAATGAATATTTTTGGATAGATTTTGGAAATTTATTTGGAGGAGTTAAATTATTTTAAGTACATAATATTTAGAGGGTGTTTAACACATTCAGGTACCATACAAAGCACATTACATGCATTTTCTATTTAACAGTAACGAAGGCACTTTAATGTGAATGAGCTATCTGAGGCTCAGAGGGGTTAATTAACTCACCAGTGTCAAGGTCAAATCTAATGAAACTGAGTTTAGAACCCTACTCTGTCTTCCTAGCCCCTGTTCTTACCAGAGTCCTCCATTACCTTCACAATTATCTTAGTGTCTCTCATGACAATATTAAGGTTTTGAAAAAGTAGGTTAGATGGGTTATTTGAGTGCTCAAGATAAAATTTAGAATCAGAATTAACAGATGTGATTATTTGCAGCATTTCTAGACTGAAGGACATTTGTGGCTGTTAGGTGATTTGGGTTGATACGGGAATAGATTGTAGGTGGTATGTGGATGCTGCATAAAATAAGATTGAATCACGTAATAAGAAAGTATGCTCTTTTGAATTCCCTTTCAGTGTTTTCATGACAAGTCAAGGAGAGACTGCCTCAGTTTGATGTTGGAATCTCTGCCCTAGATATTATATATTTGCTCACTTGCTTTTTTATTTTCAAAGAGAGTAGACTTCAGGCAGCCAACAGCCTGATAGCTGGAATTTAATTGTTTTGTTGTTTTATTGTGCTTAAAATTTACAGTTACCATCCATGAATGCTATGTAAGTCGGATATTTTATTTACACGGTAATAGTGTAAAGTTTTCTTTTTAGAGGTTTATTTTAGAAGAAAAAGATGAGTATTTGACAGCCCATATTACCTGTGTAAAGAACTCATGTTTGGAGTACCTGCATGTCTGAAGTTTAGGAACACATTAACTGATCAAATCTAATACAAATACTGAAATTTGCAATTAAGAAAACAGTTGTGGAGCACATGAATCACCATGTGTCTCAAGCTAAGCACAGAGCCCACATATGCTGGCTTCCTATACAATGTAGCATTCCTCCACTGGGCTGTGCTGTCTCTGGAAACCAGAAGCACCCTCTTCTCAGTTCAAGCAGAAATGGGCGTTGCTGTTTTTAAACAATGCTATGTGTTTCTGAATGGCATGTTTGTGTTCTTTGTTTTTATTGGCCCAGGAGTGTTTATCCAGAGGACATGCCAGTCATTGCCTTTCACTAATAAGCCTCACTAAATAGGCTTATAGCCTGGAGGGGCATGAACTTGAAACAAATTGCTGTTTATAACAGTGTGACATTTAAAAAATACAGCTTTAACTACTTTTCTTATATAAAATGTCACAGTGTAATAGATAATGAATAGAAAAGTAAAGATGTGCTATCATTCTGGAGGATAAGGCACTATAGAACATTTGAATGACACCATTTCCTTTCTTTTAAGAGTGAGTTTAAGAAAATATATAATCATTTCAGGAGAGTCAAACATTCTATCTCCTGTTTCATTTAAACCCATCTTTAAGTGGAATTCTTGTTATTAACAACAAAAAAATCTGTAACTCAAGATAGTTAAGAGAGCTTTTGACATTGCTTGTGTGCTTCCAACAATAGCTAAGATGCTATAAAGTAAATATTATGAACAAAGATTAAAATTGGGCAGCTGATAATTACTTGATTAGTTTGGTTAATGCAGAACAGTTTATTAAGTTGTACATTAGTGAGATTTAATATTATAAATCTGTAATTTCTGTTGCACCAATCTCTTAACCTATTAGCAAACAGTGATTTTTAAAAGGACATATCCTTTTCAAGGTTTGCTTTATAGCAACATGTTAAATCATACTGATATCAAACATCATTTTTATCAGCAGATGAAAAATAAATTCTCTTTACAGTATAAGCAAGCATCAGACCAAAATCCAGAAGGCATCTATGTTAGAAATGGGTGTGGATGAGGTTCCTTGGGTGTTGTTCCTCAAATACAGCTTCTCAAGTACAGTTCCTCTTCATCTGTAGATCTGTGAAACTAGAGTGTCAACATATCTGACCTCAACACAACCAGCATACAACAGGGGCAGGCATAAGATACTTACATATTGTTGTTCTAAAATGCAGTAAATACAAGGTTTGTAGGAGTCACTTGTCTGTAGCAGTTCTGAAATCTGGCTAGACATGTGTTTCTTGATGTGTTTCCAGGTCTGGGAATAATTCTCCATGGCTCTTAATGCTACTCTTTGGGCTTTTGGTTCCACTCACTGAGTCATCCTTCCTTCCTCATGAAAGGTAGCATGTGCTTGTAGCTGAACTTTCTCATCCTGCTTCCTGCCAGTAGAATTTTTGAGATGTTTCACCATTTTTTAATTTAGTACCATCTCTCTTCCCTTTCAGTCAGTCCAAACTGGCAGTGATAAATTCCTGCTCATAAAATCCTTTCAAAACTTTTGTCAGTCTCTTGGGAAACTTGGTGAGTTTACTATATTAGATAAAATCCACACCCACGTATTTTTCGGAGTAAATCCTTCTCTACCTTGGGCTTCTGCTGAAGCAAGGGAGACAATGCCCTTTAACTTCCTGAAGGGAAACCAAGAGGATCTGTGAGTTTCACACCCCAAACTTTTAGGAGACCTGTGGTCTGACCGAATAGCACTCTTGAGATGCTACATTTCCAGCGTCTTCACCAGAATTGCAGAAGCCATGCCCTTGGTCTCATCTTTAGGTCACCTTTTTTTGTGACAATTCTCTGGAATTGATCTTCAGTCGGAAGCTGTTTCTTAATTTAGCATTGTTTGCTGTCTGGAGAGGCTGAAAAATTTCAAAACCATCAAGTCTTGCCTCATTTTGTTTAGTAGTCCTTCCCTCAATTTATCTTCTCACAGTTTATATAAACAGCAAGAAGAAACCAGGCAGCATCTTAACACTTTGCTGGAAAATCTCCTTAACCAAATTACCCAGTTCATTTAGCACATTTTTTATTACTCATACAACTGCAAGTGATGTAAGCCTGGTAACTATACATAAATGTGAGTACTGTTAAGCCCTCTGCTACTGCATCATTTCATTTCCAATAAAATTTCCCTCATTTTCACGTATGCTACTTACTAACAATCTTTTCAGTATCCAAAGCTTGTTTAAAAATGTGTTCAAGGCACTTTGCGCTTTCACTTGCACTCTTAAGGCCCAGTACATGGCTCAAAATCTGTGTTTGTTATCCTGTTGCATAGCAAATTATCCCCAAACTGAACTGGCTTGGAACAACCAATATCTCATAGTTTTTGTAGGGAAAGAATCTGGGCTTAGCCAGATGATTCTCTCAGTATCCCTCATGGTATTACAATCAAGCTGCTGACCAATGTGTTGATCATCTCCCAATTCAGCTGACTAAAGGATCAGCTTCAGAATTCACTAATGTGGCTGTTGGAAGGTCTCAGAAGACCCACTTCAGTCTCTCTCCTCTGGGCTTTTCTGTAGGACTTACCACGGTTCCAACATGTAATTTACAACATGATAGGGCTTCCCTCAGGGCAAGAGATCAAAGAGAGAGCTAGCAAGAGAGTGTGCAAGACCCCAGGATAAAAGTGTAAGTATTTTAATAACCTAATCTTGAAAGTGATAACTCATCACTTCTGCCCTATCCCACTCATTAGAATTGAATCACTGTGTTTAGTCCATGCCCAAGGGATGGGATTTGTGAAGACACAAACAACGGAAGGTGGGGCTTCTTGGAAACCATCTGAGGAACTGCCTACCACAGATGAGAATGTCATTGTGGATGCTGTTGGCAATATCATTAACAAAGTCACCATAAGCTAACATTCGCTGAGCACTTGCTAGGTACCAGGCACTGTTCTGAATTGTTTTCTTGGATTTTCCAGTACACTGCTTTTGTAAAAACATATTACATAGTAAAATGTAATTTACTATTTAATTTGAAGAAGTAGCAAGAAGTAGCATTTAAAATCATGACACTTCAGAGGGAAATTATTGGTGGTTAAACCATGTAACCTGGAAGAATTAAAAGAGAATTCCAGGTAACTCTCTGAAGTATAACCACATACCTGGCTGTCCAGGGAAGTCCCAGAGTGGAAGGCATCATGTCCCTGGGGAGTTTCAAAGTCCGTTTTCGATACATGGAACTTCCTCGCTCCTACAAGTGACTGTATGTCTTTGGCAAGTACCTATGAATGCAGGACTGGATTTGTCATCTGTTGTTTTCACTTGTTCTGTATGTTCCTTCAGATTTGGAAGACTGCAGTCCTTGGTGAAGTCCTTGTTATTTGATAGTCAAAAGATAATTCTTTAAATAAAGTTTGACTGGTCTTAGAAAGAGAAATATATTTGATTTAAAGAAAGAGCATTAATTGCATGACTGGTAATTTGAACTTGTTCATTTCTTCTTTGAAAGTCAAGTTTAAAATACTGTGTTCTTTTGTGATAGTAATAAAATAGAAAAGAACACAAAAGCATATTATGAAAAAGTCATTAAATCGTTTCTAAACAGTTGCAATTCCAAATTCATCTATGGCCTCACTCTTTTAAACATATTTTAGTAATTAGAAATACAAGAGATAAATGTTTCTATTCCATTTGACTTCCATTATAACTTCATAAACATTTTTAAAGAGATTAAATTAGGAAGTGGATAAAGAATATATTGTCAATATTGAGGCCATATTCCATTCAAGAATCAGGGAGAATTCTGTTCTTGTCAGTGAGAAGTTGCTGTTGAGTTTCTATAGAACCAGTGAATCTCTTCCTGCCACACTGCTATTTATGTGCTGGTTGCTGCCATGATATTCACTGTTCTATAAGTTGCTGTGGACTTATCTGTGATTCACACTGATGCCACAGGTTCCTGGTGACACCTTTTCTTTTTGTCCCAAAAGACCAAAATGTGAAAAATTCCCTATGTGGTCTACAATGTAATGATAAATTGTGCAGTGCAGTTCTTAGGGATGTTTACAGCTTGCACATTGGTGTTTTTCTCAAACACCTTTTGCTCACTGGGTTGGTATAGGATCCATATGGATTAAGCTAGAGGATGCGCTCTTCTGTTGAAACTGCAGGGAAGCAGTAACTGTTAACCCAATTAGCTAGAACAATGGTATTTGTGGGTGAATGTGAGACCCCTTATTTAGGCCTGAAGAAGTCTTCATTTGAGGGTTCCATGGTAGCAATAGTTTGAGTAGAGGTTGAGCCTTTACAGAAAGACTGCTTTGTTTTTATTGTAGTCCTCCAGCAGTTCTCAAAACCTCCTACCTAGCAACAACTCATCCCTAAGGCTATATTGTATGTCTTGGCTGTGACCCTCTGCTCTTAAAGAGTGACATTTTCTATTTGAAATCCATGGGGGTCCATGGACTTCCCTAAAATATATGTCAGTTTTGTATATCTGCCTTTTCCCTAGACAGAAGCCATATCTTTTATCAGATCTGCAAAGCATTGATAACCTGAGAAAGGTTAAGAACCACTGCTTTAGGGCAAATTCCTCCTTCTGAGGTCCTTTCAGGTTCATCTTGGTATTTGCCGTCCCTGGTGCTACCCCATGAACCCCCTAGGAAGTAGCTAAGTTTATAAGGGCGCAGTCACTGTTCACTGCTGTTCCCCTGAAAGTCCTAACCCATTCCACCCACCTCAAATTTAAGAAGAATCCTGATTAGGGTCTTAAATGGCATTCAGCAAATTGCATTGCTAAAGTCCACTAGTAATTGCTTAGTAAATAATAAAAAATACTTTGCAGTTACATGAGAAATTTGTACTTTTCAAATTGCTTTATGTTCATGATATCATCTGGACCTGGACACAACTCTCTGATATAGAGAAAAGCAATGTGCTTTGTTATTAACCATTTTAAATATGGGAAAACAAAAGTAACACGGCCAAACAGTGACACACTTGGAATTTGTGCACTGAGTGCTTATATTCTAATTCAAGGCTCTCACTAATCCTGTTTCCAAGGCTCCCATGCCCTTGACCTAAAGTGAGGTTTTAGTAGTACCTATTCCCAGTTTCTGACTTTGCCTCCTTTTCAGATTCTGTCAAACAGTTAAGAATATTCCCAGATAATGACTCACCTGGACTTGAGAACTGTCCTCCGCGGAGTCTACCTGCCACCCCTTACCTCTTCCCGTCTCTGTGTCCAGGGAAGCTGCTGAAACTGCTCAAGCTACTGCTTCCTGCTTCAGCTCTGCAACTTGCCACTGTCATTGGCATATTTGCCTCATTTCTTTTTGGATCTTATGTGCCCTGGCGGGTCCAGGAAGTCTCCCCAGGACCTGGGTCCCAGGGCAGTAAGAGTGGTGATCACTGTGGTGAGCCTGGCTTCACTGCCCTTTCACCCATCTCTGACACATTCTCCCGATCCATATTTGGGGCTCAGGCTGTCCCTTACCGTAGGATGATTCATTTTCAGACTCCTCTGCATCCTGGGGTGTAGACAGAGCTTCAGCTCACACTGGTATCCTGCTAAGTTTCACCACAGGCTGTCGCCTCCTGATAGCATCTGTACTTTCACCTTGACTTTACGGGGGCTTTGAAGCTCACCACTCAACTAAATTCTCCAGCTGTGTTTTTTAGCTTCCAGATGTTAAAGTCAGATTACTCTTAAATAAATCATAGTTTGGTAGAGCAAGAAAGAATATTTGTAGAACCCAGGATGTAAAGAGCAGCATATGAATATGTTTTGATTTGGACCACACAGCGCTCTGAAAAATTTTACAGCAGTTGTCTACATGGAAAAAGAAAGATATTTTATATAAACACCAATATTTCCAACTTTGTCTGGAATTTGTAAGATCCCTGGACACTGGGCTGTATTCCTACTTGATGAAAGGCTCAAGTTTTGAATGGGGCATGCTGGCCTCAATTGGCCAAAATACCCACTAAGAATTGTTGATGTCAGATAACTTCTGTAGTTTATCAGTGAAGAAAGTGAGCCTGAGGGAGATCGAATGACTTGGCAACTGTGCTGGCCAATATGGTAGCCAGAGGTCATGTGTGGGGAAAGCATTCCAAATGCCGCTGGTGTGAATGAGGAACTGCATTTCCAATTTTAAGAAGGTTAAATTTAAAAGTTACAAGTAAAACATTGTGAAATATTTTTCACTTAAGCACAACTTTATTGTGTTGGCGACACATTCTTTTAACTGTTTTGTCACATTAGATGTTGACGTATTACAGTACACGTATACATTCTACTTTTTTTGATGTGGCTACTAGAAATTCATAAGTTACATATGTCACCATGTGTTTCTGTTGGACAGCACTGACTTGGCCGAGCTCGCACAGCTTTTGGTGGCAGGTCTGGAACTGGCCAGCAGGTATCCGCAGTTCTAACCATATTTTTTTTTCAGTGAAGAACCATATTTTTTTTCCATTACTTACGTGTTACCTAACTAGTAATTCTCACAACCTTTTCATTCTAACGTATAATCTCACAAACTCCTGTAGGAATTTGTTTCTCCTCATTTGTACATGGTATGTGACCCAGAAGTAATTTTATGTAAAAGAAAACTTAGCCATGTGTATTGTCAACAATTATACAATAAAGACAATTTTAAAGATAATAAAATTAATATTCAAGATATGTAAAGACCAGTTTAATTTGATATTTAATTTTTAGTAACACTGATCGTTTAATTTTCTCTTAATTATTTGTATAAGAAAACAACTTTTAACACATTCAAAAAACATTGTGTTTGCTTTTGGCACAGATCTATATTAAAATGCAGTCTAAAATTGTTACTTATTGCATAGCTAAAATTAGACAAATTACTTTTAGACCTAATGTGTTGAATTCTTATATTTTGCAGGATATGAAAGAATCAGTTTGCACATAAAATATTGGGCATGTGAATAGTCCAGTCAAATCTAACATTTGCTTTTTTTTAAATACTTTAGTTATTTAACTATGAATTGTAACATACATACATTAACATCCACAAATTGTATGCATCAGCTGTATGAGCCTTCACATTCTTGTTCACTTAACCAGCAACCAGACTTAATAAAGATAACAGTCCCAGCACCTCAGCAGTTTCCTTTCAGTCCCTAGCTGTCCCGTCCCCCCTAAAGATAATCACCATGGATTAATTTTGAGTGTTCTTGTACTTTACATAAATGAAATTAAAAGCCCTTGTACCTGGCTTCTTTTTCTTAACATTATGAGATTCATCCGAGCTGTTACCTGTAGTTAAAGATTGTCATTTCCATTTGTGTGCTATTGTATAAGTCTGTCATAATTTATCCATCTTACTAGTGATGGACATTTGGGTAATATCAGTTCCTGTTACTATGAATGTTCTAGTTCTTTTGACTTTGTTTTTTAAAGGACCAGCAGCTTCTTAATATGCTTGATGGTTATTTTGAGTAAGACAATGTAACAAGGACTATTTTGAGTACATTTGCAAAATTATTATCTTCTTATTGCCTCTCTTACTAATGCAAATTTAATATTGCTATGCATCCTGTCTCCAAGCACTGATCTGTTATCAGTACAAATTTTAAAATATGACCAAAAGTAACAACTAAAACTTATGTCCAAAGCAGAAACATTGGTATCATTATTCAGTCAAGGGTAAAATGCCCAAGAGATTGCCTGGATATGAGGTGGCTCATCTGTTCTCTATTAACTATCACTCATGCTCATTTGGTACATGCTGTCTCTATTTGTATTGTGTAAATTACCATTTAAAAGTAATTCACTAATTTATAACATGTGCTGAAAGGATTGCATCTGCTGGGGTGCTCCTCTCAAGGTGGGTCACAGGAACATAAGACTGCACTGATGTCTCTTAAAACACATGATGCCTCTTAAAACCTGAACTTGGAACTGGCACACCATCATTTTTGTCCATGTTCCTTGACCAAGCAAGTCACATGGTCAGTCCCACATTATGGATTGGGGTGCAGAGAATAATACTCTGCCCTGAGCAGTAAGCATTTCCAGGGTGCTACTTCAGCAATAAGCATGGCAGGGTGTGGATGTATAATTACAGCAGTGAGGGATGAAGAATTTGGAATGATGCCATCTCCCAATTTTAAAATTGATGCAGTGTGAGATAAAGAGATAAAAAAGTTTATTTTTTTATTTGAAGAATAATTTTACTGTGATTTGAACTAGCCTTTTTAAAAAGGTTAACATTTAGTGACCTAATGTTAGTCAGACTTCTATATTTCTTGGCAAAGTGTGTAAGTTTATAATGCACAAGCATTTAACATAAGTTCTGAGCAAAATACAATAAGCAAATATGTTCTTTAATTCAACAGACTTTTCCTAAAGCACGCTTTCTCTGGGCATGTAAATTTGATTATACAGGTGCTGCCATCAAGAGATAGAATGTAAATGAAGTATCCATTAAAGTTAGAAGTGTTTCTATTGGATTTTTATGACTGCTCTTTCAGTGACATAGAATAAGTAGAACTTCTCTACCTAAGTATTTTCACATTTAATATGCCAATTTTAGCAGCAAAAGCAGATATGATCAAACATAGAATTTATTTTTATATGCTAATTTATATGGGGGAAAAAAACGAACAATTTAGAACATGGACACATAGAATTAGATGTTTAAAAACTTTTGTAGAATTCTTGTGAATATATATAGTGCATCTATTTTTTTTAAAAAGGTGTTGCATATTCACAGATATTTTTGTAAAATAATTAAATTAAAAAATCATGCCATTAATATTTATCTGAAGGTTGTAGTACCTGCTATGGCAACTATATATGTTTATGCCCAAGGCCTTGGGGAAAAAATTATGGAGAAATCATAGAAGCAGATACTCTTTTTTCAGTCTCTGTGTCTTCTGTTTTTTAAAGAACACATCTGATTTTAAGCAATTCTTTAAGAAAGTTGCGCATTTAAAAATACCATTTCATGTGAGATATTGTGTATGTATGATTGTGCATATATGTGTATATGACTAGTAATTATTATATAGCCTTCTTTGATAAGATAACCTTGGTGGCAATTTGTTTATATTTTTCCTTTTTGAAACTTGATTCTTCATGTCTTAGTTTAATTAGGGGTATTAGAATTCTCTGCTAGAAAAGGGAAGTTGAAGGCTGGTCCCTAGGTACACAAATATGGCCTTGATTTGGTGGATATGTCCCAACATGCCTTTTGTGCTTATAATAGAAGAACAGTAAGAAGAGGCAGGGTTTTTTGTTTTTTTTTTCCTGACAAGTTCATTTATGTACTTTTTGTGAACAATGCCTGCTTAGAAGTTTCAGAGCAGGAACGGGTAGATTCTTGTTAAGCTTTAATAAGTGAAACTCTAAAGTTCCATGAAACCAGCAAATAGCTTGCCTGTTACCAGTGTAAGTATTTGTTCTCTAACTTAAAGACATACTTCTTGCCATTAACCTTTGTTCCTTTGGAAATATGTTGATGTGGAAGGAAAAATCTGTCTTTATTTTTTATACCTTTTCATCTCTGTTTTTCTGTACTATTATTTTGTTATGTTATTTTGTTCTTACTATTTTTTTGTAAACTTCACTAGTTGATTTCTTAAACACCTTTTTCTTTCCTATTAAACATCTGGTTGGTACCAATCAGAACAGACACCACAACAGGACATTTCTATTGACTACTTAATTCTTTTTTATAAAGGGAAAAGTCTGTCTTTCCATGTACCACAACATTTTAAGAACAGTGGTTACAATTTTTAACTACCACATCTAAAATTATATCTTGTATTTTGAGTTACGTCTCAGTAGATCATATATAATCTGTTCTCTTTCTAGGTCTATTCTGGTGTTACCAGATCCCTCAAAATCTAAAACCTGTTAGCATGGTGTCGGTTACCTGAAAAAGTTTTTCATAGAGTTGTATCAGCTCTAATTTCAAAATATGTATCTTGAACTTTACCAGTGTATAATATCATCCTAGTCTGACCATCCTCTAGTGACTGGACTAATCGCAATAGGCTTCCACCTGGTTTTCTTGCTTCCATCTTTATATCCTCCATAGTAGCTCAGTAATTTACAAAGATTATTCTTTGTAAAATATAAATTAGGTAATGTTATTTCCCATCTCTCATTGGAGGAAAATTTGACTCTTACTACTTCATTGTCCTTCACTAGCCATGTGAGCCACATAAGCCTGTTAGCTGTTTCCATTACACACCAAGCTCACATCCTTCTCAGTCTTTATACCTGCTGTCTGTCTGTCAGGAATGTTCTACCCTGAGATCTGTTCATCACTAGGCCTTCTTTACTCAGACCTCAGCTCATATTTCAGCTACTGGAAAAGCCACTGAGTTAGTTATGCATTGCTGTGTAACAAATTTACCCCTACTAAACACCTTCAAGCAACAAACATATAAACATTAACTATTTCACACGGTTTTCTGAGGGTCGTGAATCTGGGAGAGCTTAGCCAGATGGTTGTGGCTCACAGCCTCTCATAGGCAATCACCAAGCTGTTGGCTGGGCTGTCGTGATCTAGTGGTTGTTTGAGGGAGGAACCACTTCCAGGCTGACTGGTGTGGTCTTTGGCAGGCTCCAGTCCCTCCCTGTGGGATACCCCTCATAGATGGCCAGTGTGTGCCTAGAACATGGTCGCTGGTTTCCCACAGAGTGAGAGAGATAAGGGAGGAGGCCACAGTCTTTTATAACCCAGTCTTAGAATGAGATAGTATCACTTGTGCTGGATACTATTAGTCACACAGACCAGCCCTGGTACCATGTAGGAGGGGAGTGCACGAGGCTATGAGATTCAGGAGGCAGGATCATGGGGAACAGCCGAAAGGCTGACTACTACTGCAGCCCTGCCAGCACTAGGGATTTCACTGTTACTTTTGAGAAGCCTGCACCCTTCATGTTTTTTTCTCTCAACAACCTATGAAAGTCATAACCACATCTCTTCCTTCATATAATACCCTATATAAGCAGAGTTTACATAATAGTTCTTGCACCCAAGTACTGTCTATCCCATTATTTTACATTGTTTTCTTATTTGTACTGATGACTATCTGAAATCTCATGTCGTATCTCCTTGTTTTATCATCCTTCTTGTCTGCTATGAGATTGTAAAACTCTGAATTCAGAAAACTGGTATTTTCTGTCCATTATTTTAATCCTTGAGCTTAGAACAGTGCCTGAAATATAGTAGATAGTTATTTGATAAATGAATAAATAAGTTTACCTTTTCAAGCCCTAGAAGTTTTAGTTTAACCATTTTATAAGGAACTGTTTCTACATGCACCCCTGGATTCTAACACTGAATACAGTGAACATAAATGTTATTAGTTTAATATGTTTTGAGTTTACCTTATACAGCAGGTTCTGTGCTAGATACTCTGAAGTTACAAACATGAATAAGACATGGTTCCCAAAGAGTCCTTTTGGGAAGGAAGAGCAGACTATGGCATGGGCCATGTGGGAATAAGTAAAATAAAGAAGGAAAACTGGCAGGGCTAGGGAAGCGTTAGATGGAGGAGGCTCCACTGTAGAGTGCCCTCGTGATGCCTCAGGGTCAGGGCGTTCTGTGCTGTAACACTGTGTTCCTTTCAATGTGCACCGAATATAAGAAGGAAAGAAACCAAATGTTTTGAGCATCAACCAAAAATTCAAGAAACCTGGTAAACATAAGTAGAAATGGGAAATTATTTAATTACGTATTTTTAAAAATCATCTTGCTGAAATGACTAAAACTATATGAAATTGCGTTTCATTATATGGGAGTATCTGTAGAGCAGTTTGCCCAAACATTAAGTCACTCTACATAAGTGGAACTAATTCTTCGATTATTGTCTGTAGTATTCTTTGCTGTTCTTTGCTGCTTACTGTAGTCATTCTATCTCTCTCTCCTTAAACTTGCTTCATCTAATTTTGCTGTGGACATGGAAGTACAGTAACCAAACTTGATAGAATTATGTGTAATGTAAAAAAGTTTTGTTTTCAAGTAATTACTTTTAAGAGAGGTTTTATTTTTAATTTAGCCATTTGTGATCCATTTTTCTGATATTCATCTATGTTAGTACAACTTCTCTTAAAAGATGGCATGCTATTTTACTTAGGTTTTCTATTGAACTTTTTGTCTCATTCAGTGTATCATAATTGATTTTGAAGTCAGACTGACTCAAAGGTCTGCCAATTTTTTGTTTTATATCATTAAACAAGTTACATGTTTTGGAGTCCCGTGAAAATGAAAGTCATATCTTCCTTACAGTGTTGTTATAAAAAGTAAATGAATATACTAAGGACCTAGAATGTTACCTGGATGTCTCATTCCTTCCCTGCTTTCCTCCTTTCTCAGTCCTTACCAGGTTGAATGGGCTTCACACTCTGTCACTCAGGGCCTAGTGACAAATGCCTTGCTAAGCAGCATTCGTAATGTAATGCGTGTCACTTTGATGAGTATGTCCTGGCTTATCTCCGTTGGGTGTAGGGCTGGACCAGGAAGACCAGGCCAGCACACACTTTCTTTCCTAAAATCATGAGCACAACTTGGACAGCAATCCAAGGTTGAGTTTCACTGTAGAGTTGTACAAGTAACACGGCCCTATGGAAAATTCAGAATCCAAGGCTGGCCATAAAAGTTCACTTGCTCTCTAGGTGTCCTTCAGAGATTTGATACTCAACAAGCAGTTTTTACTGCTATGTGGTAATTTATTCCCTGCCTAGGTTTTACAACAATGCAACTCCAAGGGCTCATAGCCTTTGAGAAAAATAAGGCTGTAGGGGGTTCATTGGGGTGGGTGCAGAGTGTGGCCATCACTGTAGATAAAGTTAACAAAACAGAGCAAGGAATTTTTAAATTAAAGTTAACTTCTACAACATCCATGTAATTGCTTACATTTTTCTACTCCCTCACATATTTTCTTAGCTTACCCATGCTTGTGATTCATTCAGTAACAAAATCAGTGAAGTCAGCATTCTCTTCTAGTCATCAAGCAAAAATGGGTCATCTCCCTGGCCTGCTGGATTGTCTGTTGTGCCCCAGACAATCTCATTTCAGTTCGGGTCTCTCCCTGCTGCCATGTTTCCTTGTTTACTCCTGGCTGGCTCCATCGACCACCAGGAACTTCTCATTGAGGCCAGCCCCTTTACCCCAGGTCTGTCTCTCCTGAATGTTGCATATCTTGTATTCATTCATCATCCATGCCTTGAGAACACTGCTAGCATTCAGCCTTTTTATTGTTTTAAATTCATTGAAATTCATCGAATACCTGTTCGATGCCATACACTGAATTAGGCTCTGATATTTAACATTATGGATTAGAAGAATGACGTTTAGAAAGGTTGTGTGTCCAGAATGGAGAGGTAATAAATGATAGAAGAAATTTGAATGCATATCTGCTGACTCTAAATTCAGTTTTATTTCTTTTTAGCACAGCTCCCCTTCCCTCCAGGCATGCCAAGATGTTGAGAAACACTGATAATGTGAGTTGCAAGGCTTCTTTAGGTCATGCTTGGGTCTGTGCCACTGGCCCTCACCCCTCCTCCCACTCAGGTGACTGCTGGGAGCAGTGTGGGGCAGATGTGCCCCAGGTACCATTCTCCCAGTCCAGTTAGACTCTGTAAAGCTAATCCCTGGCCTGTAGGATGAAGGGAAAGATGTTATCTTCACTATTGATTTAAGAAAATTAAAAAAAAAGATTGGTCTTAAAACTAGAATTAACAATGTAAGATAGAATCCACTCACTAAGATGAGTGAACTTATTAAATGTAAAGAAGTTGGGAGAACTCCCTGACTTCAACTTTCCCTTTCAAGTTTTCAAGCCATATGCCTCTGTCTAGCCAGGTCACAGATGGTGATTTTCTATTTCTTTCTTTTTTTTTTTTTTTGTAATTTCTTTAATAGCCTTAATGAAAATGAAGGTGGTTTCCATGAATTGAAAACAGCAATTATTGATTGATTATTTTATTTTAAGAGAAAATGAAAAAATAATTCATTTTGGGTTTCACATGTTTTTAAAGTTTACCTTTGAACCTGTATTGGAAGAGGCAGAAGGTTTGGGGACTTTATTGAGATCACTGTGTGAATAAACACCAAACTCAGGAAAATGAGGAAATTATGCACTTTCCCAAAATTTGAAATGAGTGTAGGTGCAAATTTGGTCTCCATAACTAAGTATTTAGGTGACTTTTAGTAAATCATCTAGCCAGTTGGCCTGATTTCACTGCCTGTTCAAGTAAGCTTTATGCTTGTTCTGTGGAGTTATGAGTCTCACCCCTACTGTTCCTACTAGTACATGGCAGATGGTTTGAAAAAGTCAACCCCACCCACCATTTTAATTAGTTAAGAAATTACAGCTTATAGGAAAATAAAGTATTTACCTTACTAATGGTTAGTAACTTCACCTTTCTATAAAAGGCTTCATACTTGAAAACTTGCTATGTTCTATCAAAGGTTTTATGTAACACTAACTTAGAAAGTAGAAATAGAGATGACATAAAGCTCTAATGATACCCTTTTAAGATTTCCATTAAGGAAAGTAAGTTTAACATTATAAAGCATGATGTTTTCAACAAGCATTTTTATTTCTCTCATGAAGTATATTTTGGAATGGTTTTGGGAAGACTTCTATTTCAATCGTTAATTCATTTTGCTCAGAGACTATGAACATCAAAGCAGCAAAACTCAATTATGTGAAACAATCAGGAAATGGAATATTCTGGTGAATTTAGTTGTTAGTGTTAAACAGAAATTGTATTAACTTCCCTACCCATGTGGTTTCTGGTCTCTATTTAAATCATTCCATTGAATTTGAGTTTGTATTGAAAGCTCTGTGCCAAGTAAGTTTTTTTTTTCTAGGAAAAGGGAGGGAAATTAATTAAAATCCTTTTCGTTTTAAGTTACATTACCAAAAGGCATTCCAAACTGTATTGAATGCTTGATTTACTTAATTGGTAAGAATGGTCACCATTGGAAACATCAGTTTTCTTTCAATACTGGAAATATGGATCAGATATGAAATTCAATTAAATGTATCCTGCCCTTTGACATAGCAATGAATTGGCTTTATGTCTTGTCAATGGGTTTCAGCCCCAGGCAAGTTCACTATGGATTCAATGAAACTGAAAAATGACAGTGGAATGTTTTGGGGATGAAAGAGTTTTTACCCAACTTTATTCCTACAGTGGCAGGTCAAACACTAGAATCCTGTCCACTCAGAGCGAGTCTGTGTGCAACATGCTGGTCTCTGCCTCTGGGCCTCTCTATCTGCCCAGCCATTTCAGTCTCTGTCCTTAGCGCTGCCACTACTGCTGTCTCTGCCCTCCTGCAGCCCTGTAGCTGTATCGCCCAGAGCAATGGGTGGAGCTCTCTATATAGAGTCAATAGCAACGTATTGCCAACATGTGTGTAATGAGACAGCCCACCAGGGCTAGGTGAGAATCCTGGCCATTTTATCCACACCTTATCAATGGATTTTGGTATTTCCCTTTCTTCCAGAATTTGGGGGGGGAAAAAAAATCTACTTAGTTAAGTGGAATTAGCCTTGGAAGAAAAGCTAATAGTTATTTCGTTTTGTTTGTTTCCCTATATATACTGCTAAGTTTTATTTAGGTAACTGCTTAATATGTATTCCTAGGTTTATTGCTTTGGATCAAGGACTGGAATTGCTAACTCATACATCTGTGTTGTTGAAAGGATAAACTTCTTTTGAATACTGTAGTTTTTATTCTTTCATTGAGTAAGTGATAAATTAGCCACAAAATTATCTTCATTAAAAGTAGCATTCAAGAGTGAGTTCTTTAAAATGTTAAAACTGTTTACCTAGTATGTTCTCAAGATTCCAAAGTAAAGATAAAAGAATCAAACATGAATATTAACTAAAAATCTTCCTAACCTTCCTGTGGTAAGTCATATTAGCGTTCTCCTATGATAATTTATATTTGGCAGTAATTATAAAAAAACTTTCTTTTACTGTATACTTATATTCATACAGCTTTATGGGTTAGGAGCTATCTTGTATAAATAATTTTAAGGTAAATTTAAAGGTAATAGTCTCCTTTCTCACATTCTCTTGAATGACATAAAATTGTCATAGTAAGTGGATTGCTTTTCTTATGAAGTAACTTTCAGAAATCTAGAATAATGGGCAAGACTATGCTAAATTACCTAAAAGCTTAATGTTTCTTAAGTAAATGGATTTTTAAATACTGTACATGTAAGATGAGCTAATGGTTGAAGAAAGGTCACTAGAACTTCTAATGAATAAATGGGAGTAATTTTTAATTAGCACCATGTTCACCTACAAATTACATGAGAATTGGATGTAAAAGCTCTTTGTACGTAAACTATAAAGGACTATAAAAGCATAGCTTATGCTTTGCTACCGAAGTCAGTTTTAAAGAACACGTTTCCTCTTCAATGCATGTGAGGATTGCACTCACCTGCAAATATATTTAACCTCTTAGTGACAAGTTTATTTACAAGGTGAGAAATAGTAGAACCGAGATATTTAGTGAAGTAACTGTTTGTTCTTCGTGAGAAATTCTGATTTACACTTTGTCAGTAGGAAAAAACAAAATCACAGGTGAAATATCTAGTATGCTAATGAATCTTTTTTTTTTAAGGACTATGGCTATAATTAATTTTATTCTCTATTGCTTGAAGATCAATATATAGTATAATAATGAATGTCCATTATTCACAGCCAACTTACAATAAATATTGAATTGGCTGAATCTGAAACTGGTGAGGTTATTCTGTGCCTGAACTTCCTGTTTTCACCTACCTCCCAATTACTTGCAGGTGTCAAAATAATTTTAATCATTTTCAGATACTTTGCAGACAGTAAGGGCCTCAAGCCCTTCCCTGGAAAGAGATGCTGCTGCTCCTCCTATTTTCCTTTGTGGCCCTGCTGGGTCGTCTATTCTGGTCAGGCCAGAGTTCTTTCTGAACATCACTGTTATGCTCTTAGATCTTAAAAATCTATCTAGGTCATTCCCCAATTCTGATTCTGTGTCCTTGCCTGCCAAACGACATCAGAGAATCAAGGGAGTTTGGAGCTGGAAGAGGCCTTAGAAATCAGTTGGTAAGCCCTTTCATTTTACCAATGAGGAAACATGACGTTAAATAAATACTTTTCAGATTAAAAATTAAACCTAAATCTCTGAACTTCTAGCCTTTAACCCATTCCACCGTGACATGTTGCCTGCAAATATATGCAAGTAAACATGCAGAACTCTGTTTGATCTGAAAGTGTCCCCTGCATCTGCGGGAGGCTGTCCACCAAAAATGCTCAGTTATCTCCGAGTGTGTAGAAGAATTATTATAGGGAGAACAGATTGAAACCTGTTAGGAAAGGGGTAAAAAAGCGAGCAAGTACACTCCTTAGACCCGTTTGGGAATAGAGAAGCAGTTTTATCTGTATGCACTTCTTTTATTATTCATTCAGTATCAGATAAGGATAATATGTCTGTATTTTCACAGTCATACCTATAGAAAAGGAGAGTCCCACTACAGGACATCTTAAGTGTGACTTGGAGTCTTAGTTTAAATAAAAGCTACATAAGCTCTAATAATATTTTATGTATATATAATATATAGCAAAAATGTAAGTTTTCAACTTTTTGAGCACATGTGACAGAGAAGTCTGAAATAGTATTTTATTTTCAAAAAACATTTTCTAAAAAAATTAGAGCCTTTCCCAGCATTCTGCTAAGCTCTTTTCTCTTAATTCAAATTTAAGGCATTGTGAATATTCAATCTGAAGTGATTTATGTAGGGCCAGTCACTCTTCTTCTCCTTAATGTAAATATACATGGTTAGAATTTTAGCACTGGTAGGGCCTTGGCACTCAGCTATCCTGCTACGTCATTTTATTGCTAAGAAAACAGGTTTAGAAAGGTTAAATTTCTTAATTATGAGCACAGAACTGCTTAGTGTCAAGCAGCATGGAGCACAGGAATCTTGGCTCAGGCCAGTATTATTTTCCCTAAATTACTTGAGAAATCCTCATTAAGTTATCTCTTGGCCCCATCTGTTTCTATTTCTCTGTCAGTGTGTCTCTTTATTCTTTTTTTTCCTCCCAGGCTAATCCATCTCAGTCCTATTCAAGTTATTTTCAATGGATTTTATCTGAATTCTAACTGGAATGAGGTTGAAAGGAAAAATCTGAAGTCGAACTCTAATGAGAATGCTGTGGTATCAGAAGTTTTTCTTCTTTCGACATCCAGTCATGCACCTTTCTACAGATCTGGAATGTTTTTTGATTTTTCTGTGCTTTCAAAAATCCCCACATACTTTATTAATTTAAACAGTATAGATATATTGTCTCTTTTATAGAAAAACTTTAAAATCCATGCCACTGAAATACTGGTGTAAATTAGCTGTATCAAATTTGAAGTTTCTTTAAATTGGATGCTTGGAAATCTATCTTGATATGTAACCATTAAAACTTCTCATATGTAACTTTTATGAAATAATTGATATGAAAGTACGTTGTTAACACCTTAAGCTGCCTTGGGTTCAGGCATTCATTTGTTTGTATTGGTTCAGTCACTTAATAAATATGCAGCAGGTACCCACTTTGTACCAGACCAAGGTTAGTGCACAGATTATAAAGGGACCAACTCTTCAGAAATCCATGATGCAGTAGGGGCGCCATACCTGTACATAAACTATTGTAATAAGATTGTAGATAGAGATTTGCCTAGGCCCTTTCTTAAATGATGGAGAAAGGATAGCTCCTTTATTTGACCTTTGAGGGTCTCACCCAGTGATCTTAGCTTTTTCTTTTAAGGACTTTTACATAGTGTGCAGTGAATAGTGGTTAAAATGTAACCCTACCCCAAATCAGGCTGCACCCAGTGTCTCAGTGCGGAAGATGTTCCTCTTTAGAGCCACATGTGTTCTTTGTAACAACCCATCAGGAAAATATTCATTTTCTGTAGCAAATCTGAGGAAAGAAACAAATTGTACTTAATTATACTCATCCCAAAGGATACGAATGAATGTCCATAATTTAATGTAGGATATCACTGAAACTTCCAATCAAACTGGTGCTGCAGCTTTCAGAGATCCAGTGTTGCTTTGTTCCTAATCTCTTATCTATTCACATTCCCCCTGTGATAACTACAAGTCTTTCAACAGTTCAGTTGTGGTGGGACAAAGAAATGTCAGGAAGAGTGGTGGCTGTGGAGGGTAGTCTGGGATTTACCTCTGAGGGCTCTCTGTGTTGGGTCTTAGACCTGTAAGTGTGGTGAAACAGACCTTCCCAACAGGTACCTTCTAGCTGTCTGAACGTGAGTGTTGCTAGATTAGTCTTTATACTTCTCTGCGCTATCTTGACATCCCTATTAAACATTAAACTTGTCTGACATGGGGTGCATGATTTGCCTCTTCCCCAACCCTGCCCCAATCCTCCTTGAGAGGATTGTGACTCCACCGTTCACATAGTAGCCAAAATCAGAAATATTTGCATCATCTGTTCAAAGTGCACTTTGAATAAGTCACTCAGGCATTTTGATTTTATTTCATTAGATATATTTTGCTTCTGTGTATTCCTTTCCCTCTGTTAATGATTATTGCATATGCTTAAATATTATAAGGCAAGGTTCCCTTCATCCTGCACAATTACCACTCAGGAAAGAGGGGACCTTGATGTCTTGGAGCCAGTACTAAGCCTCTGCTATTAATGGGTGCTTTCCCAACTGCTTTATTTTAAACAGCAGAGCACTGTGAGAGGAAGACACATTAGCCTAAAATGACCCCATTTAATGTGGTTAGATATTTATGGAGGGCACCTGACAAAAAACATTTTTTTTTGAAGGATGAAGTAGCATTTAAAATAGTGTCAGTATTTATTTTCAGGAACATGTCCTCAACCAAAAATCCAAAATGATTTTAAAAACAAGCTTTTTCACAACTACCCCCAAAACACCCCATACATTCAGGAGTTAGGGATCTAGGAAGCATGAATATACATCTATAAGACAAATGAAAATATCAGCTATCCTATTTTTTACCAAATATCTGCGGCTGAGGACATTTACAGTGATGAACCCGAGAGAGAAATTCCACAAATGTCTTGTCTCCATGTGAAGATGGTCACTCTTTAGGAAACTCTCAGGGGACTAAAACACTCACCTGAGGTAAGGCAGACACAGATGTCAGCCAAGCATGTGAAGAGTTTGAATCAAATTGGGGAGATGTGGGTGGAGAAAAAGTGACATATCTGAATGTGTTTTCTATTTCATTAAAGTAACTGAAAATAGCATGTACTATGGCTTAGACAAATAATTATACATTCAGAAAAGCATATAAATCATCAGTCTTTAGCTCAGTGAATTTTCACAAAGCAGACGGTGTGGTGAGCACTCAGACCAAGAATCAGAGCATCACTGGCTCACACACATGCTCCCCTTGCTCTCTCTCCGTCACTGCCTGCCCACCTCCCACTGCCATATGCATGGTGAGAACAGTATCCTGTCTTCTGTCATCATGAATGAGTTTTGCTCATTTTTGAACTTCTTTATAAGTAGAATCATTCAGTAAGTGCCACTTTGCTGTCTGGCTTCTTTATTCAACATTATGCTTGTGAAATTCATCTGTGTTCTTATGTTTAGTTTGTTCACATTGCTGAGCGATATTTCATTTTCTAAGCAACTGCAGCTTACCCATTCTACTAGGGCAGATGTTTGTATTGTTCCAACTTGCAACTATTATGATACTGCTGCCCTTAAGATTCTCCTGTGTGACTTCTGGAAACTAAATGTCAAGCATTTGGTTGGATACTTGCCTCAGAGTGTAATTTATTGACCACAAAGTATGTCTTCAGCTTTGGCAATACTGCCAGTTTTCTAAAATGGTTGTACCAATTTATACATCCATCAGCAAAGTAGAGAGTTCCTTCCTCCACATTCTTGTCAACTTTTGGTATTTTCTGTCTTTTAAAATTTTAGCCATTTTGATGAGAGAATAATGGTTTTGCATTATGGTTTTAATTTGATTTCCTTCATGACTAATTTAATTGACTACTTTTTCATATATTCAGTCACTATTAAACTATCATTAAGTTCATATTCTTCTTCCCTTCCCACTCTTTTCACTAACCTAAAATTTCATATATTCCAGTTGGAAAAAAAATCAACTTACTTTAATTGGATTGTCTTATTGGCAGAAGTAGAGATCTTTTTATGTTCAGGCAATATGGAAATTTAACCTTTGTGTTACTTTAACTTTTTGCAGTAACTGCCTAACTAATCTATCAACTTCTACACTCTTGGATTTTCTATCTTCTACACTATCCTTGAAGTTATTTTTCTTAAATCATAGAGATCTGTTCATGTTAATTATAGCCCCATGTCATTCATTTTCTCCCCACCCTGATTACCCACCTTCCTATCAACCTGATGCTAAACAGTGTTTCCAGAACTCCTCTATAAAAGTAATGGAGGAGCAGTTGGAGCACACTTGCTATATATGCAAATTATCAGAATATATTGAATATATTCAAATTAACATCTTCCCTGGAAATTCTAATTTAGTAGATTCAGATAAGGCTGCAGGAATCTGTGCTATTAACAAGCACTCCAGGCTATTGTTATCATCAGGGAAGTTTGAAGAATACTACAAACAGGTTGTTTTGTTTTTGCCTCAGTGCTGTTGCACTGGATTTTTCTGTCCTTCCTCTTTTGTCATCTTTTAACATCCATACAAATGTTACCTCCTGGAGGCTGCCTTGACTCCTGTAGACGAGTGAGTCACTCTGCAATCACTAAATGTTTATTCCTGATCTTCCTCACAAACCTATTCCACCAAAGGCCTTCCCCATCTCAGCTGATTAACATGTGCTGGTTTATCTTTGGTATAAATGCAGAGCCTGTCACAGCTTGCATACTGGTCCTATTCTACCATTACCTCATGCCTGGATTATTGCAGAAGCCTGCTAATAACTAGTTTCCCTGCTTATATTTGCACCCATGTGGTCACAGCGACTGTTATTTTAAAATCTAAGTCATCACCACATGTTCCTGCTCGGAACCCTTCAAAGGCTCCCCATGCCTCCTCAGAGTAAAAAGCAGTGTCTTCCCTGAGGTCCATGCCAATCTCCTCCTTCCCCACCTTCACCCTTTGACCTTCTATGCTCACTTCACCTCAGCTACACTGGCCTTCCAGGTTTTCTTAGAATATCCCAGGTATACTTGGACTGTAGGGCTTTTGCAGTGCTCGTCCCTCCTCTCTGGAACATTCCCCCTGCTGTCTGTAGTACTCTTTCACTTTTCTCAAGTCTTCGCTCAAATGTCTTCTCAGTGAGTCCTGCCTTGACTGTCAGATTTAAGAAAGAAACCCAACCTGTCCTTCCTACACCTCTGATCTCTTTTACCCTGTTCTTTTTTCCCCACCATGGCACTCACTTCTAATGTAATATTAATTACATTTACTATCATTTATATCTCTCTGCAAGAATATGAGCTCCCCAAAGGCAAGTATGTTTTAGTGTTGTGTTCATGATGTATTCCCAAATACCAGAACAATGCCTGGCACATGATCAGTGCTCTATGCGTATTTGATCTGTTGAATGAAATATCCAGGATGCAAGAGATAAGAGACCTTGAACGGTATCTCTTTATAAGCAAGAATCTTATGAACTCTCTTGTGAGATTCATTGCGTATTTTCACATCGTGAAGTGCAAACCTGACATTGGGAGTTTAGATGAAGATGGGGTTTTTTGTGTATTGCTGTGTTGATTTGAAGAAGCCAGTATACCTCAGCTCATCCTGCCCTAATTGTAGACATTCTCTGGGACATAGGTTTATACTAAGTAAAATCCTCCTAGGCACTGATATTTGAATACTGAATTTCAGGTTGTTTCCTCTTTGCTGCTGTTTACAGAGGCAGGTTCCTGTGAAGAAATCAGATAGCTCATGAAAATTAAATGTCTTTATGTTTGGTTCAAGCACATCAGTTTTGAAAAGTATATGCATAAATTCATAGTCTCATTATAAAACCAATGTACTTTTGCATATTTTAACGCATCTGAAGGGCATTCTTAGACATCCTTGCATCAATTTTGGGTGACCAGAAACCTAGCTCTCTTTCTCTTTCACACATTATTTGCTGAAATACTATAATGCTGCCCTGCTCCAGTATGACTGCTGGATAAGAAGGATATTACTGTATGGGGTCTATTTATATAATTTTAGAATAACTTTTGTTTCTATTACTATGTCTTTAAGCTTCTAATATATATGCATATACAGTACATGTAATTTTTGCTTTGCAGAGCACAGCATTTTCATGAGATGGGAGGATATTTTTTCTTTCAGCTTACAAAGAGATTCTGTTTAAAAATCTGCTGGTTCAGCAGGCCATTATGTCAGCCTAGCTCACGTAACCTTTGGTGATCTGTCATTATCTTCTTACTGTTTTACCTGTCTTTGTCTCTTCTCACAACCCAAGTTTATTGATTATTAGCTTTTTATAAGAGTCAGTCCTACACTTTATTGTCTCCCAAGGTGTCTGGGACACTGTTGGGCTGTAATGTAATAGCTTTGAGCAGCTAAGAGAAGAATCCTTTCATGAGGAGTGAATCATAAGAATGATTATTAGTAGCTCACCATTTGAAAGAATGCCAAAAAGAAGACTTGAATGAAGAAATATATTGTAAGTCAGCTAATATCATACTTGTTTGAAAAAGCCAAATCTCAATTAGATAGTGTCATTTATCCAGGGGAAAGCCTCAGTATAGTTTTATTCAAAGTGGAAAAGGCAGTTAAGCACCAATTCAAATCATGGTTAAAATTTCCATTTAAATGACTTAATAAACTGTATGCATTAGCAAACTTAAAAATAGACACTTGTGTGAGCTATTATAGGAACTTTATTGTGTGATAAGAAAATACTTCAGTTGCCATGCAGAGAAAAATACCTAATCAGACTGTCCTTTTTTCTTGTAGCATTCTGAAAGCTGCTATATTTCAGGGCTATGATTTAATGCTAGTCTTTTGAGTCTCTACATCAAGATATACATTTAAATTTAATTTGTGTTATTCATCTCTTCTCTGGGATATGCAAGTACTAATAAGCCAACAAATGTGGATATTCTGTTTAAAAATGCTGGGACATAGAGGATGGCTGGCAAATGAGGAAAAGAACGAAGTATCTTCTAAATACATTTATTCATTTAACAAGTATTAAGTACAGCTAGATATAAGGAACTGGGGGATAGCTAGGGTTTGGGATATAGAAGAGAAGGAATAAGGAGACAGCCAATCCCAGCCTTCAAAGCACATAAGGTTCATTCATTCATTATCTATTGAATGCCTATAATTCAGTGTACCAGGGATACAATAATGAAATAAAGCAAACCAGAACATTTTACCCTAGCTGAGCTTATACTCTAGTGGGATAGAAAGACAATAAATAAGACAAATAAGTAAAACAGTGTTGTGGAGTAAGTGCTAAGGAGACAAAGTAGCAAATGAGACTGTAAGTGTTGCTGGTGGGGAGCAGGTGGCAGTTTTAGATAGGCTGTCCAGGAAAGGACTGGTGAGAGGTGTATTTTTAGGAACAGTCTGAAAAAAGTGAGGGAGCTAGTCACACAGTATCCGGAGGAGGGGCAGTGGAGGAGCCAGGGAAGGGCAGTAGGAGGTGCTGAGGTGAAATGTGCTTAGCATGTCAGGGCATAATGGGGAGGCTGCCGTGTGGCGGGAGCAGGATGAACAATGGAGTGAAGCCTTGAAAGAGCTTTGGGTTTGACTCGGAGTGATGAAAAGTCATTGAAAGTTTTTGCCCTCAGGCTGGAACATAAATATGTAAGTTAGTAAAAGGAGCTAACCATACGACAAGGATCATGAATACTTAAATTCAGCAAAAAGTTGTCAAGCAGACTGGAAAGCTTGAATTGTACTCATAGATGTGGAACTGGGGTTGAATGAGAAGTGCAAACTGGACTTAATGGTGTAGGAGGTATTGTTGAGCAGTCATTGGTTTTAAGAAGACGGATACAGAACTGGAGGAGACTGTTGAAAGAGTTAGGCAGAGACCGCAGAGACAGGGCTTTAGGGGTGCCCTTGGCTACGTATGGGGGCTGGCTGGGGGTTCCAGGGGGAGCCTCAAAATGGTACGAGTTATCCCCCTTCATTTTTTCTTTACTACTTGTTTTATGTGGGTTGTTTTCTAAGGAGATCTCCTGTATTCTTTCTCAGACTTCTGAGGTAAAATTACGACAAAAGGAAGGAGAGATAATTGGCAAACGGTACACATGATGTTTTCTTCCTGTTAATTACCAACTCACTGTTCTGCAGAGGAGGGAGATGGATTGGTGGCTGGCCTCCACCCAACTTCTGGCAAGTTAGAACCACAACCGAAAACTATTCTACAGGACTGTAATACATATCTATGGTTTTAGGCCTAAAAGAACAAAAACAAAACCTCAAAAGTGTTATAGTTTTGGAACTGTAGTGATTTCAGTTTATTTTCCTTTCTTGTCATCTCTCTCGCCATCCTACTTAAAACTCTTCAACCGTGATTTCAGAAACATGAATTTGTTCATTTTAAATGCTTTTTATCATCTGTAAAATGATAAAGGTACTTAACAATCCTTAATGTTTTCATAAGTTGAATTGTGTGACTTTCATATCAAGCCTCAGTTATTGTTTTTTTTTTAATAAAGATAAAACACTACATTATTGTCAGGACTGAAAGCAAAATTTTATGGGTTGTTACTTCTGCCAAAGAATTATTGCCCCTCTTGGCTTAAAGTGTTAAAACACTTAGCAGCATATTCTGTTTAACTTTAGAGTATTGCTTTCTAATTCTGAATGGGAGCAGTTTGCCCTGAAATGTCATAGATACGTATTTTGCCCATACATGGATGTATACAACTAATTTCTCTGTGACTTTCAAATGGAAGTCAGAGTTAAAAGTGGAAAATTGCTATAGGAAGTCAGTATGATTTTAAACTCTTGAGTGCTTCAAGGGGGAGTAAAACCTCTTTCCATTCTGGACGGCATGGAAAATATTAAAGTCCTTTTTGGTAAGCAGGCAAGACAATGAGTATTATGCATTTTCATCTTTTTCTCTTGAGTTCTTGTGATTCAGATCCTGTCCCTGTCACAGTGTTATTCTGCATTAAAGATCCTGAAGGCCAAGATTAAACCATTTGTTTTATACTTATTTTTCCTTAAACTTCTTTGGTGCTTTGAGAATGGACATTATGTGCCTTTTTTCTTGCAAATGTCTTAGCAGTATTAGTTCATCTTGACTGATGCCCTTGATGCGAGAATATAAATAGAAAAATAGAGCTAGGTGACAAGGATTGATTAGCAATCCTCCTTCTAAGGAAAACAGTAAACCTATCTAGATAAATTGTTAGCTCAAAAGCCTGGGGTTGAAAGAATAAAGGGTCATGTGTGTGTGTGTGTGTTTAATTGATGGAGAAATTTTCTGGAAGAGTTACAAGGATACAAAGATTCTATCTGGTCTGTTTTACTGTCTTTTTAAAAAAACAACTTACGGTTTTACTAAGCTATTGGAATGATCATTTGCTTTTTCCTTTTTTTTAAGGGAAGTGTTTTTTTAGTTAAAAGAAAACTGAGAAAAGTATTTTATTGCCTTTCCAGTCTGTCTCTGTCCATATGTAGTATTTCATTCATTCATTCATGTGTATGATTACTTTGTTATTATTAGACTTTAATTGTAGGATATAAAGGGCTCAGGGAATCACCAGCTTCCTTCTCTGGCACTTAGAAGCCAACACAGATAGGTGAAAAATATTTTAGAATTTTCTAGCATTTACTCTGTGCCGGGCAGTATTCTAAGCATTTGACATATGTTAACTCATTTAGCCCTGACATCCACCTAAAGGGACAGGTCCTATTATTCCCATATACCACATAAGGAAACTGAAGTACAGAAAAGTTCAGCAATTTGTCCCATAAGGAATGGATGTGGGATTTAAACCCAGACACCAGAATCTGCACTCTCAACTGAAATATCACTGCCTGCCTGTTTTCTTCTCCCCTTCTTTCCAGAATTTCCAGTTCCAATGGTTAATTTTCACTCTCACTCTCCTTTATTTAATGTGGTTTCCTCAGCTTAGATTTTAGGGCTCCTTTTCAGTTTGTTTTCCTTTTTCTGAGCTTGATAATGAGCAGGGCGTCTCCAGCTTCCCTCAGGAACTGCCGCTCCATTCTCTCACCTTCCTCCTTGGTGGAATCCCCAGCCCCCAAACTATTTCTGCATTAAGTTGTATTGCACTGGGACCAGAGTCTGGTGCTATAATAATGGCTTGACCAGTTCTGAGTAAGATAATATTAATAGTACAGTTATCTCCTGCTTTGTACATATATCCTCTATTCCTGTTTACCACATGTTTTTTTCCTACTGCATCTGCAAAACCACATTCTTCTTGCCTTAGGTCTTGCTATTAGTGATGCTTTTATGTATTCATGAATGTCTCAGATTTTCCAAGACCTTTCAATTTTGACTGTTATCTACAACCATACTTACCTCTTTTTGGACACTGGTAAAGCAGATATTCAGATTATTTATGGAAGTTTGTAACTGTGTGTCCTAGGATCTTCACATGATATTCTCCCTGTGTGCATGCCTGTGTCCAAAATACCCTTTTGATAAAGACACCAATCATATTGGATTAGGGGCCTGCTGTACCCCAGTATGACCTCTCTTGGCTCTGGGATACACTGTTACTAATATGTTGGATGTATAAATTTCCATTGAGCAGAAAGCAGTCAGAGACAGTTGTGTGAATCAATAAACTACATGGGTATTTGGGGCCAGCTTTTGATACACTATCTTCCTGACTGCAGAGCAGGGAAGAGACTTAAGAATGGAGCATCATCTCCCACCCTCCCATGTGCAACGCTCCTCTCCCTCCCCTACACTTGCTCTCTACTTGGTATAATCTAGTGGTCCCTCTACTCTTACTGAAGATAATGTTTCAAAACACATGCTTTCTCAACAAATGGGCTTGTAACCTAGCTTTCTGGAGTACAACTACCTTTAGCCCAATTTCATACCTTTGTGCCTTTGTCCCTGTTATGTCTCCTAGGAGTGCCTTTCTCTTATGCCCCATCTGCCAAATTGCTGTCACTCCCAAAGCCAAGATATCACCACCTCTGAGAAGTCTTCCCTCAGCCTTTCCCATCCAGAGCTCATCCTTGGGTTTCTTTGGGCTTAAATATGCTTTTTTTAAAATGCAAAATGTATTTAGCTCTCATTATTTACAAATTACCCCTCTCCTATATTAGGCTTGAGCTTTTTTGTAGCCAAAGCCCATGTCTATTCATTTGTCATTTCTACTCATAAGGTGGTGCCAGGTATAGAGTAGGGGCTCAGTAAATGCAGAGATGAATTGCATTCCTTTAATCATGGCACAGGGATAAAATGGTCATCTGATGAATAGAGTAGGGACCTGCTGGACAAAGGGATGGGAGCAGGGATTATTGTGATGACTAGTGGGAGGCTGAGAATGAGGGGGAAGAGGAGAGAGGTGTGGGCATGCCTCTCAGGGATGACACCATACCAGTGTGGGTGGTGGCAGGCATTCTAGAAGCTGTGAACAGAGATGCAAGGACAGGTAGGGACTGTGGGAGCTGTAGAGGGAGCCCTGGGAATGGAAGGCTCATAGGAGATGACAAGGTGAGAGTTACAGTTTGGGGAAAAGGTGGGGGACCCAGGAGATGACGGCCATGTTGGAAGGAGGGCAGCAGTAGCTGGCAACTGGCATCTGTGACCATGAGGCAAAGGCAGGAAGTGGGAGCGGGCACCCCTTCAAGCAGCAAGGGTTGTAGCAGGGAGAGGGGTGTTGCTGTGACTGTAGCACCTTTGGACCGCCAGTAGTGTGGGCAATTGTACATACTGTACGTGGTGAGACAGTGATTGACAATTGATTTGTGTCTTAGGTAGCCATGGGGAGCCGGGGCCTGGTAAAAGAATCAAACGACTGGTTTGGCGTAGCTTGCCAGGGAATGACTCATATGTGACCACAGTGCTGAGCAAACTGGGCTCACAGGGTGCATCAGAGAGTGACTGGGCTCTCCTCTCCTTTCCCGTCATTGCTTGTCCAGACCACTTTGTGGGGCTGGATTTTCTGTCCCTGGATGAAATCTCAGACAGATTTGGCTGCCTCTTGGCTTCTCTCAGATTGAAAAAAAAGTTTCAGTAATTTTAATGGTAAACATAGTCTTGGTTTAGTAAGTATCACGTCTGGTCCAGTACTAATGAACTCGATACATATTTTGTACTAGTACGTATCCAGCATACGAATGCATATTTTATGCATCCCTGGGTATAGCTTCTCCCTCACTCCCAGCCCATTTGCTGTAGGGGGGAAGCCTTCAGTAGGGGAGAGAGTTCTGAGGGGCTGCTTTTCCCTATTTGCTCCCTGCCACACATACTCTTCCTCCCCACTCACCAGGCAACTCTGGCTTCTTCAGAATAGACTGGGTAGGTAGGGATGATAAACTGCAGGAGGGTCTAAACAGCAATGACACCAGTTTGCTATTGGTTTCTTGCCATGGCAGTTGTAAACCTGATTGGTTCTTTCATGGGCGCATTTATAGGTGCTTTGGGGAGCCCCTCCTGCCTTCATCTCTGTGGCTCTGTCACCTGCGTTTCCCTTGACACTGGGGAATACACTCTCTCCTCTTTACTCCCAGTGGTATGCTGCTGGGGCTTCCTCGCTGGTCTGAGAAACCTTGATTCAGATTCAGATAATGTTGACTTGGCAGTACTTTCGGGATATCTAGGAAGAAAAACCCTATCGGCTTTAGAAATACTATTCTAGTACTAAAGAGAGATGGGAGCTGGAGATACAGACATGGGGGTAAATGCTGTGTGGACGGATGGTGGTTGAAGTTGTCCAAGTGGACACGTTTGCCTGAGACGAGACATGGAACCTCATAGAAACATTTGCATTTCAGAGGCAAGAGAAGGAAAAGGAGCTGGCAAAGCAGGTGGAAACCTCTACCAGCATATTGGTTCTATAAAGGGCTTCCTGTAGAGGAGTCAGCCCACAATTAGGTCTATTCTTGTGTCTGTTTTTCACTCAGAATGTGGAACTTCTAAATACATCCATTTTAATTTTAATTGTGAGAAGACCCTAAACTGTTTTCCTCCTGTTTTGAAAACTGAAGTTAATTTTACTTTAGAATTTCTAATAATTTGGAGACAAATTTTAACTTTTTATTTTCCAGTTGTGTATGAACACAGATCAAGATTAGAGAAATCCTTGCAAAAGGAAAGACTTGAGCATAAGAAAGCAAAGGAAGGTAAATATATAATATTATTTGTGTCTTGTATTTTTATCATACTCTTCTTTGAAGCATAATATACTTGCTTTAGTGTTTTTTTTGCTAAGAAATTTCTCAGCTTCTCCCCAAGCCAGTTTTATAAGTGGACAGAAAAAGTCAAGCAGTATATTATGCATTGTACAATAAAATAATTCCTTCCCAAGATTTAGAGTCTTTCATTCAGCTTGTGCCACCTTGAGGTAGTTCGTAGATTGGTCATACAAAATATTTCAGAAATAACAAACAGCTTTTCATCTGAATATTACAGACTGACATTACTCATACCTGCAACTTCTGTCCACAGATATCCACAGGAAATAAGTGTGTGATACCCAGAATATAACAAATTTTGTATATACACATGCACTTATATGTATGTATATATATATATACACACTTATAACATAATTGATCACATTGTATGGTGTCTTTTAGGTTATGCGGTTGTTTTTATCTTGTAAAGGCTTTTACTGGCACAGCCTATTGGTTCAGTTTAAAAAATTAACACTTAGCATTAGGCAATGCAATTGATTTTTGCCAGAATTTTTCTGTAAAGCATAGATTTGTAATTTGAAATGATCTGCAGTTTCACTTTTATTTATTTATTCATGTTTTGTGATAAATCTTGAGATTTAAGGTAGGTCACCTTGGTGTGGTGTGGAAGGGGGGAGAACAGAGGCAGTGTGTGTTAGGATGCTTACTGACCCTTGGAGTAAGCCTGTGTGAAGAAGAGCAGCTGAACATCATTAAAGTGTTTTGTTAGCATTTGAATTTTTCTTGTCTTCAAATGCAGAATGATTTTATAGAGCCATCTGGTGGATAATAAAACTTCCATAGCATTCATGATGGCTTCCACGGCTTGATTTCTCTTTTCACGTCCTGATGATTTTAGTGCGCCATCTAGTGGACTGTAATCATCTCTTGTCTTTCGATGTGTTTTGTTTTTTTCCTCCTTAATTTTGAGAATTAACCACAGAGTGCACGTTCTAAATTCACTTAATCGGTTATAATATGGATTTTTTGTTGATGCAGAATTTATAGCTTTAAGGTAAAAAGAAAAATTTTATAGTCTTTTCAACCCTTTCTAAAGTGTTGAGGCAAAATAAAATATATAAATTACCAAGATTCCTTTACACCTAAAATATTTTGCAAGTCTGAGCAGTTTCCTTTGTTCCTTTAGATGATTAAAAATTTCAGAGTGAGTTAACTTATACTCTATTTTTTTCTATTTTGCATTTCCTAGATTTTCTTGTTTATAAGTTAGAAGCACAAGAAACACTAAATAAAGGAAGGGTAAGTTTTTTTTTTTACCTTACTTTTTTTTATTTCATGAAACTTGAAGAAGAGGGAAATGTATTTGTAAAATATTTTACTCTGTTGATCATTAGGATTGTAGGGCCAAAACTCTACCTCTCTCTCTGTTTCTACAAAATTCCAGGAGAAAGACCTTAAAAATTGTTCTGTTAAAACCTGCCTTTATTTATCACATTTTTAATAGTAGTGATAAATATTGGGAATAGCCTAATGTTCAGAAACAAAGAGAAGATTATTTTTATTTATTTGTTCCTTTGTATTCTCCCTTTTCTAGAGAATGTGATGTGTATCTGGTTTGCCCTTGCATAACATTACTGTTATTCGCACAGACACTACCCTGTACGACAGTACCTGACCTAGAGTCAGCATTCAAAAACATTTGTGAAATGAATGAATGAAAGAATGAATGATACTGGCATTTACAAAATTTTTTAAGTCCAAATTAACTGGAGAAAAATGAGCTTTTACTCTAAGAAAAATATGCAAGCATTAGTTGGATAAAACATTGGCATTTGGGAATATTAAAATGAGAAGAGTCCATTCCTTGGATAGCGAGGAGGCTGTCAGCTTTTACCTTTTACCTGCTTTTAAAAGGCCTAACCAAAACTGCATGCGTTTTGTTGTGTGTTTTACAATCTAATTTTCTTATACTAAAATACAGTAGTACAGCAGTGAAATAAAGTAATAAGGCAAAAATCCAGTTCATTTTAGAAGTTGTAAAAATATGGAAAAAGTGATTTTACTTGTGCTGGCGTTGGGGTAAAAGCAAGGAATGTGGTGCATAATACAGAACAACACACTGTGGGGAGAGAAAACTGTCAGGTGTCTGGTACACTGACCACTTATGGCTGCCCAGGACTGTGGACTTTGTGAGGTCCAGCAGTCAGTGCTCCAACTGCTCACCAAGACACCTTACTGGACCAGGAGTGCAGCCGCTGCCTCAGGCTCAAGTGTCAGTCTGGCTCTGTTACTAAAGGAAATGCTTGCCCTTGGCCTGTCCTTACCCCTTCTCTGTTTCTCACTCTTCGAAATAGAGTCTCACTGGGGCAAAGTAATATATGTAGAATTTCTTACCCACAGAAGCTAAGGGAAATAAAGCACCTTTCTCTCCCCTCCCTTAAGCCATGCTAAGCTGGCAAGGCCTTGTCCTAGCTCTTCACCTCTCCTCCCCTCTTCCCCTTGGAGCACCTGGCACAATGTATTAACCACAAGCTGTGACTGTGTCTCAAGACCAGTTCCCCCATATGTCTGGCCCTCAGTTCTTCTCAGTATGAGAGTGGAAGTAAATTGTCTCCGAGAACCCTGTCAGCTACTGTTTTATGATTTCATGTCTTGCTTTGTCATTATGAAAATCTAGCCAATGTATAGGAATGGTTCAACCTTGGGATTCATTTTAGCTGACATGCAAGTAAATAAATGCAATTGTTCCATTAAGAGCTTTAAGTTGTGTTTGACAAGAGAGCCAGATTTGTTATCTTTGTGTTAACTATTTTCTTTTCAATTTACAGCAAGATTCCAATAGTAGATATAGTGCGTTAAATGTGCAACATCAGATGTTAAAAGTGAGTAATTTAAAGTTCTTCTTCATGAATGAATGAAAAAATTAAGTAATTTAAGCAATTAAGGAAATTTTACAGAAAGTTAATTTGTATTGTAATATGGTATATTATAGTGATATTTGACTTAAAAAATACAGAATTGTAATGCCCCATCATATTTATTATCCAATTAACAAAGCATATTACACATTTTCTTACTAGTCAGGCTCTCTGGTTATCTAATTTTTTAATTTCATTTTTCTCTTTATCATTTAAGGCTTTTTGATTGTTTTCTTTATTGTTTAATTTCTTACAGTCTTTTTTCTTAGATTCCTTCTTTTATCTTAGACACACTGGAGAAAGTAGAATTATTTAAGTGCTTTCTGTTATTGATAGTTCATGTGTTCTTTTACCTACTAGAGGAACACAATTTATATTTAAAGATTCCCCTTCCTTGGTTCTTGTGTAGAACTCATTACTGTGTGTCAGATAGACTTTTTAAAAGGAGAGAGATTTCTTACTTCTGTCAAGCTAGAAGAGATGAGTAGCATGCCATTATGCATCTGCCCAACAGGAAAACCATGCCGTGATCTCCACCCTGCCAGCCCCCAGCTTTTTGTTTGATGCTGGCTTTCCTCCTTTATCAGAGGGGCAAGTGCATTTTATAGAAACCAGAACCTTTCCTGTTGCCAAGAAATTGAAGCAGACCATTCATTCACATAAAGTATTTGGAGACTTGAATGTATCTAGATAGTGGTTACAGCAGAGTATTATAAGCAGGAGTAAGTTATTTAAGAATCATTCTATAAAAAATTGTTACTTTCCAAAAAGGGAAAAGAGTATTTCTTTTTCTTCTTCTTTAATTGGGTCACCAGGATTTTGCTGAAAATCAAAAAAGAGAAATCAGAAAAGTTGCTGGGAAAACATTAGATTGTATGTGGAAGTCCAGGATATCTGTGGAGGAATCATTGTTTCCTTAGCATTACCTTGTTTCCATAGTAATTTCAGTCCCTGGGAATGTCCCCAGATCCCTTCCTTTTCCATCTCTCATGCTAACTTTTAACTTCTTATTGTTCCCATTGGTGTTAAAATTAAGGAGAAAACTATTTTTGGCCACAATCCCAAATATTTAAAAGGTAAAGGGAAGTGAAGGCATCTGTCCAAATTAAAAGCAACTGAGGAAAGCCTGCTTCTTCATTTGGCCTTCTTGTGACAGAAAGGCAAGACTCTCAAGAGGTAACTTAGACTCTGGTACAATTTCGAGAATGGGCACCTCTGCTCAATGTTCATCTTTGCAGAGTCAACACGAGGAGCTAAAGAAACAGCACAGCGATTTGGAAGAGGAACATCGCAAACAAGGAGAAGACTTCAGTAGGACATTTAACGACCACAAACAGAAATACCTGCAGCTGCAGCAAGAGAAAGAACAAGAACTTTCTAAGCTAAAAGGTATTTAGAAATCTAATTAGCTTGTGTATATGGAAATAAGTACTCATATTAATGTTTCAATAGAACAATAGACTTTCGTTTTGTTTTTTTTTGTGTGGTGATTGATTTACATTTATCATGTGGTCCTTTACCAGCCACTTATTTCTTCATAGCAATTTCATATTTATCCTTATCTGTTTGGTTTGGTTTAGGGAAGCAGAATAGAATACATAGTGTTTCTCTACAAATCACTTTGGCCAAGTTGGGCAAGACAGTTCTAGTTCTCTATTTTATGTGCATTGTGAAACCTTTAGTATCTCTGACCCCTGCCCACAAAATGCCATCAATGCTCCCCAGTCGTTGTAATGATCAAAGATTGCCTCATGCATTCCCATGTCTCCAAGGTGCCACAAAGACACTCTGTTGATTATTAATAGTAGCTTCGAAAAGCTCAGGCTCTAGACTGCCCTGGTCAACTTGTCCTCTTCGAGTTCTCCTTATATGACCACAGGCGAGTTGTGTAATCACCGCAGGCTTCAAATGTCTACATCTGTAAAATTGGGATACGTATAAAAAGTATCAACCTCTTTTAGGGTTCGTGTGAGAATTAAATAATTCATGTAGAACACCTAAAATGGTTACTGGTACATGTAAACCTTCTTATGTAGTAACTGCCATCAATATGAGAATCAAGTACTTTGATAGTAATGTGGAACAAAATGTATCATTTCTCTTAGCGCATGTGAGTTTTGGAAAAGGAAAATAGTGTATTCTACAGTCCCCTATTCAGGTGTTAAAAGTTTAAAGTGTGAGAATTGGTTTAAAAAGTACATGGTGCTTGCAAAAGCAGTGGTGAAATCCAAGTAAGGTCTGTATTCAAGTTAACTGTACTGTTCCAAACAATTTCCTGATTATGTATAAGATGGTATCATAGAGGGAAGGAAGCTCATTGATGGGTACTTTGGACTTCTCCATAATTTTTTTGCAATGTTTTGTTTATAATTACTTCAAAATAATAAGTTACAACAACAAGGCACATAGGAGTTAAATAGCTATTGAGGCAGTTTACAAAGGATTAAGGTGGTCTTGATAGAGTTGGCTGGGTGTCAGCAGATGATACCCAAGAGATGTAGACTGTAGGCGCTGTGGCTTGTTGGTTATATGGCAGGTGGTGAGGGGTTGTTAAGATAACAAATCAGAGAAAGGTATCCTATCCTTACAAAGGTAGGGTAAAGCATGTTTTCTTATGCTTACTCTATATTTACTCCTTTCTTTGAAACAAAGTCCATTTATTATAAAATTTTAACAAATTATATATGGAAGTAAGACATTAGGACAATGGAAAATAGGAGGACTTATGCCATGTGAGTTCAGATACTAAGATAATTCAAGCCTTGTAACCTGGTCTGAACTTCTTGGTTCCCAGAACAAAAGAGGTAAGTTATCATCTGAAAAAGAGAATATACCTATGTCTTGGGGGCGCATGTGAGGGAGCGACAGAGACAGAAACAGAGGCAGAGGCAGAGAGAGAGTCAGAGAGTAGTAGAGAAAGGGTGAGAGAGAGGACAGTTTTTCTGGTACCAATTATTTTTTTGGAGAAATTTCTCAGATCTTAACAGAGTGTGACAATGCCTTGATGATACTTTTATAAGCAATTTTCACATCAGCACTTTTGTTTGATTATGGTCCTTGAGAAAAGCTTAGGGGAGTAAATAACTTAAAGCATACTGCAATAGATGCAGGTCAGTAGGGGCAAACTGAGGTGTGTAGTCTGAGTAGTCATAGGTATTCAGTGTGGTACGAGAGAGAATAATTGAGGATTCCTAGGGAGAGGAGCTGAGAGCATGTAAGCTTAGATAATTATTTTCATTATTGTTATAATAGCTGACATTAATAAATGTTTACTATATGCCAGTACCTGGAGAAACTCTTAAGTTATTTAATTCTCATAACAACCTGTAAGGTAGGCATTGCGTTTAGCCTAATCTAACAAATGAAGAAATGAGGTCTACTAAAGGTAAATAACTTAAGAGTAATAGGGCAAAGGCATGGGAGCCACCGCCATCTAGCATCTAGTTCATTCTTTTAAAAACTAATGAAGTTTGGGTATTTCAAGTGTGTGTGTGTGTGTGTGTGTGTGTGTGTGTGTGTACACGCGCTGAAGCCATCTAGTTCATTCTTTTAAAAACTAGTGAAGTTTGGGTGTTTCAAGTGTGTGTGTGTGTGTGTGTGTGTGTGTGTGTGTACACGCGCTGAAGCCCCAATTCCCTTACATTCCCTTAAGTGTGTGTGTGTGTGTGTGTGTGTGTGTACACGCGCTGAAGCCCCAATTCCCTTACATTCCCTTAGATGCCCAGTGGCATCCTGTGTTGACCTTTGAGAAAATCCATTATTTCCTGTAGGTGAACACCCCAGTCACATTTCCCATTTTGTTTGGATCTCTTCCCTAACCCAGTCACGAATCTAATGCCCAGGGATCAGGCGTGGACTGAAAAGGAGTGCAGTGAACAGAAAATAGGATGAGCATTTCGCTTCTGTGCTGAGTACCACAGTAGAGAATTAGAGATTTGCCTGTAGCAGGTGACTACCACTCAGGGACAGTTTGCCTGGCACCATCTAGGTTTATACCTGCTGTCTCAGCATAATTATTAACAGTATCCCCTTTCACTTGCAAAAGTTTCTCCCACTGAAAAACATATTGTCACCCTGCCACCTTTCAGCTTCTGCTGAGTGTTGTCACATGAGAATTGGCTGTTTTGCCAATTTTATCAAACCCAGATTCTTGATTTAGAAACGGTGACAGCTATTCAAATGTAGAGAAGATACTGTATAGACCAACACTGCAGGGGCAAAAAAAAAAAGTTTGTGATTTGGGTTCATCTCAGGAGCTGTCATAAAACATCTAATGTCCAGATACAGGGATATGAGAAAAAAACAAGAGGGTAAGTGAGGTGGGTCTGGAATCTTTAAAGGCACAGCAGTTGTTCTGTGAACAATAGAGTTTGAGATGAGGGAGGTTTTAGGACTTCACTCTTCTAGCTGTAGTCTCACATTGTAGCCCTGGAAAGAGCTGTTCTGTAGCTATTAGAATGAGGATTTAGGTCAGTCAAGAACGTAGTGATAGGAGAAGGAAAATAAATTTGGAATTTTTCAGCAGGTAAATGGGTTTCTCTCTCTCTCCCTCTCCCCCCCCCCCCCCCGCTCTCCCCCCTACTCCCCTTCTCCCTCCTTCCTTCCCTTTATTTCTTGAGTTGCTTTGTAATTGAAATACCTTTTGGAGTCTGTGGAAATTATTCATGCTGTGAGAAATAGGATCTGTACCTTTTGATAACTTTGTTTTTAATTTGCGAAGAGACTACAATCTTAGACTACCCCAGCCCATTACATCTTACTCCTAAGGGCTTGCTTATTAACAGAAATATTTCATTGTTACTCCTGCTTAATTCATAATCCTTAATTTCTATACTTCTATATTGTGTAGCTTGCTTTAAAGTAAACAACTAAATCAGATTGTATTGGGATATCCAGCTGAATCGATACCACATCCCCAAGTTACGAATCCTTGTCAGTTCGGCACATTATACTGTCAAAGTGCAAAACAAATCCTAAAACAAGCTTTAGATATGAAGAGAATAGAATTGGAAGCTTAAAAATCTCAAGACTTTATGGGTGATTTTTCTTTTTTAAAAATAGAAACTGTGTACAATTTGAGAGAAGAGAATAGACAACTAAGGAAAGCGCACCAGGACATACATACACAGCTTCAAGACGTCAAGGTAAAGTGCCACCAAGCGTTTGACTGTGCGGCGTTTGCCTGCTTTACTTTGCAGAATGACTTTAAAGGTCATTCCTTAATTCTGTGCTTTACAAATCTACATTGTTATTTTGGGCTTTGCATAACCTGGAGTGTGCCCAATACTTCTACCACTTTTTCATTGTAAGCTGAAGGTGGTCTGAAAATCCAAACGTTTCCATTGGTACCTAAATGATTCTTAAGATACACGGTTACATTTTCATAAGCCTTTTATTTGCCAAGGTTTATTAATAATGAAAGATTAGCTTCTTTGATTTGATTTCGTTGTCGCGATTGTGGTATTTGGGCGGCCCCGTTTAGGTTCTGGAATAGCACATGAATCGCAGTATCTCTGTGGTAGGTTTTAACTTAACAAATGCTGCCACAACAAGAAGCAAGCGCACTACATCTGGGTGGTCACCCCACTGTCGGCCGAAGAAGAATTTATCTTAGAACGTTAAATCTCAACACGTCAAATCCTTTTTTATGTAGCAACAGCACAAGAATTTACTCTCCGAGCATGAACGACTTGCAGTGACTCTGGAGGACCACAAGAGTGCGCTGGCTGCCGCGCAGGTTAGAAGGGTGGCAGCCTCTCTCTTTCAAGTCTGCTTAACCGCTCTGAATGCCTTTGTGCATGCAGTCTCTGACAGGCCCATCTGCGGTGAATTCCCTAGGACGGACCTATCCTGATCCTGACGATCATGCATGCTTTAAAAATTCAATCAAGAGAATATTAAATAAATCTTTGATTATGTTTTGCATCGGGGTGCATAGGACTGTTTCTACCCTTTACCAGCCCTCCATGTAGTCTAAATCACAAAAGTCACCCCATACATACGATCTTTGGCCCCTCTCTGACCTGTGGTGATACTTCGTATAGGATCTATAGGATTTTATGATGCTGGCTACCTAAATAAATTAGTCAGACCTTTGCTTGCCTCCCTCCCTCCTGTGCCCCCCGCATTTCAGCCTACACACACACCTTTTGGGACTAGGCTTATTACGTGTTTTGGTCAGGTCACAGGAAATAAGACACCTCATGGGAATACAGACAGAAAAACAAGAGTTGTAAATTCCACTTGTTCAAAGCCTGGAAAAATTCAGTCCCTGGCACAAGGCAGGCCCACAGAAGATATTTGCTGAATGAATAAATGAACAAATGCAAATGCTGGAGAACTTTCTAAATAAAGCAATACCATACTGAGTGTTGACAGCTTTCAGGCAGAAGCAAAGGAATAGGAACAGCTAGCTTGGCCAGTAGGACTTCCTTTTCTTCTGAAAGAATTAAGAGAAAGGGGAAAAGGAAAAGCAACTACCTGTCCTCATCGGGAGACCCTGGATTACTTTTTGTCTTTATAAAATTAATAAAAGTGTGAAATGCTGGGCCCTGACCCACCTCAGAGGCTACAGCAGCTGTGTTTGTGGGCTCTCTCTTCAAGCCTGTCCGTGATTGGCCAGCTCCCTCCGACACTAGCTGTGTGCTCCTGTTTTATTTGTGTACAAATTAAATTGATTTTAGAGGAGATGATTTCATTCAAAAACCACCTTTATAAAGTTTTTCCAAGTACTGTTATTTACACTTTTTCACACTGAAAAATGTGACAACCAATATGAATATTCTCTGTGCTCTCATGGCCATAAATTTTAGAATAAGCAACAGTTTGAAAATCCAGAGGAATGTAAGTAAAATAATTGATGGACTGACCAAAGCCAAATTCTATAGTAAGCACACTGAGTACTGCTGACAAGGTTTGTAATAGAAAAATTTTTATTTAACTAACATAGAGTTTTGTGTTTCTTTAAATATCTTTTTTGCTCTTTTGAGAAAGTTGAAGTTGTCCTTTTTTTTAATAGTTATGCCAGAACTAGGTGCAGTACTTCATCAGAGTCCCACCTCTAATCCCAATAGTACAACTTTTCCTGGATCTCCTTAGAAAACAAATGCTGTTTCAGGCATCTCTATAGCTTGTGTAAATCACATTACGAGATTCTGTCTTGACAGCTTGATTTTTAAATGTATTTGAGGGAGGAGAGAGCAAGAACAGAATAAAATTTGAGAGTTTCCAATTGGTCAGGAATTACAAGAACTTTATATACAGAATTTTATTCAATATTCACAACCTACTGAGTTATACAATATTAGGATCTTTTTATAACTAAATAAATTGAGGTCAAAGGGAAATAAAACAGCCCAAGATTATCAAAATAATGCTTAACTCTTAAGCTGGTGTTTTTGGAAAGTTCCCTGCCTGTTATCTGGGCCTTGCCCCAGGCCTACTGAGTTTTTAGTTTCTAGGGTTGGGGCCCAAAAGACAGCATTTTTAAAATCCCTTCATGATTCTTAATGCTTGTTAATATTAGAGAACCACACATTACTGCCTTCAAAGATTATGTATTTAGCAGGAAGAGAGAGAAGAAAAGCTAGAATTAAGGTTTGCTTATTCTTCATATTAATTTTATTAAAAGTATCATTATGTGGATGTCTTTTGTTTTTTTTGACCTCCAGAGTTGCTTTGTAAATGTCTTGAGAGATTTCTGGGATAAGGCCCACTGCTCACCGTATGGCACACCTTTGTACAAATTATATAAAGAAGCACTCCCCTTGAGTCATATTTAGTAAACAGACTTCTTCACCTTTGTGGGAATTAGAAAAAGACAAAGCCCCCCTTCCTTGGGGTGGAAGAGTACTGTTCCCGGGTGCACGGCTGTGGCAGTGGGATCTAGTCACCTGCTCTGCTGTACATGTGGAGGGGCGCAGCCCCATCAGGGAAGCTGGTTCAGAAGAGGTTTCTGTGTTCTCTGTGTGTATTTACACACACAGTATTTCTGTTTTAGGATAACATTGTTGGTGCATATGATGATCTAAGTAGAAATAGTGTCTATTATTTTCTTAGTTGAGGTATTTGATTTTTTTTCTGCCTTTCTAGCCCTTTATATTAAAGATATTACACACATATACACATACGCACAGAAGCACCTGGATGAATATATTACAGTCTTATACCTACATTACTGCCTTTATCGCTTTGGAAGGAAAGGACATTCAGAGTTGTGGAGTACAAATCCAGCCTCATTGCATGCCTATGCCATGGCTTTCAAAAAACCACAGAGCACAATGCCTGAAGCTTTTTGGAGAGTAAAGGACCCTACTAGACACAAGTTGACTGGAGAAAAGGGTTGTCTGAGTGATTTTGTGTGTGTATATATATTCAGTTATTTATTTTAAACTTATTTATTTCCACTGAAAAATGTTACTCAGACCATATTGATATAAGATATCTGGACCTGTATAATTATGTCAATTTTTAATTGTTTTTAATGCTATAAAACTGATTGCATAGCTGCCTTTTAATAACATTTATACTAGAAAGTTGTTTATAAAAATTCTGACTTTGTTTAATGCAGCATGGGAAACTAACATCTGCCTTAGACATTTTTTTCTCTGTCCCTTTAATTCTAATTCTAATCTGCATGTGCTTAAAAATTTAAGCATGTCCAAGTAAGAATAACTAGTGCATGCAAAAAATTTGTATATTTTTCCTACTTTTTATGTAAGTATAGTATTTTTGTCTAGTTCTCCATTGACCTGTAGTGCCCATCCATGAGTGATAATCTCTTTCCCTCTCAAATTGTACAATTTGCATCTAATTGTGCAATTTATACGCAGACTCAAGTTGCAGAATATAAACAACTGAAAGATACTCTGAATAGGATTCCAAGCTTTCGAAAACCAGAGCAAGTGGAGCAGCAGAATGTTACCCAGGTGGCACATTCTCCACCAGGTGACAGCACAGCAAGGGAGAGGCCAGCAGGCGAGCCAGGGGAGGTAAGAGGCGTGAACTGGTAATCTGAGGTCACATCACTGTCCCCGTCAAGCTGTCATCAGGTGAACTGCTCTAAATATTGCCAACTCTTTCTGCAGAAGAGTGGTTCTCAAACTTTAGAGTTGTTTGGTTCTCAAACATCAGAGTCCTTAGCAGGGCTGTTAAAACACAGATAGCTGGGCTCCAGCCCAGAGCTTCCAGTTCAGTTATTGGGGGTCAGGCCTGAGGATCTGCATTTCTAACTGATGCAGCTGGCCAGGGGAGCACATTTTGAGAATGACTGCTCTAGTATTTTCTGGGAAAGACTTTACTGGCTTTGTCTATTCATGTGAGTTTATTTTTTTAAAGAAGCTGTTGTGTCTGAGCTCTTAACTTTTTTTGTTTATTTGGGTAGAGTGAGAAAGTTAAGTGAGCATGAAGGTATTACGTGACCACCAGTCCACTCCCCTGTTACAGTTGATGATATAGTTGAACTTGTCACAGTGCTAGGTCATCACAGAACATACCAACACTGGAATTAGTAAGCCCTTCTAAAAGTACCGAGGGTATGAAGACTAGTCTCTTAAATCCAGTTTTGTATTCCTGTTCTTTATGAAAATTAAGTCTTGCTTAAGAATATCTCTTAAGTGGAACATCAAAAGTAATGTCATTCCTTATCATTAATTCCTACAAAACTGTCTTTGTAATTACAAATATAATAAAAATGGCAAGTGTGGTTACCTTTCTCCCTGACAAAATTATGTTCAACAATGAATGTTTGAGAAGACGTCCCCTAAGCTGCCATCTCAGGGGAGTAATGCAGTTTATATGAGTGGACTTCATGTGAATCTTCGTCTGTGCAGAGCTTTCCTTCACAGACAGGTTCTGTGTCTCTCCTAGTTTGACTGTGAGTTTACTGGACTCATCCCTTAATGGCTCAGACCTTTAGTTTTCCCACCTGTGAGGTAGAGATAGTAGTTATCTGCTCTAACCTTTCTAATAGGGATGGTGTTGAGATGAATGACAGGTGTTTGAAAGCACTTGGGGCTCTTCAGAAAAATATTTCATATAAAGCCAGGGCAGTGTGATGTCAAACTTGCCAGGTACCTGAGGATGTTAGTATAATAGACATCTCTGAAAGTTGTCCTCAGATATCTGACAAATGACTTTTTTCCTTGGTTTATTTATTTGTACAATTTATTACACAATCTCAGTTATATTTCTGCCAATTTAAGCAGAGGGTGTCATACTGATCTCAATTACAGGAGAGCAGTCTGACCAAGGAAGTTATTTTTCTGATAAAGAAGGTTCGGGTGGGGCAAGAGTTACCGATGTTCTTATTGATATCATATAGTCTCTGTTCTAATTAATAAGGACCACATAGAAATCTCTGCAACTTGCAGGGAAAACTGATTGCATCAACCCATTTTAGAAGATGAGTTCTCTGCAAAAAGACATCTTTTCTCTATCAAGAGTTTTCTGTATTAACAATACAAAATATTTACAAAAGACTTCTGATTTATGAAGAAATACTACTTTAATACACTAAAAGTATTGTATTGTCTGGTTCATTGGGCTCTACTTTTAGCTAACATGGATACCCATTAATAAAGGCATTCTTTTTGGGGGCCTAATAAAAAATAAACCTAGCTCATCCTCAATTTGCTTTTATTCTCTTTTCAAATCACTGTTGAAAACAAAACTTGAAGAAAATGATGTAAGCATTTCATTATTTGAAGTGTGAGGTTTTTTTCTTCCTTTTTATTCTAAGGAAAAACAGAACAGAAATTAGAGTGCTTTTGAGAGAAGGGTCTACTGAGATGTGATTGCTTAGAGGCCTTACTATTAGGTTATATACTGTATTCCTTCGAGATGAGATTTTGTGTATGTTACCTCTATTTTATAGGTGAGATTACACAGTGAGGAGAGTTAAATGACTCCACTGCAGCCATACTTTTCAGTCAGGACTCCATATTCTAGACTCCAAGATTTTGCTTATGTTGTAACCCCATAGACATGGTAAATAAATTATGTCACTACTTTTGAAGTAGAAGAGTGTCATTTCCAGTGATGTGCTTGGCCTAGGTGTCTCGACATAGTGACGTGTGGCAAAAGCATGCGGCAGTTCCTGGAAGAACAGAAGAAATGAAACATTATTCTCCCACCCAGAAGGAGGCAGAATTTCAGGCTCCAGCAGAGCTGAACCAGCAAGGAGTGGAACCCAGAGAGCCCGAGGAGCATCAGGTGGAAGAGGAGCACAGAAAGGCCCTGGAAGAGGAGGCGATGGAGCAGGTGGGGCAGGCCGAACATCTCGTGGAGGAACATGATCCATCACCCGAGGAGCAGGAGCGAGAGTGGAAGGAACAGCGCGAACAAAAAGAGACTGCCAGCCTTCCGGGAGGGCACGCTCATGCTCAGGTGCGAGGCCATCCACTTCAGGTCTACTGAGATTGTATTTTGCTGGCTGGGATAGTGAGCATGGCTTTTTGTTTTTAAAAATTAAAAGAAAAAACCTCTCAATGGATGACAGTCTCTAAAATAATATTTGAGTGATTTCACTAAATGTTACATGCACATACTAAAGTTTTCTGTTGTAGTATTGTAATATTAATAGCATAGCTACTTACACACCTAGAGAGATCATTAGGGAAAAGCAAAAGCATTGTATTTTTTATCAGTCCTGTGTAGTGAGGGACACGCAGGCTCTCATCCCTTCATCAGCAGGAGAAGCGATAAGCACCAGCTTGGGCAGCGTCCTGCAGCTTGTCAGGTCCTGTGGGCATCCTGAGGCCAAGAAAGGTCTCATTTTCTATGATCAGAAGTCCCCTCCTCCCTGTTCACTTACCGTCCGACGATATGTTGGCTTTTGCACATTCGTCTTCAAGGCAGTTATTACTCGGCGAGCATGTTTGGCCAGGTTCTGCTCAGCTCCTCCTACTGAGCACACCCCTTTCACGTAGTTGAGGCTCTTCCCTTTCTTAGAGCACCCGTCATTATTATAAATGATAGATAACTGAAGAAGAAACTGAAGCAGCACTGAGAGCAGCTGGGTACCTTTCTTCTACCCCCCAACAGGAGGCTGCCAGGGCTCCACATGGCAGCTGACCGCCCTTCGCTCACGACTCTGAAGGCTGGTTTGGCCTCAGGCTCCCAGAGACCTCCAGGTGCTCAGGGCTCCGTGGTCACAGTCAATGTTGCTTCAAAGCTAACATCCGGAAACCTCTTCCGGTCTTGCGTCCTTTTTAGATTTTACCAGAATTGACTCCCACCGGGTTTAATCCCCCCCAGCCGGGCCCCCTCTTTCCTTCGGTTAGCTGGGAGCTGGAGGAGAGAGTGGTGGGGAACGCCCAGGGACGCGGAGTTTCAGAATTCCTGGGTCAGCTTTCCCTTTTAGCAGAAGCTGCTTGTTCTTGGAAGAAATTGGTTTTCTGCTTTTATGGCCTAATTTGACGGTGGTTCGCCTGAGATTAGTATATACATTGACGGAGTTAATTCGCATCCCGAGGTCGCAAACTCCGTGGAAAATCCTCAGCTACAGCTTCAGCTCACCAACTGCCCCAATTAGTATGAGGTTACCAAATGCCCACTTAGAGCAGAGCCTTTTGAACATAAATTTAATTACGGTTCAAAGTGATTTCCTCTGTTGTGCCCCCTTCCGTGCAAGAGAAAACACACTGAAAATCTGCCTAAATGCCAACAAAAGTAGGATGCCCGTTTTTCAGAGAGTTGGGTCACACGAGTGCCCAGGCTGGCAGCCTCAGACCCGAGGCACAGTCACAGTTCACCCGACGGGCAGGTATTAGTGAAGCAGCCTGCCTCCTGAGTTGGTCACGGCAGACAAGTGGGGGCTCAGCCAGGGCGCCGGCCTGCCCTCGCTCAGCCCCGGCCCTCTTCCCCAGGTGCATCCTTCCGCCAGGCCGGTCACCAGGTTCCGGCCGCCCTACGAGGAGCAGCTGGAGCAGCAGCGACTGGCCGCGAGGCGGGCGGAGGAGGCCCAGCAGCTGCGAGCGCGCCAGGAGGCTCTGCACCAGCACAGGCTGCAGGGCCACTTGCTGCGACAGCGGCAGGAGCATCTTGCCAAAGCGATGGCGGCGCAGAGGCAGGCGGCGCGCGACGAGGGCCGGCTGCGGCCGGAGCAGCCACGGTAGCCTTCCCCTGACGCGGGACGCCCCTCTGCTCGCGTTCACGAGCCGCCAGTGCAGCTCCCTGTGTTCGTCGGCCGTGAACTTGAGGGGCCGGTGTTGCTCACGGTGCTGAGGCAGAACGGCACTCCTGGATAATTTAATTCCAAATATTTAATTTTTAAAGTTAATAAACTTTTTTTTTTCTGCTTAAAAATGTTCGGTATTCAAGCTTAGTTTAGTTCTCAAAATAAACTGGCAGGTTTTGTGCTAACTTTATCACTGAAAAGATACTTTTTCAAATATACGTTTTGAAAGTACATTGGGAATCTTTATTTAAACCAAATAGAATCAGTTTTTTTTAAACAGTGGATCATTAAAAAATCTTGAAAATTTTGTTTATTACTGTCTTTGAAGATTAATGACATGTCAAACTGTACCACTTAATTTGTCACTGGATTGATAATGTTTGTCTCGTGCAGGCAGCAAGCTCATTATGATGCTATGGATAATGATATTGTTCAGGGAGCGGAGGACCAGGGCATCCAGGAAGAGGAAGGAGGTGGTGAGACTTCTTAGATGATGAATATTTCACTAAAATTACTTGGTAATATGTAATACCAACTCAGAGTTGTATGCGTAACAGTACATAAACAGGAGCTTTGTATACTGTGTCCTTTGTTGTTGTTTACTATGTTTTTCTTAATCCTGCTAAGCAGTGCACATTGGTGGCCAAAATTGTCCAAGATAATCTTCTCTTAGCATTTTTTCCATCGTTTAAGCTTTTTGCATACTGCATTATTATTTCTGACACATTATCATAAGACTATTATTATGCTTTGGGAAACATCTACATTTTCTCCTTACCTCAGAAGCCTTTGTATCATGGCCTTAAAAGTTTTTCAAATCAAGTCAATAGTAGTTTTCATTTATGCTGAGTATTTGGTATGTAACATCAGATATTGCTTACTGTGATAATAGAACTAGAAAGTAGCCATCTCTGGCAACTCTGACACTTAGATATGTATCTTTTTTTTTAAAGCATTTACAGGAAGGTGATTACCCAAATTCTTTCCATAGCCTGTTTTGATATTTTATAGCTCTTACAGTGAGGAAATTGTTTTCCTTATGTCCCCTCTGTGCAGCACTTTTAGCTCTTTTGTTCCATTATCTGTAAGACTAGAAAACAGTTTGTTTTCCTCTTTATTTAATGAATCCCTTGGAGCATTTGAAACATGATAGTAAGTTACCCTGCATTCTTATTTTCTATAAGCTAAATACTCCATATACCTAAACTTTCCTGTTATACCTTAAAAAGTTACTTGTTCTTCTTTTTGTATGTTCTTTCCTAAATTCTTTTTATCGAAATATATTTTTCAAAAAGCAGCAAGTAAATGTCTGTGTGAGTGTAAATGAGCTTTTTAAGCTCCTTAAGTGGAGTGGTTTTTCTTTCATCTCCTGAAACATTGTCAATTTCTCCTTTTGGTACCTTGCTGTTTCCTCTGCTATTACCAAAAGTCAGTTGATAATCTTACCAATATCCAGTTGACTGGGCTTCCTTTGATTGAGAACATTTTTATTTATTTATTTTTTTGCGTAATGGGAAAATTGCAGCTTCGTTATAAACATTTGTTTCAGAGGGTTAGAATGGTATTGCTCACCCCACTCTTCAGACACACAATCGAGGAAAAGGACATAACTTTATTCAGAAAAGCTGAGATGTACAGCTTATGTTGAGTCAACCTCCCTGGAGATGAGTTTGGGTGAAATGGTCTGTAGGGAAGCCCACTGGCAGCTTTTCTTTGAATGGAAAGGGAAGAATCCTGTCTGGTTCTTCTGGGCTGATGTTATTTCCTTTGTCTGCTAGCCTATGAGAGAGACAGCCAACACCAAAATGAGGCAGAGGAAGACCCAGAGAATGGGCATGAGCCTCAAGAACAAGGGCCCCGTGGGGCTGACCCAGAATCGGAGGCAGATGTAAGTGTCCTTTTTCTTTGTTATGACCCTTAGAAACTCACAAGGTGGGAAAGGAAACTTGAAGGTCTGCCTGGCACCTTGCCTCTGGCTCCAGATACACCTGTTATTTCAGCAGCTCAGAAGGAAGGTGGCTTGCATAATTACATGAGCAATGCTGTTAGCAATAAACCGTGGAGTATGTGTGATGAGACTGGGTCAAAGATTGCTCCGGGAAGACACCAGAAGAGTTACCCTCTGAAGACTATTAGATAATAAAATTAAAACTGAGAAAAGAAAAATTAAAAGGCATTGAAATATATAGTAATTCTGAAAAATGAAGAAAAAGCAAGTGTGGGAGTTGGAAAGAGAACCAGAGAAAGGAAATGAACTGCTATTAAGCATGTTGAACAGTCTGCTAGGGCGTTACATATGTCATGTGAGTGACTGTCCCAACAGTCAGAGACTGTTTTAATAAATACGTGGATAAGGATGTGTGTAGTTTGAAAAATGAAAAAAATTGCTCAGGTACCATGATGCTATAGACAAATTAGAATATAAATGGTGGAGACCTAATAACCAGGAACAGTCTTGTGTTTATCAAAAAAAAAGGACGAAAACTCCCAGGTCAGCTGGGTGGTCTGGGAGTGGTGGGGCCTGGTCCTTGCCTGTAAGTGAGGCAAGCACGTGTTGAGTGTGTTCTTATGCTTATGTGTAAAATATTTTACAACTTGATTTTGCTCCCCTGTCATCTCTTGTTAGTAAACCAGCCATCATGTTTATAAAGTTAAGTCTGTGCTATCACATGGGTGCTGTTTATACTGATCCAGTGGGCTGGAAGAAGGGTCCATGTCCTTCCTTGGTAATCACGGAGGAAGTCTTTCCATAGCTAACTAGCCACGTGCATGGAAAGGGCTTTTCCACTTGACTTTCCACCTAAAGGTGTGGCACAATACAGTTGCCTGTCGGCCTGGGAATCAGCATTTCTGAATACTGTTTGCACCCAGAATTTCTAGCCCTGTAATGTTTTTTGAGAAGAACAGAGCTATAGAGAGAAGGAAAAGAGCCCAAGAATGTAAAAGGGAAGAGAATGTCCATGGGAGAGCAAGAAAATAAGTGTACAGAAGTGTACTGAATTGCCTCAAGGAGCCTGGAAGGCATGGCAGGAGGTGTAGGACCTGCTGTGGGCTTTGACTACTGACCATCTAATCCTTTACTCTCCTGTCATCCACTTCCTTGTTTAGAGAGCACACTGGTGGCCTTACTACCATGCCTACTTTTCATTGAAATTGTTGGCGTGCCTGTCCCTTGTCTCACTTATTTTATTTATTTTTTTAATTAAAAAAATTTTTGTCCATCTTAATGGATCATCTATTTTATTTTAATGTAACAACCGTACCTATTAAACCTTACTTATTACTTGGTTAGAGTTGGAGCTAGCGTGTACATTTTTATGAACTGCCACAAAAGCTTTTGGATCCTTTTCTGAAGAGAATGTGTTACATTTTTCCTGTATTGCCACACAAATTGTTGATAATGCACACAAAAAAATCTGCATGACAAGAGATTGTGGAGTAATGGATATTTAGTGTGCTGGTGATGATTGGCACTCTGTTCCCACTGAAATTGTCATTTGCACTTGAATGAAGTACACAGCCAGTTACAAACAGACAATAGAACAGCTGAGAGTGTGGTGAGCTCCAGCATGTGCAAGACTGAAGTGAAGTAGAATCTTGTCCAGAGAACACCTGTAGAGACTAAATTTTACTCTGAGGCTTCACCATCTCTTGGAAGCATTTGCTGCTTCACTTAGGTGTCCTGCTGGTGACCTTGAAGTGATGGGGAAGCTCAGGCACACATCACGGTTTCTGCCCAGCTTAGGCTTCAAAATCTCAATCTTTATGAGGACATGGATTATTTTGAAAGGTGCTTTGGGAGCTTAAGTGGAAAATTGAGCTAGTTCTAAAGATAATAGGAAGGGCATTTGTTGAACCCAATAACAGAACTGCTAGAGAGGCTGGCTGGGTTGGGGAAAAGAATTTTCAAAAATATATTGGCAGAGACTGGGTTGGCCTTTCTCCCATCCCTAGCCAGTGCACATCTCTTAGGCTCATGGCAGTGTTAAAGACTGGATCCCTTCTCAAAATTGGTCATTTACTTTTACTTGTTATCTCTTCTGCAGCCTCTCTTTCTTCAACTGCTTTTCACCCACTTACATATAAAAAATTGCTTGCACAGGGAAGCTTGACTGTATAAAAATCAACATGCCAGTGAAGGAAGTTACTATTTGCCTATCTAAATCTCCCATTTTTATAATTTCTCTTCCTCAGTCTTTGGCCTTTATTAAGTGTTTTTTTGTTGTTTTTGTTGTCAGTTTAGCTATGCCCACATTAGTTATGATAGTGGAGTTTTAAGGACTATTTCAGAATTGCTTGCAAAAAAGTGCTGTTTGCACTTCATCCCAATTCCTCAGCCTTTAACAAATAAAGCCAGAGTTTCATCTTTTGACGGTACGATGTGTACTTGTGGGTCTTGGCAAGAACATATCTGAACAATCTGGTGCAGGACAATTTCATTTTCTGCCAGTGTGTGGCCTTTCAAATGAAATTAAATTTGATCCTGGTTTCTGAAGTGATGGTTGCTTTTCATTAAAATTTTACAGAGGGCAGCTGCAGAGGATATAAACCCAGCAGATGACCCTAATAATCAAGGTGAAGATGAATTTGAGGAAGCTGAGCAAGTGAGAGAAGAAAATTTGCCAGATGAAAATGAAGAGCAAAAACAAAATGATCAAAGGCAAAAGAATGCAGAAATGGAGGAGCATTTGGTGGTAAGCAGATGCCACTGTGGAGGGTGGTTTGAACTGAGGTATTTTAATAAATACCTGGTTTATGCAAAAGGTCAACCATAACCTATTTACAGAAGGTTAGCTTTTCGCTTAGTTTTTAGGCTATTAAATGAAATGATATGCCCACACTCAGAGAAAAAAACAGACATCTGGGCTTTGTGTTGGGAATGATAATTCATCATTTCCTGGCCACTGATGTACTGAAAGTTCACTTCTTATGGCGACATGCTTGTTGTATGTCTCAGGATATTGTAAAATGTATCTCCAGTGTTCAGTGACCTGGGCCTCCCCTTTGTTTCAACAGATGGCAGGAAATCCAGACCAGCAGGAGGATAATGTTGATGAGCAGTACCAGGAAGAGGGAGAAGAGGAGGTAGGAAGGTGGCACGTGGAGGCCTAGCAAACCTGCATCATACTAACCGCAAACAGCAGCAGCATCTTTGACGTGGCTGCTATAAAAATTCAGGCAGGTTTAGCATAAGAAAGGGTGATTTCAAGAGGCAATGGATCATGGCAGTAGAGACATTTGGTTAGAATATAATAAAAATAGGGTGGGGGTGGTTAATAGAATCCTTTTCTCTGGTTCTCATTACAAATTTTGAATTAAGACTTTTGGCCTTCCTGGAATGGTGGATGTAGGTTTATAAAATCTTTGTAAGAATATTTTGTCCTGTCTTTTCCCCTTATACAAAGAGAAGAACAAAGCTCTGTACATCATGTAAGGGTCTGGGTTAACCACTGTTGCTTTCTCTGTAGACATTGCCACAGTGCCTGCCTCCTGGGGCACCCCAAACTCCACATGTCTGCCAGGATACACTTAATACTCTCCAGAGAGTTAAAAAATTTGACTGTCTCTACTTTTAACCTCTTCCCTCCTAAGAATTTAGTATCTTAATTAAATTTAACAATAAAGAGAAGGAAAAATATGAAGGGTGCTCAGTTGAATAAGATGCATTTGGGTGGAATTCCTTAACTTATATTTTAGTTTGCTTTTTTGTTGTATTGTTTACAGAGCATCTGTCATGGTGCACATTTGTGTGACTGATGGAGGCTATTGGTTGTAGCTGGTTTGTCACAGCACCCTCCTGTGTGGATCACTAAAGCTCAGGCCTTGGGTGTGTGATAGAGACCAGTAAATTAAAGCCTGGGCTCAGAGGTGCTCCTCAGCCAGGCATCTTGCAAATGTGTGGCGTTGGCCTCAAGGGGAACCACATGAGAGGTGGACAAATGACAGCCTGAACAACCACGCCCCCTCCCCACCCCACTGGAGCACCTGCTCAGAATACACAAGCTGTTGCACTCACCTACACAGTTCCCTTGATTAGTAGGCTTGCTTTTTCATTTTTGCTGCATTTGTCAGCTTTCCAGAGCTAACGCTAAAATTTGTGCTTATACCAGGAAAACATGTTGCTCTTTACAAACACTGGCAACATATATTTCTTCTTATGTGCTCTAACTGGCTTCATCCTTTTTCTCTCTCTTTTTTCATCCTGTTCTTCACCCTTATCAAGACTCTGGGCTATCTTACCAGAAGAAAGCATAAGAGAAACTAGCAAACTTCAATATTAAGACATTTAGCAAGAAAAAGATATTCATCTGGAGTTCTCTTGTAATAGAATGTCTAGACTAATATACTTTGTTTCATTATGTGGGATGCCAGGAATCTCTGAGGGATTAAAGAAAATAGGTTCACCTTGACTTTCTTTTAAGAATTCAGAAGGATAAACATAAAATTTTAATCAGTATTTACTGATTGTTGTTTTACTTTCATATCACATAGGTTAAGATAGAGAGAGAAATTCTGTGATCCAAGAGACATCTGAGACAGAGAGACAGAGAGAGAGAAAGAGAGACGCAAGAGGGAAGGAGCATGGGTCCCAGACAGAGGTGACAGGCCAACCCTTGGCAGCTTCTCCTTCAGGCCGGTGCTCCTCCCTCAGGCAGGCTGAACTCACCAGAGCCCTTTTCCTCTCTTACATCCAGCTCAGGTCCTGATTCTTTTCTCCTAGTTCCCTGCCCAGAGTTCTTACCTCCGGAATCTCTAAACCTCTCTTGCATAGGCTACGGGTTGCCACACCCTCTAACTCTGGACCGGAGTGTGTGAGCTCCCAGGGGAAGCCTAGCATGCCTTTCTCCTCCCTGTGTACCTTCTCCTCTGCCTCCTGAGCCTCCCTTGTTCAGGCTGTGTTATAATTTTCTGGTGGTTCCTGAGATGGTTAGTTATTAGTCTTCCTACCTCTTTCCATCATTCCCAGTCCTTCCCTTGAGGAAGGAGAACATTGGTTCTCAAATGACATTCAAGACCTAGTAACAGAAATTAAATTCTCAGCAGACTGCTTCAAAATGAGAAAAATAAAGAGGAATGCAGTATGTGAGAACACATAGTGTGTTAAGGGAGGTGTGTGTGTGATGTATTTGTGGGGGTGCTCTGAAAACCATAAAATGCTACGTAATGTGCATTGTTCTTATCTCCATTAAGCCTCAGAGCCCCCCAGCTGCCCTTGTGACCTCTGGGATGGAAGGCCAATTGCTGCCACTGGTTCCCCTCCTCCAGCCCATAGTCACTGACTAATGTCAGCATTTGCTTCTGGGAAGGAACTGCATCTTGCCAGGACTGCCCCTGTTCAGGGAGAGGCATGGTCCATAGACTTGGGACTTGAACTCTGAGAGGACCCCAAACAAGTGTGACTTCAGGGAATTTGCACTCTCTCTGCTTTCTTTTATCTTAGTGCCAGCGGCATTTCCCATCTAAAACATGAAAGTGGTGATTATGAACAAGTGTTCACTGTGTATTGTTTGGGATTGTTAGAATGAAAGGCATCCATATGGTGATCCCATCTTCATGTTGCTTATTTTTCAGATTTTTAATCTTATGAGCAAACATTATAAATAATGGCATTGTCAGAAAGTGCTATGTGTGCTTTCAAATTATTTAAATGTTTAAAAAAATATAGAGATAGCACTTGAAAATTCTGAGTGCATTTTCCCCAGTGTAACTAAAACAGGTTGGCTTGAACACTTACGGGAGAGCTAGCACAAGGTTATGTGGCTCCCCTTACTGGGATTGTTGGCTTGTGAATCACCATATCTAGAAACTGTGCAGTTGGCAAAAACTCTCCTATTAAACTTACCAAGTAGTTACTTAGCATGTAGTGGCATCACCCTCATGGCTGACGTTGCCGAAGGCCTTCTCTGTGTCCCATTCCATCCATCGCTTTGGATCCCAGCATTCTGCCTACTTAAGGTTCAGCCTTCTGGTTTCTGACTTGTCCCACAACATCTTTGATGTGTAACAAGTAGGCATCAGCACACACAGGGATGGGGTGACTTGCCGAAGCCAGTTTCAGACTCAGTAGATATTTTGTTTTGTTTTGGCCTTTTGTCAAATTTTGCCATATCACATAGAGACCATTTCTAAAATGCCTAATACAGTAGATTTCAGGGAATAAAAATGAATAATGAGGAGCAGTGTTGTGAAATCTTTGACAGAATGTTTGCTACTGCTTTAGCAGGATACTGAACAAGGGTAAGTGTGGAAGACATAGTCGGCATGTCTATATTATAAAAGAGTAACTAACTTTTGGCTTCTGATTCTTAAGTCTATGCATATTTTAAAATTAGAAACTCTGTATCATTTTGTTCCTTTTCAGTAATGCCTTTAAGATTAGTTTGAATTACTTTTGGCCCAAACATGAAGAATATATAACTAGAATAATATGGTGTATATATAAATCTGAAATACTATAAATTTCCATTCATGAGTTCCCTAAATCAAAGAGTAATTTAAATCAGGTTATACTGAAAATTGACTAGCAACCTAACTTCTCTACAACAGATCCCAAGAGAATGAAGAGGTCATAAAAGGGTGTTTGTCTTTTCCTCCAGAGACATTCTGAACCTGGCACCCACTGTCAGTCAGGCGAATGGCTCCACTCTTTGCTCTGGCTAAGAATCACCTTAGAGAGTGTTTGAAAAGTAAAAATTCTTGAATCACACCTTACCGATGGAGATTTTTATTTTCTCTTTTGGGGGCCCTTGGAGTCAGAGGTCCTCAAGGCCCCCGGCTGTGCTGATGCCTCAGGAGTACAGTGTTTGGAAAAGCAGTCCTAGGAAAGGTGGTGGTAGGTGGACCTGGAAGTCTGAACCTCTTTCAACTTCTGTGCAAAATGTGTGTCTATACCCATTTAATAAAGACTTTCTTACCCAAGTCTTAACAGGGACCATCACTCCCTCTACTACATATCCACACACACATAGAAAATTAAAAATCATTGATTCTTATCTAGCTGTTTTATTTTACAGATAAGAAATTTGAGCTTCAGTGAGGTTAACTAAATTTTCCTAATTCACAGAGTTTCTAATTGTTAGAACTGTGACTAAAGCCCACCTAGGTATGATTAATATGGTATACCATAATTAAGTATACCAAGCAGAGTGACAAAAGAGTTGATATGGGCAAGTTTTTCTTTATAGAAGTTAGTGAATGCAGAAGAAATGATGGAATTAGAAAGTGACCATTTTTGTAACTTTATTTAGCTATTTCAAACACAGTTTAAAGGTTCTTTTTTTTTCCTCCATTCTTTTTCTTCCGCCTCCATTCTTTATCAATTAGGTGTCATATTCTATACTCTTTGTTTATCCCTTGACTTACTTTTGGGGTAGTTGATATAATTTTGCATTTGTTTAATAGTTAATTGGTCTACTTCTTTTACTGTGTTTTTTTTCCCCTGGTGACAGCTGTTAAGCCTTAGGAACACTTCCATCTATAGAAGTCCCTCTAAAATACACTGTAGAGATGGTTTGTGGGACATAAATTCCCTCAACTTTTGCTTATCTGGAAATTGTTTAATCCCTCCTTCATATTTAAATGATAATTGTGCTGGATACAGTATCCTTGGTTCAAGGCCCTTCTGTTTCATTGCATTAAATATATCATGCCATTCTCTTCTGGCCTGTAAGGTTTCTGTTGAGAAGTCTGATGATAGCCTGATGGGTTTTCCTTTGTAAGTGACCTTTTTCCTCTCTCTGACTGCCTTTAATACTCTGTCCTTATCCTTGATCTTTGCCATTTTAATTATTATATGTCTTGGAGTTGTCCTCCTTGGGTCCCTTGTGTTGGGAGATTTGTGCACCTCCGTGGCCTGAGAGACTATCTCCTTTCCCAGATTGGGGAAGTTTTCAGCAATTTCCTCCTCAAAGGCACTTTCTATCCCTTTTTCTCTCTTCTTCTGCTGGCACACCTACAATAAAAATTGTTCTATTTGGATTGGTCACACAGTTCTCTTAACATTTTCCATTCCCAAAGATCCCTTTTTCTCTCTGTGCCTCAGCTTTTTTGTATTCCTGTTTTCTAATTTCTATTTCATTTACTGTCTCCTCCACTTCTTCTTATCTGCTTTTAAATCCCTCCATTGTATGTTTCATTTTGGCTACTTTATTTTTCAAACTTTCTATCTCTTTCTTGAATTCCTCCTGGAGGTCTTGAATATTTTTCTGTAGCTCCGTGAGCATGTTTATGATTTTTATTTTGAAATCTTTGTCAGGAAGATTGGTGAGTTTAGTTTCACTTGGCCCTCTTTCTGGTGTTTGTGGGATTTTGGTTTGTACCAGGTTCTTTTGACGTTTCATATTTGTAGTAATCACTTGGTGAAGATGGCGCCCTCTAGTGCCCATAAGCTCTACTCTCTGAAGCTGCTTAGCCCCTGAAGCAATGACGGGGTCACAGGCAAGCGGGTGCTGGTGCCTGCCAGGAGGAAAGAGCTCTTTCCTGCTTCCTGGCTACAGTGCCTGCCTCCACTGTCAGGGCCAGTGAGCTGAGTGCACAGGGAGAAGCCTTTATGCTATGCCCTCATAGCTGCCAGAGGCAGGGCCACCCTCCAGCTGGCCTGGAGTGATGATGAGGGTTGCAGGCAAGCTGCATCGGTGCCTGCCGGGAGGAAAGAGCTCTTTCCTGCTTCCCAGCTGCAGTGCCTGCCTCCACTGTCAGGCCCAGTGAGCCAAGAGCCCAGGGAGGAGCCTTTGTGCTACACCCTTGTAGCTGCCATAGGCAGGGCTGCCCTCTGGCTGGCCTGGCATAATGGCAGGGGTCTTAGATTTATGAGCCAGTGCCGGCCAGGAGGAAAGAGTGGCAGTCTGGGTATCATGGTGGGGGCCTCAGAGCTGCATTGCCAGCCAGGAGGATGGAGCACCTGAAGCTCTTGAAAGTTCCCAACCTGTTGGGCTGAATTCACTGGGACAATTTTGTCCACCTCTCCTTTCTCCTGAACAGCAAGTTCTGTGCACTCCTTGCCCCTTTAGCAGCCCTCTCACTGTTGGGAAGTCTCTCAGAGTGCCCACCTTTCTTTTGTTTCAGAAGGGCCACTTTGTGGGTACCTGTTCTTCACAAGCAGCTGGAATCTCAGTGTCTCTGAGTATTCCACCTGTCTTAGCTTTCCAACCCCACTAATCTCCAGAGTAAAAGTATAGCTTTCCAACCCCACCATATAATGTAGGTTCGTGCTCCCAAAGCAGATCTCCATGTCTGGGTGTTCAGCAGTCCTAGGTCTCTACCCACTCCCTGCTCCATTTCTCTTCCTCCTGCCAGTGAACTGGGGTGGGGGAAGGGCTTTGGTACTTTACCCTTTTCTGTGAGGCCTGCTCTTTTCCCAGGTAGGCTGTCTGTTGCAGCCTTCTTTCCTGTTGATCTTTCAGGTTTAGTTATATTTACTATATTTTCATATTGCATGTGGTTTTGGGTGGAGATTTCTGTCTCACCTCTCACGCCTCCACCTTTAAGCCCTTTTCCTGTTTTTGTGACTTTATTTAGAACAGGTGATTGAAAAGCATTCATCAATGAATGATATCACTAGATGAATGGAGGTCAGGATCCCATGGAGGTATCAGACTGTCATCATCTGAACTCACTAACCAACTTAGCCTCACAAAAAGTAGGGGAAACAAGCCTTATATGCCTCCTGATATAATGAAAATGTTAAATATACAGCATCACCTCTGAAAACCCTTGCTTTGCAAACTGAATGTGAATTCATTCAGGCCTCTCAGCTAGTTTCCATTTATGAGAATTTTTAGAGCTAAAGGAGCTAAGTGATACCTTAATGAAGCAAATGGATCCAAGATATCATTCTACAGGAAAACAAAACAAGAGCATTTTGGAAAAAAGAGGGGAGCAGAAATGATATGAGGTCAGAGTATTTGGGTGATGATTAGAACAAATCAAGTGTAAATACACATTTTTAAGACAATCAAGAAAGTGTTAAGCATGGACTAGGTATTAGTTGATACCATGGAATTATTTATCAGGTATGATAATGGCGTTCTGATTATATAGGAAAAATCCATTGTCTTTAGAGATGTATACTGAAATGGGAAAAGGTGAAATTACATGATGTCTAGAGTTTTTAAGAATAATTCATCAAAACAAGTAGTAGTGATGCAAGTATGGAATATTGAGATGATTGGTGAATCTTGGTGGTGGCTACAAGGCATTCATTGAACTATTTTTATGTTTGTGTGCTTGAAAATTTTCATGATAAAAACAAATGACCTTATTGTTTATATAGCCAGGAGGGTTGTGGAGCCAAGGTTTTAATCTATGTCTGTCTGATTCCATAGCCTGTGTTAGGGGTTGGCAAACTCGAGGCACAGCTGTTTTCATAAGTAAAGTCTTATTGGGACACAGCCATGCCTTTTGTTACATATCTTCTCTACAACAGTAGAGTCAGGCATTTGCTACAGAGACCTCATGGACGAGAAAGCCAGAATATTTATTCTTTGGCCCATTACTCAGAAAAAGTTTACAGACCCTGACTTATATATTCTTTCTACCACACTGAGGTTTTAAGGCAATTTTTCTCCCAACCCCACCTAAACCATGTTTAGTGTTCACTAGTACATTTTCATTATTAAGGCTATGGAAGGCATATCTTTGTTCACTGAAATCCACTGTCTGGGACACTTTAGCAATTTAATGATGTTTCAGTTAGTGAGATCTTAACATGCAGTCTGAAATAAGTACTTCATTGTTATTCCAATGTCTTGGGGAATGTTATGAGATTCTGTGACTCAGGTCAGAAGAGCTGTTGTGGGCCACTAATGGAACCTGCAGGTGAGACAAGGGTGTCTTTTCTTTAGCTTGGCGCAACTGGACATGTGAATACAAAAGATGCTCTGTGCCTCAGGCCCCAGAATGTATTTATTTGGTGCCAGTGTACTTTAAGAGCTTTGAGTCCAGCTGATATTGGGTGGGTTAGAGGGGCTTCTGAAAGTTGGGCTCTGTCTAAGGCATCTTTGAAGGGTCATCTTTGTGGGCTCCTCACCAGCCAGGTTCTTTCCAAAGCTTGTGTGGTAGATTGAAGTTCATTCCTGTTGCACCTGGACTGGACACCTTGTGGCAGCCTTTCATTTGTTGCTCCTTAGTTATACCTGCATACTTTCTTTGCCCATTTCTGAGATTTTTATCCATACCCCTCCCCCCCAAATCAGGTAATTTTATGTGTAATTCAAGAAGGCTTACGCTTATAGCACTGTCCTAGGAGAGATCGTGTTTTCTTTTGGTACCAGGATACCACATTATGCTTAAATGATGATCAGCAACTTTTTCAATGTATTCAAATGACTTAAGTCTTTTGACATAGATATGGTTTTCAAAATAGTTAAATTAGAAAATATTTTACCCTATATATTTGTGAAATATCATTAAATAGAGATTATTTAGCAAAAATATTTGGATGCTTTCTCTGATTTACATTTTGGAAAAAAAAAAGTGGGATCGATGACACAATAGTAACAGCATACATAAAAGAAAACCATTTAAAATTGAATGTGTTAGACCACTAAAGAGACATAGGGATTTGAGGCAGTTTAATAACTACTTCATGAAGAAATTAAAATACCTGTGTTATATGTTTTAGATATTTTAGCCAGAGAACTTTATTCTTCATTATAAAGACATATATACACTTATTTTTTCAATTTGCTACTATATTATAAATAGTGGTGTCTGTTTTCTGTGCCTTTACAGAGTATATTTGTTTTTGCATAGATTCATTTATTTGTTCATTGACCCATTCATTCAACAATATTTACTACACAATGGCAGTATTTCACATATGCATCTAGGTATTGAAGAGTTAATTGAATAAGGCAGATGGTTCATCAAAGCCTTCAGATTCATGCAGCTCTCCCATTTGGACAGGGGGATTTTTAATTTCATAAGCTGCATTTCTTCCAGTGTTATACTTGAAGTGCTGATCCTTACAACAGAAATTCAAACATGAAAGTCTTAAATTCTGAATCAAATCTTTGACTTTTATCTTTCTTCAAATTTGTTTTTTTGTTTGATTTTGTTTCTGCTACTTTGAATGAGCTTTTTGGAAATCAAAATCTATTGTTGCAAGTGTGTAAATGATAAAAGTGTCACCAGTATCTCTGGTTTATTTAGGTTCAAGAAGATTTGACCGAAGCGAAAAAAAGGGAATTAGAGCATAATGCTGAAGACACCTATGGTGAAAATGATGAAAATGTATGTGTAGGATATTTATTATTACTGTGCATGTGTGCGCATGTATAGGAGATATGTATGTACAGTTGGATAGCTCTGTGAGAACCTCTAAGGTTCCAGAGAGTTTAACAGACCAACCTAGAATTAGAAAAATGTGTGACAATATGAAGATTAGGAAAGACTCTATCACTATTACCTTCTGGAACAATTTTCTTTACTTGTTTCCTTTCTCTAAAAATGAAGAACTTCACACCCTTTTTAAAAGAGGGCATTATTTATATCATTAACTCTATGCCCTATCTCTTGGTTTTTCTTTTATCTTTTAAAACTTTTAGGCTGATGAGAAAAACAATGATGGAGACGAACAAGAAGTTCGAGATGACAATCGCCTCAGAGGTGGCGAGGAGCACTATGAAGAGGAGGAGGAGGAGGAAGAAGGGGCTGTTGCTGAGAAATCACAGAGAAGAGCTGAAATGTAGCTGTACCCCCGGACCCCATTTTATGGACAATGCTCAGCCAATGGATTCTTTTCAAGCTGCTCATAAATAAACCTGCCTACTGAACTCTAGGATATTTAATTACAAAAATTAAGAATTTAAACTTTTTAAAAACTTTTGTATTAGAAATGCTCATACATTTATATGAATATATTTTGATAACCTAGGTTATAGAGCTTCTTTTATATTCAAGCTAAACATGAACAAGAAGAAAACAATAAAGTAAACCTTAGACTCTGAATCTTATTTTTCATAGATTACATAATGATGTTGGAAAGGACATCGATTTTGTATATGTTTTGATTTGTTACTTTTGTATCTTCTAGCTTCCATGTGTTCTATTGTTTGCCTTTAATGAAATACAGGATTTCAAAATAAGGAATAGTGCAGAATGCTGTGCAAACTTTGAGAATGGCCAGTTTACTAACTGCTGCCTTTCTGAGGTTCTTGTGTATCATTCTGATAGAATTTTCTTCAGTCTGTGTATCACTGGAGTAAGATCCATGTACAGAGTGACAAACAATTGGAAAGCATTTTTTCTTATAAAGATGTTGTTTTTCAGACTTCAGATCAGTTAAAATGTTTGGCTTTACTTAAAAATCACAGCTGTTTTTGACAGGACTTAAAGATGAGATAGTACTAAAACTCAAGTGACAGTATTCCAGGCTTAGATATTTTGTTATTCAAGCAAGGTATGACACATCAGTGTATTAACCTTTTTGAAAGACTGACGACTTGTTTAATCACTAATCAAGTATGTAAGGGTGTGTTTTCTTCATAAGCACCCATTGTATTTTTTGTTTGAAGTCACCCTCTTGATATCCTTGCTGCAGTATCTAGTTTTCTACAATAATAAATATTTCCCCTGTAAGCTCTGTGCCTCAATATGTAGTCACTTTGATGACAAGTACGAATATGAAGATGTACCAAATTATACAATTGAATCAGATTATTTTTGGAAAAAAAATATGGTGATATACATGGTGATATGATAGATGCTCATGACTTTTCTATTAGCTGTATTATTTCTAATTTCTGGTTATTTTCTGATAGCTGGTTATGAGTCTGTATTATGTCCATGTATGGGCATTTTAATGATTATGAATTATAAAAATCCCTTAAAATAAAAAATTTCCCTTGGGATAGAGACATTTCAGTCACAAAGATTTTTAAATATTTAGAATTAGGTTTTATATAGTTCATGTGTGTGGTTTTGTAGTAATTCTTTCTAATAAAAACAAATTCTAATTTCCATCATTATTGTATGAATGTAATTTTATTTTTTTAATAACCACAGTCTTGTATGGTTTTGATTATCCTGTTTGAGTGATTGTGTGTATGCATCAGAATGTTTTGTTCAAACATTTTGGATTTTCAATAATCATAAATCAATCTTACGTTCATGTATAAAAACCCTTTATGTAATGTAAAATGTATAATATTGTACATAGTATTCAGAATACAATTATTTTGGCAAATTAGTTTGTATTTTTAATGTTCCAATTGCAGTATTTAATTATTTGAGCCATATTGAAGCTTGGTAATAGTTAATAAAGCTATAAAAAGCAAGTGGTAAATCTTTTAAAGTATTTGGATTCTTACTAGTTTCTGATCTTAACAGCATTCGTCCATTCGTTTTCATAAAAGGAAAAATCTAAGAGGTACTTAAATAATAAATTATGAAATGCCTTTCCCAACCTGTTCCTATTCTCCTTATCTTTTTCTCTCTTACTTGGATTGGTATGTGATTTTTTTCCCTTTCCTAATGAAATTGCTAAGAACTTTTATTTCATTTGAAGTAATTCAAGGATAAGAAAGAAGAAATAGGTGCAGAAATTATGAAAAAGTCATGTGACACAGAATTAACAACAACAAAAATATTAAATGCCCCCTGGAAAGCAACATCACAAACCGTTCTACTTTATGTATGCCACTACGCAGTAGGGCCATTTTAACTGATGTTTGGAGGAGAACTTCTCATTCAGAGCTGACCTACATTAGTAAGAGGGCAGAAATAAAATGTCACTGGTATTTATCTTGCCAATTAGTCTATGACTTTTGGTGCATAAGTCAATGGATTTGGTACCAGTAACATAATCAGAAGGAAAAAAATGGCACATTTATTAGGACAAGAACAGTGGAGCAAAAAAAAAGCTACATTAGTACAAATGCAATGCCTGGGTATTTTAAGAATGATTGAAAAAAATCTGGGAGTAAGAGTGTAATCTGAAACACGTGTTAAGTCACAGTGGCTCACAAAGGAAAATTATTGACTTTATTGGATGCTTTCATAGTACAAGGAGTTTGTGAATGGGACCCATTTTATCCCCACAGTGTCCCTTAAAGTTTGATGAAATCTCAAAACTGAAGAATTTTGTCTTCCTGGAGCTTGATATTGTTTGGCTGCTTTAAATTCTTTGTTTTGTTTTTAGTTCTCTTAATATATTTATTGTATCCATACTATGACACATTGCACAGCAATTTAAAAAATGAGGTCATTTCTATTCTTGAATCATCTTCTTTTGGCTTCCATTCTACTATCTGTTTCTAGTTTCCTTCTTACCATCCTGGCTACTCTTTCTCAGTCTTTATTTGCAGGTTTCTCTTCAGCCTATTCCTAAAATACCAGTGTTCTTCAGCTGTCATCCTGGAGGATGAAATACCTACAGGAGGACAAAATTCTTCAGTTTTGAGAAGATTTCATTAAAATCAAAGAGACACGGGATAAAGAGGGTCCCATTCACAAACTCCTTGTATTATGAAAGCACCCAATAAAGTCAATAATTTTCCTTTATAAAAGTGAGCCACTGTGCCTTACATGTGTCTCAGATTATACTCTTACTTTTTTCTCTGGTTAGCTCTCTTGCAACCCATGTCTTCAGACACATGTCTCCTAACCCATCTCCTCTGCCTAGATTTCTATAACCCTTCCTACCTCCAATTCATAATTTTCAAAGCTATTTTGCCTTCTTTCCCACCTAATGCCTTTCTAGGTTATGTATCTCAATTCAGTAAGTTTGCCAAAAGGGAAACGCAGTTTGTCCTTGATTCTGTGTTCTTTCCCTATAAATGGTACCAAAATAACTTAAATTTGCCCATTTCTCTCCATCTCTACCATCTTGGTTTAGACATCTGTAATCTTTCACTTGTACTGTTATAACAATCTTATCACTTGTCTCCTCATTCACTTTCTCCTACCTATCCCTAAAATCTGTGCCAGTGTGATCTTTCTAAAGATAACATTAACACTATACCGTGATGAAATTATTTAGCTATTTACATATAAGAAAAATTCCAGACTCCTTAATATTACCTACATAATTCTTCATGATCTGGCCTCATCTTACCTCTTCAGCCTTATAATCTACACACCCATATTTAATCATAATAAATGGGACTCATTTTTGTCAAGGACATTCCTTTTCTGATGTCTGAGTAAGAGTAACCAACCTTGCTCCTTGTCCTTGGGTGGGAGGTTGGCCTGAACAGAGACAAGAACACTGACATTGCTTGAACAGAGTACTTGGTCCAAGATGGGCACATGGCCCAAGACACACCAATTTGATTCTTACCCTGGGATTTTTTGTTGGAGGGCAATTCTCCATGGTGTTTATATGCATCTCATGACAGCCTTTATCTTGAGCTATCTTGTCAGGGATATTAACATAGCAAATAGCTAAAAGCTAGAGATAGTGTCTCAGTCAGGGTCAGAGAGCATGACTAGGATGTAAAGATAATCTTTCCCCATGGGGTGACATTTGGAAAGGTTTGTTAGCAGTCCCTTTATAAGACAATTTACTAAGATTAGGGATCTTTAGCTATGACACAAGCCCAATGTATGTATGTGTAACATCCAACTAGGATGTTCCACAGTGTCCCCATGACACGTGGGAACCAAGGGGAAACTGATGTGTACATGAAGCTCATGTTACCTACTGAGCCATGAGAAATACCTGTCTCTGAGACAGCAACCTGGAGTCTTCTACTGGCACCCATAAAACTGTGGCAAGCTAACTTGTTTGTTGGAAGGTAGGTAAAATCTCAGACCTTGCACAGTTACATTTTTGCAGGTTAGAGCAAATGGAAATTAGCACCCCCTTCTCCAATGACAAAGCTACTGTGTTGTAAATCCAGGACAGCTAGTGTTTATTTTCTTGGTTGTATGGAGAAAATAATCTATAGAAGTAGAGGATAAACCTAACCCATAAAGACAAGCAAAAGGCAGAGGCAAAGATCAAGAGAGTTGTGCATTTTTTCTGTCTCTACATCTTGCCATCCCTGATGCCAGCCAAGTCCACCCAGAGGTTGATTAATGAGCCAAGAAATTGTGCTTTTTCATTTGAGCTAGTGGAAATGGATTTCTTTGACTTGCCATCTGAAGATCTTTGACTAATACAGTTCCTTAAATCATCATGCTCTCTCATACCTGGTAAACCGGCTGCCTACTCTCCCCAGAAACACTGTTCAACCTGTTGGCTCTCCTTTCCTTGGCTCATTGTATTAGGTCTCACCTTAGACACCAATTTCTATGGCAAGAGTCTACTTTTCACTAACCTGCTGCTCCCAGTTTAGGTTGCATTCCTCTTCAGTGGTCCCCTATGATATCTTTTATTTTGTATCACAGTACTTATCACAGTGTATGGAAATAGCCTATAAACTTGTCTCTACTCTTTCTGACATACATGTTCTGTGAGGGTTGAGACCTTATTTCTCTTGTCATTGCATCTCAAGCACTGGTACATTCAACAAATGTTTACTAAATGAGTATCTTACAGTACTCACCTATAAAGTGAGGATGCTATTTCAAGATCATAAAGTAAGTGACAGAGCTAGGATTTTTTTCCCAGGTTCTGATATTAATTCCAAATATATCCAGGGTTATATGGATCATTATCCAGTGTCACATTCTGAGTTTTATATGTTAAGAAGGTGTCCTTTAAATGTTGCCAAAACAAATCTAGTGGGATTCAAAAAAAAAAAGTTAAGTCTCAGCCATAGGGTCTTGAGGAGGAAACAAGAAATTGGAATTATTTGACCTGAGAAAGATACAGTCAAAGAACACATAATATGTAAGTCTGTCATCTTTGTAGCAGCAATTATAGCATGAAGAATATCTATTGAGAAACAGGTGAGCAGAGCTATGAAATCTAGAGAGATTTCAAGTAAGGATATGTTACATAATGATCAGTTATGATTTAGAAGAGCCTTTCCTAAACTGAGAAATAGATGCAATATCCTCTTAGGACTTCCCGGGGTCTTGTGACTGACTGTTGTGGGAGAGCCAGCTGGCATGGTGGAGTAGGCCATGTATTCATCCAGTGTTTATCTGCACACCATTTCCTCTACATTTGTAGAAAGGCCTGACCCTATTAATGACCACAGAGTGGACCCCAAGCCAATTTATGACAGTCTTAAATAAAGAGAATGATAGTCAAATTTCCACATTGTGACTTCCTTTGATTTTATTTGCCAGTAACACTCCATCCCTTGTTTTTTGTTGATTAAGTTTGAGGCTCTCTTCCATCACTTACAATCTAAAGAACACTGACTTACTTCAGCATTGTATTTTCCCTTATGGGGCAGAGCATTATGATCAGAGGAAACACTTTTCATTAACTTTGAGTCATATTGCCCTAAAGGCAGCAAGTTTTAATAATAATAATGACACGCTTTTTGTCAATCTCTTCATTGTCATATTTTCTCTTGGATCTGTCTTTAAGGCCCAGAGAATCTGTGATTAAAACTTCAGGGATTATTGTAATGAAATTAAGAATACTCTTATATCTCCATTCTTAGTCTACACCACAGATCAACAAGTTTTTTCTGTAAAGGACCAGGTAGTAAATCTTTTAGTACTTGTGGGCCTTAGGACCTTTTTGAAACTACTCACCTAGGCCATAGCACAGTGAATGTAGACAGAGATATTACACAAAGGAATGAGCACAGCTGTGTTCCAATAAAACTTTATTTACATAAAAAGAGCACACCAAATATGGCCTGCTGACTGTAGACACCTGTTCTATATGAACCAGATGCTTACTGTAAAAGCAATCATGTTAATGGGAAAATGGAGCATTTTGAGATCTTCAGGTATTAAGGCTTTCTATTCTTCTCTCTAATCTGTTTTAAGTTGGCAAGCACTCAACATTATCTTAGCTGCTGCATTTGTACACTATTTTAAGTAATTGAAAATGAAATACTTTTGTCCTTTACCATCATGGCTGACCTTGTTCTCACAATTCCCTGTATGTTATTAATGAAGCTTGAAATTAAATGTCATTTCTGTTTATCTGTTAACACATACACAACATTCCCCATAAAGTAAATTCCCCTTTTAGAGAACTAATTCATTGGAAAACATGGGTTTGAGCAAGATGAGATGACTTCTTTTGGTCTTGAATGTTCTTTCTCCTCTTAAGACTTAAGGTATGGGAACCAAATACCATGGCTGACCATTAATACGTTAATTATAATCAAATTTTTTCTCTCACCTCTGAGTTTTTTGGGTTCTGTAGGTGACCAATACCTACTAAGTTTATGCATCCTAGTGGAATTAGGCTTTTTTTAAAAAATAAGGCAACTCAAGCATGTTTTATATTCTCTTAACCCTGGCCTATTATCTGGTTTTAAGATTTGTGATGGTAGTTTTAAGATTTGTCCACAAAATGTTTGATAGTCTTCCCTTCAAGATGGGAATCTAGTTGCCTTCCCTTGAGCATGGGCTAGATGTAATTACCAGTTTCTAACAAATAAAATATAAGGGAAGTGATGGTGTGTGACTCAGAGATTAGGTTGTAAAAGACAATGTAGCTTTCCCCATACTGTCTCTTAGGAGCCAGCTTCCATGTCATGAGGATATTTAAACACCTTACATTGAGACCTAAGTCCATGTGACAATAAATGAGGCCTCTGGCTAACTACAGCCAGTGAGGATCTGAGGCCTCCTACCAATAGCCATGTGTGAATTTAGAGCAGTCTCCAGCCCCAGCCATCCCTTGGGACTAAAACTTGATTGTAACATCATTAGAAACTCTGAGACAGAACAACCCAGATAAGTCATCTCCTGATTTCTGACCCACACAAACTTGAGATAATAAATGTTTATTCTTTTAGGTTTTGGAGTAATGGGTTACACAGCAGGAGATACCCAATGCATCTTCTAGGAGTGTTAAGGACTCAGAATGGAGAGGCCAGTGATGAGGATGACATGCAGCTGCATTGTGTGACTGGGCATCTAACCAGTTGCTATGCTGGAAGCCAGGCCTAAATGTGTTGGTGAGGGAAGATGGATTTCAACTTAATGAGCTGAATAAATTTAATCCAATTTATTTGTTCAAAATTATTAGATTTTTGGCAGATATTAGTAGCCTCTATCTAATACAGTGGTTCTCAACCTTGGCTACTTACCTAAGGAATTTCTTAACTAGTGATACCTGGTCCCACGCCCAGAGACTGAGTTAATTGCACTGGGTTGTAGTCTGGGCATCAAGATCTAAAAATTTTCCCAGGTGCTTCTAATGTTAAGCTAAACTTGAGAACTGTTGCTTTACAAGTTATAAATTGGAAAGAGTAATGTTCCCTCCCCTACACCTCTCTACCAGATGGTAAATTACAATGAAAGCCATCTCAGACCATATTTGCAAAGCAAATATTTACAGGCAAGCAGAAACATTGAACTTTTGTGAAGTTGCAATGATGTCTCAGATCCCTATCCTTTTAGGTATTCCAGACAGGCACAAGGCATGAAGGAGTTGCTCAGGACAGATCCTGTAATATTCTAGTAACAGAATTCAGCTAAACTGGTCATATCCTGTGCTTTAAAGTCTCTCTTAAAACACCCAAGTTCCCTGCCTTCGGTGCTGGGCTTACCAGGTGCTCAGACTACTTCGTAGGATCAGGGAGAATCCTGTGTAAGACTTCCCCTAGGTCTCCCACATATTTTGAACACCATTCATTTCTAGAATGAAAAAAGTCTTTAACAGTCATGGTGCTAACAAAATACTCTGTACTTAAATTTGAGTTGAAGTGATTAGAAAATCTTGTGATAGCATCCTCTGGAGTATGGGCCCCAATGAGATCATCAGTTTTTTAGCTCTAGATACATATCAGAGCCACTGAAGAAGTTTTTAAGAAAGACCCCAGCCCCAATCATAGCCCAATTAAATTGGAAACTCTTGAGGGCAGAGCCTGGGCACACATTACTATTTTTTAAAAGCCTCTTAACAAATCATGATTGCTAAGGGTTAGGGTGGTTGGTGGTGAGGTCTGACTCTTAAAGGGTAGTACACACAAGAAAGTTTTTGGGTGGTAAAACTCTTTTGGGTTCAGACTGTGAGAGTGTTATCTAGGTCTATACATGTATTAATACTCACAGAACTATACAAAAAAGGAAAGGTATCTTATTCATGATAATTTTAAAAATAAAACATCCTATTAAATTCTTTTTTTAAAAGCCTCAGATGATTCTAATATACAGGTAATTTTAGGAGTCACTGGATTCTTCCAACAGCTGATCCACCATCTCTGGGATGTGCATTCGTAGGACATCACTATGCCCTAGGAAGTTAATAAACGTCCCCTAACCACACATCCACACACATCCACACACATCCACATATACAAGCACACCACATTGTCTATGCTGAAGTGTTTTAAAATAAATCATAAATACTATAATGCGAGATATAGCTGTCCTTCGCAGATTCACACTGGGGAATTTCAGAATATTGCAGTGAGGAATCAAATGAATCAGTAGTACTATTAATCTCTGCTCCTGGAGAAAAAACTCAAAATGCAATTGCTTTGCCTCAAAACAATGTTTCTCAAACCTATAAACTGAATTTTATAGAATAACAAAGAGTCCCAAAAGGAGAGTAGTTGGCAGTTTAATTAGTTTCATTTCTGAGGATGGCAGGAAGAAACAAATACATTTTATATCACAGAACAGTGTGCATGAACATGTGTGTTTATATTATATAAACGAAAGAAAAATTTCACAAACAACTCCTGCCTTTCTGATTTTATTCTGTTTCATGTCAGTGTTGGTCATGACTCCTTACTTAATATTGCAGTGCACCAAAGGTAAGAAAATCACAATTAAAGTACTCTGGGAGACTCCAACCAGGTGTCTGTGCTTCTTCCTGCCATGTGGCAAGGAGGCAGGTGGGAAACTGACCCCTGGATGCACCATTCTCCAGCTTTCTGAAGCACACAATTTTCTTGATCTTTGTGTGCCTGCATTTACTCACTTGTGAAATTGTGGGTGGGATTGCTGAATCATCTTCTGATACACACAACTCCTAAGTTTCTACTGCCTTTCTCTACATTTAAGACTCACTGAGAAAGAGACTGGACGTGGAAACCCTGAACTATTTTTTAGCTTGGAAATCAGAAAACTAAACCTGACTTTATAGTCTTTTTCCTTTGAATGATGTTATATGGGAGCTAGGTGTTATTAGAATTTTCAAAGACCTTAAAAACAGTACAAATTCTTTAATCTCCAGGGATTTGGGACACTCTGACTGGAGGCAGAAGAATAAAGAAAGCAGTTCTTCAGGCCAAAGAGGATTGATTAGTAGTACTCATCTGCCACATCTTTGTTTTAAAATAGCCAGGCAAATTTCACATTTGTGGATCTGCCTCATGGAAAACCAGTAGTCTATGAGAGAAAAATGAGATGGTTATTCTAGATAAGGAAAATTTGGTAAACAGTCTCAATGGAGAGGCATAGCCACACTAACAGCCCTAGTTGAATTCCTCACAATTAACTGACCTCCCAAGCATCCTCTGAGGATCTAGCGAACTAAGCAGAGTTTATTCAGATTTTCTCTAGGGCACTTCCTAAAACTTTAGAGACATGGGGAAAATATGCTATGTGTGCTGAAGTATAAATTGTGCAAAATGCAAGTGAATACCAAGAGGTACATCACCAGGCAAAGAGCTACTTTGTTCAGCCTCTCCTCTCTGTGATTTTGGGTGGGAAGGGTGTTAACTCACGGCAGCCAGTTCCATCCTTTATTCACAACATGCACGGCAGGTCTGTCATGAACATGTGCTGTTTAGTCCGTCTATTCCAGCCAAGACCAAAAAAATTTTCAAGACATGGAAGAAAACACAGTGACGCTGATGCAAAGTTTGTGGTTAAGTTAGGATAGCTCAGTAGATTTACATCTCCAAGCTGATTTAGATTGCAAAAACTATTGAAAAAACTCATAATCCTGTGTCTTGCCAATGGGTTTCAGCCCCTGGCAAGTTCGCTATGGATTGAGTGTGACCAAAAAAATGACAGTAGAACGTTCTTGACGTGAAAGGGTTTATTACCCGGCTGGTTCTCCCGGCGGTAGACCGCTCCTGATTGGTAGACGGCAGTTACGTAAGCAAAGGATACGTGGCTTGTCTGGGCAGTTTCAAGAGGAGTAGATCTCCACACCCACCTGCCAAATCCTAGAAGTTTATCTAGGGACCTTAACGGGGCTCAGCGATGAATACCAGATGTCCTTAACAGGGTGCTCTCTCAAGCCTGTGTCCTTAAAAATGGCTCCGGCTGTGGGAACATGGGCGGAACGCACATTCCAAGCATATGGGAGGAGCTTAGGAGCCTCTATCGTAGGGGACCAGGGCGAGGAACAACCACGGTGACCTCCTCTCCACGACATCCTCCAACCGCAGGAGAAATATGCTATTTGAAGTGTGACAAAATTACTGAGGTAGTTAAAGAGCACAATACATGTTTAATAAGGATGAAACTGGACTGGGAGAAAAAGCAGCCGTAACATGCCTTTAGAAAGAGAACCGCCAGTGTTGAACCTGTAAACAGCAGGGTTCATCTGCCTGGGGCCATGTAGGAAGGGACTGCGAAGTGAAACCTTGGCTTCGCACACTGAAAAAGCATTTGAGTGTCACGTGGGCACACAGATGAAAGTTGTGACTTTTGCATACTACCAGCTGGCTACACCACGGGTCTGTCTGCATCATCTATGTCTGAATGCCCTGTCTCTGGGCCTTAGGAGTGTGGCATTTCACAGGGCTGTGGTTGCTGCAGTGAACCAGAACAAGTGCTCCCCAGTTGCTCTTTTTCGTTCTTGTGTGTGCTTCTTTTTTTGATAACTAGTTTACTAATATTTAAAATGTCCTTAATTAAACCCTGGGACTGGAAGACTTGAAGCCCTCAATCAGAAATGAACATTTTGGAATGGGGTTCTGTCCGGATCAAGTATGTTATTCACCTCCACAGAATCTCAGGTAACTAAAATGGGCCTGGTGATGTGGGGTTGGGGTGCTGCTGGGTAAAAAGCCAGAGAATGCTGGCTGCCTCCAGACTGGGGAATAAGAAAGGAGGGCTGCAGATGGATTTGCCTGGAGCCTGCCCTACTTCTTTACCTTAAGCTGTGAGTGAAGTTATAACAGTGTTTTGCATTACAGTTCAAAGATGATGACCCTGTGAAAACTCTTGAATAATTATTTTCATCTCAATAGATTGCTGGCCCTGATTTCTTAAATGGTTTAGTACTTCTGTTCTGTACCTGTGCTTTGGAATGAGTTTTAACAGCCCTTGGGAGCCTCTTCTGTTCTCCCACTTCATAGTATCTTGGCTGTAGGAAGGCACAGTCAACACAGCTAATGGAATGGAGACCATGGTATCAATTCCTTTCCTCTGTTTTTCCCTCCTTCATCTCCACATCTACAAATAATACTGGTTTTTGAGGACTGACAGCTGAATTAATAAATACTGTGTCTATGCACATGCAGAAGAGGGGCATAGTGAGCTTTAATCCATTTGGCATTCCCCCCGTGGTCTGTTCTCAGGACACAATTCTGTTTACAAGTAAACTTGGGAGTGGCCCCCATCCTCTCCACCCTACCATCCATTCTTCAGTAGCAGCCTGGTAAAGTCTAGATTCTATGAGTCAAGATTACTGTGAGGAACCAGCTGGCCACTGGCCAACATCTCATGGTTTCCTGACCTATTTTATTTTAAATTCGATATGATAAGAGTAACAAGACAATGTTTACATTAAGCCAGGAGCTAGTTTTTGAAAGGAATCTCAATGATACACTTTTTTTCTTTTTAGGTAGCTTAGAGAAGCAAACATTCTATGGCTAGGATATCAGTACTAGTCTTTATATAACATCTATGTTCTAAGAGAGTTTCCTCATTTAATAGAGTACTCTCAATAGCCATTTAAGATAGCCATAGACATTAATAAAAATATTCCATGAAAACTCCATAATATAGCATTAATTTTATGTGTATCTGAGAGCTTGTTGTAAGCATATGATCGGTTTTAATGAAGAGGTAACTCAGCAGCCTCATCCATATGCAGAACTGATGAAAAAGGGGATATAGCATTACCTGTATACATTCCCCTGCCCATAATTTGAGGGGAAATGATTCACTTATCAAACTGCCTCTTCAATTCTTTCTTTTTACTTAGAAATGATAATCATGATTTTACCTTAATATGGAAAATGAATGATCCGTTACTTATATTTTGATGGCTAGAATGAAGAGCTAGTCAGCATCATCATCTCACACTTTTCTCCTCATAGCTTTTGGTTATTTCCCTGGGGATATAGTTCCAGTAGGTCTTTCAATCTGTAGGTGATATTAACAGCAAGTAAGCCTTTCTAGTGATTTACATTTAAGTCCCAAGTGTAAAATTTGAAAAAAATTCCAACAGTAAATATTACTTTTATGCCAGTTGAAAATCATATATTTCTCCTTGTTGCTTGAAAATGCATTTCGCCTTTTAAGTGGTATTTCTTAGAAAGCCAAGATTGTTAGAATAAGAAAAAATTTAATGATTATGGGTTCCAATTAATGTTGTCATTATTTTAAAGTATATTTGAGTTGTATTTTCAGAATTTAATGCATCTGTCAGGTAGTATCAGAGGCAAAGTTTAATACAAATAATTTTTCTTCATCCTTCTTATTTCAAACTGGCAATGTTTCTGAGGTAAAAAAGGAGAGATCTGTGTGAGCAAATGAGACAAACGGTTCAAGTGTTTTTGTATAATTACAAATGGCTTCATTTGGTTAGAATTGACTTTAGCAATTCTTTTCTCTTCTCAACTTTGTAAAATAATTGCCACATTCATTATTCAATAATTTAACATGTAATTAATGAATGAATTAAATGTAACATTTGAAATTATTTCTAAAGTTATTGTATTATCTTTATGAACCAAGAAGGAAATGTCATCTTTTTGAAAAGATACTTGGAGTAGATTTGACTTGCCTTTTGCTAAAGGTTCTATCAGATTAATTATACAATATGAGAGGTCTAAAGCATTATCTGTCAGGCAAGAATGAAATGATCTATTATTAATGTTAGTGGAGAAAATAGAATATTAGTTTCACATCACTGTATAGCAACACATAAATAACTGGCAGAGATTAAGTTTGTTGAAAAGCCAAAATAAGATTTAAATACTGCTTTGAAAAGTGATCATTTTAGATTAAGACTGTGTATGTTTAAAATAGAAAGAAAAGAGTGATATTTATAAAATAGTTTTTCTTGCTAATGCCTAAATAAGTGAGGCATCAGCACATTTCTTCACAGTGAACACATTGTTGAATTTAACAGTAGTGTCTGTGTTAGTTTCCTAGGGCTGCTATAATAAATAACCACAAACTGCATAGCTTTAAACAATAGAAACTTATTCTTTCACAGTTCTGGAGGCTAGAAGTCTTATATCCAGGAGTCTACAAGTCTGGTTCTTTCTGGAGGTTCTGAGGGAGAATCTGTTCCATGCCTGGCTTGTGGTGGCCACTGGCAATCCTTGGCCTTCCTTAGCTTATACATGCATCACCCCAAATCTACTTCTGTCATCACATGGTGTTTTCCCTGTGTATCTCCGTGTTTCTTTGTTGGCATATCGCCTTCTTATAAGGACACCAGTCATTGGATTTAAGGCCCAATCTAAACTAGTATGGCTTCATCCTGACTAATTACATCTGCAAAGATCCTTTTTCCAAATAGAGTCATCCTCTGAGGGTCTGGTAGACATAAATTTGGGGCTGGGGGTGGTGGTGGGGGTACTGTTCAACCCAGTGCAGTGTCTTAACTGCTGCAAAGAAAAAATTAATAGCTTAAAAGTGTGGCTCAGAATATATTTTTAGTGTTCATATGCTTGAACTGGTGGTTAAATAATTTTATTTGGGAAGTGTGTTGTGTAAGTTTTATCAGACTAAAGAATTAAAAAATAACTTAATACTTACTATTTTAAGAAATGTGGGCATAGTCTCCATATATTAAATCAAAAAACCCAACAAATACATATTGAATATTTACTATGCCCAAGGCATACTTTGTGAAATATTGGTCTTTAATTTATCTGAGACATAACTACTATTGATTAAAATGTTTATCATATCCACTATTAATTGCTTGCAGTACATAAAGAAGGGCATGAGATGTTGGAAAAAAGAAACAAACAAGATATAGAACTTTTCCTCCAAAGTTTTCAAGTAAAGACATACTATTATTATAATGAGAGAGGCTGTTAGGTAAGTGAGGGCATGACAGGGTACTACTAACTAGCCAGGTAATTATGGGCAGTTTAGTAAAGTTCTTTGCATTTCAATTTCCTCATCTGTAAATGGAGGCAGTAATATTTGTATCTAGCTCAGAAGATGGTTAGAAAGATTAAATGAGTAGTTGCCTGAAGAGTTTTTAGAACCATGGGTGGATATGGGAAGCTTTATGTAAGTGTTGGTTACTGTTACAAGGAAAACTGGTGCATATAAACATTTAAGAATGATGTGGGACAACATTTTAACATCTTTTTGGGACCCAAGTATTCTCCAGAAAGTGGTTTCCAGAGAGCACTGGGTAACGTGTTACTTATAAATAAATTATTTGAGATGGTAAATTGATTTTCTTATTGGCAGAAATCATTTGTCTATTTCAATGTAATGAATGGCTTTTGCTTGAATAGTGTAATGATTTAGTCCAGAGTTGAGCTTGTTTTTAAAAGTGAAGCAGGTGGAAAACAGAATATTTGAAAAATTTTAATTGTATTAGTGTGTTTTTGACATATGTGAGTTTGGATGTTTCCCCCTTCAAGGTCCTGTGACAGTGGTTGTGATAGAAGTTTGGACTTTCCCTGTATTACTCCATAGAAAGAGACACTGGCCTAAGGACAGTCACCTTGAGCACACATTTGGTTATGGGTTCCTGACTCCAAAACGGAATCCTCAGCTGCTGTTGACCTTTCAGATCAACTTCCTGGGGCATCTATTGCCACAGACAGAAACGTACCACCCTAGAGCAGTTAAACTCTAATTCTGACATTCTCTTCCCCTAATCCAGGCAAGGCTAGTAGAGGAATTGAATGGAGTCTGAGTTACTATAAAGCTTGAATGAGTGCATCTCTACCACTGGCTACTGGGAAGTACATTTTTTTTCTCAATGGCCAGCAATATTTAAGGGGGACCAGAGGTGGTAGGTGGTGAGAGGAAGTAAATTGAGCTGGTTAAGATAGGAGCAAGCAAAACCTTCTGCTATAGATTGCAAACTGCAGTTTACCAACTTAAAGTGCTGCTGAGCTGGAAAATCTGTGAGAGGCCTGGTTCCACCACTCACTAGAGAATGGTAGACCAGGCGTCCCATAGCGAAATGTCCTCCACCTGAAAAGGAGGCTGCAAGCTGCATCCTTTTCCCATATGTCTAAATGCATCTTCACATTCTTCTACCATTCCTGCTTCCTGCAAGTGTTTTTTATGGTTGCTGTGAAGAAAAGGATAAGAGTAAATTCTTATAAAGTTAACTCATGTCAGATATTATCTTGAGAATTAATTATGAAAACTATAAAATAGTATTTCCCTGGGAGATTGATAGATGTTAGACCATAAGCACCTTCCATGGTAAAGTAAGGTTGGGAAACATTATGTTAAACTATTGTAAAACTAAATTGTTAGGATAGCTATGCCTATAACTTATTGTCTGAACTAGGATATTTTTGAGAGAGAAAGGAAACACTATTAATAATTATGCTAAAACAAAGGCATAAACTGGGATCATCCCAGGCAAACGTTAGTGTTTGGTCACCCAACTTCTTATTGTATCATATTAGGGACTTTAGGGTGATAATAAACATTTGCTTAGGAAGGAAATAATCTATGGTATTTCCAAAGAATATGTTTGGAACATGTTGAGGGTTCTGGGTAGAACAGTGTTGTGAAATGTTGGTTTTAAATGTGTACCTAGAAACAATGGATTTTGCATCCTCATCTTCATTTCATATTTAAAAAGAAACTACACAAAATCCAAAATCCAAATCCACTTATAAATTTAAGTGCCTATGGATGATGTTGAATTCTTTTATGGGGACCTTAAATGTGTAATATTAAATGTGTAAACCTTTGGATTAGAGGTTTGTAAGGATCACTGATATCCCAATAACTTTAATAATGTTATAATACCCCAAGAAGAAATTAGGTCAGTCCCTAAAGATTATTAGAGCAGTCTCCCTATTGTGCCTGCATTTTCATCATGGTGACTTTTGGTTCTAAGAGTTTTCTGCGATTATTTCAGAAAAAATGCTTCAAGTCCCATTCAGTTATGGTGTAACTCTGGGGGGTGGGAATATGTTCCCAGCATGGGGCAAATTGCCTTTGAAGCCAAAATCAGTCAAAGGGAGAAATAAAGTGGGAGAAACCTGTTTATTGCCTACAAGCAGTCATCTACTTCTGCTGGCTCACCTGTGTCTCTCATGACCTGGCTGTGAAAGGGACCCCAGCCAATCTCTCCTGTCCGGAAATGCTTTTGCTCCCCCTTGTAATCACCTATTGATATGGAGATTGCTACGTCTCTCCACCCCTTGGAAACACCTATTGATGTGGAGATGCACTAAGGCCAGGTGAGAAATTCTGGAAATACTGCAATTTTACCCTCATATGGTCATAAGATCATTTAAATTCAGAGTTCTCTGTTGCTGAACTATCCCTCTCATAATTCTGACAAGTGTTTCCAAATTCTGTGTTTGACGATGAGAGTTTAATGACTCTTCACCCTCGACAAAAAAATGATTTCTGGCATGTTAGAAATATAGTGATTTTCTCTTGAAAGACAAAAACAAGAATTAACTCCAGTTCTCAAGCTTTAATTCTTTAATGGTTAATTAGATATCATTCATAGTATTTTTTAATCTGTTTTCAAGGAATCTCAAAATAATTGATAAAAAATTAGCAGCAGAAGGTAAGAGCAGAGTCATGACTTGAAGCATGAAGAAAGTAGAACCTTGTAGTTCAAAAGAAAATTAACAGATTTTCAAATAATGGAACAGTATGAATATACTTGTTAGCTATACTCAGAAAACGGGCTTGGACCAAGGTATACAAAGGGGAAGTCAGCGATGTGGTGAGAGGCAAAAGCGTACATAAAGGTGCAAATTGCTGGATGGAGTAAGAGTCACATGGAAAGCTCAGCTTGCCTTAGAAAACCAGTTGGAATATTGTAGGCACTCAACAAACAGGTCAATATATTCAGTGAGTATTTGTTGAATGGATGAATGGCTCACAGTAATGAGATCTTCCCTCAGTGTTCTGCTAGTGTTGACACACTGATTAGGAAATGTTGTTTGAACATAGAGATAAAATGATCATTTAAAACAGTTGCTCTGAAACAGAGAAGATAAAATGTGCATACCCGTCCTTTCCTCTTGAGCAAATTATTGTTGAGATTCAAATTCTTTCTAATTTTAGAGTTGATAATCTTTGCTATACCTTTCTCACCTGACAGAGGATCAAATGAGATAGTTGTTAAAGTGTATTATACAAGCATATTGGGTTCCTCTTTGAGGAAATAGCAGTGACTTCCTTTAGAAAGTTTTTTTCTCTTCCAGCAAGTGATCAAATCCCTACATACAGAGAAGATACAATGCAGAGATGCATGGCTGCTGTATGTGTATATGCTATTAATGGTGTAGCCTGGATCAGTGATTCTGAACTCAGTGTGCATTAGATTCACCAGGACAGCATTTACAGCTCTCCTGTGTCTATGTCTTGCTCCAAGAAATTCTGATCTAATTAGCCTGATAGGGACTAGGAATGTTTTTAAAGCTCCCTAGATAATTCTATATGTAGGTAGAGTTGAGAACTACTGTTGTAAACCAAAGCTCGGCATGTGGAGAGAGAGAAAGGTGGTGGAAGTAGAGACTACATTTTTTTCTTGTATTAATTTAGGAAATATTTATTGAGTATCTGTTATGTGCTAGACACTATTCTAAGCACTGAGAACATATTAATGATAACATAGAAAACAATCCCTACCTTACTCTTGAGTTTACATTCTAGTTGGGAAAGGCAGACAACAAAGATAGATTTCATTGATTTTTAAGGCACATATATGTTCCACAATTTAATGTCTCTAAAATCATTATGCAGTTTACAGTAGATGTGATAAGAAAGCATTACAACATATAGCCATTAGACATTTTCTCTTGGTGATAAATAGTAGTATATCTTACAATCTTTGAGACTTTAATTTCAATGAATTACAAAAATATGATATAGTCTTAGATAGAGTCAAGGAAATCAACCCCTCCCTAATCCACAAAACATCATCACATAATCCAAAAGTTAAAAATCTCAATTCAGAAAGCAATCATTAATGGTTACTCACTTAAACATTGTGATTTCTTCATAAAACTGTGCCACATGTGATATTTTTACTAGAGCAGAATAATTGGCTTAAAGTATATGTTATGCAATCTTTGATAGGTGAATTCTCCAGCTCTATCACAGAATAGTTTGGATTCACTTGGATCAACAAGAGTATACACATAGGATCTTGTTCCAGAACTATTAAATTTCCTGTATTTTTCATAATATAGTAAAAATGACCTGGGTTATTGAGTTGATCAGCAAAATGTCACTTTGGTTCATTATATCAATTATGTTAATAATTAGATGTATGTTAGTTAGATCAGAAAAAGCAAGATTGGCAAATACATTGAAGTCCAGAAAGGAAAGAAATAAACCTTATGAAAGTTCAGGGTCTTATCTTCATCAATGTAGGTTATAGGACTCCCAGTGGTCTGGGCATGTTGGAATATCTTCTCAGAAATAATGAACAAATTGTTGCATGTTGTACCTCTCTCCTTTAGAAGTAAACATGGTGCCTGGTAGGCCATCTCAGGCTCTGGAGGCAGTATATTCCAGGATTGGGAAATGATTCCAACTTACTTACCAAGTGACACAAAAGGCTGTGAGCACTGAGTGAACCCTGGCAGTGGGAAGGATTCTGCAGTGGCACAAGGGGCTCTATTGCTTGAGCTACCTGACCCAGAAGCCTCTTTGGTATTAGAGGGGTCATCTGTGGGAAAAGGCAAATGAGTTTCTGAGAATCTTTTCTAAGAAGGCACTTCTTAAAAAATAAAAATAGTAATAAGTAGTAGGAGGAAAGAAGAACAAGAGGAGAAAGAGGAGAATCTTACACTTAGATGTTTCTCACAATGTATTTTTTTCTCTTTCTAAGTGTCCAGCATTCTACTCCTCACCATGGCTTTGCCAAGGCTGTCCTTTTACAAACTAAAATTTGTAAGGTCAGTCTTATATCGACACATGATAACATTTTCAGAAGGGTGAGCTGTTTGGCCTTCAGACATAAATAGTATGTTCAATTTAAATATATTTGAGAGTAGAAAAGAAGAGTTATAATAGTTTTCTTATGTGGCTTTTCATAAGATATATCACAAAATTGTTTCTTACAATATTATTTTTATTATAAAGTTAAAAACAGCTTAAATTCCAAGGAAAAGAGGACTCTTTTTTTTGGGGGGGGGGTATTATATAGTAATTAACAATAGTGTTTAAGAAAAGTCTTTTCTTATATATGTTTGTATAAACATACACATATATATCATACTGTATATAGTAGGTACATAATAAATCATTATCGCAATCAGCATCATCAACATATTCATGATAACAACAAAGGAAAATATTTATTCTACAAGTAGTTTTTGAGACCATGGTGCCTAGGGTATAAATTACCAGTATAATATCCATGAAATCAGGGATTTTTCCTTCCTCATTTCCATATTCCCAAAATCTAGGCACATTTTTAGGAGCTCATTAAATATGTACTAAGTTTTCACTTAATTGTCCATAATCTTTCTAGATATACTTTATCCTGGACAATGGGATATAAATATGTGTATTGTTTTTCTGTATCATCCAAAGACATTTGGCCAACAAGTCAAGTATTATAATGCACATCTGGAGGTGATTAGTAATATTTTGACAACACTGACCAGGAGTCCATACTCCAGGGGTATCTATACCAGTGTTTTAAATATCACTATGTTATTTTTTTATTAGAGTTCATTAGTTCATGTAAGGATGTTAGAGGTAGTTTTTCACTGGTGAAATGAGTGATGTTCCAACTATGTTTATCAGGTAGAAATACCTTATAGATATGTGCAAATTGTCCTGAATGGTGTATTGCATTTGGAGAGCCCAGCAGCCTACCACCTCTGTAATAGTGCTTCAGATTTCCTGATATGTTCCCACTAGAAGGATAGCTGATCCTTAGAACAGTGTCAACCTCTTTGCCTCAGAATGAAAATTCCAAGAAAACTGCTGGGAGGTGACCTAAGAGAGAGCAGGGAGGGGTTTCTGATGGCCCTGGAGTGTTCATGTATTTGGCGGAGATCAGTCTGAGGCTTGCTCCCATTGCTACAGATCCCCTGAGAGCAAGACAGCTAGAAAGGAGTCCTGATTATTGTAGATTGCCAACATTCACCAAAAAAAATCTAACAGTTGTAAGAACACATATTTCCATAGGTTTGATCACAACACAGAAATATCAGTATTATCCCCACTCTATGGAAGAGGAACCTGAGCTTTAGAGAAATAAGTGATTTGTCAAGGTGACAAAAACTAGTCAGAGGGAGAGCCAGGTTGGAAATTTGAATATCGTTATAACACCCCTTTCCTTCTATTTAGAGCCAGTGAAGAAAAGAGATGCCAAATTGTATTGTATTATTCTAATCATGGGAAACACTAAACCAAAATTTTTATGTATTAAAAAAACCTAAAATAAATTATATAAAAATATTGCTTATAGTGGGATTATGGGCAATTGTTTTTCTTTCCACTTTCTTTTTTTTTTTTTTTTGAGAGGACATCTCTCATATTTATTGATCAAATGGTTAACAACAATAAAATTCTGTATAGGGGAGTCAGTGCACAATCATTAATCCATCTCAAGCCTAATTCTTGTCAGTCTCCAATCTTCTGAAGCATAACGAACAAGTTCTTACACGGTGAACAAATTCTTACACAGTGAATAAGTTCTTACATGGGGAACAGTACAAGGGCAGTTATCACAGAAACTTTCGGTTTTGATCATGCATTATGAACTATAAACAATCAGGACAAATATGAATATTTGTTTGATTTTTATACTTGATTTATATGTGGATCCCACATTTCTCCCTTTATTATTATTATTATTTTTAATAAAATGCTGAAGTGGTAGGTAGACGCAAGATAAAGGTAGAAAACATAGTTAAGTGTTGTAAGAGAGCAATTGTAGATGATCAGGTGTGTGCCTGTAGACTATGTGTTAATCCAAGCTAGACAAGAGCATTAAAACATCCACGGATGCAGAAGATTTCTCTCAAAACAGGGGGGGTGAGGTTCTAAGCTTCACCACTGTTGATCCCCAATTTCTCACCTGATGGCCCCCCTGCGACTGTGCCTGTCTTAGGTTGTTCCTCCCTTGAGGAATCTTACCCGTCTCTGGCTAACCAGTCATCTTCTGGGGCCATACAGGGAGATGTAAAGTTGGTAAGTGAGAGAGAAGCCATATTGTTTGAAAAGGTTAGCTTTTTACTTTGCAGATTTATGCCCTGTGGCTTCTATGCCCAGCATTTGTCTTGAGGTATCTTTACCACTTGGAGGAATTATGATACTCAGTAAATTCGATATGAGGCACAAATTCTATTTAAGGGTTGTAATTAGGAGGGAAGAAGAAAAGCTATAGAGGTAGCAGATGGAAGAAAACATGGGAGGATTGATTATTTCTTGACATAGCTTCTTGTAGAGTAACTTAGGCATGTATAGGTTTTAAACTACTAACTAAATTGCACACACACATTAACATAATAGGAATGCAGTTACATAACCAAAGCAGATCTGTAGTTACCAGCCATCTCCAGTGAAGCCAAGAAAACCAGTTAGGCACCCTAAGCATTTGTGAAAATTTGTCTATGATATGATGGATATTGTCCAACTGTACTTGAACAGTCTGAGAGAAATCAGACACATTAAAACAACCCATTCCTGAGAACTGTTCACATCCCATATGTTCTTTTAACAGTAGATAGTCTGTAGTTGTAAGATTTTGGAGTGCTACAACTTGCACTTCTCCTAATTCTTGGTTGAGTTCCAACAGCATAGATCTAATCAAATTTGTTGTTTTACTGTATGCACAGGCCAGCTTAGATATCTCCTTCTTCATTCCAATGGCAAGTCCAGGAAACAGTGGGATGGATGCAGCTACAACTGCAGCATCGCCTGGATCTTTGTGGAGGTTTTTTGATGATCATCTTCTGGTATGAGTCTTCCAGAGACTGCTGATGTTGGAAGTTCTCTTCATATCGTATCTTAGTTCATTTTCTGAGTAGCCAAATTAGGCTATGATCCTCTGTAAAAACACAAACAGACCCTTTGCCCACACTTTGATATGCCCTTTATATCCTCGTGTAGAACTCATTGGAGGTCACCACACAGGAACTGCTTTTTTTTTTTTTTAAGAGAAAGGAATATTAACAGAAAAGTGTACCTCAATAGCCGATCATCTGACACCCTTTAAGTGATCAAAATTAAGGATATTTAAAGCATGTGTTAATCGTTGATTTACCACTAGTTTTATTCTATCAAGGAGTAATCCCCCTTTTCTTTCTTTCTTTTTTTTTTTTTTAATCTTTAATCTACACTTACATGAAGAATACTATGTTTACTAGGCTCTCCCCTATATCAGGTCTGCCCTATAAAGCACATTACAGTCACTGTCCATCAGCATAGCAAAATGTTGTAGAAGCACTACTGGTCTTCTCTGTGTTGTACACCCCTCCCCTTTCTCCCTCCCCACCATGCATGCTAGTCTTAATACCCCCTTTCTTCTTCCCCCCCCTTATCCCTCCCTACACACCCATCCTCCCCAGTTCCTTTCCCTTTGGTACCTGTTCGTCCATTTTTGGGTTCTGTAATTCCGCTGCTGTTTTGTTCCTTCAGTTTTTCCTTTGTTCTTATACTCCACAGATGAGTGAAATCATTTGGTATTTCTCTTTCTCCGCTTGGCTTATTTCACTGAGCATAATACCCTCCAGCACCATCCACGTTGCTGCAAATGGTAGGATTTTCCCTCTTCTTTTGGCTGAGTAGTATTCCATTGTGTATATGTACCACATCTTCTTTATCCATTCATCTACCGATGGACATTTAGGTTGCTTCCAATTCTTGGCTATTCTAAATAGTGCTGCGATAAACATAGGGGTGCATCTGTCTTTCTCAAACTTGATTGCTGCATTCTTAGGGTAAATTCCTAGGAGTGGAATTCCTTGGTCAAATGGCAGGTCTGTTTTGAGCATTTTGATGAACCTCCATACTGCTTTGCACAATGGTTGAACTAATTTACATTCCCACCAGCAGTGTAGGAGGGTTCCCCTTTCTCCACAGCCTCGCCAACATTTGTTGTTGTTTGTCTTTTGGATGGCAGCCATCCTTACTGGTGTGAGGTGATATCTCATTGTAGTTTTAATTTGCATTTCTCTGATAATTAGCGATGTGAAACATCTTTTCATGTGTCTGTTGGCCATCTGTATTTCTTTTTTGGAGAACTGTCTGTCAGTTCCTCTGCCCATTTTTAATTGGACTATTTGTTTTTTGTTTGTTGAGGCATGTGAACTCTTTGTATATTTTGGACGTCAAGCCTTTATCAGATCTCTCATTTACAAATATATTCTCCCATACTGTAGGGTTCCTTTTTGTTCTATTGATGGTGTCTTTTTCTGTACAGAAGCTTTTCAGCTCAATATACTCCCACTTGTTCATTTTTGCTGTTGTTTTCCTTGCCCGGGAGATATGTTCATAAAGAAGTTGCTCAAGTTTATGTCCAGGAGATTTTTGTCTATGTTTTTTTCTAAGAGTTTTATGGTTTCATGACTTACATTCAGGTCTTTGATCCATTTTGAATTTACTTTTGTGTATGGGGTTAGACAATGGTCCAGTTTCATTCTCCTACATGTAGCTGTCCAGTTTTGCCAGCACCATCTGTTGAAGAGACTGTCATTTCGCCATTGTATGTCCATGGCTCCTTTATCAAATATTAATTGACTGTATATGTTTGGGTTAATGTCTGGAGTCTCTAATCTGTTCCACTGGTCTGTGGCTTTGTTCTTGTGCCAGTACAATATTGTCTTGATTACTATGGCTTTGTAGTAGAGTTTGAAGTTGGGGAGAGAGATCCCCACTACTTTATTCTTCCTTCTCAAGATTGCTTTGGCTATTCGGGGTCTTTGGTGTTTCCATATGGATTTTTGAATTATTTGCTCCAGTTCATTGAAGAATGTTGCTGGTAATTTGAGAGGGATTGCATCAAATCTATATATTGCTTTGGGCAGGATGGCCATTTTGATGATATTAATTCTTCCTAGCCATGAGCATGGGATGAGTTTCCATTTGTTAGTGTCCTCTTTAATTTCTCTTAAGAGTGACTTGTAGTTTTCAGGGTATAGGTCTTTCACTTCTTTGGTTAGGTTTATTCCCAGGTATTTTATTCTTTTTGATGCAATTGTGAACAGAATTGTTTTCCTGATTTCTCTTTCTATTGGTTCATTGTTAGTGTATAGGAAAGCCACAGATTTCTGTGTGTTAATTTTGTATCCTGCAACTTTGCTGTATTCTGATATCAGTTATAGTAGTTTTGGAGTGGAGTCTTTAGGGTTTTTTATGTACAATATGATATCATCTGCAAATAGTGACAGTTTAACTTCTTCTTTACCAATATGGATTCCTTGTATTTCTTTGTTTTGTCTGATTGCCATGGCTAGGACCTCTAGTACTATGTTAAATAACAGTTGGAGAGTGGGCATCCCTGTCTGGTTCCCGATCTCAGAAGAAATGCTTTCAGCTTCTCACTGTTCAGTATAATGTTGGCTGTGGGTTTATCACATATGGCCTTTATTATGTTGAGGTACTTGTCCTCTATTCCCATTTTGCTGAGAGTTTTTATCATGAATGGATGTTGAATTTCATAAAATGCTTTTTCAGCATCTATGGAGATGATCATGTGGTTTTTGTCTTTCTTTTTGTTGATGTGGTGGATGATGTTGATGGATTTTCAAATGTTGTACCATCCTTGCATCCCTGGTATGAATCCCACTTGGTCATGGTGTATGATCCTTTTGATATACTGTTGAATTCTGTTTGCTAATATTTTATTGAGTATTTTTGCATCTACATTCATCAGGGATATTGGTGTGTAATTTTCTTTTTTGGTGGGGTCTTTGCCTGGTTTTGGTATTAGGGTGATGTTGGCTTCATAGAGTGAGTTTGGGCATATGCCCTCCTCTGCTATTTTTTGGAAAAGTTTAAGGAGAATGGGTATTATGTCTTCTCTGTGTGTCTGATAAAATTCCGAGGTAAATCCGTCCGGCCCTGGGGTTTTGTTCTTGGGTAGTTTTTTGATTACCGGTTCAATTTTTTTGCTCGTAATTGGTTTGTTTAACTTTTGTGTTTCTTCCTTGGTCAGTCTTGGGACGTTGTATTTTTCTAGGAAGTTGTCCATTTCTTCTAGGTTTTCCAGCTTGTTGGCATATAGATTTTCATAGTAGTCTTTAATAATTCTTTGTATTTCTGTGGAGTCTGTCGTGATTTTTCCATTCTCAGTTCTGATTCTGTTAATTTATGTTGATTCTCTTTTTCTCTTAATAAGTTTGGCTAGAGGCTTATCTATTTTGTTTATTTTCTCAAAGAACCAGCTCTTGGTTTCGTTGATTTTTGCTATTGTTTTATTCTTTTCAATTTTATTTATTTCTTCTCTGATCTTTATTATGTCCCTCCTTCTGCTGATTTTAGGCCTCATTTGTTCTTCTTTTTCCAGTTTTGATAATTGTGGTGTTAGACTATTCATTTGGGATTGTTCTTCCTTCTTCAAGTGTGCCTGGATCGCTATATACTTTCCTCTTAAGACTGCTTTCACTGCATCCCACAGAAGTTGGGGCTTTGTGTTGTTGTTGTCATTTGTTTCTGTATATTCCTTGATCTCTATTTTGATTTATTTATTGATCCACTGATTATTTAGAAGCATGTTGTTAAGCCTCCATGTGTTTGTGAGCCTTTTTTTTTCTTTGTAGAATTTATTTCTAGTTTTATACCTTTGTGGTCTGAAAAATTGGTTGTTAGAATTTCAGTATTTTGGAATTTACTGAGGCTCTTTTTGTGAGCTAGTATGTGGTCTATTCTGGAGAATGTTTCATGTGCACTTGAGAAGAATGTATATCCTGTTGCTTTTGGATGTAGAGTTCTATAGATATCTATTAGGTCCATCTGTTCTACTGTATTGTTCAGTGCCTCCGTTACCTTACTTATTTTCTGCCCGGTGAATCTATCCTTTGGGGTGAGTGGTGTGTTGAAGTCTCCTAAAATGCATGCATTGCAGTCTATTTCCCTCTTTCGTTCTGTTAGTGTTTCTTTCACATATGCTGGTGCTCCTGTGTTGGGTGCATATATATTTAGAATGGTTATATCCTCTTGTTGGACTGAGCCCTTTATCATTATCTAGTGTCCTTCTTTATCTCTTGTTACTTTCTTTGTTTTGAAGTCTATTTTGTCTGATATTAGTACTGCAACCCCTCCTTTCTTCTTTCTGTTGTTTGCCTGAAATATGTTTTTCCATTCCTTGACTTTTAGTCTGTGCATGTCTTTGGGTTTGATGTGAATTTCTTGTAAGCAGCATATAGATGGGTCTTGCTTTTTTATCCATTCTATTACTCTTTGTCTTTTGATTGGTGCATTAAGTCCATTTACATTTAGGGTGACTATTGAGAGATATGTACTTATTGCCATTGCAGGCTTTGGATTCGTGGTTTCCAAAGGTTCAAGGTTAGCCTCTTTAGTATCTTTCTGCCTAACTTAACTTGCTTATTGAGCTGTTATATACACTGTCTGGAGATTCTTTTCTTCTCTCCCTTCTTATTCCTCCTCCTCCATTCTTCATATGTTGTGTGTTCTGTTCTGTGCTCTTTTTAGGAGTGCTCCCATCTAGAGCAGTCCCTGTAAGATGCCCTGTAGAGGTGGTTTGTGGGAAGCAAATTCCCTCAGCTTTTGCTTGTCTGGGAAGTGTTTAATCCTGCCATCCTATTTAAATGATAGTCGTGCTGGATACAGTATCCTTGGTTCAAGGCCCTTCTGTTTCATTGCATTATATATATCATGCCATTCTCTTCTGGCCTGTAGGGTTTCTGTCGAGAATTCTGATGTTAGCCTGATGGGTTTTCCTTTATAGGTGACCTTTTTCTCTCTAGCTGTCTTTAAAACTCTTTCCTTGTCCTTGATCCTTGCCCTTTTAATTATGATGTGTCTTGGTGTTGTCCTCCTTGGATCCTTTCTGTTGGGGGTTCTGTGTATTTCCGTGGTGTGTTCAATTATTTCCTCTCCCAGTTTGGGGGAAGTTTTCAGCGGTTATTTCTTCAAAGAGACTTTCCATCCCTTTTCCTCTCTCTTCTTCTTCTGGTACCCCTTTAATACGGATATTGTTCCTTTTGGATTGGTCACATAGTTCTCTTAGTATTGTTTTGTTCCTGGAGATCCTTTTATTTCTCTCTATGTCAGCTTCTGTACGTTCCTGTTCTCTGGTTTCTATTCCTTCAATGGCCTCTTGCATCTTATCCATTCTGCTTATAAATCCTTCCAGGGTTTGTTTCACTTCTGTGCTCTCCTTCCTGACATCTGTGATATCCCTCCAGACTTCATCCCATTGCTCTTGCATTTTTCTCTGCATCTCCGTCAGCATGTTCATGATTTTTATTCTGAATTCTTTTTCAGGAGTACTGGTTAGGTCTGTCTCCTCAAGTGTTGTCTCTATGATCTTTGTCTGCCTGTAGTTTTGCCTTTTCATAGTGATAGAGATAGTTTGCAGAGCTGGTACAAGTGACAGCTGGAAGAGCTTTCCTTGTTGGTTTGTGGCCTTCCTGTCCTGGGAGAATAGCAACCTCTAGTAGCTTGTGCTGGGCAGCTGTGCGCTGACAGGGCTTCTGCTTCCTGCCCGGCCACTATGTATTTTTTCTCTGCTGTTGCTGTGGGCGTGGCTTGGCTCGGGCTGCTGCTCCAAAATGGTGGAGCCCCATTGGAGGGGGAGCGACCGGGAGGCTATTTATCTCCTTAAGGGGCCTCTGTGCTCCCTGCTGCCCAGGGGGTTAGAGTGCCCAGAGATCCCCAGTTTCCCTGCCTCTGGTCCAAGTGTCCTGCCCTGCCCCTTTAAGACTTCCAAAGAACACTCTCCAAACCAAAACAACAACCGCAACAACAAAAGAAAAAAAAAAAAAGAAAAATGCACGATTTTCTTTGTTCTCCGGCGTCGGCTCAGGCACCCGCTCACCGGTCCTGCCGCCCTGTTTCCCTAGCATCCAGGACCCCACGCATGCACTATGTCTGTGCTCTGGTATGGATGGCTGGGGCTAGGTGTTCAGCAGTCCTGGGCTCCTTCTCCCTCCCTGCTGACTCCTCTCCTCCTGCTGGGAGCTGGGGGGAGGGGCACTCGGGTCCCACTGGGCCGGGGTTTGTATCTTACCCCCTTCTTGAGGCACTGGGTTCTTGCAGGTGTGGATGTGGTCTGGATGTTGTCCTGTGTCCTCTGGTCTCTATTTTAGGAAGAGTTGTATTTGTTATATTTTCATAGATAAATGTGGTTTTGGGAAGAGATTTCTGCTGCTCTACTCACGCCACCATCTTGGCTCCCAGCTGTCCCCTTTCTTTATTATACACAATTTATGCAACATTTTTACATTTATAAAAAGGAAAAAAAACCCTAAACTCTATTTTGTTTCTTTTAAAAATATCTCAGACTGAAGCAAACTATTCTATCAATGTTCCTCAAAATAGAATATGTAGAGATAAAAATATATGCATAGACCAAATACTCTTTGTATGTCATAAAGTATATTTGTGGTGTTCACAGAATTTTTGAAAGACATGGAATCCCAGACAATGTATTCTTTTTTCTATTTTTACAGTATTCCTTAAAAATCAGAATATTGGTTCTATTGAATAAAATATTGTGTTACTCATTATTTCAAACCCATATCAGAAGAAATGTTGAAAACGACTAAAAATAAATCAAACCTCTGTGTTCTACTTTGAATTTCTTTTCGCATAGTTTATGTGAATATAATAATAAAATGCATTACAAGTCTTACTAAGGATATCATAGATGGAAGAGGAGGTTATATTATATATTTCCTGTTGTTTATAATGGGAGAGCTCTAGTATGTTTCACTTATATGCTGTTTAGATTTCAAGCTGATTAATTGAAGTATTACAAAAATATATAGTACTGACACTGTGGATGAGTAACTCCAGTACAGAGACAATCATTATCCAAAATGGTTTTCAGTAGAGCAGTTGCTCACCGAGTTTTGTATTAAGTAACTTATCAATGTGCAAGATATTTTAAGTGCAGGCTTTTAGTTTTGCTAGAAAAAAAAAAAAGGAAGCCGATATGATAGTAGGACTTTGCTTATAAAATAAGGGAGGGATAGTGTGTTTGAAATGACAGCTTCTCTGTTTCTCTGATTCTTCTCTCTCCACTTATATATGTGCCTAATCATTTATGTTTACACATATGTGCTTGAACCACATTTTTGTATTGTTTTGCTTTATTTCAGTAAGCATACTGTCTAATGTTTGAGACACAGTCTGATCTTAGTAACAAAGAGCAACAAAAAATTTATAATACCAATTGCTAGAATTGCATTATGTTACCCAGGCAGCGTCATTTGGGCTATTTCTATTTCTTCAATACAAAAGCTAATATATTAACAGGTTATAAAGGTCTGTTTTTTGGTGGTGGTTATAAAATATGGTATAGTTCATTTGAGTCTGTCATAGAAATAAATAAAAGTGCCTTTTAGCACTGCCAGAGAAGGATACTGTAGTCTCAGTGATGTTCAGCTGACTGATGAGGGGCATAGATCTGGCCTACATGGGTCACTGAAGTCTCCACCACAGCTTAGATTCCATAGATTTTAAAGCTGCTTGTTCTAGAATGTGGGAATATATGCTGGGGGAAAGGGAGTCTTTGGCTTGTTAGAGTCAGAAATATCTACCAGACTGCCAGGAATGCTAAATAGCTTCTCACCATTTCACTCTAGTGTCCCCTTTTTGAAGCTCTTCCACATAAAGCAAACATCACCTTATAAATATTGTCATAGAACATTTTAATGGACCTTATAATACATATCCAACCTAAAATAGCAAACCAAAGAAATATATATTTTTTATGTCATAAATGAAAGGCTCATTTTTGCTTAAATAATTGTAGGAGAAAGTCAAATTATCTTTTAGATATAAATATCTGCTTAGGTTTTGAACTAACTGGACTTTGCTTAACTAAAGTTGGAGAACTTTCAAACTATAACTAATTTATATTTTGGGTTCTTTTATAATAAAGCTAATATTTATAAAATGTGTTAAAAGTTTCATTAGTTTGCTTTTAAGATGGCGTTTGTGTGTGTATTGCATTGTTTGTTCTAAGTAAAGATTAATCTCCAGTTCCCCAAGCATTTCTTAGACTGTAATTAGTTTCTGCTTATTTCTTTCTGAGCAGATTGCAAATTCCTTGAGGAGACAGGTTATTTCTGAAATTTTTAACCTCTAGAATGCCAATGATAGAGTCCTGTACAGAGTTAGACTTAAATAAATACTTTCTAAATTGAATTGAATTTACACATTTAAAAAGGGAGAAAAGGAGGACAGAGAGGGAAAAGGAGAGGGATTGAGATGGGGAGGTCTGGAGAGGGAGAGAGGAAACTTGGAGAGAAGCAGCGAAAAGCAACCAAGATATTTAATAGAGGAAAAAAAATTCTCTTTTAGAAAAGGTAAAAAAAACTGGGATTATTTTGCTTGTTAAAGCAATAACCTTATTATAGGCTTCACATGTACAAAAAAGAAGATGCCTCCATTGTAAGCAGGCAAGATTGACCTGAGATGATGGAGCATTTTTTACCGGAAAAATTGTTAGAATGATGGCACAATATAATAAAATGATCTCTGTGCTTTTGATATCTATCAGCATTGAGAAAAAAATTAAATCAATGTAAGAAAGATTACTTCCAATATGGGGAGAGAACAAAGAAAGATTCATAAAGAGGAGGCAATTAAAAATGGTACTTGAATATCATCGATTTGGGCCCTTGAAGTAGAAGGGGAAGGAGAAGGCACTGAAGGCAGAATGTTCAGAGTGACCAAAGGCTCAGGGCCATGGTGGTGGTGGTGGAAGAGAGCAGCTGACACACAGCGGGGCCAGAATTTAGACCCAGATCTGGATTAGGACCTAGGTGCATAGACTTCTGTGAATTCAAACCTTGCCCTTAAATGCTCAGTACTCCTTCTAGTTGTGGGATATTTTCCCTGAGTCTTGTAAGATCAGAATATGAAGGGTGAATGGAGATTTCCTTGTGTAGAATTTCTAAACTGTAAGAAGGGACAGAATGGAAGGTTGGGTGGTAGAGCCCTCCCAGGGTTGTCAAGTGTCTTTCAGACCATCTCATTCTCCTTTCTCCTTTCAAAAGTCTTCCTCTTAAGGCTCAGATAGTTTAGACAACATGGACAAAACAAATAGCCTGTGAGTTTCGGTGATAAGCCAGGACCCTGGTGGTCTGCTGAGTGCCCCTGGGTTTCTTTAGAGAGGGCACAGTGGTATCACAGGAAGACCTCAGGTTGTAGAGGGCAGACAGCTGAATTCAAACCCTGTCTCCATTCCTCACTCCTGTATGAACTAGGGGATTTAACTGAGCTGTATTTAGCTCTTTACAGACTTGCCTCATGGGTTTGTTTTGGTGATAAAATACTTTATTATAGTGGTTAAGAATGTGATAAAGTTCTTAAACAGTTGGTGCCTTGATACGTGGTATGGAATGAATGTTTATGTTCCCCTCTTTACCATGTGAGGACACAGTGAAAAGATGGCCATCTCTGAATGAAGCAGTGTGATCTCACCTGACACAGAATCTGCCAGGGCCTTGATCTAGGACTTCCCGGCCTCCCAGGAGGGGGAGTCTTACCAGGAACCAAATCTGTTGGCACCTTGATCCTGAACTTTCCAGGATCCAGAACTGTAAGAAATAAGTGTTTGTTATTTAAGCCACCAAGGCTATAGTATTCTGTTACAGCAGCCAGAAGTAGGACAATACCCTTATATCTAATGGGAGGATACCAGTACTTACTCATAGAATTGTTGTAAGGATTAAATTGGTTAATTCTTCAATAAATAGTTAATCCATGGAAGTGTTTAGACACTGGTCTGACATATAGTTACTGCTCAATAGATACTAGTTATTATCATCATCATTTTGGAGCAGGATCTAGGGTTTAACTCTATATCTAACTTCTTACCATGTGATCTTGGTGAACTTCTCTATGCCTCAGCTTCCTCATGTTTTAATAAATAGTATTAACACTTAAACATGAGTATTCCTCATGTTTAAATAAATCATGATGATTTAATAAGCAAAAAATGTTACAAAGAGCTTAGAGCATGCTTGGTATATGTTGAACACTCCATAAAACTGCTAACTGCTTTTAATCGTCTGAGAATCACCAAAAGATTGCCTTGTGGTTGTCATTTTATGTCCAAGTGATGTAATTTTTTTGATATCTACAAGAACTGTAGAATGTCAGGTTTTGAATGAGTTTTAAAGTGAATATGGAAAGTAACCAATGAGAAACACTTAATACACAAAGGTCTGAGTAAAGTAGGATGCAAATCCCAATTATTGACCATATTAGAGAAGTGGAATTTTTGAAAACATTAAACTGATAGAGATAAATTCTAGTTGCCAGTAATTGCTCATTGTAAGGAACTAATAATTACTTCTCTTTGCTCTCAGGCTCTTTGTTCATTAAAATTGAAGCAATCATAGCTTCAGGGGAAGAGCTATTTCAAAGAACAAAGAAGTAACTTCTCAATCTGGAGTAATTTAAAATATATAATGACATAGTTTTTATACATTTATATTTTAAGGAAAAAAGGTATATTTTTAAGAATTAAACAAATGTATCTTTAAGATAAAAATGTGTGTGTAGGTTTTACAGTCACAAAGTTCAAAATTCAAGAAGTATGAAACAATATGGAGTGAAAATTCTCCCTTCCTCTTCTGACATTCATTCACCCACTGCCGTTCCACACAATCAAATTATTGCTTATCCTGTAACCCTCTAGATATGTCTCAGATATCTTATAAATCAATACATAAAGAACTACTTCATTATTTTTCATGCCTTCATAATATTCTATTGTGTGAATTTACCATAATTTGTATTTAACCAGACTTATGATGGACAGTTAGGTTGTTTCTAATCTTTCATTATTACAAAAAATCTCACAATGAATAACTTCATAAAAAGGCCATTTTTATGAGAGCATGTTTAGAGCTGTGGTATAAATTCCTTAAAGTATTTTTAATACCTATCTAGGGCCTTAGGTATTTAAAATATTTTCAATATTGCCAAATTACCCTCCATAAACATGGTATTAATTTACACACCAACTGGACATGTCTGAGAATTTTTCAAACTAGATGTCTTAAAGTCTACATCAAACATCAGTTTTTTGGCCTCCCCAACTTGAGTTGAAATTCTGGAAAGGAGAGTGGACAATGAAATTATCATTTAAACAGAATATCCAGTCTGACGCTAACTTGTCTGGCCATTTCCTGCAGATGTGACAGCCAGAGTTCCCAGTTTGACTTGACTCTTTATTCTGCGTGCCACGGAGGCAGTACCTCAGCAAGGGCAGGGAAAGGTTCCAAGGCTGTGGGTCTGAGAGAGCTTTGAGGAGCTCTCCTCATACCCTGAGACATGAAAGGAGAATGTGAGAGATTCTGGGACATGCTTAAGGCTTGGAAATGCGGGCTAGCAGAGGAAGAGAAGAGGCCTGGGTTTGGTACCTTGAAGCTATAGAGAGCAGTGATCTTATAACCAACAGTGATGGCCAGATCTGCTGTTATAAGCAGCAAGTCGCACCCAAAAGACCAGATAGGACTTGACAGATACCATGTGGAATGTTTTCTCCTGGGCCAAGTGAGGGGGACAGAGGACAGACAGGGTGAGACACCTCCCAGAGCTCAGGTGGGACCAGACATTCATCCCCTCCCTAATGACAGGTTAGTATATAACCTTGAATCCCACTTGAGGTTTGGGTAAGGACCCCATAATCTCCTGCCTCACCTCCTCTTCTCAGATATTTTTTCCCTAATTTTCTCTATGCCTTTACCTTCTCTTATTTCACTGTTTGCTTAGGTAATTTACTCCTACTTGTAGACTGCAAAATTTACTCCAACTAACTTAAATTTAAAGGGACTCATAAAACATTACTGGAACACTCATAGGAGCTCCAGGATCCTGGGAATAAGGCTAAGGTGTAAACACAGCAGCAATGCAGCCTGTGGAAAAGCCCAGTAGAAGCCATAGTCCCCACTGCTCATTACTAGGAGTTCATGATGCTGGGGAAGGGATGCTGGAAACTCAGCCACAGCTATCCCAGAAGACTCAGGAACTTTTGCCACCATGCCAGCCTGCCTGAACACTTCTTCCCATGACAGGCAGCTGCTTCTTTTTGCTCACTATCACATCAAAAATGCACATAGACTTTTGGAAGCTGGCCGCATGTGGGGCCCTAGCCAGAAGGGTGCCTGGAAAATGACTGTTAGGATTTTTGGTTTGCAACACAAGAAGACAAGCAAGATATGTGTTGAAATGGGTGTTGCATAAACTAAACCAGAGCGTCTCGCTCACTTCACATTTCAACTGTGACCTTTATGTTGAAGAGTTCCAGATATTTATGTCCCTAAGTCTCAGATTTGCATTTTTAGCTGACTGCTAGACAAAGAAAATGACTTGCTCACAGTGTGGAAGCAACACCTCTTTTGAAGTAACACTATTTTTTGAGTGACTCCTTCTCCTAAAGCTAGTCTTGTTGTCTTACATTTAACTATTTTGAATGAGGTCTTGGGTATATGTTCTCACCACCCTGTTTCTGAGTTCTTATTTTGAATGGGTCTCCCTGAGGTGCAGCTTTTTCTTCTGAATGCCAATGGTATGGTTACCTTGCTTCAGCTGGAAATAAGTGAAAGCATGAGGCAAAACATTTGATTCTGAACCAACACACCAAATACAAGATGATTGGTCATTTAATGCTCTCCTCCCTCACTAAACAAAGTCTTACTTATTCTTGTGTTTTTTCTGCATAGACAGATTTACAGTCTGGAGGTCCCTTGATAACACACACAGTAGTGGTTCCCACTGGGTCTGACCACTTTTTTAGAATATCTTGTTTATAGTTTCTTTCTGCCAATCATTTCCTGGTTTACCACGTAACTTTCTTTTTCTGTTTTTTTTTTCTCATGCTTCTCTTCATTCACATGTGTTCCTTCATTTCTTTGATTTATTGTTTACTGTTTTACTGTCTTACCAGTTGAGAAGAGTATCTGCCTAACCCTATACATACATGCATATATATGTGTGTGTGTGTGTGTGTGTGTGTGTGTGTGTGTGTGTGTGTGTGCGTCTTACAAACAACAAAGGTTCGTTTCTTATTCATGATAATATATCCTTACTGATCAGTGGAAGCCTCTGCCCCACCTAGTCTCTCAGGTCCAGGCTTTGGTATCTGTGTGGCAGGGTGACACCTGGAGGGCCATTCATGGGCTCTTCTATGTTTCAGACTAGAAATGACACAGTAGTTCTACACAGCTCTTTGGTTAGATCTAGTCACACAGATCTACCTTAGAGCAAGAGGGCTGGGATGTGTGGAAGAAAATTTGGAGGGCAGCACTATTTATGCTTTAGATCATATCAAAGGGGAGGGAGAAAACAGCATTTCTAGTAAGGCCTTTTAGCTCCACCCTCCTCCCTTTCACACACCTGCACAAGCATAGAATCAGAGGCCCACGGGGTATCAAATGTAGACAGACTCTCAATTTGCAGATTGAGAAGCTGAAGCTGAGAGAGGGTCTTGGGTATATGTTCTCACCACCCTGTTTCTGAGTTCAGTTGTGACTGGCTCAGCTTCCATGGGCAGCCCCTGCTAGGCTGCCTGTGCCAGCTACTTCCCAACATAGCAGTAACCCTCGAGCACTTTGAACTCTCCTGATTTGTCACTGACCCCTTCTTCCTTATAATTTTTATTTCATTATATTCCTCCCCTCATTCTGCTTCACCACATATTTTAACTGTGACCTTTATGTTGAAGAGTTCCAAATATATACATATATCTGAGCCACAGATCTGCATTTTTAACTTCCTGCTTCTGAACTCCATTTGGTGATTCATTTGCTCCAAAGTAATTTTTATAGATAAAATTTTATATAGAGAGACAGGAAGTGAACACTCACAAAGTAAAAGGAATCTTGTAAGATACATGTGAAAAGGGGAGCTTTTCCCTGAGGGCTGGACAATAGATTTCCAGAGTCAGTGTGCCAAAAAGCATGATTATAAGAACCAACACGGAGGGTTTTAACTTAAATACATATGGAAGTGCCTGTGGATGCAGGAAATGCAACAGCTTATATTAGCTGGTGTTGTGAGTATCTTTGTTTTCTTGCTCATTTTAATAGATACACAGATTTTCAAAGCAGCAAATATAGTTGAATTAGAGGCTTAGGGGCCACAACCTAAAGGCTACTGATGGTTGTGAAATGTTGACTCTGCATTTTGCCTTATTCCATTTAAAGAAAATAGTTTGTATCTTCTCTTTGGTTTCCTGCCTGTAGGTTTTCAAAAGCATATTCTAATAACTCCACTGGCATTTTGCCTGCTTGAGGTCTTCAAGTTAAAGACTATGATATACAGACTATCTCTCCCTCTCTTTTAATTTTATTGGCTACCACGCACTTCAGTCTTGATTATTTAGCAAACTTTGTGAAGAATTATTTGAGGCTTTTGGGCATTAGGAATGGTGCATAAATTGTCTCATTTTTAAGAGACATGTCTTTTAAACGAATGGAACATGAATAATTTCCACTTCTCATTATTTATTAAAGCTTCTCTAGAATATGCCCTTGTCTCCTTGGGCATAGATGCTCATTGCTTAAAGCTACAAGGGTGAGTGATTTTATTTTCACTATGGGATTGCTCCATGATTCTTTTTCTTTCATAAACACTTGTTCCTTCTTTTTTCTTTGTAGGTGAGCATTTTAAATGATCCTACTCTTTCTGTAAATCACTGCCTAACTTCTCTACATCATTTCATACTTTTTTGGTATGTCTGGCAATAATGAGATAGAAAAGGAATTTGGAGAAGTAAATATAAAAAGACTTATCTTTTGTCAGACCTTATGAATCTTTTTCCTAAGGGTTTTAAGTGAAGCCATGCACAAAACACTACTAGTGGGGATAAAGATGCAGAAGAGATTTTAAGTTGAAGAAGTTATTTCACTTGATGAAACAATAGCATCCTGTATCTATTCTGTATTTATTGAGGAATAATAGAAAACAGTATTTCTTTCTAATAGAGAATAAGTTTATAATGACTATATAATAAGATCGTTATGCCTTTAATTATGAATGCTTATATCATACACCACTGGTTCCACATTTTAGATTCCACAAATAAATAAAACCATATGGTGTATGTCTTTCTCCACCTGGCTTACTTCGCTTAGCATAATACCCTCTAGCTCCATCCTTGTTGTTACAAATGGTAGGATTTTTTCTTAAAGGCTAAATAATATTCCATTGTGTATATGTACTACATCTTTATCCATTCATCTATCGATGGACGTGTAGGTTGCTTCCATATCTTGGCTCTCGTAAATAATGCAGTAATAAACATAGGGGTGCATATATCTTTTCAAATCAGGGATTTTGTTACCTTTGGGTAAATTCCTAGAAGTGGAGTTACTGGGTCAAATAGTATTTCTATTTTTAGTGTTTTGAGGAACCTCCATACTGCTTTCCACAGTGGCTGCACCAATTGACATTCCCACCAACAGTGTAGGAGGGTTCCCTCTTCTCCACATCCTCACCAACATTAGTTATTTCTTGTCTTTTGAATAGTGGCCATTCTAACTGGTGTAAGGTGGTATTTCATCATGGTTTTGATTTGTATTTCCCTGATGATTAGCAATGTCAAGCATCTTTTCATGTGCCTGTTAGTCATCTGTATTTCTTCGGAAAATGTCTGTTCATGTCCTCCACCGATTTTTTAATTAGGTTATTTGTGTTTTGGGTCTTGAAGCATATGAGCTGTTTATGTATTTTAGATGTTCACCCGTTATCATATAAATAGTTTACAAATATATTTCCCCATACTGCAGGTTGCTTTTTAGTTCTGTTGATGGTGTCCTTTGCTGTACAGAAGCTTTTTAGTTTGATGTAGTCCCACTTGGTCTTGTCTTATTTTTTTAATGGATCATCTGAGCCACTCATGCAATAGATTTTCAAAAGATTTATTATCCCTTTTATTCTCCAAATGAATCAAGAACCCCAAGGGTTCACTCAGTTCGAGGAAGCTAGCTTTGCTTCCAGATAACTCAGGGAGAGGTAGCCACAGATACTGATCAGCCCAGGTGGCCCCATTTGGGGATGCCATAGCTTCTGTTATTGTGACATTGTGTTAAAACAAGTTAAAACTAATTCTGTGCAGTGTAATACATCTTGTTCTCACCTGCAGCAAAGCTTATGTTAATCAGACTCAAACCTACCCCAGAGCTGTACTATTTTGGCATTTCCAAGATTACAGCTCTTCCATTTACTCCTTGTGGTGGAAGCTGTCAGTATCATATATACCCTTTACAAGGTAGATATACCCATCTCACAGCTGTTTTGAGTTTCGGTTGCTAACAGCTCACAACGTCAATCTTTTCTAAATACTCAGAGAAACAGGAACATCTTGTCTGGGCATTCCAGTCCTGGGAGAACTATAGCCAATCGCTGATATTAGAATATAAAAAACCAGCCCCCTTGTCTCAAGATGGACTGACTCTGGTGTTAGCACAAGGCCTAGAACATGGTAGAGATTCAATAAATATATACTGATGAATGAATAAATAAGGGGATACTTGAATATACACTGCAGTGTATATAAAGCAAATATTTTATGAAGACTGTGTGTCAATATTTTCTTCTTTGGTTTCTAAGTTGCAAAGCATGGTAAAAAGGTCTTCCTGTTGAAAGGTTAGTAAATGATTTTGCTCATGTTTTCTTCAAATATTTTGAAGATTTCTTTTTTACCATCAATCCACAGTTGAGTTTCTCACTACTGTGGCTAACTCAGGTCATCGTATCACTGTGGTTTTATAGTCAAGCTGTCGTGTCCTCCAGATTTGAAGCCAGCTTGGTCACAACTTAAACCAAGAACATTTTTTCTTTCCTGGAGGTGCGGTGAGGCAGTGGTGGATGGGGGGAGCTGTCTTTATGTTGTTTTGCAGCATCGCATATACCCTTTACAAGAACTCCTACAGAAAAGCATAGAATTTACAAAAGATCAATTTAAGCTTAACACCATTTCACATATAGAAGGTGAGGGAAGCCAAAGTAGGAACTTTTTCAGGTAGAGGGCATATCATTATGTAGACTGTGAGTTGAGGAGGAGCAATGAGTATTTGGGAAGGTGAAAGCATGGCAGAGCTAATATGAGTGGAAATGATAAGAGGCTTGAGATGAAACTTGTGAGACAAGCAGGGGTCAAATCATGCAAAGCCAAAGCATGCAAGGCTAAATTATAAAAATGACATTATAGCATTATTAATAATAATTAAGACATGGACATAACCTAAGTGTCCCTCAATGGATGAATGGATAAAGAAGATATGGTATGTATTAATAATGGAATATTATTTAGCCATAAGAAATAAGGAAACCCTGCCATGTGTGACATCATGGATGGACCTAGAGGGCGTTATGCTAGGTGACTAGCTCAGAGAGAAAGACAAATACTGTATGATATCACTTTTATGTAGAATCTAAAAATACTGAACTCATAGAAACAGACAATTGATTAGTTGTAAGGGGATGAGGGATGGCAGGGATGGGTGAAGGTGGTCAAAGAGTACAAACTTCCAGTTATAAGATGAATAAATTCTAAGGATGTAATATAAAGCACGGTGACTATAGTTAACAACAGCCTATTGTATATTTGAAAGTTGCTTAAAATGCAGATTTTAAAAGTTTTCATACCACACACACACACACACACACACACATGCACACAATTTTAATTGTGAGGTGATGGATATATTAACTAACCTTATTGTGGTAATCATTTAGCAATATATACATATATTACCTCATTATGTTGGACATCTTTAACTTACATAATGTATATGTCCATTATATCTCAGTAGAGCCACAGTAAGAAAGTAACATAAGTCTGTCTGAATTTAGCAGATGCTCTAGCTACTTTGTAAAGAATGAACCGGAGTAAGAAGGAATAAAGCCTGAACCAAGGAAGTTGCAGTGGGAATGGAAGATGAATAAAGAGGTATATTACTAAGACTTAAAATTCTTTTATTGTTACGAACAAGAAGGAACAGGAGTAAAAGGTAACCAAGATGTTAAGCCTGAGTTGGCTATAAAAGAAGAAGGAAGGAAGAGCAATATGACAGGAAAGCTGGTGAGTGCGTTGGGGCACACGTTTGTGGGGCCTGTGGAATATCTAGGTAACTTGGAATGTGTGGCTGTAATTCAGAAGATGATATAGGAGGAGGTAAGAATTTGGGAACCATCTATGGAGCAGTTGAGGTGAAGGAGTTCTCCCTGTGAGAATGAATATAGAGAAAAGAGAGAAAATGCTTCAAACAGAGTCTTGGTTATCTTTAATATACAATTATAAATTGGAGTTTCTGTGCCTGATTTCTAATGCCAGTAACTGATAGTCTGAATATTTTTGTTTTCCAGCTTTCCAATTTAAGTAGAAAGGAGAAACAATTGTTTTAGAGTCCTTTAGGCTTTCAACATGTTAGCAATTAAAGTATATTTATGAGATGTGGATGCTTTATTTTGAGAAATGCAGAAAGCAGGTCAGACCAAATAAATATTGCTATAAATAAGCACATACAATTCACAACTCCAAAACGTCCTAATTTTGGAAATCAAGCCATCAACCATGTAACACTTTTGGCAGGAAGAGAGGAGGCTAAGGCCAAATGAGAATTGTAAAGAACAGATGGTTGTCCTCAGGTGACAAGTATTTCACATGAGTCATAGCAGGCATTTCTCAGTAGGTTGAAAAGATCTGTTTCAACCTAAAATTTGTTTCAAATTTGTCTGGTTTGATGAAAGGAACACCCACTTCCCCAGCCTCCTCAGGCAGTTTATTGTGATAAATAAGACTTTAAGGATAAAATTCTGACCTGAGCTATATTGACAAGGTGGAAGAGGAATGTAGGGCAGGCGTTACCAAACTTTGTTCACAGCGCCCTCGGTGTTCTAGTGTTTTGTTTTTTTCCCCCATCCTTATGCCAAAAGAAATACCTGACAGTTTAGTTTGTTAAGTAGTTAGATCCAAACAATTTCATAAATATTTATGTCCTAGCAGCTCTGTAACCATTTGAAAAAAATAATACACAGAAATTGAAAAAAATAATACACAGAAATTGAAAAAAAAGTAACCACAGTTACTTCCTAATGGGATGTGTGCACCTGTTGGGCACTGCACAACTTCTTAAATCTTAGAATCAGTTGAATACTATTACCCTCACTTCCTGTTTCACATGAATTTTTGTGTAGTACTTGCTTTTTATCGTAGCAACTGCAGAAAACCCAGCTTTAAAAAGATACAATGTCATCTAAAAAATGCTATGCAGTCTAAAAATTGTCATTCATGGGCCATCTGACATTTGCTAAGTAGCAATGTGTTTCCCTTAAAAATATAAAACACAGCTCCCTTATGAATTTCTGCATTACCTAGAGATGACTTGGCACAGTTGGGGCACTGCAGGTTCAGCAAATTTGGAGGTAATCAGAAATCAAAATGGATCAGAGAACAGAAGAACATTTAAGAGATCATCTCTTTGGATAGTCAAGTGTTTTCCTCACTGTGAAAAACAAAGACTCACGGAATTCATAAAAGGCCTAATTTGTTCCCATTTGTGCATCAACATGAGTTGCATAAACCCCTTTCTAAGAAAAATAGTTTTTAAGATAAAGTTATAACCTCTTATCGTAAGATCCCATCAGAATTCTTGAGTAAAACAAGGTCAGGCTGTGCTGCTATTTTGGTGGGCAGAATCCAGGAACCATGTAGGTCTGACAAGGTGTGATTTGTTTTCCTCCTGGAGTATGTTGAGCTGCTCCTCTGGCACTTTGTTAAAGGACACAGTGTTAGAGCTATTATATATCAGAGGGGCCAGGAAATGACTCTGCAAATAATCACTACCAAGCCTGGAGATATTTTATTAGATGATTGAAATATTAAGCTCCTACATCACCTTAATTGTGTTCCAAATTGGATCCCAAAATTAAATCTTTGTTTCCTGTCTCTTATTGCTTAACGTGCTTTTTTTCTTTTTTACTGCTATGACAACATATTCATTGTAACTTATAATTTAACAACTGTATATTATAATCATTAGGTAGAGAAGCATGATTACCTCCAGCTCCAAGGACATTTAGGAAGAAAATTAATTTCCCTTTTTCCCCAGAATCAGCCTGATTCTAAAATGTGTCATCTGTGAAAGGAAGAAGAAAAGGAAACAATTACTTATTTTTTTCTAATGCCTATTCTGTACCAGGTACCCTAATGAATACCTAAGCTCACAAAAACTCTTGAGGTACATAGAACAGTATTTCTATGTAAGGAAAATCCTCCTCAGAATTAGTAAGTGCTAGAGTGGGGAATCACACACTGACATCCATGTTCTTTTTTACTATAATTGTCTTTCTCTCTCTAGGACAGTTGAACAATGCCTCAGATAATTCAAAGCTCATGTCTGATCTGTGCCTCTCCATTCTAGTGTCACAAGCCCAGGATCGAGTCAGGTTAAGGCTAGAGTTAGAACCACGGGTTGGGGACGTACAAACCAGTGTGCAGAAATCATTCATGTTGTGCTCACTCAGATTTCCGAGTTGAGATCATGAGAATACTAACACTTAGGACTTTGACAAAGAGTCAAAAGAAACATGAGCCCAAGGAAGATTAATTTTGGTACTTGGGAATGCCTAAGAGATCAGTTGGTTCAGTTCCATGATATTATAAATGAGAAAATGAGGACCAGCATAGTCAAACTACTGTCTCAAATTAGTGAGGAGCTGGCTTTAGAACACTTATCACCTGACACAAAATTTGGGTTCTTTCTATTATGTCACAAAATGTTCTGTCCACTATAGGCTTTTTTTTTTAAAAAAAGCAATATGCTCATTTTAGAAAAATTAGAAAATGAAGATATATAATAGGTAATAAAATAGTTTACCCAGAATCCTACCACTCAAGATAACCACTTCCATTAAGACTTCTTTCTATGCACCTATTTTCACATAAATGTTTAAAATGTAATTCCACTACATATGGTACCTAGTAATTGTTTTTTTAACTTCATGTTTTGTAAGTGCCTTTTTACATAAATAAATATATCAATATCATAAATTTTTATAGCATAAGAATGGTGTACAGAATCTTTTTTGTGGGTGTTTAGGTTCTTCCTAATTTTCTGGCTATTATAATAATATTTCCATAAACCTCTTATTATGTACAAAATATACATACCTTTCTATCATCTACATACTGTTTGATTAATTTCTCAAAATACATTCCTTGATGTACAACTCCAAGGACTAAGCATGTCTGTTAGAGTTCTCCAGAGAAACAGAAACAATAGGATGTACATGGATAGAGAAAGAAAATATTTTGAAGAAATTGATTCATAAGATTGTGGAGGCAGAGAAGGAACAAGAACTGCAGGGTGATTCAGCAAGTTGGAGACCCAGAATAGATCATCAGTGGTGTGGTTCCAGTCAGAGGTTACAGACTCAAGACACAGGAGAGTCCCTGTTCCAGCCTGAGTCCAAAGGCAGGAAAAAACCTGATGTCTCATTTAAAGGCAGTCAGGTAGGAAGAATTCTGCCTAACTCAGGGGAGGTTCAGCCTTTCTGCACTGTTCAGGCCTTCAGCTGACTGGGTGGGCAACTATTTCCTCCTCATTAGGGAGGACAATTTGCTTCACTCAGTCTACCAATTAAACTGTTAATATCATCCAAAAACACCTTACAGAAACACCCAGAATAATGTTTTACCAAATATCTGGGTATCCTGTGGCCCAATCAGGTTGATACATAAAATTAATCATCACAACATGTGAACAATTTAAACATTTCTGATTCACATTTCCAAGTTGGTCTCTAAAAATTCTGTCATGATTGAAGGCACACTCCAGCAGTGGAGTATTTCCATTGTTGCTCATCCTTCACAACACTAGTCATACCACTTTTTTTGAAATGTTTGTCAATATATAGTCAATCCACATTATTCATGAATTCTGTGCTTATAATTTGCTTACTCATTAAGCTTTATTTTTAACCCCAGATACTCATGGCACTTTCCCAGTCATTTGTGGACATCTGCAGTGGTGAAAAATTTGAATCCCACATTTCCAGTTGAGGTCAAGCAAAGTAATATTGCCTTCTCATTTCCACTCTCAAGAGTCTTTTTTACAGTCTACTTAGTGACACAATTTTCACATTTGGGGGTGTTTGTTAGTTTTTTGCTATTTAATATGACCCCCAAGCATTGTGCTGAAGTAGTATCTACTGTTTCTATGTGTAAGAAAGCAGTGATGTGCCTTCCAGAGAAAATACATGTGTCAGATTAGCTTCATTCAGGCATGAGTTATAGCGCTTTTGGCTGTGACCTCAGTGTTAGTGAGTCAACCCTATGGTAGATCCAGAGAAAGGAAGAGGAAATTCACTATCTGATTGTGAGGCTGCTATGGAATGGAATGTACTGAGTAAAATCTATAATTCGTTATGAAATTATAGAAAAGATGGAAAGTAGCCAAATTTGTAGATTCATTAAATGACTATTGATTTAAAAAAAAGGAAACATAGTAAATAGCATTGTTGTGAGGTTGAAAACCTCCTCCATGTATAAATTATATGTGTACATAACTTTTTCTTATCGTATTTCAATATTACCTACTATGTATTTCTGTCTTTTACATTCACCTCTCCTCCCTTCCTCCATCTTTCCAATATCTTTACATTTGCTTAAATAATTATTCCATATTTACTGTGCAGATACTAACAAACCAAGTAATATACTATTACATTTTACTTTTTTTCAGCATTTTGCTTTTCCTGGAGTTAATAATTGCTTAGGTACCCTCTTGTTTCATTTGATTTTCAAAATACCTTTTTAGATTCTATGTCAGATGACTCAAATATTCATTAATACTATTTTTCTCAAATTTTCAAATGAACCTGATAATTTGGAGACCTACCCATCTTTTTGTTTCAGTCTGTACTGGTTGTTTCTAGCCTAAGGTATGGCTATACTGGTGGAACTCCATGGTTTTTTGTTTTGGTTCCTCTGTTTCTAGGCATCAGGCTACTCCTTTTACTGGAACACATCTTACAGTAGCATCCTGAAAATGGACATATGGGATTTAGAGTCCCTGCTCTTTTGCAAATTCCCTATTCACTCCTCAAACATCAACATTCTGGTATAAAATTATTTTTCTCATAGCATTATTTCTATGAGCAGCACTTCTCTTTTTAATAAGGAAGAACTGATTTTCTCTTATTTGTGCTTTAATTGTTATTTTATGAAAATTAATTGTTAATGTATAGCCATTTACTAAAGTGAGTATAACTGGTGTCTGCATTTTTAGATGGGAGTTTTCATATCTGAATATATTTTGCCACAATTAAAAGGAGCTATATATTTTACAGTGTCAAATTAAGGCAATATCTTATATATTATCAAAATGATATAGCTTCTGTTTATTTATAGCCCTTGGGTATTGTCTTTAAGGTCCAAGAAAATTTAGTAAACTATAAAAATAGCACACAGGAAACACTCAATAAATAATAATATATAGATACAGTAATGAATTCGAGTCGTAGTGAATGTTTAAATAAAAAGTTCAGAGTTTTGGCAGTGGAACACATGTACTTACGTAAATTCTGCCCTAATGGTAAGGTAGTAACTTTCAGTATCTAAAAATTTCATTCTCCTTCTTCATTTTTCTCTCAACATCTCACTCAGGCATGGAATTATATGTCTTGTCATCACCATATCTGCCACTTGATTGTGAACTTTGGGAGAATTATGTCATTAATTTATCTTTGTATGTACTTTAACAATTGACCATTTTACTTTGCACATAGAAGATGTTCAATTAGTGTCTATGGAGTTAAGTTATTAAGTGCATCTTTGGTTGAACTGACTAATCATCAGTTCAACAATGTGATAGTACCTTTCTAGTAAAGGAATAAGAAATGGAAGTTGCATGGAAAAAGATATTAAGTTATATCTTGATATTGTTCCAATATTGGGACAATAATGTACAGAAAGTATAGATAAATAGAAGGACACATCTTTTAAGAAATTCATCCTAAAACTTCACAAAATTTAATGCCCTTAAGATCTTTGACATTCACTTTTAAGTAATACAAGGAGGATGTTGATTGTAACCAATAAGAGACCTAATTATGCTCTGCTCTTGTTAGGATTAAAACAATACCTTAATAATAACCATTCAAAGAATTTTCTTTCACAAAATACTTTTTAAAGAAACGGGCCTTTTTAAGCCTATTCATGCAAATACTTGAGGTTTGGAAGCATTAGAAAGTTAGAAAAGTAACTTTTTCTTCATGATTAGAAAAAAGAGAAAATGGACAAAGAAATAGGAGTAGACATAAATACATTAATTTGAGGAGAAAGTTAAAAATTAGAATGGATGACAGGATGACATAGGTCAAGGATCCCTATATTAGGGAACTTAATACATCTGGGAAACTTAAGATCTGTCAGCTCTTTCATCATCTCATTGTATTTGCTCATCTAATAAAAGTACTGGTTCATTATAACACTGATTAGAGGCATCATAAAATTTACCTCTAGATATAATGCCCATAAAATTGCCATCTTTTCTTGCTTACCTCTTCTCTTAATCTCCTTGGCTACTGGGCAAAGTGCAGAGTCCATGAGGGCAGGGTTGCTTATTTTGCTTAAGTCTAAAATCATGTTAGGCACACAAGATTACACAAAATTACAAAATTTTGTTAGCTTCTTAACTTTTTAAAGGATAATCAGTGTTGTCCCTGTATCAGTTAGAAGACAGAGGCAATGGCAGAGGATCTAGTCCTGTTACAGTTGTTGGATCATTTTCCCTTTATAGAGGCAATCTCTGTATCCTGACATAAACTCTTCCCTATTTCCAACTGGGTGAGATGCAAATGTGTGTGAATGGTTCAGAGCAATTTATTGGCAAGCCTGAATGAGCAGATTCAGCGTCATGACTCTGGGTTAATAGTATAATTTTTACCAAAGCCACAGTCACATTTACTGAGCAATAGGGTAAGGTTTAAAGCTGAAGAAAAATTACCAACTCCTGCTATATATTGGCTGCTTAGAGATGCTCCAAATCTGAAAACTTAAGTGTGTTTTATGTACTTTAAAAATTTTAATGTTTCTTTTCTCCCTGGACTTTTACTAAAAGGCTTAGCTGAGAGGCAAATGGATCTACTTATTAACAACTTACCATTAATCAAAAGTCACTTATTTTTAAAAGAATTTCTCATCATGTGCATATTAGAAAGCAATACCAACTTTGGAAAATTGATAGCCTGTCTTTCTAATTTCTCTGCTCCAGTAAGCATGTTGTAAGATTCCTATTTGGCAGTTAATTGTTGACAGACATTAAAATGACAATTTTTAAGAATTAAATACTGAATAATATAAATGAGTAAAAAGAAGAGTTCTGTAGTTCAAATATCTGTTATTTTAGTCAGCTAAATTAAGTTTCTAGGATGATCAAGAATATAAAAAGATAATTTTCTCTTTAATCACGGTTTCTTATGATTGAAAAAATAAATGTTGGTAATAGAAAATTATAAAGAATAGAATGAAGTGGTTTACTCATATCCTGTGATGAGAATATAACTTGGTATAGTATTTTTGAAGAGCAATATGGCAACATTTTTTAAGCATATAATCTATAACCTAGCAATCACCTTACAGGGTTTAGGAAATAACTGCCCTAGCAAATGAAGATATTTCTGTAAGGATAGCCTTGAAACATTTCTCTTAATAGCAAATAACACAAACAAAAAATATTCATTAATAAGAGTAAAGTAAAACAAGTTATGGGTTTACATTATTTAGAACTTGATTCATTAAATAAATATTTATTGAGAACCTACTATATTTTCGGACTATCCTAAACATGTGGATATAGCAGTAAACAAAGACTTACCCAAGGAAGTATATGTTTTATAGGAAGGAACAGACTAAGCATAATACATTAGTGAATTATGTAGCATGTTAGGAAGTGAACAGTATTACACAACCAATAAAAAGAATGAGATCCATACATATGTGGACAGGCCTGAAAATATGTCCGCAATGTATTTTTAATTAAAAACAAAAATGTCTTGTACATATATATAAGGACCCTCTAAACAAATATAAGTATGTGGATGTACGTGTAAATATTTGCAGTTATGCATATAGAAGCTTAGGAAAGGAAAACATGTACCAAGACATGTCCTGAACTGTTAATGTAATATAAAAACTCCATTGTGATATGCGGAAAGGGAGAGTACACATCAATGTGTGTATAAACATTGAGGTAGACTTCTAGATCATTTCTTTTTCTTTTTATATTTTTTAGTATTTTTCAAATTACATAAAATTATTTTTATCATTACTCAGGTAAAATAATTCTTAACCCTTTGATAGGCTTCTTTTCAATATTTTTAAAAATAATTTTAATATGAAATAATTTCAGGGTTCTTATAATTTTGGGGACTCCATATTATTGAATATTAAGGTAAAGCTATGTACCTTCTTGCAAGAAGATTACACCCACCAAAAGGGGAATTCAGTATTAATTGATTATCTTAAGCATATCTGGTTTAGAAATGCTGCTGTGAAGTAGAGACTGACTTTCTTTTTAAATACAGACAAATAAACCCTAAATCTGTTTTATGTTATAGTAAGGCCAATTAAAATAATGAAACTAACAAAAATATGCATGTCAATTTTATATCTATTTTTCTTTGTTTGGATATTATATGCTCTATTATCTATCCATGCCAAACAAATTTGTTAAATTTTGACTAAGTCATTTTGAGTATTTTAATGTGGAAAATTCACTTCCCTCCTTTTGGCATAAGGAAAGGTTTCCTATATCATCATAAATATATTGGGATTTAGTCTGGATTTGGTTTATTCATACACTACTCTGTTCAACTAGCAATGTAGTTTGAATGTGATGTGCTTATAAATAATCAAGATACAAATTGTATATAAATAAAATAATTTTGTTAAGTCAGCATTCCTTTTGATAATTAGCTAAAGCATTTTGCAAAAATAATGAATAAACCTTCCTTCCAAAGATTAGTAATGTTTTAAGAATGGTTAAAGTACAAGTGTTGTCAGAATTCAAAATATACAAAACAATATGAAATTACTCCAGTGAGTCAGAATGGATATATGTCTAAGGTGAGAGGAGTTAAATAAGACTTCAAATAAATTTTTAAATTAATTTTCATAGCTAGAAATGTCAGTTATCAAAAGTTGTTTATCATAAGCCAGTATTAAAGCCTCCTGATTCATGATTTTTCTCAAAATTATGTCTTAATCTCAAGAACTATCATACAGTTTAATGACAGTTTCACCTTGCTGCTGAGCAGATATGCTTCAATTTCCATTTCTCTATCATTTTTATTTTTTGTAGAAGTTTATTGTATATCCATGGGTCTACTTGTGAGCTATGCATTCTCTCCTGTTCTAATCATTCAGTAGTGCATTTCTGTTAAAATAGATGTGCGTTTTAAATTTGATAGGAAGTGAGGATCAAGGAGTGGACGCACCCATTACTTGGTAATAAGGAGGATTAATCCATGGCAGTCTTGGTGATATTATGAAACATAATTAGAAGTTATGGAGTGTTCGAGGGTAAGACTAGCCTAGTCTAGACCTCTAGTTGTATGGGTTAGCAATTACTCTGCTTCATTGCACATTTTCAATCAGTCAAGGTTAGAATATGGGTATCATCCATACTGAATATTAGTCTATAGCTGAGTGATAGAATACCACTCAGTCCATTTTTAAAAGTTTGACCCTACTCAGGGGGCTTGGATTGTTTGTTTTATGAATACCACCTTGGCTCTGCTAGTTGGCAGGAATATTTCAGTTTTATAGTTAACATAAAATTTTAAATGCCATATTCAGGGGACATTTATAAGAGTGTTCCCTGCTGTCTCCATCTTTTCCCACCCATCATCAAAACTTGACAAGTGACCTTGTAATGAACACTTTAAAGGACTGAGAAAGTTACCTTTCACTAAGAAATGCCAGCATTGGGATGAATCAGATTTTGAATAAAGGCCAAAGCTTTAATTATGAATGATACTAGGAATACTGTTCATATCTTGGGTATGCCAAAATATCTTGGTTGACATATTAATGAATAAATTAAATTTATTATAGATTTACTAGAGAAGATTCTGATTTCTTTTTGAGCGTTTTCTTTACCTGGTCTCAAAAATGGCAATGATAATGAGAGCTAACCTAAATTAAGCTAACCTACTATGAAAGGTTGCTAAATATTTTACATGATTATTTTATTTGATAAGGATACATTATGTTATGAGGTAGCTAGTATTGTTATGTTATATGTGACGAAATGGATATTCTGTGTGTTAGTTTTCTATTGCTTCATACCAAACATATCACCACAATTTAGCATTTTAAAACACCCATTTATTAGCTCACTATCCTGTAGGCAGAAGCCTGGGCATGGCACGACTTGGTTTTCTGCTCAGGATCTCACAACGCTTAAAATCAAGGTGTTGGCAGGACAGCTTTCTCATTTAGAGCCTTTGGGGAAGAATCCACTTCCAAATTCATCTAAGCTGTTGGCAGAATCTCATTACTTGAGACTATGGAACTGAGGTCCTTGTTTCCTTGCTGGCTATTAGTTGGGGGTCACTCTTAGCTCCCAGAGATTGCCCACATCTTTGTCATGTGGCTGCCTACATCTTTAAACCAGGCAATGGGAATGTCTCATGCCACATCTCTGACTCCTTTGTCTCTAACCTCAAGATACAGATTTAAAAGGCTCGTGTGGTTAGGTCATGTCTACCCTTTCTTAAAGTCAGCTATGTTACATGACATAATCTGATCATGGAAGTGACTATCCTGTCATATTCACAATTTGCATCCATACTTGAAGGGGAAGTCATTATACAAGGATTGAATCACTGCAGGTGAACTTAGAATTCTCTCTACTCTGCCCTGAGAGCATAAATAACTTTTCTGATAATACAGCTAAAAACTGGTGGCACCAGAATTTGATACTATGGCTGCCTGACTCTAGAGTGTTACCCATTTTGCTATATAGGCCCTGTATATTGTATTTAAAGCTACAGATTAGTGGGGAATGTCTGGCCTTTATATTATTATTGAATAGTGTCCCTTGGAGTTCTGGATTAATCCTGACTAGACCTCATTCTAAACTTTTATCTGTTTTATAATTTTAGAATTTTATCGTCATGATACATGCATTTAGTTTAAAAAGTCAGAAAGCACCATAAAGCTTATTTTTTTTGGAAATAAATTTAACTTATAGAAAAATGGCAAATTTAGAAATCCCATATGCCAGGTTCTCTAAATGTCAACATTTTACCACATTTGCCTCATTGGTCTCTGACTATATGTGCATATTATTTATTAACAGCTTGATTGAGATATATTTTACATACCATAAATTTCATCTGTTTAAAGTGTACAATTCAATGATTTTTATTATATTTACAGAATTGTGCAATCATCCCTCTAATCTAATTTTAGAACACTTCCATTATTCTCAAAAGAAACCTTGTATCCATTATGAGTCATTCTCCTTCTCCCACTTAGCCCCAGCTAATCTATTTTTTGTTTCTAAAGAGCTGCTGATTCTGGCCATTTCATGTTGATAGAATGTGATACTGCTGACTGATTTATCATGAAATTGGTTTAGGGGTAAAATTATACCAAAAGTGGTCAAAGTCCCAGTTTAACAAAGGGTGAAAGATTAAAACCTTTTATAAAGAATTCTTTCTAAATCCTATGAAATATAATTCTTGAGGCTTCTAGGTTTTTAGAGTTGATATATTAAGAATTTGTCAGTTTGATTGACTTCAGTAAATTGTTAAATATCTTCAAATATAAATACATATATATTCAAACACTTAGTTTTCCTGGGAATTCAGTTGCCTTCATTTCTTAGGGAGAACTTAAATGGATGACGATTTCCTTTTTATTGTTTCTTTAAATATATAGCATGTAACAACTTTTTATTTTAAATATTTAATCAATACACAAGCTCAAAAAATGTGGTTTTTATGTTTTTGGGGTTCATCCATGTTGCAGCATCTAGCCATACTTAATTGTTTTTTATGGCCAAATATTATTCCACTTAATAGATATAGTGTATTTTGTTAACCTATTTGTAAGTTGATGGACATTTGAATTGTTTCTACTTTTTTTGGTTATTTTCTATAATGCTGCTGTGAACATTTGTATACAAGTTTTGTGTGGACATGTATTTTCATTTTTTGGAATAGATACATAGAAGTAGGATTTCTGGGTCATATAGTAACTCTATGTTTAATGTTTTGAGGAATTGACAATCTGTTTTTCCAAAGCAACTGTACTGTTTTATATTTCCACCAAGCAATGTATTAGGGTCCCAGTTTCTCCACTTTCTTGTCAACACCTGTTATTGTCTGTCTTCTAATTGTTGTTAGAGTGTGTGAAGTGGTATTTCCTTGTGGTTTGATTTTCATTTCTCTAATGACTAATGATAGCATCTTTTCATGTTCTTATTGATAATTTTTATATCTTTTTTGTAGAAATGTCCATTCAAATCATTTGCCCATTCTTAACTGTGTTGTCTTTGAATTGTAATTTCTTCATATATGCAATAGTTCATTACAGTGTCCTTTGAAACACATTTAAAATTTTTGATTAAGTCCAATTTATCTATTTTTTTTCTGCTTCAGCTGTCATATCTAGGAAAATATTAGCTAATTCTGTCATAATGATTTATATTTTCAAGTAGTATTATAGTTTAGCTCTTACATTTATGTCTTTAAACTATTTTCAATTAATTTTTATCATGTGAAGTTCAACTTCATTCTTTTGCATGTGAATATTTAGTTGTCCCAGCTAAGATGTTAAAAAGATTGTTCTTTCCATTCTTGTTAAAAATAAATTGCCCATAAATATTAAGATTTATTTCTCGACTCTAAATTCTATTCCTTTGATCTGTATTGCTCTCTTTATGCCAATACCACGTATTTTTGATTACTATAGTTTTGAAAATCGGGAAGTGTAAATCCTCCAACTTTCTTCTTTTTTAAGATTGTTTTGGCTCTTCTTAGTACCTTGTATTTCCATATACATTTTAAGAACAGTTTGTCAATTTCTAGGAAAAAAGTTACCAGCTGGGATTTTGGTAGGTATTGCATTGAATTTGTAGATCAATTTGGAGAATTTTGCCGTCTTAACATTAAGTTTTAAAATTCATGATCATGAATGTCTTTCCACTTATTTCAGTGTTTTTAATTCCTTCTAATGTTTCATAGGCTTCAGTGTGTAAGTCTTGCACTTCTTTTGCTACATTTATTTCCAAGTATTTTAGCCTTTTTGATGCTACTATAAATGAAATGTTTTCTTAATCTCATTTTCAGATAGCTCATTGCTGGTGCATTGAAATGCAGTTGATTTTTGTATGTTGATCTTGTGCATTGTAACCTTGCTGAATACAGTTATCAGCTCTAGTAGATTTTAGTGGATTCCTTAGTATTTCCTACATAAAAGATTATTGCATCGGCAAACAGTTTTGTTTCTTACTTTCCATCTGGAAAGCCTGATTAACCTGGCTAGAAACTTCCAATTATGTTTTTAGGTTAAATTAGATTTTCTTCTGGTCCAAGATTCAGTCTAGAATTAAGTGCTACATTTACCTGTAATAGCTCATTAGTCACCTCCAATCTAGTAGTTTTCCTCAGCAGTTTTTGTCTTTTGTGACCTTTATATTTTTGAAAAGTGCAGTTAGTTGCATTGGGTAAGATGCTCCTTAGTATGGGCTTGTCTGATATTTTCTCATGATAGATCCAGGTATTGATTTTTGATAGGAAATCCACAGAAATGGTTCTGTGTTCTCAGTGAAGCAGATGATGTTGCTTTGCTCCTTTACTCATGATGTTAACTTTAAACATTTTGGTAGAGTGACCCTGCCCAGTTTCGCCACTGTAAAGTTTATAAGTAAATATATATCATTCATTGTTCATTGTTATTCAGTGAACTTTCATCCTTCGTTTAGCAGCTATTGATGACTCACTCCTGAATCAACTTTTATTGTAATTGTTGCTAAATGATGATTCTTTTAATTATCATCCCTTCCAATTTTATTAGTTGGCCTCCTATTTTAATGTATGGCATACCTTTCTTTTCCACTTCAAAATAATTGCCCCTTCACTCATTTTTCTGCTTTCAGTATGGAATCATGAAATTCCTTTTTATTCAATAAGTTGTAATAATTATTATCATCCTTTTTTTATGCTAAAATTATTTAATATTTGGCTAAGGGGAGCCCCTTCAAGCTAGCTTCTGTACCCTCTTCACCATTTTTTGAACACCTTCTGGAACAAAAAGGTGTTTAGGCTTCTCTTGTACCTTCTGTATTTCAGGCCTGGAATCAGCCATTTCTCCAAAGAGTACTGAGTCCTTGGAGAAATGTTTTACTAAGAATGTTTTTTAGATACAAAGATCTTTTTATTAGTTTTCATTCCTACTGCTACCATTACTTCTAGGCCTCCTAGAAAACAGAGGTAAGAAAGGTATCCTCACAGCCACACATACACATACACTTGTATCTATATCTATTTCTATATCTGTATTTTTAAAATGAGCTTACACTAACTTGTCTAATAATAAATAACCTAACATTACAGACTTCATTTTAGTCTTTGTTGTTTCCATTTTTGGACCTTGTTCCACAGAATTGCTGACTGAAGACTTCTCCAAAAAATGGAAAGAGGAGTAATCAATAAATACTTTTAAAGAGAAGAAAAGGGAAGGAAAAAAGAAAGAAAGAAAAGGGAAGAGGATAAACCCATGAAGGTTTTGATAAGCATCTGTAGTCCCTGCAATTTCTTCCCACCCATGATTACTATAAGGACAATTATTTCAACATTTTTAGGTGTTTTTTTCTGCGATCTACCACCATGATAATACTCCTTTTTTTCCTTGATTTAAAAATAAGGAATTAGGTATCACCTCTAGCTTTTCTAATGTAGGGGACTATTTCCTTTTTTTATACCACTGGGCTTTCCCTCCCCCATTCTCACAACATTGTTAAATGATTTTTTTCATTACCTCAATCAATATTGTTTAAAATATTATGAATATTTAGCTGAGCCACAAGAGATACTATTGTTACATTTTTTTCTTACAGACATTTTATTTTCCTTGGAGTTAATTGTATGTTTTATCTTCCAGTGTATCTATTACTAAACTAAATGCCAAACTTTCAGACTAAACCCAACATTTTGTCTCAGTGCAAAACAAACCACTTTAGGTAAACCAGGAGTTATTTTTCTTTTTCTTGGTAACAACCTCTCTGGCAGTCATTGCCTTCTTCCCTATTTCAACATGCACCAGTTGCTCTCTAGGGCTTATACACAGTTATTCTTTTGGGATCAGTATCATTTATAGACCAGTTCAGCCAGAATCCCTTCTCTGTGTTATAGAGAATTTCAATCTCACCCTCCTCTAGGTGAGCCCTCCACACAGAGAGAACAATCTGTGGGGCCAAACAACAGGACATTTCTGTATCCCTCTAAACCATGTTCCAGATATGCAGGACTCTATAATTCACTGCCCAATGGGTCCCAGTTTGGCATCTGTAGCCCCAGTAATTCTCTTTGCAGAGTGCATCTTTGTGAGGGCAGACTGAGCCATTTGTGTGTACCCACACCCCAGCCATGGCCAAGAGGTAGCAGCTGTCAGCTGGAGCAGGGGAGGAGGGTGGAATGCAGTATTGGATGAAGACTGGACAGGTGAGATGGGCACATGTGGGGGGCTTTATTTGTGCCTTTGTCATGGCCCCGTAAGTGTAAGAGTTGACCTGCCTGGATCTTATCTTCACTGCTTCTGGAAATTTTTTGAGTGCTCTTTATTGTTTGATTCACTGTTCCTTGGAACCATGTGTATAGGATATTTTCTGTTTGTCCTTCGGATCCATTTTTAAACTTTTCCACCCTTCTCTGTGCCCCAGGATACTGACCCTTACGGTTTATGTTTGGGTTCTGCCAATGACAAGCACTGGCTAGAGTCTGGTGCCCTGAGAGAGAATAAATTTGAGGCATTCACCCTCATCCTCCCAATTGTTCCTGAGAAGGGGCTGCAGGTTGGCTGTGTTCTCTGCCAAAGGTTGTCTTTCCTGGAGAGGTAGTATCTTTGGTAATTGTTCCCTCTTCCTGTACCTTTGGGACTAGGGATATAGTAGCTCCCTACTTTGGTGGTCTCGGGTTAGTCCACTATCACTTTACCAAACTCACATCAATTACCCAGTTTGAGTATATGTCCTCTTCTTAGGCAGAACCCTGACTAATAAGCCATGCTTTCCTTTTTGTTGGTTTACACCCTCATTTTGGTGAAATACATCAATAAATTCTCCAATATCTCTCTGAGAAAGGGTACATGGACAGTAAAATTTTTGATATCTTCTATCTGAAAGTGTTTTTATTTAACCCTGCCACCTGGTTAAGTTTAGCTTGGCAATGAATTCTACAGCATTGAAATTTTGAAGTGATATTTTCCATTTTCTTCTAGATTCTTATGTTGTTATTAAGAATAACAATGCTAGGTTGACTTCTGATTTTTAGAATAAAGTAAAATAATACTTTTTCTCTTCCCTGGAACTTTTATGCTCACCTCTTTATTCCTAGTGTTCTGGAATTTCATATCTATACTTTGTATGAATCTTTTCCCCTTCACTCTGTTAGGTACCAGGAGAACCATTCCATCTGAAAATTTCATGTATGCTTTCTATTTCTTAATATTGTTATTTTGAATGTTAGACGTCTTATAACATTACTCATGTTTCTCTCATAATTTTGATCTTTTTGTCTTTTTAAACTATATCCTATAAGATGTCCTCAACTGTATACACAAATAAGTTGAGACTAATTAACATGTTATGTGACCACATGTAGCTACTCTGGAGTTCACATATATTCTTATCAATAAAAGAAAATAGATTTTGAGGCACTCAAAATTCCAGTCTTAAATACTTGGAGCAAAAGATTTGGGCCAGGAATAGGCTGGCTTAGGCCAGATAGCTATATAATCCAATTAGATGGGATTGGAGGTTGTGGAGGGTGGGCATGTGCAGGGACATGTGGTATGAATATTATTCTAGGACCATTCTTACAGATAGTTCTCAAAGTAGCTGGAACACAGACTGGGAAGACATCTTCAAAAATAGACATCTTTAAAAAAAAATCTTCAAAAGCTACAACGAAATGCCCATCCACTTGGTGGCATTTACTGGCATCAGAGTTAAAGGATCAAGTCCACCAGAAACCAGTATGATTTTGTTTCCTTGTGCAAGATTGTGTGGTCAAAAAAAAAAATAACTTACCATTTGTTCCAGGAAATTACTGCTATTGCAAGCTAAGATGGTGAGACAACGAAAATAACTTATCAAGACAAATAGTTTACGCATCAGCACTTTAAGTCCTCACCTCACTGTGCTCTCCAATCCAATGCTGTCATGTCATAAAATTTGCCCAGTCCCAATCAGTTCTCCTCCTTGCACAATATCTAATATCTCCCAACCTAATGGATAAAAGCCTTCAAACATTTTCCAGTGGTTTCTCTCTTCTAAAAACATTACTTAGTTTCTGCCAAGGTGGTATTCTTTCTTATTACAGTAAATCTGGATAAACTAAGCTTTGCTTAAGCAGTTGGTTCTTTTGGAGGTCTTCTTAGATATCAAGAGCTGGCACTGAGAACTATAATTTCTGGGATTTCTCCCATTTGCAATTAATTCCCAAATGTTATTACTACTTGCTTCCCAGTGCAGTTATATGTGGTTGACTCTTGCAAAGCAAAAGGTATAATTTTGCAGATAATCTTATTGAAAAGATTAATTAGTGACAAGTTATATCATGATAACAGGTAACACACTCTGAAATAAGTTTGTCTAAAACTAAACATTGGACAGCAGTCCAGTTTACTCAAATGTTAGTCACCCTTTAGTTGAAATGTAGGTTGACTATTGAGAGAAACAACATTTGGACTGAGGTGTTGATATTTTATTGAAGTATCATTGATACACAATCTTATACTGCTTTCAAATGTACAACAGTGGTTCAACACTTACACATATTATTAAATCCTCACCCAACTAGTGCAGCTAATATCTGTCAACAAAGGAAGATGTTCCAGAATCGCTGGCTATATTCTCTTCATGCTATACTACTATCCCTGTGATCAACTTATATTATGATTGAGAATTTTTTGCCCCTTTATCCCCTTCACCCTCCCAGCCAGCCACCCCAACCCTTCCTGCATGTTAATCACCAATCATGTCTCAGTGTCTGAGCCTACTGCTATTTTCTTCATTTTGTTTTGCTTTGTTTTTAGATTTCACAAATAAGTGCAATCACTTGGTATTTCTCTTTCTCCACCTGGCTCATTTCACTGAGCATAATACTCTGTAGCTCCATCCATGTTATTGCAAATGGCAGAATTTATTTTTTTATGGCTGAATAATATTCCGTTGTGTATATGTACCACCTCTTCTTTATCCATTCATCTACTGATGGACACTTAGATGGCTTCCATATCTTGGCTATTGCAAATAATGCAGCAATAAACATAAGGGTGCATATGTCTTTTTGAACCAGGGATTTTGTTTTCTTAGGGTAAATTCCTAAAAGTGTAATTACTGGGTTGTGCAGTATTTCTATTTTTCGTTTTTTGAGGAATCTCCATATGCTTTCCACAATGGCTGCATCAGTTGACATTCCTACCAACAGTGTAGGAGGGTTCCCATTTTTCAACATCCTCACCAATACTTGTTATTTCTTGTCTTTTGGAAGTTGGCCATTCTAACTGGTGTGAGGTGATATCTCGTTGTGGTTTTGATTTGCATTTTGCTGATGATTAGTGATGTGGAGCATCTTTTCATGTGTCTCTTGACCATTTGTATTTCTTCTCTGGAGAAATGTCTGTTCAGGTCCTCCACCCATTTTTTAATCAGGTTATTTTTTTATTGAGGCTTATGAGTTCTTTATGTATTTTTATATATAAAATATAATTCCTATATATTTTGATGTTAACCTCTTATTGGATAAATCATTAATGAACATATTCTCCCACACTATATGTTCCCTTTTGTTCTGCTTATGGTGTCCTTTCCTGTACAGAAGCTTTTTAGTTGATGTAGTCACTCTTGTTCATATTTTATTTTGTTGCCCTTGTCCAAAGAGATGTGTTCAGGAAAAAATTTCTCATGCTTATGTTCAAGACTTTTGCCCATGTTTTCTTCTAAGAGTTTTATGGTTTCATGTCTTACATCAGTTTCATTCTCTTGCATGTGGCTGTCCAGTTTTCTCAACACCAGGTATTAAAGAGGCTGTCTTTTCCCCATTGTATATTCATGGCTCCTTTATTGTACATTAATTGACCATATATGTGTGGGTTTATATCTGGGCTCTCTGTTTTGTTCCATTGATCTGTGGGTCTGTTCTTGTGCCAGTACCATACTCTGATTACCATAGCTTTTTAGTATAGCTTGAAGTCAAGTAGAGGAATCCCCCCAGCTTTGTTCTTCTTTCTCAGGATTGCTTTGGCTATTTGGGGTGTTTTGTGGTTCCATATGAATTTTAGAACTATTTGTTCTAGTTCATTGAAGAATGCCATTGGTATTTTGATAGGGATTACATTGCATCTGTAAATTGCTTTGGATAAGACAGTGATTTTAGCAAATCTTCTTATCCATGAGCACAGGATAGATTTCCATTTATTGGTGCCTTCTTCAATTTCTCTCATGAGTGTCTTAAGTTTTCAGAGCAAAGGTCTTTCACCTCCTTGGTTAGGTTTATTCCTAAGTATTTTATTATTTTTAATGCAATTGTAAATGGAATTGTTTTCCTGATTTCTCTTTCTGATATTTCACTATTAGTGTATAGGAACACAACAGATCTCCGGGTAGTAATTTTGTATCCTGCAACTTTGCTGAATCCAATTATTCTAGTAGTTTTTTAGTGGAGTCTTTAGGGTTTTCTGTGTATAATACCATGTCATCTACAAATAGTGACAGTTTAACTTCTTTCTTACCAATTTGGATGCCTTTTATCTCTTTGTGTTGTCTGATTGCCATGGCTAGGACCTCCAGTACTATGTTGAATAAAAGTGTGAGAGTGAGCATCCGGTCTTGTTCTTGATCTTAGAGGAAAAGCTTTCAGCTTTTTGCCATTGTGTATGATGATAGCTGTGGGTTTGTCATATTTAGGTTTTATTATGATGTGGCATATATTCTTTATACTCATTTTGTTGAGAGTTTTTATCGTGAATGGATGTTGGATTTTGTCAAATGCTTTTTCAGCATCTATTGAGATGATCATGGGAATTTTATCCTTTTTTTGTTAATGTGGTTTATGATATTATTGATTTATTAATATTATACCATCCTTGCATCCCTGGAATAAATCCCACTTGGTTGTGATGGATGATCCTTTTAATGTATTTTTGAATTTGGTTTGCTAATATTTTGCTGAGGATTTTTGTATCTCTGTTCATCAGGGATATTGCTCAATAATTTTCTTTTTTTGTGGTGTCTGACTGGTTTTGGTATTAGAGTGATGCTGGCCTCATAGAATGAGTTTGGAAGTATTCCCTCATCTTCTACCTTATGGAATACTTTAAGAAGGATGGGCATTATCTCTTCTTTAAATGTTTGGTAGAATTCAGCTATGAAGCCATCTGGTACTAGAATTTTGTTTGTTGGGAGTTTTTTGATTACCAGTTTGATTTTGTTACTGATTGATTTGTACAGATTTTGTTTCTTTCTGGGTCAATCCTTGGAAGGTTGTATTTTCTAGGAACTTGTCCATTTCTTCTAGGTTGTCCACTTTATTGGCATATAATTTTTCATGGAATTCTCTAAAAATTCTTTGTATTTCTGTGGTATCCAGTGTGACTATTTCTTTCTCATCTCTGATTTTGTTTATTAGTGTGCTCTCTTTCTTTCTTGATAAGTCTGGCTAGGGATTTATCTATTTTGTTTATTTTCTCAAAAGACCAGCTCTGGTTTCAATTATTTTTTTCTATTGTTTTGTTCTTCTTTATTATTTATTTCTGCTCTTATCTTTATTATGTCTCCCCTACTACTAACTTTGGGTTTCATATGTTCTTCTTTTTCTAGTTTCTTTACAGAGGGGTAATAGAAGAATGACTCATGAGATATTTTGCAGTGTTAAAATCAACAACAAATTGTAGTAATCAAAAATATTGCTAATACTGCCAGTTTGAATTCTAACTTCCAACTTAAATAATATTTTTAATACATATCCTTTTTGTATTCTCCTAGTCCTACTAATCATTGACTTCCACCTGGTAAATATTAATAAAGGGTAGGGTCTGTGTAGTTTTAGAAATTTTGAACATGGCACTTTCCATTTTTTACATTTTCCAATACAATAGTAACACTGAATACAAAATTCAGTATTGTGATGCTGCCTCCATTTAGCACTGTCTCTTTTGTTACTGAACATGAAAGTATATTCATGACCATATATAAAATCTGATGCCAAGCAAGAACAAATAGGGTTGGCTTCAGTTGGAGTTAATATGGGGCACAATTTCATGTGCAAGTTGTTCTGTTACATGCATATCCAAGGGAGAACCAAATAATATTGTTTCTTCTCCACATAGGCCATTATCAGCAAGAAGAATACAGGAAACTGTGTGGAGGTCAGTTTTCAAAATATCTTTCCAAAGCATTAACTAACCCACAATATTTCACTCTCTTTCTAACCATAGCTGTGTTGTAATGACATTTATTATTATTGACATACAGGGACTATGAGAAATTTAGCAAAACATTTTTTTAAACCTCAATTTACAGTCTCTGGTTGGGTGACCTTGGGTAAGTGAGTAAAATTATTTTTCTGCCACAGTTACCTCTATGGCTATATGTGAAGAATAATATCCACCTTGAAGGTTGTTATGAAGATTAGAGAAAATGCTTGTAGCCATCCCTTGCTCTCAATAAATGGGAATTGTTGATACTCTATTCAATACAGAAATAAAGCAAAATAAAATTCAGTATACAGGCACACAAAAACTAGTTAGGAGCTAACTCATTTGATCTTGAAAAAGTTGAGAAATACATTATGACCTGAAACCTGAAGTAGCTGAATTAACTTATCACAAAGGGAGCAGCTGTAACTGAAAAACAAAAGGGAAGATTTCAGCAGCTTGCTCAAGCCAGAAAGGAGACTAGCATGTCACACCTCTTTTGCATCGTTCATTGGGGGATTCCGGGCTGGAAACTTGGCAAATCAGATATTGTATAGTGTGACAGAAAAGGAGATAGGAAGTTTGAAATTTTGTTTTGGCATTTAAATAGTATCAGAAGCTTTTAAATATCACCATACAAATATTTGAATGTCTCTCTGAAAGAATATAAAGCAAATTCTAGAAATAAAAATTTTAAATTTTAGTCACACAAGACACAAAGGAGAAACCTTTTGCAGAGGAACTTTTACAAATCAAGAACTTTTTGAAATTAAAAGTCTCTATGGAGGAAACAAGTTGTCAGATCCTTTATGACTCTGAATCTGAATTTCCTATGGAAATGGCAAAACACAGAATACACTTGTCTTAAAACCTCAGGGAAGGCAAACAAGTCTGTTATCGATTAGTTCAAGGAGGTGTTAGCTCAGATTCAAACTGATGATGTGTGTGGTCGGGGTGCCAGTTTGATCTGAAGCTATGTGCACTGCTAGAGCCAGAACATGACCGGGCATGCCAGTAGCTCTGGTTCACCAGAAATCTATATTAAGAATGAATCACCTCCTGGGGGATAAATCACCCTAGGGGGAAGAGGAGTCAGATGCATGAGGCTGGTCCAATGGGAAATATGCAGATACCCAGTAGGCAGTTTTGAATATAGTATGGTTTAATGTTACTTGGACTCTCAGCTTCTGTCCCAACCTTTCTCTAATTTCTTGGGATTCATATAGGTTTAGGAGGCTATCAATATTTTATTTTAAATTGCAAATTTTCTTGTGTTAACAGCTCTTTAAGTCATTTAAGTACAGACAGCCCTTTTTGTTCATGCATGTGTTGTAGTGTTAACACCAAAGAGTGAGAGCAGTGGCAGTGTCCAAACCCCACCCCCTTATATCCATTTCTGCATGAAACAGACTCTTCACTGAGCTGAGGACTCGATGGAACCAAGATCCCTGTGGTCTCCGTAGGATCCTAAAAGGTGGTGGGATGCCTGTAAAGGTACCAGAGGTAACCATCAAGAGCTAAGTCACCTGTGAGCCTCAGATGTTCCCAAATGGGGGGCACCTTCACTTGGCTATGCAGATATACAGGCCTCAGAAGTGAAAGGAAAAAATGACTGACATTCATGTATTTAACAAGGAATTGTTGATTAATTAACTAAATCATAGAATACTTGGGTGTTGTGGAGTAGGTCAATTTTGCAAAAGCTTCAAGGTCCTTCAGTAGAAAGCCAGTGCTTGTGAAATATGCAGTATACTTCTTAATGTCAATTCCATGATGCAGGGATTTTGTCTGTTTTAATTACTACTATATCCCCAGAGCCTCCAATGGAAACAGATACATAATAGGAGTTAGTAAATACTTGCCAAACTTGTTGAATGACTATGATTTCATTTACTATCCTGGTAGATTGTCCAATAAAACATGGTGTAATTGTTAAGTTTATTTGTCAACTTGACTGAACCATGGAGTGCCTGGATGACTAAACATTTTTCTGGATGCGTTTGTGTTTCTGGATGAGATTAACACTTGAAGCAGTAGGGTGAGAAAAGCAGATTTCCTTCTTCAGTGTGGGTGGGCCACTTCCAATCCAGTAGAGGCCTGAATAGAACAAAAAATACTGAGCAGGAGAGAATTTACTCTTTTTGCTGGATGGTCTTCAAGCTGGAACACTAGTCTCCTGTCTTTGGAATTGGACTCACTGGAAGTATACCATTGCCTCTCTGGTTACTCTAGCTTGCCAGCTGCAGATTGTGGGATTCCCAGCCTCTGTAATCTCATGAAACAATTCCTTATAATAAATCTCTTTACATATAAAGAGATTGGTTCTGTTTCTCTGGAGAAATCAGACTAGTACACATGGATTATATGTAGACTATGCAAATAGCTACTGTAGAGGAACCTCATTTTCTATTGCAGAATTCCTTGAAGTTAAAGAAAACAGAATCCAAAAAATTAAATAGCAATTTCATAGAAATAAACAATTTCAGAAGAGATTCACAGATTTTGATCACTGAACTAGACTTAGACCTACAATGGCTGCAGTAGCATATAACCTTCAAGTTGTATTGAGTATAACTCTGTTTCAAGAAGTAATTATTGAGTGGTTAGAAATCATATTCCACCCAGATGATACATTGGTATCTCTGAAACTTGGGAGTCACTTTCCTCTGGTGAAGTGCATTATTTTCATGACACTGATGAGATCAAAAGGGAAAGGCATTTATGTCTGAAAGAGTGGTGCTGTCACTGGGTCAAAATTGAGATGTAAAGATGTGACCTTTTAAAATACATGTCAAATCATGTCACTTCTCCATGCAAATCCCTCTAGTCACTCTCACCTCCCTCAGAGTAAAAGCCAGAGTCTACGCTGTTTCACCCAGCTCTGCGTAAGCCGGCCTTCCAGTGTCTGGGCTTTCACCCTCAGTTCCTCTCGTCTTGCTCACTCTGCTCCAGTCACAGGGGCCTCTTTGCATTTCCTTCAACATGTCACACACTTCCCCAGATATGGGCTCTTCTATGTGCTGTTCTCTGTGCCTGAATTACTTTCCATTCACATGTCTATAATGCTTATGTTCTTACCTTTGTTAGGGCTTCGTGCAAATAGCTCTAAGAGGTTCCTTTCCTGATTACCCCAGTTTAAAATTGAAACCTATACTCAGCAATCTGTGTTCTCTTTTTAGTATTTTATTTTTCTGCTAAGGACTTATCCCTCTTTAACATATTATAGGTCATGCTAAATTAGTTTCTTGTCTAAACAGCTAAAATAGAAGTTCCATGCAGTATAGCAACTATGTCTGTTTTCCAGCTATATTCACAGTTCCTAGTACATAGAAGGAACTCTGTATACTTTAGGTGAATAAAAGAATAATTGAGTGAATACTATGAAGATCTGTCTAGAACTAGGATATGTTGTATTCTTGTCACAAAGTCAGTAGCATGGTGCACCTTTGCCTCCTGAAATTTTGCTACCTTCCATGGTGGGTGCAAGGGAGTGGGGCAGGGGCTCCCTTCTCATGAAATCTCCAAATACCTTCTCCTTTGAAATCCAGGGGATTCATTTCACCAAGGCACTGGTACCACCTTTTCCTCTGCCCTCTGGAAGAGTCCTGTGTGATCTTTGTGTTAAAACCTTAAAAAGGCAATTTTGGTAGGGTGGGAAAAGGAGATGCTCAAACTGTCCAATTTTCTATTTTAAAAAACATCTCATAATAAATTATTTTCTTAGTTTTACTAAAGGAAAGGTCTAAAGTGAGGTTAGGGGCATTGCTAAGGGATAATGAGAATTGCACCAGGACATACTTTCTGAAATAAAGAGAACACTGGGGTTTGAGTAATGACAATGGCTAAGAAATCTGATACATACAAAATTTTTTGAAAAAACACATAATGAGAGGTAATAATACAGGTTGAAGGTTTAAAATAAATCTTTCCATTAACCTCCCTAGATAGATAGATAATCATATTAAGTATCAAAGTGGGTTCTGGATTCAGTTCCAGTGTGCAAACTGTTGGTTACTGGTTTGTAACAATATAATACAGAGAAAATATAAAAAATGAGAGTACTTAGAAACCATTATAGCAGGTGGCATACCATAGATCCAAACTCATGTTTAGTGAATTTATCTTGTTTAATAGGATATGTGTCAGTACAGTTGCTGTTGGACCTGTGTGGTGTTTGCTTGTTCTTTGGCTGCATGTTTGTCATGTGTGATATTTTAAAGTTAGTTTGTCAGCTGTAAAACAAAGTATATAAAAATATGAGGACAGGTAAGAATTAAATATTTATAACTTGTTATTTTGAGTTATTTTACTTTTCAATGCAGAAATTTTAAATTTACAGTTTTAACATTGTTAGCCATGTTTGATAAGTAAAATTTATATTATGCATATTTAACCCTAATTTACAGATGACCTTTTTCTAAGCCTATTTTACTGAATTTTTTTTTGGTCAAGAGGAAAGACATAATTTTCTGAATATGTCAATAAAATATAAGTGATTACTAACAAAGTGAGACCAGAAGAACCCATCCTAGTTTTAAGTGGTAAAATGATGCCTCGTGTATGGAATTTAGTTTTGTTGCCACTGTTGATGGAGAAGTGCTAAAATGTCATGTATCACTTGTGAAAATGTTCTAGCAATGTAGTAACAAAACCATAAAAATTTAAACAGGATTTACATTCATAACGTAAATATGTTCAAGTCTGAAAAAAATTCTTTGAACGAAAAATACTGAAATGAAAAGCAGGCAAAAGTCCAAGTTGACAATTTCACATGTGAATATTAATGCTTCATGGGTTACTGTCATGTAGCAAGGCATGCAGTTGGTGGGGCATAGGCAAAGGACTGTATTAAAGGTTTCTACCTAGGAATGTTGGGTGACTGCCACAAAGAAGGTAGCCGAAGCACTTTCCGGTGACACCAGAGCTTGATATACTGGGGAGCAGGCAAATGATACAGAAATCCAAGTCAGAACAGTTCAAGCTAGCAAAGTATTTTTCACCACACTTTGACGGCTACACAGATACTGCTAACATGGCAGTTCTTTTACATATGTGTGGCTTGACCATGATAGTGATTATTCTGTCAGCAAATGTGGCTCAGAGTTTAGTTTGGGAGTAAATTCTGATGACATAGTTGTAATGACAGGAAAATAATCTGGAGTAGTTGCCTAGATTAAAGACTTTGTGCAGAATGTAAATCACCTCACTGCTTTGAACATTAATAAAGTGTTGCCTCAAGGAAAAAATAAAAGTCAACTAACAGCAAGCCAAGTAGTAAAAACTGAATTATGTAAAGGCAAATATATTTAACTCAGGACCACTCCCTTTATTATATGATAATAAGGAAGCCAGATCATAAAACAACAACCATGTAATGCAAACATAGATGGTTATCAAGGGGGAAAGTTATGTCAAATATGCTCAAGTTATGGGACAATTTCTAATGTTACTGTAAATGTAAGAAACCAGTTTGGTCTCAACTTTTTAAAGATATTTAAGGAGATGCTAGTCTTGTCTCCTTGTCTGATAACTGAGGTATTTTTAAATGATATTTAATTTTTACACGCAAGGAAGGGATGCAAAATTTTTTCCAATAGAAAATGAGATCAAAGGTCAAAATGCACATTAGAAGCTTAGAAGAATAGTTTCTGTAGATTGTTATGGCATGTATTATAATTGAACAATTTTCTATGAAGTAGGTGATGATCTTGATGAAGCACATAGGCTAAATAAAATTTCCATAGCATATTTTTAGAGATGGAAAATGAAAAAATGGTGAATGTTTTAGGATTTGGATTTACATCTGTCACATAAGCACTTACAATTGTCCTGTTCACCTTGACTTTTTGTTCAGTCTTATTTAGCTCCCCTCTGTTTAATGTCTAGAAAGATTAGGTGTCATAAATAAAAAATGTATAATTTAGTATTGAACACTTTTCTTTACTAAAAGTATTCCTCATTTGGTATTCTTCTTTTTTCGGTAAATCCAGTTTTCTTCCACTCTATCATATGTACTTCATATAATCACTGAAGATGATTGTGATGTTAATGATACTGCTGGAGATAACTATAATTTAAAAATCTAAAATATATGTCTCTTTTGTTCTGTTCCTGGAATAGCAAATTTTACATTCAAGTGCACCATTTGACTGTCTGTCATCAAAAGAGATGCACTTAATCTTTGGAGATATCTTGGTATAATGTTATAAAAGCTTTTAAGATGGCATTTTAGTAGAAGAAGATGTTCTACCAGGAACTACAGTTATGTACAAATTATTGTTCCAAGTTCCCACTTTCTACTTTTCTTGTTTTCTGACCTGAGACTTGCAGTTAAAAAGAAAAAAGAGGTTGATTCATTTCTCATTTAACAAATCCTTAAGAACCTATGAAGGTTTATACTGATAACAGATGTTCTCTCTAATCCTTACTCTCTTGAAAGAAAAGCAACCGTAACCCTATTCTGATGATTAGTGCAAGTATATACGACCAGTTTCCTACTAGGCCTGTTGTGAAGTCCATGCTGATTGGTGAAAACGCACTCTGGGCAACTGGAGAATGTCTATAAATGGGGTCATGTTAGATTCATGCCAGAAGCTGTGAAGACTGAAGGTGATGTAGCAAGCCCATTGGTTTGGCGGTTCTAAGACCTGGGATTGAGCTAGCCACAACACCTACTAGCTGCTTTTCTCAAGGAAGTCATTGTAACCATCCTGCATCTCAGTTTTCTGAACCATATAATGGGAATAAGACTACCTGGTGGGCAAACTATGAAAATTACATAAAATAGGATAAGAAATGTTTTACGTAGTATACACAAATATATTGCTTCATAGTAATCAGTACTCTAAGCTTTACTCATGAATTTATTTTGCATTATACCCCTAAGACTGCTGCTACAACCAGTGGTTCTGAATGGGAAATGGCTTTTCTTGAACTTTGTATAATTTTGTAGACTTTTCTTGGCATTTAAAAAATCGGAATCTCCTTTTTGTATTCCCCAAGGAGACTAATTTCAAATTTAATTTGAATGCTTTTCAGTACATCTGCCTTTCCTCTGTTCAGGAATCTGGTTTTTTTTGTGGGCTAGTTGCTTAGGCACACAGCTCCAGGCTGCCACATTCACACTCTACCGAGGCCTCTCACCATGGCCCTGACCACTAACTGTGCCCCCTTGGGAATATGCTTTCTCCACCACCACCACCCTGTTTCTGTATCTAGTGCACCTCTTTCTCTCCAGTTGGTTTGAAAAAATCCTATACTCTTCACTTTCTTCCTTCAGGGAAGAGGGATAAGGTCTCCTAGTGGAGGAATGTAGGTCCTTACTGGAGAGTTGTCATAGACTTACCACATGGTCCCATTTCTGGGCTACTCTGCCCTCACCTCCAGGCTCCTACACTTTTCCTTGCATAGACTACACCACTAAACCTGGGCTATCTATCATTGCAGGCTCTTTTGTCATTTACAGGGATTACTCATTCAGGAACCCCACTGAGACTCTTTCCAGTCTAATTTCTTGTCCCTCAGTGCAAACTAGATTCAGGTTGCCTTCTATGAGCCTTTGGGGCTTCATAGCCTTTGGGGCTTATATGCAAATCAAAGATTGTGCCTAGATACTGGTGAGTATACCAGCAAATTTCTATGTCAGAGTACCAGAACCTCACCTACAATGCCCATTCACTATAGATAATTTGAAAAAAGTGGACTAGTTTGCAAAAATAAACATTATTTATAATTATATAGGCAGTATCATGAAACTCCTCAAAAGAAGAAAGTTTCTTTAATATTAATATAGGCCCTGATGGATTGACCCTGTTGTCATTTTAAAATGTCATTGTCTCTAGTACCAGTTTTGTCTTAGTCTATTTTTTTTCTGATATTACTATAGTCACTCCCAGATCTTTTTTGGTTACTGCTTTTATATTACATCTTTTTCTGTGCTTTTACTTTCCACTTGTTTGTGTCTTTGAATCTAAAGTGTGTCTCATATAGATAAATATAGCTTGATCATTTTTTAAAAGTTCTCTGCCTTTCAATTGGTGTTTTTAATTCATTTACAATTAATGAAATTACTGATTAGATAGAATAGTAAGAGTCTACCCCATCAACATGTGTTCATTCAATTGAGAAGACACTATCTTCCCTTACCTAACATGCAAACCCAGCCAATAACAAAATATTTCAACCCCCTAATAGTATGACCTTTATAATTTCTTTTTTTACCCCTTTAAACACATGTAGTTTTTATTTGATCAGTCTGTTCAATTGTGGTCAGACTCTTATGGTCCTTTTTCCAAATAAATGTTTTTTCAGTAATTTCATCTCAATCTTTACTTAACAACATCTCCTTTACTTAAATAAAAGTACTTTAAAAGGAAGCTTTATGTATATTTAAAAAGAAATCCACCTGCTATATAGATATATAATATATATCTGATATAAATCTTATATATATTTAATATATATAATATCTTAAGTAGATTGAAAATATAACATTGCTATTAAATATTAGCTAAATACTGCTGTCTGCTCAACTTTGAGCCTAAAATGTACCATCTCTTTCTTAAAACACATTGGCAAGTATTAGCTATGTAATAAAGATATCCCAGCCCTAAACCGAGATTTTTTTTTCTTGACTAGACAAGAGAAACAAAACAGAACTAAAAAGGAGAAAGCTTCTACCCATGTAATTCAGCATTACTTAATGCACTATTTGCAGTTCCTTGTACACAGTACACATTTTGCAAAATGCTTCACTGGTGAGAGTTGGCCAATTTCTCAACATTTTTAAGACAACCACTTTCAGCATAGTAAATACTTAAGGTTTATTTCAGTGAACTGAGTTAAGCAACTGAGCATGTGGAGCTGCATATGGCATTGCTGCTGAATTGATGTTGTTGCCTGAACCACCCAACAGTCTACAACAGGGAATGACCATTGTACTGAGAAGAGTAGTGGGTTCTTTTAGTTGCTATATATTACTTCAAAGCGGAGACCTTATTTGTGTGACTACACTAACATTTTTTTATACTTGAATCATTCACTGAATAAAGTACCCTTTGAGTTCTCACAATAATGGATTTACGAATGTTAGTGTTGGAAAGTTCATTGAGTACCTTGAAATTCAACACCACATTTTTCATATGAACAAACTGAACCCAGCCAGATAGGTGACTTGCACCCCCTGGATCTCATAGTAGCCTGGGCACTAGAGCCCAGTCCCATGGCCTTTCCTTGCACCAGCAGTTCTCTCTCCTGGTTGCATTTTAGAATCACCCAAAGAGCTTAACAAAAACAGTGACACTTGAACTTCATCCAATTGAATTAGAACCTCTGGAGTTGGATCTAGGGCATTGAGAGGTCTGAAAACTCCCCAGGTATTTCCAACATGAAGGCAGGGATGAGAGTCATATTTTATGTCACTCTCTTGCAGAGTAAAAATATTTACAAGTATTAGCTGATGGATTAAGTTTTAGTTTATGATTCATTGTCCCCTTGCTCTCTAAGCATAGATGATGAAGCATCCATTGCTTTAGGGTGGGGCAGATAAAACTCAAGGACTGAAAAAGTAGTGTTCAGCTTTGATTTTTTAAAGATAAGCCTACAAAATCACATAGCAAAAATAGCAAGTTTTAAAAGCTAGACTTTTAATGGCAAGGACCAGCCACTTGAAAGAGAAAAGATTTTTCTGAATCCCAAATTCTTTAAGTATGAAAAGTCAAATGCTGATGGACTCAGGCATGGAATACAAGAAGTGAACCACAGGAGAGGAAGGATTAGGGATATGTTGAAGAAGTCATTTCCACCCACACAAATGAGAGTAAAAACAATGATGACCATTTTCCTAGGTTGGAGGGCAGAGAGCTCAGAGTGAATTGGAAGCAAATAAGAGATGCACGTCTTAGGCTGCTGACCTGGTGTATTAATCAGGGTTCTCTAGAGAAACAGATCCAATAGTGTGAGTGTATGTGTATTTACTTCTTTATTATAATAAATTGGCTTACACAATTATGGAGGCTGGCAAGTGCAAAATTGTCAGAGTGAGCCTGCAGGCTGGAGACTCAGGGAAGAGTCAGTGTTGCATTTCCAGTCTGAAGGCCATTTGCAGAATTCTGTGAGGTGAGAGAGTGAAGGGAGAGTGGGAGATGGTCTTTTGTTCCACTCAGACATTCAACTGAATGAGGCTCATCTACATTACGTTCAACAATCTGCTTTACTCTAAGTCTGCATATTTAAATGTTAATTTCATGTTTTTAAAAACCTTTACAGAAAAATCCAGACTAATATTTGATCAAATATCTGGACACTAAGGTCTAGTCAAGTTGACATATAAAATTAACCATCACATGTGGTATATGCCCAACTGTGCTTATACCATACCTACCTCCTTCTCTCTCCTTTCCACTCTGCCCCAGAGCTCAAGGGACAAGAATATCTACTCTTAAATGGATTTGAGGGTCCAAATCCAAAAGGAGTCCTCAGAAACATTTTTGTAGACTGGAGGTCCAGTATGAGGATTCTCACATCCCGAAGCCTTATTTACTGCTAGAATTACATTTTTTTAAAAGGATGGGGGAGAAGATACATATGTGATAGCACAGAATCTGAAAATACTAGCATAGAGTTTTGAATATTTGTGGCTGCTAAATAAATGTTAACTGCCCTAGAAATATTATTAAGTATCAGATTTATATGTAGTGACTTGCCTGCTATTGTGGCTTTTAAATAAGAACTAAATTACATGTGCTCTTTTGTGTAAATTAAAGATTTGTGGGGAGTTAAGTATGGCAGAAGCAGGGGCAAGGATGTGCATAAACCTTCCCCCAAAGTTTCAAGTATTGGAACAACAATACATGATAAAATTCATTTGCTTTTCATAAATTTATTTCCTTGTGCCAGTGGGCTATTTTCTGTGTTTATCCATGATAATTTACTGAGAGGAAAAGACACAAAGCTTTTTAAAAATGTGTTTTAGACAGATAATGGTTTTAAAAGCAGGGAAAATATATCCAGTCATTGAATAGGTGTGTGCTTTCAAAAGGGAAATAAATGAACCTTCAAGACACAATTTTTCATCAAATGAGGTTTACTTCTAAAAAATGATGGCAATATACCCTGTGGATACTTAATATAAATTCATTTGGAAGGCATCCTAGATCTTTTTATCTAGTGATCAATCGCTTTGTCTTTATTTTTATTTTAGAAAACCAGAGAGAGAGGCCATAATTCTTCTGAATAATACAGACCAATATTCAGCTATTTGCTTGAATTTCACAGCTCTGTGTGAGAATAAATATACATTCATATTAGCTCCTTATTTTAATCCTTACTTTGCACAACAAAAGTTTGCTATGTGATTAGTTTTCTGTGTTATGCAGTATGCAGAGGGAATACCATTAACTTATTGACCATATTGGCAATAGATGGAGAATCTGTATAAATGCGATCTATAGAACTTAATCAAAATACTGTTTTAATTGTTTTCAGTAGAGTTTTACCTTGGTGAAATTCAGTGTAATGTTTAGTATGAAATCTATCAACCTATTTGTAGGTAGCTATACAAACTCATACTCTAATGTTGATAGTAGGGTGAGGTTGGCATGCTATTAAAATGGTATTTTGTATAGTAAAAAAAATAATGTCTGGACAGCATAGTTATAGGTCAGCATCACACAATACAGTGTGTATGTATATATAGAGAGAGTTTTAAAAAAGGATATATGTGTATATATCCATATATCTATAGCATCACTCCAGGCAAAGTGTGTCAAAGGACATTTCATAGATATGCCACTAATCCATTTCACCGAGTTGCAGTGTACTCTATCTTAAGATTCCCTGTGTTTATCGTGTTTATCTTATAGATAAAGACAGCCCTGAGCGTCTTTCTACCATGTCTTTCTACTGGAAAATACTTATAAAGGATGGTGTATATCAGACACTATATTAAAATAAATCAATTAAAGGAGAAAAAAATTTTTAAATGATATTTTGGCCATGGGACTCATAACTATACCAAAATCCTTCCCCAGAAAAATACCTCACACAATTTTCTGGAAGGAGGTAAATGAAGAGAACAATGACTAGTTAAATAAAATAATATTTTCTTACAAATTAGGTCTTCACCCCAAAAACCATTGACCAACCTAGCAAACTTGCAAACTTGTGCTGGGATTTAGAAGAACTTACACTTGAGCTGGATATACAAGTGGGTACCAGCCTACTGAGGCCAGATTTGACATTTAGAAATGATCATTCTTATAAAACAAAAAGCTACACCTGCCATCTCAGGAAAACATGGAGACAAGTCAGCAAAAAAGATTATTTGCTCTGTTTGCCTAGCATTGAATTGACCTTGAGCACCTTGACTTGTGTGTCCCCCCAGACCAGGGCAACGTCTCCTGCTGAGCAAGAGAGTGGGAGACCCAAAGTGTGTAAATTGTGTGTATATGTGAAGAGTGGCAGGGTGGAAAGAGGAGAAGAGAGGGGAAGAGAGGAGAAAGAGTTTTCCACTTATGCAAGGAGAAGAATTAGGAAAAGGAAAAGTAAAGTCCTCTCGAGACTTCACCCATAGAAAATTCAGCAGAGTTTCAGTAATCAAGGTCTAACTATTTCAGCCCTTTGTCCTTGGGTGGAGAAGGAGGGAAAGCAGAACCACTGGTTTGAGGTCTGATTTGGTCAGGGGAAGGAGTGAGAGAATGGCAGAAAGAAGCGCATAGCAACCCCAAGACTAATATCCATCTCATAGAGAAGTTGACGTCTCCGTGAGATTTTTGGTTTCCAAAAAGTATTTTTTCAATCCTATAACATTATTTCTTTAAGCTCATGAGAAATGATTTTAAAAAATTTCTTTTTTTCCAGCACTAGCTTTCTAACATCAAGGAGGATATACTCAAATTCTACTCATTCACTCAATATTCATGAGAATGATGTTTATTTTTGAAGAATACAAAAAGGAAAAGATAAATCCTGCACTTGAAGGAACTTATATTTTCGACATTGTCAAAACAAAATCTAGAATTAAACTGCTAAGTGAAAAGTACCTTAATAGTACAGAAAAGTAGCTTAATAGTAGAGCTAAAGGACACAGAGTTTGGGGAAAATAATTTTTTTTTTAGCAACAGTACATTTCATCATGAATTTTATAAAATAGTATAATAAGTTTTGGAGTTACCTTTTAGAAATTCCAAGCAGAATGCAGAATATTTCTTCTTTTGAAGAGAAAGAAAAGGCAGATAGCAAATATGTACCTGCATCATTCAAATATTGATGCATCTGCTCCAAAGCTCTAAAACTAATTAGAAATTTTGTTTCATGACTGCAATTAGCCTTTAAAAAGATGGGCATCCATTAACATAGTTTGGTAGTATAATGACAAGCAATTAGTTATAATTGTTCTATTCTGGAAAGAGATAATAATTGAAATTAGATGACATATAAAGGAATTGAAAAGGAAGCTTGCTAATTTAATTTTTAGAATTTAGTATAGGGAATTCATTTTAGGATCATCCTCTTTGGTCATATGTAGAGTTTTAAAAACATAAAATTCTTTTTCTTGCTTTGACTCTCTCTAGCTAGTATTTCTCTACCCTTCATCTTCTTCATCCCTTGAAATTTAGTTTAACCATTTCCATTTCCATTGTAATATAAGAGAAAATATATGGGTACTTGTAAGAACATGGAAGCTAAGGAAAATTCTCTACAAGATGGAACTAATTCTTTTTTGAGAGATAGGAACAGTTAGTTAGAAGCTGCAGAAGGCAGATACCAGCTCTATATAAGGAAGAACTTTCCTAGATTAGAATGGATCAAAAAAATTTCCTCAAATATTTATAATCCTCAGTTTGTTCAAATGTGAACAGGAAAATGGGTTATTGGATGTTGTAGAATTGTTACAAGCATTCATTGGGAGCTGGTGAAGAACTGGACTAGTTGATATGTAAGATTCCTTCCTGTACTGAATGAGCTTCTATGTCTGAAATAATTTTCTAACAGAGGAGTTATTTGCACTGCGCCCTTTATCTGAAAGTTGTGATATCTACACAATTTAATCTCTGCTGCAGTTTTGAATTGAGCCATCCAAATAATCATGAACCTCATGTGCTGCTCAGGGGAAGAATGAAATTGAGACATAAAATTATATGTGAAATGCTAAGTGACATGAGGACATTCCTTTTATGCCTAATGCTTCCAGTATATTAGAGAACTGAATATTTCAGAAGGATGGAGGTATATAGAAATTTTAGGATAGCAACTTGGTGTGATTCTGTTAACTAGAATATGGCTAGAAGCTATCTTTGATGCCTATGTACAGAATTTCCATATAGTCCTATTGCTGATAAAAATCCCTGCATGTTTCCTAACAATTCTAGTATATTTAGACCATGGGAGAGAGTGACTCATATCTCTGGGTATTATAGAAGATGCAAGGAAGTATTACACAGGTCAAGAGAGCAGACTTATTTGAAATAATAGCAATACTGTTATTGGACATGTCACCACTGATTGCTTCTAGAGCTGCTGTACTACAATGAGTAGATAGACTAAATTTTAGATTTCATGTTTTCAGTTCATTGGCTCCCTCCAAGCAGTTCCCTTCTGGCATAGGTAGGCATCACCAACTTAAGTCAACCCCTCTGGCCACACTGCCTGTAAAATAATACCTCTTAAGGTCAAAACATCAGAACAACACAGGCTCTCTCTTAGGAGTATGGAGATACACATCTTGAGATCCTTACTTACTCATTAGTCTAGCCATTCTTCCTCATAGCTACCTAGGACCCAGGACCTCTTAACTTCCATGTATGAAATCCATGATTTTTCTTGTCAGTTAGGATGTTTTTGTCTGTAGCTTATAGGCAGTTCAAACTAGCTTAAAATATAAAACAATTTGTTGGCTGTCCTCAGCTTCTCATGTCCACATAAGTATCTATTTATTACACAGTTGCCCTAATGAAAGTTTTTAACACATTTCACTTAAAATGTTTTAATTGTATCCTACCTGGTAATTCTGCCACCCCAATTCATGGTTTCCTATAATAGATATCCATTCATTCAACATTCTGAGTACTTACTATGCTATTTTGGTGGTGGTGGTGGGGACACATCTTTGAATAGGTTAAATTGTAGTCCCTAAATTAAAGGAGCTTCATTAGGCTCTGGTACAAAATCAAATGGGGTCTCAGAAACTGATAACACAGGTCTGTTCTCTCTGTGGGGTGACCCTGACTGCGCCCCATACTGTTTCACCACTGGGTATTATAGAAGTTGCAAGGAAGTATTACACAGGTCAAGAGAGCAGACTTATTTGAAATAATAGCAATACTGTTATTGCTATTTGAACTTCATAGCTTTTGATGATTTAAATTATAAGAGGCCAGTGGAGCAGCCTCTATCTGAGTTTGCCTGCTGGTGTGGCCCAGGAAAAGAAAGTGTGACAAAGCACAAACTGTTTCTCAAAATTTCTGCCGCCAAGTTTCCTATATCATACTTATATTTCACTGGCCAAATCAAGCGGCTTGACACATCTGACTTCAAGGAGTACTGTATACCTCTTCCAGGAAGGGCAGTGGGCAGTGATGATGAGTAAAGTGATCAACAACCTGACCTTAAAGTTTAGAGCTAGCTGCAGCCTGCCACATATTTTTTAAATAAAGTTTTACTGGAGCACGACCACACACGTTCGTTTACATATGGCCTATGGCTGCTTTGCACTACAGTGGTAGAGTTGAGTGGTTATGACAGGGACCATATGGTTAACAAAGCCTAAAATATTCAGCCTCTTGTCTTCTAAAGAAAGTATCCTACCCTGATTTAGAGAGGCAGAAAGATACATGCATGAACGTCTAAAATGAAGTGTATCCCATTTCCTTACTTATTTCATGATTAAAGACCTCCTTTTTTTGGAATCAGATAACATAATTTAAAAAAATCAAGTTGAGGCTTTATTAAGAAAACATGTTATAAGATGGATTTTATTTTTGGAAGTACTATGGAGCTGCAAAGGATACAGATCTGATTGAAAAGTTGAGGGAAGATGTTTGGAGGAAATAGTATGTAAAGTAAGGAAAGGAGGGAAGATTTTCTTGGCGTGCCTTCAAGGCAAAAGTATTGCAGAAAGAAAGAAAAACTTAAACAAGAAAAGTTTAGGGTATGTTCAAGGAATGGTGAATACCTGATTATGATTTAAATTCTAGAATTTGTAAAAAATTATGAGATATCAAGTTGTTCCTGGAAACACAAAATGCCATATTGAATTTTAAAATTAAAACTGTATTATTAGAAGATGCAGCAAGAGTGTCAAAAGATGTTTAGGCTTTCTGTCTTGGCTCTGCCATGCAGTGACTGTGTGACCTACCTGTGTGGCCTTATGCACATTACTTCACTCTCTGAGCCTCAGGTATCTCTGCCTCTGAAATGAAAATTTGAACTTCATAGCTTTTGATGATTTAAATTATAAGATGTATTGTGTCTTTCTTGTGCCTGATTATGTAGCAGATGCTCAAAATTGTAACTATTATTATGAATATTACTAATTTTAAACAATTGTCAATTGTCCATCTACCTCTTTGACTTTTGCAGCCAGGCCCATTATTAACTGACATACACTTTCTGGCCTTTGTGCCCCTTTTAGTGTTGTACTTCCTTATTGGAACAACCTGCTACTACCTGCTACCTATGGAAGTCTACTCTTCTTTAATATCCATCTCAAATGATATTCTTTCTGTAAGCCCTCAGAGTGGCTTTCCATAACTTAAAATTAAATATCTTCCAAAGAAAAGGGGGATTACTCCTTGACAGGATAAAACTATTGGTAAATCAAAGATCAACGCATGCTTTAAATATCCTTAATGTTGATCACTTAAAGGGTGTCAGATGATCAGCTATGGAGGTACTCTTTTCTGATAATATTCCTTTCTCTTAATTAAAAAAAAAAAAAGCAGTTACTGTGTGCTGACCTCCAATGAGTTCTGCACAGTGGTATAGAGGGCATGTCAAAGTGTGGGCAAAGGGTCTTTTTGTTTCTATGCAGAAGATCAAGGCCTAGCTTGGATACCCAGAAAATGAACTAAGATACGATATGAGGAGGAGCTTCCAGCATCAGCACTCTCTGGAGGACTTGTTCCGGGGGATGATCATCAAAAAGCCTCCACAGGTATCCGGACGATGCTGTGGTTGTGGCTGCATCCAGCCCACAGTCTCCTGGACTTGCCATAGGAATAAGGAGGGAGATGTCTAGGCTGGCATGTGCATACAGTGAGACAACGAATTTGACCGGATCTGTACTGTTGGAACTCAACCAGGAGTTGGGAGGGGTGCAAGTTGTAGCACTCCAAAATCTCGTGACTATAGACTATCTATGGTTAAAAGAACATATGGGATGTGAACAGATCCCAGAAATGGGCTGCTTTAATTTGTCTGATGGTTCAAGTACAGTAGGACAATATCCGTAATATCATAGATAAATTTTCACAAATGCCTAGGGTGCCTAAATGGTTTTCTTGGCTTCACTGGAGATGGATGGTAATTATAGATTTGCTTTGTTTATGTCACCGTATTCCTATTATGTTAATATGTGTGTGCAAATTAGTAGTTTAAAACCTATACATACTTAAGGTACTATACAAGAAGATATGTCAAAGAAAGAATCAATCCTCCCATGTTTCCTTCATATGCTACATCTATAGCTTTTCTTCTTCCTTCCTAATTACAACCCTTAAATAGAATTCGTGCCTCATATCGAATTTACCGAGTATCATAATTCCTCCAGGTGGTAAAGATACCTCGAGACAAGTGCTGGGCATAGAAGCCACAGGGCATAAATATGAAAAGAAGTAAAAAGCTAAGCTTTGCAAACAATATGGCTTCTCTCTCACTTACCAACTTTACATTTCCCTGTATGGCCCCGGAAGATGACTGGTTAGCCAGAGACGGGTAAGATTCCTCAAGGGAGGAACAACCTAAGACAGGCACAGTCGCAGGGGGGCCATCAGGTGAGAATTTGGGGATCAACAGAGGTGAGGCTCAGAACCTCACCCCCCCTGCTTTGAGAGAAATCTTCTGCATCCGTGGATGTTTTGCTGCCCTTGTCTAGCCTGGATTAATACTTAGTCCATAGGCACACACCTGATCATCTGATCATCTACATTTGCCCTCTTACAGCACTAAACTATGTTTTCTACCTTTATCTTGCATCTACCTACCACTTCAGCATTTTATTAAAAATAAAAATAATAATAATAATAGGAGAAATGTGGGATCAACATATAAATCAAGTACAAAAATCAAACGAATATTCATATTTGACCTGATTGTTTATAGGTCATAATGCATGATCAAAACCGAAAGTTTCTGTGATGAATGCCCTTGTACTGTTCACCATGTAAGAATTTATTCACTATGTAAGAATTCGTTCACCATGTAAGAACTTGTTCGTTATGCTTCAGAAGATTGGAGACTGACGAGAATTAGGCTTGAGATGGATTAATGATTGTACATTGAGCGTTGTCCCCCCTATACTGAATTTTATTGTTGTTAACAACCATTTGATCAATAAATATGAGAGATGCCCTCTCAAAAAAAAAAATTAAATATCTTCCTTTCAATTACTCCCATAATTAATATTCATAACCCACTGTAAGAATATGTCATATTAGGTCTTATTAGGTCTTATGTGTGTGCTATCTTCAATCATTCCTAAGAATTTTGAGGGAAGGGACTGCATCTTGGTCTTGTTAGAATCTTTGTTGTATAATTTTACAAGCAGCATTCACTCATGGCAGAATGCTCCAGAGAGTATTCTAAAACTCCTACTTACTTGATGAATCATTTTAGGAAAACCTTAGTTCTGCAACTAAGTTGATTTTTACAAGTAAAGAAAAACATAAGGTCATAAGTTGATCTGTTTACCTTTCTCTAAAATTTGAAAGCAAAAGAATTGAATTGTGTTATTTTGCATTAACATACAGGGAAAGCAGTTTTAAAATCATGTTTATGAAATCCTCTGAACAACAAGAAGCTTTACCATTACTGTTTATTTTCTAAATATTTAATGAATAGCATATGGCTTAGGATCTTACTAAATTTCTATTGTGTTGGAAAGTCACTAATGAATGACAGAACATTTAAAATGAAAAATCCAATGCATATAGCTTAAAATAACACAAGGCATTTGGATTGTCCCATTTCCTTTAGATGTGGTCAGATATTTAGAGCAGGACTCTCAAAGTTAGGGGCTCATGGACCCAAGGGTGAAACAGATGAGTCTCTGGGGTATGAGAAAGCATGAAGCTCTTATTCATGTTAAATTTGTATCCAGTATTTAAAGATCTCTACTTTTTAATAATTTAAAATATACATTATATGTTTATCTAGTATTTTATGTATATAATTTACAAATAAAAATAATTACAGGTATGTTCTCAAAATTTATTTACTGATAGGGGTACAGAATATTCTTAAAAACTGGGGCCCACTGGTTTAAAGGAAAGCAATATATATTTATGTATATGTGTAATATATATCATAAACAGCAATATTTATTCATGCATTTCCTGTGTTTATTAGCTTTTAGAGACAATGGTGATTGGGTTCTTACTATACAGACTGCATTAGGATATAATACATATTTTTGAAAAAATATTGATTTCTGGTGGTGACGAAGCTTCAGGGTTCCATCCAGCATTTTTAAGTTTGGCAAACAGCAGAACACTCTAAAGCAAAAGTTAAAAAAAAAAAAGTAACTATGTTGAACAAAAGCACTGTATTTCACTTTTTTTTATAAATGAAGAGAGTACTACAATAAAGATGAGTGGCTATCACTTGGTTTTGTTTTCCTTATCTTTGCAATGGGATTAAAATAAATACTCTTCATGTTCATTGAGCTAATGACCCTGCCATAGCTTGCCCTATCCCAGCAAGTTACTAGATAGTTCAGAGATTTTAAGTATTGATCAGAGAAGTGGGACTGCATACAGTCTGTTTTTATAAGAGAACTTCATTCCAGTTTTTACAAAGTCCTACAGAGGAAAAAAAAAAAAAAACAATGAGTGGATTTAGCCAACTAACCATGAGAGAAAGAAAGAGATTATGATATATGTGCACACTATTAAGTTAAAAGTTTTTTAAAAAAAGAAAAAAGAAAGCAAGCCCTTGTTGTTTAGTGATAGTTAAGGAAAAATTCTTGCTGAGAAGTGTAAGAGAGAGGTCAGGAAATAATATTGTGCTGAGTTATTTTCTTTTGACAGCATTTTTGAAGTTAAATTTCAAATTTGGATAGTCACTTCCAGGTTCAGTGAGGGGCCCTTCACATCAACCCAATTAAACAGTTGTCATATACCTAGCAGTGTTATAAAGAAGCTGCTATATTTTGTTTCAAGCAGACAGCTTTTCTAGATCTTGAAATTCTGGGGACTCAGGCCAGAGGAAATGTATGGCACTGGGATTTACCTAGGATAAAAGATATCCTAGTATATCTCAGCAGGCCTGCAAAGTCAAAACAATGATGGTAACCTCCTGGACTACTCCCAGTGACTGCATGATTTTCTCAGAGAGAAATGCTTTCTCTACATCACTTAATCCTCACAACTCTGTCAAGTTGGTTTTTATCCCACATTTTAAGTAATTTATCCAAGATCATAAAGCCTGTAGGTGACAGAGCAAAGATTAAAATCTAAGTCTTCTGGCTCCAATGTTCAGACTTAGCTGAACTACTTAGTAACTCCTAGTTACTACTTCCTTTTAAAAAAGTCAAACTATGGTGAACTAAGATCACATTGACTTCTGGAAGAATTTGCCTGTGGGTGTTTGACTCCCAGTAAGTGGGACTGCCCTCTACCTACTGGGACATACACTGTTTAGCTCTATTATTAAGTCCTTTTCTCTTTTTAACTGTGCTGTCTTCTTATTGGAGGATCTGAAACAAAGGAGGAAGGGAAAGACAGTCACAATTTTAGGGGATGTTGATCAAGAGAAGCTTATAATAATTCTGATCATGACAAAAAAGTCATTGAATGTCTGGCCCAAATACTTAACACAAAGATACCCAGTGACAAAATGAATGCCGTTATAATCTTTAAAATGTGGTGTTTTGGCTGGGTAACTGAGCCCAAATTTGGATGAATTTGGAACTTCAGCTTAGTTCCTCAACAGGAGTTGATACTTAAATCCTTTCATTATATTTTAAAATGACCACATCTTTCTGTTTAAACTAACTCTGTACTACCTAAATGAATACAACCTGCCTTTTTATAGCTTGAATGCCAGTATGTATCTACTTGGACTCAGTCCAATAGAGTTAATACTAGAAAAATAGAAGGACCTCATTATAACCCTCCTTCCCACAAGACTCTATAACACATCATGAATTCTGAAGACAGATTTATAGTGAGACCTCAGGGACTATCAGATTTCAGACAATTAATGTTAACACTATTGTTGAAGGCAGTCTTTGAAGGGAGGCAGGTGATTGAGTTGGGACCGAAATGTTTTATAAAATCCCACATATAAATTAACAAAACTGAAAATATAATGTCAATAAATTATCTTTATGACTAGAAGTGTGCTTTTTTATCAATGATGATGAAATGTCCAGTTAAATCTCTGCTGATTCTAGGGAATAAAATTTCAAACTTAAAGCCATTATTTGGTGAAATATTGGCTCAATATTAAAGCAATTGTGCTGTTAGTTTTTACTTATGTAAAAGCAGCTTGAGAATTTATGATCATAGAACATGAACTTTGCTTTCAGAGTAGTCATAGGAGAGACAACTGCAAAAATGAGATTTATGTAGTAGCAACAGAAATTAGAATTTTTATTTTGACAATTTTTCATTGTATATCAAGAGATGAATAGTCTAATATTTTCCAGGCCTCTGGAATAAAGCTGCTATCATGGAAAAATGGCTGTGTGGGTAAGGAAGGTAGGGAGAATTACGTCTTTTTTTGAAATTGGATGTAGACGAAGGACTATAAGCATAGAACAAGAATGGAACCTAGAGATGATCTTAACCCTTTGTGTGACAAATCCAAACATACATGAGATGACCTGCAGTCATATGGGGGCAAACATGGGTTCTAGAACTCAGTTGCTTGTTTTTCCCCTTGGAATTCCCATAAGTACACGAATAATGGTGCTGGCAATTAGCTGAAAATAAATAGGTAGGCATATTACTTGGTGAACATTCTGAGGTTGCTTAGATTCCATTATTATCATTAGGAATATTCCCAATAATGACAAAGGAATAAAAATGGTTTATTCTTGGCAGGTTTTCAAGCTCTTTCAACCACTAGAGTGGATTGAATCAATTATTTCATATTCACCTAGTGGTGCTCTTATGGCCCAAAGAAGTGAAAATAAAACCAGAGAATGAACAATTTTTATAATTGTCACATGGATTTTGGTAAGTAATCTATAATTAGAATTTTTTAAAAATACATAGTATCTATTAAACATTAAAAGAAAATGCAAGGATTTGAAAGTCTAAAATGAAATATCTTTGTATATGTAAAGTCACATTACAAGAGGTGCCTAAAATTTGTACAGCAATCATAAATTAATTGAGAGAAGGGTGTATTAAAGACTAAAAAAAGACAAAGATGAGTTCAAAGTTCTTTGGATGAGATTAGAAGCATGAAATGATCAGCACATAGTAGGTATAATAATTATTTGCTGAGTGAATTTAAACAAAAGGTGAACAACTGTTAAAAGTATAATATTCAATGAAGTACAGAAAATGACCAAAGGTACTAGGGGCCTTAATGTTTCCAGTAGTTTTGGTGGAATTCACAAAGGTTCCTCTTGAGCATAAGGGATTCTGGTGGAGTGCACTGTAAGCTAGAGAGCCCAGTGAGCATCTCAGTGTGGTTTTCAGCCAAGGACAAATGCCTTGAGGTATCTTTGGCAATTGTTTGGAAGATGTGAGATGGTTTCTGTTCAAATTTAAAACTCTGCAGCTGGATACAAAATACAAATATCTTGTGATTTGTCTCCTGAAGAGGATGTTTAACTACCAAATCTTGCAAAGGACTAGCACAACCTAACATAACCTCTCAAAGGAGTGACAGTGATATTTTCTACAAATGTGATGTGTAGGAAAAGAGAAACATTTACATTAAAAATTAACAGAAAATAAGTAGGACATATGAGACCATAAGCTTGCTGAGCACAAGAATCTGTTTTCTTTTCCAATGTATACACTTGGTACTTGGCATAGTATTCAGTCCATGGTAGACTCCCAAAACATCCTGAATGGCTGCATATAATCTCAGCAGCATAAAAGTTCAACAGAAAGAAATATAATAATATATGAAGAGTATTTATTACCTCTAAGTAGTGACATTATGGTTAATTTTCCTTCTATTTTTCCATACTTACATTCTGTATTGAGAAAATAGCATTTTAAATCAGAAAAAAAGTTATTTTTATATAAAACTAAAAGGAATCCTTAGAAGAAGAAATATGTTAGGCATTTAGGTTGAATATATTTAATGCCTCTCAGTATTTTTGCCTTAAAACCCTGATTGTGTAAGACTGTACAAATGGAGAAAATAATTCAAAATCTATCACTAACACCTTGCATTAAGGAAAAAGCTCCTTTATGTATAAGTTGGATCTTAAGACCCTGAGAGAAACACAGCAAACTTATTTATGGGCCTTGTACCTCACAAAGACACTTGGTAAATAATTATTGCTAAAGGAAAAGATGGTGCTAAAGAGACATAGGATTGCCATATAGCAGCATTAGAAAAACAAATCAGTGTGAACTCACCCAGATTTCATTAGAATTTTTTCACATCTGTTATTTTCATTTACCTTGTTTCCTTTCATTCCCTCTCCATATGGATATTTCACACAGGCCTAATATCTTTGATAACTTTTAATTTCTACTCTTTTCCAAGTTACACATAACCTTTAGGAGCTCTTTAATACTATGGCAACTTCTAACTGAAAACCAGCCCAAGCTGTTCCTGTCCCTCTGCCCCCTCTCAGTTCTCCTTGGAAATCTGTTCTTTTCTGGCCTACCAGTCATTCTCTCATTTTCAGTGTATATCCTGCCACCCTTTCAGTCTCTCAGATTTACTCCATCACTGATCCCGTTCAGTAGAATAATGTTAGGGGAGAAGAGTAGCAAATCAACTGTGGTTTTTCCTTTGGGGCAGAAGGGAAGGAGGCTATGAATATTTATGCATCATTTTTTTCCTCCCTTGATACATTGTTTTACAGTTGTAAGGTTGGAATTGAAAGTATATAACTTTGTTATTATATATCCTATTTCTAAAAAAAGAAAGGTCAAAAGAATACATCTGGTGAACACTAAAACTAGGTCATCTTTGATGATTCTGGTTTCTCTCTCTCAATCTCTCTTTTACATAAGCTAGTAAAGATTTGGAAGTCTATTGATCTGGATAAAGTCAAGTTCAGATTCTCCAAGTTCAGTGTTTCAAAAGCATGCTATATGACTACTAAAAATTTATTTTTGTTGTGTGTTTATTCAATTGTGTATTAGAAAAATATAATTAATGCATCACTATTGTATCTCTAGGAGAGTCTGGCCATACACAACACACACAAATACACACAACCAAGCAAAAACCAAAACAAACCACAACTGAGTAAATCACTATAAAGAGCTACTGATTGTTTATTTATGGTAATGATGTTTCTTTTGAAAAAAATTATTTGGGTGTTTCCAATTTATTTATTTTTTAATGTCAGTAAAATCAAATGTTTTGCATATCTAAGATTTTGGAGAGGCTTTGAAAATGGCCAAAGATAGCCAGACACACTGAATATTCTTTACTCCCTCCATCTGCATAACTCCCCTGGGCAGCTGCAATGGTTTCTGTTTGCAGTTCTGTCCCAGCCAAAGCTCACAGATGGAGCTTAACCTGCTCTAGGATTTACCCTTTCTTTTAGTGGCTACTCTATTTCCTTCACCTCCTGATTCTCTCCTCTCTCTGCTTTTCTGATTGCTACCGAAACTCAAAGTTCTCAAGCAATCCTGAGCAGAGAGGCAGAGTATCTTTAACATCAGTAGTTTGGGAGCCTTGGAAGACTCCCAAGGAGTCCATATAATTTTTAAGACTTTAAGTTTGTTTCTGTCACTATTCAGATTGGCAACTTTCATTCCTCCATTAGAATATGACCCTGGAGCCAAGACTTGTCAGCTACCTATAGAATCTTTCCCCATAGGTGCTCAATAAATATGACTAAAAATTGCCATCTTACAATGATAATATATCTATAAAGTAATTGCATTTATAATTTATAACACAAGGAACAGAGCAAGCTTTTTCTGCCAATATGATTCTATTACAAACGACTCCCCTAAAAATTGATAACAATATTAATTTGAAATAGATTTTTCCCTCTGAAGTGTGATATTTTGATATGTAAATTTCCCTTTTTGCCATGCCCAGGCATCATTTAGCACTATCACCTTTAAGACTTGATCACATGAGGCAAGCTGCAATATGTACAGACAATAGTCATATGTATTCAAATAGCAAAGATTTGCCTTTAACTTAGTAACTGGGCATGCTAAGGAGCAGGTACCTTGGCAATCATATGGCACTTAAATTCAACAGTAAATTATCCAGTAACCAGAGGGTTTTGACTTGAATTAGTCTTCTAAGAATCCTGTTAAAATTTGCAGGTTGATAAGGGTTCCCCAAATCCTGAAGTGAAATGTCCAGATTCTGAAGGGAAAAGCAAAAAAAAAAAAAAAGCAAGTTATTTGTCAGCATTTAAAAATAGTTATTAATTAAAAATCTGTTGTATATATAATTTAAATCAGTGCATTTTGCCTGTTTTTTTTTTTGGTCCTCTGAAATACCCACACATCCAAACACCCACAACCATGTTGCAGAGATTCTGACAGGAAGGAGAGTGAAGATACTGATTAGAATTATGTACAAGGTTGTAGTGAGGCGGAGGGAGAGAGCAGGGTCCTCAGACAGAATCTGAAATTCTGTAGTGGTGGAGAGGGAAGGATAAAACTCTCTTTGGGAATTACTGATTTAAACGATTAGTTATCTCTAGTCTCCCTGAAAATACACAGAAATTGTATTTATACAAATTTCAGGGTAAGATATCATCATTCAAAAAATGAAAACTATTATTTTGTTTTAAAGTAATTAGGGATGCATACCTAAAAATGACTTGGCATACTTCAAAGATGTGGGATATTTTATTTTTATATTTAACATCAGTCAACTTTGATGTAAATAAAATTGAAACCACTCTCAGTGATAGCATTGCTCTTGTAAACTCAATTGTTAAAAGGCAACTCAATTTTTGTATTTTCATAATTTTGCCATCAATTTCTGTCAATAAAAAGTATTAAAGTGGCAATCCTTTTTTAAAAATTTGAAGGAAAATAATTTGCTATTTTTAAAGAAATAGAAATATATCTTTCTTTAAAAAGATCAAGGTATTAATATTTTTAGACATTAAAGTTTATAAAATTTGATACTTTAATTACATTTTCCAAAACGTCTTAATTTTGAAACAAAGCTAAAGAAATGATAAAAAGATTATATCTATTATTTCTATATTAAATATCACCTCCTCAGAGAGGCTTTTCTTGACCACTATTTCCTAATTAAGTTTTCTATGGTAGGTTAGAGTTTATTTGGCCATTCTTGTTTAGTCATCTCAAGGCCAGTTAATTTGCTATGATAATTTATTAGCAAGTCTCTACTGGCCTTTACAGTTGTATCCATGGTTTAAGTGGCAGCTGTAAAGAATGAACGCATGTATACCCTGAACTGATTTCCTCTAAAGAGAGTCCTGAGAGTGGAGGGCAAAGGTTTAAGTGTTATTATTTAACATTTTTTAAATACATAGGTGTACTGTTTAAATTTTTAAGATTAGAATTGATCCATTACATATGAATAGTTATAAATTAATTTAAAAAGAAAAGAAAGCACTGTGCAGGAAAACAATATTCTATTTTCATATCTTTTCACTTACAACTTGTGTAACCTTGGGCAAATCATTGCTTTTTCTGGACTCCCCTCTCCTTTTTGAATGAAAGGAGTTTACACCAGACCCTCTCTGAAGCTCCTTCTCACCCCCTAATTCTATAATCTATGACACGCAAGATCAATCTGTGAAGCAAAAGAGGCTTCAAGAGACCCCAACAAGAAGGTTTTAAACTCAGTCTCATTTCTGGAAGACTTCCTGAAATCTTCATGGACAACTTGATCACTTCGAAAAACAAAAACCTTGGCATCCCACTCTGTTGTGAAGTTTATTTACTCTTTTACTGCTACCAACACTTCTCTTCCCCACTTAAATCTTCAGTCCTTTGCCCAAACATGACTTGATCCAGCCAAATTAGAAGCTTGGATGATCACAGCCCCAGAGCTTTGTAGTGCTCAGGCCGACTGACTGCCTGGGCTGGTCTGGTGCTGGCTGTGCCCCTGGTGGGTCGTTGCCAATGGCATGGACAGACAGCTCACATCCTTCACTGGTGAAAAGTCTGATTTGCTCTAGGCTAGCTCTGCTCGGACCAGACTGGCTGCCCCAGCTGACCAAAACTTTTGGCTTAATGCATTGTTTCAGGGATTCCAGATTGCATCATGACTCATTGGAAAGGATTATGGCACGATTATCGAAAGAAACAATTTTATTTTAAATATTTTAAACTATTCCAAAGTTCAGCAATATCAGGATAAAATAAATTTTAGAAAATAAGTAGCACGCCATGAAAAAGAAGGGGTGAATAGAAAGATGGAGAAGGTCAAACATCGCTAGTTTTAGAGGAAGCTCTGAAGAGATGCCCTAAGTTACTATCTTTATGCTGGCAGTTTCCTTAAAAAATGCTGTAATTTAATCAATGAGAAAAATAGGCTTTTTTTTCTGATTTTAAAGCTCACCATGCAGTCCTCCCAATTTTCTTGTAGCCGTGTTTCCCATTTGTTTTTTTCAAGGACTCTTTTCCATGGAGGCAAGGCCCACTCCTCCTTCCTGTCTGAAGAGCAACTCTTCTGCAGCTCTTCCTGTTGTTTTAACTTCCACTTGGTATTAAGATTGAGGAAAATGTGATCTGCATTCTATTATCCCCAAATAATGTGAACAGTAGCAAAAGGAGTTAACTTTCAACCCTACAAATTATGTCTAGCCCAAGCAAGTGAGAAAAATCACCAGTACAGTGACTTCAATCTTCATGATTTTCTCTTTGGGAATGTGAAGCCACCTCTGACTTTCCCTTTTGTCACTCAATTCAGCTCGCCAGTCCTATCAGATTCCACTCTGTCCCTTCCTTTTTAACATCCAGACCCTCATATCTTCCTTGCCTGAACTGTAACTAATTTCTTTTGGATCTCTTTGTTTACAGTCTTTTCTCTTTCAATATGAATTATATGGATTGCTATTCAGCCTTACTAAAACACAAGTTTACCATAGGACTCACATGTTCAAAATATTTCAGAAATGTCTTATCACCCACCAAATAAAAATGGAAAATCCTAGTTTGTCAAGGAAGGTTTTCCACAACCATATCCCAATTTCCACTTACAAACTCATTTCCCACTATTTTCCAACCCTATCGTCCTCCTAATTAGGTTTGCACAAAACTTCCAGGGTTAGGGAAAGAATATCCTGTTTCTAGTCTAGAGTTAGGTGTGAGGTAATTGTATAACTCCAGATGACTAATTTTAATTTTCTGAGCTTCAGTTTCTACATCTGGAAAAGATGCATGGGTAGACTAGACTCAAGGGCCCTACATAAGCTGAATTTGATGAAAAATTATGTTTGTTTGAAGTTCAAAATGCTTTATAAAAATACTGATTTCTATTACTTTTCTAATAGAATAACACTATCCTAGACCAACATATGCTTTCTTATTGCCATAGATACCTACACGCTATTGTTCTAGGCCAGGCAAACTTCACCCTGTTAGGATTCAACAGGGCCTCTGACAGCAGTCTTAAGCTAAATGATTGCAATTCCCTCCCAACTCCAATACATCGTACTTTTCTGAGTCATACCTGATACCGTTTGTATGCACTTCCCCCGCTCCTCCCCTGCTCCATTATTTGGAATACATGATTCCCCTCATTTCTAAGGGGAAAAGAACACAGAAAAAGGGTACTAAGGGCATCAGGAACAAACTTTGCTTTTGTGGGAGGTTTGCCTGGAGTATGATGAGAGATAATGAGTCCACTTGTGAAGGATTTATAGAAGGCAGTAAAACAGTCCAATATTTCATTATTTTGAGCCAAACTTCAGTTCTTTCATCAGGTGCAGGTGGAAGCCAAGGTGTAACTAGCCTTTTGAGGCATTTTTCTCATAATAAACTGTATTGTTGCCACTCAGGAACTCACCTCAATTATAATATCAAACAATTTACAAATAAAAATTCTCATTAGCAAATTATGTTCTTCATAGATTAGGATGACTGGAGTTAAAAGTCATAGAACTGGAAAAACTGGAACAATCATCTAATTGACTAGAGAGACCTTGGGCTCTATTGTCTTTAATATCCCCCTCACACTTGGTAGCTTTCTTTGTGCAATACATACTCTAGGGTTATTAAACTCTACCCTGTATTGTTTGTTTGAGTTTTATCGATCCTCTGCTATTTCAATTATTTCTTTCTAAAGCAGCTTTCAAAGATTTCTTTGAAGTTGGAGGCCAAAGGTCACTTCCACTGTGAGTTGCATTAAATGGAATTTTTTTTTTTAACCCAGACTTGCTTGGTAATTGAAGATATATCTTAGCAGCTGAGAGCTAAAGTCTGGAATATCTGACAGCCCAGGGATGTTGGCTTTCACTACCAGCTCTGAGCATGCTCTTTGTCCCTCATCTGGGTTTCTAACTCGTAGCAGCAGTGACTGAATTAACTTACTGGGGGGTTTTTCCAACAGAAAGCATCCATTGCTTAAAAGAATTCCACCAGCAGTTTGCTCTTTTGCTTTATTTAACTGGAAGGAGTTAAGTCAGTCTTAATTGGGCTATCAAAGCCTTGGAAGTTGCTGTTTATCACACACCAGATAATCTTTCTTCTCTTGGGAACTCTTCTTGGATGTATAATTAGGGCAGCTGAGATCAGCTGAAGTGGTTTTGTTGTTTCAGGATCTAACCTAAGAGGATAATTCTTCACAGAATGCTTTTGAAAAACACTTGTTCTCCCTCTCACACACACACACACACAAAAACTTAAGTGAAATTAAGGGCAATGAACAAGGAACATCTGTTTTCTTCATAGTTTGAGGTGATGGAATTTTCCAATGTTTTCCATCCCCTGATCATGCTCCATTCCTTTTACAGCTAGTCATTTCCAAGAGAGTAGGCGGTGTTAATGATCTATGGAAGGAAAATGTGCCTCATCTCCACAGAGCAATGCTATCCTCTGCACCAATGGCCATTGTGGTCATTGTGTGGGCTTCATTTTGTTGGGTGATGACCTCAGCACATGACCTGCCTGCTTAAATCAGGGAAGGAGGGAAGCCATTGGACTCCCTTTACACATGCTCATGTTTAGTTTACTTCTACATTTTATTTTCCTGTCATTGACCTCCAGTTTCTTCCATTTGGCAATTGTCTTGCCAATGGGTTTCAGCCCTGGGCAAGTTGGCTATGAATCCAATGTGACCAAAGAAATTGACAGCTGTGGATAAAATGAGAGTTCCTGTGGCCAGGATTCTCACTGGGCCCTGGTTGACTAGCTCACTGCACCCCTGTGGGCAATACATGGCTGTTGACTCTACATAAAGAGCTCTGCCTAGTGCTCTGGGCATGACACAGTGGCACGACTGCAAGGCTGCAGGAGAGCAGAGGCTGGAGCAGTGGCCATGCTGAGGACAGAGGGCCAGAGGACAGCTGTGTAGTTAGAGAGGCCCAGAGGCAGAGACCGGCTTGCTGCATGCAGACTTGCTCTGAGTGAATGGGATTCTAGTGACTGACCTGCCACTATGAGAATAAAGTTGGGTATAACCCTTTCACCCCAAAGAACATTTTGCTGTCAATTTCTTTGGTCACACTGAATCCATAGCAAACTTGCCCGGGGCTGAAACCCATTGACAAGACAACAGCAAAACGTTCTTTGGGGTGAAAGAGTTTATTACCTGGCTTGTTCTTCCAGCAGGAGGTCGAGCACTAGCATCTTGGCCTCTGCCTAGAGCACTGGGCCGAGCTCTCTATATAGTGCAATAATAGCTTATTGCCTAAAGATATGGAAGTGGTAGCCTAGCAACAGGCCAGTTACATCATCAAGTGGTGTAAGTTCAGTGAGGATCCTGGCCATAGGAACCCCAACTTCCCCATAGCAATCTTATCTAAACCTCAGCTCTCCACCTGTGCTCAGATTACAATTTCTTTTTGCAATTGTTTTGTATGGCACACCTATCAACCACCCCCTCACACACACACATAAATGCTAGCACCCTTACTTTATCAATCTTTTGGCTTTCTACTCAAATGCCTTCCTTCCCTCTCTCCCCACCAAACCACCTAAACCAGTGTTTCTCATTGTATGGCTCTCAGATCATCTGCAACTGCATTTCCAGTGATAATTTTTACAAATGAAAACAGTACATCAGATTCTTTGGGAGCAGGGCCTGGGATCTGCATTTTCCATGCATCACCAGGTAATTTGTCCACACACTAAAGTTTAAGAACCAACTGAACTCTGCTCACTTTAGCCCTGATGTAGCCCTCTTTTCCTTTTGCTGATTAACTCCTGACACACGTGACACACACACACAGCCTCCAATCCTCTCTTCTTCTTCCTTCCTAATACCTTGTAACTTGTAGCTCTTTGAAAATCATTCTCTGTAAGGTCCCCAAAGGACAACTCAAATTTGCCTCTAGTAGTACTATATACTAGTATTTTTAAAAAGGAACCAGTATTTAGCTGCAAATAGAGCCAACAGAGTTAAAACATAAGAATATATATAACTCAGTTTCAGAAAATGCTATTTTAATTTATCTTCATCAACTGAATTTGAATGAAATAAAAAAAGGGATTTTGTGGTTAAAACAATGCAGCTGAGTGGGAGATATGGACAGATGAATGTTTCTAAAGCAACTTCTTCTAAATCTATATTACAATTGTACAATATACAATATATCCATAAGTCTGAGAATACAAATGGAACATAGTCAAGGTATTCGGTGTTTTATAAAGAATAAAAACTCACTGAAGCATGAATTATGCTTAATGTTATTTCATCAGCTTATGGGAGATAAAAGACACATGAGAAATGCACAGTCCCTATTCTTACATAATTTTTAGTCTATTGGAAGCTACTTATAGAAATTAAAACATTATATGTATCAGGGGCTGCAGATAACTTCATACTGTCACACTAGTACACTTGTAAAATCTGATATGGTGGAAAAAATAGTAAGCAAAACATTGGTTATTCTACCAAATTTAAAATGCTTAGTAAAAATATTATATGAGACTACTTAGATTTCCTTTTGGTGTTTTAAAAACCAATGTAGAGAGAGCCAAGATGGCGGTGTGAGTAGAGCAGCAGAAATCTCCTCCCAAAACCACATATATTTTTGAAAATACAACAAATACAACTCTCCCTAAAAGAGAGACCAGAAGACACAGGACAACGGCCAGGCTACATCCACACCTGCGAGAACCCAGCGCCTTGCGAAGGGGGTAAGATACAAGCCCTGGCCCGGCGGGACCCGAGTGCCCCTCACTCCAGCTCCCGGCGGGAGGAGAGGAGTTGGAGCAGGGAGGGAGAGGGAGCCCATGATGGCTAAACACCCAGCCTTGGCCATCCACACCAGAGCGCAGACACAATGCATGCTGGGGTGCTGGAAACTAGGGAAACAGGATAGTAAGACCTGTGAGCGGGTCCCTGCAGCCGGCGCCCTGGAAACAAAGAAAAGCAAGTGCTTTTTGAAAGTCTTAAAGGGACAGGGACCCCACAGCTGGATGGGAGAGTCCCAGGACACTTAGCCCAGAAGCTGGGAATACTGGGGAACTCTGGGCACCCTAACCCCCTGTGCAGCAGGGTGGCCAGGAGGCCCCTCACGGAGATAAACAGCCTCTCAGCTGTTTCCCCTCCAACATAGCTCTGCCATATCGGAACAGCAGCCCGAGGCAGGCCACGCCCACAGCAACTGCAGAGCTAAACTACATAGCAGCCTGGCAAGAATCAGAGATCCAGTCTGTGCACAGCTGCCCAGCACAAGCCGCTAGAGGTCGCTGTTCTTCCAGGAGAGGAAGGCAACAAACCAAATGAAGGGATGTTCTCCCAGCCGTCACTCGCCCCAGCTCCGCAAACTATCTCTATCACCATGAAAAGGCAAAATCTGAGACAGACAAAAATCACAGAGACAACACCTGAGAAGGAGATAGACCTAACCAGTCTCCCTGAAAAAGAATTCAAAATAAAAATCATAAACATGCTGACAAAGCTGCAGAGAAATTTGCAAGAGCTAAGGGATGAAGTCCGGAGGGAGATTACAGATGTCCGGAGGGAGATTACAGAAGTGAAACAAACTCTGGAAGGATTTATAAGCAGAATGGACAAGATGCAAGAGGCCATTGATGGAATAGAAACCAGAGAACAGTAACCATAGAAGCTGATGAGAGAGAGATAAAAGGATCTCCAGGAATCAAACAATATTAAGAGAACTGTGTGACCAATCCAAAAGGAACAATATCCACATTATAGGGGTACCAGAAGATGAAGAGAGGGGAAAAAGGGATAGAAAGTGTCTTTGAAGAAATAATTGCTAAGAACTTCCCCAAACTGGGGGGGAAAATAGTTGCTCAGACTATGGAGGCACACAGAACTCCCAAGAGATGGGACCCAAAGAGGACAACACCAAGACACATAATAATTAAAATGGCAAAGATCAAGGACAAGGACACAGTATTAAAGGCAGTCAGAGAGAGAAAGAAGGTCACTTACAAAGGAAAACCCATCGGGCTATCATCAGACTTCTCAACAGAAACCTTACAGGGCAGAAGAGAATGGCATGATATATTTAATGCAATGAAACAGAAGGGCCTTGAACGAAGGATACTGTATCCAGCACGATTATCATTTAAATATAAAGGAGGGATTAAACAATTCCCAGACAAGCAAAAGTTGAGGGAATTTGCCTTCCGCAAACCACCTCTACAGGGTATTTTAGAGGGACTTCTCTAGATGGGAGCACTCCTAAAAAGAGCACAGAACAAAACACCCAACATATGAAGAATGGAGGAGGAGGAATAAAAAGGGAGAGAAATAATCATCAGGCTGCATTTATAATAGCTCAATAAGTGAGTTAAGTTAGACAGTAAGGTAGTAAAGAAGCTAACCTTGAAACTTTGGTAAGCATGAATCTAAAGCCTGCAATGGCAATAAGTATTTATCTTTCAATAATCACCCTAAATGTAAATGGACTGAATGCACCAATCAAAACACACAGAGTCACTGAATGGATAAAAACACAAGACCCATCTATATGCTGCTTACAAGAGACTCACCTCAAACCCAAAGACATGCACAGATTAAAAGTCAAGGGATGGAAAAAGATATTTCATTCAAACAATAGGGAGAAAAAAGCATGTGTTGCAATACTAGTATCAGACAAAATAGACTTCAAAACAAAGAAATTAACAAGAGATAAAGAAGGACACTACATAATGATAAAGGGCTCAGTCCAACAGAGGATGTAACCATTATAAACATACATGCACCCAACACAGGAGCACCAATATATGTGAAACAAATATTAACAGAACTAAAGGAGGAAATAGAATGCAATACATTCATTTTGGGAGACTTTAACACACCACTCACTCCGAAGGACAGATCCACCAGACAGAAAATAAGTAAGGACACAGAGGCACTGAACAACACACTAGAACAGATGGACCTAATAGACATCTGTAGAACTCTACATCCAAAAGCAACAGGATACACATTCTTCTCAAGTGCACATGGAACATCTCCAGAATAGACCACATACTAGGCCACAAAAAGTGCCTCAATAAATTACAAAAGATTGAAATCCTACCAACCAACTTTTCAGACCACAAAGGTATAAAACTAGAAATAAATTTTACAGAGAAAGCAAAAAGGCTCACAAACACATGGAGGCTTAACAACATGCTCCTAAATAATCAATGGATCAATGACCAAATTAGAATGGAGATCCAGCAATATATGGAAACAAATGACAACAACAACAACACAAAGCCCCAACTTCTGTGGGATGCAGCAAAAGCAGTCTTAAGAGGAAAGTATATAGCAATCCAGGCATATTTAAAGAAGGAAGAGCAATCCCAAATGAATAGTCTAATGTCACAATTATCAAAATTGGAAAAAGAAGAACAAATGAGGCCTAAGGTCAGCAGACGGAGGGACATAATAAAGATCAGAGAAGAATAAAACAATAGAAAAAAATCAATGAAACCAAGAGCTGGTTCTTCGAGAAAATAAACAAAATAGATAAGCCTCTAGCCAGACTTATCAAGAGTAAAAGAGAGTCAACACACATCAACAGAATCAGAAATGAGAAAGGCAAAATCAAGATGGACCCCACAGAAATACAAAGAATTATTAGAGAATACTATGAAAACCTATAAGCTAACAAGCTGGAAAACCTAGGAGAAATGGACAACTTCCTAGAAAAATACAACCTTCCAGGACTGACCCAGAAAGAAACAGAAAATCTGAACAGACCAATTACCAGCAACAAAATTGAAGCAGTAATAAAAAAACTACCCAAGAACAAAACCCCTGGATCAGATGGATTTACGTCTGAATTTTATCAGACATACAGAGAAGACATAATACCCATTCTCCTTAAAGTTTTCCAAAAAATAGAAGAGGAGGGAATACTCCCAAACTCATTCTATGAAGCCAACATCACCCTAATACCAAAACCAGGCAAAGACCCCACCAAAAAAGAGAACTACAGACCAATATCCCTGTTGAACGTAGATGCAAAAATACTCAACAAAATATTAGCAAACCGAATTCAAAAATACATCAAGAGGATCATACACCATGACCAAGTGGGATTCATCCCAGGGATGCAAGGATAATACAACATTCGAAAATCCATCAACATTGTCCACCACGTCAACAAAAAGAAGGACAAAAATCACATGATCATCTCCATAGATGCTGAAAAAGCATTTGACAAAATTCAACATCCATTCATGATAAAAACTCTCAACAAAATTTGCATAGAGGGCAAGTACCTCAACATAATAAAGGCCATATATGATAAACCCACAGCCAACATTATACTGAACAGTGAGAAACTAAAAGCTTTTCCTCTGAGATCGGGAACAAGACAGGGATGCCCATTCTCCCCACTATTATTCAACATAGTACTGGAGGTCCTAGCCACGGTGATCAGACATAACAAAGAAATACAAGGAATCCATATTGGTAAAGAAGAAGTCAAACTGTCACTATTTGCAGATGACATGATATTGTACATAAAAAACTCTAAGGACTCCACTGCAAAACTACTAGAACTAATATCAGAATTCAGCAAAGTTGCAGGATACAAAATTAACACACAGAAATCTGTGGGTTTCCTATACACTGACAATGAACTACTAGAAAGGGAAATCATGAAAACAATTCCATTCACAATTGCATCAAAAAGAATAAAATACCTAGGAATAAACTTAACCAAGGATGTGAAAGACCTATACCCCGAAAACTATAAGACACTTCTAAGAGAAATTAAAGAGGACACTAACAAATGGAAACTCATCCCATGCTCCTGGTTAGGAAGAATTAATATCGTCAAATTGGCCATCCTGCCCAAAGCAATATACAGATTTGATGCAATCCCTATCAAATTACCAACAGCATTCTTCAATGAACTGGAACAAATAGTTCAAAAATTTATATGGAACCACCAAAGACCCTGAATTGCCAAAGCAATCCTGAGAAAGAAGAATAAAGTGGGGGGGATCTCACTCCCCAACTTCAAGCTCTACTACAAAGCCACAGTAATCAAGACAATTTGGTATTGGCACAAGAACAGAGCTACAGACCAGTGGAACAGAATAGAGACTCCAAACATTAACCCAAACATGTATGGCCAATTAATATAGGATAAAGGAGCCATGGACATACAATGGGGAAATGACAGTCTCTTCAACAGATGGTGCTGGCAAAACTGGACAGCTACATGTAAGAGAATGAAACTGGATCACTGTGTAACCCCATACACAAAAGTAAATTCCAAATGGATCAAAGACCTGAATGTAAGTCATGAAACCATAAAACCCTTAGAAAAAAACATAGGCAAAAATCTCATGGACATAAACATGAGTGACTTCTTCATGAACATATCTCCCCGGGCAGGGGAAACAAGAGCAAAAATGAACAAGTGGGACTATATCAAGCTAAAAAGCTTCTGTACAGCAAAGGACACCATCAATAGAACAAAAAGGTATCCTACAGTATGGGAAAATATCTTCATAAATGACAGATGCGATAAAGGCTTGACATCCAAAATATATAAAGAGTTCACCCACCTCAACAAGCAAAAAGCAAATAATCCAATTAAAAAATGGGCAGAGGAGCTGAAAAGACAGTTCTCTAAAGAAGAAATTCAGATGGCCAACAGACACATGAAAAGATGCTCCACATCGCTTGTCATCAGAGAAATGCAAATTAAAACCACAATGAGATATCACCTCACACCAGTAAGGATCACCATCATCAAAAAGACAATCAACAACAAATGTTGGCGAGGTTGTGGAGAAAGGGGAACCCTCCTACACTGCTGGTGGGAATGTAAATTAGTTCAACCATTGTGGAAAGCAGTATGGAGGTTCCTCAAAATGCTGAAAATAGACTTACCATTTGACCCAGGAATTCCACTTCTAGGAATTTACCCTAAGAATGCAGCACTCCAGGTTGAAAAAGACAGATACACCCCTATGTTTATTGCTGCACTATTTACAATAGCCAAGATATGGAAGCAACCTAAATGTCCATCAGTAGATGAATGGATAAAGAAGATGTGGTATATATACACAATGGAATATTACTCAGCCATAAGAAAAAACAGATCCTACCATTTGCAACAACATGGATGGAGCTAAAGGGTATTATGCTCAGTAAAATAAGCCAGGCTGAGAAAGACAAGTACCAAATGATCTCACTCATATGTAGAGTGTAAGAACAAAGGAAAACTGAAGGGGCAAAACAGCAGCAGAATCACAGAACCCAAGAATGGACTAATAGTTACCAAACGGAAAGGGACTGGGGAGGATGGGTGGGAAGGGAGGGACAAGGGCGGGAAAAAAGAAAGGGGAAAAAAAAATCATAGGGATAAATGAAAATAGTACCAGCTGTGCTGAAGGATGTATTAACTATCTTATCTGTGATCATTATTTCACAATATTTATGTAAGTATATATATAATTCATATGTATATCTCTATATAAGTTGTACACATTAAACATGTATATTTTATTTGCCAATAAAAAGAAAAAAAAACCAATGTAGAATTAAATCAGATTAATGTTATCCATTGAAATAAACACTATTATTCATGAAATATAGTAAATAAACTAAATAGCTAACAAAAATCATTGATTAAGTAAATTTAATAATATCCATATGATGTAAATTTTGCAGCCTTTAAAAAACATTTTGGGTAATGTTAATAACATGGAAAAAATGCTTACAATACTCAAGTGAGAAAACTCAAACAAAATTGTTCATATAATTTTGTACAAATATATATATATATATATATTTGTACAAAATATATATATATATGCTTTTCAAAAAAAGAGTAAACCAAAATAAAAGTTACAGTGGCTACTTCTGTATGACTGAATTATAAATTCTCCTTTAGCTTTCTATTTTTCCAATATTTAATACTGAATATGCATTGTTTATATAATCAGATAAGTGAATATGCTTTTAAAGGTGGCTTCACTGTATTACTAATTTTATGTTCTTGAAAAAGAAACACTTCCTATTTCCAATAGTACATTTTTTTTGTAATATCTTAATCCATAAAAAATCTATTCAGAACATGAAAGACAAAGAAAACACATTTGTTCTTTTACCTTCTTCTACTCTTGGGCAACTCATTTGACTTCCTTGAATGTCATGCTGTTCTGTATTGTGCCAAGTGAGGTATTTTAAAGAATCTGATGGAATCTTTAAAATAAGAGAGAAGAGAATTATCAGCTGGCAACATATTTACACTTTTATGTATATAAAGAATGCAAATCTGTTCCAAACATTCAGCCAGCTTGAACTCCAAATATCTAATGGTGTGCTCAGAGAAGTCATCTTAGCCCAATCTAAATTTTGTGTTCTTATCTAACTTTGCATGTCTAACACCTGCAACTGATTTATGTTTGATAGTAAATGACAACAGAAATAAATATATGTACCCACTCATGAATTCACTTTACACCACTTTTATAAATCATCCTTTAATATTTGTTCAATATCTCATGAGAAATCGCATCCATTTTAGAACAGTTGTAATTGTTAAAAGCTTTTCTTTATATGGGCCACAAAATCCTTCCAACTTGCTTTCATTATAAAAGTTCTGTCTTTTGAGCCTACACAAAAGAGTCCTTCTCCATGTGACTACTATTTCCAGTGTTTGAAAGCAGTTGTTATCTTCTTCCCAAGTCGTACAATTGTTACTCACAGATATTTAAAGTAATTAACTATCCAGGAAGAACATGTGGTTCTCCTTGGGAAAATGTCAGTTTATCGACATTGCTCTTAAAATGTGTAGCATTGAATGAAATATTTGAGGTCTGGTCATCTTGCTTGTTCTGGACAGCATATTTACTGACCAGAATATGTTGTATGATCACATTTGGGGCTCTTTTGTATTGTTTACTATTAAGATTGTAGTCAATCAAAATTCCCAGTATCTTACATGGTTCATGACAGTTTCAAGATTGACAGAAACAAAAAGGCATATTACTCAGAGAAGAATATGATGGTAAATACACACACTATAGATAGATTCATCCTTCTGTTAGCCAGTGTTAGACACATATTCACACAAACCCAGGATATTTGGTTTAAAGAAATGTCTAAGTATTCAGTACAACTGCATTCATCTCACAGAGCAGCATTTCACATAGCTTATGTTTTGCTTGAGCTGTAAATTAGTGTAACTAATACTAACATAAAAAACATTTCCATCATTAAATAAGATTATGAGGCTCTGGATTAAACCAAGTTAAGCATTTCTCTTTATTGTAGGAATTCTCCTACAATAATATGCTAATATATATTATGAGTGTATAGTCACAAACTGTTCCCCTTGACTTTTAAACCGCAGAAAATTTTATTCTTGAAGAAGCACATGGGGCTAGCAGAATTAAAAAGGATGGCTTTTTAATAATCATTTAGCTTTGATCTTTTATCTTCTATCTTTATATTTGATCTTTTTAATTTAATACTTACTGAATTACCTTGGTTGTTTCATATCTCAGTATCTTCACTTAAAAAATGGAACTAGTGACAAAAACTCTCTACTTTATCAACAGCAATACTAGAAAGTTAATGCTTCAGCAATGCACTGAGATAATTTGCGAATTTGCTAATATGCTTTCAATGAATTCATTTTTAGACGTATTCTTTAAAAAAAAAAACCAAGAAGCACAAATACGTTTGGATATTAAGGAATGTAGTCCCTGGCCTATTCTTGGTTGTTCAGTTGACATGTTTATGGAAGCTTCTTTCTCAACCTAGTTTGTGCTTTTGGGTTTTTTTCTTGCTTCTAGTGTGGAATAAAAGTTTCCTATAAATTAAATTCTCTGGAGTTGCCACACCCCATTGCCTTTTTTGTGCTAGTTCATGAAGCACTTCCTGGGGAAAAAAAGACTCTAAGCTAAAGCTTTCTTTGAGAAGAAAGTTTTCATTTTTTAACAGATAACTAGTTTTGTACAAAAACTGGTTTGCTTTTTTAAAAGAGTTATGTAGTTGATTTTGGGATATCAGATATTGTAGAAAAATGAGCCATTGTATGTCTTTGTTTATAGTTATATAAGGTTATCAGTGGGTTACAGTTGTGTGACTGTTGTTTCTTCTTAAAGGAATAATGAAAATTTGTATCTTACCCTGTTCTTTTTCCTTTTGTTAATTCTGATGAACCAATTGATAATCCATTGGTTCAATAAATATTTTTAAAGGTATTTTTTGGTTCATTTCATTCATTTATTCAAAAATATATATTGTACCCTTGCTATGTGTCAGACATTCTGTTAGGTACTGGGAATAGAAAGTCAAATATGATATTAGTGCTTGAAAACCTCATTTTCTATAATTTTTGAGGCAGGCATATGAATAACTCATCTTGACCCATGGGATAAGAGGAATTACTATGAATGAAGGAAAGGAAGGAGGTAAGAGCACATGATTGCCCTTAGGTGGTTTAGAGAAGTCTTGGAAGTGGTGAATTTGGAAGGAGAAAATTTTATCTTGTAGACAAAGGACATACCAGAAAAAAGAAGGCAATAAATCTTAGACTAGATACAGAATTTGAACTCAGTGGGGGAAAGGAAAGGATGCCATTTTTTAATATTGTGGGGTCATTACCTTTTCTACTTATCTCTTTCTTCTTTTTCCTCCTTCCTCCACCATGCTTCTTTCTGTTTCTTCTTTGAGTTGGAACTGAGAGTTATCAAACTTTCATTTCCCCCAATTTCAAGGGTAGATTTAATAAGTGTATACACTTATTAAAATGTGTTAAATATAAGATAAAGTACATTTTATAAAATCATCACTAGTAAAAGATCTCATTAAACATATATACCCGGGATGATATTCCAGGATCTGAACACAGACGAAAAGTTCTGTTCCTCAATGGAGCTGACTAAATGTGTGACTCACTCAGGTCAGAGCAGTATGATAAATTAGGTGGATAAATCTCCTGACTGCCTGTGCTTCGAACTGAGGAATTAAGAGAAAGAAAATGTTTCAAGTGTTTGTAGTCTCTTTTAAAGACTTTTACTGTAAATACCTTTACATAAAACAGCAATAACAACAAATTATAAGCACCAACTTTTCTATTTATAGAAGAGATAAATGACACTTTAGGAATTAATACAGATCTCAGAAGGACTTTTACATCTTATTATAGTACTAAGAATATTTTTATGGCTAATGGTCACTTAGGAGAAATTATCCACAAAGATAAGGCTGTCTACATAGAGCATATCTTAGAAAAGCAAATCTAATGGTACACACACACATACGCGCTCTCTCTCTCTCTCTCTCTCTCTCTCTCTCTCTCTCTCTCTCACAGGATAAGGAGGTCAGCCCTCATTGGAATATCATTCTTAGTGTGGACCTGCAGGGGCAGATTTGGCACAATGAGCACCCCCAGATTCTCTGGGGACCCCATTAACCCAGGCCTTAAATTTCCCCTGAAATTTCCTCCAGATCTCTATATTTCCCTAAATTGGTGGGAAACAAATTAAAAGGTCAGGTTTTTAAAGCACTTTTACTCATTTTGAAATACTCCTCAACAATTTCAACTAACAACAGTCCATTTCTTTCTGTATTCCATATTTATACCATTGAAATATAAAATGTCTTTTCTGCTTTCCTGTACTAATTCTCTGGTTTATTATTCATTGTTACTCATACATTTTTTTCTCAGAGATGTTAAGAGCTTATCTTTCTGTAATTAGTAGTGTACATTATTTTAACCAATTATGAAAAAATATCTAAACATGTTTTTTCATGTTAAGTAAAACTAGAAATCATCTCTCTCCATTTCTGGCCTCTTTTTATTCTTGGTAGATCATTATTTCAGCTTCCAAGAATCTTAAGACACAGCATTCTATATTTTATGGCATTGTTATTTTGCCTCTGTTGCAATTTTACTTACAATAAACTAAACATCTATTGTATTGAAGTTGCCTTCCTGAAGTGCAATACAGAAATATCTTTTATTTTTTCATTTATTAATAGAGTCATATAGTAGAAGAATATAACCATCACATCATATTCTAAAATAATAGCACTACTATATCATTAAAAGAAATAAAACAACTACATCCTACTATCAAGGAGAAAATTATTCCTCCATTTGCCACTAAATAACAAACCAAGAATCTTGTCTTAATTATGTGAAAAAGTAAGAAAATATTTGCCTCTCATATCTTTCCCATTTAAGCAATTCTTTAATAGTTTGGATATTGTCTTGAAATTCCTACAGAGTGTCTTGCCATTAAAACCAATTAATAACAAGCATTAGAAGGAGAACATGAAATTGTTCAAAATTTATTATTCCTGAGGCAGGTAAATCCTGCTATCTATAACTTCAGTTTTGGTCAAAAATCAGGGAGAAAAAAAAAAGAGCGAAAATGGAATAATATGTCAGGGGATGAACAGAAGATGAAAGTTTAACCAACTTTTTCCATTAATTTGTCTTTATTAAAATATGCTAGCCATTTTCTGCTGAAATGAAACCAGGAAACTAAAGATAATGAACATGCCTGAAACTTCAGTGACTGGTGTCTTGTTCTAAACTCTCGTGATGTTTACATGGTGAGTGGTTGAGTTAATAGAAAAATCTGGGAGTCTCCTTCTCTTTTGTTTTGTACTCTAAAGTATGAGAAATGCTCTTTGTTTATATAATCTCTCCAAATATGGTACAGGGGAAAAATGAATTTACATGCTTAAAAGGTCTGATAAGAAAGATGCACTTGATTGGATTTTTACTATATTTGCTTATGCAGTGAGATTAAGCACAACAGTTTCAAGTTGAAACTAAGTATAAAAGTAACTGAAAATATGAGATTAAACAAGATGGCAGTGTGAGAAGTAAGGCAGAAGCCTCCTTCCAAAACCACATGTAACAAGAAAACACAGCAAATACAACTAATCCTGAAAGAGTGACCAGAAAGAAGATTGCAACAGATGGCCTAAGTCTGGGGAAATAGAAGACCTCATGGAAAAGAGTAAAGTAACAAAGCCACAATCTGGCAAGACCCAAGCCTTCCCCTCACCCCAGCATGAACCCCCATTACATGGGGCTCTGGAGATTAGAGGGGTGGAAAAGCAAAGACAAGTAGAATGCTTGGAGAGACTGAGATTCCAGCCACTTGTGAAGAACAGGTACCCACAACCAGCTGTTCTGGGACAAAATAAAGGTGCACACTTTGGAAGACTTCCAAACAGTGAGAGGTCTGCTAAAGGGGCAAAGATTACACAGAGCTTGCTGCTCAGCAGAAAGGATAGATGGACAAAATCATCCCAGTATAGTCAGCCTAGCAGGTTGTGAACTTCCAGGAGCTTCACATTCCGTCCACCTGGCTGACAATGCAGTGCCAAGGCCCCCCACACTGTAATTCGCAGAATGCTCCTCCTCCAGGCTGACACCAGATGGCTGGTAATTGGTCTGTTCAGATTTTCTGTGTTTTTCTGGGTCTGCCTTGGAAGGTTACCTTTTTCCTTGGTAGTTTTTAAGCTCTACTGTGAAGCCACAGTAATCAAAACAATTTGGTACTGGCACCAGAATAGATCCATAGATCAAGGGCACAGAATAGAAAGTCCTGATATAAACTCAAAATATATCACCAAAATTATATATGGTAAAGGATCCATGGATATACAATGGGGAAACAGCCTCTTCAACAACTGTTGTTGGCAAAATTGGACAGCTACATGCAAGAGAATGAAACTGGATTATTGTCTAACTCCATACACAAAAGTAAACTTGAATCAAAGACCTGAATGTAAGTCATGAAACCATAAAACTCTTGGAAGAAAACATAGGCAAAAATCTCTTGACTATAAACATGAGCAACTTTTTCCTGAACACATCTCCTCGGGCAAGGGAAACAAAAGCAAAAATGAGCAAATGGGACGGTATCAAACTAAAAAGCTTCTGTACAGCAAGGACACCATCAGTAGAACAAAAACGCATCCTACAGTATGGGAGAATATATTTTTAAATGACATATCCACCAAGGGGTTAACATCCAAAATATATAAAGAACTCACATGCCTCAACACCCAAAAAGCAAATAAACTGACAAAAAAAATGGGTGGAGTATCTGAACAGACACTTCTGCAAAGAAGAAATTCAGATGGCTAACAGGCACATGAAAAGATGCTCCACATTGCTAATCATCAGGAAAATGCAAATTAAAACCACAATGAGATATCACTTCACACTAGCGAGGACAGCCGACATAGAAAAGGCTAGGAACAGTAAATACTGGCAAGGATATGGAGAAAGGGGAACCCTCCTACACTGCTGGTGGGAATGTAAACTAGTTCAACCTTGTGGAAAGCAATATGAAGGTTCCTCAAAAAACTAAAAATAGAAATACTATTTGACCCAGGAATTCTACTCCTAGGAATTTACCCAAAGAAAACAAGATCCCTGATTCAGAAAGACATATACACCCCTATGTTTATTGCAGCACTATTTACAATAGCTAAGATATGGAAAGTCCATCAGTAGATGAATGGATAAAGAAGAGATGGTACATATACACAATGGAATATTATTCAGCCATAAGGAGACTACAAATCCTACCATTTGTAAAAACATGGGTGGAGCTAGAGAGTATTATGCTCAGTGAAATCAAATGATTTCACTCATTTGTGGAGTACAACAGTGAAGCAAAACTGAAGAAAGAAAACAACAGCAGAATCATAGACTCCAAGAAGGGACTAATGGTTACCAAAGGGAATAGGGTGGGGAGGGTAGGTGGGGAGAGAAGGAGAAGGGATTAAGGGACATTATGATTAGCACACATGCTGTAGAAGAAGGTCACAGGGAAGGCTGTGTAGCACAGAGAAGACAAATAGTGACTCTATAGCATCTTACTGTGCTGATGGACAGTGACTGCAGTGGGGTGTGTGTGTGGGAACTTGATAATATGGGTGATGTAATAACCACAATGTTGTTCATGTGAAACTTTATAAGACTGTATATAAATGATACCTTAGTAAAAAACAATAATAATAAATAAATAAATAATAAAATGAATCAGAAAACAAACAAACAAAAAGTAACTGAAAATAATCTTACCATCTTGGTTTACATTAGATGATCTTTGGGTTTAAACTAGGAGACCTCTTTATGTGATTATCTTGATTATTATTAGAGATTTATTAATAATAGAAGTTACTTAAAACTTTGGTAACACAAGTACATCGGCAACTAACATCCCCACCATTTCTCTCTCTCTCTCTCTCTCTCTCTCTTTTTTTCCAGAATGAATTGAAGAAATTTCATCTAAGGGTAGTTTCATGTAAGGGTAGAATCTGAAAAGATTCTAATCAATACATGACCAGTCTGCTTGTCTTTTTGTGTGAAATATCTTTGTAGGCCCTGAAGTCTGGATTCCTTCTCTCACATTCTCTTATTACTTCTGGGCACCACCCAAAGTGTGATGTCTGAAGGGGAGTGTGCTGGGATCTTGTGGTAAAAACCAGTGTGGCAGTCTCAAAATCTTCTTAGTTTTCTTAGTACCATCTTAAATTCCAAATGGAATTTTTCTTTGTTCCATCTATTTTGGTAGATAGCTCAGCAAAACAAGATAATTTCTGATCCTTTAGTTTAAGGAAAAAAAGAAAAAAGTTGGGCATCTTCCAGGTTATATCACTAACCCAAACTTCTACTCCATCTACAATAGCCTTAACATGCATGTCACTCACGTCAAAACTGCAAGACCTGTGACTCCTTAGGTGTCTGAGGAACAGCTACTGCTGTGACCTCTGGCGAGGCACTTAGCACCCCTTGTGGTCTGTTCTTTATCTTTAATATTCAGATGATGGTATGGACTCTGCCTGAGGGATAAGGGTATTATTTTGTAACATTGATGCTATGATGACCACTACTGCTGTTATTAATGTGATAATGGTATAATTAGCATTATTGAGTAGCACTTCATATGTGCTAGGCACTGTACTAAGATGTTCACATGGATTAACTTATTCAATCATTACAGTCACTACATGCAGTGGGTAACATTATTTCAATTTTATACATGAGGAAACTGAGGCACAGAAAGGCAGCATAGTTTGCCTAAATCACACTCACAGATGACCAAGTTTTCATAACCACTAGGATTCAAATAAGATTCAGGTAAGCTACTGCAAATCTTTAAATAACTGAAGTCATATCATTATGAGTGTGCAGTTGTTTCTAAGGAAAAGCATTAATATTGAATTTTCTTCCTCCAATTGTTCCACTTAACTGCATATAAGTAGTTACTGAAACATACAGAGCTGAGCAGTTGGTATTTACTGAAAACAAACGTTAAGCCCTTGGTAGTAGAACCTATGAGAACACCAATCCAGATACAATCAAGCTGCTTTTAAAACTTCTCCTTCCTCCTCCCCCAACAGAAAATGAAACCAGACACATGCAGTTTAGTTGGTATATTGGTTTGCTCATTTTTAATCTTTCTGCTTGAAGTGAGCAAACAGTTATCATAAATTACAAATCTAAGCCCTTATGAAAGAGAAATTAATTGTATTAGTGCTCTGATATAAAGCTGCCACAGAGAAGGTGCCACGGTTAACACTGTACAGCATTCATCAGCCAGGATTTATAATGTCTTTAAAATAGGTGGCATTATCTGAATTGACCATCTATTCTTGGTTTAAAAAAGTGTAGAATGGCCAACAAGAAGGAATCAGTGAGCAGAGACTGCTGGATGAAAAAACAACAATAATGTAACATCAATTAATGAGCACCTTTCATCAGAAGATTGCAATGTCCTTTACAGTTGTGAGTTTATAAGCCTCATAAATTGTCAGCTGCAATGGGTGCTGTTTAATTAAAATGTCAGATTGGGGCTTATGTAACTTTGTAAGGTGAGTAAAGGAGGAAGTGGAAGATGGCCTAGTTTCTAGGTGAAGCTGAGCTGTTGAGTTGAAAGAGGCAATGTTGGGCATACATCACAGAAGGCCAGGGGACTCCTTTCTGACACTGAAGGTTGTCAAAATTACACCACATGTGACTCAGTTTCTAAACCATCCCATTTATATTCATTGCTGAACATAAGAGTGTTGTATTTAGGAAGGAACTAAAGAAGTTCAATCTTATTTTTCAGGTAGTAAAGGGAACTTTTCCTAAATCCTCAAAATTTCTCTCTTTCTCCCCAAAATACCAAATTAGGTTCTTACATCTTGTGGGATCTTGCTAAAAGCAGGAACTTCTAAGGTACATGCTTGAAGAAAATTACCATGCACTTAAAAAGCATTAATTTGGGGTATGAAAGGTGGTGTCAATCCAGCCTTCTTTATATCTTTGACCACTCTTTATTTTTTTAAGGCCAGAATCCCTGTTCTCCCTCTGCCTATTTTATTCATTTGTAAAATGGGAATGACTATGCCTTCTACACATTAGAGATGATAATGAGGTAATAGACAGTATTCGGAATGGGATTCTCATAAAATGCAGAAGAAATTTGGTGTTATACTGTCTTTATCTGAAATGGCAAATATGGCATACCAGGTTTTTAATTTCTGATGGCTCTAAATTAAGTTCCTAAAGTTAAACCCAGAAACGGAATAAACAATAACATATCAATAAACTGTAGGGGTGGATAACTTTTCCCTTCTCTTCTTCTAAGTTCTTTGTCTGGCCTAATAATTAAATTGACATAAAACATTAACAGAAGAAAAACAAATTTAATTTCCTATATATGGGAGATTATAAAAACATGCATCTCAAAAAAGTAACCAGTGCAGGCAGCTTTTATAGGTTTTAGACAAACAATACATTTGTGAAGAATTGACAAGATGAAGTTTGGGCTGGAGGTAGTAAATAAGTGAAAAAGTAACAAAGTTTGTTTATAGAGCCTTCTCTGCCCTAAATTTCTTATCTCTAGTGTCAAGGATGCCTTCTACCCTCTTAATTCAGAAAGAGTACCTTCACATAGAAAAAATATTTCCTGATTTCAGGGGGACAAAGGAGGGTCAGAGTGTCCCTTTTGCACCTGCTATTTCATAAGTAACTTTAATTCAAAATAATCCATATGCCAGAGTAGCATATCTTGGGGGTAACATGTTGTGCTCCCCTTCAGAACTGTTCTGAAAAACTGTGTACTACAGATATTCCAAAGTAGTTCAGTACCCAAATCCTAGGATTTTAACACACGTATCTTTAAATTGTTGATTGTAAACTATGTAAAAGTAAATTGTAATTTAAAAAAATAAACAACTGGAATTGTAATTTCTCTTCTTCTGTCTGAATAAGTCAGATTTTAATTTTATACGACCCTGTATTATTAACAATTTTTCATGTCCCTGTTGCTCCAGCCCCATGCATATTCTTATAAACACCAATAGGCCCCCAAATTAAGGTACAACGGAAGTAAAAGAGCAAACATCTATCAAACTTCTCTAAAGGGAAAACTTGTAAACTTCCATAACTCTTGATAGGTTCCCTAATGTTTATAGAAACAAAGATGTATTCAAATACCAGAAACAATGGAGTGAGATTAAAATACCTCTATGTTCCCTCTACAAGATTATATTTAGAAATTTTTAGAACTTTATTGTAACCATAGACATAGCTGCTACATAGAAGGTTTTGAATACTTGAGGAATGTCTAATACTCCCAATGTTGTTACAACTTTGAAAATTCAATGTACAACAGTACAAGGCAGAAGAGTAATATAGTTACCAAAATGCCTTAGGTAGATTTCATAAACAGAAATTAAACTATAAAATCCCAAATGAAATTGTATATAAAGAAGGTACTATGAATAAGACTCTTGTTTGTTGATGTGCAGAAATGTGATGGAACAAATATTGGAACTAAGAAAACTTTTTTTTTCTTTTCCTTTTTCCTTTCCTCCCTCTCACCTTCCTTCCTCCTTCAAAATTTGAGATTAAACTTTAGTAACTTGGGCATCAGTTTTCACACTATCTCTAAAATAATTTTATAGATATTTACTGGTTTTAAACTAGTGATACTGATCATAAAGAGTATTTCATGCAGAGCTCACAAATAAACTTCCTCTTGGAAGAGTGTATTAAAGGGTTTCACCAAGTAGAGAAACAAAGTTTATGATTCTCCACAGAACTTACCCATTTAAAAAACTGTTTCATATGCCCATTTCTCCAAATTATAAACACAATTTTTAACATAAAATTAACATAATATCTAGTCTCTTTGAGATATACAGTTTGCTAACAAAAATATCTTGTAATAAATTGCTTCAGTCCCTAAACCTCTACCTAAGTATGATTCCCCTTATAACTAACTATAGGCAGTAAATGACCCATAGCTTCACACACTCATATGAAACCACATGTACCTAATCCTGAAAATTGAAGGTGCAAATCTCATATTATAAAAGATTACAGCCAAGTTATACACTAATATAAAAACAAAAATATTCAGGGAACTTGCAAACCCTCCAATTGTATATAGTCTAATTATCAGCATGTTTGAGAAACAGCTTTGAAATTTAGCACTGAGGAAACGAAATTGGGTTTTGACCTCTTATTTAATCTGATTTTTAGCTTCACTGAGCTAGTAGAAGTCATGTTTTGTGGTAGCAATCTCATTTAAACTTAACTGATAGATATTAACTAATAATGAATAGATATTAGTTAATAGATATTTCCTTTTGGCTGTGTTGTCTATTTTTCCCCTGAAATTCACACATACCCTCTTAAAGAGCCCTGTGTATCTATAGATATACCATTACTAATGATCAGTTGAACTGCATTTATAACCAGTTGCATGGTCCTAGGGGAGAGGGTGGCTATAGAGTTTGCTTCTTTTCCAAAACAACCATCATCGGTAACACAGGTACAGAACTACATTTTTAAATGAAATTTAATCCAGCAACACTATCAATATTTTTCTGTCAAGTAATGACTAAAGTTACGTTTAACATTTTGTTTCCTTACCTTTTGGACATGTCTTGCCAGTTTATAAAGTTCCTCTGGCCTTTCATAAAGCTATTTTTCTGAAGACATTTTTCATCATATTCCCAGGAGGGGATATGCTAGCTGAGTGAGAACCTACAGTCGCTTTTGGGAGTCTTCCATGTATTCACTGTGACCAAGGAAACAGCTGTTACCTAGCAACCTACCTCCTGAGGAGGTATTGTTAACAATCTCTCAGAGCTCATCAAAGGAAATTCCTGTGCTCCTAGAGCAGCATAACAGTGACCATTGTTTCCAGGGAGTTGTCTAAACTGGGTAGTGTAACTGAACATACATGATAGCAGAGGGAACAAATGGTCCATAGCATCCCTGAAAGGTTTGCTGTCTTCGGTTCCATTATTTCTTGAAATGTTTGCATCTGGATGGGGTTTAGCCGAAGGTTAGCTGAAGGTTAGCTGGATGGGGGTTAGCTCCTGCAATATATCCCTCAGTATTTGGTTTCCTCCTTCTCTTCTGTAGTTTCAGAAATTGCAGAAGGAGCGGAAGGGAAGTTATCAAATTCCTGCTTGAACCTTGCTCAAATGAAATGCCTTTGAATTGAAGAGGGGAATTCTGCCTTGTTCAGCACAAGAAAGAAGGAAATTTTTATTTCTAAGCAAATTTTTACAACTTCTCATAGAAAAGGGAGAAAATACCGTATTATATTGTATATTCATTTACTGGCCCAACAAGTCTGCTTCTGTAGTATTAGTCTGACTATGTGGATAGCACTATGAATTTTTAACTTCAGGGACTGAGAAAAGAGAAGTTCTCTAAACCTGCGATTTGCATATCTCCTTTTTCCAAAATAGAAAAATGTTAGCTGTGTTTTTGAGAACAAAACACAGCAAACACCTCCTTAGTCTTTATTGCTTTATAAAACAAGACACTTGGGAAATCACTTTATTCAAAACCTCATTTCAAAACAAGATATTTTAGAAAAACATCATGCATTCTCATTCCTTTTTTCTATGCAGTGGTAACCCATCCATAGACTGAAAAACCTTCAGTAACCTTGTGAATGTGTTTCAAATCAAGAGGGAAAACATATTCTCTTCCACATGTTTCTGTTACAACCTCAATTTTGCATATAAAATGGAACTTAGCATAAAAAACTTCTATGCTAAAAATATATGTAATTTAAAATATTTGATAAAGATTCAGAAATTGATTTGTTTCCAAAGTTAGAATAATTTTTTTAAACTGTCAAATACATAAAATATTGCAAGTCAATTTTCTGGATATTTTTCTCAGGATAGGGGTAGAAATGCTAACTGTGAGGCATTTCTTTTACCCCTGTCTTTTCTAAGCATCCTTGAAATTTCCCCAAGTTAAAAAATTGTAGACCAATATTATCCAAAAATGAATTACCTAAGATAAATATATCACAGCTAGTCTTAGATTATCTATTTAGCTTTATAGCCCTGAAACAGCTAGTCCATACCTCCATTGCCTCAGGCAAAAGCCACGTAATACTTGATTGGTTTGATTCTGACTCTGCCAGAATCCCCAGTCCATTATCTCCCCCAGTCTTCTGAGTGATTCTCATGCCTTCTCTTCTATCTTTTAATTTCCATGATCTAGCTCCCATTATTATTCTCTCCTGAGCAATTAGAAAAAAATTTCCACAGGGTACTAGCATCCATTTCCCCACCTACTCATGCCTGCGTGCCCGTTTGTTCTCCTTCCCCTCATTAACAGTTCTGACCTAGGAGTACTTCTATTTTCATTTGCAGACTTAGCTCCTACCTCTTCATCTCTAATCAAGGTGATTCATCCAGAAATTCTTCTGCATCCGTTTTTCCTCTCTATTGAACCACTTCCACAAGGATACAAATGTGCTGTAATTTTTCTCATTTAAAAACAAAACAAAACAAATTGCTCTTTGATCTACTTCTCCCTTCAGCTTCCATCCCATTGCATTACATCCAATACAACATGAGGGAAAAGCGTTAAAAGTGTCTGTGCTTACTGCGTCCAATTCTTTTCCTGGTCTCTCTTGACCTCACTCTAATGTTTTCACTCCACTACTCCACTGAAACTATACATTTGGCAAGGTCACTAATGACTTTCAAGTTACTGAATTCAGTGGTCAGTCCCCAGTCCTCCTTTCCTTCATCTGTCAGCTGCATTTGAAACGTTGTGACTCTCTCCTCCCTAAAGTACGGTCTTCATTTTGGCTTCTAGAAATCCACACTTCACCAGTTTTATTTCTACTTTATAATCTTGTTTGCTATTCCCTACTTATCCCCCCAATCTCCTAACACCAGTGTGCCCAGAGTTTAGTGTTTTTAGACTTCTTTCTTAACTCACTCCATTTATGATCTGTCTCATGGCTTTAAAAAAACATCCATAGGCTAATGACTCCAAAATTTGTAACTCCATCTTAATCCCTGCTCCCTTGAATCTCAGACTCATATATTTACCTACCAACTGAAATATCTCTTGGATGTTTACTAGTCATCTAAATCTTAATATCCCCAAAATAAACTTCTAAGTCTTCTATCCAAATGAACCCTTTTCATATTCTCCATTTATCCAAGTCAAAAATTATGGAGTCATCCACAACTTCTCTCTTTTTCTAAAACATCACATTGAGTCTGGGATGAAATCTTATAAGCTTCAGAATCTGACCAGTTTTCACTCACTCCACAACTAATAACCATGTACAAGACCCTGTAATTTCTTTATTTTTTAAATTAAAATATCATTAATATACAATCTTCTGATGGTTTCACATAAACAACACAGTGATTTCAACATTCAGCTATATTATCAAGTCCTCACCCCCTTCATTGCAGTCACTGTCTATCAACGAAGTAAGATGTTATAGAGGCATTAATTGTTTTCTCCATGCTGTACTGCCTTCCTTGTGACCTACTTACATTGTGATTGTGAATTATACTGCCACTTAATCCCCTTCTGCCTACCCACCAACTGTCCCCAACCCGTCCTCTTTGGTAACCACTAGTCCCTTCTTGGTGTCTGTGAGACTGCTGCTGTTCTGTTTCTTCTGTTTTGCTTTGTTTTATACTCCACAGATGAGTGAGATCAATTGTTATATCTTTCTCCAACTATCTTATTTCACTGAGCATAGTACCATCTAGATCCACCCATGTTGTTGCACATGGGAGGATTTCTTTTCTTTTAATGGCTGAATAGTATTCCACTGTGTCTATGTACCATGTTTTCTTTATCCATTCATCTATTGATAGACACTTAAGTTGCTTCCATATCTTGGCTATTGGAAATAGTGCTGCAATAAACATAGGGGTGCATATGTCTTTTTGAATCAGGGATCTTGTTTTATTTGGGCAAATTCCTAGGAGTAGAATTACTGAATCAGATGATATTTCTATTTTTAGTATTTTGAGGAACCTCCATATTGCTTTCCACAACTACTGAACCAATTAACATTCCCACCAACAGTGGGGGAGGGTTCCCCTTTCTCCGCATCCTTGCCAGCATTTGTTGTTTCTTGTCTTTTGGATATTGGCCATCCTAACTGGTTTGAGGTGATATCTCATTGTGGTTTTAATTTGCATTTTCCTGATGATTAGCAATGTGGAGCATCTTTTCATGTTCCTGTTAATACCTTGTATGAGACCCTTTCATACCAACCCATATAAGGGCTTCAGAATTTGTGCCAAGTACAGGATAAACACTCTCCAGTAGCCCAAAAGACCCAAAAACTCTTGTAAGACTGCCACAGTGGTAGGGGTAGGGAAAGCCTGGACTGAGTCAGGAATAACTTTAGTATTACTCGACCAGACAACCCCCAAGAATTTTACAGACAAACCAGGTCCCTGAACGTTTGGTGCTGTTCACAGCCCATCCTTTCTCCTGTAGATGTTGCAGCAGACTAGGAACTGCCCCTTCTAAATCTGAAAGAGAATCATATATGAGCATAATATCATCAGTGTAGTGATACAACCACACCATTTGTAGTTTCTTCCATGTGGCCAAGTCCTGAGCTACAAGTCTGTAAAACTGACAGATAGTGGGACTCTGGGACAGTGAATGTCCACTGCCAGCCTTCCTACATGAAAGCAAACTGTTCCTGACTTTCCTGTGCTATGTCAATAAAGAAGAAAGCATTAACAAGGTCCATATCATAATGACACATCTCTAGTTCATGACTGAGGGTGTCCATAAGGGCTCCTATAGAGGGGACAGCAGTATGCAGAGTGGGTGTGACTTTATTCAATTTCTTGTAGTCTATGGTCATACACCAGGAGCCATCTTGATTTTTCAGTGAACTATTAGTAGACTTTATGCTGACCACCTTCTCCAACTCCTATAGAGTTTCTACAATTCCTTGTGCCCCTCAGGCAATTTATACTGCTTAGTATTTGTCACTCACTGAGGTATAGGCAGAGCTACAGGTGGATGTCTAGCATGTCCCCTCAGAACTGCCTTTACCATATGAACCCTCAGTCTGAACTCACCGGCAGTGGTCTGTAACCACAGGCCCTGCAGGCTATCTACCCCCAAAATATATTCTGGGAAGGGAGAAATGTACACAGTATACTCTTTTAGGGGTAAATGCCCTATCTCCAGTGAGATTTGGGCTTTCTTCACTGTAATTGCCTTACCCTCATAGCCCTCTATTACAGCAGGGGTCCCAGGAAAATGCTCAGGGTTGCCATAAATCAGAGAACATTCATCTCTTGTGTCCACCAGTGCCAGGACACATTGTACATTCACAGGGAACCAATGAATTGCTAATTCTATGTGTCGCCTCCAGTCCCCACTACGTCCCCCAAGGTGGGGACCCTGACCCCCCACCAGTCAATAATCATTGTCCTGTGTGGGGGAGAGCCCATGCAGAGCCTGAGTACAGTCTCCCAGGAAGTCTTGCTGGGACACAAGCTGGACATGGGGCTTTGCCTCCGGCTTCCGTGTTCTGGACCTCAGTAGCTAGAACTGCTGCTCTGACTTCAATTGGTACCACAGTTCTAACCACATCCTATTAGGCTTCCCGTTAAGTTTTTCTTTCACTATCTCAGCCTTTATCAAATCAACCCACATCTGGGTTCTTGATACCTTCATAGGGTGCTTTGCACCTCTCCCCATTTTGAAGCCCCACAGATAGGGCACTACTGGGTGAAGCTGCACCCTCTACTGCTGCAGCCACTAGGGCCTCCCCATTACCCACTGGGGGGTTCCTGGCATCTCCCCACCATCTCTAGGGGCAGCCCACCCAAGGGTTGCACCCATGTAGATGGATTTCGGGTTTAGAGAGCCTGCCGATATGCCAGATGTAACTCCAGGGGGAAAATCCCTGGGTAAAATACATTTTAAACCAAAATTAGTCAAAGGGAGAAATAAATTGGAGAAACCCATTTATTTCTTACAAGCAGTCCACTTCTGCTTTCCTGTGTCTCTCAAGACCTGGCTGCAGAAGAAGAGGCCCCCACCCAACCTCTTCCATCCAGACAATCCCTTGCTGGTCATTGTAATTACCTATAGATATAGAGATGGACTAATTCTCTCCACCCATTGGAAAAACCTATTGTGCGGAGATGCACTAAAGCCAGGTGAGAGATTCTGGAAATATTCAATTTTACCCACAACTGGTCTACTCCTTTAGTCCATACTTCCCTACATTCTATCCTCAAATAGAGCACCTGTAGTGATTCTGTTACTATACAAGTCATTCTTCTGATCAAAGCACTTCAATTGGTACCCATCTCAAAACAAAGAAGGAGGATCTTTATAGTGAGCTACAAGGCACTGATATAGTAGATGAAAAAAATAGTAATGTCTCAAAACTGACAGTACTTTTGAAATCTCCTCAAAACAATCAAGATGTAAACACTGCATATATTTATCTGACAGCTCCAGGTTGATCAGCATCCATTAAGGACAGCTAAGCAAATGGTACATGCTGTTAGAAAAATTAGGTTAAAAAATCCTCTCAGATGCCAGTCCCAGGCTCACCCCCCAAAACACTTTCTGGCAAACAAAGGCAGACCAAGAAAAATTCTGTCTGGGAAGGACAGAAAAGAGATGCAGGTTAAAGCCAACTTAAAACTATCACCAGAAAGATTAAGCCCAGTCTAAATAAAAAAAAAAAAAACTATACAAGTGTTTAGACAAATAAGAGCAAGGGCTACAGGGAAGAGACTTCAAAGTATGCAGGATGTAAAAGCACAGGGAGGATGTCACGGGAACATCTTTGAAGTGTTGCTTTTGGGAGAGAAAGAAAGCAAAAAAGAAGTGAAAACTGCCCTTTGGCAACTGGAACATGAACAGGAAAAGAAGACAAAAGGAAAATATCAAGGCTTTATAAAACAAATAATTACTGAACAGAAGGACTCACCAACCTCCTGTGTTATGCAGGATAGTGTCTCCCTCACCCTCTCTCCCCCCAGCTGATGTCCACATCCTAATGTTGGATCCTGGAAATATGTTATCTTACATGGCAAAGGGGAAATAGGGTAGCAGATAGGATTCAGGTAGCTGATCAGCTGATCTCAAGATAGGGAACCATCTCTGAATTATCCAGAGGGACCCAGTGTAATCACATGTATACTTAAATGTGTAAGAGGAAGGAAGTGATGCCAGGGTTCTTGTTCATGAAGCCGAAGAATGAGCTTCACAAACACTCAAGGTAGGAGAGCAAGGTACAGGCTTTTATTTAGAGATAAAGTGAGAGGACGGAGCTCCTGGCTCATGCCAGGAGGGGACAAGAGAGTTTGTGGTTGGCTCATTGTCTGGGGGTTTTATTCGCGGTTGAGGATTTTCAGGAATGAGGGTAAAGGGTTAAGAGTGCAGACTTGTAAGACCACCTGCTCTGCCCCCACGGTGGGCTGGACTGTTGTCTGTTTGCTTGGGTTGTTTATAGTTGAGATTGCTTTCCAAAGTAGTCTTTTGCCTAGGTTACAGATTACGATTGGAGAAGGGAAAATAGCATAGTTACAATTAAAATACACTGGGCCTTTTAGCGGGATAAGGTAAATTTTACATTGTCATGATGTAATTGATACAAGAAAGTGATGGTTTGTGCTGAGATACCCTTCTTTATCTGCAGAACACTCAAACATCCAGGCCAAGTTCTCCTGGCCTTTTGAGCTTCTTAAGTGATTTTACTGAAGAATGTCTATATTCCTAGTCATGTATACAAATCTTTACCCTAGAGAATTAGTGTGACTTTGGCTTTGCATAATGCTTAACAGAGTTTTGACAGGGACTTCTTTGCATATTGTTACATTGTTCTGACTGTAATTATCTTGCTCTGCTTTTTCTCCGGAGGCCCTCACCCTACTCTGCCTAATCCCATGGTCCCTGTCTCAGAAGGAGAAGCCCAATCAGAGTTTCAGCAAAAGAGGAAGGAAGGAAAGTTAGTGTCACAGAAAGACTTGACCAGCCATTGCTGGCTTTGTAGATAGAGAGAAGCTACAAGCCAAGGAATGCAGACAACCTCTAGAAACGAGAAAAGGCCAAAAAATGGGTTCTCTCTTATAACTTCTAGAAAGAAGTCCTGTAGACAGTGAGACCCATTTCTGACTTGTTTTCCAAAACTGTAAAAGAATAAATGTGTTGTTTAAATCACTAAATTCATGGCAATTTGTTAAAGCAGCAATAGGAAACTAATATACCTCCCTATATAACCTTTCTGTACATCATTAAACCAACAAAACAAAGTCAGCTAAAATTCCTAGACATAACTGGATTGACAGAAGAAATCATCATTAATCTAAGAATCTTGAAAAACCACCCAATTTCACAAAAATGAACAAGTGTAATGTCAACAAGTCAATTCAAAGCCATTGCAAGAAAAATCAGTAACTAAAATATCACATATACCAACTACAAAAAATTCCTGCTTCCAGGAAACAACTATGAAGAGAGGGTAGAACTAATTCAACACTCCAAAGAGAAATAAGCATACTCAAAACTGCATATGAGCATATAGTAAAGCCACCTTGAATCAGAAATTCAAAAATTAAGAAGAGAAATGTATAAAAACCATAGAGGAATGTAAAAAGAACAGATTGGTCTCAGGAAAGAAATGGAATAAAAAGACAAAATTATCTCATAAATGAATGTACTGTTACATCCTTAAGAATAGACTCAAATGAAAATTACTAAATGATAAAAGTTGACTTACAGTGGAGAGTAATAAATTATTAAGAATAATAAATTCAGTGTCTGGCAGACCACAAGTGATCCAGATTAACGTCGCCAATAATATGACATGTCAACATTATGTACCTGATAGAATGCACTGAGAAAGACACAGCATCACTCTTATTGGATTTTGCCAAAGCTTCCTAATCTCTATCTAATCTTGAATAAACAGACAAACTCGAACTGAGGGACAAGTTAAAAATAACTCCCAGTGTTTTCTAAAAGCCATAGAGTCATGAAAGACAAGAGAAGCCTGAAGAACTGCCACAGATTGGAGGACAACTGAATACAATGAAGGGTCCTGGATTGAATCCTGGAACAAAAAAAGGATATTATTGAAAAACTGTTGAAATTGCAGTAAATCTATAGCTTATATCATAATATTGTAGCAGTATTTATTTCTTGAATTTAATTATTGTACTATGGTTACAGATGATGTTGACAGTAGGAAAGCTGAGTAAAGGGCATGTAGGAACCCTGTACTATTTTTGCAACTTTTCAGTAAGTCTGAAGTTATTTCATAATGGAACATAACAGAAAGTTAACAAAGTAGTCCTACATACATATGGTCAATTGGTTTTCCATGTAGATACAAATGCATTTTGGTGAGAAAAAGTTGAACTTTTCAACAATTGGATAGCCATATCCCCTGCTCTTCTTCCTCTCTCAATGAGCTTTGATCCATACTTTGAACCATACACAAAAATTAAATAAAAATGCATCATAGACCCAATTATAAAATTTAATAACAATAAAATTTCCTGGTCAAAATATGAGTATCTCTTTGTTATCTTGGGATATGTGAACATTTTGTAGATATGACACCACAAGAATTATCCATAAGAGAAAATAAGTGATAAACTAGACTTCATCAAAATTAAGAACTTACTCTCGTCAAAAGACACTTGTAAGAGAATGAAAAGACAAGCCACAGACTTGGAGAAAAGATTTGCAGATAATATATATAATATATCTGTAATATAAAAAGAATTCTCAAACTCAATAATAACAAAAGGGAAGAAACAATTCAATTAAAAAGCAGGTCGAATATTTGAAGAGACACTTGACAAAAGAAAATACACAGATGAAAATAAGCATATGAAAAGAGATCACCATCATAGCCATTAAGGAAATACATATTAAAATTATTAGGAGATACCATTGTAAACTTATTAGAATGGCTAAAAGTAAAAATACTAGCCATACCAAGTACTTATGAAAATATAGAGAAATTAGAATTTGTATATACTTAAATTGGGAATGTAAAATAATAGAACTTTAGACGGTTTGGCAGTTTCTCTAAAAGGTAAACATACATCCACTATTTGACCCAGTCAGTCCACTCCTAGGTACCTAAGAGAATTAAAGCATATGTCTATACAAATACTTGTAATAATGTCCATAGTCAGCTTTATTTGTAATAGTCAAAAACTGGAAAAAAAGTCTATCAAGAAACAAATGTATTAAAAATTATGGTATATCCACACAATGGAATATTTTTACTTAGTAATAGAAAGATATTAACTACCGATGAAAATGAAGCCTAATCTATAGTGACAGAAAACAGAATGTGAAGAGGGCAAGAGTGAGATTACAGAGGTATACTTGAAAACTTTTGTGACTGACAGACATATGTATTACCTTGATTCTGACTACAGTTTCACAGGTGTATATAAATGTGAAAAGTCATCAAATTCTATACTTCAAATGTGTGCAGTTCTTTGTGTGTTAGTCATACACATACACCCATACAAAATAATACATGTAGAAAGGATAGAGACAGAGAATATGTATGTGTGAAAAAGAACAGAAAGAAAGGAAGAAATGAAGAAGGAGCAGGAGAAGGAAGAGGAATATTGATTGCCTCACTGATTGTCTTTACAAGTAATGTATGTTTGAACTTTAAAATATACTTAAATGAATGACTACTCCTTTGATCTGTTTTATACGCAGGAGTTCTGCATATGCTGTTACTCTCTAGAGAGAGGCACTGCTTACAAATATTGAAAACCACTGGGTGTTTGACACTCAGAAAATCCTGCTAAAATGAACCTATGCACTTACTAGAGGTTATGCATTTTAACTTACCAAACTTTACCCGACTGGTGATTCTCAAACTGTCCTCCTTAGAGCCCTGAACAGGCAGGATGATCCATCTGACTCCCCTCATCCCCTTCAACACTTCAGGCAGATTTATGATTTTTATCTATTTTGTAAGTAGGTTTCTGCTTGAAGTTGAGATTGATAAAAGCTTATTAGTCGTTGGCAGTTCCCTTGTTAGTGAAACCAAGAGATGGTGAAGAAAATGAAAAAACTCAGAAAATGGTACCAGAAAAGGGCAGACAAATTGCAGAAGTGCAGTGAGAGAAGCAAAGGGTCACTAGGGAAGTGAAGCATGAGATGAAGAGATTAGATGTGGAGATGGTGCCCAATAACAAGTACCTACCAAATAAAGTTAGTTGGGGAAAACCTTTATTTCCTCTATGAAAATCTTAATAGCTAGTCTTCTACTCTTTCCCCATATGGGCATCACTTACTACTAGGTAACTGGCAGCCACAGTAGGTTCTCTATCTATATTATTCACCACTTGATATCTGTCATGCCAAACACAGTAACCAGAATGTTATCAGCTTGAAATAAATGTTGTTGGTTATATGAATGCATGAAAGACCAAGGGTCTAAATTCATTCTGCTGGTACAGAAGATGGAGACAGTTCACAGCTGAGAGGTGGGCTTTAAGCTGGAAATTCTTCACAGTTTTATTATTGGGAAATAAACATGTGTTTGCATAAGCATTGCTTATGGAAAACATTTCAAGATGTTTCTTTCAGTAGCAATTCATTTTAGTTCTCAACAAATTGACCTGGCAACTTTGGAGAAAGAAGTGTGTATTTTTCTATAATAGTATGAAGAATAACTGATTGGGAAACAAGATAAAAGGTGAAAAAATGCCCATGACACATTTCAAACATAGATGTATATATGTTACCATTGTTTGGAAAGAAAATAATCATGCAAAAAGCTCTTATTTTCTTTCTGTAAGATTAAATTGGGAACAAACTAAGCCTTTGCCCTTATCTTTCCCGTGGTATAAACAATTATGTGCTTGGTCTAACAGAGTTTTGAGTACCTACCTGGCCCAGGTCTGGCATATAATAGATAATAGTGGAATGAATTGGTTTGAGATTGACTTTTAGAGAACAAGATTTTACCTCCAAAGAAAAATAGGCAAACCAAGAACTTTAGCAGTAGCCATTAAAAAGCAGACAAAAGAGCTCTAAACTTAAACTGGAAAAAATTGTTATTAGGCAATACAATTGATAGAAAGTATGAGATGGGTCAAGTTCTGGTCATTTCAGATCTTTTACTATCCTTGCTTCATACTATCTTTGCTTCTTCTAACTTAATTATATAAACATATATAGATACAGATATATTTGCATGTGTGTGTTCATATATGTATGTATATAGAGTTTTTAATCTAAAATTTAACTTAAGAGTAGCTCATATTACAAAGTCATTGCAAAATAGTAGTTTCTGATTTGAATATTTTACAAATATGCAAAAAATTTTTTAAATTAAATAGTTGAAGTTGAAATGGCAATTTTTTATTTTCCAAATAATGTAACTAAAAACAAAAATACTATATACTTTCATCATCATTTCTAAAAACGAAAAGCTATATTAGGTAAACCTTATAGGAAAAGCACAATCTTAAAGAATATTCTTTTAAATTAACAAAAATGACTCTTTATAAAACTCCACTGTATTCCTTGTTTGCTCTTGGCTTTCCTGACACTAACTCACAGGCCAGTCTCTGGGTCTTTGAGAATCACTTCTCTGTAGTCCATTGTAAAGAAGGAGATAGGCTTTTGGAGTGTGCATAAAAGAGTAGGAACATTCTACTTATTCAACAAATTTATCATCCTGAAACTCACAGAGGTCCACAGAACATGTCATCCTAATATAACTCACATTTTGTAGTATGATAACATCATGTGTATACAAGGGATTTATGTGAAAAATGAAGAAAGGGTTTTCTTGCTTTCAGATAAATAATGGGATGAGTTAATAGCTCATCTCTGGAGACCTAAAATATGAATATAGGATGGTTCTGATAAAAGGTGCAAGAGAATAAACTTAATGATATTTGGGGTTGACCTAAATCTGATGTTACTGCACTGATGATTCTTGGAATATTAAAATTTTTCTCATACATATATCATCTTTAGCCTAACACAACCTAACTGATAGGTTCTAAAGGTTTTCATCCTGTAGTAAAAATGGCAGCTAGCCAAATGCCAGTGACATCTACTTTTAAAATTTTTATTTGCAAATTTATTCAAAAAATACATGTCAAGGGTTTTACTTTGTTTTGCCAAAGACTATTAAAGTTGCTGATATTTCCCAGTTCTAATGAATTGCTTCTTTAGGGGAAATGAGATTAATAAGTGTTCAACATTTAATGAAGCCTCTTTGTACTCTGTACTTCTTTTATTGCACTCTGGTTTTTATCTCCAAATTTTGGTTAATATACTGATGCTGGTATATATCACACCAATTTTCAGAAAATAGCTTATTATTAGAAACTTATAATGTTTTCATTACTTTCCTTTTTGAAATCAATTAACCAGTCATTACCAGTAAAATCACTGTTAAGTGTTTATTAACAATACCTAACAATAAGACTCCATTTTTTATTTTATTGTATTAGATACCCTTTAGACAACTATTTTGCTTTATGTTTTAATATGAGATACCCACTCTGGTAGAAATAAGTACCTTTGTATCACATAATTTCATTGAATCTAAAATCCTTTTAATTAGCTGAAATTACCATGTACTTGGCAGCTCTGAGAGAAGTGATTAAAAAGAATTATAAATACCAAACAAAAATCAAATTATATTTTAAATTATTTATTAGTATTTTCTAGAATGCATAGGATTTATTGTTCCCTTCCTTTCCCAATGGCAAAATTTGACAGCATAAATACAGTGAATAAGGCCAAATTGCTGAATGGTCATTGCTTACTAAATTATAGAATGAATCAATTTTTTAACGAAGAGCTTATCCTAAACTTAAACTATGTTTCAGATTGATTAAAAATTCTATTATAATTCATTAAAAAGCATTTTGGCTCTTATGGGCTGGGTTTTGTGCTAGATGGCAGAAATAGTATAGTAAACAAGTCAGATTTCTTTAAGGAATAAACTTGTATTGTGAAGATGAAAGAAGTAGTAGGAAATTATTAATTAGCATGAAAAATGGCACAATGAGAGTAACCACAGAAACTATGGGATCACTTAGCAGGAACACTTAGTTCATTTAGGGGGGAGAAGTATTAGAGAAGACTGCTGGAAGAACAGACATCTAGGCTGACACTTGGAGTTACGCAGGAGTTAGGCAGGCAAAAAAAGGGGAGGATTGTTTCTGGAGAAGGGGCAGGAGAGGCAAAAGGCTGGAGGTGAGAGAGCATTCTGGGTTAGGAATATTTGGTAGTTTATTATGGCTAGGGTTTAGAATGGAAAAAAAAGAGTAACAAGTGAACAGGTGACGCTGAAGGTTCTACTGAAAATAGACAGAACCAGAAGCAGACAATCAACAATGATATAGTTGACCTCAACACCATCAATCAATTGGAAATAATGAACATCTTCATCCAACGACAGAAGAATATACATTCTTCTCAAGCTCATGTGGAACATTTGCCGAAGATAGACTACATTCTGGACCATAAAACCTACCTTAACAAATTTAAAATAGTGTAAATCATACAGTGTCTACTCTCAGACCACAATGGAATTAAAATAGAAATCAAAAACAGAAAGATAGCTGGAAAATCCCAAAATACTTGGAGATTAAGTAACTTCTAAATAGCACATGCATCGAAAAAGAAATATCAAGAAAAATTTTTAAATATTTTCAACTAAATGAAAATAAAAATATACTTCATCAAAAGTTATAGGATGCAGAAAAGCAGTGCATAGAGGGAAATTTATAGTATTGAGTTCATATATTACATAAGAAGAAAAGTATAAAATCAATCATCTAAGCTTCCACCTTAGGAAACTAGAAAAAAGTTAGTATGATTAAGTGTAAGCAGAAAAAAAAAGAAAAAAAATTAAAGCAAAATCAATGAAATTGAAAGCTGAAAATAACTAGTCAATAAAACAAGAAGGTGGTTCTTTGAAAAGATTAATAAAATCAATAAAATTCTATCCAGAGAAAAAAGAGAGAAGACACAAATTACAAGTATCAAAAATTAAAGAAGGGACATCACTAAAGATCCCATGGACATTAAAAGGAAAATAAACAAATACTATGAACAGCTCTATGCCCACCAATTTGATAACATAGATAAAAATGGACCAGTTCCTTGAAATACACAATCTGTCAAAAGTCACATAAGAAATAGACTATCTGAATAGGCCAAAATCTATTAAAGAACTTTAATTAATAATTAATAACCTGCCACAACAAAAAGAACCAGACCCAGATGTGTTCACTGTTGAATTCTACAAAACCTTTAAGGAAAAAAATATGCTAATTCTCTATACTCTTTTTCAGAAAACAGAAGCAGAGAGAGTACTTCCTAACTTATTCTATAAGAGCAGCATTACCCTAATGTCAAACCAGACAAAGTTATTACAAGAAAAGAAAACAACAAACCAATATTTCTCATGAACATAGATACAAAAAATCTCAACAAAATATTAGCAAATCAAATCCAACAATGAAATATATAAAAGGAATTATACACACGATCAAGTGGTATTTATCCCAGATAGGCAAAACAAGTTCAACATTCAAAATTCAATTAATGTAATCCATTACATCAACAGAGTAAAGTTAAAAAATATCACATGGTGAAATCAAAAGATGCAGAAAAAGCTATTGACAAAATCCAATACCATTCATGATAAAAACTCTCAATATACTAGGAAAAGTGAAGTATTTCTTTTGGCTATAATTTAAATCTTTAAAATCAGTTTAAATGGTTTTAGACCATTTTGTCAAGTTGTGTTATTTAGGTATTATTTTGCAACTTAAAAAATTAAATCTTCAGATTTTTCAACAAAGTACTGATGTTCAGGCAGTGATAGATGATTGGTAAGTAGATAGACTGATTTTTAGTAAGCTTTATTGAAATATAATTTATATACAACATCTTCATATATTTTGGCTGTTCCATAAATTTTGAAAAACAAATTCCATGATGTAACCAATACCACCTTCAAGAGACAAGCAGTTCTGTTATTCCCAAAATTTCCCTTGTGTACCATTCTAGTTGATTATTTCCTTCACTGCCATTGCTGGCAACTACTGATTTTTCTGTCTCTATAGTTTTCCCCTTTCCACGGTGTCATGAAAATATAATCATACAGTATGTAGCCTTTTGAGTCTAGATCCTTTATCTTACTATGTATTTGAGGTTCACTGATATTATCACAAGTACCAGCAGTTGTGCCTTTTTATTTTTGTGATGTAGTCTATAAGCATATCGACACTAAAGTTATTACCTAGACCCAGGGTGGGATTATTCACTTCTCAGGTCAAAGTGGGCCTTACATTTAATTTTATTTCATGCCATGATTTTATACAGTGTCTCAATAATCCTTGCCTTCCCAAAGTTGAAATTTATGAGTAAGATTGTGCATCATAAAAAAGACCATGTTAAATTGAAGGTTAGAGAGCAATGGTTTTTCAGACAAACAATTTGGATAGAGGAGGGGTGTGTGGGAGGGTGGCCAGGTATTAGTCAGAAATGCAGGCATCAGAATGGATGAAGCTGTAAAAGGTCAGATTCAAGGTAGCTTGGAGAATCCTCTCTACTACTGAGGTCTCTAGCAGAAGCATGGGAGGTACTATGGAAAATAAGGGTAATGCCAGTGTTCAAAGAATAATTTTCAACAAAAAAGTAAAATCGTGATTCTCACAGAGATTTAAAAATGAACATGTGTTAAAATTTTTTTTAACTTATCAGTGATGAAACTGGTGTTATAATCAGTTCAAAGAGAATTCTTCCAACAGATACACTGGTAAATTGAAGATAGTAAAATGAATGTGCAAATAGAGATAAAACTAACTTCTTCCACAGTGAGGGAGGGAAATCAATTGGACGTTTATGAATAAACAAAATTTGCTTGTCATGTCGATAGACAAATTATTCTGCATTGTATCAGTTATTTATAATTTACAGAGTTACAAAATACCTCCTATCATTATTGGAATCATCTGACACAGAAAGGTGCACTGTAGAAAAGAGGCCAGTCAAATACCTGCCCACTGGCCAAATCTGCCCACAGTTACTTTTTGTAGGGCATGTAGCTAAGAATGGTTTTTATAGTTTTAAAGGGCTTTGACTACAAAAACGAACAATCAATAGCAATAAGGAAGACTAAGCAACAGAAACACATGTGGCCCTTACTGAAGTTTGCTGTCCCCATTTGTTGACCTTTCCTCAAATGCAGAGGTCAGCAAAAGTTGCCAGTGGACCAATACAGATGGCTGCCTGATTTTTGTAAGGTTTTATTGAAAAACAGCCATGTGCATCTTTTGTGTACTGTCTATGGCTGCTTTTGTGCTACAATGGCAGAACTGAGTGGTTGTAACAGAGCAAAGCCAAAAATATTGACTATCTGGCCATTGATAAGAAAAGTTTGGCTGTACTTCTCCAGATAATACATAGTTCTCTAGTGAAACACAAAGGTATTCCTCCTGTGAAATCTTCATTTTTTCCTACTTCCATTTTTCCCTTCTGGTTCTTTTGCTTATATATCCCATTTTTTTCCTTCCTATCATCCATGATTCTTTCCCATACGTTTCCTCTCTTTAACTCTTTCTCCTTTAAATAAACATAATGTGGAACTAAAGTATGCTATTTAAAAAATAACTTATTGAATGAATTTTTAGGTTTCTTCTTGAATATAAAGTAAAAATATATCTTGTTTATTGTCACCACTTCCAGTGCCCTAAGGATTTAAAGTGAATTGAAAGTTCCTTTTTGCTATGTTTTGAATATGTCTATGAGTCAATGACACTTAAGATAAAAGGGCTCCTCACCTGAGAAAAGAGGAGCAGGGGGGCAGTTAGGGCAAAAGAAAGATTATTAATTTATATTTCAGTAAATAAGAACTGAGAAAGTGTAATCTTTGAACGGCTCCTTACTCCCACTGGTGTGGAATAAAGCAGGGCAAAATTGGGATTGACTACTCAAAGGGTAACATCAGCATTTTTAAACATAAATGTAATGTATAAATATAACATGACATATGTTATATCATATTATAAATATGAAATGTCATATTTTCAAAACCACAATATTCCCAAGCAGTGGAGAGATTTACAAGGATATGTTTTCTTTCATCCTCCCCTCTGCTGATTTTCTTTTGTTTCCCTAATTCCTCCCTACTCTTTCTTGTCTTTTTACCCCTGCACATGCCTTAAATACCGTTTTTCTCAGGATGTGGTCTTTGATCCTCTTCTCTTCCCTTTTTTACCTTCTCTGTCTGAGCACTCTCATCTACTCCTTTCATCTTAAGTAGCAGCCAATGATTCCCATCTGACTAAAGCTATAGATGTTACATGCATATTTGCATAACTCTTATATTAAATAGCTACCTCTCTCAGCACTATTGGGCCAAACTCAGCACAGTATCTTCCAGTCTACTCCATAAACTTTTATTTTTATGTTCTTGTTTATCAAGCATAAACTTGAGAAACATACTCCTTTGTCCTCTTTTTCAATCGATCTGAATTGTTTTTCATTGCAGGAAAGTGTACTGATATGTGCAACTTACATCGAAATGCATAAAAAATGTACAGATGAATGGAGTGAGGGATGAAGAGATTAATGTGTATGTGATGAAGAAAGTATAATAAAATGTTAACTGTAGAATTAGATGGTTGATATATAAGTGTTCCCTGTAAAAGACTTTAAGCTTTCTTGCATGTTTTGATTATTTTTTCATTAAAAGTGTTAGAAGAAAATTCTTTCCATTTGCCCTTAAAATATCTTTAGTGACTACCACTACTGTGGCCTAAGCCCTCACCATCTCTCTCCTAAACTGCTGCAATAGTTTCCTTGGTATTCCTGTCTTGACATTTGTCCCTATTGGATACTTCCAAGGGAAAGTTATCTAAAATGTTGCCATTCAAAATGTGGTCCACAGACCAATATACTACCACCGTATCACCTGGGAGCTTGTTGGAATTGTGGGGACCTAGCAGACATACTGCCTCAGAATTCACAGTTAAGAAGATCCCCAAGTAACTTGCATAAACTTTTAAGTAATGAGAAGTGTCTCTATCCTATATTTTTCTCTGACCTCAAACCCTTCAGTAGTCCCCCCCCCATTGCTTCCAGGATGATGTCTAAGATCTTTAGCATAGTACACAAAGGTCTCTGTGGCTTGCTAGGGTCTACCTCAAAACCTCATTTCTTATCATTATGCCTATTCCTGTTCCACCATCAGTGATACACCTAACACTTTAGGTTGCCTACTTTGAACATGTTGAATATTTCTGAGGCACATGTATTGTGCTGATTGTTTCCCCTTTCTTTAACTTTTTCCCCATACCTAACCCTTTGCCTCACTCTATCCTATTTGTTCTTCAGGATATTTAGTCCATGTTCCTCCCTTATTATGTTGTGCTTACCTTTATTGTATCCCTGTGTTCTTGTTTTCTCACCAGGCTGAGAGCCTCAGAAAGCAGGAAATATGTTTTATTCATGATTATATTCCCAAGTCATAGCATAGTTCTTATCACAGATGGGAGCTATTAAATATATGTTCATTGAACTTGCCCCAAAAGTAGGTGACCATTGCTGAAGTTATATAATTCAGTGGGGAGTGGTGGTTCAGAAAGGGATTACTATAAAATAAGCAAATTTACTATAAAACAAGTTGTATTATAGCTGTACTCATTTAGCTGTATCTGCCAATTTACTCATCTATTTTGAGTTCTTTTATCTACTTTCCAGCTCTCTGAATTTATTCACAATAAGACAGCTCCTTCATTAAATCTATGTATTCTGAATTACAAATATTAAAGACATGTAAATGCACTGAGCATCTGTATTTACTGAGCACCTATTAGAACAGGGCTACTCTTATTGAGATGTAGCATTGCTTTTATTGCACTTAAAAAGATCTTTGAGTGCTTGTTTTCCAAAAGTTGTAGCAATTATTTTATCAATTTTCATGCATGATAGACAAAAGTACAGTGTCATATTTTATCAACAAAGGCTACGAAATGACATTTAGACTTATCAGGCAATTAGTCATCTGTCACCAAGGCATAATTCAAACCTCATTTTGACTTTTCCTGTAGGATTATCACAATTAAATAGAGAGTTAAATATTTTGTCTATGTACTTGTTTAATAGGGTAAATCAGAGTTGAAAGTAAACAACTGAAAATATAAAAATGTTTTGATTTAAGCTCTAATCCCATTCACCTTCAATAAAAAGCAATTTGTAGCTGTATTGGTAGAATAATAAGATACATGTTTAAAAAATTAAATATAAGTGTGTTGGCAGAATTCATCTAACTTTAAAATAATATTTTATATACTAATCACATAAGAACTAAATAAACTGTTATTTTATATAGAATTAATAAAGTAATAAACTGATAAATGGTCATTCTTCCATCCAACTTCCTGCCTTCCTTCTGCCCCAAAATATTTATTCAGCAGTTATATTGTGTAAAGCATTGTTTTATGCTCACTTCCAGGGATCTGAAGATAAAGCATCCCTTTATTCATTACACTGATACTCAGCACCTTCTATGTGCCAGGCACTGTTTGAAGCCTTGGAGATACACTAGTTAATGGAAAACTCCTGTGCTCTTGGAGTTTATACTCTAGTTAGACAGACAAGTAAACAAATTGGTGCTGTGAAAAATGTGAAGCAGGGTCATAGTACAGAGTATGTGAGGTGGGGGGAGCAGGGAAAGAACGCTGTTTTAGGTAAAGTAGCCAGAAAATCCTCTCTGAGGAGATGATATTTGAAGGGAGAACCATAACTTCTGAAAAAGTGAACAATTTGAAAATCAGGAGGGGAGAGAAGTGTTCCAGGTAGAGGAAACAGCAAATATAGAGTAAAATGAGATTGGGCTTGGGGTTTTTTTCAGCAAAGAAAAGGTGAAAGGGACCAGGTAGAGTGTGATAGGACATAAGGTCAGGAGCATAGACACGCTCAGATCTCTTGATGAGTTTGGATTTTATTCAAGTGTGCTGGCAAGCTATTAAAGAGATTTAAGGTGAGAAGATCTTTGAAACAATTATCCTCTTAGATCACTGTGACTGCTGGGTGGAGAAGGAACCATACAGAAAGTGAGGGAAGCAAGGAGTTTGGTTAGGAGGTCATTGCTGCAGTTCAGGACATTAGTAGTGCCTTAGATTTCCCTGCATATAAAAAGAGAGAAGTGGTTGAACTGTAGATAAGTTGTAAAGATCAAGTTATTTGTGTTTAGGTTAGATTTGGGGGATTTGTAGAAGAATCAGAAGAGACTTCTGAATAGAGAGTTAAGATGTCTAGAGGAGGCAGAAGTTTGTGGGGGAGTTTGAGTATAAGATACCCCTTATACACTGAAATGGAAGGCTAGGCAGGCAGTTTGATATGTATGACTAGAACTCAAGAGGACAGGTCAGGGCTGGAGTTCAAATTTGGGAGTAATCCAAACATAGACTGGATGGTGTCAACTTAGGAAGAAATTAATAAGAGAAGAAGGCTTAAGGGGACCCAAGTCATATTGTATCTAAAGTGGAAGATTGAGCAGGTGCAGCCAGTGTATAGGAGGAAACCAGGAGGTGGATGAGGCTTCATGGTCATGTGACCTGTGCGGCCACACAGTGCCGTGCAGTCAGAAGGGCCCCACACTTGGTTGCCCAGTTGCCACCAATTCTTAATAATTTTATCTTTGAATTTTTTTTTGTAAGCAATGTTTGATGGGACAATAGAACATACAAGTGAGAGGAGGAGATACACACCATGTATGTGTCCACCATCGCTGGACACCCTTTCCCTTCATGATACCCCATAGAGCAGAATCCCAGTGGCCCTATGATGCTTGGATGCTCAGTGAGACTCAGAGCAAGAGCAGGTCAGCACATTACACCTACAAGAGAGCAGCTGGCACATGGGGCTGACTGCTTCAAGAGGCCATGCTCTCTTGCTTTTAACCCAGATTTGCTTTTAGAGCAAAAAGAAGGCAGTGATGATCTAAGAACCATGAACAACCAGAATTCCTATTGCATCCTTTCTTATGCTACTTCCCTATATTAGCTAACCAGATGCACTGAAAATGGTAACAGAGAAGGAAAGGGAAAGATCCTTTTCCCTTCAGTTCTTCCATACTTACTCATAAGCCAAAGGTAGAGAATACTGATAGAAGGTATGCATCTCAAGAAGTGAAATAAAAATGCTTGAGTTAGTTTTGTGCAGCATTTTGACTGTTCTGGGAAGAATGAAATAATATGTGCATATATGAGCTATCAAACATGAATTGTGTAGTTCACATTAAATTAAATGCTCTCACATTTTTGTTTAAGTCTGGCATTACACACATAAAGTGAGTGGTAAAATACATGCTGATAATACATAGGAATTAAAATTTTTTTCTTCACTTACAAACAACATAGAAAGCAAACAAAAAAGCACCATAAGTGAAAGAGATACAGTAGAAGGAAGGGAAAAGCTTTATGATTTAGTAACTTAGAGGCATTTTTCTTGCTTTTTGAACAAGGGAGCCCACGTTTTCATGTTGCTCTGGACCCACAATTTAGGTAGCTGGCCCTGCCAAAAGAATTTGGTGTCTTGGAAAACAAATGAAGAAGGTGCTTCTAGGAAAGAGGCAGGGTCTGTAAGCTGCATCAAAAGCAGCTGAGAATTGAGTAAGATAAAGACAGAAAATTGATCATTGCCTTTGGCATGAAGACTATCTAATTAAAGTTAATTCTGTCAGTTTAGATAATAAGGTATATATATCTATGTATCTATATATTATATATATATATATATATAATAGTTTAACAATAGTAAAAATAAGGGGAGAGATTTAATATACTCATTTTTATCTGTGATTAATATACTCCATTTATATATACAGTATATTCCATTTAAATATATTAATTTTATTCTAACTGTATTTCAAGAATAAATTAGTATTTATTCAATAGTACAATGTAATTACACTAGAGCAGAAATAATTTAAGAAAGATATGGGAACAAGACAAGGATGCCCACTCTCCCTGCTTTTATTCAACATAATACTGGAGGTCCTAGCCATGGCAATCAGACAACACAAAGAAATAAAAGGCATCCAGATTGGTAAGGAAGAAGTCAAACTGTCACTGTTTGCAGATGACATGATGTTGTACATAAAAAACCCTAAAGAATCCACTCCAAAACTACTAAATTAATATCTGAATTCAGCAAAGTTGCAGGATACAAAATTAATATACAAAAATCTGTGACATTCCTATACACTAATGATGAACTAGCAGAAAGAGAAATCAGGAAAACAATTCCATTCATAACTGCATCAAAAAGAATAAAATAACTAGGAATAAACCTAACCAAGGAAGTGAAAGACCTATACCCTGAAAACTACAAGACATGCCTAAGAGAAATTAAAGAGGAGACTAATCAATGGAAATTCATAGCATGCTCTTGTGTACGAAGAATTAATATTGTCAAAATGGCCATTGAATCTACAGATTCAATGCAATCCCTATCAAAATACAAACAGTAGTCTTCAACAAACTGGAACAAATAGTTCTAAAATTAATATGGAACCACAAAAGATCCCAAATAACCAAAACCATCCTGAGAAGGTAGAATAAAGCAGGGAGGATCTCACTTCCCAACTTCAAGCTCTACTACAAAGCCACAGTAATCAAGACCATTTGGCACTGGCACAAGAACAGACCCATAGACCATTGAAACAGAATAGAAAGCCTAGATATTAACCCAAGCATATATGGTCAATTAATATACGATAAAGGAGCTATGTACATACAATGGGGGAATGACAGCCTCTTCAACAGCTGGTGTTGGCAAAACTGGAGAGCTATATGTAAGAGAATGAAACTGGATTACTGTCTAACTCCATATGCAAAAGTAAACAAGAAATGGATCAAAGACCTGAATGTAAATCATGAAACCATAAAACTCTTCGAAGAAAACATAGGCAAAACTCTCTTGAATATAAACATGAGCAACATGAGCAACTTCTTCATGAACATATCTCCATTCGCAAGGGAAACGAAAGCAAAATGAACAAGTGGGACTATATCAAACTATAAAGCTTCTGTACAGCAAAGGATAGCATCAGTAGAACAAAAGGGTGTCCTACTAAATATATTCATAAATGACATATCCGATAAAGGATTGACATCTAAAATATACTAATAACTCACTACCTCAACAAACAAAAAGCAAATAATTCAATTAAAAAATGGGCAAAGGAGCTGAACAGACACCTCTCCAAAGAAGAAATTTAGATGGCCAACAGGCACATGAAAAGATGCTCCACATCACTAATCATCAGAGAAATGCAAATTAAAGCCACAATGAGATATCATTACACACCAGTTAGGATGGCCAACACCCAAAAGACAAACAACAACAAATGTTGGCAAGGATGTGGAGAAAGGGGGACCCTCCTACAATGCTGGGGGGAATGTAAATTAGTTCAACCATTGTGGAAAGCAGTATGGAGGTTCCATAAAACACTAAAAATAGAAATACCATTTGACCCAGGAATTCCACTCCTAGCAATTTACCCTAAGAATGCAGGAGCCCAGTTTGAAAAAGACATATGCACCCCTATGTTTATCAGAGCATTATTTACAATAGCCAAGAAATGGAAGCAACCTAAGTGTCCATCAGTAGATGAATGGATAAAGAAGATGTGGTACATATACACAATGGAATATTATTCAGCCATAAGAAGAAAACAAATTCTACCATTTGCAACAACATGGATGGAGCTAGAGGGTGTTATGCTCAGTGAAATAAGCCAGTCAGAGAAAGACAAATATCAAATGATTTCACTTATCTGTGGAGTATAAGACAAAGCAAAAACTGAAGGAACAAAACAGCAAGCAGACTCACAGAACCCTAAGAATGGACGAACAGTTACCAAAGGGAAAGGGACTGGGGAGGATGGGTGGGAAGGGAGTGATAAGATGATTAAGGGGCATTACGGGGGGCACAGGGAAGGCAGTATAGCACAGAGAAGACAGGTAGTGACTCTATAGCATCTTACTATGCTGATGGACAGTGACTGTAATGGGGTATGTGGTGGGGACTTGATAATGGGGGTAATCTAGTAACCACAGTGTTGCTCATCTAAGTGTATATTAATGATACCAAAATATAATATATATATACATATACTCTATATCTTCTGTTGTGCAGGTAAATAATATGCTGTTTTAATTTTCTTTCTGTTCTTTCTCTTTTTATTTTTCTCATTTACTTTGAAGGTAACTACAATAAACAGAGTGAACTATTATTAGATCAAATTTGGCACTAAAAACAGTTTGTTAAATAACAATCCATGTTTCTCACTTTGTTAGCAAGTTTTAAAAAATGTAGATAAAATGCAACGACCAAAACTTTGCCCTCCTCTGTGGTATTTTCATAAAAATAAAATTTCCTAGTTCATTGTATAGTAGCTTAAGTCAGCCACGAGATGGCAGATGTCACCATATTCAACAAATCCTTTCATGAAAGGAAACTGGTTATAAGATCTTTTAGGATTGTGAGTTGCATGAACATAAAATCCTACTGATTAATCCTCCCCATCCTTCTGCTCTTGAAGAACTCTTTTTGAGGACCTAATTTCCTTGCATAGAGATGAAAGAATTAAAGCATTTCCCTAATTTATGGTAATTCCCCGATTTCTCAACGTTTGTTACACCACTTTGCTTTTATGAAAGACTTACAGTAACATCTGTTTTTGCTAACTGAAAGAAACTCAAAGAGGATTTTTGTTTTTATAAAAAAAGTCATTTCTGCACGTAGATCTTTCATAAAAGCAAAGTGGCCTAACATTAACTTTCAGAAAGTGGGGGATACCCTTTGCTTTATACCACTTCAGTATAGGAAACATTTCATAGGGAATGCTCAACTTTCAGTAGCAGGGGAAACCTGTATACATGGTAGGTGATTTTGAAAGCAATTCTGGAATCTTATCAACTCCATAAAATATAATGTAGAATCATAAAACTGGGTAACAAATTGCATGTAAATTAGGAAGATGAATGGCAATGCACTGGAATGTTTTAGAGCAAGACTAAATGAATAACCTCCTTGATCTTACATCTCACATCTTACAAAGACAGAAATGACATAAAGACCACAAAGCAAAGTTGATAGATATATTGACTGTTATGTTAAACTAGTTATATCACATTAAACCAAAAAACACTTTGATGCATTCTGTTCATTTGGCCACTGTGTTGGTTATCTTTGTCTTACATGGCAGTTCCAACAGGAGTACAGTGAGGAGGAAGATACCTGGGCTATTCGAATAATATGATACCACAGTGTTTAATATTGTTTTCCAATTATATAGGTCAACTTTCAGGATCTGCAAGAGATTATAATTCTAACTAAACTATTTCTTCTGTGGAGTTGCATATTACTTCTATTTGACCAATGACTTGGAATACATTCAAGTAACAGATTTATAAAATGTGAACCTTTGTAAATTTATAATTTTCCTGTCAATATACTGATCTTCCCTTATGATAAGGGGATTTTTTTCTGTTTGATAATTTTGTGAATATTTCATTTCATTAAGGTAGTGGTGGATATCCTACAACATTTCACATCAGGTACCATTTCTTGGTAAATATTTTAAAAATGGATAGAAAAGATAGAAAAATAAAGAAGTAAAAGAATGGGAGTTGACATGATGGGAAATTCTGGAACTTAAAAATAAAGAATCAGGGTCAGCAAATAACCAAATTCCCTACTGGAACTCTGCAGCACTCCTGAGACTCTCTCCTCCCTGGTTCCATTATCCACTCTGACCTTGATTTTCCTCCCATCTCTCTGCCTGCCCCTCTTTAGACTCTTCCCTGGGCTCCTCTGCAGGCTTCTTCTCTAATTCTTTTGCTCCCAGCTTGTTTCTTAGCACTTTTCACTATTGCTCTATACTCTGTTGAGCATTTAGTTCATTCCCACTGTTTCAGCTAGAGTGAATACACTAGTTGCTTTCCAAATCCTAGGAGTCAGCATCACGTAAGGACTATACTTAGGCTCCGGCATTAGGTTGCTTGGGTTCAAGCGCGGGTTTGACCACTTGAAGGGTAGGCAATCTTGATAAATTTTAACCTCATTGGGTTCGTTTTCTATCCTAGAATTTTAGAATGATAATAACCTTAATAGCTTGTTGTTAGATTAAAATGAACAATTCATGTAATGCATTTAGCACAGTATCTAGCAAAAAGTAAGGACCTCATAAATACTCTATCTAGGGCTTTTTCTTAGAAAATTGAGCCATATCCACTGTATGTCTCCACTCAGTTGTTTTATGGAAACCTTAAGACATAACCAAATCTCACAGATCAGTATCTTACCCATCTCCAAATCAGTTCTCTTTCTTAAATTCCCCACCTATGTTAATGGTAACAATATCACCTGGTTTTATCTCTTTAATTTCTCACATTTATTTAGTCTCTATATTTTGTTGACTCTACCTGATAAATATCACCTGGGTTTATTCCATCCTATTAAGACCTATTTATTCATTTATGTTCTTTGTATCCTTTCATTAATTGAAAAAATATATTTTCAACTGTAATGGGATCTGGAGACATGGCAAGGAAGAAGATAGATAGTATGTACTATTGGGGAAGGCTGACATGAAATTGTAAGTAACTTCTATCTTAATTTGTCTCAGCAGTAATTCTTCACCTAGATATTTTACAATTATCCTTCACAGTATCTCTCCTCCTTCCACTATCAAAATGTGCTGGACATTTCTTCTTAAAACACAAACCTAAATCTTTAAAAATTAGCCACGACAATCCAACAAACAGATTTCAAAAGGTGGATATGACCAGGTTGCTTTTGTTTGGAAATTGTAAGGGTGGCCCACTAGTAGGAGATCCATTATTATAATGCATTATATTAATGAGCTAAGAAGAAAAATCCTGTGATTACCTCAAGACACAGTAGATGCACTAGACAAAATGTAACACCTATTCATATAAAAAATTCTCAGTAAACTTCCTTAGCATGTTACAATGTATTTGCCTAATCCCAAAAGCTGGGAAAACTTTAATGTTTAATATTTGATGTTGTAGTGTTTTCCCTCTAAAGTCAGGAACAAAGGTACCTACTATATCTATAACATTGAGCATTACATTGCAGATACTAACTAAAGCCCTTAGACATGAAAGAGCGATTACTGGAATCTGAATAGGAAATAAAGAGATAAAACTATATTTATTAAAGAAGATGTGATTATGTTTCTGCATAATTCAAAAGAATCCATGGAAAAATGAAACAATAAGAGAATTTAGTAAAGTAACAGGTTATAAAATGAGGATGTGGAAAAAAAGCATATATATATGTATGTGTTATGTATATGTACATACATACTTATATGTGCAAATCTACACACGTATACAAAAACCAATATATAAATGAAGATAAAATTCCATTTATGGTAGAAAATAGAGAAAAGGGAAGAAAATAAACTTGACATTAACTTAACAAGAAATGTCCAATACTTATAGGAACAAAACTTCAACCTTAAAAGAACTAAATCTTAATGAAAAGACATATCAATTCTGGGAGAGAAAGAGAGAGGCCAACATCATAAAGATGTCAATTCTCCTTAAATTAAAGACCAGGAGAAAAAGCCATATCAAACTCTTTAAGAGTAGTATAAAGCCTCTATAATTAAAGCTGTTTTATATTAGGACATGAATAAGCAGACAAACCAATGGAAAGCCATAAGAAGATGCAATTGCATATGAAAATTTAGTCTGTAATATAGGTGGCATCTCAAATCACTGGGTAAAAGATGGACTTTTAAATGTTGTGATTACTGAATAGCCATATGGAAAAAAATTAAATTAGATCCGTTTCTTATACCATAAGACAGGATAAATTCCCAACAGATCAGATATTTAAATCAAGAGTGGGGGAAAAAAGCACTTGTGAATTCCAGAATATGACTCAAAATCTAGAAGTAATGAGAGGAAAGATTGATAAGTTTTGTTATATAAAAATTAAAATTCTTTCACAGTAAAAATACACCATAAGTAAAGTAAAAATACAAATGACAGCTTTAGAAACATGATTTGCAAAGCATACTGTGAAAGCTGTGCTATTGTATAATACAAAGGTATCCCTAATACAGGAAGAGCTTCTAAAAACTGAGATGAAAAAGGCAAAGAATTAACCTGCAGAAAGTTCATAGGAGAAGAAATGCAAGGTGCTTTTAACTATGAAAAGTTCCCCAGCCTCACCCATGAGGTGATCCTTGTTGACTGGGTGATGAGTACAAGGCTGTGTCACACATTGCATATATGTATATACAAATCTCACTGTGTCATTCATCTGGTTGAGAGCTTCAGATGGCTTCTCATAGCCAACAGGATAAAGTCCTAACTCCTTAGCATGGCATTTAGAATCAGAGTTCTGCCTAATTGCTCAGCATAACCCTTCCCCTTTACCCAATTCCACAGCATTATGTTGTGATCACTTCAAAGGTTTTATAATTCTCCAAACATAGCATGTATTTTTTTATTTGTCCACACCTTTGCAACACACTATTTCTGCTCTCCATATTAACCTTTTCTTTACTCTCTTTTTGGCAAAATCCGCTATTCTTCAAGGTATGCACAAAGTTCAAGACTGAGCTTAACCTTTGGAACACTTTGCTTGCTCTTTTGAGTTCCCACAGCACTTTGTCTAGGTATCCATTAAAGCTCTTCTTACATGGTCCTGAAATAATTTTTTTTTATATAGGCCTTTGCTGTTGTGATAGGGTACTTTCCTACTCCAGTCTCCCAGTGATTAGCGCAATGCCTAGTCCCAAAGAGGCATCTAATACATTGTTGAATAATATAATTATTATATAATATTTATGCACTTGCCAAAGAGACTTCAACATTTCCTATATAAATCTTCTCTTTCAGGACGGATGTCAAGGGGAATAGAGGCTGGAAAATAGATGTCTGCAAATTTTATTTACTTAGCACCCTGAGTTCTGGCCATTTAGTAAGGACTCTTTCAGTTAAATGACCGAAATTAAACTTGAACTGGCTTTGCAAGTGGGCAGTTTATTTGCTCTTAAAAAATACCTTGGAAAATAAATTTGGCCTCAGAAACAGTGGTTTTCTCTCTATCTCAATTGATCTGATTCTTTCCCTTTTTTCTCTCTCTGCTTTTCTCTTTTGCACATACACACACTTCTGCCTTTTCTGATTGCTGCCTTCATCATCTTCAGCCTGTGATCTCCATGAGACAGCAACTGGTAACAGATACCTCTGTGTTTATATTCTCATAAGCTTGTAAATAACAAGTAACAGAGCTATTTCCTGCCAGGTCCAGTCAGAAGAATTCATGAAAGTACTCCAGTCAGCTCGAGTCCTGCATCTGCCTCTAGGCTAGTTTCCATGACAAGGAAGATGGAGTATGTGATTGACCCTAGGCTGGCACCATACCCCATCCTGGGGGTGGGGTAGTTTGCCTGGCAGCTCCCTCCAGGACCGTATTTTGGAATGTTAGAGCAGCAGCTTTCCAGGACAACAAAGAGCTTGTCTGGGCATGAAAAGGAATTAGTGTCCACCGTACATGTAAAGAAAATAACAAGATTAAATATTGAAAGGAATGCTGTCTTATTTTTATGATTAAAACTTGCTTATTTGTGATAAATACATATTGTAGCTCAAATCCATGATAAAAATATGTTAGCAAAAGTAATGGCTGATCAGGAATCTAATTTGGACACTTCTCAACTTTTCCTTCTTCTTTCTGATTATTTTTTAAAATAAAGAACTACCTAAAGAGTAAAGTTCCTTAACGTAAATTTCTGTTTAATAATTTTGTTCTTTGTCAACCATATTTTCTTTGTTCTTTTTTTCACTGAGCCTAGTTCCTCCAAGCAAGTCCAGTATTCAAAGAGAAAAGAAAAAATTAGAAGAGAAAAAAATGTTCTTACCTGTGTATAAGTTACTGCTCAAAAATATTTTAAGAGTAGAAAGAAATGGAGCAAGCACTTCCATGACTTCCACTCTTAACCGAGTTTTCTGGCAGCACTTATGATGCTGTTACAGCATCATAATGATTCATAAAAATAATAATGTTCCAGAAATCGGGCTGGTTGGGCAAATAGTACCACTCAGCACTGGGAACAACTCTGGGAATTGCGGTTAGGAAGAGTGACCACAGGGCGTTATGCTGGTGTGGTGGCCCTACCAAGCAGCTTCCTCCTGCATTTATCGAGTCCACATACGCTGGAGTGCCCATTATGGGCAAAGAACTATCCTAGGAACAGTGGATGGAGAAGAGAAGGTCCTTAAGAAGTTAACCCCACATAGGAAAAGAAGTGTGCAAAACCAGAGTAGGATTTTGAAATAAATAACTTTTCTTAGGCAAATGAAACCCTTTAATACAAAGGCACATTTATTTTGCTTACATGTATTTTCTGCTGTCTTTCTTACAATGAACATATATTTCAAGGGTAATAAAACAAAATGAAACGAAAAGTTATTGTAAATATGAAAGAGCACACCTCGCCTGACATCAAGTAGTTGCAAATCCCATTTCTGCCAGTCACCACTAGCTATGTGAATTTGGGCAAGTTAATCTCTTAAAGCTTCAGTTTCTTGGGCTGTATAATGGAGCTAATAATTCTACTTATTCCATAAGGTTGTGAGTATTTAATAAGATAAAATGTAATAAAGTGGTTAGCACCATGCCTGGAATACAGAAGATGCACAACAGATTATGTTCATTATTCTTGTTATTGATATGAAAGAAAATCTCATTTGAGGGTTATGCAGACATAATAAAATCTAGGAACAAGTGGTACCTAACGCAACTTATTCTATCCCTATATTTGCTCAAGTATGAATTTTTCAGACTCTTCCAGCTCTATACTGAATCTGTCTCATAAGCCAACAGTTCACTGTTGTGGAGTCTCCAGCATGGGCTCTGGCCTCAGGTTTGAGTTCCGGCAGCAGGATCTGGCTAAAACTTCAGTCCTGTTGCTCATGAGGGCCTTGGAACTAAGCAAATCTTGCCGCTGGGTGAGCACAACCCTGGGATTATTACAGTCTACATGTTTTCCTCTAATTGAATCTCAAGAGGGAAATAAAATGGTGACTTTTCTCTCTCTCCATGTTCTTACAAGTTTATTATTCAAGGTGTTCATAGCAGAAATGGCAAATGGTGACAGCCTCTTGTTTACCTCTTCTCTGTTCTTTCCTCACCTCACTCTCCTGCCCTGCAATTCTGGATCGGCTTGTTTCCACACAGTAAGGAAGTTAGTGGCTGACTTTCCTTCTATTCGGCTTCCCCAAAGTTTGCTTACTGCCAAACTCAGCTTTTTTGTGAGAGGAACCTCTTTGTTTCTTTCTCTTGACCAAAATCTATTTGAATAACAACAAAAAAATATATTTCGTTTTTTTCACCTTAGAGGTTCTCAGCCAGTTTAGTCAAATTCTTGGTGTAAATTTACTTTCCCTGACTCAGTGTTTGAACAGTCTTATTGTGTACAGCGTCACAACTGAAACAGCAGCAATATAGTTCTCACCAACGGGGTTCTTGGAAAATAGAATTGATGGCTCTCTGAATATGGTAGCTGGTATTACTGGTACTTCCTATTAATGAACACTTAATGAGAACTTACTGTGTGTCAGGCAGGGCACAAGTATCATTTATTTAATGCTTTTAATAACCCTATAAGTTATTTATGATTCTCCTTCCCATTCACTAGTTGGGGAAGCTGTGGCTTAGGGCACTGAACTAATTGGACCAAGACCACCCAGCTGGTGAGTGATGGAGTCCAGAACATACTAATTAAACTGTTAAGCTTAATAGATTCTATGATTTACTCATATCAGACAGGAATATAGCCATTGAATTAAAAATTTTCAATGCATATAAAGTCTATTTACAGGAACATGATTTTGGCTATAAAATCTGCTTGCATTAGATTAACAATAAAAGCAGTTTGTCAATGAATTAAAGTTTGCTTCTCTTTATATGTAATCTATGTTCTCTACTGTTCCAAGTTTGTGTACTTCTTAAACAACTATAGCATTCTGGCACTGAAAAGGAATTTAGAATCTGTCTACTCAATGTTTTTCCAACAATAATCTGAGGGAACCAAGTTTCTCAGGGACTCTCTTAGAGGAAGGGGAGGGGTTATCTGGCACACCTGGGGTTGTCTGGCTGCATAATTACTTGATCCTCCATGTAAAAATGATATATAAATCATTTTAAACTCTGACTATTCTGTAACTGGTTGGTAAGTTACTGGTAGTTTAACACATTTAGTGAAGAATACACCAAACTGATTGTCTAGTGCTTAAATTTCCAACAGCTTTGGTCATAGTGTGACTTTGGTTGTATGACTTGAAAAAGAAGGAAATTATGTCACTCTTCATAAAATTTATGTTCAGGATGCACAAATCCCATAGATATCCTCAGGTTCTCCCAATTTCAAATATTTAGTTCTTTTTTTCCCATAGCCTCTTGGAATGTCCCCCAAATTCTAGTTTATAGAAAATAATAACTGAATGAATTAAATCAGTAAACATTATAAAATGACTTAGTCACCAAATACAGTGCAAGAAAATATGTGGAATCACAAACCAAGGACTATTTGGCTATATAAAAACAAGTATATACAGTAGCCAAGATATGGAAACAACCTAAGTGTCCATCAGTAGATGAATGGATAAAGAAGATGTGGTACATATGCACAATGGAATATTATTCAGCCATAAGAAGAAAACAAATCCAACCACTTGCAACAACATGGATGGAGCTAGAGGGTATTATGCTCAGTGAAATAAGCCAGGCAGAGAAAGACAAGTACCAAATGATTTCACTTATTTGCAGAGTATAACAACAAAGCAAAACTGAAGGAACAAAACAGCAGCAGACTCACAGACTCCAAGAAGGGACTAGAGGTTACTAAAGGGAAAGGGGGTGGAGAGGGGGTGGGGAGGGAGGGAGAAGGGGCATTATGATTAACACATATAATGTAGGGGGGTCACAGGGAAGACAGGGTAGCACAGAGAAGACAAGTAGTGACTCTATAGCATCTTACTACGCTGATGGACAGTGACTGCAACAGGTGTGGGGGAAGACTTGATAATGGGGGGAGTGTAGTAACCACAATGTTGCTCATGTGAAAATCTTCATAAGATTGTGTATCAATGATACGTTAATAAAAAAAACCAATTATAATTACTTGAAAATATCGAATGTCTAGCATATATGAGGCAAAACTCTTTATCGATGTGGTATTTTTCCAGTCATAAAGTTTTGTAAAAGTGTAGTAATAAAAAAGCAGTATAATTGAGGTTGCAAAAACTAATGCAGTGCAAGGTGCATGATGAGATAATCACTGTATCCATTATGGGCCATTACTTTGTCTATGGTCATAAGTTTGAATTATACTAGGAAGGATTTAATTATAATTTAATGTATTATGCACCAAACAGAAATGTTTTCCTTTACTTATGCAACAAATATATTCACATATGAATAGATACGTAACTACTAGAGGTAGTAGTTGGAGTGTGAGTGGTAGGGGCTGACTGCCTGGGTTCTAATCCTGACTCTGTCACTTAGTAAGACCTAAGCTTAGGCAAGGTATATCACTTTTCCATTCCTTAATTTGCTCTTCTGTGAAAATGGGGATGATAATAATAGACCCTAAATCATATAGTTGATGTGAACATTAGAGGATTTAAAACAGCACCTGACACATAGTGGAGTATGGGTACTTACTGAGTGCCGGCTCTGTGCCAGACACGTTCTTCATTCTGGAGATGTCAAAGTCAACAAGACAGAGAAGGCCCCTATCCTTGTCTGCAATTAAACTCCAGTGCAGGAGAGGAACAACCAAGAAGCATACACAGTAAATAAACTGTATAATTGAAGATTATCATTTCATTATACTAAGAAGACCACAAAAACGTTTTTGGAGAATGAATTCACAATATAGCTTTTGTTTTAATGCAAGTAATAGAAGCATGCATACATACAAGTATAAAGGATTGACAGGTGGTTTTCAGTGGCCCTTCACTAACAAACTAGTGAAAATACTTTGTTAGATTGACCAAGTAATATATTGACCTCTGTTCAGGCTAGTCTCCTCTTCCTCCCTGTGCTCTCCAAGTTTGCTTGCCCCTTCTCTTCTACGGTGCCAAGTTCTGTGGCACCCCATTTATTTCCAGGGCTGTGACTTCTCTAGCCCTTTGTCCTGGAGAGTTGCTACATGCTAACTGTTGGAAACTCCACAGATTACTGTTAATGAATCTTTGCTTCAGTCCCAATCTGTTTGGTAAAAATACCTAGGATTAAGAGCTTTTATGAGTAGGGCTTGTCCCTCCTCTGTGTTTGCGTGTTACTGCAGCTTTTACAGTCTCTCTCTGTACTGGTAGGACTGTCTTACTCTTGCTGGCTTCCTCTGGGTCTTTGCCCATTGTTTTCTGTGCTGTCATGATGGGTTATTTAGCCTAATTTGTCTGCAAGAGTAGCTTTCTTATTGAGGTTGGAATTGAAAGCAGATTTCCCTCATTGAACAGAAGTGAGAATGCCATGACACTTCATATGTAACATCATTAGCCTCTCAGCTGCTGTGGCTCAGAAGGCTTACAGTTTAACCCTTTCTTGCCCAATATTATATAGGCACCAATAAAATATAGTGAAGTTGAATATGGATTTCTAACGGGGTAAAATTCAGGGAAAAATGCAAATTAAATGAGTAATTGTATAAATAAGAGATTTATGCAATAGTATTTAGAATTATTACAATTAGAATTATCTTCAGTGTCACAAAATTCCTTCCAAAATAGAGCCTCCTAACTTTGTAAAGACATGATTTAGTGGGAAAGGTATTTGTCACTTGGATAAGCAAGTACTGCAGCTGTTCATTGTGTTTTGAATGAATAGTTGCTATGAAAACATTTTTATTGACAACCGCGGCAGTCTGCTATAATATATTCCTTTTCATTTTGGATCAGTTGTGTTAGTAAAGGGTTTTTGTTCCACTTCAAAGACAGGTGATGGATTATAGATCCTTGTCTGCACTGACAGAGAAGAGCTTTTCAGCTCTGACTGGCAAGTGAGAAACCACTGGCTGACAAGACCAACACTGAGAGAAGCAAAAACACAGTTGAAACTTTAAAAAATATTTCTTTTGAACCCAGTTTTGGTAATGTCTTTATTGTATATTAGGAATTCAACTGTTAAGTTAGACTTGTTACTCCTTTTCCTCATGGCTCATTGTATCCATCCTTCCTGAAATAATGGCAAAGGGATGCTGGAATGCATATCAGAAAAGCAAAAGAAGCTTGAGGAGAGTCATTGATTACAGTAGTTTTCCAATGAAAATAATAGCGAAATGTGGACTTAGGGAGAAAAGATACTTGAAAAGTTTAAGTAAATCTTTTTAACCTAGAGTAATTAGCAATTACTTTTAATTCCCTTTATTAAAAGTTTTTGGTTTTTATGAAGTCAAAATTTCCTAAATACCAAATTTTTAAGCTTCACCATAACAGAATATCATAAGTTTTACATTCAAGTATAATTTAAGAAAGCATTATTCAGAAGATTGTTAAAGTTTAATATGGGTGGATTCATTCGGTATCTAGTCTCTATGGGCACCAGAAATATTTCTGCCTCCTAGTGACAAGGAAGTCTATAGGAAATTTCTTTGCCTTGATTGCTAAAATAGTATGTTTGAATAATTCTGTGCTATACAATCACCACAGGGTATACCTCAAAACACAGCTTTGTCATTTATTAAATATCTGCTTTTAGGAACAGAATGAAGGGTGAGAGCCATGCCACCAAAAGCTTGGCTGCCACCACACCTCAGTTCCTTCTAGCATTTAAATGGCCAACAGTTGTCTACAGACCTCAGGGAGAGGTGGGCGCTGTAAGACTCAGGAAGAAGCTTGGTACTCTGGGAGGGGAGAGGAGGCTTTCTGCTATGAGGAAGAGTGGAGATGAGGACCTGATGTTCAAAAAATAGCAAACTTCGAAAATGCTATCTGAAACGTTTTGTGTAAGTAAAATATTAAGGATCTGTTATTTTATTGAGAGCTTATCAATCACTTTTTCTCTAACCAGTAGGATATATAGAGTTTTCCATCTAATATTTGTCATCTTTATTTTAGGAGAGCAAGGCAGAGGCTTTTATTTAGAGAGAAGCTGAAAGGGCAGAACTCCTGGCTCAGGCCAGGAGGGGACAAGAGTGTCCCCTATTTGTCATCTTAATCATTAACCTGTTCTAAAGTTTAAGAGTTTTGTTGACTCAAAAAAGCTGTAAGAAGTATTTGTCACTAATATTTTGATTTAGTAATAATCTCAAAAATAAAAATTGATCCTACATCCTGAATGTTAGTTAGTAGAAAGGAAGATACATGTAAAATGAAGAATAGATATATGGATGAATAAAAACAAATGCAGATGAAGAGTTGGGAAAATACTGGAAATTTCACCTTGAGGTGCTACATCTTACCAGGGTGTGCCTGAATCACATGTGTAGCTATAAAAATGAAGGAAGAGATTTTACACTTACAATGTCAAAAAAAATTTTTTACATTAAGTTTAATGCTGCTTTCTGTTTAAGGAGCTTCCTTAGTCCCCGCCCTACCCTGCACCCTCATTACTGGAAAGAGTTGAATGTTTCTCCTAAATATTGGAGCACTATTTCATAATTTGTCATTTATACCATATTACTTTTTGAGTATTTTAGCAATGAAATATATTAAAATTTTGATCACATTAACATAAAATCTAGTTCTGTTTGTAATATGTTGATCTAAGAAAAACTTACTGGATTTTGTTTTTAATTACAAAATCAGTACATAATTTCACCAGAAATTCTTGCATCATAATAGTGATAGCAGATATCCCTGTCTTACTGCTACTTCAAATGGGAATTAATTTAAAACTTCAGCAGTCCATGTAGTCAGTGATTTTTCCTCTTCCCTTCTTTTTTGTTTTTAAGAAAATGAGGTACTAGTCTCCACACTTATAAATTATAAGATGGCCTTTCCCACCTTTTTCATATTTTACCTACTTTAACCCCTTCTCTCTTTCACTGGAAGATGAATGTCATATTTTTTTCCAATGAGTCAATAGTTCAGCATCAGTGAAGTGGGGAAACTGGGAAAGAGAAAGATAATGAAAAAGAAAAGAAGCAGAAGGAGGCGGAAGAAATACTGGCAGCCATTTGTAAAGAAATACCCTCAGTAAAACTAATATGATCAAAGTGTTTCCCATTTTAGCAAATAAACATGACCATTAAGGTTTTAGACCATGTCTGCCAGATATTTTTCCATATACTGCATGCATAAGTAGATATGCAGATACTCTCTACTTAGATATAAGCATATTTCTCTATATGTTTCTCTTTCAATTAATATATTGTGAACATTATTCAATGTCAATACATAGAGATCTAGGGAACTATTTTAAATATTACTGGATATACAGTAAAGTATTTAGCCAGGCTCTTCTCAATAGATTTGTATGGGCTTTTCCAATTTTCTTCTCTATTGAGAAAAATGAGTGAACCTGCTTTTATGTAATAATTGTGCAATTGCCAAAAGATTTCCTTAAGGTAAATTTTGAAGAAATTGGGCTTCTAAAAAGTGTGCACTTTTCAAAACCAATTATATACATATTCAAAATGTCTTCCTGAAAGGCTTTACCAATTTACACCCTTACCATTAGTGAGATGATTTATTTACATGTACTTTCAGCATCACTAAAATTTACCTATTTTTTTATTTCTCTTAGCAAATATCTCTTGTAGAAGTCTGGGAAAGTAGGCAAAGAAAGGAAAAGTCTCAAAAATTGTTAATAATCCTTCAATCTATCTAGGACTGAACTGATAACTTACATAAATTTTCAGTTTATACATGTAATATATCCTGGGAAAGTTCTTCAACCTCTTCTGTAAAACTCAAGTTTAATTTATATCCATTCACATCCTTTCATATGTGATTTGGACAGATGCAGACTATTGAATATAATGGAAGCAAATTTCTCAGGGCTTCCCTTTAGCTATTTCATAGTTTCCACTTTAGCAGGCAGGAGATAGTCAGGAAATAATGACTCAGCTATTTCTGAAAGATTTCACAATTCTACGTTCAATAAAGAAAATGTGAATTCCTGGAGAGCATTTGTGAAGTATTAAATGTCAGCTCCCATGGAAGGTTTGGACACATCCACACCCATAATCTCACAGGATTCCATGTTACAGAATCAGCTAATTTGCTGAATTTCCAAATGGAACTTGAGCATTGCTATCTGAGTTTACAGGTTATCAGAGTAGAAAAAGGTATCAAAATATTTTACAGTACAGAACCCAAGAATGGACCAACAGTTACCAAAGGGAAAGGAACCGGGGAGGATGAGTGGGAAGGGAGGGATAAGGGGGGAAAAAAAAGTCGGGGGGGGGGCATTTCTATTAGCAGACATAATGTAGGGGTGGGGCACGGAGAGGGCTGTGCAACACAGAGAAGACAAGTAGTAACTCGATAGCATCTTACTACACTGATGGACAGTGACTGTAATGGGGTTTGTGGGGGGACTTGACAATGGGGGGAGTCTAGTAAACATAATGTTGCTTATGTAATTGTAGATTAATGATACCAAAATTAAAAAATATATTTATTTTACAGTAAAGTTTGTTGACTAAAATGGCAGCAATGTTTTTTTCAGTTGGCAAGAGCAATGATGGAGAGCACTGGAGGATAAAATCCTGCTTATCTCACTATCTGGATTATGAATGTGAGAGGATATTATTAAAATCAAAAGCTTAAAAAGGCAATATGATATTTCACCTTTAATATGTTTACTTAATGAATCATAGTGATGGTTTCCTAATGTTGAACCATGAAATGCCATGGATTTTAAAATATAGAGATAAAATAAATGGATAAGATGATATAACTGGAATATATTTAAACTTTAAGTCCTTATTCCTAAACAGAAGAAAATGCTGTCTCAGAAAAGCTAGCCAAGATATAAAACATTAAAAATATGAAACTGTTGCAGCAAAGTCCAAATATTAACTGTCGGCAAGAGTGGGAGCTTGCTCAGGATAGAGAGGTAGGGGGCTGGTGGAAATGTTTCCTCTTCACGGGAGTATTGAGGGGACAGGAGGTGATGGGCAAATAAAATATTTTGTTGGCTACTGTTATTTATTACTTGTAGGGTGTTTATAAGACACATAGATTAAAATATTATTTTTAGGTTAGTAGGTGATAATTCAGGGGTGTGGGTAATCATAAAATAGCATTAATTTAAAAGTGAGCATGAGAGGCTAGAAAAAACTTACCAGGACTAGAAAGAGCATAATTTAATGAGCAAGAACACAGAGGTTATTAGAACAGTTAATAAGTGGTAAATATTAAGTATGATGAGAATAAAACCAAAATACTAATCTTCACAATAAAATCAAATGAACTGAATTTCTCTCTCATGAAACAATGAATATCAAAGCAGATTTAAAAATATATGCAGGTATGTATTGTCCGTAAGAAACACACCTGAAATAAAATAAAGGTAAAGCTTGAAAAGAATGTGCAGAATTGTAAAGCAAATGTAAATAAAAACATAAGATGAACCGACAATATTGATTTATCAATTAAAGTGAAATATACAACAAATGCATTAAATGAGACAAAAGGTTATTATATCATGTTAAAAGCTGTAGTCCAAAGTAAAGTTTATATCCTTATTTACCAGGCACACAGCATCAGAAATATATGAAACAAAATCCTCCAGAAATACAAAGATAATCAAATAGAAATGTAATACATTAAAAATAAGAGCACCAGATATTTACACACACACACACATATATATATTTAAAACATTTGTATTCTACAAAGAATATGCATTATTTTCTTACATTATCAAAGCATATACAATTATGGATCATTAAATTCATCTCACAGAACACCATAGAGGCCATATTCTTCAGTTGATCCAATAAAACTAGGAATCAAAAACAAATCATGGGTAAAAAACTGAAAGTACTCTTCTAAACAGAGTTCAGAAGATCAGAGTAGTAATCTGACCTCTAAAATCTAAACAGAGTTTACCAGATTAGAGTAGAGATCAGATGGCTGTTAATGGTAAATTAATTAATTTTATAAGCACTTCACTTCAAAATCTATGAAATTGTGGCCTTGAACATTTTTTTATATCTAAAAAGAAAACTTCAGACTTAACAATTAAGAATTCCACTTAAACAAGAAGAAGAGCAAATTCTGTTATTCTAAGAGCTGAACTATTTTAGGCTGACTGGCTGATCTGATACATATATTTAGGGTCATACTACACAGAATTCATGGGAAGATCTGGGAAGGATTCAGGTCTGTTTCTGACAATTTGCCTGTCACAGGCAGGAGAGTAAGTCAGGCTGCCCTGGCCCTACAGGGTCCAGGGGCAGATTCCTGGGCAGGAATACACAAGAGGCATCTCAGTCCCTTGGGCCGACTATCAGGATATCATCCTACATTGACGGCTCCTGAACAACTAGTAGCTTTGGCTTCCTTCCTAGTTCTCCTCAAGGCTCCTGCAAGCTTTTCAGGTGGGTAGGCAAGGGTCTGGGAGAAGCAACCTCACCCAAATGTAGAATGTCAGGTGAGCCAGGAAAGGCCAGATGCTGCTAGGACTTGGGGATCAGGTCATTTGGGAGGCACTCCAAGCACTTTTGTTCTCCCATATCATCTACTACTGGCAGCTGGACAGTGAGGGGTCTGGGTGGTTCTCGGCAGGCTAATAGTGTCAGGGCTGAGGAGCAGCTGCAGTGAAGACACTGAGGTGGTGCAGGTTGTACCTTGCCCAAGTGCCTGCCAGAGGCCAGCTGGGCCTTCAGTTTAGTCCTGCTCCACTTGCCAAGTCCTGCCTTGGTTTGCACACATCTCCATCCTCACATGAAGGGTCACCTTCTGATTTGCAAAGGTGCTGTGAAGCCAAAAAAGGCAGGGGTGGTGATAGTGAAAGACCGCACAACAGGTCAGAGGCTGCTACCTTTCTGGTCCTGGAGAGAAGTTCTGGAAGGCACGCAGATGTGCAATGATGAGCTAATGCAGTAGCCTGGCTCAGCCTTCCCCAGGGAGGTGGGGACAGAGGGGAGGGGTGCAATGTCTTCCAGAAAGCTGGAGTCTAGGGAGCCACAAGAGCAAGGCCTCACAAATTCCCTCCAGCGCTCTCCCTTGCTGCCCCTGAATGAGGACACAGTCTTTTAGGTCACACAAAGCTGTGTGTGAAGCTATGAATTAGCCTCACTTTCTGAGCTGTGCTCCTGGAAGCCCTTGGCCTTGTCACAGAAGGAACAGGGGTGCCCACCCTTTGAGGATAACATGTATCAAATGTTACCTAAGCATGTTGCCAGATACCTGGCATGTTACAGAGCCCTGGACCAGGCTTGGAGCTTCCTGTCACCTCAGAGGCTACATACACACCACCCATACCACCTTCCACTGGTTTAAAGAGCCAACTTTGTGGAAGGGCAGAAGTTTCGCAACCCTTTGGAACCAAATAAAATTAGTGGATTATACAGGGCTCTGTGGTATTCCAGGACCTTGCTACTTGGTCTGAAGTCCAGGACCATCAGCATGCCTGCAAGACAAGAGCCCCAGGTAACTGGTGTGCACATTCAAATTTGAGAGGCCCTGCCCTACCAGATCCTTTTTTGTCTAAGTTAGAGTCAGGCCAAGAAAATGTGTGAAATTGTTTTAAAGCTGAGACCTTTGAGTGCTGTATGGTTGCCAGGCTTCTGCCTTTTTCTCTGGTTTAAGATCCTGAACAAGTCATTAACACCAGGTCTGCATGCATGACGGGGAATTGCTATTGGCATACATGACTTGCTTCATTCCTGCCTGAAGCCTAGACTCATGTCTGTTCTCAAGGTTCTCTGGGGTTCTGCTGTTTGAAGAATGTAATGTAAATGCCACTCAGGTGGACAGCCAAGGACTTGCTCCTGATGAGTTTATTCTTCTCAGAACCCTAGCTAGTTCTCATCTTAGAAAATGTCATGGCATCATATTTTAAATTCATTAGGAAACATCTTACACTCAGTAGTTCTGTTTCCTATAAGACACTTATCTGTCAGATATGTGATGTACTTATCACCCTTCTTATAAAGGAAACAATCCTTTGTAAGCAAGCCAGGATTTACCAAAAATGCTGAATTAACTGCTCAGGAAGGGTCAATTTTGTTTGTTTTCCTATGTTCCTATGGTTGATTTAGACACAGTCTATTATATTTCTTTGACGTGATTTGAATAATAACAGCATACACTTTAATCATCATTTTGTTTACAATGTGAGGCCATTTTTAAAAAGAACCCCACAAGTATCCTTGTAAATGTGGTGGTTCCCCATTCTCCAGGCACTCAGCTCTCTCACTATGATTCTGAACAAGTGAGGAGGCTTTTCTGCTTAACCAGCAGTAGGCTCATCCTTGTGCAGGTACACAAAGGAAAAACAGCCTCTCTCAAGAGTTCACAGTCCAGAATAACATCCACAAAATAGAGAAAATTGAATATGATATTATCATTGTACTGCATAGCTTGAAGGTCAAAGAAGAGAGAGCCCACTGCTTGCTCTAGGAGTCTAGGAAGCCTGCATACAAAATGTGTGAGTTGGACATTCTACATAAACAAAGTCAGGCTTTTCAGTGCATGTGGGCATGGAAATAAAAAATTGGATGTCAGCCAGCACTGTGTGCAGATAAACTGTAAGATGGTTTTTCTAGCAGTTCTAATTTTAAACATTCTTTCTCTTCTAGCTTAAAATTTTCATAAAGATATGCTACTCATGACAAATTCACTTGGACTAGGGTCTAAGTCTTGGGTTTTGGGATGGAGAGAAACTTGCAGGCCATACCAGAACACATATCACATCCCACAAAATCAGAAAAGCTGATATTAGAATTTTAATACTGTAATAGCTCTCCTGATTATGAATGCTGTGCATAGCCATTGCAAAGAAAAAAACAGAAAATCAGAAACATATAAATTATTTGATTATAATATAGTAATCAGAGACAATTGTTGTAAGCATGTAGGACTATAATTTACCAGAATTTGTGTGTGTATATGTGCATTAATACTCACATATAAACACATGTGTTCATATCCTGCTGTAAATTCTTGGGACTGAGTGTGAGGTGAGAGGAGAGGGATAAAGGAAGCTACAATTTAATCACTCTCTTTCAGTTGAAATTGCTTTGTCTTGCATTGATTTTCAATGCTATAATTTTGATGTATCGTATGAAAAGTTGCCCTCTTTAGCACCATTCAGTATTTGTTCATGTTGTCTGTTCTGTTCTATGTGAGGTTTGACAAATGTGTATGCTGAACAAAATGGAAACGATTCCCTTAGAGTTTTTATTCATGGTCTTTGATTTAGCAAGAAAATGAAAACTAGGAGTTACTCAGTTATTTCTTAAAAGGCTTCAAATGTCTATATCTGCTTCAATATGAGAAAAATGTCAAATCCTGTAAGATTTATTTCTAGTATAATTTATATAAACCTTTTTGCTGGGCTTGTACGAGTCTAATCCCCAATCTCCTATATACTGTACAATAGGACTTGAAGATGTATTCTAGACGCCATGCAGGAAAGAAATGTATGCCGTACACGCCGTAAATGATATCTCCCCAGAGAATCGTCTTGGACATCGTGTTCACCAGGAAACCTCCTCTCTGAGTCCTTAGTCTAGGCCAGGGACCTATTCTTTCATCTGACTATGTATATCTCTTTCACTACCCTTACCTCCTTTTTATCTTGTATCTTCTTTTCTGGGCTGTGAGTAAATTGAGAGCATTCAGTATGACATTCATTTTTGCATCCCTGGGAAAAAGCATGTGGCATGTAAGATTAATCAATGCTATTGGAATGTATAAAATCAGGAGAAGCTCAGGAAGGGCACTGCAAGGTGTCATTTTGACTTTGAGCTATCAGCAGCTTCTTTAAGAAATCAAAATTTCAGAAAGCAATTATAATGTAGGGTAGAACTAAGATGATCCAGTTGCTCAGAATGTTGTGGCGTTAAGGATATCCATCCTCCCATCTTGCAAGTGGGATGCCCTTACTTGTCTCTGTACACAGCAAAAATTGATTGGTAGTTTAAGAGACAATGGATTTATTGAATATTTTTAAAGTTGTGATACAAAATTTGAAGAAAGTTAATTCTAGAAATTGGCCTTTATTTAAATAAGACAGTGAAGCTGGAACAATAAGATGTCCTTCAGAATTTTTTAAACAAGTGATTTTCTAAATAATTGAGTGGTCTCCAGTTATTTAAGAGATTGCCTCTCCCAACCTCTTTTTTGTCTCCCACATTACCTTTCTTCTCTACCACCTTTTAAGCCAATCTTTGTAAGCACAAGTATATTTGCAATAGGCTTCCCAGAACAGTGTGAAACAGTTTGACAGTGGGAAGCTTTCAGGGGAAGAGAGAAGGTCATATTATTTGAGAAGGCCAAAGGACATTCATAACATGCATAAATATGACTTATAGGAAAACAATGAAATCTTAAAATTAGCCTGAGAAACACATTTCAGAACAATTCTAGAAGAGTTGAGGTTAACATATTTTAATATAAAATTAAATTATTCCAGTTTACCATATAATTTCTGTCATGCTAATCAAATCTATAACAATAGGATTATGTTTCACTTTTATGCTCAGTTTTTCATAAGCTGTCATTGTGAAAACCCTTTAAGAATAGGTTGCTTTCTCAGTATTATCTTTAACCTTAATATCTTAAATTCAAATTGAAACCCAAATTTCTTGAGATTTTATTTGGGTTACAAAATTTTGTTACAGAGCTAGAAAAAAGAAGTCTAGTTAAAAGGGATCTTTTAGCTTTGCTAACCTAATCCTAAAAAAGTTGATTAGAAAGACAAGTACTTGTCAACAGTGCTGTAAAAAGAACATAAATTTTGTACTCAAATAATCTTGGCTGTTGCCCTAGTTCTACCACCTACCTAGAGGATTTTCTGTTAAGTGGGAAAGAAATAAAAACCTTAATTACTTGAATTCAATTCAAATAGTTTATTAGGTTAAATGTTTTACATGTTTTGATTGCACACTTATTGAATTAAATATTCCAATAGAGTGCAAACTCCATTAAAGCAGGAATTTTTATCTGTTCTCCAGAGCCTGAAACAGTGCCTGGAACATAATAGGTGCGCTATAAAATCTTTTAAAATCAAAGAGTTTAATAAATTAATATCTTTGAAGAACTAAAACATTTTCAGCACTAAAACTATGCTAAACATAATTTAATTTTGAATAATTTGGTGTTATTTTACAACTTCTGTATGTCCTGTTATCATTAAAGTGTTTTGAATTTGAGTTCCCAGAAAGTCATTTGGGAAGTTTTGGTTTTATGGGTTGATGGAAATGAACTTTACTGACTTTAGCGTCTGTTTTAAAGTTTTCAGAGATAGGGAGCTTACTATATATTTGTTCAAACTTAGGCTGTTTATTAATGTAAAGGAGACTATTGTCCTTATGATTCATGGGAGTCCAAGAAATATGATTTAATTATAGGCAGCAAAATTTTGGCAGCAAACTATTAAATAAATTCACTCACTCTATCCAACCACCCATCTATTTATAATGGTTCTGCACTGGAGGCTGGCACGATGGATGAGCTGGGATGTGTATGGTGTACAGTGGTTCAATAAAGTTCTTCTGTTTAATATTTATGGGGTACCCTCAGTGTGCTAACTAACCCCTAGAATACAGATTAGATCACAGTTATCACCTTCAAAAAGTAAGACATAAGCAACTCATAAAGTCTCTGTGGAATGAGGTAATCTGCCAAACCAAAAAAAAAGAAAAAAGAAATTTAGAAAGTAATGGCTGCAATTTTACTCTTGATTCTTGATTCTTGCTCAGTCTGAAGAAATAAATCTGAAACAGAGCAGATGGGCCATATCCAGCCTGTGTGCAGTTCCCAGCCCATTGCAAGCAACCCATCCATCTGCAAAGGCCTACACTAAGCTGCCTTTGTGGGAAAAAAGCTTGATTTGTGTTTTAAGAGATAAAAATTTCATCAATTTTTTAAAAAGTTGAGATACAAAGTTCAAAGAAATGTTATTCTAGAAATTTACCTCTATTTAATTAGGCAGTGACCTGAATTTTAAAATATTCCTTTTTGATACTTCAAAACAACTGTTCCTAAATAATTGATTAATAAGTAAGGCCATATGAAGAGGGTAAATTGGTGAGAGGAGACAAGTATTAGGTGCCTTCCCTCTACCCATCAGGACAATCACCTAAATCATAAAACATACAATAGGAAGTTGGAATTACTCTGGGAGCAATAGGGCATCATTGCTAACTCTTATCACAAGATAATATATAACAACATTTCCCAAAATGGCTTCTGGGCAATTGCAGTGGTCTAGTCCAAATTGAGATGTGTTGTAATTATAAAATACATACTAGATTTTGAAGACAGTATGAAAAAGAGAAATGGAGATCATCTCACTGAAATTTTTTTATATTGATCACAGGTTGAAATACATTTTGGATGCTTTAGGTTGATGTGTATTATGAAATTAACTCCAACTGTGCCATTTACTCTTTTTCATGTGGCTACTAGAAAAATTTAGAACTGCAAATGAGGCTTTCATTATATTTCTATTGAGAATCACTGTTGAGTATTGAGTGAAACTTTTCCAACTGTCCTGAAATTGACTTCTGGGACATACAGATATGGACAAGAAGTGCTTCTTAACCCCACATTCCAAAGATAGTAGCTGGAAATTGAACTAAACAAGCTTCAAAACTTAGAGGTGAGGAAACTAATTCCCCCCACAATCCCAACTTCAAGCAATCAGTACATTCCTTGGGGCAATGCTTATGGAGAGATGCTTTCCCCCTTTCTTTCCTAAATTCATATTCCATTCACCTCCAGGGCTAGGGATGGCACTTGGAGGTTAAAGCGTGGGAATAAGAGCTTGAGGTTTTCTCTAAGACATGGAGCTGTGCATTTCACTTCCATCTCTGGCTGGATGCTTGATCAGTTGCAGGATCTGGGAACCACACTGGTGGAGCATCAGAGCACCATGAAGAAGGGTATGGTGAGAGAATCATTGGGAAAACTTGATGGGTATATCCTGAAGGTGCCTCTTGAACTGAAATATGGAGACTGGTCTCTGCTTCTAGTCTAGGAATGTATGAAAGCAGGATGCTTGCTGTAATAGTTTGCCTAGCAAAAGGGACAGTTTTGTAATTTGCCTGTGAAGAAAAGTCAAAAGGAAGGAAGAGGCTCATCATCTCCAAGCCCCAATGGTCCTGAGAAAGAACAGAAGAGGACCACTTTGATTCCCGTGATTCATGTGCAGGGGCACAGAGGTTAGAGGAGTGGCAGAGGCCATAGGGCTGTCCGTGCATCCTGGCTAAGTATGGGGGTGTGCAATCTGATCGAGAGTGTTATACTCCATTTTTATTTTCCTCAGTGCCATTTGTATGTATGTGTGGGAAATGGCTGATCATTGAGGGAGATCAGGGTAATGCTTGTCTGAATAAATTGACTGTTCTTTTTATAATTTAAGTACTTAGCATTTGTCCCTACCTATAAGCCCTATTCCCAAGCACTTAGCCCCAGTCTCAACATCCTTCTACGCACCTGTCTCACTGCCCTACTCAAATGCTATTAATGGTTTCCTATTGTCTGCAAGACAAAGTCCCCTAATTCCTTTGGGGATCACAGATATGGCATTTGATCTTTACCTACCTTTCAAGCCTCTCTCATTATTAACCCCAATCTTTCTGTGTTTTAACCAAATAGAACAACTTGAAACTACTCACCTTTGCTTGAAATTATGTCTTCATTCTTTCAAAAAAATACATATTTGATTACCTTTATGTATCAGGCAATCCTCTAAGCATTAAAGATATAGGGGTAAATTAGACACTTCTCCTCCCAACATGGAGCTTACAGTCCCATGGGTAGGATAATTTTTGGTCTTGGTAAATTCTGTCTCTATTTCTTGAATATGCTTCCTTCCCTCTTCCACCACAGATTGCTACCTCCACTGTGAAGCCTTTCTTCAGATAGGATAAATGCTATCTAGCTTTGTACTTTGTATGTGTTGTTTAGTGTATTATTGTGTAATACACTTTGTCTCTATTACTTGACTGTCTTCCTGTCTAGTCTGAGATCTCATTGATAGGAGATATGTTCTACCTTTTTGTAACACCTGGCACATTATGGGTGCTTAAAAAATCCGTGCTGAAGTGTCTCAACATTTGTCTTTTATTTAATTCTGTCTTTATTTCTTACTTTTGTATTTTCTCAGAGGTTACATAACAGTCAGAGACTTTGCAAGCCAAGTTTAGTTCAGAACAGTTACAGAATCAAAATATGCTTTAAAGGAATCTATTTCAAGCAGCATTGGTTGAATGATTTAACATATTTCTTTCTGTATCTAAACAGTGAAGTCAATCCTGTCTTTTGGGCAAAAAGTAAAGTACATAGCTCCCCAAATTATTCTCAAAATTAAGGCTAAGCAGCTGCTATCATTTTGAAAATATAAAATTATTTTGACCATCAGAGGCTCATTTCAATGCATACAAAACTAGAGCTATATATAGTTAACACAGACTTGCATGTTGCTAAGTTATAATCACTTTGAGTCACTGATTATAAGAAGTGGCTTACATCTGGGACTTGTCTTGAAAACAAGATTTTTCACCATCAAAAGGCTATTTTCCTCTCTTCAGTATTTAATAAAAGCTAAAGTGTAGAAGATTTCAAGTGGCAATCGGTGACACCTTCAAAACTAGCAGTTGAACTTTATTGATCTGCTCTATTAGTAGGACTAAAATAAACAGACATGTATTTGATTAGAGCAACTAGACAACCTCAGAATTTATAAGATACACAAATATCAGGGTCATTCTAAACATCTGAAAGTGACATCAAAGGACTGAGGGCCTCAGCCTCTCATAGTGTCCGACAGCTCAGTATGGTATGGGGACAGGGGAGGAAGCCAGCAGGAAGGGACTGCAAGGAGGAAATCCTGTGATAAGGTAGTAGCAATCTGTAAGTAAACTATATCAAGTACCAACAGCATGGATGTGTAACAACGTAAGGCCAATGATCCATACACACCCCAACACCCCTGCTCTGTGCATGCCTTCTGGTTCTCTGATGCAACTCCAGAAACATGTCAGGGAATTCATTCTGAAATGAATGAGATTTATTTTTACCACCTGGTGCAATGGGCTTGAAGTATAAATCAAGTTGACTTACATGAAAAAATTAGATTTCTTGGCAAACATGAGTTTAGAAAGTGGTATGCAAATACATTGCACTATATGCCTGTGCACTTGTGTTTATTTCGGAAGGTTATATTTTCGAGTGAAATGCTGGGTCAAAATGCATGTATCTTTCACTTTTTGGTAGGTACTACCAAATTTCCCTCTAAGATTATATAAATTTTTATTTTTGTACTAATAATGTATAGAAATGTCCTTTGTCTGATGCCTTTGCTGATATTTATCAATAGCTCCTAAAGATTAATTTACCTAAAATATCTCCTTGAGTTTATTTTTACAGAAATATCTCTTTTGGTTTGCTTCCAGAGGGCCCTTGCCTAAATATAATTGCATTTAGCTCAATTCCATTCAAATCCAATATCATTAATTCATTTTTATCATCCCTTTCCTTTGCTTTGAGGACATGTGAGATGGAGGTGGAGGACAAGAGACCTTGTTCCTATTAAAATTTATATTTATGCAAGGAAGGAAGTATTGTGCTAACTTTGAAGTCAGGCTAACTTTATATAGCTAATGACCTTGAGCAAGCTGCTTACTTCTTCAGTTCTCCACCTATGAAATGGGTAAATGTAGTGGTTCTCAAATTCTAGAATACATTAGACTTACCTGGAGGCCTTGTAAAAAAAAATAAAAAAGGAAACAGAGTTCTGATTCAGCAGATCTAGAGCAGGGCCTGAGAATTTGATTTTCTAACAAATTACCAGGTGAGACTGTTACAAGCCATTGGTATAGGGAAAAGAGTTTGGATTTGGGTTAGGAACACCTGTTTTCCTCTCCAAGTCATAAAATCTAATTTCTGAGTGCCCTTGGACAAATCACTTGCTCTTTCTGCTTTGACACTTCTCCTTTATAAACTGTGCATGGTGGTCATAACACCAATTTAATGAGTTTCCAGAATTGTTGGGAGGACCAAATGCAGTGGTGCAGGAAAATGTCTGTGAATGTTGGTAGATAGTATGTGTGTGATGGTTAACTTTGCATGTTGACTAGACTAAAGAATGCCCGGGTAGATGGCAAAACATTACTTCTGAGTATGTCTGTGAAGGTGTTTCCAAAAAAGACCAGACAACTGAATCTGTAGGCTGAGTAAAGAAACCACCCTCACCAATGTGAGTGGGCCTCATGAGTCCATTGAGGGCTCTAATAGAACAGAAAGGCAGAGGAAGGGCAATTTCTCTCTCTTCTTGAGCTGGGATATTCATCTTCTCCTGTCTTTGGACATCACAGCTCCTCATTCTCAGGCCTTCGGACTCGAACTCAATTATATCGTCAGTTTTTCTGGTACTCCAGCTGAAGATGGCCGACCGTGGGACTTCTCAGCCTCCACAAGGTGGGCTTGAGTGGTAGGAGGCAGTTGCTGTGATAGATCTCCTACTAAAGATATCTCTACATATCCTACTGGTGCTGTTTCTCTGGAGAACCCTGACTAATATAGGGTCTTTCTTCCTCTTTACTTTATTATTTTTAAATTATTATTTTATTTTTTAAATTCATTTTGTTATCATTAATCAACAATTACATGAGGAACATTATGTTTACTAGACTCCCCCTATCACCAAGTCCCCCCCACAATCCCCATTACAGTCACTGTCCATCAGCGTAGTAAGATGCTGTAGAATCACTATTTGTCTTCTCTGTGTTGCACATCCCTCCTATGTACCCCACCACATTATACATGCTAATTGTAAGGCCCCCTTTCTTCTTCCCCATCCTTATCCCTCCCTTCCCAACCATCCTCCTCAGTCCCTTTCCCTTTGGGAACTGTTAGTCCCTTCTTGGGTTCTGTGATTCTGCTGCTGCTTTGTTCCTTCAATTTTTCCTTTGTTATTATACTCCACAGATGAGTGAAATCATTTGGTATTTGTCTTTCTCCGCTTGGCTTATTTCACTGAGCATAATACCCTCTAGCTCCATCTATGTTGTTGCAAATCTTAGGATTTGTTTTCTTCTTATGGCTGAATAATATTCCATTGTGTATATGTACTACATCTTCTTTATCCATTCATCTACTGATGGACACTTCGGTTGCTTCCATTTCTTGGCTATTGTAAATAGTGCAGCGATAAACATAGGGGTGCATCTGTCTTTTTCAAACTGGGCTGCTGCATTCTCAGGGTAAATTCCTAGAAGTGGAATTCCTGGGTCAAATGGTATTTCTATTTTGAGCATTTTGATGAACCTCCATACTGCTTTCCACAATGGTTGAACTAATTTACATTCCCACCAGCAGTGTAGGAGGGTTCCCCTTTCTCCACAACCTTGCCAACATTTGTTGTTGTTTGTCTTTTGGATGGTAGCCATCCTTACTGGTGTGAGATGATATCTCATTGTGGTTTTAATTTGCATTTCTCTGATAATTAGCGATGTGGAGCATCATTTCATGTGTCTGTTGGCCATCTGAATATTTTCTTTGGAGAACTGTCTGTTCAGTTCCTCTGCCCATTTTTTAATTGGATCATTTGCTTTTTGCTTGTTGAGGTGCATGAGCTCTTTATATATTTTGGATGTCAACCCTTTATCAGATCTGTCATTCATGAATATATTCTCCCATACTATAGGATACCTTTTTGTTCTATTGATGGTGCCCTTTGCTGTACAGAAGCTTTTCAGTTTGATGTAGTCCCACTTGTTCATTTTTGCATTTGTTTCCCTTACCTGGGGATATATGTTCATGAAGAAGTTGCTCATGTTTATGTCTAAGAGATTTTTGCCTATGTTTTTTTCTAAGAGTTTTATGGTTTCATGACTTGTATTAAGGTCTTTGATCCAGTTTGAATTTACTTTTGTGTATGGGGTTAGACAGTGATCCAGTTTCATTCTCTTAACATGTAGAGGTCCAGTTTTGCCAGCACCATCTGTTGAAGAGACTGTCATTTCTCCATCGTATGTCCATGGTCCGTTATCATATATTAATTGACCATATATATTTGGGTTAATGTCTGGAGTCTCTATTCTGTTCCACTGGTCTGTGGCTCTCTTCTTGTGCCAGTACCAAACTGTCTTCATTACTGTGGCTTTGTAGTAGAGCTTGAAGTAGGGGAGTGAGATACCCCCCCACTTTATTCTTCCTTCTCAGGATTGCTTTGGCTATTCAGGGTCTTTCTTTGGTGTTTCCATATGAATTTTTGAACTATTTGTTCCAGTTTGTTGACGAATGCTTTTAGCAATTTGATAGGGATTGCATCAAATCTGTATATTAATCTGTATAATATCATTTTGACAATATTAATTCTTCCCAGCCAAGAGCATGGGATGAGTTTCCATTTATTAGTGTCCTCTTTAATTTCTCTTAAGAGTATCTTATAGTTTTCAGGGTATAGGTCTTTCACTTCCTTGGTTAGGTTTATTCATAAGTATTTTATTCTTTTTGATGCAATTGTGAATGGAATTGTTTTCCTGATTTCTCTTTCTATTAGTTTATTGTTAGAGTATAGGAAAGCCACCTATTTCTGTGTGTTAATTTTGTATCCTGCAACTTTGCTGTATTCCGATATCAGTTCTAGTAGTTTTGGAGTGGAGTCTTTAGGGTTTTATACGTGCAATATCATGTCATCTGCAAATAGTGACAGTTTAACTTCTTCTTTACCACTTTGGATCCCTTGTATTTCTTTGTTTTGTCTAATTGCCATGGCTAGGACCTCCAGTACTATGTTGAATAACAGTGGGGAGAGTGGGCATCCCTGTCTTATTCCCAATATTTCAGCTTCTCACTGTTCAGTATGATGTTGGCAGTGGGTTTATCATATATGGCCTATTATTATTATAGAGGCACTTGCCCTCTATACCCATTTTGCTGAGAGTTTTTATCATGAATGGATGTTGAATTTTGTCTAATGCTTTTTCAGTGTCTACGGAGATGATCATGTGGTTTTTGTCCTTTTTGTTTATGTTGTGGATGATGTTGATGGATTTTCGAATGTTGTACCATCCTTGCATCCCTTGGATGAATCCTACTTGGTCATGGTGTATGTTCCTTTTGATGTATTTTTGAATTTGGTTTGCTAATATTTTGTTGAGTATTTTTGCATCTATGTTCATCAGGGATATTGGTCTGTAGTTTTCTTTTTTGGTGGGGTCTTTGCCTGGTTTTGGTATTAGGGTGATGTTGGCTTCATAGAAAGAGTTTGGGAGTATTCCCTCCTCTTCTATTTTTTTGGAAAACTTTAAGGAGAATGGGTATTATATCTTCTCTGCATGTCTGATAAAATTCCAAGGTAAATCCTTCTGGCCCAGGGGTTTTGTTGTTGGGTAGTTTTTTGATTACTGATTCAATTTCTTTGCTGGTAATTGGTTTGTTTAGATTTTGTGTTTCTTCATTGGTCAGTTTTGGAAGGTTGTATTTTTATAGGAAGTTGTCCATTTCTTCGACGTTTTCCAGCTTGTTAGCATAAAGGTTTTCATAGTAGTCTTTAATAATTCTTCGTATTTCTGTTTGGTCCGTTGTGATGTTTGCTTTCTCATTTCTGATTCTGTTGATGTGTGTTGATTCTCTTTTTCTCTTAATAAATTTGGCTAGAGGCTTATCTATTTTGTTTATTTTTTCAAAGAACCAGCTCTTGGTTTCATTGATTTTTTCTATTGTTTTATTTTTCTCAATTTTATTTATTTCTTCTCTGATCTTTATTATGTCCCTCCTTCTGCTGACTTTAGGCCTCGTTTGTTGTTCTTTTTACAATTTTGATAATTGTGACCTTAGACTATTCATTTGGGTTTGTTCTTCCTTCTTTAAATATGCCTGTATTGCTATATACTTTCCTCTTAAGACTGCTCTCACTGCATCCCACAGAAGTTGGAATTTGTGTTGTTGCTGTCATTTGTTTCCGTATATTCCTTGATCTCTATTTTAATTTGGTCATTCATCAATTGATTATTTAGGAGCATGTTGTTAAGCCTCCATGTGTTTGTGTGCCTTTTTGCTTTGTTTGTACAGTTTATTTCTAGTTTTATGCCTTTGTGGTCTGAAAAGTTGGTTGGTAGAATTTCAATCTTTTGGAATTTACTGAGGCTCTTTTTGTGGTCTAGTATGTGGCCTATTCTGGAGAATGTTCCATGTGCACTTGAGAAGAATGTGTATCCTGTTGCTTTTGGATGTAGAGTTCTACAGATGTCTATTAGGTCCATCTGTTCTAGTGTGTTGTTCAGTGCCTCTGTGTCCTTAACTTATTTTCTGTTTGGTGGATCTGTCCTTTGGAGTGAATGGTGTGTATGATGTCTTCTACAATGAATGCATTGCATTCTATTTCCTCCTTTAGTTCTGTTAGTATTTGTTTCACATATGCTGGTGCTCCTGTGTTGGGTGCATATATATTTATAATGGTTATATCCTCTTGTTGGACTGAGGCCCTTTATCATTATGTAGTGTCCTTCTTTATCTCTTGCTACTTTCTTTGTTTTGAAGTCTATTTTGTCTGATACTAGTACTGCAACACCTGCTTTTTTCTCCCTGTTGTTTGCATGAAATATCTTTTTTCATCCCTTGACTTTTAGTCTGTGCATGTCTTTGGGTTTGAAGTGAGTCTCTTGTAAGCAGCATATAGATGGGTCTTGTGTTTTTATCCATTCAGTGACTCTGTGTGTTTTGTTTGGTGCATTCAGTCCATTTACTTTTAGGGTGATTATCAATAGGTATGTACTTATTGCCATTGCAGGCTTTAGATTCGTGGTTACCAAAGGTTCAAGGTTAATTTCCTTACTATCTAAGAGTCTAACTTAACTCACTTAGTATGCTGTTACGAACACAATCTAAAGGTTCTTTTATGTTTCTCCTTTTTCTTCCTCCTCCATTCTTTATACATTACGTATCATATTCTGTACTTTTTGTCTATCCCTTGATTGACTTTGAGGATAGTTAATTTAATTTTTCATTTGCTTAGTAATTAGCTGTTCTACTTTCTTTACTGTGATTTTATTACCTCTGGTGACAGCTATTCAGCCTTAGGAACACTTCCATCTATTGAAGTCCCTCCAAAATAGACTGTAGAGATGGTTTGTTGGAAGTAAGTTCTCTTAGCTTTTGCTTATCTGGAAATTGTTTAATCCCTCCTTCAAATTTAAATGATAATCTTGCTAGATAAAGTAATCTTGGTTCCAGGTTCTTCTGCTTCATGGCATTAAGTACATCATGCCACTCCCTTCTGGCCTGTAAGGTTTCTGCTGAGAAGTCTGATGTTAGCCTGATTTGCTTTCCTTTGTATGTGATCTTATTTCTGTCTCTGGATGCTTTTAACAGTCTGTCCTTATCCTTGGTCTTTTCCATTTTAATTACTATGTGTCTTGGTTTTGTCTTCCTTGGGTTCCTTGTGTTGGGAGATATGTGGATCTCCATGGCCTGAGAGACTATCTCCTTCCCCAGTTTTGGGAAGTTTTCAGCAGCTACCTCCTCAAAGACACTTTCTATCCCTTTCTCTCTCTCTTCTTCTTCTGGTATCCCTATAATGTGAATATTGTTCCGTTTGGATTGGTCACACATTTCTCTCAATATTCTTTCATTCTTAGAGATCCTTTTTTCTCTCTGTACGTCAGCTTCTTTGTATTCCTCTTCTCTAGTTTCTATTTCACTTATCATCTCCGCCACCGTATCCAGCCTGCTTTTAATACCCTCCATCGTGTTCTTCAATGATTGGATCTCTGACCTGAATTCATTCCTGAGTTCTTGGATGTCTTTCCGTACCTCCATTAGCATGTTGGTGATTTTTATTTTGAACTCCCTTTCAGGAAGAGTCACGAGGTCCATATCATTTACATCTTTCTTGGGAGTTGTATTAATAATTTTACTCTGGACAAGGTTTCTTTGGCATTTCATATTTGTATATGGTGCCCTCTAGTGTCCAGAAGCTCTATTCTGGAGCTGCTCAGCCACTGTAGCAATGTCGGCAGTCACAGGGGAGCAGTATTGGTACCTGGGGGATGAAAAAGCTGTTCCCTGCTTCCCAGCTGCTGTGCCTGTTTCCACTGGCTGAACCAGTTAGCCAAGCACACAGATGTAAGCTTTTGTCCCAGAGCATCTGGATATGGATCCCTGCTTTCCACAAGTGGCTGGGATCCCAGTCTCCCCAGGAACTCCACCTGTCCCTGCTTTCCAACCCTGTAATCAGAAGAGAATGATATAAGCACTATGAAATGTAGGTTTGTGCTCCCCACACAGATGTCCGGAGCTGGGTATTCAGCAGTCCCAAGCCTTCCACTCACTCCCTGCTTGGTTTCTCTTCCTCTTGCTCGTGAGCTGAGGTAGGGGAAGGGCTCAGATCCCACAGAGCCACAGCTCTGGCACATTACCCCGTTCGGTGAGGTCTACTCTTTTCTCCTGGTGTATACAGTCTGGCGCCGTCCTCTTTCCTTTTGCTCTCTTACGATTAGTTGCGCCAACTATATTTTCTAATCATGTCTGGTTTTAGGAGGAAGCCTCTGTCTCTCCTCTCATGCCACCATCTTTCTTCCTCTTTACTTTTACAGTTAGAAGCAAAACAATATTCCTCCAGCCACAAAGTTATCTCCAGATGGCTCTGCCTTGCTTTTCTTGGGGCTGATGGAAACCACAGTAGTGAGCAGTCTATCCCAGTGATAAAGTGGAAATTTGGGTAGACAATATTGATGACCTACCCAATAGTCACCTCTTCCCCTTATTTCTTGTTAACAGAACATTAATTTTGTTCAAGGGTAAAGTAGCTTTGTGCTCTGGAAGAAGAGTCCTTCCCCTATCCCGAGGAAGTGGTTCGTGTTTGGTGTAAGTCCATCTTGGTTACCTTGGCTTTTTCTCAAGTGAATAATACTTAGAGGGTCAAATTCACATATTTGGAGTACATTTATTCAATGCCAAGCACTGTTCTTGGTGCAGGGATGTAAAGATGAATGAGAGTGACTAGTAGTCCCAAATGAGATGCCTACATTGAGCACATAATAACATAAGTAATTTCTACGATGAAATAAAAGTACTGTGTGCAGTAAGACTACATAATTGGTATCTAACTGTTCTGGGAGAAGCCAGAGAAAAGGGATGTCAAGGAAGATTTATGTGAGTAACACTTAAGCTAAGAATTAAGGATGGAAAGGAGCAAAATGTTTCAAGCTTGTATAAAAGCTGTGAAATAGGAAGAAGCCTTCTACATTACACAAATTGGAGCTATCAAATGGTGTAAGGCCATAGAAGGTATTATAGGTTATGTTGGGAGTTTCAGACTTGAGCCAATGACAAAAATGGGAAATCACTGAAGGATATTTTAGCTCATTGTCTTAAAAACATATTTGCATTGAAAGTAAAATTACTCTGTCCATGAAGAAAAAACTGAAAGGAGACCAAGTGGACATGTGTGAAGCCTATTAACAAACACTGAAAAAATAGATGGTCACAGCTTGGACTAGAGCTGTTTTGCCCAATATGAAAGGCATAGCTACACGCAGCTACTGAGCACTTGAAATGTGGTTTGTCCAAGTTGCTATGTGCCTTGAGTGTAAAATACACACCAGATTTCAAAGACTTACTAAAAAAACTGTAAATATCTCATTAATAATATTTTTATTATGATTACATGCTAAAATGACAATATTTAGGGTATATTGAGTTAAATAATATATCTTACTAAGTTAACTTCATCTGTTTCTTTTTACTTTTTCAATGTGACTACTAGAAAATCTAAAAATATATGTTCGACTTGGCTGTATGGATTACATTACATGTCATTAGACAATGCTGATGATTGTGTTGACAATGGAGAGGGAAGAAAATAGACAGACCTGAAAAGTGTTCAGGAGACTAAACTGACTAGTTTGATGATTTATTGTGGAAGAGAGGATTACCAAGGATCAGAATTCTGTTTCCGGTGTGAATAATCGGATACATGCATTCTATCTTGAGACAGCAGAGGACGCGCTGGGTCTAGGAACATATGAAAGATAATATGTTCGCATTCAATCCTGTTGAGTTTCATGCTGCCCAGCAGAGATATCCGAGGAGGGTATATGAAATTGGGGTTTATCAAACATGACAAATGAAGCCAGGAGAATGGTTGAGTTCAAGGGGGAAACAAGTTTAAACAGAAGCAGAGACAGAGAAGTAGACACCAGAGGGGTAAGAGGGAAACTAGGACAGTGTGTTTTCAGAAGGAAAGGAGGGGGGACATTATTCCATCAAAGGTTACTGAGCAGAAACAGCAGAATGTTTTTAATTACTTGAATTTGGTGATGAACATATTGCAACTTGTTATTATTCTCTGTATGCTTGTGTATATTAAGATTTCTATCCAAAATTGTGTCTAGTTTTCTAGAGACCAAGAAAGATAATGTCTGAAATGTGTTCTTGTGGAGGATTCATCCAAATAATCCATAAATTTCTATCAGAGTTGAATCATACACATTTATAGCTCAATTGATTAAAAAATACAACAGATGCAGGTCTTAAAGCTAGGGAGGCTTATCTAATGAAGAAATATCTTATGACCATTCCCTTTTCCATGGAAATCACAATGTAATTTCATGAACTTGAGAAGGGAGAATGTAAGAAACACAAGTACTCATTGTCCACAGGTGAGAAAGAAGATAAGAATAAGAAAGTTTGGATCATGTCCTTGCAATATTCCTCCCTTCCACTGACCCAAAAAAGGAACAAGACATAAAGGCATAAAACTGAGATTTCAGTCACTTGAATCGTAACACTCAGTAGTTTAAATCAAGGATAATATATTCTAGCTTCATGTTTTCCCATTATTAACATTTTAGCCAATGTAGACTGAGTCTTGTCTAAGTGTTTGTGCTTGATATATTGTAATTATTTTGGTTATGAATTCAAATTTCTGGGATTTTGAATATAATTCAAAATGTCAAAATTTTGTAATTTTTATGTAACTTTTAAAGATATTTTAATATAATTCAAAATGTCAAATTTTGAATGTAATCAAAATATCAGGAATCAATCAGTCATGTCTCAGCATATTTTTTTTCTCTAGGCATGAATAGACTAGAATTCTACAAGCAGTGAAAATAAGAAAAATCAGTAGTTCAAGTTAGAGATTATATTATAAATTTTAACACAGTGTGACTGTAGGAAAACTTATTCTTAAAGTTCCTTCAAAATGTACTAGAAATATGTCTTTTTGTGGGAAACTAATTTGTTTATTTGAATATGGTAATAGAAAATTCACAAACAGGAATTATATAAGAATTAAGTATTGAAAACATACAAGTTAGTAGGTTAAATGTGGCTTTTTCAATGAATGTCTTTGAAATAGCTGACTATTTGTAATAATCTACAGTAAAATAGAAACACTTGGGTGTTTTATAATAAGGAGTGTGGATAGAATATGTGCTTTAAATTAGTGTTTTCCTAGAAAATCTGAGACAATGTGATTATAGTAGATTATAAGAGATTCTTGCACCATATGCCCAAATATATGAAAATGAACTCCAATATGGATATCCAAATGTAAAATGAAACCAAAGTGCTAAAGAATATATAAGTTATTATACCTATAAGCAGAAAAAATAAAGAGAAATAGTAATAGATTTAAAATTCAAGACATTAAATGCAATTTATACTAAAATGAAATGACAAAACACAGCCTGGAGGATATATTCACAATATATGAGAAAAGGTTAATGTATTTAATATAAAAAATCTTAAAGAACTCTAAGAAAAAAGATAAATGTCTAGTTAAAATATAGGCAAAAGGCGTGAAAAAGAAATTTCCAAAAGTGGAAAGTAAAATTTTATAATTTTTATGTAACTTTTAAAGATTTTTAAAAATAATAAGTGCTACTCTGAGAGTATGAGTTCTCTCATATTTTGTTGATATAACTTAATAAAATCTTTCTAAAGAGCAATTTCAAAACATGCTTTAAAAACAGAGTATAGTTTTGACCAGAAATTTGACCTATAAAACTATACTTCAAGGAAATTATCATGGTTATGTATTAAAAAATACATGTACAGGAACATTAATTAAAACATTATTTAAATTTATGAAAATTAAAACAGCCTACATTTCCAGCCTACATTTAGGATTGACTAAATAAGCATGTTATAGACATACAGTGAAGTGTCATTCAGGAAAGATGTAAGTTTCAATAATTAATAATCTGAAATGTGTTTGTAATATGATTGTTTTAATTACATCAAAAATTTTTGGTCCCATTTCCCACACATTTCCCACACATATGACTGTAGAGGACACAGCAAAATGTATAAGTGGTTATTTCTGAATAGCCGAATTACAGTGGTAGAATAATAAAAACTTTTCTCCTTTTAACTTGTTAGAATTTTTTTAATGTTCTCATATTTCTGTCTCCAATAATTTAATCTTTAAAGTTATAACATAACTCAAACACACAGAAAAACATAAAATATAATATTTATCCGAGGACTGAAAATTCAAGGTGCCAAGTCTTAAAAACATTTTACTGTGTCAATTTTGAAGGGTTTAAAGTCAAAATCACTTAAAATCCTTTCATGTTCCATACTAGAAAGACCCGTTATTCTATGAAATACTAAGAAGAATTTAAAAGAAAAACAAAAACCTATTTTCGCCTCTTTGTAATGGAAGTTTCCTAGGCAGTCACACATCTGGCAAAAGGAGATGGTTTTAGCCTTTTTTAAAGGTCAACCGAATTTTAATGTACAATCACCATCAAGTTGACATGCAGCTACTTATTTTTCTAAACGCAAAGATAGGATTAATGCTCACTCCTCTATCCTGGGGGCCTGGCAATAATGGACGACCAGTAAATATTTGTTGAGTAAATTGGTATTGGATATGTTGATTTTTGGCTTTGAGAGAAAGTCTGGGGGGGACATGTTGGTGTAAAAATGTGCAGATTTCAGAAACACTTGGATGTTTTATAATCAAGAGTGTGGACAGAGTACGTGCTTGCTTTGAATTAGTGTTTTCCTGGAAAATCTGAAACATATGATTATAGTAGATTATAAGAGATTCTTGTCTGCCTTGCTGGCCTTTTTACTCAATACCTGCTAGATGACATCACAGCTCTAGTAAAGAAGAATCAGATAGCAGCATATTGGCATACAAATCTACCCTCTTTTAGAGTAACATACATATGTATATATACATATCACTACATGAATCATCTTTAATTGGAAATTCCCAAAAGTTGATGTTATATTAATACTTGTTAAAGATTTATAGTTTCAGTTTTATCATTATTTCCTTTTTGTTTACATTTATTCATATTTTCTTCAATATACACTCTCATATACCTCAGCCATGTTCTCAGGTCACCAGTTCTTAGCAGGTAATGCACATTTTCCCCTTCTGAACTTTAATTTACTGATAAAATAGAAATTAAATTGTAAGGTAGTTTTGAAAGGAAACTAATATCTAACTATCTGGCTGGAGCCACTGTTTCAAATGTGTTGGTGAAATTTTGTTGCAGATAAATTTGTGAAGACCATAGCGTTAAGTTTTGTGTGTTTAATTTTCATATCATTTGCCCAACAATATCTTTGAGTGCCTAAAGTGTGACAAACTGTGTAATAACTTCTGACAATGTTTGGGAATCCTGAGTCCTGTGTTCTACCCCACAAACAACAAGCAATTTGATGCAGTGATTAAGAATTCTGGCTCTGAAGGACCCCCTTGGAACTTAAATTTTAGCCATGTGACCCTGAGCACAATATACAACTGCTTTGAGCATCAGATTCCTCATTAAAAATGGGGATAAAAATGGCACTTAGAACTGTTAGAAAGAAGATATGGCGCAATGTGTATTAAGCACAGTGGCCAGCACATAAAGAATGCACAGTAAATGTCAACACAACGACGAACTTGATAATGATGGTTATGTTGGACAAGAGCTACACCTCTTTGGGCCTTTGTTACCTCAATTGTAAAATGCAGGGTTGAACCAGTTTTTCTTGAAGTGTAAATAAATGATTACTTGGGGGCTGGGAAAAAATTCTGGTAGAAAACACTTGTACCTCCATTCCCTAAGAACAAATTAGGTATCTTGGGAGGCCTTAAGGGACTAGTTGGAAGTGCAAATATACAAGAGATATTATTTTTAAATAGTCAGAGATAACAATCATATTCTTGAAATGAACACAGGTTAAGTTTTCAGAGTGTTTTTACATTTCCACCTCTGTGACTCATGCCAGATCCTAGCAATGGTCATAAATTTCTTTAACAGTAAAATAAAGTGATCTTGATCAGGGTTGAAGCTGAATAGTCTCCACTGAAGGAACTACTGTTATATTTCTTCCTACCTTCAAAACTTTTAAAGTTGACCTTGTGGACACACATAGTCATAATACCAGATACATTATTGCTCAATTTGTTACTCATAATATTTACTGAATGTGTCAGAATTTTAACACTTAAAAAATAGTACTATTTATTTTTGAAAAACACTTTTTAAAACACATTTCAAAGATCATATTTGAAGAAATGTTATTTTCCTATACTTCTATAAAAAGTTCTAATTTTATCATATTTGGGGCAGACAGTTTGTTTTGGACAACAGTTTTCATCTGTTTGTTTTTGTTTGAAATTTTGGGTCGCAGGGTTTTATCTGTGCTGTTTTGATTTTGCAACTTATTCTCAGAGCTGAGTTCTTATATTGATAGCTTGAACTCAGTTTGTCTCTCAGGGGGATGAGCCCACAAAACAGCTAAACTGCCTGCAAGTTGTCCCTCATCTGCTCTGTTACCATTTAGAGCTTCCATAGCATGTTATATTTTCAAAGTATTTTAGCACTGTTTGAATTTGTGTTATGCTTGTGAAGTAAGAATGCCACAAATATCCCAAAAGTAGGTTAGTTTATAAAGAATCAGTAAACATCTTGCTTTTCAAGAGAAAATAAAGGTCCAAACTAAAGATCAGAAGTAACAGGTAAATTTAAATAAATGCAGGCTGAGACCTGTTCCTTGTCACAGAGGAAGGTGGAGTGGGGGTGGGGCTAATAACAAATGCAATTTTTAATAATGCTTCAATAGTCTTCCTTTTCAGCAGTTATTCAAAATGTATTATATTGCATGCAATAAAATTCACAAATCTTTTAAGTTTGCCTAATGCAATTAATTTTGACAAATATCTGCCCTGAGCTTCCCCCTGTTGCAATTCTTGCACAGGATCCTGCCTACATACATGACTGTCCTTCCCCCCACCCTACTTCTACAAAAGTGTAAGCTCTCTAAAGGGAGGTGCTGAGCCAAGCTCAATTTCATTTCTTTGCCCTCATGGAGCCAGGTAGATGTTCAGTCAATGATGAGTGAATTAATAAATGAATAAAGATCCTATGATAGCTAGCTGCTTTTCTTAGTAACTCAGACTTGGGAAGAGATTATGAGGTTAAAGGTCTTCAACATTTGTAACAGCCTCAGCCTAAAAGCATTGGATGGTTATGGATCAGTCAGTTCCCTGCTTATGTGCAATTCAGAGGTCCTCAGAGAGATGACCAGCAAAAACACAGTGTCCTGGGGCAGACTGTCCAGGAATCAAAAGGCTATTTCAAATATTTGGTTCTTGGAGTCAGAAGCAAAGAGGTTGTAAAAATCCGATCAAAACCTGTTAGCTGACCCACAGATCTGTGCAATGTGTTTAAGGTGCCAGTACTTGAAAATCATTCCTGAAAATAATGTCCTGCATTATTCTACAGTTTTACTGAAAGCAACCTCCCAAAGATCAAGCATTAATTTAAAATAAATATGCCTTGCTGACTGGAGACCACACTGTTATCTGGGAGGAGTATATAATGCTGTGTACTATTTTAGTAAAATATCAGAGAAAAGAAAAATGGAAAATAATAAAAGGTATACAGCATGCCCTGGAGAATAAATCAGTTAGTTTTATGTATGCTTGGAAAAGTCACAGTAAGCTAACTACTATAATAAACAGACTCAAATTTAATGGCTTAACTATACAAGCTTTAGTTTTCTCATGCATAAGTCAAATACGTGTTCATGGTCCAATGGCTCCCCTGGACTTCTCTTTTCCAAGTGCCAACTCAGGGAATAAGGATCCTTCCCTCTTGGGGTTCTTCTAGCTCCTATGATCTGAGCCCCGTTCTAGACATTCTGCACTTAACCAGCAGGTGAGGGGAGAGAGAATTGGAGGATAGTCAGATGACTTACATATGTCTGCTCACATACCTTTGACCAGAATTTAGTTACTTGGCTGCACTCAACTGCAAGGCAAGCTGGGAGATGCTTTAGTCTAAAGTCAAGATCAGAAGTAACAGGTAAATTTAATTTCTCTTGTGCCCAGGAGGGAAAGGAACCAGTGGTGAAAAGTTAACCATCTTTTTGCCTCAGGGCTAGTCCTTTCTTTTCCCTTTCTATGAACTGTTAGGTTTTTGTTAATTTTTATATCTTTTGACCACCTTCACCCATTTCCCTAGGCCCCCACCTCTGGCCTCCGGCAACTACCAATGTGTTGTCTGTTTCTATGAGTTCAGTTTTTTTTTAGATTCCACATCTGTGTGAGATCATACAGTATTAGTCTCTCTATCTGACTTATCTCACTTAAAATGCTCTCAAGGTCCATCTATATTGTTGCATGACAGGATTTCCTTCCTTTTTATGAATATATACATTCCACACATATATATACCACATTTCTTTATCCATTTATCTATCCATGGACACTTAGGTTGTTTCTATGTCTTAGCTATTATAAATAATGCTTTAATGAACATGGGGGTGCAGGTATCTCTTTAAGATCGTTATTTTATTTCCTTCATATGTATACCTGAAGCTGGATCATATAGTAGTTCTTTTTTAAAAATTTTGAAACACCTCCATATTGCTTTCCATGGTGGCTGTACCAATTCACATTTCCACACAAGGGTTCCCTTTTTCTCTGCCTGTTCCCCAGTACTTATTATCCCTTGTTTTGATAATAGTCATTCAAATATGTGTGAGATGATATTTCATTGTGGCTGAGAAATGCATTGATAATTACTCACATGAGCACCTTTTCATGTACTTGCTGACCAACTGTATGTCTTCCTTAGAAAAAATCTTTGTTCTGTTACTCCGCCCATTTTGTAATCCAAATGGGCTTTTTTTTTTCTTTCTTTCTTTTTGGCTGCTGAGGCTTTTAAACATAATTTCCTTTAAATTTTAAAAATCCAGTTCTCTGAAGAAAGTATCTTCTGTTTGACAAAGCTAGAAATTATACTTCAAGAGGATACATAGAAGATGATAGGTCAGACCAAAGAAGCCAGTTGGAGTTGCAGGATGGGTGTGGGAACAACTTAGACCTGGCTTAGGTTGCCAATACTTGAGTTTATTCTTCCAATAGCAAATAAGAAGTGCAAAGGATTTAAAAAGCACCTGATGTCTATGAGCACAGCACTCCATAATTCCCTCACAGGGGTTGCCCAGGAGGTGGTGTTCCAGGTGAAATTCATGGAGGGAGATCTCCCAAAGGTGGGAGCAGGCAAGGACTGTGAACTTGTTCCTGTCTACTCCCAGTCAGGCCATTGTTCAGAAACAGCTTAGATGTCTGTCCACAGTTATAAATCTACTATTTAGGAACTCTGTCACCTTGTAATAATTTTTGTTTTGATTTGACATAAAGATTAAAATTGTTAATTGTCTTTTTAGTAAGAATATTACCTTAACATTGCAATTTTTATAAAATACCAGATATCTATGATCTCAATAAGGTATTGTAATGGTCTCTTATTTATTTATTTATTTATTTATGAAAGTATCATTAATATACACTCTTATAAAAGGTTTCACATGAAAAATATTGTGGTTACTGCATTCACCCATATTATCAAATCCCTCCACACCCTATTGCATCATTGTCCATAAGCATAGTGAGATGCCACAGAGTCACTACTTGTCTTCTCTACTACCCTGTCTTCCCTGTGACCCCCCCATACTATGTGTGCCAATCATAATACGCCTCAATCCCCTTCTCCTCCCCTCCCCACCCACCCTCACCCACCCCTCCCCTTTGGTAACCTCTAGTCCCTTCTTGGAGTCTGTGAGTCTGCTGCTGTTTTGTTCTTTGAGTTTTGCTTCATTGTTATACTCCACAAATGAGGGAAATCATTTGGTACTTGTCTTTCTCTGCCTGGTTTATTTCACTAAGCATAATATGCTCTGGCTCCTCCCATGTTGTTGCAAATGGTAGGATTTGTTTTCTTCTTATAGCTGAATAATATTCCATTGTGTATATGTACTACATTTTCTTTATCCATTCATCTGCTGATGGACACTTAGATTGCTTCCATATCTTGGCTATTGTAAATAGTGCTGCAATAAACATAGGGATGCATCCGTCTTTTTGAATCTGAGATCTTGTTTTCTTTGGGTAAATTCCCGGGAGTGGAATACCCAGGTCAAATGGTATTTCTATTTTTAGTTTTTTGAGGAACCTCCATATTGCTTTCCACAATGGTTGAACTAGTTTACATTCCCAACAGCAGTGTAGGAGGGTTCCCCTTTCTCTGCATCCTCGCCAGCATTTGTTGTTCCTAGTCTTTTCTTTGTTGGCCATCCTAATAGGTGTGAGGTGATAGCTCATTGTGGTTTTAGTTTGCATTTCCCTGATAATTAATGATGTGGAGCATCTTTTCATGTGCATGTTGGCCATCTGAATTTCTTCTTTGAAGAAGTGTCTCTTCATATCCTCTGCCCATTTTGTAATAGGGTTATTTGCTTTTTGGGTGTTGAGGTGTGTGAGTTCTTTATGTATTTTGGATATTAACCACTTGTTGGATATGTCATTTACAAATATATTCTCCCATACTGTAGGATGCCTTTTTGTTTTACTGATGGTGTCCTCTGTTTGCAGAAGCTTTTTAGTTTGATGTGGAGTTTTATGGTTTCATGACTTATATGCAGGTCTTTGATCCATTTCAAGTTTACTTTTGTGTATGGAGTTAGACAATAATCCAGTTTCATTCTTTTACATGTAGCTGTCCAGTTTTGCCAGCACCGTCTGTTGAAGAGACTGTCATTTCCCCATTGTATATTCATGGCTCTTTTATCGTATATTAATTGACCATATATGCTTGGATTTATATCTGGCCTCTCTAGTCTGCTGCATTGGTCTATGGGTCAGTTCTTGTGCCAGTACCAAATTCTTTTGATTACTGTGGCTTTGTAGTAGAACTTGAAGTTGGGGAGCATAACCCCCCCAGCTTTATTCTTCCTTCTCAGGATTGCTTTGACTATTCAGGATCTTTTGTGATTCCATATGAATTTTAGATCTTTTTGTTGTAGTTCATGGATGAATGCTGTCAGTATATTGATAGGAATTGCATTGAATCTGTAGATTGCTTTAGGCAGGATGGCCATTTTAACAATATTAATTCTTCCTATCCATGAGCATGGGATGTATTTACATTTATTAGTGCCTTCTTTAATTTCTTTCATCAGTGTTTTGTAGTTTTCAGCATATAGGCTTTTCACTTTCTTGGCTAGGTTTATTCCTAGGTACTTTATTATTTTTGATATAATTGTGAGTGCAATTGTTTTTCTGATTTCTCTTTCTGCTAGTTCATTGTTAATATATAGGAATGTAAGAGAGTTCTGTGTATTGAGTTTGTATCCTGAAATTTTGCTGAATTCAGTTATTAGTTCTAGCAATTTTGGCATGGATTCTTTAGGGTTTCTTATGTACAATATCATGTCATCTGCAAACAGTGACAGTTGAACTTCTTCCTTACCAATCTGGATGCCTTTATTTCTTTGTGTTGTCTGATTGTTGTGGCTAGGACCTCCAGTACTATGTTGAATAAAAGTGGGGAGAGTGGACATCCTTGTCTTGTTCCTGATATTAGAGAAAAAACTTTCAGCTTCTCACTGTTATATGATGTTGGCTGTGGGTTTGTCATATATGGCCTTTATTATGTTGAGGTACTTGTCCTCTATACACACATTTTGTTGAGAGTTTTTATCATGAATGGATGTTGAATTTTTTGAATGCATTTTTTAGCATTTATGAAGATGATCTTGTGATTTTTGTCCTTTTTTTTGATATGGTGTATTATGTTGATGGATATTCGAATAGTATGCTATCCTTGCATTCCTGAAATAAATCCTATTGAATTCATTTTGCTAATATTTTGTTGAGTATTTTTGCATCTATGTTCATAAGGGATATTGGTCTGTAATTTTCTTTTTTTTGTGGGGTCTTTGCCTCGGTTTGATATTAGAGTGATGCTGGCCTCCTAGTGAGTTTGGAAGTATTTCCTCCTCTTCTACTTTTCAAAAAACTTTAAAGAGGGTGGGTATTAGGTCTTCATCAAATGTTTGGTAAAATTCAGCGGTGAAGCCGTCTCATCCAGACGTTTTGTTCTTAGGTCTTAGGTAGTTTTTTGATTACCAATTCAATTTTGTTGCTGGTATTTGAGTGTTCAGATTTTCTGTTTCTTTCAGGGTCAGCCTTGGAAGGTTGTATTTTACTAGAAAGTTTCCCATTTTTTCCAGATTATCCAGTTTATTACCATATAATTTTTCATAGTATTCTCTCATAATTCTTTGTATTTCTGTGGTGTCCGTAGTGATTTTTCCTTTTGCATTTCTGATTCTGTTTATGTGTGTAGACTCTTTTTTTCTTGGTAAGTCTGGCTAGGGGTTTATATGTTTTGTTTATTTTCTCAAAGAACCAGCTCCTGCTTTCATTGATTCTTTCTATTGTTTTATTCTTCTCAATTTTATTTGTTTCTGCTTTAATCTTTATTACATCCCTCCTTCTCCTGACTTTGGGCCTCACTTGTTCTTCCTTTTCTAGTTTCATTAATTGTGATTTTAGAGTGTTCATATAGGATTGTTCTTCTTTCCTGAGGTAGGCCTGTATTGTAACATACTTCTCTCTTAGCATGGCTTTCTCTGTGCCCCAGATTTTGTGGTGTTATTGTTGTCATTTGTCTCCATAAATCTCTTGATCTCTGTTTTTATTTGATCATTTATCCATTGATTATTTAAGAGCATGTTGTGAAGCCTCCATGTGTTTGTGGGCTTTTTTCTTTTCTTTGCTCACTTTATTTCTAGTTTCATACCTTGTGGTCTGAGAAGCTGGTTGGTACAATTTCAATCCTGAATTTACTGAGGCTCTTTTTGTGGCCTAGTAAATGATCTATTCTTGAAAGTGTTCCATGTGCACTTGAGAAGAATGTGTATTCGGCTGCTTTTGGGTGGAGTGTTCTGTAGATGTCTGTTAGGTCTGTCTCATCTAATGTGTTGTTTAGTGCCTCTCTCTCCTTACTTATTTTCTGTCCAGTTGATCTGTCCTGTGGAGTGAGTGGTGTGTTGAAGTCTCCTAAAATGAATGCATTGCATTCTGTTTCCCCCTTTAATTCTGTTAGTATTTGTTTCACATATGTAGGTGCTCCTCTGTTGAGTGCATAGATATTTATAATGGTTATATTCTCTTGTTGGACTGATGCCTTTATCATTATGTAATGTCCTTCTTTGTCTCTTGTGACTTTCTTTGCTTTGAAGTCTATTTTGTCTGATACAAGTACTGCCTCTCCTGCTCTTTACTCCCTATTAGTTGCATGAAATATCTTTTTCCATCCCTTCACTTTTAGTCTGTGTATGTCTTTGGGTTTGATGTGAGTCTCTTCCAGGCAGCATATAGTTGGGTCTTGTTTTTTAATGCATTCAGTAACTCTGTGTTTTTTGATTGGTGCATTCAGACCATTTACATTAGGGTGATTATTGATAGATACGTGTTTATTGCCATTTGTAGGCTTTAGATTCATGGTTACCAAAGGTTCTAGGGTAGCTTCCTTACTATCTAACACTCTAACTTAACTCACTTTGTATACTATTACCAGCACAATTTAAAGGTTCTTTTTTTCTACCTTTTTCTTCCTGCTCCATTCTTTAAATATTAGGTATCATTTTTTGTGCTCTTTGTGTATCCCTTGACTGACTTTGTTGGTAGTTCATTTAATTTCATATTTGCTTGGTAATTAAGTCATCTACTTACTTTATTGTCATTTTATTTTATCCGGTGACAGCTATTTAGCCTTAGGAACACTTCCATCTAGAGTAGTCCCTTCAAAATACACTATTGAGATGGTTTATGGGGCATAAATTTCCTCAACTTTTGCTTATCTCAAAATTTTTTTTCCCTTCTTCAAATTTAAATGATAATCTTCCTGGGTAGAGTATTTGGGATTCATGGTCCTTCTGTTTCAATGCATTAAATACATCATGCCACCCCCTTCTGGCCTGTAACATTTCTGCTTAGAAGTCTGATGATAGCCTGATGGGTTTTCCTTTGTATGTAATCTTTTTTCTCTCTCTAGCTGCTTTTTATACTCTGTCCTTATTCTTGATATTTCCCATTTTAATTATCATATGTCTTGGTGTTGTCCTCTTTGGGTCCCTTGTGTTGGGACATCTGTGCACCTCCATGGCCTGAGAGACTGTCTCCTTTCCCAGATTGGGGAAGTTTTTAGCAGTTACCTCCTCAAAGACCCTTTCTATCTCTTTTTCTCTCTTCTTCTTCTGGTGCCTCTATCATGTGAATATTGTTCCATTTGGATTGGTCACACAGTTTTCTTTATGTTCTTTTATTCCTAGAAATCCTTTTTTCTCTCTGTGCCTCAGCTTGTTTGTATTCCTGTTCTCTAATTTCTATTTCATTTACAATCCCCACTACTTCCTCTAATCTTCTTTTAAATCTCTCCATTGTATGTTTCATTTTGGATATTGTATTTTTCAAATTTATATCTCATTCTTGAATTCTTCCCTTAGGTCTTGAATATTTTTCTGTAGCTCCGTGTATGTTATGACTTTTATTTTGAAATCTTCATCAAGAAGATTGGTGAGTTCAGTTTCACTTGGCCCTCTTTCTGGTGTTTGTGGGATTTGGGGTTGTACCAGGTTCTTTTGATATTTCATATTTGTAAAGATAACTAGGTGTATGTGGTGCCCTCTAGTGCTCAGAAGCTCTACTCTCTGGAACTGCTTAGCCCTTGGGGTAATGGTGGGTGTCACTTGTGAGTGGTCCTTGCAACTGCAGGAAGGAAAGAACTCTTTCCTGCTTCCCAGCTGCAGTGCCTGCTTCCACTGCCAGGGCCAGTGGGCTGAACGTGCAGGGAGGAGCCTCCATGCTACATCCTTTTAGCTGCCGTAGGCCAAGCTGCCCTCTGGCTGGCAAAGGTGCAATGGTGAGGGCAACAGTTGAAAGGCAGTGTTGGCAGGGAGTAAGGAGCAGCAGCCTGCATATTGTATTGGGAGTCTTGGAGCTGTGTTGCCAGCCAGGGGGGTGGTGCACCCAAAGCTCCTGAAAGTTCCCAACCTGTTCTGCTGAGTGTGCCAGGACAATTCTGTCCACCTCTCCTTTCTCCTGAGGAGCATGCTCTGTGTGACCTTGCCCCTTTAGCAGCCCTCTTCCTGTTTGGAAGTCTCTCACAGTGCCTGCCTTTCTTTTGTCCCAGAGCGGCTGGTTCTGGGTACCTATTCTCCACAAGCAGATGGAATCTCAGTCTCTTGAAGTGTTCCACCTGTCTTAGCTTTCCAACCCCACTAATCTCCAGAGCACCATGTAATGTAGGTTCATGCTCCCAGACCAATCTCCATGACTGGGTGTTCAGCAGTTCTAGGCATCCATCCCTTCCCCACTCCATTTCTCTTCCTTCTGAAGGTGAGCTGGGGTGGGGGAAGGGCTTGTGTCCTGCCAGATCATGGCTTTGATACTTTCTACTTTTCTGTGATGTTTGCTCTTTTCCCAGATGTAGAGATTCTGTCAGCCTTCTTTCCTGTTGCTTTTTCAGGATTAGTTGTATTTCCTATATTTTCATACTATATGTGACAGTTTTCTGCTCACCTGTTACACTGCCATCTTTAAGCCAATCTACCTTGTAGTGATTTCTAAATAAAAGTTCTTTCTGTGGCATCATTGGCATAATCTCCTGAAAATCAGAGCCAAGGGGTTTGCCATTTTTTCCTCTGCTGGAGCTTTCCATGAGTAGGTCTAGCTGTGGCTTTTTCCAGGTGAGAAGCCATTTTCAAGACTTTAGAGACTAGGTTTGTGAGTTTTAAAAGTGCTCCACTAATGGGGAGAGAATTTCTAGCTGACAAGATAAACTCATAGTTTTGCTGAATCTTTATCCTCTATTGAATTATTTTTTAACCTTTCCCTTTTTTAAAGACTAGTGGATCAATACCTAAGCACCTTTTTGTAATGTTATGTCGAGAAGAAAACAAGTGTAGAATTCAGTATGGTGACATAGGCACATGAGCTTTTCTTTAGAAAACATGACTTTAGAAATATTTTCTATCTTAGACTAAAGAATTTCATACATTTCTTGCATGGTAACAATATCATGCAAATTAGGAAATGGTTGGTTTGATGAGCTAAGTAAATTCATCAAACTGAAAAGAAAACTGGAATCATGCATTTTGGCAGGTTTTATTTCAGTACAGAGGGAAACAAATGAACATATCAAGTGAATAAATATGGAAAAAACTTCAGTAGAAGGAAAAATGGTCACCAGAATTACTGACAGCAAAAGCTTTCATATACCTAGTTATAAGGTTGTGCTTTCTGAAATGTTGTCACTGAGACATCCCTTTTTAAAAAGTGAGAGACAACTTAAAAAAGCATTGCCTCCAAATCCATGTATTTCAAGCAATTATTACCTTGTAACTAACAACTAAAGACTCTGAATATAACATTATTTTTACATGATCAAAGCCATAAATGAGGTTTCTTTAATAAATATGTCATTTTCTCTATCTCACTATAATAGTAAAATTAATCATCAAAGAATCAACTAAACTCACTTTTCCCAATGAGTTTATCACTATAGTCCAAAGAGAGGTTTATGGACTCCTCTTTAATCTGTGTGCTTTGACTATAGAATGTGAATCAGGAGACTTTCAATCAGGGAGTTAACAAGAATGGATAGTTCATTTACAGTTTGTATATAAAGTACATTACTGAGAGATATTCCTTTTTTTTTTTAAGACCCAAGCTGTGTTTCTCACAATTTTATCTCCATTCTGGCTGGCAGTGGATCTTTCATAGACATCAAAGACATCATAGAATGTGCATAAAAAGCTTTTTACTGGATTTTCAATCTGGAATTTTTATTGTCAGTGAGTTTAAAATATTATTCCACTTCAAATGTGAATCAGAAATAGGCTATATGGAATTACATCATGAGAATAAAGATGATTTTATTTCAAAAAGATTCTTATTCTGTATGAAAGTTGCCACTGAATGCCAGAGGCTGTTTCCAGGGTGCACTTTTTCCAGTAATGTGTAGAGCCAGAAAGATAGACTGTAACGTTATCAACTGCTTTGTGCCTATTGTTAGAGTTTTCTCACCTAACTTTAAACGTTGACATAAAAGTGGGTATTACCCTTATTAGTTTATTAGGATTACAGTGACATCTTGTGGCATATCATTTTCAGTTTTAAAACTTGCCCAGGTAAAAATCTAATACTTTAGTTCTTGGTAAAGAATTTCAGCTTTATTAATGTAATATATATTGGCTAAAAAAAACTCAAGCTACTATTTGAAGTAGAAGCAAAATGAATGAAATGCATTCCACTTTTTTTGGTTTAATAAATATTTCTGAATAATTTCACTGAGAAAATATTTTCTTTCAAAAAAATCTCAAGATCTAGCATTTATTTTAAATTTTCTTCCATTAGCAACATTATGACATAGCAAATGCTTTCAAAATGCATTTCAATCTGATCCTTGCCAAGAAAATGAAATTAAAAATTAAAAGTCTGCTGCTGAGGAAATACTATGTGATCACAGCTTCTGTGAATTGTTAAGACCAGCGAATTAAAACAATCTTATTGGAGGAAAGATTTTTATTGAAAGAAAAATTTATTCAGGGCAAAATTAAACCTCTGCTATTTAAATCTGATAATTACCAGCTTCCTTATGGACTGTCTCTAATCAGCATAGATAGTTTGTAAAATAAGAATGTTACTAAGCTACATTAAAAGATGTAAATTGTTTTTGAAAAGACAAACTGGATTCAATATCCCCTCTCCTCCTCCACCCTCATCAGATACACAGTTTCAGTCATTAATGTTTACTTCTACATGATGGATGCCAGAAAAGTCCTTCTTCCACATATTTTTAATGACCAAGTTTAGTCTACTTCAAGATCTTAGTTATTTTGCTGAAAGTCATTAGCATTTGCAGGTAGTTTATGAATATTTGTCTACTTCCTTCTTCCTTTTCTCCCTTGCCTTCCTCCCTCCCTTCTTTTTCAATTTAAACTTCTCAATAACCCTCCTGATAGCCAAAGATCCCTTTTAGAAATTATTGGTGACAATATTCCCATAATACATATGATTCCTTCATAAGTCTTGTTGTGAATAATATGCTAATTCATCCAATTCAAGACATCAATTTTAAGACACTCCTTTATGTACTACTATGAAAGAAAAAAGTCACTGTCAAAGTGACACATTGAATAGAATGTTTAAACTCATTCAAAATATTACATCTTTTAGATATATTTAAATACTTTTTAAATATATCCTACTTAGGTACACTTTAAAATGAAAATGTAAGCAAAATACAGTTTCTAAAACAGAGTTTAGCTCCAAGTCACTTTCGGTGTAGTGGCTGGTGTCTATGACACCACTGTCCTCTATGCCACTAAAAACATTGACGACCCAATCATGCCCAGAGTGCAACTTTTGTCTCTAGGATTTTCTTCTAAACTAATGACATCTATTCTACAAGTTCTGAAATTGGCACTTTGTCTTAGAGAAAAATCAATGTGAGATTTTTTGACAATAACCAGGATTTGCAGTGCTTCCTCAAATACACTTTATGATTTTTTCAAATGGTTTGTTAACTGAAACCAAGGGATTATAGTTAAACACTCATCATGCAACAGATTACTCGCTTGCACAGGCAGTGCCACCTAAGTCATGACTGCTGCCCTTACCAGCAACTGTAAGCCACCATTGATCACTCCATTTCCATAAATGTTAAAACATGAAAAGTGATGTGCTTTAGAAGAGCTGAAATATGATGTTAATGCTAATAGCTAGCCTTTTGTGAATGACTTCTATGTGTCAAGTCGTTATACTCTTTCATACACATTATAGCATTTAATCCTTAATATAATCCTATCAAGTAGATGTTATTATTTGAATATATAGATGAAGAATAAACAACTTGTTCCAAGGATGGACATTTATTAAGTGACAGATCTGGCCTTTAAACTTGGTTCTGTCTCATTCCACTGCCTGTGTTTTTTCTGTGGATTTTGGTTGTATTTAAGCAGAAAATGCCAGAAGAAGAGGTCACTGAATCATATGGAAAAAGATAATCTCTCCATCAGCAATTTTCCTTGAATAAAAGATGGAGCAAAGAGCAACTATGTGAACAAATGTCACATTTATATATTCGTGAATTATCACAAAACTTTCAGAAAAGCAAAGGAATGAAACACTGTTTCCCATTTGAGAAAGAGGAAAAAACTGCTATCTCAGCTAGAAGCTGTGATGACTGCTGAAGAAACATTTTCTGGAACATGCCATATGTCACAAATAACCACTGTATTTTTCCCCAAATAAACAAAAAACTGCACTTTTCAAAGAAAGGAAAAGTTCATCTATAGTTACATAATCAAGAGTGAATTTGAACAAGGAGACATGTTTTGTTGCATTAGTTTTATTTTCTTAATTAAACATCCTTTTCACAAATCCATGGATCTTGTCTCACCAAAATGGGAACCAATATGAACATGATGCACCTTTAGCTTTTAGTTTATTAGTGTTAAACTATCGTCTATACTCTGAACCAAGTGGTTAATAAAAAAAGATTAAGCTGATTCTTCCATGGAAATATATCTCCCTGCCTCAAAAAGACACAGATTTTTTCCCCATAAGCTGTATTTATGTGCATCTGAAGGTTTCAGCATTTCCTCAAGAATAAGTTTGTTGGCAGACATGAAACAAAGAGGCTGGGCTAAGTATCACATTCTCTATGTTTGCACTCCTAGAAGAAAACATAGGGAAAAAGCTCCTTGTATTGGTCTTCACAATAATTTTTTGGATATGACACCAAAAGCAAAATAACAAGTTGAAGTACATCAAGCTAATAAGCTTCTGCACAGCAAAGGAAACCATCAACAAAATGAAGAGACAACCTAAAGAATGGGAGAAAATATTTGCAAACCATATATATGATAAGGGTTAATATCTAAACTATGTATCCAAAGGAGACTAAATCAGTATCTTGGGAAGATTATCTGTACTTCCATGTTTATTGCAGCATTATTTATAATAGGCAAGATATAGAAACTATGTGTCTATCAATGTATGGTTAAAGAAAATGTAATATATATATTCCTGTGTAGTAATATATGTGTTAACTTATTCATTTTAAAGGAAATGGAACTGAACCATAAGATGTCGCTTTTTCAATAGAAGGTAAAATATTGAAGAATTATAAACAAAGTCAAAAATAAGAAAAACCTAGTACTAGCAACTACTCTATTTTTTAAGCACTCCAGAAATATGATAATAAAGTAGAAACCATTTTCACTTAAGGGATATCTAAATTGTACTGCAATATTTTAAGGTAAACATTCTGAATGGTAGGGTTTGATTGTATATCAGCTAATAAAATTGTATTTTGGGCTTCATAAAATCTACATGCTTTTCTAATGATGCTTACTCTTTCTTATGGGTAACTCGTTTGTGGACTGACAGACATAAAGATATAGCAATATATGTAATGCTTAACAGGTAATGATGCAGTGAAGAGTATCACACACTCAGCCCAATGTATGTACATTATAAATGAAAACAAGAGCACTGTTCTACAGTAGCCTCAGCTTTGTGAATAAACTATAAGTCTTCTGAAAATATGAGTTCTAAAAGATTGTGTTAAGTATTGTGTCCTTGGGTATTCATAAATTCTCTTGTGAGCACTGCTATAAGTGCCTCTGTATTTTTAAATAATATATTTCAAATGTTTTAATATACAGAGGACATCTGCATATGTAATCAAAAAAAGCTTTAGAGTCAAACGATTTAAAAGAATTTTTGTGCAAATGCAGTACATTTTTAATGTAGACTGCCACCCCACAAATCTCTTCAAGCTCTGTGAAAGTTAAACATCTTTTCCTGTTTCTATGTATAAAATATCAAACATGCAAACGTTATGTTACCTGGAGTTTTGCTACCAACACAAGTGCATAACCAATAGCAATGGCATCACCTGGAAGCTTGTTAGAAATGCAGAATCTCAGATCCCACCCCAGACGTTTTAAATGAGAATCTGCATTTTTAAATAGAATCCCCAGGTGACTTCATTACACATGAAGTTTGACAAGTACTGATTTAGGATTTCATTGATTGATTTCGTTTTCTAGAAATTAATCCCATCTACACAACCCATATGTATGTAAGTAAGTACTCCACGTGTATCCTTTGTTTTAGCAACATTGAAGATTTAGTGTGTCACAAAATCACCAAGGGAACTTGTTAAAAAACACAGATTTTCACGTTTTTCCTCAGAGCTTATAATTCAGGAGGTTTAGAGTCAGACCTGGTCTTCACAAACCACTACTTTCCTGAACAGAATTAAAGTTAACACTAATGTCAATTCATATTAACAGTGCCAAATCATAGCAAAATAGCTAATAAACAAGACAGTCATATGCAGACTGTTTCTGTTAAACTTTGAAACATTTTAAGCTTTTTCTGAGACCATAAATCACACAATAAGAAATGTGGCATTAGATTCCTGAACTTGGATTAAAAGATGGTGACGTGAGGGGTGAGACAGAGGCCTCCTCCTAAAACCTCATATAATACGAAAATATAATTAATACAACTAATCCTGAAAGAGCAACAGGAAAGAGGGCTGTGCCAGACTGCATACATGTGGAGAAAAGACCTCACAGAACAGGGTAACATCCCAAAGTCATGGCCCGGCAGGACACAAGCCCTTCCCCCACCCCAGCTCAGCAGCGGGGGAAAGAGAAATGGAGTGGGGAGGGAGTGGAGGCCTGGGACTGCTGAACACCTAGCTCTGGAGATCTGTTCTGGGAGCACAAACCTACATTGCATGGTGCTCTGGTGATTAGAGAGGTTGGAAAGCGAAGACAGGCAGAATACCTGGAGAGACTGAGATTTCAGCCACTTGTGGAAAACAGGGATCCATATCCAGCTGCTCTGGGACAAAAGAAAGGTGGGCGGTCTGAGAGACTTCCTAACAGCGAGAGGCTGCTAAAGGGGCAAGGACTGCACAGAACTTACTGCTCACGAGAAAGCACAGATAGACAAAATTGTCAGGTGCACTTTGTCCAGCAGTTTGGGAACTTTCACGATCTTCAGGCACTCCAGCCCCCTGGCTGGCTATGCAGCTCCAAAGCCCCCCTCCCTGACACGCAGCCTGCTGTGCCTTCCTCCTGGCTAGCCCGCACCTGGCTCGCAAACTGGCAAACCATGCCCTGGCATCAGGCCAGCCAGAGGGAAGCCCCACGTACAGCAGCTACAACTGCAAAGCATAGAGGCTTATACCTGTGTGCTTGACCCACTGGTTCTGACAGTGGAGATGGGCATAGCAGCTGGGAAGCAGGAAACTGCTCTTTCCTGCCCCCAGGCACCAACAATGCTCCCCTGAGACCACGGACATTGCTCCAGGGGTTGAACAGCTCCAGACAGTAGAGCTTCTGGGCACTGGAGGGCACCACAAATATGAAACATCACAGGCACCTGGTTCAAAGCAGAATCATAATACACCAGAGAAAGAGTCAAATGAAACTGAACTCATAAATCTTCCTGAAAGAGATTTCAAAATAAAAATCATAAACATGCTCAAGGAGATACAGAAAAATATTCAAGAACTCAGGAATGAATTCCGGTTGGAGATCCTTTAATTACAGAAAACACTATCAGAAATGAAACATACAATGGAAGATTTTAAAAGAGATTAGACACAGTGGAGGAGATGATAAATGAAATAGAAATTAAAGAAGAGGAATACAAAGAAGATGAGGCACAGAGAGAAAAAAGAATGAAAGAATATTGAGAGAATTGTGACCAATCCGAATGGAACAATATTCATATTATAAGGGTACCAGAAGAAGAAGAGAGAGAAAAAGGGATAGAAAAGTGTCTTTGAGGGGGTAATTCCTGAAAACTTCCCTAATCTGGGGAAGGAGATAGTTCCTCTGGCCATGGAGGTGCACACATCTCCCAACACAAGGAACCCAAGGAAGACAACACCAAGACATATAGTAATTACAATGGCAAAGATCAAGGATAAGGACAGACTGTTAAAAGCAGCCAGACAGAGAAGTAAGATCACATACAAAGGAAAGCCCATCAGGCTATCATCAGACTTCGCAGCAGAAACCTTACAGGCCGGAAAGGAGTGGCATTATATATTTAATGCAATGAAGCAGAAGGGCCTTCAATGAAGAATACTTTATCTGGCAAGACTATCATTTAAATTTGAAGGAGGGATTAAATAATTTCCAGATAAGCAAAGCTGAGAGAATTTACATCACAGAAACTATCTCTACAGTGTATTTTGGAGGGACTGCTATAGATGGAAGTGTTCTTAAGGTTTAATAGCTGTCACCAGAGGTAATAAAACCACAGTAAAGAAAGTAGAACAGTTAATTACTAAGCAAATGCAAAATTTAATCAACTACCCCCAAACTCAGTCAAGGAATAGACAAAGAATACAGAATATGACACCTAATATATGAGGAATGGAGGAAAGAAAAGGGAGGAGAAAAAGAAATGTTAGATTGTGTTTGAAATAGCATACTAAATGAGTTAAATCAGACTCTTAGATAGTAAGGAAGTTATCCTTGAACCTTTGGTAACCACAAATCTAAAGCCTGCAATGGCAATAAGTACACACCTATCGATAATCACCCTAAATGTAAATGGTCTGAATGCATTAATGAAAAGACATATAGTCACTGAATAGATAAAAAAACAAGACCTATCTGTATGCTGCCTACAAGAGACTCACTTTAAACCCAAAGACATGCACAGACTAAAAGTGAAGGGATGGAAAAAGATATTTCATGCAACTAATAGGGAGAAAAAAGCAGGAGTTGCAGTACTTGAATCAGTCAAAATAGACTTCAAAACAAAGAAAGTCACAAAAGACAAAGAAGGACATTAAATAATGATAAACAGGTCAATCCAACAAGAAGATATAACCATTATAAATATCTATGCACCCAAAACAGGAGCACCTACAAATGTGACACAAATACTAAAAGAATTAAAAGGGGAAATAGAATGCAAAGCATTCATCCTAGGAGACTTCAACACTCCACTCACTCTGAAGGACAGATCAACCAGACAGAAAATAAGTAAGGAGACAGAGGCACTGAACAACACATTAGAACAGATGGACCTATCAGACAACTACAGAACTCTCCACCCAAAAGCAGCAGAATGCACATTCTTCTCAAGTGCACATGGAACATTTTCAAGAATGGATCATATACTAGGCCACAAAAAGAGCCTCAGTGAATTCAGTGAATTCCTCAGTGAATTCAGAAAGATTGAAATTGTACCAGCTAGTTTCTTAGACCACAGAAGTATGAAACTAGAAATAAATTACACAAAGAAAATGAAAAATCCCACAAACACATGGAGGCTTCAGAACATGCTTCTAAATAACCAATGGATCAATGACCAAATAAAAAGAGAGATCAAACAATATATGGAGACAAATGACAACAATAATTCAACACTGCCGCAAAATCTGTGGAACACAGAAAAGGCCGTGCTAAGAGAAAAGTTTATTGCAATATAGGTCTACCTCAGGAAAGAAGAACAATCCCATATGAACAGTCTAAACTCACAAGTAGCGAAACTAGAAAAAGAAGAACAAATGAGTCCCAAAGTCAGTAGAAGGAGGGACATAATAAAGATTAGAGCAGAAATAAATAAAATTGAGAAGAATAAAACAATGGAAAGAATCAATGAAAGCAGAGCTGGTTCTTCGAGAAAATAAACAAAATAGATAAACCCCTAGGCAGATTTATCAATAAAAAAGGAAAGTCTACATACAAAAACAGAATCAGAAATGAGAAAGGAAAAATCACTACAGACACCACAGAAATATAAAGAATTATTAGAGAATACTATGAAAAATTATATGCTAACAAACTGGATAACATAGAAAAAATGGACAACTTTCTAGAAAAATACAAACTTCCAAGGCTGATGCAGAAAGAAACAGAAAATCTGAACAGTCCAATTACCAGCAATGAAATTAAATAGGTAATCATAAAACTACCTAAGAACAAAATTCCTGGTCCAGATGGCATCACCAATGAATTTTATCAAACATTTAGTGCAGACCTAATACCCATCCTCCTTAAAGTTTTTCGAAAAGTAGAAGAGGATGGAATACTCCCAAACTCATTCTACAAGGTGAGCATCACACTAATACCAAAACCAGGCAAAGACACCACAAAAAAAGAAAATTATAGACCAATATCCCTGATGAACATAGATGCAAAAATACTGAATAAAATATTAGCAAAACGAATTCAAAAATACATAAAAAAGATCATCCATCATGATCAAGTAGGATTTATTCTAGAGATTCAAGGATGGTACAACATTAGAAAATCCATCATCATCATCCACCACATCAACAAAAAGAAGGACAAAAACCACATGATCATCTCCATAGTTGCTGAAAAAGTATTCAACAAAATTCAACATCCATTCATGATAAAAACTCTCAACAAAATGGGTATAGAGGGCAAGTACCTCAACATAATAAAGGCCATATATGACAAACCCACAGCCAACATCAAACTTAACAGCAAGAAACTGAAAACCTTTCCTTTAAGATAGGGAACAAGGATGCCCACTCTCTCCTCTTTTATTCAACATAGTTCTGGAGGTCCTCACCACAGCAATTAGACAACACAAAGAGATAAACGGCATCCAGATTGGTAAGGAGGAACTTAAACTGCCCCTTTTTTGCAGATGACATGATTTTGTACATAAAAAAACCCTAAAGAATCCATTCCAAAATTACTAGATCTAATATCTAAATTCTGCAAAGTTGCAGGATACAAAATTAATACACAAAAATCTGTTGCATTCCTATACACTAATGATGAACTAGCAGAAAGAGAAATCAGAAAAACAATTCCATTCACAATTGCATCAAAAAGAATAAAATACCTAGAAATAAACCTAACCAAGGAAGTGAAAGACCTATACTTTGAAAACTATAAGAAACTCATGAGAGAAATTAAAGAAGATACCAATAAATGGAAACACATTCCAATCTCATGAATAGAAAGAATTAATATTGTTAAAACAGCCTTCCTGCCTAAAGCAATCTACAGATTCAATGCAATTCCTATCAAAATACCAACAGCATTCTTCAATGAACTAGAGCAAATCATTCTAAAATTTATATGGAACCACAAAAGACCCCAAATAGCCAAAGCAATTCTGAGAAGGAAGAATAAAGCTGGAGGGATTACGCTTCCCAACTTCAAGCTCTACTATGAAGTCACAGTAACCAAGACAATTTGGTACTGGTACAAGAACAAAACAATAGACCAATAGAACAGACTGTAGAGCCCAGATTTAAACCCAAGCATATATGGTTAATTAATATACGATAAAGGAGCTATGGACATACAATGGAGAAATGACAGTCTCTTGAAAAACTGGTATTGGCAAAACTGGACAGCTACATGCAAGAGAATGAAACTGGATTATTGTTTAACCACATACACAAAAGTAAACTCAAAATGTAGCAAAGAACTGAATGTAAATCTTAAAACTCTAGAACTCTTAGCAGACAACATAGGCAAAAATCTCCTGAATTTAAATATGAGCAACTTCTTCCTAAATGCATCTCCTAGGGCAAGGGAAACAAAAGCAAAAATGAACACATGGGACTACATCAAACTAAAGAGCTTCTGTATGGCAAAGGATAATATCAACAGAACAAAAAGGCATCCTACAGTATGGGAGAATATATTTGTAAATGACATATCCACCAAGGAGTTAACGTCCAAAATATATAAAGAACTCACATGCCTCTACACCCAAAAAGCAAATAATCCGATTAAAAAATGGGCAGAGGATTTGAAGAGACACATCTCGAAAGAAGAAATTCAGATGGCCAACAGGCACATGAAAAGATGCTCCACATCACTAATTGTCAGGAAAATGCAAATTAAAACCACAATGAGGTATCACCTCACACCAGTAAGGATGGCCAGCACTGAAAAGACTCAGAACAAATGTTGGAGAGGATACGGAGAATGGGGAACCCTCCCACACTGCTGGTGGGAATGTATAGTTCCACCATTGTGAAAAGCAATATGGAGGTTCCTCAAAAAACTAAAAAATAGAAATACTCATTTTTTTTCTTCCCCCACCAAGTAATACCATTATTTCAGCCAAAGGATAGCAAAATAACTTACTAGAGACCCTAAGAAATGGACATGGCCCCCACTCGAATTGACTACCACTTGTACTAGAAAATAAGACCAATACAATCTGTAGAGTATTATTGAAACTCTGCAGAAGTCTCAAACACAAATTCCTCCAGGAGTCATCAGACAACCACTGGGAAAACAAGGTACATGATACCCCAATTATACAGACATTCAAATTCAAGACATAAAAAACCTCCCAGAGAGAATAAACAAGAGCACCTCTCTGGGCAGCATTCAGCATCCAGTATCTGTATTAGCTTGACTTTTCTAGCTAATTCCCTCGGGATACACCAAGGGCATATTTTTATTATCAGTTTTCTCATATAGCTTATTTTGGGACTTTGGGGAAATTTGCTGTAGTTAGGATTTTATTTGCACCTGCAAAACAAGGTGCTATACTAGGCTGTAATCTACATCAGGTTTATAAAACCGAGTGGATTTTCAAGACATAGTAAAGTATAGCTATAATAATCTACGGGTTTGCATTACATTTTTCTAGCAAGCTTTGTCCTGGAGCCATACAGAAGATGCTCAGTTTGCATTCTTTTCTACTGTACGTTGTCTTCAGAGCAATAAGAATTAGAATTTTTGTGGAATACCTGTCTTCATCTCACTTGTTTTTGATTGTTATGTGTAAGTGTAAAATGATGATTTACTTTGGAGCTTTGATTCTACATGATCATGAAATATTTAAGATGTCCAAAAACATTACTGTTTTCAAATTTCACCTATAGGTATCTTATACTACAATTTCTAAAATGAAAAACAGAGCTCTTCACATATTCAACATGTACTTTTATTTTAAATACCAGCACAACAAACACAGTGACATGACAGGACCATTACCTCAATAATACTGATAACATTCCTTGACAATTTGGCTTATAATTTACATACCTTGTTTTTATCTATAGCTATGTTAAATATTATCTTAAGATATACTGTAAAACACAAATGTTAAATATATACCAGTTACAAACAGAGTGGGCTTAGCTACTGTTTTCATGTTATTCAAATGAAATGACTTAAAGTTCTTCAAAATCATGTCCACTTGTGTTCATTGTTTCAGGATGCATGACCCGTCCCATGAATAGGATTGTACCTGCATTGGGTTTGAAGTGAACAAAACAATGAGATATTTATTTTTGTTCTTGCTTATAATTAGCAATGTTCTAAAAATGAAAATATAAATAGATTACTGTCATTTAAAAAATTACTTGAACATTAAAATTATCTGGTAATACAGAAAAATATTCTGTCTTTAAAAGAACATTTGTTTTTGGCCTATTAAATGATATTCTGTTCTCATAACAGACTTACCTGTTCTTCTGTTCCTGATAAGGAAGAAAAATGGATGGTCGACAATAACTTGAGGATACAGCACAGCCATCCTACTAATTGCAATCATTCCTACAGAGCCGAGAGAAAGTAATTACATGTCTGTGGATGTGCAGGGACTAATGAGTAATTTCTCCACCCATCTATGTTTAATGCAAAAGGAACAATTTATAAGAAACAATATTTTAAAGACTTAAAGAGAGAAAAATTATAAATAAAAGTGTTAGCATTTCAACTTGATCTTTAAAAAAAAACAAATACACACACAATGCACACACACACACACATATACACACACACACACAATTTCTTCCCTCCAGCCCACCAAAAATACTAGTAAAATTTATTCTGCCTGTTACAGATTTTTTGTTTTTGGTCTCGGATAAATACTTATGGCTTTATTATCATCATCTTTGAATTAAGGGAAGGAGAAGAAGAAATAAAACACCCCAAACAAAAACATAAGACAGTTTCTTCATATTCTGCAATCATGATTTCTTTTGTCTGAAATGGGGATTTTTACACAGCAAGTTTCCAGGCTTCTAGTAAGTGGCCAGAATAGCAGTGATTAAAGGAAAAATACAGCAGTGAGAGATGCAATGGTGTTTCCTACAGCTGGGGAACTGAATTCCCCTGAGATCCTTATTACGGGACAATCATTTTCTGCTTGCTGGAAGAAGATTCATTGTCAGGAAAATGTCAAGATAAAATTATATAAGATTTTAATCTTTCTTGATGACTGAGACTACTGTGTTCCCATTTCCTACTAAAAACACTGGTTTAACTGGTGATGTCCTAGGACAAATTTTTGCAGAAGTTTAAAATAATGCGCAAATAATGATATGTTTCATTTTACCAGAGGAGGGAAAATCCTACTAAAACTTGATGGTAGCTGTTGAACACAGGTTTGATACAAATCCAAACAAGTAAATAGAAAAAAAAGTCAACAGAAAAATTATTCTACCTTATCTAGGTAGATCAGAACATTAAAAGTAATGCAAGACTTTTACCATTTTGCTTTGGACATATGGTTTAGGTAAAAAATTTTAAATAATGTATTATAGATTATGATTTTATTATTATTATTTAGTTAAAATTATTTAAATTTATTACATGCTATCATATACTTTGGTTTATGTGCTTTTAAAAAAAATCAAAACTTTTCACTGACAAAATTAAGAACTGACTTCTACAAGTAATTAAGTAGAAAGAAAAATTTAAAGAGGCAGCACAGCAGGAAAAGCTATTCTACAGAGCTGCCAATGCCCTCCTGCCTCTCACTAGGGGTGGGAGTTCCTCCCCGTCAGGGCACTGGAGTGAGCGCATGCTTCAGATCCTATTTAGGAAATTCTAGCTGGTTCAGCATTAGTTTGGCTTCTAAGTTAGAGGAGAGTCAGTTTTTCACCTTGGTTCTAAAAACGACCCCCATCCCCCACCTGGCATTGCTTTAAAAATACAGATCCAGAAAAGGCAAGTTTTTGGCACCTGAGCTGGCAGCAGCTTCTGAGCCTTCTTCATTAACCTCTATAAAGGACTTGTGAATCGCTTTGGAAAGGAAAATCTCTTTGTTATCTGCAAAAAAGAGATTAACAGAAGCATTTCTTCAGTATCAGAGATATGGAAGCATTTTACCCTTTAAATAGACATGAGAAATATAAGTGACATAGAATGTTGATATAAAACATAAGACATGATGTAAGAGTGCATTTACGATTTGAGGGAACTGTTGAAGATGTATTTTCTGACTTTCCCTTATTTTACGTTCTTTTGTTAATTTTCCCCTGCATTTTTATTGGTAATTTTACCATTGTTTATGTCTTGTATTGCTAGAAAAAAGGAAATGTGGCTGTGTTTTTAATGGCAACTTCAAATTAGTTCATAACTCAAGATAAAAACATCTCACACACTGTGCTCTAATTTGAAATTTAAAAACACAAAATGAAAACAGAAATCCAAATATAACCAAAATAAGAAATATTTTAAAGTCTTTAATTACAATAATAATATAAATATCTTTGGCAATGAGAAACAAAATAGACTCTTAGGTTGTAGAAATGCGAATATTTAAAAAAGTTTTCCATTCCAGTTAATTGGTTTATCTAAGGATTCACAAACATGCTTTATTCAGATATCAGAGGACATACACATTTTCAATAACAGGAGAACTTGTCTCCCATTGAATTGCCTTTCTATTAATGTTTAGTTTTAAATTAATGGCTGTTATGGGGCTCTTCTCTCAAAATTCATATGTTAAAGTTCTAATCCTCAAGACTTCAGAATGTAACTTGAGATGGTCTTAAGTTAAAATGAGGCCATTAGGGTGGGCCCTATTCCAATATGACTGGTGTCCTTTTAAGAAAAGGAAATTTGGCACAGTAGGTACAGAGGGAAGACCACGCATGATGGTTAATTCACATGTCAATTTGGCTGGGCCATGGTGCCCAGATATTTGGTCAAACACTATTCTGGATGTTTCTGCAAAGATGTTTTTTGGATGAAATCAACATTTAAATTGGTGGACTTTGAGTAACAGATCACCTTCATGATGCGGGCGGGCCTCACCAACCTGATGAAGACTTTCATGGAACAGCGACTGGCCTCCCCCGGCAGGAGTTCTGCCAGCCGACTGCCTTTGGACTGTCCCTGAGGCCCAGCCTTCCAGCCTATACTGCAGATTTTAGACTTTCAAAGTCTCCACACTGCAAGCCAGTTCCTTAAAATACATCTCTCAACCTCTCCCTCCCCTCCCCTCCTTCACCCCCACCCTCCATCCAGTCGGTTCTGTTTATTTTGGAGAATCCTGACTAATAGAACATGTGACGACACAGGGAGAGGACGGCCGCCAGTAAGCCAGAGAGAGGCCTCAGAAGAAACCAGCCCTGAAGACACTCTGATCTCAGAATTCCAGCCTCCAGAACTGTGAGAAAATAAACGTCTGATGTTCAGCCACTCAGTCTGTGGTACTGTGTTATGGCAGCCCTAGCAAATTGTACAGTAGCTTTCAGTTTTGGGTTTCCAACTTTGCCCCAAGATTAAAGCAAAACAAACAAAAGATCCTCTAACATATACACAAGGAAGAAAGGATTACTCAAATTTCTACCACACACACACACACACACCTTTTTTTTCAATTCTAGGAGGTCTAACTGAAATTTAAGGTAAATAACTGTTGCTGCTGTCCAGAACCATTCAGTAGAAGCCCAGTTGATTGACCATTAGGCTACCTAATAAGACTTTGTAAGTAACCAAGTCCAGCCCACAATATACATTTTTCTTTCAAGTTTTCAAAAACATAATTATTTTACATGGACAGGGAATGATGTTCAATAGGGTTTTTGGTACACCTATTGCATAGCACCCACTTATCTTGAATAATCCCCAAGACAGCTGAGTGACATCTCCCAATATACTTTTAATAGGATATTACTTCCTCAGCTCATATTTAGTATTAAGATATAAGCACTGCATTATGAAATAGTCTGTCTCACATATTATGATACTTTCTTCTAGAATACATTTAATGACTGAAGAAAAAAAGTGCTCACATCAAACAAGTATGACTAGCTCCCTCAAATTCACAATACTCATTTTTTTCACAAATAAAAAGAAAAATATAAACTGCATTAAGTAGTCAAATATATTTAGTTGGCAAAACAAACACATGAATTCCAAGGCCATAAAATATATGGATTATTTAGTAGCTAATTGATGCTATGCTGTTTTCAGATTCGGATGCCCATTTTCATTTCTCTAACAGGTAAGGTAGTATCATGCATCAAGAGCCAGTATTATGGCCCTGAATGCAAAAGTGATACAACCCAGTTCCTAAAGGGTAATGAGTGTCCACATTACCAGCTAAGACCTCTTCAAATATCTGAGACACCCAGTGATATTTCAGGAACATCAATTTTCACAGAGAAAACTGCCTTCAAGAGCCCCTGAGTCTGATCTGCTGGCTGCACTAAGCACCTTGAAAAAAACAGAATCTCGTTCCCTCAATGCTGGCTTCTGCCTCACAGTCATATGCTCTCATTTGCTCTCATTTACCCACACAAAATGGGGGCTGGGGAAGGGATACTGCACAGCCCTGTGGCAGAAAGATCAAGAAAGAAAAAATACTGGGTGTTCGTCCCAGAGAGCTAGTTATTTAAGATAATTAAATGGAAAAGAAAAACTGTTAACAAGATTGACAAAGAAAGAGAGATTACCCCAAAAAGGATATTAAGACAAAAAATGAGAATATATATAAAGATACAGAAGAGAATTTTAAAAATCACAAAAAATATTATGTATAATTTTCTGCAGATATGTGTTAATTAACTTTATGAGTTATAATTTATTTACTAGGAACTGTGTCTATTCATAATTTAAAATTTGGTAAGTTTTGATAGATACGTATTTCTGTGAACCCACCTCCATAAATAAGATATGGAATATTTCTATCTCCCCAAAAAGATGCTTTTGCTTCTTTCTGCAGACAACTTTGAAAGTGAACCGATTTGCCATCAACTGGGCAATTTTACAGAAATGTATAAATTTTGAAATTGAATCAAGGAAGAAATATCTGAAAAATCCATTAACCATTGAAGTAGTTGAATAAGTAGTCAAAAACTTCCTCACAGTTAAGGACTCCAAGCCTACATGGTTTCCTAGGTGATTTTAACCATAGCTTCAAGAAGCAGATAAAATTTTCTTTTATAAAACCATTCTTGATTCTAGAAAGAGAAGAAAAGCAACCTAAGTCATCTGTAGGGTATTCTTACCTTGCTTTTAAAATTGAACAAAGGCAATCTAAAAAAAAAAGCAAAGTCATAGGCCAAATTCACTTATTAATATGGAGGTAAAAGTTCTTTAAAAATCAGAAAATTAGGCCCTGAAACATATATAAATAATTTTTTAAGTGAGTTTCAAGGGATGTCAGTGTGTCAAGACGCAGCAGTTGAGAACTGCTCTAATTGCCTCCAGTTACTGTTAAAGCTTCTTCTGAGATGATCTTACCAAATACAACTCAATGGACGCCACTACCCTCCTTAAACCCTGTATCCCCTCCTGCTTGCTCTGCTTCCGAGCTCACCTTCAGTTTGTTGCGTACCCACATACCTGCTCAGTCTGTAATATGAGGACCTTCATGAGGTTGCCTCTGCTTCGTCCATTTACCATTTCCACACCATGCACTGTGTACCAGATTATCTGAATTACAGTAGCTTTAACATACCATACTTCATCACTTCAGTATCTTTGATTCTCCCAGAAACTCCTTTAACCTTCACAGAGTCTGACACCTAATCTGCTTGTAAGGCTCATCTTCTAGCCCTATCAGGCCTTTTCTGTTTCTCTCTGATTCCTACCCAACACTAATGTAGAACCAACCCAGGACTCTTTCCCACTGAAGCCAGGATCTAATTCTATTGAAGACTTTAGAATATACCATATTTGTTTGTATTGAAATCTCTCTGATTCCTGGACTGCCCAACAACTTTCTTAAGGCAAGAATTGTGTCATTCCTCTTAGTTTCCCTGGCTTCTGGCAGTCAGTGGACCTAATGAAGGCACTAACCTAAGGATGGGGCCTTCCTGGTGTATCATTGTCCAGTAGGTAAGCCGGTTGACAAGGCAGTTGGTGACTGTGGGATGAAATAGGTCAGCCATTTGCATACTGGAAGGCTTTGGGGACGGTCGCCCTATGGGCACCATGGTCACAATTCTCTTCATGATGATGGTTATAAAGTTTACTCTTGTAATAAATAAAACATGACGTTAATCCAAAGTAGATGCTCTAGGAAAACTGGCAGAGAACAGCACCAGAGAGGGAAAGAATGAATACAAACTTACACGCACATTAAGAAACTTCAAAATCAAACCAAGGGAATGGGATGCTGCAGACCGGTGTCTACATAGATTTCAAAGACAGCAAAATAAAGATACAATCCAGTGTTCCAGCTCCCAAGGGTGACTGACTGCTACACAATGGACAGAGCTGTCTGTACATATAAACAAGACCTCAGGGTACTTAACCCTTAGGAAAATGCCATCCCTTTCCTTATACAAGTAGGAGAAAATGTAACAAATAAATCACATCACAGATACTGAAGTGGGAAAAAAGTAAATGAAACTTTTTTCTTTTGGGACAAACTTCAAACAGTCACATTAAAAATCGATAATATGGAAGTGGTTTGAGCAAGAATGTGTCTGCCACCACCAAATTTTCAAAGGAGATCAGGTCATGCAGGCAAACAGGCAGAGTCATAGCCCTCTCGGCCTGCCCTGCCGTCTTGCTTATCCTTGTGCAATCATGTATCAGTCAAGGCCATCTTTCCTGCTAGGCCACACACTTATTCCTTGAGGGCCCAGCCCTTGCCTAGCCTATTCATCTCCTCCCCACAATTCCTTGTACACTACCAGGCAGCAAGTATGCATCAGATATTTGATTAATCAGAATATGAGGGGAATAAGGAAATTTATACTGATGAGCTGGTCTCACAGGTTAGAGAAAACTTAACCATTCTCTAAAAACAGATAATAAATAAATCAAAGGCAAACAGCTACCAAAAAACCACCCCAAAAAACCCCATACATTAGCCCCAAGCAGCCTTCTCTTTCTGGCCACAGCAGACAATGCTGCCCAATAACTGGTCCTACTTTTCCCGGGGCAGCATGGAGCCAGGCTTTTCACAACAGATAAGATGCGAACAGGGGCAGCAAACCCTAGGTTCCCCAGAGAAGAGCTGGGCAATAATTCAAGCGCTCCTAAAGAAAGCAGGGGAAAATACTAAGGCATTCATTCCGTCACTGAGCAAATATTTATCAAGCACTCTGCTGGCATGAGGTACTGTGTGGGGCACCAGCAGCTCTAAGTCTCTGTGATTAACACGGTGTTCGCAGGATGGCCACCATGCAAGTGGATGCCACTGCCTCCTTTGTGGCACCGTTCCTAAAAGACAGCCGATTTAAATTGATTTCTGCATCGAGGACATGCTTAAAATAACAACATGAAGAGAGTTCCACAGAACCTTAAAATACCAAAAGTGTCTCCATACTTTAGTTCTAAAATATTTTTAGCTTCAGTCCCACCCATGAACTTCAGAAAAGTTTGTAGAATTTGAGCTACTTCAAGGCAGGAGTAGTGTTTGTTGTTTGTTTTCTGGATAGATTCTGTTATAGGCCAGGAAATACTCAGTATTTATTTACTCATTCACTGATTCATGTACTAAGCACCTCCTATGTGCCAGACACTGTTGATGAACTGGGCATACTATGGTTAACTCAACAGTTCCTTCCTAATAGGGGGAAAGCAGACATTAAGTAACAAGGACAATTAAAAATCAAATCAATAAGTGACCACAATCAAGTATAAATAAGCAGTAAGATAGCTGGTGAGTAGGGCAGGGAAGAGGAGCTGTTTGACATAGGGTGTCAGCAAAGGCATGTCTGAGAAGGTCCATTTGAGCTGAAACCTAGAGAATACAAGAACCAGCTGTGGAAGGCCTGAAGGTAGAGTTTCTGGTGAAGGGAAAAGTTGGTGCAGAGGCAGATGAAGCCAGATGACTTCCAAGGACCCAGCTGTGGGGCTGGAGCAAGGGGTAGTGAGGGGGGCTGGTGGTGTCAGAAGCCCCATACTTGGACAGGTGGGACCCAGAGCCATTTCCTTCCTGTGGGCACCCACCTGGCACCTGTCCTGCTCCCCACACTGTGCTGGGCTCTGAGGACAGAAAGATGTCCATGACACAGTCCCTGAGTTCTAAGCTCAGGGACAGGTATGCAAATAAACAATCTAAAGAAAGGTAAAGAGTGCAAATAGCACTTTGGACTATGAGAGTCCAGATGAGGGAAAGGTGATGTTGGGTGGGTTCTTGAAGAATGAAAAAATAAAATCAGGGCATTCCAAGCAGAGGATTGTATTTGCAAAGTGAGAAGCAGCGGCAGTGACCTGCAGGCCCAACTGGAGCCCAGGCTCTGAAGAGACAGTGTCAGGGGATGCGCCTGATTTTAAGAGCTTGGATCATGATGCCAGAGAGCCTGGGCTTCATCCAGAAGTAATGAGACATGGCTGCTTTTATTTTAAAAGTATCTGTGGCAGCAGCTGTAAAGGGAGAGTTGGATGAGCAAACAGCAAGGGGCAAGAAGATCAAGACTGTCAGCTGTTGGAATAGTCCAGGCAAGAAAGTAAGAGGAGAACTGGAATTATGGCATTGGAAGAGAAGTACAGCCCTCTGGCTTACAGGTGCAAGGAGAAAGAGAACAAACAGGGCAAGATGTAAGAGTCAGTCTAGCATAAATCTAGCCCTATCAGGCCTTTTCTGTTCCTCTCTGATTCCTACCCACCACTAATGTAGAACCAACCCAGGACTCTTGAGTTTGACCTGAATATGGCCTTTGCTGTGTCTTCTTAATTCCTTTATTTTATTGGCTCCTTTATTAAAGCTCGTACTTTATGCTGAAGGATTTAGTATTCTTTCTCCTTCCCCTTACACATTCCAAGAGGATTATCTATTAAGCCAAATGCTGACAGTCATTCATTTCCACTACAAAAATAGCTCTACTCTTTTACAAGATCCTTGCTGCAACTAGGTGAGCATTTTAAATTGAGTCTGAGAATAAAATGATTTTCTGCACTCTCTAGATTCCATGTTTATTGTATGAGTTTTACTATGTTTTATGTTAATGGCAGTTAGTGTCAAAAGCAATGGACATCGAATTGAGCTGAAAAAAAATACATAAATACAGACCATCTCATCTTAGTCATTCCTTCATTCAGTGAGTCCTAAGTGGAAAACACAGTGCTGGGTGCTTCCTAAACACACATAAAGATCAATCTTTGGAAGGTTTCAGTTCTTGCAGGGGATTTTTGATGGATAAATAATGATAATATGGGATTAGCCGTGATATGTGGCATAAGGAAAAGTACAGAATATTGTGGAATTTAAGAAGGATTGATTACATCTGATTGGTGTAATCATGGTAGCTTGATGAAGCTGGAGATACTTGAGCCTAGGCTCAGCTCAAGAGGCATTTTGGGTGCGGGGAGATTTCATAACAATGGGAAGCTGGGAGATGCAAGGCGCCGAGCGAGATTCCGCACAAACCGTGTAGGAGGAATCAGCCAGAGGGAAGGCTGGAGGGAGCTGAGATCTGAATGCCCTGTCGCGCATCAGACAGCAAACAGCAGACTGAAGGGAGGCTCTGAATAGGACCTGGAATGACCCAGACCAAGTTTCAGGGCGATTCATCTTGGCAGTGGTGGATAAAACAGATTGGATGGAAGAGAGCTTAGAACCGTTTAGGAGCCTGTTGAAATAGTCCAGGGCATCAGTAATGTGAGTCTGAAGTGAAGGTGGATGCCATGGAACAGAAAATGAAGAGTGGTTTCAAGAGGTCTTAGCAAAGGACTTTAAAGTCACTCAGTTTTACAAAAGCAAAAGAGTGTGAAACAGGACTTTTTTTGTTTTGCTTTGCTTTATTTTTCCACTGCTAAATCCCATTTGTCATTTTGGAAGAAAGATAATAAGTTCACTACATAATTTAAGACTTAGCAGTGTCACACTGGTCCTGAATTGTTTTCCACATGCATTCAAATTCATGATATCTGCTGATAATCTTATTTTTTCAAGTTTTTCCTAGTTTTCAAGTAAGAATTTTAATTGAAGAAGTAATACATACACAAAGTAAAATCCCAAACAGTAACACGGTGGCATATGAAATGAACACTCGTCTCTCCTCTAAGAGCCTCTGTCCCATATTCTGGAGGCGACCACTACCATGATTTTCTAAGCCATTGTTCAAAATGTTCTCTGCATTTAGAAGCTTAAATACATTCCGACACTCTCCTCCTCCATCTTCTGACACAATATGTTCCCATTCTGGCTTTTAACTTTTCTTCCCCCTCTTCCATGATGCTTACTCCAGTATAGGGTTTCTCAACTCATCACTGTTGACAGGTGGGGCTGGGTAATCCTTGTTGTGTAGGTCACAGGGATGGAGAAGCATCCCTGGCCTCTACAAACTGGCTGCCAGGAGCACTCCCAGGTGTGGCAACCAAAAGGTGTCCAGCTATTGCCAAATGTTCCCTGGAGGGCAAAATTTCCCTGGCTGAGAACCACTGCTCCAATAACACATTTCCATCCCTATTCCTTTTATTAAATCCAGCTATTTATGTCTTTCTCCCCACAAGTCTGTATGCTTCTTTAGAGCAGGTATATTGTAATCATTTCTTCATTTTTATGATATAGTACTTTGCTCACACTCTCTACCTCACAAAGAATTGTTCAGTGAAAGGAACAGAAATGGCATTGAATATAATTAATGCTCTCCCTCTTATATGTCATGAAATTCTCACCATGAGATTCATTAGAGAGTAATACATGCTAATAATATGCCTGGGTAATTTGGGGGTTACTAAATGTCATAGACACTTCAATCTTCAAGGTTTTCATGTTATTTGGAGAGGCAAAAACTAGACCTGTGTAAAGGATACCAACCATGTAATGCAGAGCATATGTTACCCAAATAAATGATACAAGGAGTAAATGCTATCATATTCAGAGGAAGCAGGTGGCAAGTTTTATAATTGTGTCCATAGCCTTTGAATGAATGATTCACAAATTAATGTGTGTGTGGTGGAGTAGGGAGAATGGGAGAGAGAAAAGGAAGGATGTCTTGGTTGAGGTGGGTGGTTGGCTCAAGCTGCCGGATCTCTGGCAAAACTAGGAATTTAAGAATCAAGAATTCCCAGTGAAAGTTTGAGAGGTTGGCTTTAGCTCTTTCATAAAGTTATCCCAAAGACCCGAACTGGGTAGTGTTTGAGGATGGCCGATCCGAGATTTCTTACTGATGATTTAAGGAGTTAAATGTTCCAAGAAATGTACTATATACTGGAGGGCCAAAGGAACCTCTCCTTTCCTTCCTGCCCTCATTTTTCCCTTCAGCAGAAGTGTGCTGTGTGCCAACTGTGTGTCGGCCCTGTACCAGGTGCTGGCAATGAAGCTGCGAGGACACTGAGGGGGACTCAGTGCTCCTGGTGGTATGATCAGATGAACTGGGTCTTCACAAATAGATTCTATGAACTCCAAAAGACCCTACTGTTATTTCAAATCTCCAAACCATATGCATTCATAATGTGTATTTATGCTCTATTGTCTCTGTATGTAGTAAAGACAATTAAATACTACCTTATAAACCTTCCAGACACGTCAAAAATTTTAAGCTACACTGACCACAATAATTGTTCTGTCACTGAAGCGCTACTCCCTCAGGACTGAAAAGCAGCAGATACTCTGTCTGTCTAACTGCCTAGATGTTTGGGTGAGACAGTGAGGAATCTCTAATCAAACTGGAAACAGGGCCATGGTAAAAAAGCAGACTGTAATTATCCTTTTGGAATTTGGCCAGTATGGTAGACAAATTCTCTCAACTCCTTAGAGGGAGCGTAAGAACTTTAAATTATATTATGCTTGAGACATGAATACATTTCTGACTCAAGTACAAAGGAACCTGTTACTGTTTGAATCTCCACCAGTCCCACCTTCCTGACAATCCCACCGAAGAATTCACAACCCCAGGATATTGGGTGTGAGCCATGGAAACCTTTACTCAGAGAAAATTCCTTTCTCTTGTGTGGACACTAACATTTATATAGCAGACATTTAAAAACAGCTTTATTGGTATTTTGAGATGTAAGCTCTCTAAATAAGGTGCAAATGTGGTATTTAATACATCAGTATCAGCTCATTGCTAGAAGCTAAGTGCTGCTTAGAAAACAATCTGCCCAATCTTCGGTCTGGGAGGGCAAAGCCTCTTTTCATTGTAGACTCCTTGAGAATTTCTCGAAAGCTATGAGAGTATCTCCACCCTGTCTCTCTCTCTCGAAAACACACACACACACACACACACACACACACATCCCTATATGCAATTTCAGAGGTGGAGACATTCACACACACACACACACACACACACACACACACACACACACACACACATCCCTATATGCAATTTCAGAGGTGGAGACATTCACACACACACACACACACACACACACACACACACACACATCCCTATATGCAATTTCAGAGGTGGAGACATTCACACACACACACACACACACACACACACACACACACACACACACACACACCCTATATGCAATTTCAGAGGTGGAGACATCCATTTCCCTGATTCTAATCCAGGCCCTCACACTCCAGGCTTACAGGCTCTTTTTTGGTCAGCTTGATTTTTTAATATCCTGTAACAGGAAAGGAACTCTAGATTCTCTCCTATAATACATGAACTGAGAAGGAATCTTCTGTCACCTCAGCAATCTCTAGTGGGAGAACTGTGTTCAATAAACTGCGTATAAAGAAGACTTAAGTTGAGTTTCTTTTATCTTGACATATATATATATATATACATAGATTTATATATGCCTTTATCTCATTAGAAAACACATTGTATTATTTTCCTTAGCCTATAGAAATGATAGGAAATAACCATTATTTAAAGCTAATTAAGTCTCAAACTGCCAGGTACCTTATTTCAATGGTAAATGTCTTAGGGGTAACTGCTTAAAAATATTTCTGAAAGCATTTTACATGTTTTAAGTACTTTAATGTTATTAATATGTTATGATTTTTTTTTTGCCCTGAACAAATTAGTGCATCTGAATCAAAGAATTCAACTGGATTTGTTTCCCTTTAGGATACTTAAAATAAATTACTCAATGCCCAATGTGACAGGCATATTTTAAAGCTACTTCTTCAAAACCACTGTTTTTTATTGAAGATTTAGGATAATATTTACATCATCTCACCAGGTGTTGTTTTAGAGAGTATCTAGTTCTCACAGCAGGTACTCATTTGTGCTTGCTTCCTTCTTTCTTTCCTATATAAATTATTATGACATTCCTATATGATTTATTTATATAACTATTAAATCAGTACATTTATTGATGATCTACTCTACAAAGTATTGTGGCAGATGTGATGGGGAATTTAAAGATGTAGAAGACAGGTCTTCTGGAGAGTATAATCTACAATTAGAGATAAGGCATGAGCTAGAATAAAATAAACTTAATGGTAAGACTGTATTCACAGTTTTGCTTGTAGGAGTTAAACGTATTTGTTATATTTATCCAGCAAGTAATACCTATATATTTCTCAGGACCCCATCACAAATAGAGGATTCAATGTCATCATTTTAAAAAGCATTTTGAAAAGACATTTCTTTTAAAAATTGATGTTTATTTCCTACCAGACAAGGTTGTCAAATTTGCATTTTTGATGAAAACTTCAGTTATTCCAAGAGCCTTCAAAACATCTTTCAAATCAATTTCTTGTTCCACAGTGAACCTGGAGAATGCATAGGGGAAAAAGTATTTAGTTACAGCACTTTAAAAATATTTAGTTACAGCACCTTGTTACCTGGAACAATAATAAAATGTTAGATATACTGATTTTCTTTTTCTTTAGTTTTCTCATTTTTTTTTTTTAGATATGTTGATTTTAAGGGCAAATTTTCAAAAACTGGCTTTGACTGCAAGTAGTATTTGATTGTGCTTGTAAAAAGAGGGGACAGCAAAGAGAATAGTGTTAAATTATTAAGTAAGAAAAATACATTATATGGGCACAAAACTATAATATACTGTAGAATAAACGAATTTTGAGATCAAGAATTCTCAACATAATAATATGTAAAACTTGCAAATGAATAGCTTCAACCTAGTAAGGAATATATTTGATTTTTTAAGCTGGTAATGACTCATCATGCATTTACCATTCTCTTCTTAGTATCCTGCTCAACGTCCACCCTATGGAAGGGATTACGTAAGAGCCAAGTTCTGCTGTGCAATCCAGCATTTCACCTGCATACCCTCAGAGAAGGAAACATAAAAGCTATTGTGTTAAAAAATACGTATTATCATCGTTACATTCACCTCTGGGACATAAACCTGTTATGCTAGCATTACAGAAAAACTGTTAATCAATGGATTACAAATATAATCTTCACAATTACAAGAGAGATTATTTTAAACAAAGAGTAACATTTTTTGTTCTAATGGACTTTATGAATTATTACATATAAATTTCCATCACTTTTCTAAGAAATGAAACATTATTTAAAAACTTAAATGAAAATAAGTACAGTGACCATAAACAGAATATTTTTTTTAAAAAAAGGTTTCCACAGAAAACCAGATTGATCCTATTATAGAATTTCTCCCATACCAATGAATTGTGTCACACATATTTCTAGTGAATGATATGGAACAAGATGGCTGCATGAACAAACAAATGCATTTTTAAAAGTAAAGGTTTTTACTGGCTTTTTATAAAAAGTGAAAACAACTGGTTAGAACTGAACGTTTCTTTTCTTCTAAGATGTTGCCTCCCTATCAGCACAGATCATAAATACAAGTTTTTAGGCAATGGGCTGTGTCCTGAAAAGATCTAAGTCTATGATAGTCACTAAACATCACATAGCATCATTTCTGATGTCTGGTGACAAGGGAATGATTGCTGTAAACAAGACTCAACACCAGAAGGAATGATTGGGGAAAATAGTTTTAGCAGGCCCCGGTTTATGGAAAATATATAGTAAGTATATAAGCAGTAAATATGTAGCGAACATATGAAACTAAGTACTGAACTTTAACTTATACTTTAACTTGGACTCAACATTGTTTGTTTTGTTTTCTACAAGCAAACATTGATGGTGAAAGAAAGGAGTTGAGTAGGAAAATACGGAATGTCCCAGAATACATTTGATGTCTTGATGAAGGTGTTTTGTGTGTGTGCTTTATTATTAATGTTTTGATCCCTTATATGGAGCTTACTATATATCAGGAACTGTTCCAAGAGTATAAAAACAGAATAATTTAAATATCACCACAGTCCTTGGAAGGAGGTATTATTATTATCTTCCGTTAATAGAAGAAGAAACTGAGTGGCAGAAATATAACTTGACCAAGGTCAGACAGCTAGTAAGTGGCAGAGCAAGAACATGGACCCACCTAACATAACGTATATCCTCATCCAGCTAAAATAGGGAAGTGAAGGAAGGTACCAGTAGAGGATTCTTTTTACTTCCTAAAAGCAACTTGGTTTGTTCCATACTTCTGAGACTGGCTGTTCATGTGAGGATGGTGATCTTACCAGACTGAATTTGGACAAGTTCATTACTTTTTGAGACTCAATTTTGGCATGTGGAAAATGGCAGTAATAATATCTACTTCATAATACTGTTAAGGGAATTAAATAACATTTCTAAAAGTCTTAGATGGTGCTGGCATGTAGGACCCATGCAGCAAAGGGCAAATACTGTTAGTGTACTTAATATATTGCAGTTATGTATAATATTCACATTATTAGGGATGTCAAGGTGTTGTATATCTGCATTTTAATAGTAGTGGAGGAATTTGATTAGATAACTATTAATCCTTTCTACTTTAATGGTAAATTAGTCAGAGCTACTATCTTTTTTGTTTTAATATTTGTAGTATCTGACAGGGCAAAACACATATGTTGAAATGAAATAAAATTTAGGTGTCTGTGAGAGCATTCAAAGTTGAAGACAGCATGTAAACAATTTCTACTTACCCACTCCTCATCTTTTTTTCCTACCAAACTATTGAAAAATAACTATTACCTACTTACTGTGTCTTCTTATTATAGACTAATATTAATATAAATAATCATTATCACATCTCATATATGGAAGGCTTACTGTGCCAGGCACTATGCAAATACTTTTATGCATACTATCTCATTTAATCATTGTTGTGATAATCTCAAACAATTCTCTGAGATAGGTACTATTATCTCTATTCCACAGAAGAACAAACTGAATTCAAAAAATCTAAGCAGTTTGTCCTAATCACACAGCTAGTATGTGGTATAATGAGGAAATGAATTAAGGCTTTTCTGACTGCAAAGTGCCTCACCACCAATCACTATAATTCCAACAATGTTTTATTTAAAGATGAACAAGCAAAAAAAAAAAATATATATATATATAGACAGATTTATATTTTACCCACTGAATTTAAAAATAAAAATCCACAAAATAGCAGTAGACTCATAGACAGAGAAGTAACTAGTGGTTACTGTGGGGAAGGGATTGGGGTGGGTGGGGAGACTTTGGGGATAAAAGGGCACATAAGTTCTTAATCATGATATAAGTGGGTCACAGGGATAGTAGTACAGCATAGAGAATATAGTCAATGATTCTGTAACATCTTTCTTTGTTGACAGATAGCAAGCACACTAGTGGGGGTGAGGACTTAATAATATGGGTAACTGTTGAACCACTGTGTTGTATATTTGAAACCAATATAAGATTGTTTATCAAAAAACTTCAATAAAAATAAACACAATTAAAAATCCACAAAACTCCTTTTCTGAAGCCAAAAGGCATGCCTGTTTTAATAAAAGCATGCAATGTGATCATACATTTGCAACTTTCTGAGTAAGGTGAAGAGGTATGGAGAGGGCAGAAGCACTGGAGACTGAATAGATGTGTGGAGCAAGGGTTAGAGAAGAAGAAATATATATTACATATAAGGAGATGTCTGTAATTTACAAATGATTAAGAAACCAATCAAACCCTTTGTAGACAGCCCTAATAAAAAGCACTCTTGTTAAAGAACAAAATCAGATAGTTTATGTATTGTTTTTCTTTTATGAACATGAAACTGAAATGCTTTATTTGTAGACAGTCACTTCAAAATAACAGAATGGTTTCTGATTATAAAATAGAGAACCACTTTACATCCTTTGATTTCTAGCACTCTGATCCCAAATGACAAATTTGAGGCTACTAAAGTCAAGAGTGGGAAGACGCTACAGCCACATACATCTGCATTCTAAGTATTGAGATGCTTGATTTTGATATTACAAGAATCTTCTTATATCGTATACAATAAAGAGGAAAGTGTTTATTAGAACTGGTTTTGAAAAAATCCTACTTAGAGAAAAGTATATATACAGCTACCCATAGATTAACACAAGATAAATACTAGGGCTGAAAATGTCCATTGAAAAATAAACAATCATAGTGATAATAGGCAATAATTATATGAATGCTTACTTTGTACGAGGCATTATTCTAAAGCGTTTTTTAGATATTTTACATATATCTACATATATGCCAAACTACTTTTTGCTGGAAGAATATCTGGCAATCTCATTTAAGTCTTAGAGATGAATGACTGACTGTGTATAAACCTGGTTTTTATTGGATTTGGTGGTATCACATAGGTATAGCAACTGTACTTTCTTCTGAATAGATTCTTGTATTTTGGATAAAAATAAAACTTCAGTTTAGCTTATGATTCCTACAATATTTATTGTTCATGGGAAAAATACAAAAGTAGTTGTCCCTTCCCAACCCCAATACCCTATACCTCTTAAGGAAAACATTTAAAAGCTATCTGTGTAAAATCTAGTATAATAGAAAGTAAAAGTACCCATCAAGCAGGACAAGAATATGGTCAAATTACAGAAATGCAAAGTTAAATTTTGAGAGTGCTGTCTTCAAATGAATAGAGCTACACAAACCATCTAAGATGAACACTTGAGTGAACCTAGAACACAGCTATTTGAAAATTTTACCTTTGCAAAATGGGTCACATAAATCATTACCCATATTGAACATTTCATGGATCTTAATGCTGTAAAATGGAGAGGGTGGATAGTTTCCCATTGATCATTACTGACACATAAGTATTTGGAAACAATCAATCTCTTAAAAAGGGAAACCAAATTTAGCTTACCTAGCTATTTAGCCTCCCTCTCTATGCATTAGCCATGCAGAGGGAGAGTTCATAGAACTCCTAGAGAAATGAATGCATAGTAATTAACTGAGCTTAGTTTAGAAACAGGCATTAATATACACAAGCAAGCTAAACTATTTCATAATTGAAGAGTATCTCTTAGAAAATGAAAATTTAATTTCCTTCTGCTGCCACATTCAATTTCTCAGTGGACAGGATCTGGAGGCCATATTTTCTAGTGAATATGGTTGAATTAGAATATATGATACTTATTAAGCATTTATTTGGAATTATGTTAAAATAATTCTAAGAAACTTTGCATCCCTGCAGAACTGAAGCATTTGGAGATGTTGTACTTAATCCATGGAATTTAATGAGGGAAGCATTAATACTTCCTGAATTTTTCATAGCAAAAGGAATTCTTTATAAAATGCAAGGTAAAATACAAAAGTAATGATAAAAGGTCACCAGATGAATTTAAGTCTCAATTATGTTAAATTTAATTATTAATGTTTAAAAGCAATTTTTTCTTTTAGAGTTAAGACACATTGTTTATATACTCCATGTAAGTATACTATCCACTATTGTGTAGATGACAATTATAATATATAAAAAACCTTGGCTTTATTAGATATACATTAACTTTCCTTGAGATTAGATTTATAGTGGAAACTTTCTACATAAATGTATTATCATGGAAAGTTATGTAAGCTAAGTATCTTAGCCAAAAAGAAAATAACTAAACCATTTGGGTTATGATTACCTTAGTTTTTATATGTAAACTAAGATATATATAGCTACATATTATATATGGTTATATATTATGAATATATAACATTAACATAAGGTATATATATATATCTAGCCAAAAAAATCTACAGTTCCAAATCTCCTTCATTAATATAAGCAAACATCAGCTAACTTTTTTGGAATAAATGAGCATTTATGTAAGATGTAACTTTTAAAGGACAATACCAAATATTAGAAAAAATATAAATAAGTTAGTTTTTAGGAATTTAGCTTTAATAGTAGTGTTTTATTTATCATTTTTCAAGAATCTTATTATTTGTATAATTTTCTCATAATTTTTCTACTACTACTACTACTACTACTACTACTACTACTATTACTACACACACACACACACATATGTGTCTTTTGGTTCTTTATTTGTATCTTGTTTTCTAGCCTAGAATCTACATATTATGTTTATAAACTTGTCTGTGCTTACTGGTCTAGCTCCCTGACTAGATTTTAAGGTATTTAAGGGTGGAATAAATAAATTCTGGGTTTGATTTTATACTTATTGTATCTTGGAGGACAGAACTGATTCTATCCCAGACAAACATACAGAAAGAAAGCAACACCTCTAAAAAGGTATTTGCATTGTGGGGCAGTAACATTAACATACTGTCGTAACAGGAAGGTACATACACAAGGCGAAAGTGAGGTCACCTGCTCCATCAGACGGTTTCTGGAAGGCTTCCTAGAAGAACTAGGTGCTGTACCCTGAAGCCTAAGTAGACTATATCTGGCAAAGAAATGTGAGGAGGGCATTTTAGGCCAATGCAAAAATATATATTGAGACCCAGGGGCATGAAAGAGCCTTACGTCTTTACCATAATTATAAGCACATGGACAGTAATATGATGCAAAATGTTTGATGTGGTGAGTAGTCAGAGGTAGGGGTGAGGAAGTAGATGGTAGTCAGAACATCAAGACCCTGCATGGCTTTTCCTCTTTCAGCCACAGGGAGAATTCTGAGCTTATTGTTGCCTAGTTATGATTGTGTCTCAGCCCCTAGCACAATGACTTGCTTGCACTTCTTCCAACAACGTCAGAGATTATTTTCCCTCCAGCTATATTCAACTTCAAATATTAATGAAGTGCAGGAGATTGCCATTGCAAATGATATTCGGAGATGATCTATTGAAGAATCTTTTAAAATAAGGCTTAGACTATTGACTCATATCTGAAACTAGGTCTCAGTAAATAGCGAGTAAAGCAGTAAGTGAGCCTGTGCTCTGGTCAGAACCACATGAGTATGAAAAAATACTTTAAAAAAAGAAGCAGAAGAAGCATCAGGAGGAGAAAAAGGAGGAGGAGGAGGAGGAGGAGGAGGGGAAAAGGAAGGAGGGGGCAGGGGCAGGAAGAGGGGGAAGAGTGGGAGAGGCCGGAGAAGGGAGAGGACAGAAGCACAAGACTTAATTAAAGTTCAAAAGCAGTGGCAAGAGAATTTCGGGGTCAGAACTTTCCCAGAAATCCCTGCCTCCACGCTCTCGGGGGAGTCACACAGGCACCTCTCACCTGGGCAGGTACACTTCCACTTTTTGCTTCTTCACGGAGTTTGCCCATTCTTCAATCAGCTGTGCTTTGACCAGTGGCTCCAGAGCGGCCAGTGGAACTTCCTGTCTGGACAAAACCAGCATCATGCTTATCTCATCTCCCTCATATGGGATTTCTAGGACTTGGTAGATACCACCAGCTTCATTGGAGCCATCACTAAATTCCCCTAAAAAGAAGAGAAAGGTGATAAAAGACCCATATCAAAGCCCAAATAAAAGAATTCAATTTGTTATAACTTTCTTCCAAAATAGGGTACAGAATCCAAGAAATTCAGGCATCTGAGAAAAAAGAGGGTTTATTTTTAAAAAGGCCCTGAAATTCAAATGAGTCATCAGCCCTGAAGAATTTACTTTGGAATCCCAGAATTATTTCATACTGATTGTATAATATGTTCCCTAAACTTACTTTTTGTTTTTAAATGAGATACTGCAAAGGAATATATATTTAAAGGGTATCATTAGAGACAATGAAAAGTCCCAGTTAGAAAAACAAAACCCTGGATCCAAGATGGATGTAAATCACATTTACCAATATCCACCTGATTTCTAAGAAAAGAAAAATTGACTGCATAATGCCTGGTGCTCCGTTTTAACACAGTTAAAAGTGTTGAAGCCAAGGTAGAACAGACAAAATGAAGCCTATTGCATTCTGCAAGTGTTAGCTAGTATATTTGTGGTGATTAAGACCTCCAAATTAAGTAATTGGGTAAATTAGGTAATTGGCTTTGTGTTCAATGAGCCTAAATTGACTAGGCTTTAATAAAAAAATTAAGAAGTCTTTAAAACAAATGGTCCAGCCACTACTTTTAAATTTTCTCCATTAAAAAAAAAATGTAATGCTTTCGTTAATGATTATTTTTCTGTAACTGATCTTGGTCCTTTAGACATCACATTAAACATTGTAGCTTTCAAATAAGTGGGTATTTTCCTTTATTATTTTTACTGTTAATTTGATTATGTATGTGAATTTCACAATGTATTTTCAAATAGAATAACTACTACTAGTTCTAACATGTATTTTGCCTATGATTAAAAATCTGCCCATGAGAACAAATTATTACAGTTCAGCATAGTGTGTAGGAAGGATTAACAACATAAACTTCTGAAAAGTCCAATTAAACACTTTGAAAAGAATGCCAAAGATACTGAGACAATATTATTGACAAAGAACACATTATTTGAGACAAATATATTGATAAATCATAGCCTTTCAATAAATGAAACTATGAATGAATAATTATGTCTGACCATGCATACATAAGTCTGAAAGCAGAATTTTAAGAGAATGCTTATAATTCAAAAAGTGGTGAGGAGTCCATATCAAGAGCGGGGTGGAACATACAGTTCACTGAAAACCACCCTAAATTCAACAACTTTCTGGAGTAACTCAGAACATTCTTATACCAGGGCAGGTATGTTCACATGAATAAAGCCACTCTGCAGGTATGCTCAGCTTTATAATTAAAGAAACATATTAGAAAACTGTTGATGCATGTCATATTCACTCAGGATCTAATTAGATGCCTTTGAAAATAGAGCCAAGGAAATTGAATTTTAGCTCAAACCAGACTGACGAGAAATTTGGGTAATGAATATTTCATGCTCTTTCTTGTAAATTTGTTGATATACTGCAAGAAGAGAAAAATAAAAGTCAAAATGTCTTACCATAATAAAATTCTCCTTGTTGATACATCATTGGAATTTGAACTTCACTTTCATCATCTTTAGTAAAGGAGAAGGTTCTAGTATTTTCAGGTCTAAATTGTGACTTCCAGTTTCCCTTGAAATAGACAGCATTGATGAGGGCCAGGTGAGTGACAGTGTCAAAATCCCTTGGGGATACCAAATCTTTCAACAGATCTAGTCAGATAAAAAAATGAATGGATGAAAATTAATATTAAATTGGAAGATGAAGGGGACCAAAAGGTTATCAAGCTACCATTTGATAGAGTGATCCAGAAGAGCTGTCTACCATTACTAGATATACAATAAAAAATTAAACATATCTTACTTTCAAAGGAAAAATGTTACAAATACACACACATGCAGTCACAGATTAGGGGCAACTAAACATCCACACCACCTAGAATAACACTAATAGTATCTTGACACTTGCACAGACTACAGAACCACACACAACAAAATCTCAGGCTTCACCAATTTCTAGTTGCAATGATATATGAAAAACTCTGAACATAGAGCAAGCACTCAATAAATGTTTCTAAGTTTATTCTTGAACAATGTACATGATTAAAATAGGCTTTCTACCAAATACAACCATTTTTGACTAGGTGAAACGAATGAAAGCCAATTTAACTCATGATCCCTATCTCTTTAATTTGCAACATTCCTTTCCAAGTTAATTTTGAAATCCATTGTGTCTTTGTTGATTACTAAAAGTTTTTAAAAGAGTTTAGAAATGAACAGCTTTTAATAATTCAATCTGTTGCAGGTAGATTCTTATTCTTGACTTATTCTTTGAATGTCAAAAAAAACCCCACAAAGGTTTATTTCACCCTACATTTCAATCTTACAGTTGAAAAAGATAGGACCAAAATTTGCTCTGTATTCTCTCATTTTACTAATCATAGCAATTCGATGGGTGCTTAAGAAGATTGCTGTGTCATTTGAGGGATTACAAGATATAGGGAATGTGATCAGGATTTTTTTTGTTGCTGTTCCAACATAAAATTTATTAGATAAACATTTGGGAGTTTTGACGATATAAATTAATTTAATGAACAGCTATAGTAATCTCAATTTGGTCTCATTTTTTTAGATGCTAATTTCAATTTGATGGTAAAATTGGGAAATAAAATGGAAACACATGAAACTTTTGGAAAGCTTTCATATATTGAAAAATATGAATTAGAAATAAAATATGAAATAAATACATTTCTTTCTAATTCTCCATTTATTTGGGTTTAAAATGGGCTGCTCTTTGTAAAGGAAATCCTATATAATTTTTATTTACTTCCAATCAAATTCTGTGTTTTTAAAACCAGCAAACTTCCTTAAACTGATTTTTAATTCTCCTTTATTCTACTTTAATCATATTGTTAAGAAAGTCATCAACTGCCATTTTAACTAGTATCTAACTAGCAAAATTTCATACAATAGTTTAAGGTTACTATGCAGAGGAAATTCATCAATTGGAGAGCACAGATTTCAGATTAATTTAACAGTGCCAGAAATCTATACATTCCAGAAGATTTAACTTCTTTCTCAAATGTTTATTCATAAAGAATGTTTCTAAAATCTATAAAATATAATTACTAGATATCCAACTAAATGCTATCAAACATGAAAAAAATGCAAAAGGAACCAGGGACAAATAATTTCAGAATTAGAAGAGAGTTAAAACTAAGCTATTAGAGAAAGAAAGGAACCAAATGACATACTATTTGTGTTATTCTCCACCCACTTATTGATATGGTTGGCCACAGCTATATTTTGACTGAAGTCCACATGATTTACTTCTGCATTAAAATATTTTTTCATCATTTTCAAAAACTCATCCTTGACGTGAAATCCATTTTGCACAAAGAGGGAACTGGCAATTTTCATCACATACTGGCTCTCTTCAACAGTTACCATGTTAGAAAAATCTTTCAAAAGGGAAAATTCTTCACCTGCAAATGACAAAGGATATGTTTATTGGTGAAACAAACACAGTGAAAGATCAAGGAGAGTGGAGGAGCAGTAAAACATGCAAGGGAAATTAATAGAAGAGGGGCCATTGCACAGCAATGTTTATTTAAGTAATAATAATAATATATAGTTTTCTTAGATCTACTCAGCCAGGGGATAGAGCCAGTAATGAACACCTGCCTTATGTTTCTAATGTTTCTCCTAGTCATCCCATCACAATGAGATCACTTATCCTGCATAGTACTGCTGCCTCTGGCACAAAAAACTGAGTTGAAAGTTAAAAGTCAAACCATCTTGAGAAATCCAACCTCAGCACACTTACCATTTTTCAGGCTGTCATATCCCATCAAATGACGGATTTCTTTCAGGGTAGACCCTTGGGCTGCAAGGTCCATCATTCCCATTGCAAGGGTGACACTCAGTGGGGAGAAAAGAATATTTTCATCTTCTCCAGTGGCTCGAAGATGATTATACATATTCACTGACAACTCAGCAATGGTTTCATCAGGGTAAGTGGCCCCTAAAGCCAAATTTCGCAGAACCAGCAAAGAGAAGAGTCCAAGGAAAGCCATGTTGGAATAGTTTCAAGCCTGGAAAACAATAATTTTCATATACACTATGTCAGAGAAATGGAATCAAAGGTGAAATAAAAAATAATTATTTTTTGGCAAAGTTTTGGAGCAAACCAAATGTTTTTAAACAGTGTTAATATCTCTATAATTAAAGCCCCACTAAGGGACATGTTAGAAGATTCTATTTTAAAACTTTGATTAATAGTCTAGTGAAGAAACAATATTGCTAAGTTCTGAGAATACTCCCAGGAATAAGATAGCCCCAGTCCCCACTTCTATGGGGTTAAGAATATGTATAGCTCCATATACAAGTAATTATAGGTCATGTTTGGTAAGGCTAATTTATCTGTTTTTCATAACCTCACCATATTATTTTGGTCATGATTTTGAAACAATTTATTCCAGCTTACATTAAACTGTGTAGGGCCAGGACAATTACAATGAAAACCAGAAGATATTTACACTGTTTAAGATGAACTAGTGAAGTTAGACATTTGAAAATGCTGCTTTACCCATTTACTGCAATTTATAAAATTAATGCACAATACAGCTGGATTACCCATGGGTGGGAAGAGATCAGACACATACCTACCATGAACCCTAGTTTATTTAGCCCAGGCTGTAGAACTCAGAGGAAGTGGTAACTCAGAGAAGAAACAGATTCATCACGTCCTTGTGTGGTTTTATCCTTATACATTGCTTCCCTATGGGGCTACCAGTGACAATCTCTGGACAGGGAGGAGATTTCTACAACACTGTTCTTTAAACTCAGGCTTACTACCATTTCATCTTATACCAACACACTGGTGTTTCCGTTTAAATGATTATTTCCAAGCATCAGGCTTATTTGGTTCTTAAACCACTTTCTCTCAGTAAGAGAAAATTGTGCCAGTGCCCAGATAACTCGGAGTAATATTCCTGCATCTCAGCACTGCAGTATCCCAGAAGCCCTGTCTCCCCACAGAGGGCACACACTGACTGCCACACACCGGGACACATGTCCCTCTTTCCCCGTATTTGCACTTTGCTGCTGCAGGAATCTGAAAGCTAAACTGCCTACTTACACAATTAAGTAGCTCACTTGTTCTTGATCATTTTTTTAAAATCATCATTAAAACAACATGTAAAATGATGTTGTGCAAACTCATTTGGAATATTGTATTTTAATTATCATGGAGCATTAACAGTCCCCATCACTCGGTTAACAGAGTGCATACACACTCAACAACTGTGTGTTTCCAATGGGCTTTTGAGTCAGAAAGTCCTAATCAGTCCTGTAATATTTCTAATTCTGATTTCAGAAAACTGCCCGGTTACTTTGTAAGTCCTTCACACTTTAAGGTTCAGTTTTAGGTATCATTTTTTGTCTGAGAAGTTCCAAGTTCCCCACCCTATACCCCTCTTCTGTATTATGGTTTAAATAATTCTCACTGGCTTAGGAAGGGAAGGTTGTCAGTATGTAAACATGGACTCTCACAACACATGGTGAAGAGGCAAATGATGGCTGCTGGTGGGACATCAAGTGCATTGCTGCAGAATAGCGTCTGTGTCACGTGCAGAGCTGGGCAAAAGCCAGGCGCACAGAGCACAGATGCCCGGCTAGACTACCAGTGTCAGCTGTCGACGGGAGGCTGCTGGGGCATCCTCTGTTCCTTCTGCACTCCAGAAACCTCCAGGAAAAGGTGGAAGTAGAATAAATGAGATTTCTCTCTACATATATTCAGATGGAAATTTAGCAAGTGCCCTTCTAAGTTCAAAGAGAATTCAAGACATATCTGGTGTTAAATACTTAAGATGTAATACTATTTGGTAGAACTCTGAAATCCAAAAGAGATTCAAAAACCCATGCCTTTAATTATGACACTATGCTACTGTCTGACATGCCATCTTAACTTCTACCCTACAAGACCCAAACCTGGGCTTTATTACTCTCGTTTAATGTTATATAGTATGAGACCAAGAAATTAAGGTCACTCTAAGATAGTAGCATCTGTCATTCATTAACAACTATATGGAAACTGCTGCACTTAACATGAAAATCAAATTTTAGGCTAATAAGAACATTGCATTCATATAAAAGAAAAACCAACCTATTGCCAATGAATAAGCATTCCAGAAAACAAGGCCAAGTCTGTCATGTTTGTAGGCATTTTTTTTTTACAAATGAACCTACCATGATATATTAATAAGCTAATGTATGATGTATGACCTTTGGCAAGTCACATGCATTCTCTCAGTCTTTGATTCCTCATTTGTGAAATGAAGATACCAATTCTTATTCTGCACAACAATTTAAAGAAATAAATGAGATAGTGTGCATGTTTGAAGCACTCATTTTAAGCTACAAGTTACACTGATAAAAGAACATTATCATTAGAAAATAATTTGTATATTTGCTAAGTCAAGCAAAAAGCTCCAGAGCCAAAATGAGTATTGTATCACTCCTGTTGGTCCATCTAGTGTAGCACTATTAGCCATTCATTCAGCCAAGACTGATAGAGGTACCATGGAGATATAAAAATTTATAAGGACAGACTCTTGTCCTTAAGGATCTCACTGTGCAAGAGTGTATGACCTATTACAGTGGTTCTTATCTTTTAAGAAAAGAGAGTCTTTCAAAAACCAGGAGTAGGGACATTCATCTCTTCAGAAAATGTACTCACATGGATAACAAAACATTGCATTCACTGGCCAGGATATTGACTGTTGTTAAGTTAGGAACTCCTGGCCTAGAGCAGATGGTTCAGACGCAGAAAGCAGCAGCATTTAATGGACCTACAGCTCTGCGGTGTCCCCTTACTGGGGGAAAGAGATTCCTTCACTGCTAGTGTATTCAGGCTTCTAGAGGTCTCCTGGAAAGAACACCCATGTTTATGAGAGGGCTCTCTCCAGGGCAAGATTTAAATTTTCTGTTAGGAAATTAGAAGCAGTATAGCTCTGAATGGTGGAGCAAGTTATGGCAGGAAACTTTTTAGTACAGACATAAAGAACTCTGCTCTGGAATACACATTTTATCCATAGTTAAGTGATCTTTCCTCCTTTTGAAGATAAGATTTCCACTGTGCAAGCAAATGACCTCTGCTAGACTGGTCCACCTTTCTGATCACACCTCACCCCACCCCTGGCCCTGGCCCCTTCACCTCTGCTGCCCCTGCTACTCCCTCTGAGGGGATTTTTCAGAGAGGGGAAGACTTCCTTCCCCCTTCTACCTTCTCAGTGCAGGTGTTCTCCATGTATCTATTCCTGTGTCATGCTCTTCTCTGCTAACTTCCTTCAAAACAAAAGATGCATAAACTATTACCCCGTTTATATTATTCCAAGTAAGTAAAATTTCAGCTCTGGCTTCATTTTTATCTTAATTTCTAATGTGCATTGAAAAGTTTTCCTGGAGTCTCTAGTCTTTGACTCTTGCCAACACTTCAAATTCAATGACTCAAACATGACTTTGTCTTCTTGATCAGACCCACTCTTTTTTTTCTTCTTAAAAGTCTTTGACTCCTGTTCACCTCTTTTTGCCTTATGTTCAATGGACTGTCAACACTTAGTCCATGCTGCATCCCTGACACCTACTTATACACCATGTCATGGCCACTACTGTGGCCACAGTGGCCATGCCTCCTCTTAGTGCATTCTCAAGGACTCCCCAAACGGCTTTTAGCCCATCTCCGACCCCAGGTTACTGCCCTCTTCAATTCAACATATGCATAGCTTCCAGATAAATTGTCTTGATGTACTGTAATGAATAGGTATTCCTATATCTGTAAAACCTCAGGCTCTCCCTCGCGCTGAAGCCCAAAATCTTTAGTCTTAAACATAAACCACTGCACTGTGACCCAGTGTAACTTCCTACTCACTACTCTCTTTCAGGGATCTTGAAATTTTAGCCAGATTCCCTTTGGCAATACCTACACACCAATTTCCCTCCCCTACTGCTGGCTTGTGTAGCTCTCTTCCGGGAACCATTTCAACCCGGTTCTGTATGTTCAAGTCCTAACCATTCTTCAAGGTTCTGTTCCACTTCCATTTCCTTCATGAATATCCTCCTGGTTCTTCAGTTAAAACAGCAATTTCCCCCTCCTCTGAAATCTTGGCACATTTTATCTCTGCTTCTCCAATAGCGTATACCATTGTTTTCTCCTATTACAGGTAATTCTGTACATGCGATATTTCTTTTCCTCGGCATTTTCAAAGCACACATGGAAGTGCATTCATCTTTGTGCACCTTAGGATAACCAGAATTAGCACCTAATGCATTGCACATAGTAGGTTTCAAATAAACATTTGTTGAATTAATATAGCATGAGATATAAAGGGCCACAATGCTGCCTGAGAAGTAATAGCAAGAGCAGCTGCTGCTTCTAAATTCTCAAGGCTAATTTAATCTTAGTTCACAGGTATGAGCTCATTTCCATTTTTTATTCCCTTTGATAAAGTGTTTCCTTATTGAGTCTGAGACTGTCTTTCCAGCCTGACAAAGTGGCACTGTCACCAGTGCTGGCATAAAGCAATGGCTGGACATGGGATGCATTAACAAACAAGCACACCCCCTTGAAAAATCACAAAAGGTGCTACCTAATTTTACTGTATTAATGTTAGTTACAAAATGCTAGGGCCCCACCATGAATCTTAATAATCGACTCATTCTAAAATGAGTTACACTCACATGGAGCATTTCTTTTTGATTCATTATTTTAAAGCTGCTATCAAGATGCCTTCACATAAAAGCAAAGGGCTGCAGTACAAGGATAGCAGTGGGTAACATTGTTGTGCTAGGAAATTCAGAAGCAGCTGAGCTGTGAATAAATGACATTAACTCTTGCATCTCCCCCAGTGTGAATGGTAGGGTCAGTTGTGGGCATGTGTATGTGTGTATACTGCTTTAGAAAACACTTCATCTAAACATGTCAGGGAAGTAAATCTTATAAGACAGGTATGGGGTGGGGAATCACAGAACTAAAAGCTAGCACAATAAACAAGATAGTTGTTTAACTTCCTTAGAAATAAATATTATTTATAGAAAGGTGACTAGTCACAAATGCAAGTTGTTGCTTTTCTCTCATAACCCAATTATTTGAAATTAAAGAGAAATGGTTTCATAATTGTGAGTTGAGAAAAAAATGGAGGTACTCTGCAGAAACAGAAAAAGACTGAAGAAGTTTCTTTCTCCAGCAAAAAAAGAAACCCCGCCATTGGAAATACCCAAGGAGATACATCTAATGCAAAGAACATTGTCCTGAAGCCCTCTGGCCTATTAATTCTCAGATTTTTGCATGTAAAGGACTAGTAACATTTTAAAGTGAGGGGACCAATATAGGATTGCTAAGTTTTTATTTTACCAAGTAATTTACATTAGAATTGGGGCAAAAAAAATTTTTTTAAATATAGTGCCTCTTACAGACACATAAAAAAAGGAACACATCAACTACATAAAACTTTAATATTTTAACATGAAAATAAGACAGTTTTTAAAGTGGATAATATGTGAATTCATGAGGTTTCACTGCTTTTTTTTTTTCATGGGTTGGCACAGTGTTTGGAAACCCTTGCCCTAACTCGGTTAGTACTAGTTCAGTTGGGGAAATTTGGAACAAGTTGACGTTTCCAAGCTTTTGTTTCTTGACATACTAAGAGAAAGGGTTTAGCCTAGATCAGCAGCAGTGAAGCTGGGAAATTTGTCAAAGAATTTGTCACACACACACACACACACACACACACACACACACACACACACAAAGAATTATTTATCTTGTGAAAGAATCTGTATTTCAGCAATCTGTAATTTAGCAAATTTCCTCAATTGTAACATGCCTGGTATTCCTCCCTGCTGCCAGTTTTAACTTTTCTTAAATTGGAATAAATCTTATAATCAAGATCCAAAGAAACTAGCTATTTCTCAGACAGAGAAGCAAGTTGCAACACTTGTCACTTGCGGTGTAAACATCATAGCCTGGACACGTTCCTTAGCTACTCGCTGATCCTTGTTCCCTCAGTTCATGCATTTCCACTGGAGCTGCTTCCCACACTTTGGTGAGGTTTTCCTTAAACTTGGATCCAGAATTGTCCTCAGTAGGACTGTCCTAATATGGCACACTGAAAAGAAATAGAACCACATTTGCAGAAGAGAACAGAAAGGATATAAATTTACTGTAAATGAGGCAAGTATTCATCCTTTCAGAAATGAACCAACTGATTTCCTTGTAAAACAACAACCAAATGTTTTACAAAGAATCCAAGAATAGAAGACATGTGTAAGGAGACAAGTATGTGCAAGTAGATAAATCTCTTGTCCTTGGGATATATAAAAAATAATTGTCTGTTGGATGCCAAACAGTACAATTAAAGGCAGAAGAATTTGCCAGACCTCTTAAAATAAATTACAGTGTTTTCAAAGGGAGGAAAGGTGAATGACCCACGCATACTTTGTGAAGGACTATTGCTCAGGTGCTAAGCTGTCAAAAGCTTCTTGGTAACTTTCCAAACTAGCTATTTAAATATGTGAGGGTAGTGCTGGAGAGGTGGGCTAGTAAAATGATCAAATTGAAATGTAGAGAACATAACAGTATTCTTGGAAATGCCTTAAGATTACACTTGTAATCACAAAGACACTAAAATGTTTTCATTGGAAAGTGCAGTATGAAAAGTATCATGTCATATTCATGATAAATGATGGACAAACATGGTTCAGAAGAATGATAAGAAGGCTAGACCTAAACGTTGGTCATTAAGGGCATAATATGCTAGGGCATGAATAAATACACTCCATTGTACTATTTTTTAAAAGAATTGCACATTTTTTCTCTAAAATTTTCTTTCTCCCCAAAAAGTTGTTAAGTTGAGATGTGTCTTAAAACCATGAGTTCAGAAGAGGGAAATAAGGGAATTCAAGGAGGTTTAATTCTGAAATTGCAACATCTATGATATTATGATACAAAAGATTTAATTCTTTCATCTTTTTTTCCTTTGCTTCTACTTCCAGCTATCTAGCCCACTGTGACCCTTTCTATACTCATACATTTTTCAGTAAAATACATATCTCTATTCTTTGCTCTGTCCTATTGAATCAGGCATAAAGGAAAGCGCATCTGGTCTCTCTCAAACAGAGCAAATAAATGGCCAGGTAAATCGAAGGGGCAGAACTATGAAGAGAGTAACCTATAAATACTTAATTTGCCAGAAAAAATTATGAAAGACTTGGAAATGGGCCCAGATGATTACTTCAATGTGTCTTCAATGGAAAACTATGCATTATCCAGAACATAACCTTTCAGGTTATCTGACTGTGGGTTTTGGACCCTTCATTATTTCTGAACAATTTTACAATTCTGTAGGTTGCAGATACGTGACAGTGATGCAAATGATTCTTGTCCATAAAAACACACAGAGTGAGTGCATGGCTTAATGAAATTGATTATTACCCTGTGGATATTGACCAGAAGCAAATGCATTTTAGTATTCCTGATGGGTTTATATATTCATCTACTTTTTGGATGAATTGTTTGTAACATCTTACTGGTTCTTTATTAATTAATGAGCTAAATAAAAATTTTGATATCTGTTCATTTTACATTTGTATGAAAGTCAAGATTACATCCTTTTCTTTCTTTCTTTCTTTTTTTTTTAAGGCTAGAAGACAGTTTTATTGAGCAAGGAAAAAGTTCATTCTTGAAGGGAGAGGGGGTGGCCTGAGAGGTCAGGACCAGCCAAGATTATAACCTTTTAAAAAAACTATCATTAACTACTTTTTTTAATACTTAAAGTTAGAAATTTTTCTTTCAAAAATATTTTCGTGGGATACTCCAATAATCAGAGTAGGAAAGAACTAGAATGTTAGTCTTTTCTTAATTGCAGAATAATCCTTCATTATTGGTTGAATTAGTACTGTACAAGTGGTACTGCAAAATGATATAGTACAGCTCTGTTCACATAGCAGCCAGAGCTGAGCTGGCTGTGCTACAAGTCTTGAGTATTTTGTATTCATCCAAGAGGCAAGGTAGGCCTAGAAAAGTCTATGGTGGCCTGCTCATTTGGAGACTAACCAGTCCTGGAAATGTTGAGAAACAACCAAGGGAAGATGTGGTGCTAAAACTCCCCAGAATGCCTAAAGGGTTTTGGTATATGTGCTGAATTCCTCAGCATCAAGAGGAGGCTGACTGGAATAAAGATGAACTTTGATTTAGGAGATTCACCTTCTTTAATAGTAACTAAGGCTTCCAGGGAATGCTTAGGTTTTCCCAGTAACCTCTCTAGGACATAAAACATCCTCTATCTAGTAGAAGGTAGGGGCTATAAACCTTCAAGAACATTTCACAACAAAGATAACCTCTTGGGAAATTGTTTTGACTCAATAAATAGATGCTGAATAAATAAACCACAAATCTTTTCCCAACTTAGGCCATATAGATTTCTAAAACTCCACTACTGTGTCTTTCAAAAAAGTAGAAAAAATGCAGTCCAACAGATAGAAATAACACATATGTGTACTTGTTCAATAAGGTAGTCATTTGCCACTAGTGACTATTCAGTACTTGTAATATGCCTAGTGCAACTGAGGAAGAAGAATTTCAATTTTATTTAATTTAAATTAACTTAAACAGCTTCATATTGCTGGCAGTTACCATTATCAACGGTGTAGAGCTAAGAGTAGGCTGAATAGATCTACTCTTCATAACACTGGTTCTTGACCAAACAGCCCATAATATAAGTGTTTAAAACAAAAACGGAAAAATTAGTAGAAAAGACCCTACAAAACATGTCTCCTTTATCTAAAATGGTTTACCTAAAAACAAACTCCTGTTCTTCAGGAGATCTCAACTGATAAAGAGGCTCCATTTGGTATTCCATAAGCAGTTGGTTAAAGCAGGTGACGATGAGAAAATAAAATCAATGCCAACAAGAACCAGTAAGCTGGCAGGTTAGTCCTCCTGGAAATGTGATTTGGGCTTTCCATAAAATGGTAATGAATAATTCTGTTTGGCACAATTGGGGAGATCTGTCTTTGCCAATGAGTAACTTCCTTTGGAATACTATCAGGAGAGCTAAACAAGTGACACACAGGCCCTAAAGCAAAATTCAAAGAGAGATGGGTTAAAAAGTCATGGTCCATCAAGGTCACGTGTGGCCCAAGGCCATTTTATACGCAATAATAGTCTTTGCTTATCCACTAATGTTTTAGAAAATCCTACTGATTGCTCTTTTCCCAGCTTATGGGTTTAGCTGTTTATAAGATTTTAGAATGTTCTTGCTGGAAACACTTTGCCCCAATCCTCATGTTACAGGTGAGGATAATGAGTAATTTGTACTGAACAACTCCTTGTACACAAAAGATGGTTAATGAACTACTATAGATGCTAAAAGAATAAACTTCAAATGTGAATGCAATATCTAGAATTGATTTAATCAATTAATTCAATAAATACTTGTCCTTGACAACTACATGTCAGTCCACATGCTTGGTGCTGTGACACAGAGAACAGGATGGCACAAGAGGAATGCCTTTGTGGTATTTTCCTTCATGTGTTAGATCTATATTGTTTAAAGAGAAAACCAGCCTTTTATTCACATCTTTCAAAATATTAGATTTCCTATTTTTTATTAGTAAAATGTTGCTCATGTAATAGAGATTTTAAAAGTTGGCTGTGTCTCTGAAAATCTAAAAATGCTTGGACATAGGTTGCTTCTCAATTATTTTGCCAGTGGAGGGAGTACTAGCTTGACTCCTCCACAGATCATCAATTAACACTTGAATGTATCCTGAAAGGCTGGGAAATGAGGTAAAATATCCAGAGGAGTTATTTAGTGCACAAACCTACAGAAAAAATTCTCACAGAAGGGCTTGGAGAGCATTCAAAACTGGGTTTAAACTTGTTTTGATATGCTTTGTCAGAACTGTAAGTGTTCTATTGTAATGCATTAATACATTAATAAAGGATAAAAGTCAGGGCCTTTGGGTAGCCACACCAGATACTCAGTATTTATATTTGCATTTAAGTTGAATTATATTTGGGTTATATTTACAGTAGTCTTACTTTCTTTTTTGGATTCTCTGTCTCTGTCCACTATAATACAGGCTTCACAGCTAAGTTATTTTTCTCCTTTGGCTTTAACCCCTTGCCTCATTTTATATGACCGTGTGTGAGGGTTTGAGAACATGCCTGAATGCATAGGTTCTTTGCCTCAGTGTCTGTTGAGATTACACAAAGCTATTTCCTTACCTTGGCTAATAACTATAATATTCTCAAGATCTGAGTGATCTTTTAATAAGATGGTTCAAGTTCATTGGATTCTAACAACAAGGTGAGTAAGGAAGGATATCAGTATGAGGGTAAATCTTGTGAAACTGCCATTTTGTAAGCCAAAGTGGTCAAATATTGGCAACTTATATGCTTCAACCTACTACGTACTGAGCATTTTCTTTGTGCCAGGCTGAAGATTAGAACATTCACATGCAGTTTTGCTGCTTCGTATTTCATAGTTTTTCAATGTTTTGCAAAGTCACAATATTTCATATTTTAAAAATGCACAGAGATCTGGAAAAAATATTTATTATAATTTCCTCTTAGGATTCTTTTCTTTTTAACTTGTGCTAGAAATGCTAGGAACTGAGAGAAGGTACTCTGTAACTCATACAAAACACTAATTTATAAATTAGGTGGCTCTTTAAAATAAAAAACACAAAATACTCCTGACTCACGGTTTCTGTACCCTGGGGAAATTAAGTTGCATGCATAAATTTTTAAACAGTCCTTTGCAGGACTATGGGCTGTGGGGAAAGTGAAAGTGAGAAAGAATGTGTCAAAAAATAATTTTACTGCTTTGCTTTTTAATACTCCTGTAAACTTAAAATACAAAATTTCCATAATACTGAATAATGGTATATGAATGCCTCATGAAAATACCTACCAGTTAACTCTATTTGTAAAGCTGACATACACATTGCAATATAGAAGGATTTCTAAAAGAAACTTTGGTTTTCTCTTCCTGTTCATCAATGTCAATGACTGAAAAGGTAACTTGTAATTCTGTTTGCGGAGGGTGGGCCAGCAAGTAAAATACAAGTAGATATAAAAAGGCTCTGTGAAAGTATTCTGGTTACATTTCCCCTTAATTTTCAGAACCACATTTACAATATAGTAACAGCCTTAGGAGGTATATAGAAATATGAATTAAGGAAATCAGCCAATGTTAATGTTGGCGAGGCAAAAAAAGGAAGAAAAAAAAGAGAAAAAGAAAAAGAAAAAGAAAAAGGTATCAGCCACTCATTTTCAAATATCTGGAGAGAAATGGATTTAATTATTTTCTTCTCAACCTCTTTAATGTTTAACAGTCATCACTGACAAGAAATCGTCCCTTAGCAAGCTCCTTACACCACAGTGTAAGGCTTTTCCCATCACTGAACAGGTAAAGTGGGAGGGATAGTTTATGGATCCCGTAGCTTAAGTGCCAGCACTCAACTACCCTGGCATGCCATTAGGGTGCACTGCACTCCTTACTGAACCCCTGAAGGATCTCAGAAGAGTCATGGTGAAATGCAGGAAAGGATGTCGGCTTTTTGTTTTGTTAACTTGTGGGCCGCTTCTTACCTGCCTTAAGCATTATCAAAAGTTAAAGCTAGTTGTGTCAGAGAAATTCCAGAGAATATTTTTTGACTCTAAGATAGGTGTCAGAGTCTATCTTGTAGATGAGACTTGTCTATACATAAATTAGAATGAAATGAAATAGTTCTCAGCTTTCAAAAAAATTCAGATAATTGGCCCTGCAGAGAATGACTGAACCATGGGCATCACGTTGCCATGAGCCTTATCGATTTTACACTGGAACAGATCTGCAGGTCAGTATGTTAAATATACAGGTTTAGAGTCCCAATAAGGAATAAAAGTGAGAGCCAAAGCTCAACTCAAGTCAACTACAAAAGAGGCTACTCAAATGGGATGGATGGGCTGTCGTATTTTCTCACTTCTCGTATTGCTTGAGAGTCTACATGTGAGTATCTGGGGGCTTGAAGATCAAGGAATTGTTAATAAAATTCAAGAATATAAGAATATGTGTTTTGAAATGAAGAGAGAAATTCTTCCCATAAAATATATCCTTTGACTTCAGTTTTCTCCCCAGGGACCAATTAATTCAATGAGTTCTAGATCTGAAATAATAATATAATGGAGCAGACGTGGACATTATACAAATTATTGCTAATCCATAACAAGCTGGAGGGTAGGTGAAGGTAACCCCATTTTGTATATTAAGAAACTAAAACCTAGTAAGTTTAAGGTGTTTTACCATGTTCCCAGTTTACTAAGGAGTTTAAAGGAGATCTGAACTTTTGTCTGAAGCCTTCAAATCCCACACTATTTTTGCTCTGCCATACTGTCCCCATTGGATGGGACTAAGAGGTCACTTGGTCCACTTTTTGTATTGAATGCAGGAATTCCCTGTATAAGACTGACTGCTTAAATTCTGACACATACACAAAGCTTTCCATCTCAGTTTTTCATTTCAGAAATACATAATTTCACAGGTGTGCAACTATCTTTGCAGGATAAATTCCTGTAAGTTACATTGCTAGGTCAAAAGACACAAGTACTTGTAATTTTGATAAATATTAACAAATTGCCATCCATTGAGGTTGGGTCATTAAAAAACCCTACGAATACACTGAATAAGAAATCAGGAGGATCTACATGAAAAAAAGTTGAAATGCTGCTGGAGAAGAGACACAAAAAAAGACTAGAATACTTCATCTCCGATATAGTATTCTTCCTAAAATAAGGACAGATGAGCATGTTAAACAACACCATGTGGGTACAATCAGCAAGAACCAAATGGTAGAAAAGCCACAGCACAACTGATTTAATTTCAACAAATAAAATGTAGGAATAAAGGGCAGTGAGAGTCAGGGAAGCTGGGAGACAGATGGTTAAGAGAAACTTAAGAGACATATCAAAAATTGCTATGTCTGGACTTTATTTGGATGCTGGTTGAGACAAATTTTTTAAGTAATTTATGATCTTATTAGTCAATTGGAAGAAAAGACTGGGATAAATGGAAATTGATACCTTATTCTTCAATAGGAATCATAAAGATATTATTCAGTATCATAAAGATATCAGTTCTCCCTATATTACTTTATACATTTAATACAATTTCAAAAAAAATTAGCAACCTTTACAATTTAGACAAAGTTTAAGCTTGCATAGAAAAGGAAAGAAGCAAGAATAGCAAGGAAAATTCTTGGGAAAAAAATAACAGTGAAGAGATACTAAAATGCATTAAAAACCTAATAATTAGGAGGGGTGGTGAGAAATATAATTCAGTAGATGATAAACCTGGCATGTCAAATCAGTGCCATAAAGATATTACTCAGTATGTGCTACTGATGTTAGGAGAACAGAATATCCATAAAAAATAAAGATGAATACTTTGTACTTCAAATCAAAATAAATTCCAGATGGATCAAATTATAAAAGTGAAAAAAGTGAAACTAAAATTTCTGGGAGAAATCATGGGAATTTAAAAACATATCGTTCATAAATATACATACATATATCTTTCATACATACAAGCATATGTAAATATATACACATGTATTTGTTAGTATGTTATATATGTATGCATTACATATATATTATCTATATATTTATAATATATGGATGTATTAATAAATATATGTATTTATAGCTGTATTATATACACATATACACACACACAGACACACACACACACACACACATATATATATATATGGTATTGAATTGTCTTTCTGTGACAAAGACCAGAAGACATTAAAGAAAAGAGTAATTAATATCACTATGCAAAAATTAAAAATCTGTACAGCAAAAACAGTGTAAGCAAAGTCAAAAAAACCACTGACAAACTGAAAAATCTTTAATTACAGATAAAAGGATAATTCCCCTATTCTATGCAAGACTTCTATATATCAATAAAACCAACAAAAATACTAAGGAAAAACAGGAAAAGGATATGAATAGACCTTTCACCAAAAACATATTAAAATAGCTCTTAAATACATAAAGATATGATCAAACTTTTCAGTAATTATTAAAGTAAAAATACAGTGAGGTACCATTAGTCACATATCAGATTGATAAAATATTAAGGCTTAACTCTTAAAATTAGAAAATGATCCTAAGGCTATTTGATTTGTGGGAAAAACTGGATGGAAGTCAAAAAGCAGGAACATCTTAGAAGTTTCAGAATATGCCTATAATCTCTAGGGTTGGTGTTATGGTTCTGTCTCAGTTATGTGAAGGTCACAGTATCACGTAATTTCTCTAATCCAAAATGCAACTGACTAGTAAGTTCTTTTAAACAGTCAAAAACAAAAATCCATAAAGATACGCATTTTGTATTGAAGCTTGAATACTTAACTCAGAGGGACACGCCTTGGTCCCTACTCCAGAAATGTTAATATTTATTTACAATTCTAACAAAGATTTTTTTTGATTTCCCATCTTTAGCAATTGAAAAATAACAAAGAGGCTCCTGGAGACAGGTATACTGACTATAGGAAGTAGCCACAAAAAATGTTGGTGTACAGCAAATGAAAAACTATGTAGATCTGACAGAGGACTTAAAGTTTAGCCATTTACTAGGGGCACATTTCCTATGAGAATAATAGTATTCTTGTAGTGCCTAGTGTAGGATATTCATGATGATGATGCTTTTGAACCATCTCAAAAATATTACCATACTCAGTTCAGTAGAGTCTGGAGGGATGTATGTAAGTTAGATAAACCACCATAAGCCATCTGAAACAAAATATTGGGGTATTTACAAGGATACATTTCAGCTGTCGACAAAACTCAAATATATAGAAAACCAAATTTCTCCTTCGACACAACTAACTATGGTACCACTATAGTTTAAAAGGCAAATAATAAATTGTCATGGGTGTAGTTTTAACCTAGAAGTCAGATTTTCCAGGCTTCAATAATCTGGAACTGACTTATATCTAACATACCTTCTAATTATTTACTAAGGAGTAGTTTTGTGGGTTTATGACCTTATTGCAGAACATGGCCACTGTCCTATTTCAAAATTAGATGTTTTAGCGTAATTACACTAACATTTTTTTAGCAGATGTTTTAGTGAAATTATGTCCATATTTGAATCTGCATGGCATAATAATGGCAGCAGTCAGTACCATCTGTTAATGGCTCTCTTTGGTGTCTGTGGCAGTAAGGCTCTCTGTGGTCTATTTTTTTTTTGGTTGTGGCTCTCTTTGCTGTTCTTCACTTTTTAGCAATGAAAATGAATGGCATTTTAAAACTCTTCAAGTGTTTTTGCAGTAAAGCTACTAGGCAAGAAAAGGTGTCCTCCCTCAGGGGGGTGAACTCTTCAACACTGAGAATCTAGTATGATGAGATAGTGTGTGTAGCCTCTAGGATCATTAATATCATTAATGTGAGGCAAAAGTCTCAGACTAAATGGCTTCTGGGAAAGCATAATTTATTCAGAATGGCATGACTTTAAAATATATTTATAACCTATTCTTAAAAAGTGAGATAAAAAAAAAGTGAGATAATAAAACAGTTTCTTTAAATTGGAGCTTCTCAGTGGGTGGTTTGGGAACTTCTGACTTGCCCAGGAGACCAGAATTTCCTAGGAGGTGCTGAAAAAGCTGGTGGGGAAAATACAAAAGCTTTTGAATCAGAAATCCTGGAATGGTCACCAGTTGTCTGTATTTTTGAGAGGTTTCAGGCGATAGATGTACTCAAGTGTGAAGCAGAGCTGGTAGTATACCAGCAAGGATGTGCCTCTCAGTAAAACCGAGATTAGAACACCGCAGCGTCGATGAGAGGAGTGGGGAAGGAGGAAATGGCTGAGGGCTAATTACAAACAAGGCACTTTACAGACCAGCTGACTCATTCCTTTAAAATCGAGTGGTTGTGTTGCTTCTATTTGTTTGTAGGATGACTGTTTAGTACCCACTTCCTCCCTAGATTACAAGGTCCACATGGGCAGGAACCAAGTCTGTCTCCCTCAGGACTACCTGGGCCTAGCCCATTGTTTGGTCTGTCCACCCTCCGTATTTGCTGAATGAACGACTTAGGTATATTATCTCCACTTACACATGAGCCAACGGAGATTCAGAGAGGGTAGACAGCCTAAGACTACATGGTCTCTAGTAAGTGGAGAGTCAGTCAGGGATGGCTCCGAGGCCCAGGCCCCTTCATGCCCAACAGCCCCTCCTTGTCACAGGGCCTTCAGTTTGTTTGTAAAAGGGGCCTATATCAACTTTACCTGGTAAACACTCAAATCCTCAAAAACCCCTGTAATGGAGTTTATTTAGCAAATAAAGTAAGTTACATAGTACTTTAGAATATGATAAATATCCTGGCATACAAAAAACAACTCAGCAAAAGGGGCAAAGAGAGTGAGGATGTGAGAAGTATTCCAATTTTAAATAAAAAGATTAGGAAGGCTTCACTGCATAGGTGATTTTTGATCAAAGGCTTCAAGGAAAAAGCAAGCCACTGATAGCTGGGGTCCCAGACCAGGGATTAACCAGAGCAAGGGCCTCAGGAAGGAGTGTGTCTGTTTAGGCCAAAGATCAGCAAGAAGCCAACAGGATGGGATGGAGAGGGGATGAAAGCCTGACCAGACTGAGCTTTGGAGGAATAGGAAGAGAGGATTCAGACACAGAGTAAAGAACCATTTGAAGCAGAGAAATCCAGCTGGATGGAGAAGAGGGTAGTCAAGGGAGGCTTTTCTTTGTTTGACTGTTTAAGGTAGGAGAAAAAAAGAAGGTGCTTGTTTCCTAGCGGTAATGCTGCAGGAGAGAGGCAGGAGCTGATGATTCAGAAGAGAAGAAAGAGCAGGGCAGGAGTGGTGGTGAAGGAGAGAGCATGAGGCCTGCGCGTAGGTGGGGGTGGCCTTAGAAGCTCAGACGGTTCATCTATAGAAGCAGGAGAAAAGGCAAAGTGTGTGGGTACAGGTGCTTTTAGGTAGTGGGAGGCTGTGGAAGGCTGTTGATGGGTTCCTTTTCTCCATGAAACAGGATGCACGGTCATTAGCTGAGAACAAGCCTGGGAATGGCTGCTAGAGAACTGCCTTAAGAACATTTTCACTGAATTGTTCTTGCTCATAAGCACTGTACTTGGTATTTCCGCTTAAAACTATGGAAATATCTTATGAATATACTCTTGCCAAAGCAGTGTTACTTATTTTCAGTTAGAATTAGCTTGGAAAGTACACTGTGTTAAGTAATGAATGTTGGAAAATAAATTAATACAGATTGAAAACCTTCTCCTCTGCTCCCATTTGTACTGCCATTTGCATTGTAAATTTATTCTCTCAATATTATATGTTTTGAATGTCACTGAGAAATTTAGTAGGTTGCTGAGCTGCACCCCAGAAGTGGGTTTCCAACCATAATTTAATTGGAAGGGTCGTAACTAAGTTTCACCATATGGGTCTGCCAGATGTAATCAATGCAATATAAGTTTGAAGAAGGCATTATTGAGTGTGTCGAAGCACATTTTATAAGCAATGAAAGCTATCATGTATGCAACAGAAATCACTTGGATGTCTTATGAAATTAGGACATTCGTAGAATATGTGTTAGAGGGTTAATGTAGAATGAGTAATTTTGGTTGAAAAAATAGTATGAAAGATAACATACTATTTAAAGACAAATGTAAGTCAGATAATAAAGATATGACTCACTACACCTCCACTCTACCACAGCAATCAAATCTGTGAGGCTAACATGGTATTAATGTGTTTATATTAATACATTTGATGATACAATTGGAAACTGATACAACTAGGAATTTAGTTTTATTAACAGAGAATCTGGACAAATTCCTCAGCTATTAAATAGAGGCTCATGAAATATTTAATCTGGGGCCAATGAATGGCTTAACAAACTGAAATTGCCACCACTGAACTTTCAGCTTGTTATTTGGAATCTTCAAGACTTGAGGGTGTTGAAACTCAGTGGCTAGTCACGAGTAAACTTACAGCAAAATCTGTGATCCCAAAGTCTGTCATTCCAAAGTCCAAAGATAGATTCAGAACAAAGGATCACAACAGAGTAAACCAAGTGGTTTACTGTGTTCTTCCCCTCCAGCTCAGGCTGGAGAGGGCTCTCCTACAAAGAGTTCATCTGCCCTAGTTGTGCATCAAGAGTAAATGTTGTATTAGTATTAAAGTCCTGCTCACATATAGATGTATATATTCCATAAGCCATCAAAACAATGGCACTCCAAAGCTGAAGATATGACATGACCCATCATTCAGAGAATAATCGTCTGGTCTTTACATTAGTTATCTAGCCAGTGGCTGGCCCTTCTCCTGCTAGACCCATTATAACTCTAGTAAGATCCGACTGAGGGCACCATGCAGAGGAATTGAAGCCAGCCAGCTGGACCACAGAGATATATGGGCAGCAAGACTAATTTAAACTTGCCAGTGAAGCAGAATGTTAAGTAGATTCTAAAACAATCCCCAAAGCATAGTTAATGTGAAGAAAATAAAGTTTACTTTTAAACAGCCTGTAAGTGGCCTTTCACGGTGGATGGACACTAAATGTTTATAGAGAAGTAATAAAAGGGACCACAAGGGTCCAGTTTTATTGTACTACTATTCTACTGTAGCCCAGCTGCCATCTTCAGAGGCTGAGCTACCTCTACCTCAATTTAGAATGATATTCTTAGCCCTTTTTATCTAACTTCTATTTCTCTTTCAAAACTTCCCTCATTCAAGACAGCCCCACAAAGTCATTTCCATTTTTTGTATGCATAGTACTCAATGCAGTGTCTTGATGGGAAGATTCTAAACAAATGATTGTTGAGTGAAAGAGAGAAATAGCTACATTTATGGAACATGAATGAAAAGAAATTGGATTAAGAGTGAGAAGACTTGACCTTGTGTTCTGATTCCACCACTCACTAAATGGCAAATGTTTTACTCTTGTTGGGATTCTGTTTCCAAGTTTATAGAATGGGAATAACTGTGCCCTCCCCAATTTCTTTGTAAAGTAGTTATGAGAATAAAGGGGTCGTAGTGAGGAGAGCAGGGTCTAACAGAACACCTGACTCCATAATGAGTAGACTTGGGCAAATCACTGAAATGACTGAATCTATTTCCTGTGTCACATGTGGATCATGAAGACTTTCCTATTTCTTAGGCTTCTTTTATAAAGAGGCATTCAAACATCAGAAAGCATATGGCCTTTTTATCCAAGTATTAACATCTTAATTATGAATGAGGCACAATTATGAAAGCTGGGAAGTTAACATTAATATGATGTTATTAACTGACCTATGGACAGACCATAGGCAAATTTTTCCCAATAACTCCACTAAAAGCCTTTTCTGGTCCTGGATTCTAACCAGAGTGCCACATTGCATTTAGTTGTCATGTCTCCTGAGTCTCCTCCAATGTTTAAAAAGGTTTCTTGTGGGTGGATACATTAAGACTCTGCAAATATTCTGTTTCTCATACTTTTGGCCAATAATTATAATATCTGTTGATTATTCTTACCTGTAACAATTATTATGATGTTTGCCAAACGGATATTTTTCTATGTCCGTCATTGTTTCTATATTCATCCATAAGAACACTAGTGTTAAGGAAGAGCTATCTCTTTTCTCCTGTGTATTCAGATTACTTATCTGTATAAGTATGGACTCATAGGTATTTTAGTCTGTGGTTATAGCCAATTGCTATCATTATTTATTTTATTTTTGAAATTGTCCTAGATTTGCCATGACCTTTTTAGATGGGTTAACTCACACAGATCAATGCCTTGCTAAAAATAAATCTACCCCAAGAAATGCCTGTTTGGAGATACGTCATATGAGAAAAAATTAAAAGGTATAATTGGAGAAGAAAAACTGTCTGAGGTATCAAGGGCACGGGGTCCTGGATCCAGACACCAGCAGCTCCAAGAATGAAGACCAAAGACCTATAAGAATACAGAAGCTCAGGATACTGACCACCTCTGACATTTACACTCTGGCTGAAGATACAGCCATCTGGCAACTGGCAGGAAGGGAGTTTAGGGACATTTATAACCCTGCTTCATCTGAATATACAGAGGCTGGTAAGAAGTATAATTACAAATTCAATATCCATATGTCATGGTCTGTATGTATGAATGAGAAGGAGAAAGAAGAGAGAGAGATTAAGATATCACCAGTTTAGGCTACTTTAATGAGGACAGATACCTTTTGAAAACAGGTAAAATCAACCTTGAGTGTGATTTGTATAACACAAATCCCTATTCAACAGGTGATCATGTTTGCTCATAAAATCACTTACTAATTCATCATACAGACTCATACTTTGAATATTTAATATGTCCCTAGGACCGTGCAAACACCATGAATATAAGCAACAGTTAAACACTGTCTTCAGTGACCTTGCAGGTTCAGTGGAACTGAGGTCCTTTAAAAAAGCTGAAATGTTTCAGGCGGTCTTAGAAAAAGTTCTGGGTTTCATCAGTAACATTGGAGGGCTGGTCTTTGATCTTTAAGATTCTTTCCAGTATCAAAAGTCATTTGATACTATGATTCACTAACTTGATTATTTTAAGAATTACTGTTTAATGTGTTCTAGAATATCTTAATCAGTCATAGATGCACTTTTCTCTTTAATAAAGCCTTTGTAGCTGTTGAAATACTTACTGAATCTCCCACAGTTGATTCCCTATAGGTGGAAAACTCATTTACACACAGTCACTAACTCTATTTTTCACACAGTGGCTTAGATTTGTGACAATGAAGAGTCATATGAGACTCAGAATACATTATTTTTAAAGTCAGGGGCAGACAGTTGCACACTGTAATTACTTAGTTTTCTTGTCTTTTGATCAAAGGAAATAAAATGCCTAATCTTAAGAGTTGTAGTGTAACAATTGTAGTGTTGGGACTAGAAATTGCTTTCATGGCTATGACTGTTATATTAATTACAAGGGGCAGATGCTTATTTACATTTCCCAAAACAAGAAAGATGACTTATTTTATGACTGGTGGCAAGATGTACTTATTTGGAAGTTTAAGAAAAAAAATTAGAAAATCGGCAATGCCTACTTGTTTTAATAGCTTATAGTACAGGCTTAACTTTATTAATCTAAACCTAAGCTATTTCATTAGTACTAGAATCTAAGACTACAGAGAAGAAAAGTGAAAAACAGATGAAAACCAAGACTTTTTTAAAAGACTATTTATACTATATCAAATTCATATTTTATATTTACTGCAACTTCAAGTATGAACTGCAGTGATATTGGTCTGCATTGTACGAGTTTCTAGTACTGACCTTGGACTTCTTACAGTTCCCTGTGTCCCAACCTCTTAACTTAAAATAGCAGATCCTTTTACAAAGCACAGCTATACTACAATGGACTAGACTGAAAGGGTCTAATTCTCTCACTTAATTTTTTTAAAAACAAGAATTGATTTTTCCTCGTAAATTCATTTAAAAATATTGAATCTACCATCATTCTTTGTTACTTGTCTATTTCATATGAGGTGAAGATGTGTAAAAGATTAACAAAATCTGAATTTACTCTAAAAGGAGGTCAAGAGTGATCATCACAATACCATGTGCCTTCTTTCAATTTCTTAATTAGAAAGTGCTTCCAAACTGTCATCCTGAATTATACCCTGGATTCAAATGTATCATCTCACCCCCAAACAGAAAAACTTACGTTATGGAGATGGCAGTTGTATGTGTAATTATCGTGGGAAATATGACCCAGTACCCTGCTAGGAGATTTGAAAGACTAAAGTAAATGTGGAGAAGGAATTGGATTTGTTGAATGAGTATGTTTTGGAAATACCAGTTCAGACAACAGAATGCCTCACCGACCCACCTAAGGCTGCAGGAAAGAGTTACCAGAGATGTTGTGAACAGCAGGAAAGAAGGAAGCAAACCAGGGATGCCAACTGGTGGTCAGTACTGGAGGCAAGCAGCTCTGGGCTGGAAAGGACCCAAGGCCAGTGTGACCTTGAACTCCAGGAATGGGCACACAGACCCTCAGTGAAAGACTGAGGAATCTTGAAGTGGAAGGAAATGAAAGGACTTAGCTGACCAACTCCGGGAGCACTACAGAGAAGCAGCTTGAAAATGAGATACCTCTAACCAAACAATGAAGGTGTGATCAATTAACTTCCCTTCTTGAATAGAGCTCTGCCAGTAGTTTTTACTTCTCATGGGTTAATGTGAGGTAGTGACATTCCCAGTGTGTCTCAAATATGTGTAAATTCAGATTTTGCACTGTGGATTTCCTTAAAGCCAGTCTTTAAACATTCCTTAAACCTTAAACCTTAATGTTATTCTATGTTGACATTTAAAATATTCAAATTTGAACAGCCTTCATATACCACAGAAAGCACAGCTTTATGCTAGAAGCTGCAACTTATGAAAATATATGCTCCGTAGAAGTAGGGCACTTCAAATTGCTTAAATATTTCAGCTGCATGAGCACCCAAATGCTTGTAAACATCTGACAATTATAGAAGAGTCGAGGGCTTTAAGAGGTACTTTTATCTGATTGCTCGAGCTGAGTCTCTGTAGCCCAGGGTCTGGCTGGAATGTGTAGTTCTGTTGATGATTTCTCACTCCCCCTATTTTTGGGATTTGTGGCCATCCTGTGGTGATTCTAACCCTCATCCCTCTCTTGCCTGGATTTCATACCTAATTAACTAATATAAAAATGATCACAGAGCTCACCAATTCTTAAACTGAGACAAAACAAAGATAAATGTGGCATAACTGAGTCTTCCAACCACTGACTGGGACTATAAAAATCTCCCTTGAAAAAGGAGCTTGAGTAAAGTTATTACATTATTTTGGAGCATAAGAAATCCACCCCCTCTCCTTTAAAAAAACTATGGTGAAGCAATTATCTTTAGAATTAAATCCAAAGTAATATACCAGAGCATTCAAGCACACATTCTGATATTTCTTAACAATGAACTATATATTATTTTGCAGTTTCTTTGTGTGTGTGTATGTGTGTGTGTGTTTATTAACAGTCTTCTAATATACAGTCCTCACTTATCAGATATTCCAGTGACATTGGTTCTAAAGAGGTATTTCTCAACATTTGCCTCAGTACACCTGCAGGATATAATATATTTGAGAATAGTTTCTCTGTAGTAGGCAGTGGGGGTGAGGTGTAAGTTTAGGTAGTTTAAAAAAAGCCAGAGATTATTCTAATGCACTCACCTCACTGTCCCCTACTTGCAATCTTTATGGGATCCCAGGGCTTTTGAGAATCATTGGTATAAAAAAAAAATCAAAATTACATTTTGAAAAAAGCCTTGGGGTTTCCAGCATTTATTGAGTACCTGCTATGTACTAAGTAAGCACTTTCTATGGTTTCTCTTATTAAACCCTTCACAGTGTCATGAGAAAGGAACTTTGCAAGGAAACAGAAGTTCATTCACTCAATGGATATTAAGCATCCACTATTTACCACGCACTTTTCTAGGCTTTGAGGAGAGTAGTGAACAAAGTAGACGAAGTATGTGCTTTCAAGAGCTTACACCCTAGGGTCTCAAAAATCTTAACCAAAATGAAGATGGGATTTGAAACCAGCCTGTATCCCACATACTAAGTTACATTTCCAGACACCCCCTTCATCACACCTCTTCTGAACAATCTGGTTTTCTTCAAGCAGGAATATCAAGCTAGACTGTGTTTTGCTTGAAGCAGATAGCATCTACTATGTACTGGCCCAGACACAGTGGTGAGCACAGCAGACAAAAGCCCGTATGGACCTTATGTCAACCACATACACACACAAAATTGAATTGCAAACTGTGTTACGTGTAATGAACAAAAAATAATAATGTGCTATATGAAAAAATCATGGGCCTGGGGGTCCTACTTCAGACTGGGGAGGGGATCAGGGACAGCCTCTCTGAGCAAGTGTCATTTAAGCTAAGAGTTGAAGGATAAGTAAATTAAGGTCCAGATAAAGGTAGTAATAGGAAGACCTGAGGGCAGGAAAGAGCTTTGTCTGTGAGGAACTTAAAGAAATCAGTGAACAAAAGGGAAAGAGGAGGCTAGCTGGAGTAGGAAGGAGCCAGATCAAAAGGGGCTTGTAGACAGCAAAGATGTTACATTTTCTCCTAAATGCAGAACAATTTAAGAAGCTGATATTTGAAGAATGGATTATAGGGAGTCTAGATTAGAAACCTAAGGGTAAATTGGATGGTTACTGCAATAACCCAGGTGAAAGGGAGACAGTAGTCGGATTAAGGTGGCTGCAATGGAGATAGAAAAGGAGTAGGCTTTCCGGCTATTCTTATCTCACAGACAGACTGGACAGGACACAGGTAATGGAAAGGAAGGACGGCTCCCAGCCTTCTCCCAGACGGCCTGGGTGGGCAGAGGTGCCTTAACTGAGATGGAGAACCTTGGACCAAAAGCACAGAGGGATGAGAGATCAGGAGTTTTGTTTTGGATGGATAATTCAAAATGCCTACAAGACATCCAGTTGGGGAGCTAAGGTAGTGACATAAACAAGGCCAGAGTTCAGAGACAGGTCTGGAATAGAGATACATTTAAGAGTTGTCAGCACACTTTAAACTATCAGGATGGATGAGTTTCCTGAGGCGTGAGGGGAAAAGAAGGCCTACGATCAAGCTCTGGGAAATTCCAATACTTGCAAGAGATAGGAGGATGGGAATTAAAAATGACTGTCCATGTGAGCAGAGGGCCTGGCAAAAAGCAGGGACACACTGCATGTTTATTATTAACATACAAATGAAACTGTTTTTAGTTTCTATTGAAAAATTTTCCCAGTTTGGTTTAATACTGTCTTGGTTGGAATAGCTGCTGATGTATTACATTGAACCCTGTGAATTATCTTTTTTTTTTTGTAGGTCAAAAATAGTCTAATCTCAGCAATCATAAAGATCAATCTAATACAACCCAATTATATTGTGGGACAGTATATAGTTCCAGAATGTTGCCCATCATCACACATGAGAAGTAAACTTTTGCTAACATTAGAGGCTTCTCTGTTACCTTAGATATTCCAGAAGATATTAAAACAATTCTTACATGGCAATGCTGCATACTGCTTACCTATTAGTTTTACCCTGGCAATCAAGCTGACAGCCTGAAAATCCCATTGACAACCTATCAGCATATTCAGACTTTTGATAAGCCCAATAAAATTATTCCCTAAGCACATTCAGCAGGGTACATATTTGCAATTTTACACATCCCCAATTTTCTGTCTGGCTTAAGAAAAATCTCTGATTTCCTACTCCTTCCTACAGGGAGAAAACATTTAAAAGAAATAGATATGAGTGACTGCTCTATAATAGTCATAGCTTGTAGATTCAGCTTTGAAAAACTACGCTGATGACAGTTTGAGTTACTTTGTATAATCACAGCTCTACCTATTTTATAAAACAGACATAGTCCAAAAAGTTAGGTGAGTAATTCAACAGCACATTTAAAAATTTACCAAGGGCTCATGATATAAAGCTGGCATTATAAACTCAGATGTCAGATGTGTGAATTAGGCCAGAATAATAGGGAGGACTGAGGTCTGTGACAACTGAAGAGTGTATCCCTCACCTAAAGGATTTTTTTCTCCCTAAAATATGAACCTTGCAAAACTATTCAGATGGGAGGATTTCAGACCGATGAGCTGACAGTTTAAGGCATCTGATCAAATGTAACTTTGCAGAGGTTTTTTTTTTGTATTATCAGTGGACTTTTATAATTTTTAAATATTGATTAACTATGTTTAGTAACTATGGACCATTCTATAGAAATACACAGTGCATTCTGGTCACTTTTGGAGTAATAAACATAAGTCATGTTTAGGTTAGAAACAAATGCAAACTTGGTACTATGTGGTGATACCTGGGGTAACTCACATAACTTTCTATAACTCACTTTCTCATCTGTGAAATGGGGACCAAAGTATAATGAGATATTTAGATAATATGGCCAGTCATCCTGTTATTTTCCCATGATAAATTGTGCTGCTGAAATAATACTTCTCATAAAGTTTCCTAAATTCAAACTGGAAAAGAGAAAGCTTACATAATGTATAATTAGTCATTACATAAGTACATCTCTAAAATAAATGTAACAATCAAAACCATTACTTTAGATATTTGGATAAATACATATATGTAATTATACAAAGAAAAAGCAAAATTTTTGTTTTCTTAATTTCTCTGAAAATGTCATCTTGGCTGTGTATTTCAGCCAATAGCTGTGAATTTACTCCTTAAGCACCCAACTTTTTACTATTTGCATGAACTTCATGTTTTTTCCCAGAAAACAGGGAATATAACTATTTTCCTCTATTTTATGTCTGAGCATCTTCATTCTAAATATACTGTTCTTCATTTATCCAATTATCTACTGAGCATTATCCCAAGGCACATGTCACTGGACTTCACTGAGGTGTCCAAACATGTACCCTTCAGACGCTTATGTTTTAGTTTCAGTTTTTTCCTTCTCATTTATATCAATGAGAGGGTTTATATCATTGAATCCTTATTGGTCTAAACATGAAAATAGTATTAAATAGCAAATTAAACAGTTATTAAAAGTATACAGGCTCTAAAAAAGGGTTTAAGAGGCTAACAAATGAATAAAGTGAATTTTACTGCATGAAATTTAGCTGGATTGGGAAGCTTACTTTCTGGGTTCTAGGGAATGCTAAGGAGGGAATTCTGGATCCATTTGATAAATGAGATATTCCTATTAAAGGTCTTCATTTACAAGCTACTCTTAAGTGGAGACAGAAGAAAACACTTCTTAAAATATCAGCTGGTGCACTATTGTATTTAAAGTGAAACTGGGTTTATGGTTTTGTCAGCCTTATAATCAAATGGGTGTCTTATAAAAAGAGAGCAATCACACTAGTTTGCCATATGTGGTTAATGGTTCCTAGTGATGGATTATTCATTGTAGATAGCTAGCTGAACATTATATTTTCATAAGAGTAAGAAGCATAATTAATGTTTTGTGGCACTTAAGCAGGTGTCAACCCAAAAACTAAAATTGTCCAATTTCGGTGATATAAAAGGTAGGTGTTAAGAGAATAGAGCAACAACAAGAATGTTAAGACTGAAAAGAGAGGAAATGAGACAGTATTTTAATTAAAGCTGACATCCTCAATCTAAAAGCAAGGCTAACTTTGTACATAGCAATGTATCAATGTCTCAATAAACCATTAATTTTTACAGTGTGAAACAAACTGAATACAAATGAATACAATCCCTCTAAGACAGATTTAACTGCTTCAGCAGATTTAGGATTGTTACTGTTTTTTTAAGATTTCTAAATTTATTTTTAATGTGGCAAAAAACATACAGTTTTTCCATCTTAACTCTTTTTAAGAGTATACAATTGTTACTTTTGAACTACAATTATTCATTCTTCTTTTATTGTTCCGATTTACAACTTTGTAACTCATTCTTCCTTAGCCATTCTCCTCTACCTCAGACCGTGGGTGACAAACTGAAATGCCTCTAATGGCCAGCCGGGCAAGGCAAATGACCCAAAATAACTCAATATAAGACAATAGAGAATGGAGATGATTATAGAGAACTGGCATTCAGATACTGTAAAAACACATGTGCACTGCACACACACACACAACTGTGGGCTAATTTCTGACTTGTTTTGTAATCCCTGCAGTACAGCTAATGCAGGGACAAAAACTGTTCACTTTGAATCCCAGATTTTCCTCAGATCTCCATCATTATTACTACCACCTCTGGGCCACTGGCAACACCTCTGATTCTTCCCATTTTGGCCCTGGCCCTTTCCTTATTCTTCACTTTGTTTATTTATATCCCCTGAATCCAGATCTGACATCAAGGGGTGTTTTCAGATTGTTTTATGTATTTTAATTCTATATAACCGGTATAAATAGGCTCATGGCTATTAAATCTTCATTGTAAATTAAATACCAATATAAATTAGTTTTGATCAGATTAAAGGTTATTACCTTGAATTCTGTCTTGACTTACAAATATGGCCCACCTAGAGTCTTAAATTTATTTTTGTTTATTATTGCTTGGCCATTTTAAACTGGTAAATATTGTGCTTAGCTTTGTCTGTTAAAAACCAGTTTGTTTTCCACTCAGCATAGCAGTTTCTACCTTTCAATAAAGGACTAAATTTACTGCAATTATAATGCATTTGTTTAGCATTTTGTCATGCTTTTGTTTTGTCTTGCTTTGATTACATTTCTTTCCTACGTTCTTAAATACGTATTTCCTATGAATGTGAAAAATAAAATATCTACTGACTCCACAATTTGTAAAATAAGGCTTTTAATGTGCTTTCTAATACATCCTCTTCTGGTTTTGATCCAGAACATTATTATTGTTTTCTACTATAAAGCAACTTTTTTTATAAGAATTATTTTTAACATCTCATTTGTTTTAAAACAATATAGCAGCAACTATTTAAATGTCATTTGTTTCAGTATTTTATAGTCCCAATCTTGAATTCTTGATTCTGATTATTTGACCAGCAAGTACACATTTTTGTTGGTGGTGGTGGTAGGTGTGTCTGCCCTAGTAAGACTGAGATCATTCTTTTGTTCTTATGTACACTGAACAATAGCTTGGCTGAACAGTCAGTTTTGAATCATAAACTTATTCTACTGAAATTCCATATGCATTATTCCATTACTTTCTAACAGTGCTGCAGAAGAGAAGTCTGATGACAAGGTAATATTTCTATTCCTTTTGTTATTATCTGTTTGGAGTTGTTTAGGCTTTGTTGGTTCCCTGTCACCCCCCACCTGATGCCCCCCACCCTTCATTTTAAAAAGAAGAGAACTTAAACAAAGTGTGGCTAGATCTTCGTCTCTGTTCATTAATTCTCTGTCTGGTGTTCTGAGGTCAAATGCTATAAAATGAAAATACTTATTTTACTTTTATCTGCTGGTCTGTGTTCCTGATAATTCAGTCCTCCATAATTCTTCCCTACGTTTTTCATTTTATATTCACTTACACTTACATGTATACTTTTAAAGTGTATAATTTAGTGGTTTTTAATTTGTTCATGAAGCTGTAGAATCACCACCATCTTAGAATGTTTCATCACCCCAGAAAGAAATCCCATAACCTTTAGCAGCCACTCCCCTATTCTCTCTTAGCACTAACCTTTCTGTCTTAATGGGTTTGCCTATTCTGGATTATTTTATATAAAATGTGCCTGTTGTAGCTGCTGTTTCTTGTTGTTCAGCATGTTTTCAAGAACTGTCCATATTGAATCATCTATCAGTTCTTCCTTTTTATGGGCAAATATTCATTGCATGGCTATACAGCATTTTATGTATCCACTCATTCATTGACAGGCACTGGGTTTTTCCACTTTCTAGCTATTATGAATAAAGCTGCTATAAACATTTGTGTAGTTTTCGGATATATACATTTTTTTCAATTCTTTTAGGAATATGCCTAGAGTGGAATTGTTAGGTTATATGCTAACTATATGGTTAACATTTTAACCATATAGCCAAACTATTTTTCAGTGTGGCTGTACCATATTACAGTCAACCCAGGAATTTATGAGGGTTTGATTTTCTCCACTACCTCACTAGTACTTGCTGTTGTCTTTTTTATTTTAGCCATTTAGTAGTTGTGACATACTTATCTCATTATGGTTCTGATTTGCATTTCCCTAAGGATTAATGTTCTTGTGTATCTTTTCATGTGCTTATTAGGTGAAATAAACATCTTATTTGCTGAAATAAACATCTACTCATATCTTTTGCTTATTCTAATTGGGTTGTCTTTCTATTTTTGAATTTTAAGAGTTCTTTATGTCCTTTGGATACAAGTCTCTTTCCAAATACTTGATTTCAAATATTTTCTCCATTCTGTGGCCTGTCTTTTCATGTTCTTGAACTGTGTCCTTTGAAACACAAAAGTTTAAAATTTGATGAAATCCAGTTTATTTGTATTTTCTATTTTCACTTGTGATTTTGGCGTCATAACTGAGAAACGATTGAGTAATGGAAGGTGATGAGAATTTGTTCCTGTTTTCTTCTAAGAGTTTTGTAGTTTAGCTTTAATGTTTAGGTGTCTGACACACTCCAGGCTGTATTTTTGTAAATGGTGTGAGGTAGGGTCCAACCGCATTCTTTTACATGTGGATATCCAGTGGCTCAGTATCATTTATTGAAGACTATCCTTTTCTCTTACTGCAAATCAACTGAGCACAAATATAAGGAATTCTTAACTCTTAATTCTATTTCATTAATATGTGTATGTTTGTGTTCTTTGTACTTCCACATAAATTTTAGACCAGCTTGTCAATGCAAAAAAAGACAAGGATATTTAATGTAATGAATCTGTAGATTTGGGATATATTGCCAACTCAACATCGTTTTTCAATCCATGAACATGAGCTATCTTTCAATTTAGCAGCTCTTCTTTAATCTCTTTTAGTCATGTTTTGTACTTCACTTTGTTTTTGGTCTCCCTTTGTCAAATTTATTCCTAAGCATTTAATTTTTTTTTGATGCTATTGTAAATGGATTATTTTTCTTAATTTTGTGTTTGGATGTTCATGCTAGTATATAAAAATACAACTGATTTATCTTGATTTTCTATCCTGTAACCTTGCTTGCTGTATTTATTCTAATATATTTTTGTGGACTCTTTATGAGTTCCCATATTTTAGATAATTTCATCTGTGAATAGAGATAGATTTACTTCTTCCCTTTCGATTTGGTTGATTTTTATTTCTCTTCCTTGCCTAACTTCCCTGGCTAAAAACTCTAGCAGTGTTGAATAGGTGAGAAGGCATCCTTCTCTTAGTCCTGATTTCAAGGTGAAATAATTCAGTCACAATTAAGAATGATGTTAGCTGTGGGTCTTTTATAGATGTCCTTAATTAGGTTAAGGAGATTCCTTTCTATTCCTAGCTTAAGTGTTTTCATTATGAAAATGTGTGGAATTTTGTTAAAGGTTTTTTTGTGTGTTTATTGAGATGATCATGTATCTTTTATTTTATTGATATAGTATTACTATACCAATTGACTTTCATGTTAAACCAACCTTGCATTCCTGGAGTAAATCCCATCTAATCATGGTAAATAATTTTTATTTGTTGCTGTATTTGTTTGCTAGTATTTTTTTTTTTGAGGATTTTTGAGTCTATACTAGATTTTCTATCTCTTTGTCTTGGTAGACTTGTGTTTTTGTAGCAATTTCTCTATTTCATCTAGGTCACCTAATTTGTTACTATACAATTATTCATAGTATTCCTTATTGATATCTTTGTTTCTGTAAGATTGCTGGTTGTGTCTCCTCTTTAGTGTATTCACTTTTAATTATCTTCTTCTAAGATCTAAGAAAGTATCTGAACTTCTTTTTCTAATTGACTGGCATGGCTCTCTACAATATTCAATATGTGACTCAGCATTACTTAATTGTATTTTAAAATCTGGGTTTTACTTTCCCATATATTTAGTTTGTTTCACTTTACATCAATCTTATTGTCCCTATACAATAGTTTTAGCAACTCTTGAAAATTTCTCACAATTAAATGATACCCTTCCTAGTTTACTGAACATTTATTTTAGGAGGAAGGAGTACTCAAATTTAGAGCTTCAAATCCCCACTTGAATTAATAAAGTTATAGCTCACTTAAAATAATAAATCATAATAAAATAAAATCTAGCATTTAATAAAACAGTAACATTTAATGAGCATCTACCACTTACCAGGTATGTGCAACACACTTTATGTGAAACCTCATTTAAACAGCCTTGGAGTTAAGTTACAGACTACAAAACCAAACCTGAACCCAGTTTGTTTGACTGCAGGGCTCACATTTTTAACTAGTGGTTGACAAACTTTTCAAAAAAAGGGCCAGATAGGAAATATTTTAAGCTTGTAGGTCATATGGTCCTCGTGACAATGACTCAACTCTACTGTTGTAGTAGGAAAGCAATCTTAACAAGAGGTAAATGATAGGCACAGCTGTGTTCCAATAAAATTTAATTTATAAAAAAAGGTAGTATGCTTGCAGGCCAGAGCTTGCTGCTCCCTGCTCTTAACCAACATACCACACCGCCTTTCTTCCTCAAAGCCTTCCCTGATCACCACATAGATCAGTTTCTTCTGCTCTGGATCTTCTACCATAATAACCGCTGCAATACTAAGTCACATATCCTTGTTTTTATATAAATGTTTACTACAATGTCTTCTTTTGTAAACTATATTGACAAAAGATTACACCACGGAGTAAGTGATTTTATGTATCTTGTATCTCTCTATATGACCCAACCCCATGCTATAGACTGTAAAAATAATTTGGAAATTTACATAGTGACTGTATCTGGAGAGCTGTGTCCCAATAAAGCCATTCACCTAACATCACATGGTAGAAATGTTAAAACTGGACAAAAAAGAAGTCAATAAGGAAATGCAGACAACTGCAATATAACCAAGGTTCTATGGTCAACATCTTTGATAATGATTTTTTTATGTAGAAAAAAAATACGTATTTGTTTCATTTTATCAGTTTTAATTTCCTCCTCAGATTTTCATATCTCAAGGAATCAGAATTTATCAAAACTGTAAGTTCAGGATGTGTTATAAGAATGAGTCATAAGTTAAGCAATAATCTCCATATAGATATCAATAATATTTTTCACATTTTAGAATAGGTAATGACACAATTTTCCAGGATTAAAAATGTACAGAGTGAGTTTCTCTCTATGAAACAAAGGCTTATTTTGCTTTTCTAGGGAACTAAACAAATATTCTTTAAAAGAATCCTAAGAGTCAAATGTTCTTTCATTTGCATTTACCCATATTCCTGAATGCAGCTTACATGGCAATTCTTGATACTTTGAGGTTCATAGCAGATTTATAATAGGACCATCTTTTTCAGTATTACTGAATATGTCTGTAATGAAAAGCACAGGATGAGTATTAAATATGGCATGGGCTAGATGACCTTTTAAATAAAGATACCATTAGTCTCTGAGGAATGCCTTTGCCCAGAGACCTGAAATGTGGTAGTCAGAGAAGGAAAAACTTGGTGTAAGAAGGTTAGACTTTTCTAACCTAGAGAAAAAACAAATAAACAGAAGGTACTGTGTCATAAGAATGAGAAAAAAAATACAATTTAAAGGTAATATGGTTTTAATTATCAGACTATTGCTTAAACTACTGACAGGTTACTCCCAAATCATTCTCAAACCATTGTTCCCTTGCTTCATTAACCACAATGGCCCAAAGTCCTTGGTTATCTCAACATCATTTAAAGTTAGGGGCAGCCACATGCATGGGCCACGTGAAGATCATTGGGAAAGCTTTTATTTCCCTTTTAAAAAGAAACATGCAATAGGTACAGCTATTCCTCATTCTTTCTGCCCTGGACTAGATTGTGATGTCTGGATCAGCAGAAGAATCTACTTTGTAGCAAGCACAAGAAAAAGCATGAGGAAAAAACACCGGGTCACTAAACTAAACTACTTTATTTTAGACTTCTTATTCTGGAAAAATAAATCACTGCTATTTTATGTCATTGTATATAAAACATGCACCTGAAAGTATTTCTAACTGATACATATTTTAAAACTATTTTTTAAACTGTTAAATCATTTTGGGTCATATAATGTAAGTAAAACTTTGCTTTTAGGATTATCTTGGATAATAAGATTTCTTTCTCCTTCAAAACGTTTAGTTTTATGTTACTAATTATTAGCTAAATCTGCTGTTCATTAAAAACATAAATAGTTATTAATAGACCTTATACTTTTAGGTACTGGCATTTTATTTTTAAAAGAACATATCAGAAACTTTAAAATATGGAAAAAATTACCTTTCTTAGATTTAATTAATGTACCTTGTGTTTAAGACCTAGTAATATAATTTTTTTCAAGTTCCCTGATTTAGAAAAAACAAAAACTATACCATTGCTGTTCAGCTGTGAGAATTCTGGTATTGTATAAATTTCATCCAGTCTTATATGTCAAATGATTTATGATACACAATTTAACCTGCTTTGGATATAGTATAAGTGATTTAATATCTGTAAGCAATTTAGGATACTTTGTAGAGGCTTCTTAAGTGGAAGGCTGAGTGTATCTAAAAAACATTAATTGCCTCAATGATTTTAGATTGCTTTACAAAGTACACAACAACTAAATCAATAACTGATTTAATTCAAGTGAATGGCAAAAATTGTACATTTTGATACAGTACCTATAACATTACTAAAAGGTGGGAAAACAACAGAACTCTTCAAGTCACACAGTTAAAAGACCTCAAATAAAACTATTTAGTTTTTCAAAACAAAGTTTAGATTATCAAGAAAATCAAACAAGCAATCCAATTTGGGAAAAATATCAGAAGTATTCCAGTGAGTTCCTCCAGGTCCATTCAAAAGAAGCCAGGATGCTGGGAGAAATGGAATACAAATTGATAGGTATTCATTGAATGGCTGGATTGTGCCATAAGTATTGCTTTGTGACATCTCAGTTACTGTTACTGGGAACTCTGGTATGGGATATATCTGGGAAAAACAATACACTTAGGAAAATGAGGTTATTAGATCAAGTAAATTCCATCTGCCTGCCTTCCCAGCCTACATTATAAGCTGTGAGGAGCTGAGAAGGCTCCTCTCCTGATCTAAACTAAAAGGGGGCTTTGAAGCAGTGGCTGGAGCTAAAGGTACCATAGACACTTAAGCAGCTATACAGGAGACCAGCACTGAGCACTGTTAATGTCCACACTCAGGACTCATCTCTTCTTCATACTGGCTCAAATATGATAAATATTTGAGTAATTTAGGTTTAATGATACTGAATAAGGCTTCCCAATACAATAAATTTCACTGAAAACAGAACATTCAAGACCAGTTAAATTTTATGTAAGATAAAGCCTATATTACATTTATCTATTTTTCTCTAGGTCTCTATTTCTATGTGTCAAGAAAAAGAGTCATAGTGTGTGTATGTATGTATGAAGAATATTACTCAAAAGTACATCTTTAAGTCAGCAAAGTTCTAGAGGCAAGGAGAGACAACTCATTCCAACTGGCATCTCATTAATTAATTTGTATCTAAAATACACATATATATGCAAGTTTACAATTAATAGCAATGTTTGCGCTATTCATTCAGAACTACAACAAAAAACAGCAGTATTTATATTAAGCTCTGTATAAGCAGCTGTTGTGGGCAGAAGATTGAATTTGGTGCAAAACAGATGTCTAAGAAAAATTCACTTTTGTAGTTGCATTTGTTTCTAAAAAAGTGTAAAATGATGCTTGAGTTCAGGTTGTCAAATATTTAAACAAACTATTACCAAGTCAGACTATGCACAAGGGTCTCTAAATAAATATAGTAGCAAAAGAAACTCAGTTCTAAATCTAAAGTTACTAAGCATCTAGTGAAGATGACAGTTATGAACTCTGCTAACTCTACACAAAGCACAGTACTAAGCATTAAGACTAATGCCAAAGGAACATGAAGATCAATCATTTGTTCCAAGGCAATTTCTGTCAGCATGCTAGTAAAAGTATATTAAAAAGCAAACAAAAAGCAGTTAAATAGCTGCTATATTACTACTAAAGAACTATTTGCAATTAATTAGAATTCTCCAACTCTTATAATGTAAAAATGACATCTGAATTCTTAATTCTAACACTAATCAGATTAATTTGTTTCTAGAAGGTCAAATACAGAAAAACAATTGCTTAGCTCCATTTGTGCTTGAACACAACATCTTACATCTTTTCTTTTTACTTTTTTTTTTGGAAAGAATAATTGGAAAAATGGAAGAGCAAATTCAGTTTTTATAGAATGAAATATACTTTTTATAGAGAAGCTTCATCTAAGGTATCTTACTTAGGGTAAAATGGTGTTCAGCCATAGGCTTCCCTGGCTGTAAAAAATAGGACTTAGGTGGACCTGGTGGGAGAGCACTCTCCCCTCACCCATGTCTCCTCTCTCTGGGATGAATAGGGAAACAGTGGCATACAAAGTTGTAGACAAGTCTTTGCAGACCATACAGTCTGAATCAAATTGTGCTCAATTGCCACTTGTGCAAAGGCTCATCACCAAGCACAAAGACATTCTCAGAAGGCCTAATGTATAGTAACCATTCGGTGAGGTCAACTGAATCAAAATATCTCCATGAGCACATTAAAAAAGTATTGGTCAATTGTCCTAATTCAGTAAATAGTTATAGGGCCACTCCCTCATGCTGAGCATGAAATTAGGTGCTCAGAACAAGCAGGCAGGCCATAGAAAAGATGTATATTGTCTCCTGGAGCTAATAATCTAGTTACTTAAAACACACCAAGCTTTAAGGACTAAATTCTGAAAACATTAGAGGGAGTAAGACTGAAAATAAAACAAAAACAAATCCTTACTTTTCTATAGTAATTAATCCTGACCCTCAAAGCAGTGTTTATCATTGGGAGTTAGCTTTACAAGGTGGGTGGGTAGGTGGGCTCTTGCTCGTTTTTAGTGTCTGGTTCAAGAACCTCTGTTATTAAAGGGGAAAAACCATCATTTTAGAATTTTACTTCTTTTTAATATTATGTCCAAATAATTCACTCACTTAGATGTGAACGTGTACATGCAGGATCTTTCCTGCTTTGCTGTAATAATCCATGATTACTCAAAATCGAATGAATTAATGGCAGTGTGACTCCACGTAAAAGGACAACGTAGAAAAGTACTGTCTCCTACTACGGACATTGGCCTCTTGACATTATGATTGGGAAGAAAAGGCCATGGCATCACTTACAGGTATTTAACAAAAAACATCAAATCTCTTTTCTCTCTTGCTAAAGGTATGTTTTACAAACAGTTCTTCATATCTATCCCCCCACTTTAAAACTGACCCCCCACACCCAAACCATTTGATTTCGAACCTTTAAGTCTTGCTCTTTTGTGCTGCATGCATCAGTGAATCCTCCTGTTAGAAAGAGAAATCCATGCTACTCAATTATTTTTTCTCAAGAGGCTCAGAAACAGAATTTAAAAATTTTAAAACAGTTCAAAATATATTGTAATTTGAAATCAGCCAGGTCTGTAGGCTAAAGAACATTAATCTCCCAGAACTCTTCCATTCAAGAGACATTCTGCCCTCTGTTGGTTTTTCTTCCTCATGATATCATATACTTACTCACTGATAGCCACACACAAACAGTGAAAGTCAAGAGCAGAATAATACACTTCTAACCTACATAATAATAGGTGTTACATAAATTCATAAACTGCCATATAAAGAACCTTCTCAAAACTAGGAACATACAAGCAAGAAGTCTTCAGATTGTCTGAGATTTAATGTGAACACCAATTTAAGATATGTAAAGGTTTCAAGGTAAGAAAGGTACCATATATTGCTAATGACGTCCTTCCTCCTAACAAATGATACAGGAACCCAATCTCTTTCATTGACATAATAAAAAGAATCCAAATCTTGGAAACAGGTGAAAAATACAGTACTTTAATACCACAACTCATTCATTCCTGGGATTCTATCCTTCTCAGAATAGAAGCCCTATAAATAGTTGAGATTCAAAGTACATTCAATTTCAATTGTTCAGATATTCATTTTCTATCCCATTTACTTGATTATTAACTGATTCCTAAATTCTTTCAAAAAAATCTTTTAATAAAGGCTCTGAAAGAACTTCATTGCCAGGATTACTATTAATTATTATCATTAGGTGGGGGGAAAGACATCAGTGACAGCAGTGTCGAATTGTACAGAATCAACCAGGGGGAGAGCCTGAGAGAGAATCTAAGACTCTAATTCAGGACAACCCACCTAATCACAAATAACAAGGGCAAACACCATCTTTTTCAAGCCTTACTACACCCCTGTACTCATTTTTCCCCCTAAAATCATTTTCACAGGGTCATATCAGCTATGTGAATTTATAGACTCTCCTGTGATAAAGATAAAATTGGATCCTTACCATGGTTGCTAAGTTTAGTGGCTACTGTTGCTCTTTCTTTCTTCTAAGGCCTTTGCTGCTTCTAATACTCACCTGATGTGCTTGGGAACAATCTAAAAGCAGCTATTTTTGTAAGATCTGTGCATTTATATATTTCTCTGGTGTGTGAGAATTGTGGAAGGGGGTGTTGGAGGAGAGAAGTAAATTCACTGATGAGTCACTTAGGCTTATCAGTAGCACTCAGTAGGACTGAACTTTAATCTACTAAAGAGAGTTCTTTCCAGACATTTCTTTTCAAAAAGGAATTTTGTGTGTGCTACAGATAGGAAATCCAAAATTCCTAAGTAAACCAAGAAAGTGTCAAAACAAGAAAATGGGAGGTAATTACTCCATTTTATTGACTCTAATTCAAAAAAATCCAGATTAAAGTATTCAAGCAGACTCTGAAATATACAACTGTCATTATGAAAGCATTTCAGAGCAAAATGTGCTGCAATACGCTACTATGATTAAAAGCCACGTAATCTAGGGAACAACTGTAACAAAAAGAAAATGAACTAGGAAAATAGCTTTTTACATACCTCTCTAAAAAGAAAAGGCTGCAATTTTGTCATAGTTACACTGGGGTAGGTGCAACTTTCATCTTTACCTAGTATTAAAATATATTTTCATTCATAGATGTTTAATTACATCAAATAAATCACACATGGCTTAATAACAAGAATAAACTATTATTTTATGATACTATTACATGTGTTTTAAATCTGGCCGAATCATAACACATAATGAGGGTAACCATACAGCACATTCGCCCTAAACAGAAAGATTCCCGTACAGCTTTTCTTATACTTCTGTTTTTTAAAATGTACGAACATTACTGGACACAACTGAGAGAAAAAGGAACAGCAATGAAATACACCATATGTTCTCACTGTAGCTGAGCCCTGGTCTTTGTTCCAATATTGTAGAGTCACTGGAAGAAAAGCTAAGTATCCACCCATTAAAACAGATTTTTACATTATTGCTGCCGAAAGTTATACTTCTGATAGATTTAGTCATCTTGATTCTCTCTGCCTGCATTTGCTTATTTAATACAGACCTCTTTCGATTCTAGGAACCTGCAGTACAATCACCCCGGAAAACAGGTCGGTGTCAGGACAATCTGATAGAACAACGTAAAGGGTAGGCACTGAAGAAGAATGCAAAGTTATTTTCTCAGTGAAAATTCTTTAGTAATTCTGTATCAATGACATTTTTTTGTTTGTTTTTACCAGCTACGCACCTATCCATGTATCTCCACCTTGTCTTCAATCAGCAGCGTTTTATTCAATCTTAAAATCTCCCAGAGCAGTTTTAAAGGTCTAACTCAAACCAAAAACACTAACCACACCCTTTTACCCTGAGTCAATTCACCTTTTGCTCCCCCCCGCCAAAGTCCAAGAATGTACATCTTTCACCTAAAAGGATTTGCAACAGTTCTTTAACCCAAGTTACAGACCCGTTTTAGTTGTATTTTGATATAATTCCTACTGGAAGACGCTTTCTCTTGGACAGTGTGCGAACGCCCGGAAGAGGCACCCACGCTTACCTCCCACACACCTGCAACCCCGAGCGGGATGCTGTAGCTGATGCTCCGAGGGCTGCGCTCCGCTCCGCTCCGGCTCCTGCTCTCGCCTCTCCCGGCAAACTAGTCCAGGCTGCGCCTTCAGCGGCTGCTGACCCACGCTCCGCCTCCCGCTCCTCTAGTTGGCAAATTCAGCAGCTGTTGCTCCTCCCCCTGCTGTTCCGGCTGCTACCCGGGCTGGAAGCGGCGGGAAGTGGCTGCCCTGGTACCTTCCCGCTCCCTGCACTCATGCAGCTGTTCTACCGCCTCCTTTCCCTCTAGGGACTCCTCTGCCCTCACACCCGGGGCTGCCTACTGCTACGCCCGGGCTCAACCTGTCCCTCCCCGTCCCGCAGGTCTGGGCGTCAGGTGTGTCTGGGACTTGGCCGCTTTCGGGGAAGCTTCTCCTCTGGCCAGGGTGCATCCCCCTCCCTTACACAGCACCCTCCTTACACCGCATCCTCCTTACACCCCAGCAATTTTCCCCGATGCTTTCCCTTCGTCCGCGCGGGGTCCACTGCTCAGTCACCCTGCACTCGCCACCTCGAGCTCCCCCCAAGTTCCCCTCTTGCCTCAGCTCCGCTAGCCCGCCCCCACAATGGGTGAGCTGCCTGCGGGGCCGACCCTGCACCCTGATTGGCGCAGGTGAGAACTAACCCCTCCCTTCCTCTTCTTTCCTTGCTCCCTCTCTCTTGTTCTCACCTCCTCCCGCAAAGGCAGCGAGCTCTCCTACTATTGGCTAGAAGTGTCCCCACCCATCGCCGTAGGCTCCACCGCACGGCGTGCTGGGAATTGTAGTCTAATACGTGCAGCAATTGCCGACCACGATAACGAGCAGGACTACGAGTCCCCATAGGCCCCTGCGTGACTCCGCTGGGCAGGATTCCGGACAACGCCTGGTTCCTCTCGGGTTCTTCCGGCGTCGCCGGAGTGAATTGATCCGGGAGTTGAAGAGGGCTCCAAAGGTGGGAAGTGAAGTCAGTGCCTCAGTTCCCGGTAAGGTGTGGCTGTTCTGTCCCAGTCCCCGTAGTGCCGCGCGGAGCAAAAGAGGTCTGGGGTCATACAGGGGCCGTGGCTGAGACACTCGGGCTTGGCGCTGGCAGGCAGAGCTGACGGAGCTGGGAACTGGGCCCTCTGGGCGTCAGCTAGGTTACCCTACGCGAGTGGCGTAAAGCGCGTTTGTAAATGCCGCCTGCCCTGCTCGGGCCTGAACGCCTCCAGGAAGTCTCTTCTAGGTGGGGGCGGGAGGGAAGGGCGAGGTTGGCCTCCGGTGCCCCCGGAGAAGGGAGAGAGCGGATGTGCTTGGGGTGGGGTCCTCTGAAGGTGTGGCTTGGGGCGGGGAGAGGGGGCTGCAGTTTCCCCTCGCTTTAGCAAGTAGGATAGGGAAGGAGTTGGGGAAGGAAAGGGCGCTGGTGTTCCTGCTCCTGGAGTGACTCAGGTTATGCCCTTTGAGGGAAGAGGAGAGCTATGGAAGGAAGAGTCAGATGTTAACGGAGATCTCCGGATTTAGTTCCAGTTTCATGATGTGGCCCTTCTAAGGAGGTAATTTTGCCCAAGGCAGAAAGCCGTAACCCTCTTAAATATAATTCTTAAAATGTGTTTTCACCTTTACTGTTTTCAAAAGCATTCACTTTGGGATGCTGTTGAGTAAACGGACGAGATAAACGACATGCCCCAGGTCACACACCGAGAGCCCTATCTGAGTCTAGTCCAGTTGTAGTCCAGCTTTCTGAGTAAGAACTGCCAAACCAGAATGGAAGTAGGGAGGTTGATTGTGCTTTTTTTGAAGAGGGTGTAGGAAGTTGCAAAATAATTCATTTTATGTATTTCTAAGCAAATAATAATGCATTTTATGTATTTCTAAGCAGCCATTTGTGTGGTGATAAGTTTTCTTAAGCTCGAAAGAATTTCCTCAATAAAGGAAGGACTCACTGACCATTTGGAAAAACAAGAATCAGTTTCGGTTTAGGTATTTTTTCATTTTATTATGTGTGTATTAAGTGATGGACTGTACTACCATTTTAAATGGCAGATAACGAGATAGAATGTAAATTAAACAGTATATCCCATCCTTCCCCTTCCTACCTTAAGAGTGGTTTTACTCTTAATTTGTAAAAGTAACAACAGTGGGATTGAAATTCTTTCACAAACTTATTTTACACTTTTTTTCAAATAATGCAGCATCAAGAGTATTAGTGTGCTCATTACTAGAAAAGAAGATACATTGCATTTCTTGGAGGTAACATCACGTTTTTGCTTATTTTTATTTACTTTTTTCCTCATTTTCTTCACTCTGGGTGTGTGTGTATAAATAATATCAGGCTTTTACATTTTTTTCTTAGCATCATCTATTACTTTTGACTCATGTTAGTGGAAAAGGATATTTGTATTGAGCAGAAAGCACTGTGCTTGTTCAGTCTTTAACTTATGACAAATTACAGTTCATGAATCTTACTAGATAGTTCTTTAATAGAATTTTAGAGTATGTTCGTTTGCATCAGGATTTTTTTGTGATGAGTTTATAAACAATAATCAGTCTTCTACTGCTAGCAGATAATCAGTTATGGCTTACTATTAATATAAGTTCACCATTGAAATATACTGCATTTTGAATGTACTCTGCAGTTGTTAATATTGCCAACTTTTGAATGCAGAAACACGTTCTAGGAGAAGAGGTATTTTTTGTTCCCATTAAGGTTGAAGTTCAGATGGTCTAGAAATTAATATGATCTTTAAAATAGAAGCGAGGTATGATGCTCTAGAATGAAATGAGGTCAGGAATAATGTACCACCATGAGTAATGCAGTACACAAGGAAGAAAAACCAACTAAATAAATGGAAAATTATGTGGGTATAACTGGCTCTGTGCGTTTTTAGAAGGTTAGAATAGTTTAAGTAGGCCATGAACTAAACGTGAGTCAGTGATAGTGAAGCAAGCATGTTAATGTATTTTCTAGAGGTCAGTGTGGGCATTTGTATTTTGTTGGGGGAAGTGTGAAGTGAGCTCTGTCTTTTGGTATGCAGCTATAATGACTGTGGAATGAACTTTTGAACTAAAATGAAAATTTGGAAATAAGTAAAAATAACATGCACTTGTTCAGTGTGTGTGAGTGTTTGTCTTTGATTAAGTTCTACCATTAGCTTTCCTTCATCTTTGAGGTCCAATATAGTTTTTTACTTCACGTTTGTTTTATTGGTGAAATGTTTCTATTTATTATCTTTCAGTCACATGCTGGAGTACTGTGGTCATTTTGGATCTCTGCACATTGAATAATTTAGGGTTCACAGAGTTATGTGTACATTTGTGTTTTTATAGTAGTGTGCAGGTTCACCAGTGTCCACATTTGATCTCATTTTAGGCTTGCAGGATCCTTGTGTCAGCTTGTGGTTACAGGATTTAATGCTGTTCCCTATATACATGTGTCTCATTAAGCATATAAAGGTCATAAGAATGGGCCTGTGTATTACTGTATTTCCAGTAGGTAAAATAATTGAGTACCGGCAAAAAGAATGAAGAGGTTCAGGTTAGTCAAGTGCAAAGTCATGCAGCTTGTAGCTGGTGGGAACAAGGCACAGTACAGGTCCTCTGACTGCAGATTTTTAATACTGACAGACCCAGTTCCCTTAGATTATTTTACATGAGAAAAAGACTTAAAATGACTTAAATATTCAAATACTATAACCTTACTCAGTTTAATGCTGACAGTTTATCTTTTGTCCTCTGTTCAGCTCTCCATCCTCATTCCCAGCCTTTCTCGTTACAGCATACATAAGCTCCTTTTTGATGTGGAAGGCCTTTGTACATGTTCCAACCTCTGCCTGGACGGCTTCCTCTCCCCTTCCCAAATCTGGTCAACCCCTAGTTAATTTTTAAGTCTGAGGTAAATGTCATTACTCAGGGGAACCTTTCTTGATCTTCTTTGACCCCTCCTTCCTAAAACTAAAGTAAGTTCCCACTCTTTGTTCACCATACTCTGTACTTCCTTGTAGCATCATCACAGTAGGAACCTAATAATTTCTGTATTTATTGATCAGTGTCTTCCACTCTAGCTATCTGGGCAGGCCCTCCGATTTGTCATGTGTTCTTCCTCACTGCTTACAAGTCTGGCACTAAGTGAATGCTCAGTAAATACTTGTGGAATGAATGAATAAATGATTGTATAAATGAGTGCATTCATGAATAGTGAATCCAGCATTTTGCTTGGACAGAAATACAGAAATGAGTAAAACATGCTTCCTGTTCCTAGATTTAAAAAGTTATTGATAGAAGTTTAACATAAATTGTAGAAAAATGTTTATTCTTTATTGGAGGTCTCTAAAATCAGGGTAGTTTACAATGGAGAAATGACAAGTCATCTTCTGTTATAGCAAACTTTCTGTGTTCACATTTTGGAGACTGTATCACTGTCCTGCCTTTTGCAAGCAACATTTCATTTATAAAAAAATACAGACATGGAAGAAACTAACTTTTAATGGATTCTAATCTTCCCTAATGTTACCTTATTTTGTTTTCAATGAAATCCATGCTTATTTCCTTTTTTCTTTGTTATTTCATTTTATTTTTTAACTATGGTATCTTCCTTTGAATCTATCATTAATATTATCTACTTTAGACAAAGTGACTATAAAATTGAGTGGTGCTTGTTTCAAAGGAGCTTATGTTTTGGGCTTCTTCACAATTTTTATATTACAGTTGGTCTTCAGGTAATGTCTTATTTGCCTTAAACCTAGATCCTTGTAAGAGTAAAAAGATCATTATTTTTAAAACATGCAAACTGAATTTCAGGGATAAATTGTGTTAGGTTTTGGTCCTGAAAATAAGTTCTCTAATCTTTTGTGATACTATAGTAATACTATCTAATAAATTCAACAGCTCTTTGAGTTTCTGTATCCTTAAATGTTTTTCTTATCAATTTACTTTCCCACAAGATATTGTCAAATGTGATTGCTGATATTTGGCTTCAGATTTTAATAATGTTCCCAGTTTTTATTATTGAACATTTAAGTCTTTGATAATTCCTAAACTTAGGTTTTTAAAAGTCAAGTCATATGTTCTTTCAATCTTGGATAAAAAAGTTTATTTACCTAGCATAACTAGTATGTGGAGGATAAAAACTGCAGTACTGCTTCTTAATGTTTTTAGATTATTAAGGTCATTATGATAGGTAATATTACCAAAAATTTTTAGCAAATTCTATGATGTTTTTATTCATAATATAAAGTGTCAAAGTGGCTTAGAAGTTAAATACTGTGATTGTGCACATTATTGCATGTGAAATATTATAGGACGTTGCAGTCTTAAAGACCTATGTTTTAGGAATACTTACACACACAGTGTGAACACTTTATTGCAGCAATTAGAAATAGTTTATTTGCAGAAATGGAAACAATGTTATTTATTGGTCTGTTTTTGTATGAAGATGAAAAATTCAGTTTGCTCATTTGAGCTATAAAATTAATTGTCTTGGATATAATGTAATTATTTGTTTTTTAAGTTCACTCTTATATTTTTGGTATGTGTAATCTTTTTTTTTAACCATCATAAAGTTAATTGAATCTATTCAGTCCCAGTTTCACTCTTCTATGGTTGCCAGAATCAAGTGTTGTCATTTTAAAAAGAGAAAGCAAGAGGGATTTTATCAGCAAGTTTATGAATTATTGGGGAACAGCAGTAGAATATATTAAATGGTAGTCACTACTGTTTACTGAAGCCAGTCTCTTGGAGATAAGTTTACTAGAAATAGTGTGAATCACATAATACTGATCCTTTGGTTCATTCATTTATCAAATATTTATTGTGTGTATATATATATGTATGTGTGTGTGAAATTGTCTTAAATCTTCTTTTGAATGAATTGGGATATGATGGCCAACACTTATTGAATAGTGACTAAGTGCCAGGCATCATACTAATAAGCATTTGACATTTTTACATGCTCTCTTAAAATCTTTGCAACAATCCTGTGAGGTAGAGGCACCATTATCCTCAAATGAAATGAGGAAACTGAAATATAAAGAGGTTAAGCAACTTGCCCAAGGTCACATAGCCAGTAATTGTTTGGAATTAAGATTTGATTCCAGAGACCGTGTTTTTAATCATTGCAGTAAAAATTATGTTGGTGTTGAATTCCACTGGCAGGCAAAAATTACTTATATTCAAACTTGCTCTAAAAGATCCCTTAGAAACTTAACCACATTGAAGACTTAACATAACTTCAACACAGCTAGTTTTTCCTCTAGCATAGGAATAGAATTACTTTTCCTTTGAGTACTAGGTGAGGTGTTTGACTTGTTATCCAGAGAACTATGCTGGAAAAGAAATGTATGTATTATAATACACGAATCACATTGTGGCAGAGTACTCATTGTGACAAGCACAGTGGGTTTAAGTCTAGTGAGGTAATAATAACAGATCCAGGTCTCTTACCTCCTTCATGCTGGGCTTAAGTGCATGAAATGGAATTAGCACCTACGTATTTCACAGTTATTTTTCTTTTGGTTTTGAAAAAAAAACAATCATGTCTGTTAAACTTATGTAGGGTAAGTATATGTATAACGTGATGCAGGTAAGCTCCTGGAGTTTTACAGAGTGGCAGCTTGACATGTTGTGTTTCTTCATTGTCTCTCTTCCAAGACTGCACACCCTCTAGGGCTTGGACTGTATCTGACATTTTTTACCTGCCACATCTCCAACTAAAGCTTTTGCAGACTTAGACTAACCATGCAATGTCATAGTAGGTACTAGGAAATAGAGAAAGGAATAAAACTTTTTAGGGGATTTTTAATTTAATGAGTAGAAGAGGAAGGGGATGGAAAGACTATTATTTGGGCATTTAGTCTTTCTGGGTTTTTTCCTAGATTTTTTTTTTTCTTTTTACCTTTTGGTCCTCTTCACTCTCTTTCTCATATTTTAGGTACTTTCATATGCATCAGTGCATTTGACAATTTTGGGTCAGGGCTGATAGGAAGGGGGGAAAAAAAACATGCCTACCTGCCTTATTCAACCATCCTGTCTTCAGGATGAACTGGAACTCCATGGAGTTAGGGAAAGGCAAAACTCTAAGATGTTGCCCCCCTGCTACCTTCTGAGACTTACATAAAGTTGCTGTGACAAAAGTGAGCTGGGAATGGTAAGTGAGGCCAGCCTAGCCTCTGGACTGCATCTGCTTCCTATACCAGTTGAGAGTATATCAAGGCTTTCTTAGTTTCATTCTAAAGGGTTTTGGATAATTCTGTGGTCTCTTACTCAGAAGTACACATGCTTTGTGGATGCCTTTACCTGTAATAAAATTGGCATTTTGGCAGTATTGTCAAACTCGAGGTTTTTGAGGTCCTATCTTAATTTTGGTATGCTTTCTTAAAAAATGAATTACAGTTTTGTAAGTTAAGATTACAGGAGGAATTGTATATACAGAATAAACAGATAAATTTTGTGTCCCTCATTCCTTCTTGTGACTAAACACTATACATGCTAATCATAATGCCTCCTTTCTTTTTCCCCGCCCTTATCCCTCCCTTCCCACCCATCCTCCCCAGTCCCTTTCCCTTTGATAACTGTTAGTCCCTTCTTGGGTTCTGTGATTCTGCTTCTAGAACAAAACATTTTTTGTTTAAAATGAAAACTTAAGCATTGGAATAGGAAAAAAAGTTAGGAATTGTTACAACTAGAGAGATGTGTATTGTTTTCTCCAAACCAATTTTGCAGACATATCTTAGAAGGCAGCTGTTGTTATTTTCATTGTTGTTTCCATTTCTCATAAGCTAATTCAGAGGTAGGAGCCCTTTGATTTTATTATCAACTTTTGATTTTTCCTGTGTAAGTCATCTCCTTTTATGAATTATCTTAATAAAGTCTTTTATTGCATCTGGATTTCACTCTGCTGCCCAGTCTGCTTCTAGGCCATAGCTTACTTTATTGAATTGATCTATGTGCATTAGGAGAATAAAAAGGAATTTTAACATAGGTTTGGCAAATAGTTTAAAAATGCATTTGATGACCAAATTCTTTCATGTATTCCAAAGTCATGTAATTTACTTTGGGTGATAGATGTTTTCTGGTGGCCCAAGTAATTTATTAAGATCTCCATTTTGGCAAATGGGGAAGGAAAGGTTTTAAAAATATACTACATAAGTGGCCTTTATGACATTGTATCAGTATTAGGCTGTCTGTGTGTGCCATGCGGGAGCAGGCTAAGAGGAGGCAAACGAGGAGCCTTTGGTGCAAAATTTGAGGAGGCCCTTATTCCGTGTCACTCAAATCCTACATTTTGTGCTCTGAGCATCTGGTGTGCCTCACCCTAGTTCGGTCCTGTTGCCATGTCAGGTTCATAGAATGTTGGATAAAATATATCAATTACTAACAGTATGAATTGATTGTTTATTGTGTATTAGCCATCGTGTTTAGTGCTGTATATGCATTTACTACTCTTAACACTGTGTGGTGTGTACTTCAATCAATATTTCCACTAATTTTTCCCTGAGCTTAGAGAGACTAAATTTAAATGATATCACCTAGCTGAGCAAAAATTCAAACTCGGATCTTTGTTTCAAATCTTTGTACTTTTCTGCTTCTCTACACTGTCCATCTGTGTGTAGAAAACTTAATCACTTCTTGTCCATTTTATAGATTTCTGAACTAAAAAAAAGTACTCCCCCAGATGTGCAGGTGCATACACTGACATGATGTAGTTAATTAACGTTTAAAGTGAGTCAGAGGTCTTAGCAGCACCAAACTGAAGATACACAAATTTTTGCTGCTTAGTACCCGAGAGCCACCTTGAGTCACAGCCACATTCCTACTGAGTCAGTCTCCCTGAAACATGCTACATGGATCCTGGGGGTCTTGGCTGTAAGCTGATTGACCCATGGATGACTCCAAGAACAGGGCAGGTTAGTCTAGAAGTAATTGAGTTAGGCAGACTAACATGTCCTGTACAATAGCTGTAATAGCTCACTAGCATATCTGTGTAAAAGGCTGTCTCCACTCTCTTAATGTGAGTTTCTGTGGAATTATTTCTAAATTGTGGAATTATTTCTAAATTGTGAAATTTAGAGATTGGACTAGATAATACATAATGGCTGTTTTTGCTTTAAAATCATAGGGTTTTAACATTTAAGTTTTTTAAATGCCTGAGCATGTGACATGAGTAAGGGTAAATTTGCTGGTGAGATTGAGGTCTGGAGTTACCTGGATTATGGAAAAATCTAGGTCCATCTATCTTTTGCCAGCCCTTACCCGTAACTATTGGGACTGTTGACCTTTGTTCTTCACAATGCTTTGTTTACAGTGCACGTATACTGATTATCCTAGAGTAGTGGTTTTCAAGGGAGGAGAGATGTATTCAAAAGCTCCTGTGAGAGGGAAGGGCTAGTAAACTGTAGTAACTTAGTACATTTATTGAACGGATGGACAGTTTTGTTTGTTTTATCCCCTATATTTGGGTTTGATAAAATATTTTATTTGAAAAACAAACAAAAGAGTTCTGCTGTTTTAAAGAGGTTTAAATCACTTACCTTCCTCTTATTTATCTGGCTTGCAAGTATCCTTGATTCTCCTGGCTAGATGATTGTGTGGGAGACCTGACTTCTAGAAAGAGCTCTGATGTTGTCATCTAGTTTAAGATGTACTTAATCATAATAGCTAATAATTGCTTTGTGCCATGCACTATTCTAAATACTTTATCTGTAATAACTTGTTTAACCTTCACATCAACCTTAAGCAATAGATACTGTCACTCCCATTTTGTAGATGAGAAAACTGTAGCATAGAGAAACTAGATTACTTGTCCCCCAGGTCACACAACTAGTGCTAGGTCCAGGGTTGAATCCAGGCAATTCTGGTTTTAAAATCACTGTGCTTGTTAACTCACCTCTCTAACGGCAGTGCTATTAATGTTGGCTGAAGTATAATTGAAATAGTTCTCTTCCTGTTTTTCTTTAGGTAACATTGTACATTTTGAAGGCTTTCTTTAGACACCCCTCATTTAACCCTCTACAGAAAAATTTTAAATGATTTAATTATCAGGGTATGTTTAGAACCAAGTCTACTTACTGGTTAAGGAACACCTAACTGACAGGTACAAGGAGACTAACAAAGAATGATAAAGTGAATGGAATTAAGTCTAGAGCTTTTTATATTTAGATATGTTTTCCTCCATGGGTGATTGTGCATTAATTTGCCATTGTCTGTTTACAAAACAGTTTTAACTCAATTTTCACATGATGTTTTAATTAAAACCTTTATTACTCCTTACTGAATAGCTCACCAAGTACTTGTTTGGTCAGCCATGTTTACAGAGCTACATGTTTACAGAGTGTTGTATCTTTTTAATCTTGTTTTTTAAAGAAACCATAGTTGAAGTCCTTCAAGCAAACATTACTTGTTTTCAAAGAAATTTTAACTCAAATTTCAGGTGATTTCTTAAAACCTCTGTTACTTTTTAATTAATAGCTTAACAAATGCTTGTTTGGTCAATCATGTGTACAGAGATATTGAATATTGAATCTATTTTATCTTGTTTTTTAAAAAAGCATAACGGGAGTCCTTCAACCAGGTAGTGGTATCAGATACCTAGAAATTGTGTTGTAACATAGAGGGTGCCTTTAGAAATTTGATGGAGTTGGTGAGACCTACTCATTTGATTGAGTACGTAAAATGGTAATTCACTGTGAAATGTGTGCATTCTTCGAATAGTTATTTAAAAGTACAAAAATGCAGTAACTTAGTAAATTATCGTCACTTTATATGGAGGCCTTATGGTTTTATTTAGAAATTACCTCATTTCTAACTACATTTCTTAAAGTATAGAACTCAGTTTTTGTCTATCTTAAAGAGAAACTAAAGCATAGAGAGGTGAAGTGGCTTCTCAGAGACAAGGTGGTTTATAATGACAGTACCAGTATTTGAGCCCTTTTATCAGACTTTAATTCTTAATGCTTTTTTCCCATATGTCTCTGCACAGATTAACCATTTGATATTTTGAAGATGCGCAGAAAAAATTTTGATATATATAAACACAGCTGCAGGGTGTCATATGTTATGCTTAGTATTGAGAAGATTGTTTCTAGATGTCCCTAAATGCAAAATTTTAATAAATGCTAAACTCAAAAGTAGTTCATGTTCATGGTGGTTGAGGTTTTACATTACATTCCTTATTAAAAAAGAGAAGTGTAGAATGGAAGACACTGAATTACAGAAAATGAGAAAGATGTAGATACATATTGAAGGCTTCAAGCTCATTTTGTCTTAAGTAGGATTTCCTGCTGACCTATCCTCTGCCTCCCTTTTGTATTTTGTTTGGAAGTGGCTGCAACATTTGACATGCGAAAAGTAAAAGGTAGATTGTGATGTCAAACGTCCACCTTTCTAGGTCTGTGAAATGGTCAGACTGAGCTACACAGCCTTGGAATAAATTCAGTTTCTCTAGGAGCCTGAAGGATATGATTCGTGATCGGGTACTAGAGAAAGCAAGGGGCTGCCAGTTATTTGAAACCCTGTATCAACCAACTTTTGTGAGGATCTCCTTAATATAATTTGTTTTTATGGTCTCATGAGGTCATTTTCATTTTTAAACTTCCCATGAGATTACTTTTGAGCCTATAGTAGGTACCAGTAATAAAATTTTATTATCACTGAATTTTAGAGAATTATAGCTTTGAAGATGATACAGTTTTACCCCTTTTCTGTTTCTGGTGGGGAAACAGGACCAGTGATAAGGTGAAACTTCCACAAAGTCAGGACCAAAAACTGTTGTGTCAGTTGCTAAGTCAAACTTAATTGTACCTGTGTCCCTGAGACTGGCCTTGGCAATTAGTTTTTCTGACTTTCTAGCTACTGTACTTCCCATACCAATGGTTTTCAGCCTGTCCTGTTACTACAAATCATCTGGATTGCCTGCTAAAAATACAGCTTCCTGGCCTCTTTCTTGAAGCTTCTGATTGAGTCAGTTTGGGAATATGTGTTTGTCTTAGGCACTGAAGCAGTTGAGGTGGCTTAGGTATCTGACATTTGGGAACTGCAGCACTCTGCACACATTTTCGTAGACAAAGTTTTGATTTCTGCCAAAAGCTAGGTAAGTTCGGATCTAGCTTATGTGTAAAGCAACATTAACCCATATTGGAAATTCTTGTGCTTTGACAATTCTGTGAACTACTAAGTTACACATCAGTTGTGTCCCTGGGCTCTAAAAGAAATCCTAGCAGCTCCAGTAAAAATGAGACATTAGAATTTAACTGACAGTTGTGTTTTTCTATTGTTTTACTTGATTTTTATGTAAATTTGTTGGAATTCTGATTTTATTTGCAATCATCTGATACTTATATTCTCTAAGTTTACTATACAATAGGAAGAGCTTGGGATTGAGAAAAGTAAAAACTGGCAAATGTGACTGGTAAATTAGACTTTGTTAATTGAATTAGGTTTCTCTGTTTCTGTTTTGCTAGGCTTGATATTTGAAAAGTAAGACTGATTGAACTTAAAAATTGTCCATCTCTTACCTCATTAAGTTTTTCATTCAACAAACATATTAAGTGTCTACTATGTACCTGCTATGCTAACTCTGTTGTCTCTATTGGGGAAAAGAAATACAAATGATAGTATAAACCCATGGATTCTGCTTACTGCTGGAATGAGTACACCTCTTTTATCTAAATTCATTATAGCTTGGAGATAAATAAAACTTCCTCTTTATGGTGAGGGGGGTAGAGAATTAAAAGAATTATAAGAATTTAGGACCAGGTGAGGGGGTTAAGTACTGGATTTGACTATAGAGAAAAACAAGACAAACAGACGTGCCTACAAACATTTTAAGTGTAGAATTTACTTTACTTAGGAACTGCTTCTTCTCCCCAAGAATTGCATACAGTAATACCAAGAACTTAATGTTTGTTCCCTTTTTCTATTCGTGAGTGAATACCTTTGGCTCTAGAATTATCACCTGTCCCAGATAGAGTGAAATCAGGCTGTTTCAGGAAATGTTGACTGAGCCTACAGACAGGCCCTGATGTAGTTCTTTAAGCGAATGGGACTCCTGTTGGTTTGATGGGCAGGGCATAAGCTCCCAAGACACCAAGACAGTTTAGTGGTGGAATGGCCAAGAACCTATTTTTGTTGCCACCACAGTCTAACCAAATAATCATCTTCAGCCCAGGAAGATATTTAAAACTGGTTCATCTTGTGTTAGAAATAAGCAGTCCCATTCTGAACATTAAAGAAAATGAAGGGAAAAGTTTAAATGATTAAGTTGCTTATATTCTATACTGGTGTCCCCGTGTCACAAAGGATGTTTTTGAAGAAAGATTTGTTTAACAGTATACCTTTGTCTATGTTAATTAGCGTCTATAGTTCTGATTCTCTTAAAAATTCTGTGGCTGCTAACCCCTCAAGAAATAAAGTTTGCTTTGAAATGAAAACCTTTCCCCCAAAGCAACACATTGGAAATGGGAAACAAAGGAGTTCTTGCTGTGTTGCCTACCCACATGACATTTTTATTATTTATTATTAGCTAGAAGTTGTAACCATAGGCAAGTTACTTTTTGGACTGGGTTCTACTGTAATAGAGGGTGGGTAGGGGACTTTTTAAGGCCTTTGGTGATTTGGTATTTGGAATCTTCGTCTGGCTGGGCATGCATGATCAGTACCAACCCCAAAACCACTATCCCTTTGTGGACTGAAACTTTGTGCCTGGCTACTTAGGGCCTGGCCACACCTGTACTGAAAGGAAGGAACCTTCTCAAGAAATCAGGACCTCAGCCCCTTGCTCAGCTTCACTGGCTATTGCTTCCAAGGTAGCGGCATCTTTGTTGGCTTGGAGTAGTTGCAGGTCGGCCATTGAACCATTTCAAATGAAGAAGCATGTAGAAGGAATGACAGCATATTTTAACTTGAACTTAAATTGGCAGAACAATTTTGTGTTTAAAGAGGCTTATTGGACTTGTTGATTTTTAGCCTTAAGTGAACATTAATGAAAGCATGAGTAGCCCCTATTGGTGAATGTGTGACCTGAAAAGTTCAGTTGTAAATTGGTTCTTTGGCACATTTCCCGTAGGAACAGTATTAAAAGGTAGTTAAATGCTGTGTAAGCCAGCCACCTATTTATTTGGCCCATAATGTTGTCATGACAAGAGTAGTTGATAGTACTATAAAGTTAGTTTTAGATGGGAGAAGTAAATACACACACACACACACACACACACACATATATTTATATATACATACACATTTTTATATTTTATAAAAGCATATATATATTTTTGAATAATTATCATAAACATAAATTTCCTGACATGGTGTACAATACTGCTTATAAATGCCACTTTAAAAATTCAGTGCTATTGTTTGTTTACAAAAAGTAAAAATGAAGTATTTGCGCAGGGGTAGAGGGTTAGATAGGTACATGTCAGCAGAAGTTCTGAAAGTGACTCCAGTCACCTTACTGATCCTTTTACCTCTGTCAGCCTATGTTATAACGCAGGAATGGGCACACGTTTTCAAAAGAGTAAATAAAAGACAAAATGGTCCCATTGCACCTGCATTATTGTGCTTCACCTCCTTTAATATTTTATGTCCTTTTTACTGAGATTGTTGAAAATTCAGATGACTCTCACCAGCTCATTATCTAGGTCCCTGCAGGTAGTTCCCTTGCCCACTGTACATGTGACACTGCCCTTTGAGCATTACTCTTGACCTCTTCAAGAAATCAGATGAAATTTTTTACTGTCCTCTCACAGGAGCATTTAAAACTTTTGACTGTCTTCTCTTTGAAACACCTGTTTTTTGTGATGCTGTTTCCCTCATTCCATTCTCCCATAAGAGTATAGCATCCTGTATTCCTCCTTTGTGAGGTATTCACAACTGTTCATTTTCTGGCTTTCCTTCCATCGTACAACCTCCATGAGGTAAGAAATTGTCCTGTCTTGTTCACTGCTCTGTAATTTGCACCAGACCTAAAACTGTATAGATAATGAATAAATACCTACTAAATAAACAAGTGATTTTTTTTTCTGTCACCCGATGAGACAGCTCCTCAAGTTCTGCTATTTCTTCCTTGCTTTATTCATTGATACCCTGCGCTCTGTTACTATCTGTACTGTGCATCCAGTATCCATCATTTTCATTTTGACTATTATCACTGAATTTCAGTTCCTCTTCTTTGTCCCAAGTTGATATGAAAAAATATTCACAATTTATTTCTAAATTCTAGTCTGGTAAAGTACGTTACCAAATGGCCTATTAAGTAGTTAAATAGGAATGGCAGGGCCAGAATTGATATTTACTTACTTCTTGGAATTAAAGACATTGTGCTGACTGTTTAGGTCCGGTTGATCTTCTGCTTAGATATACTAGATCTCTAAAGTTACCCCTGCCTTCATCTTCTGTTCCTCCATTTTCTCCTTAATGCTATGACCAAAGCAATCTACTTAAATCAATGGTCTGACCAGGTAATGGTTTTCTCTTATACTATAGAATAAAATGCAAGAGTTGGCTTTTTTGTTTTGGTTCTGTGAAGTAAGTTGAGTAAGTGGATTTCAGCTCAGAAACAGGAAAAACTTCCCATGTTTAGAACTACCAGGAATGGGACTAAGCTGTTCATCAGGTAATGAGTTCCCCTTCACTAGTAGGAATATGGAAGGAAATAAGCAGTTCTCAAACAAGACAGTTTATTAGAGCTTTTTGGAGCTTGTAAGTACTCTAGGTATTTGATTGTGTCTTTCAAACCACTCAGGTCTTCCACAATCTGGCTCAGATAATTTTTGATGAGGAGGACCATATCTTCTTCATCTGCCACCTCATCGTGAATATAATAAGTGCTCAGTATAAATTTATGGTGCTTTCTTGGGTAGATGAGCTGAGGTTCTGTTTCTACTCCAGACTTAGTTTTCTGAGTATCAGCTCCAGATTCAGAGTACTAGGATCGCATCTTGGGCCTCTGTGTGTGGGTTGGGGCAAGTTATCTCGGCCTACTTTTTCATCTGTAAAATTAGACAGTTACTGTAAAGTAGTTAGTGTGAGGACCAAATGCATATGAAAATGTTTTATAATCTGAAAATGCTTTACAAATGGTAGAAATTATTCAAAATTGATGGCTTTTTGTTTAATAAAACTTAATATTTATTTAATATATAAGTGTGCCACTGCAGTTGCTCTTTCACTTTATAATTAGTCTCATTTTTTAGCCTAGCAATGGAAATACAGTTGGTTTCTCTTTAAAAGCAACACAATTCCTCAACTCCTCAAGGGAAAATGTCTTTCTTATTGAATTGTTGATATTTTAATTCCAAACTACCAGTGTCTGTGGGTTTCTCCACTTACCTTTTGTGTGAGATTTGGACAAAGGTTTAAAAAGTACCACTAGCAAAATTAAATAACATTTCTTCCCCACTCTAAAATAGACCATATTTGGTAGAATTTTTTGTTTTAAAATTTGTTTTAAGTATTTGTTGCTTGCTATGTTTTTGTTATTTTTAGGTGACAAAGCCTGAACAATCAGCAAAAAATATTTTAATGAAAATGTTGAACACTTTAATTCTTCATTCTTAATTATTTCATTTGATTTTTTATACACACTTATACATAATACATTTCAGTTATAATTTTATATTACATGTAAATGCTATATAATTAATATGTGTTCTGTTGATACTCTTCCCTACACTGTATATTGTGGAGATATGTCATTGTTCATGGTACTTCATTGAGAGCTCTCTTTGAGTTCAAGATGAGTGGGTTTCTGAATCTCTGCTTTGTAAAGTAGTACCTAATGAGGGAGACTAACTGTAAGAAAGGGCAGTTCTTGAGTCTGGGGAAGAAAAGATGTGTCTCACTGACCAGGGTTGCCTTTATAAGTAAGATATAGTAACAGATCAGCTTCTCAAAAGATAGGGACTCTACCTTGGAAAAGAAAATATTGGCACTTTTGGTTTCCCTTTAACATAGTAAATCTGTCTTCTTTCTTTCCCTTTTAACCAGGTCAGTGTATGTTTTATGCCCTATTTTATCACAAAAAAAGAGAAGAAATACTGCAGTGAATGAAGATTCCTCTGCATTTTAGCACTGCTTTTCTACTATAGTTGGCCTTTGAATGAGGATGACAATGGAAGAGATGAAGAATGAAGCTGAGACCACTTCCATGGTTTCTATGCCCCTCTATGCAGTCATGTATCCTGTGTTTAATGAGGTGAGTGCATAAACATATCCTCATATGATCTCTGCAGTTCCTTAATGAACTCCCTCTATGTGCCAGGGCTAGATAGACATAAAGTTGGTGGAGCCGGGGAGGAACCCAGATATATTTCTCTCCCTCTGGAGGTTTCACTCTAGAGGGAGAGATACACATTGAACAAAATAAAGCAAGTCATTATATAAATGAAAAGTTATGGTAAGTGTTACAAAGTTTAAAAAATAATGTATTAAATAAAATAGCAGGTGGGACCTATATTAGGGATCAGTAGAGGCCTAACTGAGATGAGACATATATGCTAAGATTTGAAAGAGAAAAACAAGGTTTAGACAGTTGAACAGTTGGAATAAGCATATTTTAGATAGCCAGAAGAGCAGGCACAAAAATATCCTAATGAGTTTTAGTCAGTGGTGACAAAACATATTTTAGTGATAAATGGAAAGTTGCCATTTAATATTTGGAGATGTAGTTGCATTTTTATTTGAGGTATTTTCTAGGACTTAATTATACCAGTACATTTTTGGTTTTTCTTTTAAATTAATATTAATATGCCAAGGTGTGCAGAGAATTCTAGAGCTGGAGGCTGGTTAGAGATAATTTTAATTTACTCATTCCCTTCCTTTTGATGGTCAACTAAATTCCTGATATGTGAATTCATTTTCCTGAAATTGTGTAGGACTAAAATCTAGGACTGAGTGGCTTCAGCCTGCTTGTGTATTTAATCAGGGCTTTTGTTTGCTAGTAATCTAATTATTCATAAATTTGTCACCACCATTGACCTTATTGTTGCTATTGTAGCCTAGAAGTCCTCACCATTTCCAGTAACTTTTTATCTTTTTTGTAAAATACTTACTTTAGAGTAAGATTCTGGGTTTTAAAACCATTTCTCCCACATAATTAGGTTTACTAATAATGCAGTTGATGTAGTTTATGGCCATCAATCTTGGGGACAATAGAGAATGATTCACACTCTTCAACTTGACATAAAATTGTACTTATGGTACATAGACTTACTTGCCATTTCAGACATACACTTTAGAATTCCAAATACTATCTGTCACATAGTGTTAAGTTCAGTGGCCATAAAAAAGACTTAGAACACTCTTGGCTAAGGTAGACTCAAAAAGTTTTTGGCTTGGGTAAAAGTTTATTGCACTAACATAAAAAATTCTGGAGGTAAGGGGTCCAGAGCATGTATTATGGCTCATTATTATCAGAATCTCAGGTTCCTGTCTTGTGTTCCATCATCCTTGTGCTTGCCTTCCTTCCATTATCAAAGTCACTTCATGTTGGATGGTACTGAAGCTTCATCTGTCATGTCCAAAGTTGCCTGGAAGGTGCAAAAAATTTGGAGTGGAGGGTGGGATTTTACTTTCCCCTGATTCAGTTTCCTTAAGTAACCTTTTTGAAAGCCCCATACAAGACTTCCATTTACATCTCATGGGCAAGAGCTTAAGTCTTGTGACCACATCTAGCTCCCAAGGAGGTTGGGAAATTTAGAAGTTTTGTTACTGAAGAGGAAGCAGGTAGGAGGCATCTTTTGAAAATCCTGTCCTTTTTACCACTAGCATGGTAGCACTGGAGGTACCCTTTAGGGCTGGTTGTACCCACTTCTGGCCGCTATAGCCAGCACTTCAGCAATTAATTCCACCATTTTGTTCTGATACTTTACCCATTTACTGCAGTTACTGTTAGAAGTAAGTGCTTTAGTTTTGTTCAGTAAATAGTTACTAAATTCCAACCATTTGTTTGCTGACTGCTTTGCTGGGGACTGGACACATGGTGAAAAAAAATGCGACATACCTCTTCTCAAAGCTTATAGGGAATGCAGATGTTTAAACAAATAAATTATTTACTTAGCCTTGTACCAGGTATGAAGAAAGCAGACAGTCACTGAAAGCTATTGAGTAACCCAGTTAGTGCTTGAACTTCTCAGGTTCTTCAAGAACCATTATGACAGTTCCACCCAGGGATGCTCGCTTCCCTTATGTCTGTATAGCTAACTCTAGGCTGTTGGGCCAAGTTGTTTAGGGGCATTTTCTATGTTTATCTGCTATTTTAAATCTTTATTTACAGGGAAGGCAGTTTACATTGCAAAGCTTCTGTTTGATCCTCTAGTTAGTGAAGAGGAATAGAAATACTTTTTTTCTAACAATTTGATCTTTTCTTCCATATGGAAAATTGATTTTTATTTGAATTGTGGCTTTGGAAAACAGTTTTGTAGGATGTGAGATTCTTATAAAATGCACTATGGGATTGTGGGATTAATTGTGGGATTAATACTGATAAACTTTTTCCAGTTTATTCATGTGTAAGGAAAATTAACTTGAAAGGAAAAGAAGTGGCTGTGAATGGACTAGTAAATCCATTCCAGAAATAAAGGTGATTCTCTCCAGATAAAATCTGAAAACATAGAGTTAAGAGACCCAGAATTAGAATATGTTGCCAAATGATTCATAGTTGATTAAAGAACTAATTGTTAGAAGTGAAATTTGAAAATGAAATAGAGGTAGTCAACTGAGAGACACTATGTAATATTGTCAGGATCTAATTCTCTGAATTTACTGTTTACACAATAGTATTAGGCCTTTTTTAAAAATCTATTTGTCATGTATTTAAAAACATGTTCAGAAATAACGGGCTTATAGGACTAGTGGTGGTAGTGGATTTTCCTTCTGACAGAGATAAAATCTAGGGCTTGATTTTAAGAATGGGATAAAATAATTGTTCCTTCAAATATGAAGTATTTGGTTAAAAAGAATAAAGTACTAGCATTGTTCTCTGACATCCAGTGTATTCGTGTAATATCTTAAATAAGCTACCTAATCAATTAAACATTAATATTTAACTGTAAGTTCAAATATGAATTTTTATAAATCTATTCATACGAAAATTAGAGTTTAGTTTGCCTCTGCTTTTTTGCGCTATGTAGATTTAAAGAAAAATGGTTATCAAATTAATTTTACAGAAAATGACACCAGAGTAGGAATGAATGTTTTACTCTGAAGCTAAGTGATTTACTAAATTTTGTTCGCAAGGTGTTCTAAGATTTAAAAACTTACTCATTCTCACCTTGACACTACATCCACAGAAGTAACAATGGTAGTCTAGAAGTCATCTTGTTAAGAGTAGATTTTTAGACATTAGGATATCTGCATACCTGGGGAAATTTTAGTACTGTTACTTGAGCTACAAGGCTAGAGTAACTTTATCTGTGGCTTTATTTATGGCTTTTTGGGAGTTTGATGCTTGCTAACTTTATAAAGAAAGACCAACGCAGTTAAGGAATAGGCTTCTTGTATAATCAGCTACTACGCAGGGTTCGAGTCCAGGTATATTGCATGGGATACAAATGTGTGAAATAGGTCTCCTCGTTACATTATGGAATAATGAGTTTATAGAAACCTCATGACAAGTCATGATCAGATTCTCATGTACTGTGTTACTTTTTACTGATTCATTGTATATGGATGAAGAGAGATGTATGGTTCGGTTCTTTATTCCAGGAGAGGATATTTCATATATCTTCTTCTCTTAAGACTTTTTAGAGAATTGTTTTAAGATGAAAATAATTTCTGAAGAAATAATTATTTTATTTTGAGACAGAAATAAGCAATTTTGCAACCAAATAGGAATTTTGGATCATCAGAAATGTGTATGCTTGTTTATTAATAAATCACACAGAAATGGTACTTCTGAATAAGTAATACCATTCTGTTCAGAAGCATCCAAAAGCAGATATTTCTGCCAACTCAGCAGAACATGCAACTCTTAATTTTTCCCAATAAACAAATGAAACCTGGTAATATTTCTTCAACTTTACTACCTACCTATCTCTTGTTTTCCTACTGAAAAAAAAAAAAAACAAGCTTTGAGCATAGTAAATAGACTTCTTCACAATGAGGTCATGTGTTTCACTGGCAGTTCCACCCATCGGAGGTGGTCATAATTAGTACTTTGTATTTGAATTACTGCTCTGCCACTTACCTAGGCTGTATAGTCTTCTCTTAGTTTCCTTATCTATAAAATGATGATAAAGAGTATTGTACTTAATTCTTAAAACTCTTGTGAAATAAGTGAGTTAATATATTGTAGTGTTTAAGATAGTACCAGGAATGTAGCAGCATTATCTTTAAGGAGCCTTTCATATAATTTTCTGACAAAATTGTGATCATAACCTAGAATTTTCAATACTTAGAGAAGTCCAGGTGACTCGGTTTACCTCTTTTGCGAGGCAGCTTGGCAACTCCAGAAACTGATTGTTTTAGAAACATTACATGAAATATATAGGAAACACAGATGGTGGCTTTTATCTTTCTGTGGTAGCCTAAGAGTTAGTAGGTGGCCTCTTGATTCTGTGCCAACTTTTCTGTTCCTCTAGCTTTTTTTTTTAATCACCTCATTCTCATTTGAATCAGTAAGAGGGTTATCTGGAGTTTTTATTCTTGTGTCTTGGCCCAGTTTGATTCCTTTTAAAGAATAGGATGAATAATTGAGAGGTGGGAGGAGGGGAGAGGATACCAGCATGGGGAAGGCATGCCTGATTTTGAGGAAGCAAGATTTGTAGACAATTTGGAACCAACTAACCTAGTTACTGTGACCTTTAAAAAAAAAAACTTTCATAAGATTTTATGGGAGACTCTTTAAAAAACTTGAGCAACAAAAGGGTTAAATGGATTTTTTTTGAATTATGGGTTTAAGCAGCTATCTTAATACTAGAAAGTAACAAACTGATAGTTCTGGAGGGAGCGATGAAATAAATGAGCTCTCTGGAATCAGATTATGTGTAATCTTTTAAAATATTTTTATAAATGATCCAGAGAGTTACACTGACAAGTTTGCAATTAATAGTAAGTGCTTTCAAAAGCTGTCTAAAGTAAGATGCAGGAGGAGTGCACAAATCTAAAAGTAAGCATAACTTGAGGTTGTATTAGGCTAACCAGCCCACTATTTCCCTCCTAGTGCACTTCAGGAGGTATTCTCCCTTCCCTTTTAGGTGAGACAAGATGTTATGTACCCTTTTCTCTCTCTGATTCCCTTTTCCTTTACTCTCTTACTGGTGACATGGAAGTTCTAGATGGCTGAGGCCCATGGCATGTCTCAGTATTCATTACTGCAAGATGTAATCACAGGTTCCCTCCTCCTTTGGACTCAAAATGCGGTGTATGCACCATCAGTACTATGAAAAAGCTGCTGCATTGGCTCTGTAACGATACCCTGCCAACACCTGCTATCCTCCAGGCTAAAAAAATGCTGGACTAATGAGTTAAAATATTGGAAACAGTGGAAATTCTCTTCTGTTGTGTAAGAGTGCATAAAATGATGATGCCCTCATGTGTTAAAGAAAGCCCTAAATGTGAGAACTGCCAAAGAAGATGATTTTAAGAGGCCACGTTCTTCAAGGACCAGTTCAGAACAGATCTCAACTTCGTGCTTTCGCTGACAAGGATCCCATCAGTTTCCATATAGCTGCTTACCTAAGTTGATCTGGGGATCCAGGACTATGTAGTCTCTTTGTGTCTCACATACTGACTTCCTTGCACATGATAGAAACTCAGGAGTTAGGCTGTTGAAGAAACTGAGTTAATAAGATACCAGTCTGGAAAGGGTGAGTGCAAGGGGACAGGGTAGCAATAGTGGCTTGTGCACAGGTTTTGGAGCCACACGAATCTGGTACAAATCCTGTCTGTGTCCTTAACTAGCTATTTAACATTGGGTAAATTTATGCAAACTGAGTTTCCTCTTCTCTAAACTAGAGGTGATAGTGAGTACAGATTTACCATGAGGATTAGAGACAATCTATAAAAATGCTCTATAATTATAAAGTTCATAATAGGAACTCAGTTAATGGTAGCTATTATTAGGATATTACCAGAACCTGACACTGTCATGAATCTTATTGGTTAGATGATCATAATTATACTATCAAATTCATAGGTCACAAGTGAGAGGCCTAAAAGAGAAGCACTTTTTAATAGAAAAGATAAAAACTTACCTTGCTACCTAAGTATTACAGGCTGGAATTATAAATAAACTCAAGAACAATTAAGTATATTTTTGAGTGAGAGATTAAATTCAATTCCACAAACATATGCCTGGTACACTCTGGGCATTGTGGATATTATATGAGTAATAAACCCTTGTGGGTTTATTGTAAGATGTACAGGATGTAATCCAAAATGACCAGCAGAGTTCTGGTGAGGTGCTTCACAGCTACAGGTTTAATTTAGTATGTTAAATCTGACCTTCCCCTTTGCTTTGTAAAGTACACCTATGTAAACTTAATCTGGAAGTCTGGAGATGTTGATGTCTGTCTTAGCTAATTTTATTAGTTCTTCACTGACTTTGCTGGTCCTCTTTTACTTGCCTTGGCCAGTAGGGTGGTACAGAATGAGTTTACAATGCTGATGCTCTGAAGGCACATATCTGACTCAGATCTTTGACCTGTTGAAAGAGATAGAGTGTGGTATAAACCCAAATAAGGCAATGGGTTCCTATCAGGGTGAAAACATTCATCCTGTCTGCCTTTGCCTCCCTTGCACAAGAACTAGAGGTCAGAAGAGCTCTATTGTTGTTTTACTCTTAAGTAATATTCATTATAATTAAATCAATTTTGTGGAAGAAAAAAAAATTTTCAGTTTTGGAAACATAACTCAGTTAATTTTATAAACTCCTTATACAGTAATTTCTTTGCTATGTTTACCTACCTGGTCCCCTGTGTCTTCCTTTTTACCTACTAAGGCATTGTTAGATTTTACAAGATTTGTAGAAGCCAAGTTAAATATTAAATTAAATGGTCCATTGTTTATTTTTGGAGGTAACTTATTTATCCTTGTTTCTTTCGCCTTAGGCTTAAGGTGTATATAACTCATAGGGCAGTAAGGGTCGTGGCATTTCTCGATTAGAAATAAATTCAAGTATAGGATATTCCTTAGATATGTATATGTATATATGTCATTTATAAAGGAGAACTTACATTTTAATTGTCTCAAAGGATTGAAAGGAATATTTACTGCCTAATGTGATATATGTTCATAAGGTTTTTGTAGAAATATTGCATTTGCATAAAAATCTATGAAAGTTGTATTGTTTTCGAACATTTACTGTCGTCCCAAATTTAAAAACAAGTACCTTAAATTTTATTGAGTTAACTGGCCCAATCCTTAGGGACTGAAGAAATCTAAATTTAACTGAAGGTTCATTTTAAGCCTGGTAGTTAACTCTTCAACAAATTGGGTTATTTTTATGAAATTGTATGCTTTCTTTGGCTTACTGAGAAATGAATTGTGTAGAGTATGTAATAAGGAAAATTTACCTCTCAAAATGGTAAACCTCACATATTTGTTAGAAAAAATAAAAAGCATTTGTATTTTTATTAGCCGTTTTTTAATCCTGATTAAACAGAGGACAGATATAGCATCTCTGAAGCCCAGATGATCACAGTCTTCAATTTGAGTATCAAACCTTTATCAGTGCTCTTGCTAGTTAATAAAATGAAGCTAATCTCAGCTTAATCCCTGGCTGAGGGATTGTAAAGCAATTAAAAAAAACAGTAAAATAATAAATACAAAGAATCTTAAATAATAAGTGTTTTCTTTTTGTTGGTCATTTTATAGTCAACACATACACTCTGTCATGTGCTTACTACAGTATTGAGAGTCTTGAACCCTTCCTGCTTCATTAATTCAAGTAAATATGTTAATTATTTTTACAGGAACACTGTTTTGCATTCTTACCTTTATGTCTACCTTTAAGATAGAGTATGTCTTACTTTTTCACTAAAAGGAATTAAAGAACTGATAAACATACCTTAATTTTTTTCATTGTTTGTAATGAAAATTTTAGATGACCTATCTATTTGAAGAATTTTAGTGATTTAGAATCATTAGGTATTTTTTGTTAATTGAGTGATGGATAGATCAATGTGATTACTACAGAATGAAATAGTGTAGATGTGCTTTTTCTGAGAAAAATCTATATTAATGATGATTTTCAATTTCATTGCAGCTAGAACGAGTAAACTTGTCTGCAGCTCAGACACTGAGAGCAGCTTTCATTAAGGTGAGTTGCAAATAATTTATTATTATGATTAAAATGTATGTTACATATAAATCTAAATAACCATGTGATAACTGCCAGTTTATTTCCTTTTAATAAATATAGAGTTAAAATCTCTTCAACCATCTTTTGCCCATTTTAGTATACTCCATAAAACTTAAAATACTTCCAGAAAGTTAGTGGGAATAAATACCATTTCTTTAGCATTCATCTTTTGTCATTTTGTGCTTTTGAAACTGACTTCTTCAGTTTTCCTTTTAGTTTTAGAGATATTTTTGAATTTTTTTTCTATTATTGGAGTTGTTAAAAACTTTTGTAAAATTATTACTCAAAAAGTTATTCTTCATATTGTTTAACTATGGAATAAAACTATAAAACAAGGTTTTTGAGTGGGAAAACAAGACCCACATATACTTTGAGAATATACAGCTAAGTCAAAATAAATTTTTTCATTGTCTCTTTACCTCAGCTGTTCAGTCAGTAATCACTAGCCACATATTGCTATTGAGCACTTAAAATATAGCTAGTTTAAATTGAATTGTACTTAGAATAAAATTCACCAAATTTTGAAGACTTAGTACAAGAAAAGGAATGAAAGATAACTCAAGTAATAAATATTTTATATTGATTACATGTTGAGGTGGTAATATTTTGGATGTACCTTTAAAATAATTTCCTGTGTTTTCTTCTTACTTTTTATATGGCCATTAGAAAATTTTAAAATATAATGGATGATATTTCTTGCTTGTATTACATTTCTATTGGACAGCCCAACTCTAAATTCTGGGTGCATTCCTTCATATAAAACTTTATCTGCTCCCTTCCCTTCCAGTATGTATCAGGGTGCCCAAAACTTTTTACTTTACTTTTTGTGTTTGTTCCCATTAATAGCTATAACAAGATACACTTCAGGTAAAATATTTTAATGTTTAAACCTAGAATAAATTTATAGTTCTAAGTTTTATTGGATCAAAACTATAAATCCATTCATTCAGCTTGATTTCCTTTTATGGCAAAGTTTAGTTTATTGATACCACTCTTAATTGGTAGCATAGATGTCACCAGACATTGCTCTCACTATAAGAATTTAAAATTGTGTTTGTTGGATTAGAGCTGTTTTCAAGTGTTTAATACTCTAAAATGCAGCACTTGTGTGTACATACATACTAGCTTCATTAAAATATATTCTGACAAATTTAATGAAGAAAATCAGTGAAGCAACATCATCAGTTTTTTTACTTCTTTGAGCATTAGTATGATTTTGGAATATTTAACGTATTTGGTCATTAGGGAGGCATGGTGGGGACTCATTTAGGCTAATTTAATAGCCGTTTTCTTTATGGCCAAAGAAAAGAAGAAAATGTGATCTTTTGTACAGTGTAGTATCGATAAGGCAAAAGGCAGTTTTCAGCTTTACCAATAACCAAGAAGAGAGAAATTGCTCCTGTGGATCCTTATGAAAAAGACCCTATTTAAAGTAGAGATGATATTCTCATTGTCATTCCTAAGAGAGATTAAATAATGAATTTCATTAGGCTTTTCCATATAATATCCTTAAATATAATCTGATGTTTTTAACACTGAAGTATGATTAAAAAGCAAACACTGTGTTTATAGTATGTAGCTATGGTAGATCTGGTTTGATACATGTATAAATTTTATTGTCCACAGCCCTGATTCTAAATTGTGGGGAGTGGAAGTTATTTTGGAAGGAAAAATAAATTAGTTTTGCATTGACTTAGTCTTAATTGTTACCTAATTTCACAAATATTGTTAAAAATTAATTGAAGGTTTAAAAACGCTCACCCAGCCATATATCCATATTTCCAGTTCTTTGTCAACAGCAGTGGTATTTATTAAGCTTTAATATCTATTTCTGTGATTTAGAGAAAAATCATTAAAATAGATTTTCCTAAGGTAAAATAATGTAGTGAATATTACCTTTTAAGATATCTATTCTCCTTAATTCCTTTCACCTCTGGGAGATTCTGATAGGTTATGCTGTTGAGAATAACAAATCCAAAAGAGTGGATGTTACTAACTTCAGAGATAGTTTTCTTTAATAGTTGGATTCTTCATAAAAATTAGATAACCACAGAATGCAAGGTTGTATTATGGGTTAAAACCTGGAGAAATAGGTAGTTATAGTCTCTTATTTAAAGACAGATCTATTTATTTTGTCAATCAGTCATTGGGTAAATTTACGACTTTTAAAATGAAAAGTGTCCCAACTAGGACTTTAGCCAGAAGATACTGAGACTATTTTTCCCAAACTGTGTGCTAAGGCACCCTGGGGCCCCACAGCAAACTCAGGAGTGCCTTGAGGTACTTTGAAATTTTGAAGGAACACAGTGGTGTTCAGCATCTGTCTGTTACCATATCACTCTGTAGTGAACTATACTAGCTTGAAGTGGTTTGCAGTTTCAGCAGATGGGGCTACATTCCTTTCAGTTATTCGTATCTTTGTGAAGCTCGACTTCTGGCTATTGCTGTAGATAGTAAGTACCACAAGAAAATTAGTGAACCACAGGAAATGGGGGTATAATGGGCCAATCTGGTTCCAACAGTTGAGAAATTGTGCAGTGCCCAACAGGCACACATAGCATTAATAAGTAATCATGCTTAAAAAGAAAAACATTTTTCTTTCAGTGTATTTACTTTTTTAAAGGCTACTAAGTTTTTTAGGACATAAGTACTTATTACCAACTTTTTGAAACTTGACTACTTAATACATTTGGCATTAAGAATACAATGAATGGAAAAAGTTAGGGACCTCTGTGAGATTTCTGTAATGCTTCTTTGGCTGTTTGAAGCTCCAGACCAGCTTGGTATTGAAAACTTTGTTCTCAGGCCTTGAGCATTGAATTCTTTCAGCACCTTATGATAACTTAATCAGAGAGATACTGTTTTACTGCTGGCATTCTCTAAGCAAATGGCGTATGTTCTCTTGCCGCCTAAGATAATGCATTATGTACAAGGCTTTAATGCTTAGAGAAGGAAGATAGACCATGTTATCAAAAATCCTGGCTTATTAAAATAGTGTATGATATATAATTTTGTGACATTTCACCAAATTAATGTTAACACCTTAAGCCATCTTTGCACAACTTTTCTTTTAAAGTCAACTCTTGCTTTTTTAAAATATATTCTATATTAAATATGTTCATGGACAGAAAAATAAAAATAGGTTATAAAGGTAACAATTCTCAGTAGGACATTGTTTCAGATTTATTATTATTAATCATCTATCAGTGATTTCCCTGACCTCAGGACTGAGGTAAATATATTTTCACTTTTCATCTACAACCTTTCAGTTTTGATGCTTAAAATCTAATGAGAAACAAGTTGTTCTAATAGAAAGAGCAATAGGAACAGAAGAAACCTGGATCTGCAGTGATACCAGAAGGGAACTGAAAAGGCAGACACTAAATGTACTTGACCGATAAATAAGTAATTAGATTGTCATCTGCTTAAGATCATAAATTGTGTTTCTATTTGCTGTTTAATACCAGGGCAAAAAAAGATAGGTAATGATGAGAAATTGACAGGCATTGTAAAAGAAACAACTTTGAGTGTGATTACTAAATTTAAAAAATAAAATAAAATGGGACAAAATTACTGGGGAAAACCAGTATCCGAAAATTAACTTTGGTAAACTCAGAACTCTTCATGCCCAGCCTTGAAATGACTAGAAGATTTTAGTGCCCTAGGGAGTGTAAGTAACATAGAGCCAGTGCAAATTCATTAGTGAAACAAGCTCAGGAGGGTAGTAAAAGGATTAATGATGTTCCAAAAACGAGTGAAGGAAATGTTCTGGCTACAAAAATAAAATAAAAAATGAAAGTCATTGTGTGGGAGAGTAGTTGAGGGATTATATAGCTTTTTTAAAACCTGCAAATGAAATTGTGGTTTTTTTTCTGATATTCTGTTAAGTTAAATGCAAAGAATCCGCAAAACACTGATAAGTTGTTTCTTGATCCTCAAATTGAAATATTAGCTACTGAAAAAAAGCTGAAAATCCTGTGTATTTAAACTAATGAAAAGAGTAATTGATGGGTTACCAAAATATATGTAGCTTTATTTTACCTTTGTTACTAATTTGATTGTAAGAGAGTAAAGGATAAGTAGGAAAGGTTAAGAACTTTATATTCAAATGGAAATGGGACCATGGCTATAATAGGAAGTTACTGATGCATGTATGAGCTCTAACAAAACATAAGTGAATGCTATCAGGACACAGGCTTTACAAAGATTTCTGCCCCTGTTATAAGTTTATCAGTGTAAGAAGTTTCCAACATCTTCTGAACAATTAAGTTTTGCTTTTAAAAATGCTGATTAGGTTTCTGTATTTCAAAATTGGCTTTGTCTTTCTTATAGGCTGAAAAAGAAAATCCAGGACTCACACAAGACATCATTATGAAAATTTTAGAGAAAAAAAGTGTAGAGGTTAACTTCACAGAGTCCCTTCTTCGAATGGCAGCTGATGATGTAGAAGGTAATCACAGAATCTTGTTGAGTTTTCTTAGTTGGAAATCGCTTCTCCAAATTTTTATTATTTGACAAAAGGGCCTTCCTTCCCTCCCCTGCCTCTTCAACTTCCTTCTTGTTGTTATTGTTACTATGCTATAGTGGGGAAACAACACCTGTGTAAAATACAAGAGTACTTGGTTTTTGTTTTACATTTGTAAGATTTAATTCCTGGAAGTAACACATTTGTTTATAAGCTATGTGCTTTAATTTTTTCTGTGTTAATATGTTTGGTGAGCTCTAGTTTAGAACTCTGTGGTTCTAAAAGATAAGCCCTATGGAATGGTTATTTCATGTTGACTTTATTATGCATGTAACAGTTTGAAAGTAATGAGGGTTTTTTTTTTAACTTTAGCATTTTTCTTTGAAGCACAGATCTGAGAAAACTATAATAATCACCTTTTTTGCTTATCTCATTTTTTTCTTCTGTAAATAATTAGAAATGGGTTACACTTAAATTTAGTGGCTATTTTCCCACTAAGAAAAATGTAGAGATAATTTCCTATGTTTATTAAGGGAGCACAAAAGTAGATATTTTGACTGATTCTGTAGCTTAAAAGAACATCCTCATCATTATTCTAGACTTGAGCATTTGCAGTCTTTTAGGCCAGGTTACAGTGCAATTGGTAGAACTGTAATGTTTCCAAGGCTACAGTGAATATGGTCATGAACTCTCTGCCTCTACCATCTCTGACTGAACTTCTTTTCCAAAGTTAATGTTTTGAGATCCCAACCTTTGTGTTGGATTTATGTTAGTATTTTTGTTTTTAAGTGAAATTTTAAGAATATGCTGAAGATTTTAGTAGTTTTGGGGTTTTGATGTACTTGTTGCCAGGCACCTGCATCTGGGGAAGTCTCTCCCTGCACACTGGGTGAAACATCCTGGAAGGGGGAGGGTTCTTAACTGTCTGAGAAAGAAGTCTTGAGCAGGTCAAATGAGTGTAGATAAAGAAGGACTTCATTAAAGTGAGAATAACATAATGGCAGCTGCCTTGCAGGCAGCAGAAAGCAAGGAAGCTGAAGTAGGACAGAGAATGAAGACGTGCTAAAGTCTAGAAAATAGAATGAAATAACGAAGTAACAAACATACTTACCACTGGAAGAGTGCAGAGAAACGCAGTAAGTTGAGCGGTGAGAATTTTTTATTTAAGGCAAAAAGTACACCCTCGAAGAAAGATGAGTGCGGGCAGCCTCAGAGAAAAGGCACACTTAGGGGCTTAGGATTCTGTCTTTTAAGGCTTTTAAGAATAGGGCAAAGAGCGGGGCTGGGGGCTCTTGGTCGTAGGCTTGACTTGTGGTTTCATGATGTCTCTCTCTGGTGAGAGACTCAGTTCTCTAGATAATTCTGTAAGATAAACCTAACACAAGAAGTTCATTGATCTGGTTCTTCTCCAAGATAGTGGTTTCCCTCAAGCACTGAGAACCTATCAGTTAAGAATGCTTGCCCTGCCTTAGATAGAGTGGGTTATTGTCTGATTACCAAAGAATATGTTAGGAGTCTTACCTCGTAACTCCCTTGTTTTTAAAATGGAATCTTAGCCTTAAGATGGAATTCTTCCTGTTTTTACTGTGCTGTTTATATATCAGCATTTTTCATCATAGGCAAGGAAACTTAATCTTGATGCTTGTCTCATGTCCCTGCCTTATATCATAATGAGCTATTATATATTCAATATATAGGTTTTTATTAAACTCATCTTCCCCACTGGCAGCTACATATTCCCATTGTATTTGTTATGAATGCCATTACTTATGTTAAGATTTCCTTGTGAAATGTAACTTTAAGAGGTCTGACAAACTTAATTAAGCCTCCCTTTTAAATTTTATTTGCTTATTTGATAAGATTCCATGGGATTTCCATTACCCCAAATTGAAAATGTTTTTCATCTTTTGACATTTTATTAGACAGCCCTAATATTATTACTGAACTCATTTGAACTGCAGTGAATTCTGCTTTGCAGCCTTTTCTTCCCTAATTATCTCGCCTTTTTCTCCCCACTCTTCCTACCGCCTTAATCAACATTGGAAATTCTTAGACTTGAATTTGGCAGGGAGTTGCATTATCTTTTTATCATGTGTTTATTTTGTCAGAGTATATGATTGAACGACCAGAGCCAGAATTCCAGGACCTAAATGAAAAGGCACGAGCACTTAAACAAATTCTCAGTAAGATCCCAGATGAGATCAATGACAGAGTGAGGTTTCTACAGACAATCAAGTAAGCAACTTCTTGCTTTGTTTCTCCTTTTCTTAAAAAAGACTCAAAAGAACTTTTCATTCTAGTTGTTTATTTTGTATGGTATTAGTGTTCAATTGAAATACTAATTTGAAATTTTTAAATGCTACATTTTTTTAATTGACTTCTAAGCTGTGATACTTGGCTTCAGTATGGTAACATTTAATGTTTAATTTAAAACCAGTGAATTTAAAATTTAAATTTCCTTTAAAAACAGTGAAATGTACATCAACTGAAATGTAGTTTGAACCACATAAATAATGGAAGAAATATAAATGTCAGAATAAAGCAAACAGAGAAGTTGAATAAATTATATTGATAACAAAGGACACCAATACTGTTTTTATCTCAGAAATGGCACAAGTCGTTAGGATAAGTAACATACTTTTAGGTGTGAATAGCATTTTCGAATATTGACCAAATTGTGAACCTCCTTGCCTTTGGGATACAGGTTAAGAAAGTCTGAGAATGTTTGTCAGGCCTGGAGGCTGGCTGCTGAGCAGCAGCAAGAAGGGTCATCCTAGAGCACTGGTTTCAAACCAGGGCACTCCCCTTAGAGGTGAGAGTGTGGGGGAAGGAAGGGAAAACTCCAAACATAATTTCTGGATTAATAGAGTCTGATAATTTTCTTCAGCCTCCGTGGGCATAAGAGAGGAAAATTGGGAATAATTATAGTGGCACTATCAATGCAGCCTTTTGGTGAAACTTCAGGTAGAAGTTGTTGGAAAGGAAGGATTTAGCACAGGTCTTTTTCTGGAAGAGAGTGCATCATATGTAGCATCTTCATAGGACCTAAGAATGATTCACTTGGAATAAATATCAACACTCGTCTGTCAGAAATAGTACTCTGTTATTCACATTGCAAAATCCTGTTTTAGTCAGTTTGGGCTCCTAAATTGAGTGGTCTGGGGAAGGAGCATGTCCCATTTAGAAATAATGGTTGGTAACAGGTACCCAACCAAACTACCAAAGAGTGGCTCTCCTCTTTTTGGTCGTGTAATTGAGGAAAGTATGAAAAAGACTTTTCACCAGCTAGCCAAAATCCATGTCACAGGAAACAAGCCCTGGGCAATTATTTTACCTTTATAGGAATGCCTCAACTACCTTTAACTATTTTTAATATGTGAAGAAGGAAGACAGCCAATTCTTTATGGATTTTTATTTTTAGTCTAGTACAAGGTAAACATGTTTGGCCCATAGAAGGATAAGTTGTCAGTGATCTCAAATACTTTTAAGCAGTTATTTTAATAACTTATTTGTAGAATTTTCAAATAGATTAGTTCTAATTTGCTTTGATGATCATATGTTTGTTGATGATCTGTGCTACACCTATATGAATGTTTGACATTTTAAAAATAATACAAAATAAGCAAATTTTGCTTCAGGTCATTGAAGTAGAGTTTATAGAATCAGTGCCATTAATAGCAATCATTTATGTAGAACTTATATGCTAAACATGTTTTTAAGTGCTTTACATATATTAACTTATTACAACATTCCTGTAACAGATAAAGAAATTAAATAACTTTCCCAAGGTTACAGAGCTGGTAAGTTAGTAGATCTGGGTTTGAACCTAGTCAGACAGACTCCAGTGTCTTCTGTACTACTTCTTTCCCATAGACTCATAATGTTGATCTAATCTGGTGATAGAATAAAAGGTTTCTGCCCTTTGGAAGAAGTATGTATGATAAAGGACATCTTACATAGAATGCCAGTAGGTAAGAAAAAGAACAGTGCTGTGGTTGCAGCTGGGGTAGAATGGGAGGCCCAGAGCCCTCATCCCACTCTCTTGGCACCCTCTCTCCCTCCTGGGGAGTGTAAGGCATCTCTGCTAAACTAGCCCAGTGTGGCTCCACAGAGATAATGGTTTGGAAAACACTTTAACAGCCACATTTTAATAGTAAGGAACTTGAAGTGGAGAGGCCAGGAGTCTTCCATAGTTACTGACAGGATGAATTAGAGTCTTGTCTCTTATTTATGGAGCAATAGTAGTATTTCAGTTGTTTTCTGGAGTACACAGCTGAATTAAAAATACTGGCAATTATAATTTATTTCTTGGCCATTTTAGGAGGGATAATTTCCCTCCTAATTCCCATTAGGAGCCATGGGAAGGTTGCAGTAGTATGTATTATTTCTGAGACTAAAATTCATCCAAGTATGAATTAGCATAGATGGCCAAGGTGTAATTATTTCTATCACTGATATATATTGATATATCTTGATATATACTGTTACCGCTGTGAATTGTTTAACAAATTAGTAGATAAAGTGCTGTGAATTGTTTAACAAATTAGTATATAAAGTACGCCAAAATAAAAAATGACTTATCCTTCAGGCACAACATACTGTGCAGTTAACTATTTTTCTTTAAAATATTTTGCTTTACCACATTTAAGGTAGTTGTCCTCTTCATTTATTTTAGCAATACTTTTCAGTAATCATGTATCAAATACCTACTATACCAAGTAATAGTATGTAATATTACAGGTTATATTAAAGTGGAAAAAAAGATTCCTGTCAGCTAGCAAATACCCAGGCATTTTTGTGAATATTAGCAGACTTAGGTTTGAATCTCTAATTCTAACAGTGAGCTGTGTGATTTCGGATAAGTGGCTTAGCTTTTGTGATTCCAGTTTCTGTCTGTAAAGATGTAGGTAGCAGTTGTGAAAATTGAAAGAAATGATGTACTTAAATTGCCTAACATAGAGCCTAGTGTACACTCACAGCACTTACTAATGTTATGAAGTAAGATTTGTTTTTCCTTCTCTCTACGGAGTTGATTAAGAAAAATTATCCAGCAAACAAATATTTTTAAAGTTCTCTTGATTAATGGGTGTTTCTGTTTGACCACACTTGAGTTTATGCAAATATTTTATATAATTCATAGCTTTTTTTTTTGAAGTCTGATACATTCCAATTGATGGATGACTAGCAGAGGTTTGTAATTTAACAGACCAGAAAGCCACACATGTATCTGTTTACTCTTTACAATCTGTGTTTGCATACTTACAGGCTAAAATTCCCCAGGGTTTGGTTTTCAGGATGGCTTTTCCAGCAATGTGCGGTCTAGACCAAGCTAAGCATGCAGCATAGAATTTCCTTCCTTTAGAGTGTTTGCATAGACATATGTTTTACAGATTTGGGTGACATGATCAGAAGCTCTACTGTTCCATGCAATTTTTAGATAAGATGTATGTTCAGTGTCAGCTGATGCCTGTTGTCCGCTCTTTCAGTGTATATGTTCCCCCAAAGTTGGCTGCTAAAATTCCTTCCTGCTAATCCATACTCCATGTCTCTCATCAGAGAATCAGTGAACTTCAGAGTGTGCATAATCACACTGTAGTTATTTTACCCTTAAGTTTTCCCTAGTTCTTCATCTGTCTAATTGCCTGAAGTATTTTCTAGTGTAGGAAACAAACCCTCATTTAGTTACTAATATAAGTTAGTTTCCCTGGTGCAAACCTGGTGCCTTAAATGAAAATGCTGTTCTGTGTATATACAGATGGCATAGTATTTGACCATAAATAACCACAGGTTATTTTTGGAGAAGGCCAGGCCTAGGGATAAATGGTATTGGTTGGTCAGCAGAATTCTTTATAAAGCCCTTTGGCTAATAATGGATCAAACCTTGGTCATAGGCTTTAGGTTCCCAAGTAGTGGTTTCTAAATCTGGTTCATTAGCAGAGTTACTGAGGGAGGTGGGGTGGTTTTGTTTTTGTTTTTTAGGTTTTCTATTAAAGGACAGATTCCCAGTATTCATTAGTAAGCCAGGGTACCATCCAGTAAATCCTCCCTTCTTTCCCTGCCCCACCTTTTTTTTTTTGCTTCACAGGTGTGAGTGAGCAACCAGTTTTAGAACTGCTCTTTTTGACCTATGGAGTCCAGCCGTTATCACTCTTTATGGAATGTATGTTCATCTTGTAGATCAGTACTGAAAGAAACATGTTTATAATCCCTTTTTAGTAGAATATTAAAGTGTACTACAAAGCATGGTGTGTGTAAACACCTGATTGATAACTGTAATTTGCTCCATTACCCATTTAAATTAAATAGACTCATTGTGGATTTGAAGTAGCTTCCATATTTAGAGATTAGACATTTTTTGGCCAAAATTGTAATTCTTCTCACATAATAGGATGGTCATGTGATGCTGTTTTATTAACATTGCTGAATTATGCACATCACAGCAATGCAAAAGCATTCAAGTTGGCTTAAATCATAAATTAAAGGAACAGTTATATAATGTAACTGCTATAACTAAACTAGAGGCAAAAAAAAAGAGTGGACAGATGACTACAGGTTTCTATATAAAATTCACTGTCATAGCTACTGTTTTAATGTTTCATCCTGATTCAGATGTTTGACATCCAGGCGGTATTAAGTAAATATTGAAATACTTAATGAAAATATTACTACTTCAGGGTAAACTAATACTAGAATCCTCTGTACTTGTAATTCTTCAAATTTCCACATGCTCACTTACTAGAAAATATGCTGTGAAACATACACATGTGCACAGAAATCTAGACACTGGAGCTTTATTGGTTTTTTTCTTTAATAAAGCTGAGATGTTTTAGGTGTGCAATAACTGAAATCTGATATTTCAGATTAAAAGTAAGTAATAAAATACTACATTTATGTCTTAACCAGTTGATCACACTTACACTGCATTTGAACAGCAGAAGTTTTTGTAGGAATTAACAGCTAAGAGAAAGAATGTGGAAAGGGACCATGTGCCTTCAACAACACAATGTAAGGCTATTTGAGAATGCAGAGTTACAAGTTCGGTTTGACCAAAAAAAATCATTAAGAAGTTAGAAGATAGAAATTGAAAAGGGCACATACAAAAGATAAGAAGAATTCACAAGAAATGGTGCGTGGATAAGAATTGTCAACTTGAGAATTTGTGATTGCTTCTCTTGCTCTCTTTAGAAAGGAGAGGAGGGTGTTGATGCATATATAATCAAAGGGTGATTGCTGGAAAGGCTATGGTAGAATCATATTCTGATACTGTCTCAGAAGTTTATATTTTCCAAAGGAATTAGTGACAGCAAAGGTTTGGAAGAGGAGGATATGTGGTTGGTAGATGTAGAAGGTAAATGTACTTAAAGAGGGAAGAGCTGTCTGAGAGGAAATTACTTTATTTTAAACATTAAAATTATTGGTTATGTAACTTGCATTAGTACAGTAATGGATTACGTGTAATAGTAAAATTTCATATAATTGTTCGTGAGAGAGCAAGTTGGAGGATATGGTGGCTATAATTCAGCTACATTAGAGAAAGGAAAAATAACCAGGAAAGCTGAGAAGCAGAGGTACTTAGACTTTTTAAAGTAATGCTGATGAATTGTGATTGAAAGTTAAAGTTAGTTTTGGAATATTTGAATGGCTTTGGAACAGTTGGGATCACAGGAGGGTGCAGACTAACTGCACATTGCAGCCTTGGCAAGTGTGTGTGTCATAATTTACAGTAAGATCAGTAATTATATATATGTACAGACTTCTTTCAAATGTAACTGATTATAAGGAAATTCTTTTTTCTTTGCCCAACAGGGATATAGCTAGTGCAATAAAAGAACTTCTTGATACAGTGAATAATGTCTTCAAGAAATACCAATACCAGAACCGCAGGGTAAGTTTAGTAGAAAGCCTTCCCAGCTGCTTGATGTTGATTTACACCTAGTTGCTTTATGGAATTAAATACTTAGATGATTTGATTATTGGAAATATATTTGTACATTAACTGTTGGGTTTGTCCCAAATTTAAATATGCTATTATATGTGTTTAAGTAAATACTTTTTGCTTTACTGCAATATAAAGTCCATCTCATGTTCCATGTTGTCCACTGTCTTTGACTTTGGCTTTTGTGTTATTTTTCTTCTCCTATTTAGTATTTTTTCTTACTATTTTTGATGTCTATAGGCACTTGAACACCAAAAGAAAGAATTTGTAAAGTACTCCAAAAGTTTCAGTGACACTCTGAAAACCTATTTTAAAGATGGCAAGTAAGTACTATGATTTATCATTTGTCTGCTTTTAAAATTAAATGAATTATGTGGTTTTATATGATATTAAAAACATATAAATTAAACTCTTGCTATATTGCTAATACCCAAGCCAGCTAGGAACAAAGGTAGACCATTAAAAATAGAAAGTGGATTGTTGATAATCCAGCCGTAACTCTAGTCTAGAGTAGGATCTGGTGTTAAGTAAATATTGAAATACTTAATAAAAATATCAGACTTTCTAAAATGGGCCAGATAGCATATACTTTGACTTGATGGTCTTTTTGCAACTACCTGATTACCTCTGCTGTAGTTACTTTGAAAACAGTCATGGACAGTATGGAAACATGTAGGCATTTACAGCCATTTCCTTTATTTATAGACGCTGAAATTTGAACTTTGTATTTTTTTCACCTTTTCACATAATTCTTTTTTTTTTAATTTTTACTATTTAAAATGTAGAAAATATTCTTAGTTTGCAGGTTATGCAGAAATATGATGACTAAGCTTTGGCTTACTGGCCTCCTTTACCAATCCCTGAAGTAGTGGTTCTCAAACTTTAGTAGCACCAGAGTCACCTGAAAGGCTTACTAATGCACAGACTGCTTTTGGGACCTCACTCCCAGTTTCTGTAGCTTGAGGGCCGACCCAAGATTTTGCATTTCTAAATAGTTCCAGGTGGTACTGATGCTGCAGGTCTTTGGAGAATTGCTGCATTGAAGTTAAAGTAATAGTTTTCAGTCCTGTTTGCATGTTTGCATGTTAGAATTACTTGAGTCCGGTTATTTAAAAGTCCTGGTGCCTTGGTCCCACCTTCAGAGATTTGGATTCAGTTGACTTAGAGAGAGGCCAGAGTTTAGGTGTTGAAATGTCCCACGTGATTTTAAAGTTCTGCAAATGTGATACACAGTCCTGGAAGGAAAGAAGCTTTCACAGTGTCATTCTGTAAGAAAGTATAACAAAAGGGTAAATCGAACATCTTAAATTGGCTATAGAACACTCCAGAAAACCAAGAGATTTTATGTGTTTTTACGTACATACTCTAGTATGTGTAATATATAAACTGACACGCAGAGTCCATGTCCTCTGCAGCACTGTACCCTACAGAGTCGTCCCGTACCTCAAGTAGAATGCTAGGAATTTTGTGGGCAAGAGCATTTTCTAACAGTGCTTGAAGTCAAGAAATAATTTAAATAGTGATTATTTCTATAATTGGCAGGGACCTCTACATTCTCTTCTACCACTGAAGTTTAAGGATCTCTATAAGCACATCCAACCATTATAATATTACTGTAATATTAAAAAATAATTAAAGAATACATATGATTTATTGATTTTCATATTATTTTTGACAGTTCAAAATAAGTTAATGTATTTACATTATGAATTAAAGATACTGAGCTAAATTTTATTAATGATTTTGTGTTCCATACTACTTATTCAATAGGTTGTCTAAGGGAGATGCTCCTTGATGACTTAGTTTAATAAGTGAGCAGGTGTGTTCTGATAATAAACTTACATTTGTTTTCCTTGGTCTCCTCTGATAAGCCCAAATAACCAAAAACACACTAAAAGGGTAATTTACATGATGAGATCATTATTTCTGATTCTAATTAAGAACTGTTGTGGACTAAGCACATTGATAGTTAGAAATTCCTTTAAAGCCTAATTTTCATTATTCTGAAATTACTTACTCTGCATATGGATTATTCAGGCTTCCTACTATTTTTTTTTCTCTATTCAGTAGCTTCTTTAAATTACAATTATTTGTGCATGAATGATGTTATGACTTTTGTACCTGTTTCCTCAAAAGTAAAAATCATTAATAGAACCTGCTCTTAGAGCCATCTTTCAATAGGGGGATGAATTTGCATTGATTTAACTAATACTTCTTGGTCCCTCTTTTTTGAGGAATACCTGGAATGAAGATACAAGCTTTAGCTATGATACTAAGAAACAGATAAGGCCACACAGTGGGACTAGGACATCCTGTGCTCCAGTCACATGAAGATGGGCTGATATGAGAATGTGGTACAGCACAAAGTAATTTTTAAGAACATATTTTTTTATATGTTGTCAGGTTCCAAATACTGAAACACAAGATTATGTTGTTTTAAAAGTAGGTTCTCCTATTTTTTTTTTTTAAAAGAAGGTAAGAGATTTAAATGAAACTGATGCATAGTAATTAGGTTTTTTCTTAAATATTTATGCCAATTGACAGGTTTTTGAGACTGAGTATAGTACTTGAGCAGATTTTATTTTGGTAACTTCTTTGAAACCACATATGGCGACTACATTTGAATCCTCTTTGGTCAGTTATTTGTTGGACCTGTTCATCAACTCTGGCTGTTGAGGCACCACCACCCATTACTAGCAGCCCACCAACACCTAATTGCCAGCCAGAACCACTAGGGGGCAGTAATTCCTAGATAGTTTCAAATGATGTAGGATCATTCAGTTCCAAGCTGGTATGATACTCTGTACTAACTTGTCTTTTTTTTTCCATAAATAAATTTATTTCATTGCTACTATTCATGGATGGCATTGAGTGTAAATATATCTAAAGGATGGATTTTTTTGATAAAATTAATGCTTATTTTGTTTTGTTTAAACAGGGCAATAAATGTGTTCATAAGTGCCAACCGACTAATTCATCAAACCAACTTGATACTTCAGACCTTCAAGACTGTGGCCTGAAACTTGTATATGTTAAGAGATGTACTTCTCAGTGGCAGTATTGAACTGCCTTTATCTGTAAATTTTAAAGTTTGACTGTATAAATTATCAGTCCCTCCTGAAGGGATCTAATCCAGGATGTTGAATGGGATTATTGCCATCTTACACCATATTTTTGTAAAATGTAGCTTAATCATAATCTCACACTGAAGATTTTGCATCACTTTTGCTATTATCATTCTTTTAAGAATTATAAGCCAAAAGAATTTACGCCTTAATGTGTCATTATATAACATTCCTTAAAAGAATTGTAAATATTGGTGTTTGTTTCTGACATTTTAACTTGAAAGCGATATGCTGCAAGATAATGTATTTAACAATATTTGGTGGCAAATATTCAATAAATAGTTTACATCTGTTAAACATTTCTTTACTTGAAAAAATACATATATATATATATATATATATATGAATATATATATGATCAGAAGACCAAGATAACTTGGTGTAATGTCTAAAGAACTTCTAATGGGGACTTATTAGCAGTTTATCATAATATAAAGCAAGAATTCCTATTTTTTTTGTCCTTAATCCCTCTGGGCAAAAAGTCAGTGGAAATATTTTTGTTATATATATATATGAGGTACTGATTATTCTTCCATTCCATTTTAGGAGACTTTTGAGAAAGAAATGGCAATTTATAGTGTTTTTTCACTCTCTAATGCCACTTTTTGAATTCGTATGACAATGTAAAATTAAGTCTTTCTGGTATGCTGGGCCCTAATAAATTTTGTACCTTTTGCTCCAAAAATAGCCAACTAATGGTAATTGGAAGCTATTCCAGTGCTAGTTTGAAAATTGTCGTGAGTGTTATAAATATTATATATACTCTTTAAATATGTATAGTTTCATTTCACCATAAAGACTTAAGGAACTTCTGTATCAGGTATTCATGTTACTCATTTTTCAGTTATGGTAAAATAAAAATATCACAGTTTACCTTTTATGAAGATTTTAAATGTTAAATTTCTTTTGGCAGTATAATTTTTTTTTAGTTATAATGCAATTTGTTTTAAACTTTTTTCTCCATTTTTAAAAGTGGATTTTTTAAATAGTTACTATCATTTCCAAGAGGAAGTCATCCTGTTAGGTGTTAACAGAAAGAAGGTAGAGAGAAGCAAAAACCAGTAGACAGTTCATTATTAGATGAGATTCCATAATTTATGGGCATTTTGCTGAATTACTTTTTTCTTCAAAAATAACATAGCTAATAGAATGAATAGAATTGATGATCTTAACACTCTTAATTTTTGACATAAACTGTCACTCTTAGAAGTAAATAGGTGGTCATTTGCAAAATGGACTTGTGAACATGTGAAGAAAAAATGCACCGTTTTATCTTTTGAGCAAAAGGCTTTTCTAACATAAACCAACACTGTCTTCCCTCCCCGAATCTTCACCTCTTTAACAGAACTCACCAGTTACCATCCATACCACACCTCCTCTCTTTTTGAAGCCATCTATCTTTTATACCATTGTCCAGTATCTCTGGCTTCATTTTTCATGAAATTTACCTCCTGAGAGGAGGTTTATTCTCAGGATAATTCCATTTCTTATATAATCCTACTGGGGCTGAGTTTGGGTCAGTGACGGAAGGGCCAATGTGGTCATCATCGGATAAACCTCTAGGGGACAGAAATTTGGCTCCCGAGGAAATGAAGAGAAAGGGGCATTCCTTGAGCACCTTCTTTGTGTCAAGTACTATTCTAGTTATACTAATTTAATTCTCTTAACAGTCCTATGGCTTAGCTATCTGCCTTGCAATTAGGAAACTAAGAGAGCTTAGATTACAAAACTGGTAACTACAGGAGCCAGGATTTGAATTCAGCATTTGTCTCCAGACTCCATACTCTTTGCATTGAACTGTACTTCATCCGTTGCTGAAAATGTACCTTGTTTAAAATATGAACTCCTTTACAACAAGCTGACAGAGCTTTCCCTAATCTGTAGGAAATTTATTGATCATATGGTTGTTAACAACAATAAAATTCTGTATAGGGGACTCAGTGCACAATCATTAATCAACCCCAAGCCTAATTCTCAACAGTCTCCAATCTGCTGAAGCATAACGAACAAGTTTTTACATAGTGAATAAGTTCTTACATGGTGAACAGTGCAAGGGCAGTCATCACAGAAACTTTCGGTTTTGATCACGCATCATGAACTATAAACAATCAGGTCAATTATGATTATTCGTTTGATTTTTATACTTGATTTATATGTGAATCCCACATTTCTCCCTTATTATTATTTTTTTTAAATAAAATGCTGAAGTGGTAGGTAGATGCAAGATAAAGGTAGAAAACATAGTTTAGTGCTGTAAGAGGGCAAATGTAGATGATCAGGTGTGTGCCTATAGACCAAGGATTAATCCAAGCTAGACAAGGGCAACAAAACATCCACGGATGCAGAAGACTTCTCTCAAAACAGTGGGGGTGAGGTTCTAAGTTTCACCTCTGTTGACCCCCAATTTCTCACCTGATGGCCCCCCTGCAACTGTGCCTGTCTTAGGTTGTTCCTCCCTTGAGGAATCTTAACCGTCTCTAGCTAACCAGTCATCTTCTGGGGCCATACAGGGAAATGTAAAGTTGGTAAGTGAGAGAGAAGCAATATTCTTTGAAAAGGTTAGCTTTTTACTTCTTTGCAGATTTATGCCCTGTGGCTTCTATGCCCAGCATATGTCTTGAGGTGTCTTTACCACTTGGAAGAATTATGAAACTCGGTAATGTCAATATGAGGCACGAATTCTACTTAAGGGTTGTAATTAGGAAAGAAGAAGAAAAGCTATAGAAATAGCAGATAGAAGAAAACATGGGAAGATTGATTATTTCTTTGACGTATCTTCTTGTAGAGTAACATAAGCATGTATAGGTTTTAAACTACTAAGTAAATTGCGCACACACATTAACATAATAGGAATACAGCTACATAACCAAAGCAGACCTACAATTACCAGCCATCTCCAGTGAAACCAAGAAAACCAGTTAGGCACCCTAGGCATTTGTGAAAACTTTTCAATGATATGATGGATATTGTCTAACTGAATTTGAATATTTTGAGAAAAATCAGACAAATTAAAACCACATTCCTGGGAACTGTTCACATCCCATATGTCTTTTAACAGTAGATAGTCTATAGTTGCAAGATTTTGGAGCACTGCAACTTGCACTTCTCCTAATTCTTGGTTGAGTTCCAACAGTATAGATCCAGTCAAATTTGTTGTTTTACTGTATGCGCAGGCCAGCTTAGATATCTCCTTCTTCATTCCAATGGCAAGTCCAGGAACCAGTGGGATGAATGCAGCTACAACTGCAACAGCACCAGGATCTTTGTTGAAGTTTTTGATGATCATCTTCTGGAATGACTCTTCCAGAGGATGTTGATATTGGAAGTTCTTCATATCGTATCTTAATTCGTTTTCTGGGTAGTCAAATTAGGCTTTGATCCTATGTGTAAACACAAACAAACCCTTTGCCCACACTTTGATATGCCCTTTATACCATTGTGAAGAACTTACTGGAGATCACACAGGAACTGCTTTTTAAATTTAATTTTTATTTTTTAGAGACAGGAATATTATTAGAAAAATGTACTTCCATAGCTGATCATCTGACACCCTTTAAATGATCAAAATCAAGGATATTTAAAGCATGCATTAATCGGTGATTTGCAGTTAGTTTTATCTTATCAGGGAGTAATCCCTCTTTTTGTTATTTTTAATCTACAATTACATGAAGAACATTATGTTTACTAGGCTCTCCCCTATACCAGGTCACCCCCACAAACCCCCTTACAGTCACTGTCCATCAGCATAGCAAAATGTTGTATAATCACTACTTGTCTTCTCTGTGTTGTATGGCCCTTCCTTTACTCCCCCCTCATTATGCATGCTAATCATAACACCCCCTTTCTTCACCCCTTATCCCTCCCTACCCACCCATCCTCCCCAGTCCCTTTCCCTTTGGTACCTGTTAGTCCATTCTTGGGTTCTGTGATTCTGCTGCTGTTTTGTTCCTTCAGTTTTTCCTTTGTTCTTATACTCCACAGATGAGTGAAATCATTTGGTATTTCTCTTTCTCCACTTGGCTTATTTCACTGAGCATAATACCCTCTAGTTCCATCCATGTTGCAAATGGTAGGATTTGTTTTCTTCTTATGGCTGAATAATATTCCATTGTGTATATGTACCACATCTTTATCCATTCATCTAATGATGGACACTTAGGTTGCTTCCAATTCTTGGCTATTGTAAATAGTGCTGCGATAAACAGGGGTGCATCTGTCTTTTTCAAACTTGATTGCTGCATTTTTAGGGTAAATTCCTAGGAGTGGAATTCCTGGGTTAAATGGTAAGTCTTGAGAATTTTGAGGAACCTCCTTACTGCTTTCCACAGTGGTTGAACTAATTTACATTCCCACCAGCAGTGTAGGAGGGTTCCCCTTTCTCCATAACCTCGCCAACATTTGTTGTTTGTCTTCTGGATGGTAGGCATCCTTACTGGTGTGAGGTGATACCTCATTGTGGTTTTAATTTGCATTTCTCTGATAATTAGCGATGTGGGCATCTTTTCATGTGTCTGTTAGCCATCTGTATGTCTTTTTTGGAGAAGTGTCGGTTCAGTTCCCCTGCCCATTTTTTAATTGGATTATTTGTTGAGGTATGTGAGCTCTTTATATATTTTGGACGTCAAGCCTTTATCGGATCTGTCATTTACAAATATATTCTCCCACACTGTAGGGTACCGTTTTGTTCTATTGATGGTATCTTTTGCTGTACAGAAGCTTTCCAGCTTAATATAGTCCCACTTGTTCATTTTTGCTGTTGTTTTCCTTGCCCGGGGAGATATGTTCAAGAAGAGGTCACTCATGTTTTTGTCTAAGAGATTTTTGCCTATGTTTTTTTCTAAGAGTTTTATGGTTTCATGACTTACATTCAGGTCTTTGATCCATTTTGAATTTACTTTTGTGTATGGGGTTAGACAGTGGTCCAGTTTCATTCTCCTACATGTAGCTGTCCAGTTTTGCCAGCACCATCTGTTGAAGAGACTGTCATTTAGCCATTGTATGTCCATGGCTCCTTTATCAAATATTAATTGACCATATATGTTGGGTTAATGTCTGGAGTCTCTAATCTGTTCCACTGGTCTGTGGCTCTGTTCTTGTGCCAGTACCAAATTGTCTTGATTACTATGGCTTTGTAGTAGAGCTTGAAGTTGGGGAGTGAGATCCCCCCTACTTTATTCTTCTTTCTCAGGATTGCTTTGGCTATTCGGGGTCTTTGGTGTTTCCATATGAATTTTTGAACTATTTGTTCCAGTTCGTTGAAGAATGTTGCTGGTAATTTGATAAGGATTGCATCAAATCTGTATATTGCTTTGGGCAGGATGGCCATTTTGACAATATTCTTCGTAGCCACGAGCATGGGATGAGTTTCCATTTGTTAGGGTCCCCTTTAATTTCTCTTAAGAGTGACTTGTAATTTTCAGGGTATAGGTCTTTCACTTCCTTGGTTAGGTTTATTCCTAGGTATTTTATTCTTTTTGATGCTATTGTGAGTGGAGTTGTTTTCCTGATTTCTCTTTCTATTGGTTCATTGTTAGTGTATAGGAAAGCCACAGATTTCTGTGTGTTAATTTTGTATCCTGCAACTTTGCTGTATTCCGATATCAGTTCTAGTAGTTTTGGAGGAGTGGTGTCTTTAGGGATTTTTATGTACAATATCATGTCATCTGCAAATAGTGACAGTTTGACTTCTTCTTTACCAATCTGGATTCCTTGTATTTGTTTTGTCTAATTGCCGTGGCTGGGAACTCCAGTACTATGTTAAATAACAGTGGGGAGAGTGGGCATCCCTGTCTTGTTCCCGATCACAGAGGAAAAGCTTTCAGCTTCTCGCTGTTCAGTATAATGTTGGCTGTGGGTTTATGATATATGGCCTTTATTATGTTGAGGTACTTGCCCTCTATTCCCATTTTGCTGAGAGTTTTTATCATGAATGGATGTTGAATTTTGTCAAATGCATTTTCAGCATCTATGGAGATGATCATGTGGTTTTTGTCTTTCTTTTTGTTGATGTGGTGGATGATGTTGATGGATTTTCGAATGTTGTACCATCCTTGCATCTCTGGGATGAATCCCACTTGGTCATGGTGTATGATCCTTTTGATATATTTTTGAATTCCGTTTGCTAATATTTTATTGAGTATTTTTGCATCTATGTTCATCAGGGATATTGGTCTGTAATTTTCTTTTTTGGTGTGGTCTTTGCCTGGTTTTGGTATTAGGGTGATGTTGGCTTCATAGAATTAGTTTGGAAGTATTCCCTCCTCTTCTAATTTTTTGGAAAACTTTAAGGAGAATGGGTATTATATCTTCTCTGAATGTCTGATAAAATTCCAAGATAAATCCGTCCAGCCCCAGGGTTTTGTTCTTTGGTAGTTTTTTTATTAGTGCTTCAATTTCGTTGCTGGTAATTGGTCTGTTTAGATTTTCTGTTTCTTCCTTGGTCAGTCCTGAGAGGTTGTATTTTTCTAGGAAGTTGTCCATTTCTTCTAGGTTTTCCAGCTTGTTGGCATATAGGTTTTCATAGTAGTCTTTAATAATTCTTTGTATTTCTGTGGAGTCTGTCATGATTATTCCATTCTCATTTCTGATTCTGTTGATTTGTGTTGAGTCTCTTTTTCTCTTAATAAGTTTGGCTAGAGGCTTATTTATTTTGTTATTTTTTCAAAGAACCAGCTCTTGATTTTGTTGATTTTTGCTATTGTTTTATTCTTCTCAATTTTATTTATTTCTTCTCTGATCTTTATTATGTCCCTCCTTCTGCTGACTTTAGGCCTCATTTGTTCTTCTTTTTCCAGTTTTGATAATTGTGACATTAGACTATTCATTTGGGTTTGTTCTTCCTTCTTTAAATATGCCTGGAGTGCTATATACTTTCCTCTTAAGATTGCTTTTGCTGCATCCCACAGAAATTGGGGCTTTGTGTTGTTGTCGTTTATTTCCATATATTGCTGGATCTCCATTTTAATTTGGTCATTGATCCATTGACTGTTTAGAAGCGTGTTGTTAAGCCTCCATGTGTTTGTGAGCCTTTTTGTTTTCTTTGTAGAATTTATTTCTAGTTTTATACCTTTGTGGTCTGAAAAATTGGTTGGTAGAATTTCAATATTTTGGAAGTTACGGAGGCTCTTTTTGTGAGCTAGTATGTGGTCTATTCTGGAGAATATTCCATGTGCACTTGAGAAGAATGTATATCCTGTTGCTTTTGGATGTAAAGTTCTATAGATGTCTATTAGGTCCATCTGTTCTAGTGTGTTGTTCAGTGCCTCTGTGTCCTTACTTATTTTCTGCCTGGTTATCTATCCTTTGGGTTGAGTGGCGTGTTGAAGTCTCCTAAAATGAATGCATTGCAGTCTATTTCCCCCTTAGTTCTATTAATATTTGTTTCACATATGTTAGTGCTCCTGTGTTGGGTGCATATATATTTTGAACGGTTATATCCTCTTGTTTGTCTGAGCCCTTTATCATTATGTAATGTCCTTCTTTATCTTTTGTTACTTTCTTTGTTTTGAAGTCTATTTTGTCTGATATTAGTCCTGCAACCCCTGCCTTCTTCTCTCTGTTTGCCTGAAACATGTTTTTCCATCCCTTGACTGTTAGTCTGTGCATGTCTTTGGGCTTGATGTGAGTTTCTCGTAAGCAGCGTATAGATGAGTCTTGCTTTTTTATCCATTCTGTTACTCTGTGTCTTTTGATTGGTGTGTTCAGTCCATTTACATTTAGGGTGACTATTCAAAGGTATGTACTTCTTGCCATTGCAGGCTTTAGATTTGTGGTTACCAAAGGTTCAAGGTTAGCCTCTTTAGTATCTTACTGCCTAACTTAGCTCACTTATTGAGCTGTTATATACACTGTCTGGAGATTCTTTTCTTCTCTCCCTTCTTATTCCTCCTCCTCCTCCATTCCTTATATGTTGGTTGTTTTATTCTGTCCTCTTTCGTGTTTCCTTTAACTACTTTTAGTGGGTAGTTAATTTTATTTTTTTGCCTTTAGTTAGTATTTGGTTGGTCTGTCTTCTTTGCTGTGATTTTATTTTCTCTGGTGAAATCTGTTTAGTTTTAGGAGTGCTCCCGTCTAGAACAGTCCCTCTAAAATTCCCTGTAGAGGTGGCTTGTGGGAGGCAAATTCCCTCAACTTTTGCTTCCCTGTGAATTGTTTAATCCCTCCATCATATTTAAATGATAATTGTGCTGGATCCAGTATCCTTTGTTCAAGGCCCTTCTGTTTCATTGCATTAAATATATCATGCCATTCTCTTCTGGCCTGTAAGGTTTCTGTCGAGAAGTCTGATGATAGCCTGATGGGTTTTCCTTCATTGGTGACCTTTTTCTCTCTAGCCGCCTTTAAAACTCTTTCCTTGTCCTTGATCTTTGCCATTTTAATTATTATATGTCTTGATGTTGTCATCCTTGGGTCCTTTCTGTTGGTAGGTCTGTGTATTTCCGTGGTCTGTTCGATTATTTCCTCCCCCAGTTTGGGGAAGTTTTCAGCAATTATTTCTTCAAAGACACTTTCTATCCCTTTTTCTCTCTCTTCTTCTTCTGGTACCCCTATAATACGGATATTGTTCCTTTTGGATTGGTCACACAGTTCTCTTAATATTGTTTCATTCCTGGAGATCCTTTTGTCTCTATGTCAGCTTCTATGTGTTCCTGTTCTCTGGTTTCTATTCCATCAATGGCCTCTTGCATCTTATCCATTCTGCTCATAAATCCTTCCAGAGTTTGTTTCACTTCTGTAATCTCTTTCCGGGTTTCTGTAATCTCCCTCCGGACTTCATCCCTTAGCTCTTGTATATTTCTCTGCATCTCCGTCAGCTTGTTTATGATTTTTATTTTGAATTCTTTTTCAGGAAGACTGGTTAGGTCTGTCTCCTCTGGTGTTGTCTCTGTGATCCTGGTTTGCCTGTGATTTTGCCTTTTCATGGTTATAGTGATAGTTTGCAGAGCTGGCACGAGTGACAGCTGGAAGAACTTTCCTTCTTGTTGGTTTGTGGCCTTCCTCTCCTGGGAGAACAGCAACCTCTAGTGGCTTGTGCTGGGCAGCTGCGTGCAGACAGGGCTTCTGATTCTTGTCCAGCTGCTATGGAGTTTATCTCCGCTGTTGCTGTGGGCGTGGCCTGCCTCAGGCTGCTGCGCCTACATGCTGGAGCCGAGTTGGAGGGGCAGCGGCCGGGAGGCTATTTATCTCCATGAGGGGCCTCTGTGCTCCCTGCTGCCCAGGGGGTTAGAGTGCCCAGAGTTCTCCCGATTCCCTCCTTCTGGGGTCCTTGTCCCTTTAAGACTTCCAAAAAGTGCTTGAAAAAAAATAATAATAATAATTAAATAAGTAATTTAAAAAAAAAAGCCGCTCGCTTTTCTCTGTCCTCTGGTGCTGGCCTCAGGGACCCACTCACCAGTCTTGCTGCCCTGTTTCCCTAGTATACCAGTACCTCACGCATGCACTGTGTCTGCGCTCTGGTGTGGATGACTGGGGCTGGGTGTTCAGCAGTCCTGGGCTCCCTCTGCTTCCCCCTCGGACTCCTCTCCTCTGCCAGGAGCTGGGGGGAGGGGTGCTCGGGTCTCGCCGGGCTGGGGCTTGTATCTTACCCCCTTCGGGAGGTGCTGTGTTCTCGCAGGTGTGGATGTTTTTTGGATGTTGTCCTGTGTCCTCTGGTCTCTATTATAGGAAGAGTTGTCTTTGTTATATTTTCATAAATATATGTGGTTTTGGGAGGAGGTTTCTGCTGCTCTACTTATGCTGCCATCTTGGCTCCACCTCCAAAGGAACATTGTTTAACATTGTTTTACTTGGGTATCAGTTGCTATGTTTTGAGTGTTTTAAATGCCCTCATTTTTTAAAAATGATGTAAAAGTTGATGGTAGTTTTGATTTTTTTTTAATGATTGCATTTTATAACCTCAGACAAAACATGAGGTTGGCATCCGTCCTTCCTAATTAACTTTGTATGTGGAAATGATTTCAATTCTTGCCAAAAATTGGCAAGAATAAGAGTATGGACTTTCCGTACTTTTTGCCCAGATTCACCTCTTGTTAAGACTTAACATTTTTATTTTGTCATTTGCTTCTTTTTTTGCCCTCCCTAATTATCCTTCACTCTGGATGATATCCGTGGCCTCCTTTGTCTTCTATGGCACTGATATGACATGATTTTAAATACTACAATTTTCTGACCCACATCCTTCATTCCCTCACACCCCCTGTTCCTCATTGTGGGTTTCTTCATGATTGGGTTCAGATTATACATGCTCCTCATGGCTGATACTAGCTTTGGTCATCTGGTTAAGGTGTTAGTTTCGCTGATTTATAGTTTTTACCTTGTGTGAGGGAGACTTCTAAGTCCATGCAATCAACATTTTGCCCCAAGGTTTAGCATCCATGCATGATTCTTACTCAGTCTTCAACAGCTGCAAAATGCTGGTTTTCCAAGTCCAGCTTCCTTCTTCATGATCCTATTGGCACTCAGCACTATAAGGAGGAACCCTCCTTTTTCCCACATCCATCCATCCATTCATCCATATCTGTCCACATAAATGTTTATATTAATTATTATTTTGGCTTCTGGTTCTCTGTTTTTTCCAATGGCTTCTAATTACTTACTTACCTTGTTGCTTAGATTGTCTTAGATTTGGCCAGTCGGAGCTTTTTCAGTCTGTCTCTTCTTTCCTTGCAGCATCCATCCACTATCTTTTTTTTTTTTTAAGCATATTAAATGAAAGATGTTCCAGGATCTGGAACCAGCAATTTCTCCAAGAAACCCTGGGGAATGATAATAGATACATAGATGTGGCTGCTCTGTGTGTCATCTGTTTCTAGTAGAGACTGTTGAGCAGACAGAAGTAGGAAATGTACATGTAAATATACACAAATATGCACGTACATACGCTTCTAACATGCTCATATATATACATTGATTTCAGAAATCACAAGTTCACTCTATACCTCTAATTCCCATCCAACCTTAGAGAGTTCTCTCTTGCTTTCCCCATTCTGTGTTTCTTTGTCTCTTCTTCCTCAGAATCCTGGCTCCCCCAAAAGTCCCTCTTTTTACCTACTCCATCCTATAATACATCAAAAATAGTTTAGAATTGCTTTTGCCCCATATTACTGTAAAAAGCACTTAAAAGACTGCAAGATTGTTTGCCCATCTCTGCCTATGTGTACCCTGCCCAAGACTAAGGAGATATAATTACATTCTGTAATGATAAATTACTTGGATTATTTCTTTTTTCTCTTTCACTGTGATTATGTGATTTACATGAAATAAATTGGGTTCATTTGTTTCAGTTTTCTTTAAGGTTTAAGCTCCCTTCCTATCCATTCCCCCTCCCTGACACACATACTTCATACATTGCTGGTGTGAATGTAAAACAGGACAGTCATTTGGAAGACATCTTTGTTGATTTAATTTCATTTACTTTTTAAACATGTAGAACATTAACATGATTCTTAAAGTCAGAGCTACACCAAAAATATCCTGAGAGAGGTGTGGCTTCCATTCTGCCCATTCTCCACCCATCCTATAGGTATCCAGCTTCACTGCTTTTTCTTTTCCCACATCTTTTTATGAAGAGTAATGTGTATTCTTGTCCCTTCTTTTTTCTTACACAAAAGTTGGCATACATACAGGGAGGCCAACCCTCCAGTTTGCCTAGGACTGAGAAGTTTCTTGGGACACAGTACTTTCAGGGCTAAAACTGGGAGGAGGACTGGCCACTATATATATATATATATATATATATATATATATATATATATGTATATATATATATAATACACACACACAGTTTTTTTTAAAACAATTTTATTGATGCGTAATTTACATAACAAAATTCACAAGTCTTTTTTAAAAAATTGAGGTGTAATGCCACAGAATTCACCCCTTTTATGAGTAGTGCAATCTGATCACCTGTTTTGGAACATTTTCATCATTCCAATAAACTCCCTCATGTCCAGTTATAATTAATCCAAATCCTACTACATTTCCTGTTCAGACAATCAGTAGCTACTTTCTCTAAATTTATTTTCCTTTTGTAGACATTTCCTATAAGGAGAAACATACAGTGTTATCTTTGAGTCTGACTTCTTTTACTTAATGTTTTTGAGGCCATACCTTTGCATGTATCAGCATTTCAGGATTATTGCTGAATAGTACACTATTGTATGAACTAAAAATTTTTTTGTTCATGCATTTAATAGTTGATGGACATGTGGATTGCTTCCTTTTTAGCTGTGATGCATAAGCCTGCTAAGGACATTCATGTGCAAGTCTTTCTGTGGACAGGTTTTCATTTGGGAAGATACCCAAAAGTGGAATTTTTGGGTTGTATGATAAATTTATATTTAACTTTTTAAGAAACCACTACACTTTTTCAAGTGACTACATCATTTTACATTCTTACCAGCAGTGTATGAATGTTCCCATTTCTCCATATGCATACCATCATTTGCTCTATTTGTTGTAAAAATCTCACTCTTTTATTGTACACATCTGTGTAGATACAGAGTGATACCTTGTGGTTTAAGCTTGCATTTCCCTGATGATGAAGTTAGGCATCTTTTCATGTGTTTATTAGCTATTTACGGTACTTGCACTTGTGGGCTTTGTTTTTTTCACTTAACATCTGCGGAAATCACTACTTGCTTTCATACTATTCACAGAGACCTTTCTTATACTTTTCTTCTTTTTTTTTTTTTTTGCTAGTGCCTAGCATTCCATGGTGTGAAGGTAACATAGTTTATCCAATCAATGTGCTATGCTTGGTCATTTAGGAAGTTTTCAGTATTTTGCAAAATTACAAATAATGTTACAATGTATGATCTTGCATATGTTTCTGTTTTGTTTGAGGTATACCTTCAGAGTAGATTCCTACAAGAGGGATTACTGAGTCAGAGACATATGCATATGTAGTTTATTAAATATTGCCAAATTCCTTTCCATAAAGATTATGACAATTCATATTCCACTAGGACCGTATAAGAATAAGACTTTAATTTTCTCAAAACTTCACTAACAATATATAGCCAAGCTTTTGAGTTTTTGCCAATCTGGTAGGTGAGCAATGATATTTCATTGTGGCTTTAATGTACATTTCTCCTACTAGCGCCTTTCATGTTTAAGGATCATTTTTATATCTTTTTTTGTGTGGTTTTGAATTTGCTTACGGTTTATTTTTTATCATACAAATTTATTTTTATGTAGACAAATTATCACTTCCTCCATAAAATCATCTGGGTTTGGTGCTTATTGTGGAGTAATTCTTTGAAAGCTATACTTCTTCTATGCAAATTGTTTTTTTAAGCTTTCTATCTCTATAGAAACTAGTTAAATGTTATTTTTTAAGGTGTCTATATCCTCTAGGTATTCAGATGTATTTGCATTAACGGAGGTGGAATAATCTATTATGTTAAAAAAATTTCTCTATTTGAGTAGCTATTCTCCATTGTTATTTCTTATTTTGTATATTTGCACTTTCTCCCCTTTTATTTTCTTTATTACACTAGCAAATCCTTTGTGTATGTTGTTTTTGTTTTTCAAGGATTTTTACTGTTTGATGTATGTTTTTCTGTTCTCTACCTTTTTCATTTTAATTTTTAAATTTTAATTTCTGTTATTTATTATTTTCTTCCTTGGGCTATTCTTTTGTTTTGCTTTGTTCTTCTAGCTCTTTCAGTTGTAAAGTAATTTGTCTTCATTTTTTATTCATAAAAACATTTAGTGCTATGAAATTTTGTCTGATCACTGCTTAGACTGTATCCCACAGATGTGTTTATTACCATTATTTTTCAAAAATACTGTAGTTTTTCTTTGTATTTTCTATTTTGTCCAAGAATTAAATTTATTGAAATATCTTTAATTTCCCAGTAGAAAATCCTTTTGGTTGGATTTTATTTCTGTTTTTATTGCCCAGTGATCAGCATATATTGTTTCTAATAACTTTGCTCTTTAGTACCTGCTGATGTTTTCTTTGTACCCTAATAGATCAAATTTTTGCATAGTCATGTAAATGTTTCGTGTATACTTGAGAAGATGTATATTCTTTATTATTAGGATGTAGTATTCAATATCTACCCAAAAAACTTAACCTTATATTGTTCCATACATACATATTCTCACTTTTCCTTGCTGTTCACTTGCCCTGTTTTGTACTGTGTGTTATGTCTGTACTAGTACTGTTTCTATTTCTCCTTGCATTCCTTGTATTTGTTTTATTATAGGTGGCTGCTGTATTATTTGTTGTGTAGATATGCATACCTGTTACATCCTAAATGTGAAATGTAGATTTTAACATTAAAAGAATCTGGGTTTTTTTAGTATTGTTTAATGCTTTTTTGACATTTATCTTTTCACCTTGAGTTAAACCCATTCACATTTATTGATATGACTGTATGTTTGAGCTTAATTCTGTTACATTATTTGTTATACTTTCTGTGTGTATTATAATTACTATATCTTTTTCTGTTTGGTGTGTCCTTTGCATCTTAAATTCCTTCTGGTATTTAGGAAGATTTATACTTTTATCCTACTTGTGCGTTTGTATTAATATTTCACAGGATTTTTAACCCCCTTTTTTTCTTGAACTTTTACCATCTGGATGTCAGTTTTAAATTGTACCCTTTAGTTCTCACCTATTATCTAAATGATAATCAGTGGGTTTTTTTCTGTTTTTCCTTTCTTTCAATTTTAATTGTATTTTTCCACATTATCAAAACATAGAATATAGTCTGAACTCTACATTTAAGTATTTGAAATGCTTACTATTAGTCCTTTTCCCGAAGTTTTCTTAATTATCTGTTGGTTGGATGAAGCTCATCTCTTAGTAGCTTTTTTTTAAATTTTTTAAATTTAATTTTGTTATCATTAATCTATAATTACATGAAGAACATTATGTTTACTAGGCTCTCCCCTACCCCAAGTCCCCCCCACAAACCCCATTACAGTCACTGTCCATCAGCATAGTAAGATGTTGTAGAATCACTACTTGTCTTCTCTGTGTTGCAAACCCTGCCCCTTTCCCCCAACCCCCACATTATACATGCTAAAAATAATACCCCCTTTCTTCTTCCCCGCCGTTATCCCTCCCAACCCTCCCATTCTCCCCAGTCTCTTTCCCTTTGGTAACTGTTAGTCCATTCTTGGGTTCTGTGATTCTGTTGCTGTTTTGTTCCTTCAGTTTTTCTTTTGTTCTTATACTCCACAGATGAGTCAAATCATTTGGTATTTGTCTTTCTCCGCTTGACTTATTTCACTGAGCATAATACCCTCTACCTCCATCCATGTTGTTGCAAATGGTAGGATTTGTTTTCTTCTTATGGCTGAATAATATTCCATTGTATATATGTACCACATCTTTTTTATCCATTCATCTATTGATGGACACTTAGGTTGCTTCCATTTCTTGGTTATTGTAAATAGTGCTGCGATAAACATAGGGGTACATCTGTCTTTTTCAAACTGGAGTGCTGCATCCTTAGGGTAAATTCCTACAAGTGGAATTGCTGGGTCAAATAGTAAGTCTATTTAGAGCATTTTGAGGAACCTCCATATTACTTTGAACTAATTTACATTCCCACCAGCAGTGTAGGAGGGTTCCCCTTTCTCCAGAACCTCGCCAACATTTGTTCTTGTTTGTCTTTTGGAAGGTAGCCATCCTTACTGGTGTGAGGTGATATCTCATTGTGGTTTTAATTTGCATTTCTCTGATAACCAGCAATGTGGAACATCTTTTCATGTGTCTATTCGCCATCTGAATTTCTTCTTTGGAGAACTGTCTGTTTAGCTCCTCTGCCCATTTTTTAATTAGATTATTTGCTTTTTGTTCGTTGAGGTTCATGAGCTCTTTATACATTTTGGATGTCAAGCCTTTATCGGATCTGTCATTTAAGAATATATTCGCCCATACTGTAGGGTACCTTTTTGTTCTATTGATAGTGTCCTTTGCTGTACAGAAGCTTTCCAGCTTGATATAGTCCCACTTGTTCCTTTTTGCTTTTGTTTTTCTTGCCTGGGGAGATATATTCATGAAGAAGTCACTCATGTTTATGTCCAAGAGATTTTTGCCTATGTTTTCCTCCAAGAGTTTTATGGTTTCATGACTTACATTCAGGTCTTTGATCCATTTTTTAATTTACTTTTGTGTATGGGGTTAGACAGTGATCCAGTTTCATTCTCTTAGATATAGCTGTCCAGTTTTGCCTGCACCATCTGTTGAAGAGACTGTCATTTCCCCATTATATGTCCATGGCCCCTTTATCGAGTATCAGTTGACCATATATGTTTGGGTTAATGTTTGGAGTCTCTATTCTGTTCCATTGGTCTGTGGCTCTGTTCTTGTGCCAGTACCAAATTGTCTTGATTACTGTGGTGTTGTAGTAGAGCTTGAAGTTGGGGAGTGAGATCCCCCCCACTTTATTCTTCTTTCTCAGGATTGCTTTGGCTATTCGGGGTCTTTGGTGTTTCCATATGAATTTTTGAACTATTTGTTCCAGTTTGTTGAAGAATGTTGCTGGTAATTTGATAAGGATTGCATCAAATCTGTATATTGCTTTGGGCAGGATTGCCATTTTGACAATATTAATTCTTCCTAGCCATGAGCATGGGATGAGTTTCCATTTGTTAGGGTCCTCTTTAATTTCTCTTAAGAGTATCTTATAGTTTTCAGGGTATAGGTCTTTCACTCCTTTGGTTAGGTTTATTCCTAGGTATGTTATTCTTTTTGATGCAATTGTGAATGGAATTGTTTTCCTGATTTCTCTTTCTGTTGGCTCATTGTTAGTGTATAGGAAAACCACAGATTTCTGTGTGTTAATTTTGTATCCTGCAACTTTGCTGTATTCCGATATCAGTTCTAGTAGTTTTGGAGTGGAGTCTTTAGGGTTTTTTATGTATAGTATCATGTCATCTGAAAATAGTGACAGTTTAACTTCTTCTTTACCAATCTGGATTCCTTGTATTTCTTTGTTTTGTCTAATTGCCGTGGCTAGGAACTCCAGTACTATGTTAAATAACAGTGGGGAGAGTGGGCATTCCTGTCTTGTTCCCGATCTCAGAGGAAAAGCTTTCAGGTTCTCCTGTTCATATGATGTTGGCTGTGGGTTTATCATATATGGCCTTTATTATGTTGAGGTACTTGCCCTCTATTCCCATTTTGCTGAGAGTTTTTATCATGAATGGATGTTGAATTTTGTCAAATGCATTTTCAGCATCTATGGAGATGATCATGTGGTTTTTGTCTTTCTTTTTGTTGATGTGGTGGATGATGTTGATGGATTTTCGAATGTTGTACCATCCTTGCATCTCTGGGATGAATCCCACTTGGTCATGGTGTATGATCCTTTTGATATATTTTTGAATTCCGTTTGCTAATATTTTATTGAGTATTTTTGCATCTATGTTCATCAGGGATATTGGTCTGTAATTTTCCTTTTTGGTGTGGTCTTTGCCTGGTTTTGGTATTAGGGTGATGTTGGCTTCATAGAATTAGTTTGGAAGTATTCCCTCCTCTTCTAATTTTTTGGAAAACTTTAAGGAGAATGGGTATTATATCTTCTCTGAATGTCTGATAAAATTCCAAGATAAATCCGTCCAGCCCCAGGGTTTTGTTCTTTGGTAGTTTTTTTATTAGTGCTTCAATTTCGTTGCTGGTAATTGGTCTGTTTAGATTTTCTGTTTCTTCCTTGGTCAGTCCTGAGAGGTTGTATTTTTCTAGGAAGTTGTCCATTTCTTCTAGGTTTTCCAGCTTGTTGGCATATAGGTTTTCATAGTAGTCTTTAATAATTCTTTGTATTTCTGTGGAGTCTGTCGTGATTATTCCATTCTCATTTCTGATTCTGTTGATTTGTGTTGAGTCTCTTTTTCTCTTAATAAGTTTGGCTAGAGGCTTATTTATTTTGTTATTTTTTCAAAGAACCAGCTCTTGGTTTCGTTGATTTTTGCTATTGTTTTATTCTTCTCAATTTTATTTATTTCTTCTCTGATCTTTATTATGTCCCTCCTTCTGCTGACTTTAGGCCTCATTTGTTCTTCTTTTTCCAGTTTTGATAATTGTGACATTAGACTATTCATTTGGGTTTGTTCTTCCTTCTTTAAATATGCCTGGAGTGCTATATACTTTCCTCTTAAGATTGCTTTTGCTGCATCCCACAGAAATTGGGGCTTTGTGTTGTTGTCGTTTATTTCCATATATTGCTGGATCTCCATTTTAATTTGGTCATTGATCCATTGACTATTTAGAAGCGTGTTGTTAAGCCTCCATGTGTTTGTGAGCCTTTTTGCTTTCTTGGTAAATTTATTTCTAGTTTTATACCTTTGTGGTCTGAAAAGTTGGTTGATAGGATTTCAATCTTTTGGAATTTACTGAGGCTCTTTTTGTGAGCTAGTATGTGGTCTATTCTGGAGAATGTTCCATGTGCACTTGAGAAGAATGTGTATCCTGTTGCTTTTGGGTGTAGAGTTCTATAGATGTCTATTAGGTCCATCTGTTCTAGTGTGTTGTTCAGTGCCTCTGTGTCCTTACTTATTTTCTGTCTGGTAGATCTGTCCTTTGGAGTGAATGATGTGTTGAAGTCTCCTAAAATGAATGCATTGCCTTCTATTTCCTCCTTTAATTCTGTTACTATTTGTTTCACATATTTTTGTGCTCCTGTATTGGGTGCATATATATTTTGAACGGTTATATCCTCTTGTTGGACTGAGCCCTTTATCATTATGTAATGTCCTTCTTTATCTCTTGTTACTTTCTTTATTTGGAAGTCTGTTTTGTCTGATACTTGTACGGCAACACCTGCTTTTTTCTCCCTATTGTTTGCATGAAATATCTTTTCCCATCCCTTGACTTTTATGCTGTTTATGTCTTTGGGTTTGAGGTGAGTCTCTTGTAAGTAGCATATAGATGGGTCTTGTTTTTTTATCCATTCTATTACTCTGTGTCTTTTGATTGGTGCCTTCAGTCCATTTACATTTAGGGTGATTATTGATAGGTATGTACTTATTGCCATTTCAGGCTTTAGATTTGTGGTTACCAAAGGTTCCAGGTTACTTTCCTTACTAAGAGTCTAACTTAACTCACTTAGTATGCTGTTACAAACAGAATCTAAAGGTTCTTTTCTATTTCTCCTCCTTTTTCTTCCTCCTTCATTCTTTATATATTAGGTATCAAATACTGTACTTTTTGTCTATCCCTTGATTGACTTTGGGGATAGTCAATTTAATTTTGCATTTGCCTTGCAATCAGCTGTTCCACCCTCCTCACCATGATTTTACTACCTCTGGTGACAGCTATCCAATCCTAGGAACACTTCCATCTATAGCAGTCCCTCCAAAATAGACTACAGAGATGGTTTGTGGGAGGTAAACTCTCTCAGCTTTTGCTTATCTGGAAATTGTTTAATCCCTCCTTCAAATTTAAATGACAATCTTGCTGGATAAAGTAATCTTGGTTCCAGGCCCTTCTGCTTCATGGCATTTAATACATCATGCCACTCCCTTCTGGCCTGTAAGGTTTCTGCTGAGAAGTCTGATGTTAGTCTGATGGGCTTTCCTTTGTATGTGATCCTATTTCTTCCTCTGGCTGCTTTTAACAGTCCATCTTTATCCTTGATCTTTCCCATTTTAATTATTATGTGTCTTGCTGTTGTCTTCCTTGGGTCCCTTATGTTGGGGGATCTGTGGATCTCCATGGCCTGACAGACTATGTCCTTCCCCAGATTGGTGAAGTTTTCAGCAACTACCTCCTCAAAGACACTTTCTATCCCTTTTACTCTCTCTTCTTCTTCTGGTATCCCTATAATGCAAATATTGTTCCGCTTGGATTGGTCACACAGTTCTCTCAATATTCTTTCATTTTTAGAGATCCTTTTTTCTCTCTGTGCCTCAGCTTCTTTGTATTCCTCTTCTCTAGTGTCTATTTCATTTATTGTCTCCTCCACCATATCAACCTGCTTTTAATACCCTCCATCATGTTCTTTAATGATTGGATCTCTGACCTGAATTCATTCCTGAGTTCCTGGATGTCTTTCCGTACCTCCATTAGGATGTTGATGATTTTTATTTTGAACTCCCTTTCAGGAAGAGTCACAAGGTCCATATCATTTAAATCTTTCTCAGGAGTTGTATTAACAATTTTACTCTGGAAAAGGTTCCTTTGGCATTTCGTGTTTGTATATGGCGCCCTCTTGTGTCCAGAAGCTCTATTCTGGAGCTTCTGAGCCCCTGAAGCAATGTTGCGGGTTGCAGGGGAGCAGTACTGGTGCCTGGGGGGTAGGAAAGAGCTGTTCCCCGCCACATGGCTGCTGTGCCTGTCTCCCCTGCCTGGTCACACATGTATAAGTTTTGTCCCAGAGCAGCCAGATATGTATCCCTGCTTTCCACAAGCAGCCGGAATCCCAGTCTCCCCAGGAACTCTGCCTGTATGAACTTTCCAACCCAGTAGTCATGTGAGTCTCATGAAAGCACCATGAAATGTAGGTTTGTGCTCCCAGGAGAGATCTCCAGAGCTAGGTATTCAGCAGTCCCAAGCCTTCCACTCCCTCCCTGCTCCATTTGTCTTCCTCCTGCTGGTGAGCTGGGGTGGGAGAGGGGCTCGGGTCCTGTGGAGTCACCGCTCTGGTACGTTACCCCGTTCGCTGAGGTCTGCTCTTTTCTCTAGGTGTGTGCAGTCTGACTATGTCCTCTTTCCTGTTGCTCTCTCAGGATTAGTTGTGCCAATTAAATTTTCTAATTTTTTCCAGTTTTAGTAGGAAGCCTCTGTCTCTCCTCTCACACCACCATCTTTAATCTCTTAGTAGGTTTTATACTACACACTTACATAGCATTACACTATAATACCCATTATAGTACTATAGTACTGTTATACTGCACATTTATATGATATTGTCTGCATGTTCAACATTATTTTCCTATAGTCTTGATACGTAAAGGATTTATTGGTTGTATATAATATCCTTGGTTCACATTTTTCTTTATCCTTAAGTTTCGTGAAAATGTAATTTCATTGCCATCTATTTTGTTATTCATGTTTTTGTTTTGTTTCTTGAGAAGTCTGTCACTCTAATTCTAATTCTGTTGCCTTACATTATTTCACCTTTTTTCCTGGAAGCCCTGAGGGTTTTTTCTTTATTTTTAGGTATGTATTAGAGTTGATCATTCCAGGTCAATTTTCCTGGTACCTGATGGACCATTCTATGTGTAGTTGAGGTCTTTATTTCTGGAGAGCTTTATTGCATTAAAGTCTTAAATATTAATTCTGCTCCTTTGTATTTATCCTTCTGGGGCATCAGTTAAACATACATTAGACTTTCTTTGCCTGTTTTCCATTTCAACTGCTTTCTTTGTGACTTTTTCTACTTCTTACTTTATTCCATTTTCATATTTATTCTCTTGATTTTTTTTCCTGCTTTTCTTCAAGAGCCTTTATTAAGCTTTTATCCAAACCTACTTTCCCCTGAGTACATTGCAATTTACTTTTTACTTTTGGTATAATTTTGTTTTTTCTCTCTCTTTCTTCATTCAATTAACTGTTAGTTTAGTCTCCCTGTCTTTGATCATTTCTGTTTTTAGCACTTGTAATTCTTATTTCAGTCTATACCATATGCATGAGGATATTTTATTTAGTTGGGTGTGCTGGTGTGCTGTTACTATGTTCTTTAACTCTTGGGTTGTTTTGTTTGTTTTTTTTTCTGGAGGGAAGGGGATTTGCCATGGCAGAAATGAATTGTATTTATTTTCCAGAAAGAGAAATCTCAGTGTGCCTTGTTTCTTTTTTACCACCACCATATACTTAATTTCCTCCTATTTTTTTCCTTCTACTCACTCTCTTTTAATGTAGTGCTTCACCAAAACTGACATTTCCAGTCCTGCCTCTTCTGAGTAACTAGAGCTGTGAACTATTTACCATGTACCCATCAATGTTAAGAATTTTGGCCTTTAATGTTGTGCTTTCTCTTTCTAGGAATGATTTTATCTTTGCTTTTCCTAAGTCCTGTGTTTCTTTTTACTACTGTTCACAGAATATTTTAAACTTTCCCTAACTTGCTTTTTTTGTAAGTTTGACATCAGCAGTGGAGAAGTGGAAGCTCTGTTGGAATTTTTCTTCTCTGCTAATAGGTGATTTGAAGGTTGCACTGTTCTCTGTTTCCTAGTAATACTGAAGATATAAGTCTTCTAAGGTTTAATTTTCTCTTCTTGTTGATTCTGTCATTTTATTTAGGAGGATCTGGGGGATTATTAATAATCAGATGGCCACTGATTGTTCTCCAAACCTGAACTTTCCTTTTTCAGTTTTTAAAATAGTTTTGCTGGTTTGTGAAATCTAAAATACCTGAAACCTATGGGTGAAAAGACTGGGACTTAAATAAATCATCACCCTGTGTTTTCTGCTGGGACTGAATGAGCACAAGGCTGTTGGCTCCTCTCAGTTCTTCCTGTCTGCTTCTAACACAGGAAGCACTAATGGGAAATAAGCTGTGTTCCTCTCTTTTCCATGGTCTTGGTACTCTTGATACTAACATGCAGAATACAGTTCTCTTTTCCATGGTCTTGGTACTCTTGATACTAACATGCAGGATACAGTGTTCTGTTCTGAGAAAGTTCTAAATGGCATACTCATATTGGCTAAACTGAAATACTCATGGGCTTCAAAATACGAAATAATGTGATTAAGTCAAATGATTATTTCTAGTCATTCAATTAACTATGCAGACCAACTGTGATCAATGATGTAATAGAGTGCATTTCAAGTAAAACCTAGTGTTATTAATGATGGTTAAACCCTAGCTTACTCTGGCTCCCATACCAAATACCATAGATTATGTAGCTTAAACAACAAAAATTTATTTTCTCACAGGTCTGGAAGCTGGAAGTCCTAGACCAAGTTGTCAGGATGGTCAGGTTCTGGCAAGGGCTCTCTTCTTGTAGAGGACAGTGTTCTCACTGTGTCCTACTTGGCAGACAGACAGCAAGCTCTCTGGTGTCTCTTCTAAGGGTACTAATCCCATCATGAGGGCCCCACCCTAAACACCACATCTAAATCTAATTATCTCCCAAAGATCCCATCTCCAAATACCGTTACCCTGGGGGTTAAGGTTACAACATAGGAATTTTGGGGGTGACAAGTCTATAGCACCACACAAGATATTGCCTGCCTAGAGTATGAACTTCAAGATGTACTAGGCAAGTAGTGCCTGGTACCTACAGTTAAAAAGAATAGTGTTCTTGAGAATGAAAGTAGTTGATGTTATCATGTGATAAAATAGTGAAGAGTGCCACAAATAATTGAGAAAGGGAGCATAGGAGATACCAGCCAAAAGAAATGGTGAGTGCTTAGCTTGTAGAGCAGGGGTAACATTGTAGAAGAGAGCAGTTAAAGTTGAAGGTCACATACTAGTATTCTAGTTATTCCCAAAAAGATCCCAGAAGAGAAAGAAAACACCATCTCAGATATAAGGACATAGACTGTCCTTATTTCTAGAATGTTAGACTTTTCCAGAAGGCTATTTATAAATGGTAATTACATTGTAAATTTTATCTCCCTTAAGTCTGTAGGTAGGATAGCTCTGCTTCTGCTTACTAGCTGTGTGACCTTATACAAATCTTATCTTTCTGAACTTTAGTTTCATCATCTATATAAAATTTGGGGATGCATAAGAATATTAAAATTATTAATATTCCCCCCAAAAATATTAGTCCCCTCATCATTTTTACTCTCTTTTAAGGTGCCATCATAATTGTATTTTTCCCTTGGTTCCACCTCTGCTTTCTTCTCCTAGAAGAAGATGGGGTGGAGGATGGACAGTAAGAGTTTGTAGTAGGGTTTTCCAGAGAAACAATGAATAGGACATAATGTGTGTGCATCTGTGTGTGTGTGTGTGTGTGTGTGTGTGTGTGTGTGTGTGTGTGTATAAAAAGATTTATAAGGAATTGGCTCGTGTGATTATGGGGACAGGCAAAAGGATCTACAGGGTGAGTTGATAAGCTGGAGACCCAGGAGATTCAATCATACAGTTCCAAAATGAGTCCAAAGGCCTAAGAACCAGGGGAGCTGACAGGGCGGTTACAGACTGAGGGCAGAAAAAAAACCCAGTATCTTATTCTGGAGGCCATCAGGCAGGAAAGACACTCGGGGGAGGCTCAGTTTTTTTCTAGTCAGGCCTTCAGGATGAGGCCCACCTACACTGTGGAGGCAATTTGCTGTACTCAGTCTACTGATTTAAATGTTAATCTCATCCAGAAATACTCATACAGAAATACCTAGAACAATGTTTGACCAATTATCTGGGCACCCTGTGGCCTACTCAAGCTGACACACAAAATTAACCATCACAGACTGAAAGGAGAGAGTCTGGAACTGTCAGTAAAACTTGGAAAGGAGGCAACAGAACAACCTAGAACTGACAAACATAAAGATCTGAACTTAGAATTTCATTCATATGTGAGACACTCCATTGTCTTTCAAATGTGATTGTGACATCACTCATGAGGTCAGTTATAAGAGTAATTTGAGTTCTGAATATACAGTGATCTTAATTTTGTTTTTTTAAGGTATCATTGATATACAATCTTAGGCTTAGGTTTCACATGAGCAACACTGTGGTTATTACATCCCCCCCTATTATCAAGTCCCACCACATACCCATAACAGTCACTGTCCATCATCATAGTAAGATGCTATTGAGTCACTACTTGTCTTCTCTGTGCTGTACTGCCTTCCCTGTGCCCTCCCTACATACTATGTGCTAATCATAATACCCATTAATCCCCTTATTCCTACCTCCCCACCCCTTCTCTTTGGTAACCACTAGTCCATTCTTGGGTTCTGTGAGTCTGCTGCTGTTTTGCTCTTTGAGTTTTTGCTTTGTTGTTATACTCCAGAGATGAGTGAAATCATTTGGCACTTGTCTTTCTCCACCTGGCTTATTTTTCTAAGCATAATACCCTCTAACTCCATCCATGTTGTCGCAAATGGTAGGATTTGTTTTCTTCTTATGGCTAAATAAAATTTCATTGTGTATATATACTGCCTTTTCTTTATTCATTCATCTACTGATGACACTTAGGTTATTTCCATGTCTTGGCTATTGTAAATAGTGCTGCAATAAACATAGGGGTGCATATGTCTTTTTGAATCTGTGATCTTGTTTTCTTCTGGTAAATTTCTAAGAGTGGAATTCCTAAGTCCAATAGTATTTCTATTTTTAGTTTTTGAGGAACCTCCATATTGCTTTCCACAATGGTTGAACTAATTTACATTCCCACCAGCAGTGTAGGAGGGTTCCCTTTTTTGGCATCCTCGCCAGCATTTGTTGTTGCTTGTCTTTTGGATGTTACCCATCCTAACTGGTATGAGGTGATACTTCATTGTGGTTTTAATTTGCATTTCTCTGATGATTAGCGATGTGGAGCATCTTTTCATGTGCCTGTTGACCATCTGAATTTCTTTGGAGAAGTGTCTGTTCAGATCCTCTACCCATTTTTCGATCAGGTTATTTGCTTTTTGGGTGTTGAATCCTGTTAGCTCTTTGTATGTTTTGGATGTCAACCCCTTATCAGATAGGTCATTTATGAATATATTCTCCCATACTGTAGGATGCCTTTTTGTTCTATTGATTGTATCCTTTGCTGTACAAAGCTTTTTAATTTGATGTAGTCCCACTTACTCATTTTTGCTTTTGTTTCCCTTGCCCAAGGAGATATGTTCATGAAAAAGTTACTCATATTTATATTCAAGAGAGTTTTGCCTATGTTTTCTTTGAAGAGTTTTATCATTTCATGGCTTACATTCAGGTCTTTGGTCCATTTCGAGTTTACTTTTGTGTATGGAGTTAGACAATAATCCAGTTTAGTTTCATTCTCTTACATGTTGCTGTCTATTTTTGCCAACACCATCTGTTGAAGAGACTGTCATTTCCCCATTGTATGTCCATGGCTCCTTTATCATGTATTAATTGGCCCTATATGTGTGGGTTTATATCTAGATGCTCTGTTCTATTCCATTGATCTATGGGTCTGTTCTTCTGCCAGTACCAAATTGTCTTGCTTACTGTAGATTTGTAGTAGAGCTTGAATTTAGGGAGCATAATCCCCCTGCTTTTTCTTCCTTCTAAGGATTGTTTGGACTATTCGGGGTCTTTTGTGTTTCCATATGAATTTTAGAACTATTTGTTCTAGTTCATTGAAGAATGCTGTTGGTATTTTGATAGGGATTGCATTGAATCTGTAGATTGCTTTAAGCAGGATGGCCATTTTGACAATATAATTCTTCCTATCCATGAGAATGGAATGTGTTTCCATTTATTGGTATCTTTTTAAATTTCTCTCCTGAGTGTCTTGTAGTTTTCAGGGTATAGGTCTTTCACTTCCTTTGTTAGGTTTATTCCTAGGTATTTTATTCTTTTTGATGCCATTTTGAATGGAATTGCTTTCCTCATTTCTCTTTCTGCTAGTTGATCATTAGTGTATAGGAATGCAACAGATTTCTGTGTTTTAGTTTTGTATGCTGCAACTTTGCTGAATTCAGATACTAGTTCTAGTAGTTTTGGAGTGGAGTCTTTAGGGTTTTTTATGTACAATATCATGTCATCCGTAAACAGGGAGAGTTTAACTTGTTCCTTGCTGATCTGGATGCCTTTTATTTCTTTGTGTTATCTGATTGCTGTGGCTAGGACTTCCACTATGTTGAATAAAAGTGGGGAGAGTGGGCATCCTTTTCTTATTCCTGATCTTAGAGGAAAAGCTTTCAGCTTTTCACTGTTAAGTATGATGTTGGCTGTGGATTTGTCATATATGTCATTTATTATGTTGAGGTACTTGCCCTCTATACCCATTTTGTTGAGAGTTTTTATCATGAATGGATATTGAATTTTGACAGTGACCTTAATTTTTTAATTTGGCAAATCAATGATATATTTTGGACTGCTTTCCCTTCCCCATAAAAATCAAATTCTATAGTTTACCAACAAGTAGGCCTAAAGAAAGATGAAACAAGTTCAAGTGGAAAATAAATAGGACTAGTAAAGGATACTTGTTAAATTTGTTAATTGACATTAATTACAGTGTTAGAGAATACCATCCTCTCATCATAAAACATGCAGAAAAATATTCAGAGACCGGAAGTGGAAAGGCAGCATATTATCTGGTTGAAGAACCAGCACAGTGCTTAACCCTTAGTATGCACTTTATAAATAATGTAGGAATGACCCATAAGACTATGTTGCTTCCATAATATCAAATGAATATTAAGTGTAGAAAAATTTTAGGGGAGGTTTAGGGTGTTAAAGGAAGGTGATTTTTTTTCTTGCAGAGCAACAGAGAAAATCAGGGAAGGGAATGTTAGAAAAAGCTATTCAAACTTAAGATGTCTTAAGGAAGACCTAAGATAGTCTACTTGTTCAAACTAATACTAAAGAAAAGGAGGGAGGAAGCCTATTAAAATAACAAAAGAATTTGCTTACAACACTCGAAGAAAAAGGGGAAGAGGGAAAATGTCCTGGAGGATGATTCTACACATCGCCTTATCAATATACTAACATGTTTCACTCAGCATAACATAATTAAAATATCAGTTATTGTTTTGTAAAGATGCTATATAAGAGAGCAAAGAATGCTTCAGAAAATGTCTTTTCATTTGGACACATTGCTGGAAAATTATCAACAGGACATTATTCCAAATGGAATTTGGAAAAGAAGAAACTACCCAGATTGAATTCCAAATGGGATTAAGATTTCTGGGGGTGGGGATGGCTGAATAGTAGTCTATTTCACCCACTGTCTTGATTTGCCTTTGCATTTGATCTCTTTATGTTTATGCACCTCAGTGAAGCTTTTTCCAAAAATTGTTTTTGAGAGTTAGATATTTATTTTCCAGGCAAAAGTGTTAAGTTTTTTCAAGCACAAATACTAAGGTCTTTGAGAAAATAAACTCAGCCACTGGATCCCACAGCAGGAAAATAGCAGTCATCTTTCTAAATCAAGTCAGCTTTTCACAGACTTATTTAATATCTCCTTTTATTCTCTAGTTATCCTGCAGTGTCTGTTTTTGCCAGGATGGAGAGAGTTATTCTTTACATACCAGGATACTCACCAATGTATTTTTGATGGTTCTCACGCATGCTACACTCCTCCAAATTCTTCTGAAGGAAAGTACTCTATCACGGTCATTGCTGAAGGAAAAGGATCTTGGCTTTTTCTGTGATCCTTCAGATACACTGACTGGGACAGGGGAGGAAATCGTAAACAATGGCCAGAATTTCTAGTGGATGGCCTTTGAGATAGCCAATCAGTAGTGTATCTCTGATCAGTCATGGTAAGGTGGGTCACTTCAGATTCTTGCTCCAGATTCTATAGTGGGTAATTCTAAAACCTGGTTGACAGTGGTAGAGGAAGCTTGAAGAACACAGTAAGGCTGTAAAACAGAAGAGGAGCATATGAGCCAACATGCAAACACAGAAACTATGAGGAAGGCTGGGATGGGAAAGATTATTTATTAGAGGGTGAATTGCCAGTTTGTAGTGTAAAAGCAGCATATAGAAACACTAAGAGAAACACGTGGAATGTTGCTCAAGTTACATTTAGATGAAAAGTCAATTGCTTGCTATTGAAATAAGCCAATTCCCAGCCCTTGTTTGGTTCCAGAGTAACTTTCCAGTGAGTGCGTGCTGTATCAAACCCGACTGTGGTGTTATTCCTTTTTTCTCTCCTATGTGTCCAATCTCCCTTGTTCTCTCCTCTCTCTTTCTCTTTCTGTCTCCCTCTCCCCCATCCTCCCGCCCTCTTTTCATGACACTGTGTAACTAATTCCCATTACTTGACTATCTGAATGAACTTGTTTTTTATAACCAGAATAGCTTGACCTGCATTACCTAATGACAGTCTTTGGGTAGTTCTATTTGTGGAGTGTTTATATTTAGGTACTCATATTTATCTTCTTAATGCCAAAATACTACATTTATTCTCCTATTTTCTCCTTTCCTCCAGTGTATATCCTTTGCCCTCCCCTTGTTTTGTTGATAGTTTAACACTAAAAAGAAGGAGTGGTGTGTGGGGAAGGAGGTGGGCTGTGTGATTATACAATGCTCTTCTTTCTGCTGCTTTGCACACTTAGCAGTTACAGAACTCCCTTGGCTAATTTGGATTTCCTTATAATTCAGAAAAGAATGATCCTTAAAATTCTACCTATAACTCAGGAAAAACAGCTAGACTTTTTTTCCACTTTTCTTTCTCACCTAATAGAAAGAAAACATATACAATAGATAACTTCCCTGTTCCCAGGTAACAGTGAAAGCACAAAGGAACAACAGTCCTTACCTGTTCCTCTGCCTCTTTGTTCCAAGCACAAAAATACAAAAAGCAGAAATAAAGTAAAATGATTTCAGGTGTAGCTTTTCTCTGAATAGTGGTCAGAAGGCGAATCTGCACTGACCCCACCCCGCCATCTTGATCTCTCTCTTTCCATCCTCCATGAATACAAAACACCTAAGAAAACATGCTCCAACACACATAGCCAGGTCCTGAATGGACATCCCTCCTAGCCAGTTCTCAGAAGCCAAGGAGATCCAGTAAGTTTAAAACTGCACTTACATATTCAAGTGTCAGGCAAGATGTTCTGTGTAAAATGGGGTTTCTACGGGCAAGGAAGAGGCAGGCAAGAGATGTTGGGTAGGAAACCCAAACTGTTTGCAAGACAGCTAAAAGGAAAAGATGAATGGCTGCCTTGGCAGCCTTTTTTGCTCCTCAGAAATTCCAGGATATTTGATTCTCTGCAGACTTGCCCTTGCCACGTTAGCTCCAGAAATCAGAGAGCGTTTGTGTGTGCTGTACCTAAGGGGCGTGAGAATACAGTCAAGGTTTGTAACAGTTCAAGCACCTGTTTTTCACTGCTCAAATGACTGGAGAAATCTGGGCTTGTCGGGTTGTGTCCTCATGATTAGAGGCAGTCACGCATTTTGGCAGGGATGTTGCCGTAGTGGTGTTGGGCCCATCTTGGTGCATCACATGATGCCAGTCTGTCCCACCACTGGTGCTGGTCACTGCAATAACTTACTCGCATAGAAAGTGTCCCTTTTCTCTTCATAATAATAAGCTGTGGGGAAGAGATTTTGAAATTGTGTAAATATGTTATTTTTAAGGAATCTTTAATTAATTAATGATCCTTTCCTGCATCAATTATTACTAAAGTTGGTTGTAAAACAGTGATTTTTCCACCTCTATCAAGGCTTACTTCCTTTTATTCTCTCCTCTCTCCCTACTTTCTTCCTTTCTCCCTTCCTTCCTGCTGCTTGTTTCCTTTACATATTTATTTCAATGCTCAAATTGACCCCAATTTGGCCAGTGGGAGACCCTTTAGGCTTCCTATTTTTTTAATGTGCTTATCATTTTTAAAGTATTTCCTTACTTTCTAGCACATGATATCCAGGTTCATCTTGTACTCCTCCTTGTGCTAGCCCAGGAATCTTCCATTTCCCAAGGAGATGGCATTCAGGAACGAAGCTCCAGGTGTGCTCCTGGTGATTGAGATGTCTCACCTAGTGTGTGTGTGTGTGTGTGTGTGTGTGTGTGTGTGTGTGTGTGTGTGTATGTGTGTATATAACTCCTGCAAAACAAAATAGTACAGGTTTCTTCCTTGCCTTCCCCCTTCCTTATTTGTATCTTCTTTCTGGTACATTGAAAACAATTCCTAACAAAGGATTCCTCACAAAATCAACGGTCATTCATTTGTGCAGTTCTGCAGTAAGCACAAAACACTTTCAAAACTACTACACCCGTGCCACTATAATCAAGAAGACTATTAAGAGAAAAATGCAGAATTAGCATCAGCACAATTAAAAAATCTTTCATTGTAAGGGTTTTGACTTCAGAAACCATGTTAATATTTGAAATATTAAAAATGGAAATAGTTCAATATTAAGAGTTCAAGATTCCTTCATTCTTTTGTCCTTCATTTGTATACATTTTGTCCTTAAAATGAGATCACACAGACAAGGTACTGTACTCAAACGTTCCTTGGACTCGTTTTGGCTTTTTCCCTTGTGGTTATGTCTTGCATTTGTTTAAGTTCACTTATTTCTGTTGTGTTCAGTTTTAGTTTTTTCTCCATCCTTATTGAACTATTTCTATTTTTAATATTTCAAATATTAACATGGTTTCTAAAGTCAAAACCTTACAATGAAAGATTTCTGAATTGTGCTGATGCTCATTCTTGATTTTTCTCTCTACAGTCATCAAATACACTCTCGAATATTGCTGATACTTTTCTGGCATCTGTGTAAGCTATCATCACCTGTCAGCTTTATTACCTCAATTGCCTCCTAGCTAGTCTCGCCTCCTATCAATCTAGTAGTTCCAAATCAGCTGCACAGCCATCTGAGGAACTTAAAAAAATTACTGGTGACTGCATTCCACCTCCAGAGATTTCAAATAATTGTTTTTTGAAATGGGGTTTGGCATTGGATTTTTAAAACTCCTGGGCCACTTTACAAAGTACCTGGGTGAGAAGCACTGGGCGTCTGTAATCTTCCACAAGTGCACACCTCATCATGTTACACCCTTTGCTTCAAAATGCCCGAAGCTCTGGGTGTCCTCAGCGTGAGCATCGGATCCTCAACACGGCTGTCATGACCTAGACCAGCTCACTTCTCCAGGTGGACTTCCACCCCTCTCCCAAGCCCTCCTTCCCTATGCTGTATGAACCGGTCTGACTAAGCTACTCATCCCCAGGAATCAACCATGAACTCAGTCACCTGCAGATCTTTGCACATACTGTTTCCTCTGCTTAAACCCTCTTTTTCCTAGTCTTTATCTGGCTAATACAGACTCATTATTTGGGAACCACTGTAACTATGACTACTGTCAATCCTTTCCCAATCTTCTAACTCTGGGTTAGGACCCCTGTATGTTCTCCCTTGAAAGCACCTCACCACTGCTCTCACAGCACTGCACAGTGGTCCTCTGCTTACGTGTGTATCTCCCAGATTGTAAACTTCATGAGAGTACAGCCGGTCTGTCTTTGCCACTTTATGTCACCAGAGCCTAACACTGTGCTTGGCACATAGTAGCAATCAACACGTGAGGAAATGAATGACTGGGGGAGTAAGCAAATGCATTTAAATTGTATTCTTCTGAGAGAATCCATTTGCCATAATCAAGTGCTAAACTCCTGACCAGTAATCCTACAAGAGAAGCAGATGGTGTAGAGCTCAGCATGTGGCAGGTGTGCAGATGCTGGACTGACAGATCACAGTTGATCCATAGAACGATTTCAGTCATCACGATTAAAACAAGTATGTACAACAGGCACAGCCATGTTCTGAGTTCCACAGGTATGACTGCAGTGGTATTAACTAGGACAGAGAGTCTTTTCTTTTTCTGCAGAACTCACAACATTCTTACACTTTCCCCTCCACCTTTTTAAAAGTAGGTACTGAAAGAGACTTTAAATCCTGTGGCTTAATGTTTTAATTCTACAGAAGATTTTGAAACCAGAGAAGTCGAGTAACTCCCCCAAGATATACATCTGGTTATTGTCGCACTTCCCTAAATTTAGCATCCCACTTGGTAAATTTATGTTTCAGACCACTACTACCACTGTGTTTTCCCCACAGATGTATCAGCTCTTTTTTCTCAGCTACCTGCCAGCCCAGTCACACACACACACACACACACACACCTATAGTGGACATGAACACCATAACTGTCATTCCTGCCATCTGGTCAGTACATGTGTAATGCTCTACCTCATTCCAGAGTGCATATTGAAAGCTTGCCTTTAAAGGACCTCATGTTTTTTTCAGACACTGGCACGAATTAATCTTGAAAATTACACAACCAAACTATGTTGAGTAAATTAAGACCCATTTTCTCTGACAGCATTTGGTTTAGGCATTGATTGTAAAAGCTCCATCTGCATTTTGTAAGATGTCTTCTCTATGAGCACACTTGGAATAACTTGATTTAGGAGTGCACTTCCAGTATTAATTTGACTATTGCTGCTCCTGCCACAGAGAAACAGAGGCCCTTGGTCTGCAGGGCTTTTCATCAGAGCCCTGTGCTCCTGAGCGCTATGTTCTGTGAGAGAGATTTATTGTGGCACTGTTCTCTCTTGGGATCGTGGCTTTCAATCTTTTAAAGTGCAGTTTGTCTCAGAACTTTGAGTTTTACAAGTTTTGGATTCCTTTTTGTCACCTTTATAAAATTTATTTGCTTTCCTAGACAGAATTTCTTAAACAAAGGTGAAGTGGCAGCATTTTTCACAGGAGTGTGGATGTTCCTCATTATTTTTTTGTGTGGTAAGTAGAAGGTAGGCCCACACAAAAAATATAAATATAACAGATTAAAAATTGTGTATTTGATGCCAATCCATTCCTCTTTAAACCCCTCTTTATTTATTAACATGCATCCATTAAATTCAGTACATTTATTTGACCCTACTCTATGCCAAGCTATCTATGCCAGGTGCTCAATATTATATTATTATGCTATAAAGATTTCACTTGTATTTTATATTAGTTTAATAATAATAATAAACAGTAATAGCATACATCTATATTATTGACTCTTTCTTGTATTTCCATATAACCAAGTGTATTAGTTTCTAAGGGCTGCTATAACAAATATCACAAACTGAGAGGCTTAAATAATAGAAATGTATTATCTCAAATTCTAGAGGCTAGAAGTCTGAGATCAAAGTGATGGCAGGCCATATGCCCTCTGAAGGCATTAGGGAAGAATCTGTTCCATGCCTCACACCTAACTTCTGGTAGTTTTTTGCTTGTGACAGCATATCTACAATCTTCACCTGGCATTCTTTCTGTGTGTTTCTGTACAAATTTCCCTGCCTTATAAGGATACCAGTCATATTGAAACAGGGGCCTACCCTATACAGGCATGACCTTATTTTAATTTAATTATCTTAGCAATGACTCTTTCAAATAAGGTCACATTCTGAAGTACTGGGGGTTAAGACTGCAACATAGGAATTTTGAGGACACATACCATCAACTCAAATGCCACCTCTTACAAAGCCATCTTTGCTCCATCCACCCTCAACTATATTTAAGTAATCTTTTCCTTAACTGAACCCACACAGTACATCATCTATAACATTTTTTTAAACCTCTATTTCCTTTGTAACGTTTTATGTTAAGATTCATGACTGACCACCATGGGTGTTGCCAGGCGGATGCCCTACACATGGTAAATCACAAAAAAAATCATAAAATGAATGAATGGGCCAACCAACAAACATGTCCATAGCCTTTTCAGGGTAGCAAATCTTTTCACATACATGATGTCATGAGCCTCAAAGAAAGTATTTGAAGAACCCACATAAGGAATTAATACCTCCACTAACGACTGTGGAAACTGAAGCCCAAAGAAGGTAAATGTGCAGTTATGTGGACATGGTGGGAACTGCATTAATCCAGGGCTGATTCTGATCTTAGAGCTCATATCCCATTGAATTTTATCCCTTTTGAAAGTATTTTTATCACCAAATTATACCGCTGCCACCCGAGTTAGTCATCAGTGATCAGCCAAAGCACTGTGGCTGCCCACAGTCCTTCCTTGTGAGGAAACTTGCCTGAAGCTCCAGTTCTCATACTCCTGCATGTCCACTCCCTCTGCTTCTCCCTGTCTGTATATGTATATGTGCATGTGCTTATGCATGTATATGTATATATATATACATACTTCCCTGAGGTGAAGTCATTCAGAGTGTTCATATGGAATTAAAATCCACTTTCCCTCTAGAATATAGTTTTTAATGCTTTATAAACAAAACATCTAATTCTAGGGACTTGGGCCCTGTAATTGTCTAAGAGAGGGTCACATTATGATTTACAGTAGTTACACTGCTTTGATTATGGGAGTCATTTCTGTTATTATTACAAATAGACTTGAGACAGTGCCAAACCGATCAGATCTTCTTAGAGGAGATTTCTGTAGTTGCCATTAGTTCAAACTAAATCTGAGGCAGCAAATGCCTATTCAAAGTGATAGAAAATCACACACACACACACACACACATCATTGCATTTAATAAATAACCTTGAAGATATTGATATGGCATTGATATCTGGGATCAACTTAGATGTAGAAACTTCCTAGAAGCAATGAAAAAGATTACAGAATCTCAACTTCAATATGAAATGACATGATATAGATAATTTTCCTTCATTCTCTTTTATAGTTAAAATATCCCAATCCCTCTGTGAACTCCAACCTGAGCTCCCTGAGTTTGCAGGGAATTTGCCTTCCTTCAGCTGTACTAACATTCATGTGTACAATGTTTTTACAATTTACCTGCAGTTTTCACCATGTAATCACCTTGCAACCTTAACACCATTCTATGAGATAAGCAATATTACTATCTTTAAGTCATTACTTTGTCTAAGATGACAGGATTGAAAGTGAGAGAACCAAGTCTTGAATTCTGACTCCAAATTCAAAACTCCTTTGATTTGATTACCTAGTTTGTGTTTTCTTATTTCCTTAGATGCATGTCAGCTTCCAAACTGAATTATTTTACCATGGTGTTTAGCAGATACTCTGCCCAGGCTTTTACAGTCTGGAGTACTAGGTTTTGAATTCCAGCTTTGCTGTTTCTTTACTGGGATGAACTTAGATACGTTATTTAACCTACAGAAGCTTCAGTTTTTTTTAATCTATAAAATAGTGGCCATAATAGTGCCCACATCATAAGATTTCAAAGATAATTAAATAAAATAATCAAAGCAAAGCCTTAACAGAGACCATAGCATAGCATTATTATATTATACAAGTTATAAGTTGTTTAAAGTTGAGCAAGATACTTTATCTTGTTTAGTTCCGTCATCAGTAAATAAATAAATAGGGAAAATATCAAGTATCTTGCAGGGAGATCATGAGGTTTAAATGAAATAACATTTGCAAAAGTGTCTAACTGTGTTTGGCATATATCAGGAACTCAATAATTTTTCATTTCCAACCTAACTGCTTTCTTTCTTCAAGAAGGAAATCAATAAATGTCTACTGGATTTTCAGTGACTCCTTTCATGCAATGATTTTATGACTATTTTTTAGTGGTTCTATACATAGATGCAAGTGTTCAATATCAAGGTGACTTTGACAAACTGTTCTAAAGCTCCAAGTAGAATAAAATATAGTGTTCTCACCGAGAGGCAAGATAAAGGATTTGGTAACCTAGGTCAGAGTAATTGCCCCAAAAGTGACTCCCTAGTGAAAGTCGTGCTGACAAACAACGAGCCTACATGTGACTTCAAACATGGACATTGGATTTCAGAGAGGATTAGTCAAAGCAAAGACAGGCTCAAAAGTGAAAAGATGTTGGGAAGGCCCATTAGAATCTGCATGAAGAAATTGAACTTGAGAGTATTCTTAAGCACTGATTCTTACTCAATATTCAATTCAGTAGATTCTATGTGTCTACTGATAAAATTAAATCTTAGTGGCCTTTGCCAAATGGAAGACATGCTTCAGTTGATAACTAGAATTTTCCCAATTTTACATTCCACTTCCACCTATTTTAAAATATTCCTGCCACTGCTTACTTATACTAGAGCTTAACTTACAATGGAATGCAATTTATTGCAAAATGATGCATTCAGTTATTTTAGGATATCATTATTTCAGCAATTCTCAGTGTTCAAATACTTGAACAGTCTGAGAAACTCTGCTATGAAAATAGAGTTGTTACTCTGGACATTGTTCAGCAAATCAAAAAGGCAAAATTATATTGCTTAGCAGTTAACAGGGGAACTACTGCCTCAAAAGACAGAGTGAATTTAAAAGCAACATTTACAGTTATGTAATGTATCTGTGAGCAACGGTGGGTACAGAGCTGTGTCTCATTTATCTTTGCTTTTCTGGTGCCTAGGGCAGCATTTGCACACCATTGCCTCAACACTTTTGCATCTTACACAGACATTGTATGCATTAAAAAAAATGTTATATTTCAAAAGTGCTTAAATAGTTCATTTTAAATGCCTTAAAGATACAATCTTAAATTTTGTTTCCCTCATTAATTTTCTTTTTTTACAGAATTCTGCATCTGTTTCTGGCTCAGTGCTACCTATTCCCAGGACATTTCCTGGAAGCTCAAAGCTGTAGGGGAAGCTCACTTTCCACCCATCCCATTTACAAAGGAGCATGCATGACTGTACTGTACTTTATGCAGAGCTCAGTGTTGGGCAATGTAAGGGTCTAGGCATTAGCGCAGTATCATCCTTGCTCTTAGCGAGTTAATGTAGTGGGAGAGAGATGCGCAGGCAGCTAATTATATTGTGAGGCAGAAAGAAAAAGTGCTGTGCTGAAGGTATAAACAAAATGCTGTGACTGCAGAGTGAAAGGAGTAATTAATTCGAATGGGGAGGATCAGAAACAAGGAAGGAAAGAGACTAACATTTATTGAGGGCTTAGTGGGGTGCAAAAGGCAGAGCTGGGCCTTTCCCCCAGTCTCTGGGTGGAGGCTGTGCTGCGACGGAGACTGGGGTGTTTGGCCACGAGGGCCATGTTGGGAAGGCATGGGCTCAAGAAACAAGGAGACTACAGGAAGGCACTCTGCCACTGGCCCCAAGACAGGGACTGGGACAGGAGGCAACCTTGACTTGAAATGGTTTGGTGGGAAGCAGGGTTGATAAGGGAAAGCTGGTTTCAGCTAAAGTGAAGTGGAGGGAGAATTCTAGGCCAGGATGAAGAGTGTTGGTAAGAACAGCCTGCAGTGGGAGGGGAGGGCAAACAGAAGGGGAGATGAGGAGGGGGGAGGCCTGCATCGCTGGGGGGTGCAAGTTACGTGGGGGTAAGAGAGCAGGGACTGGGCTGGACTGCCGAGGGTGATAAGGACACACATGGTGGGGAGAATGGTTCCATCCAATACTCCAAGGCAGCAGAGGCCAGCAGGTGCATGAGCTGGCTCTGTCCTTGGGGAGCTGATGTGCTCCACTGAGCTGGTGAGCGTTGGCCGGTCCCTACAGGAAAAGTGAGCAAGTATCAGTTTGTTAGCCTTCTCTCCCCATGGAACTGTCCGCTCCCCGAGGGCACAGACTGTCTCCATCACTGCACGTTCCCCATAGAGCCTAGTATTGGACTGGCCGATTTTCACCAAATCATAACTGATTCATGACAAACAAGAAGATAAATTCCAGCAGAGTCAAGAGGCTAGTTATGGGTTTTACAGTGCTGTGGAGGTTTAACCTGAAAATTAACCATACAGTTACAAAGAAGGTGAAAATCATTTAAGGCTTTACAGTCAAGAATTATTTCTAATGCCATAATTTTACAGGAAGAAAACTGCATCAGTTGATTAACTTCTATAGTCATTTATTAGCTGCTCATTATACCTTCCTGTTCTGACTGATAAAAACAGAGCTGCATCTTTGTGGAAGCCAGTAGGCCAGGCCATATGACTGGCCTAGAATAACGAGAGAATTGTGCATCATTAGCCAATGGGACATGTACTTTGAAGCTTCAGACAATGTTTTTTTCTCTTTCTTCTTCCTTCTCTCATTAGTGTCTGTTACTGAACTAGGCCCAACATACTAGAATATCACCATAAAACATTTAACAAACATTTATGGGAATGATCCAGCTTACCAGACTATCATTAATTTTCTGATTAGGATAGTGGGAAGACACAAGTTGGTCTTATATGAGATAACTTAGGGGAAGTTATAATATTTTGGCTTAAAAATGTTTCCTTAACTCACATGAAGGGCTAAACAGGAAAGGCAAATTTGTAGTAAACATGGCCCAGGCAAATTTGTAGTAAACATGGCCCGTCCGCCCTTCTGTGCCTCTGATTCACATCTGTAATCTATCATACCACTCTTTTCCTCTGAGCATAGGTATGACTTCAGAATCTTTCTCAGTTTAGCATGTAAACAGCAAGAGGTTGAGATTGGCATGAAAGATGAACTAGACAGGTAACTGCCCCTATAAAACTGAAAGGCCCTTAGGGGCAGGACTGACATACATAGGTTCTTAGTCAGTGGTTTTTGGAATGAATGCTGAACAGAGAGATGGATGAATTAGTGGATACGTGAATAGAACATCATTTATTTGCCTAAAACGCAGATAGGAATGCCTATAGGATACTTCCTTCTCTGTGTTGTAGGGATACACTGCACACTGAGGTAGGGCAGGGACATGGGACAAGCATCCTGATTAACTTTTCCTGCCTATGGTGATAAATGCTGAGATATAAACCGTATAGTAAGAACAGGAGGGACCCCGTCTTAAGGCTAAGATTCCATTTTAAAAAGCAGAGAGTTGAGAAGTAAGATTCCTACCTAACATATTCTCTGGTAATCAGTTTATAGCAGGGCAGGCAGTCTTAACTGATACTATCCTCACTGCTTGAGGGTAACCACTACCTGGGAGAAAAAATAAATAAATAAATCCCATGTGTTGGGTTTATTTAGCAAAATTAGCTGGAGGACTGACAATAGAGGAGAGGAGACATGGTGTCTCTCACCAGAGATAAGCATCTTGAGACCACAAGTCAAGCCTATGCCCAACAACCACCCCCGAAGCCCTTTGCCCCATTCTTAAAAGCCTTAAAAGACAGAATTCCCAAACTTTCAGCACACCTCCCCTCTGAGGACATCCGCACATTCCTTCAAGTGAGTACTTTAAAAAAAAAGCATTCTCACTGCTCAAATTATTGCATTTTGTCTCTTTGCTATTTCACGGTCTTCACTCTGTCTCTGCTTTGCTCCTGATAAGTAGAAAGGGGCTGCATAAGCTTAGATTTGGACCTGCATGTTCCCGGGTGACCCGGATAGAACTGCAGCTGTGTGATCTGCTCTTAGTAGCCTGCCTGAAAATCTCCTTTCTTTGGTGTGTATAATGTGAAAGTTCCTGTGGCCAGGATTCTCACCTGGCTCTGGTTGGCTAGCTCACTACACAGGTGTGGGCAATACATTGCTACTGACTCAATAGCTCTGCCCAGTGCTCTGGGTGACATGACACAGTGGCACAGCTGCAAGGCTGCAGAAGAGCAGAGCAGAGGCTGGAGTGGTGGCAGCACCAAAGACAGACACTGAGACAGCTGCAGGGGCAGAGAGGCCCAGAGGCAGAGACCAGCTTGCTGCAGGCCAATTTACTCTGAGGGAACAGCATTCTAGTGATTGACCTGCCACTGTGGGAATAAAGTTGGGTATAAACCCTTTCACCCAAAGAATGTTGCATTGTCATTTTTTGGTCTCATTGAATCCATAGTGAACTTGTCTAGGGCTGAAACCCATTGGCGAGACATTTGGGAAGTTCTCAGAACATAATCTCACTCCATCCTGTGCTCCGTGGGACCCCCAAATCCTGGAGTGGTAGGGGGCCGAGAACTTTCCCTCTTTCCCTCTGCACTTTCCTGTTCTCTGCCGCCTGCAGGGCAGCCGCCATTCCCTGCTGCTCTTGCCTTAATGAATTCTTTCCTTACCTACACGGGCATGACCTGTTTGAGAATTCCTTCTCTCCCAGAGTGAGGACCCCTCCCCTGTCCAGGTTGAGGCTCCTCCTAGTGGCTCACCTAGTGCTCAGGGAGAGACCCCAGACGCAGCTGCCCCGCAACAGTATCACCATGTGCCTTGTGAGCACCAACTCACAGTATCAAAGAGCTGAAAGAGGCTTAGAGAATATCTAGTGAGACTTTTCAGTTTTACAGAGGTGAAACTAAGGTGCAGAGAGGGCACCCATCTGTGGTGCAGCCGAAGTTCCAGAGCCATTCTGCCCTATTTCACACCTTACTAGATGTGTGCCTTCTGGCATTTTCTATACCTCTTCATCTGTAAAGTGGGGGTAGTGATCTTGTCGGCCTTGTAGGGCTGTTGCAAAGCATGAATAAGGTAAGAATGCAAAGTGTTGAGTGGATGTTGGGCACCTAATACTTAAAATAGCAGCTGTCTCATCTCTCCTTTTCATTACCGTGAGTTGAACAGCGGTGGCTCTCTAAGTTGCTTTATCATATTATGTTATGCTGTGTTTATTCCTGCAGAGTGTCAATGATTTGAAAACCTTTCTTAAACCATCCACATTTATATACATAGAAACTAAAACAAGGATAAGGAATGAGTTACTAAATAAAAATAAAACGCTTCTTACGTAGAAAACATAAAATTCTAGAATGCCATGCCTTTTCTTTGTTTAATCATATTGTTTCATAATACACAACATGTTTCCTAGAAAATATATTTAAAAAACTTGTCTTTAAATAATTCAGCGATGATGAGGTTTAATAGAAAATGAATGGTCTGAACTATCCTTTTTTAAAGGCCTTGATATTAGCTTTACGTCGGCAAACCTTCAGGTCGGTCATTGGGTTGGGGAGGACAGGGAAGGAAAAGCTTTAGGCTGGTTGCCAGGAAACGTACAAAGGCAGCAGGCACAGATGAAACAAACAACTCCACATTGCTGGGAAGGTGGCCTTCAGAGGCAAGCACTTCATTGGGACGGAGGAAACCTTGCAGCTGAGTCACCTAACGCCTCCACATAAGAAAATGGAATTAACAACCTCAACTAGTTAATAGAAACAAGGTTAGCCAGAGAGAGTTTGAGAAGCTTCTTTTCTAATGCATTTAAAGTGAGGATTAGAAGCTGCCTTCGGTGTCAGTTGCTATAAACATGGGGGAAGCATTACACATTTCTAATCAGGCCAGGTAAACGGAGTGTGAGGAGAGGGTGTTTTCAAATGCAGATTTTGAAAACAAATTGTGGAATTAAAGAAGTGTGGGTTAAGGGCTTTCATTCCTTACCTCTCAGCTTGAGCATTTTGCCTCCTAATTGCATGCCTGAAATGTACTTTCATTTTGAATTCTATTGCTAAATTGGGATTCTTTTCAAAGGCACCTGTTGAATGAAAAAAAAAAACCCAAAAAAACAAAGAGTAGAAATAGTTGAAGGTTGCTAAAAAGAGGGGAAGCCATGAGTTGCCAGGGTGGTGCACTTGAAGGGAACAAGAGGTCACAGCCTGGGCCAACCAGCCTGCAGGAAACAGAAGTTGCAAGACCCGAGGAAGCCCACTGCCCAGCCCTGCTGGAGAACCAACTCAGTGTGAGTGACTTTGTCAAAATACAGAGGGCCTTTGAGGTAAGAGTTCATCTTGTTTACTGGAGAGTTTGAGTTGTTCATGAAGCAGACTAGGATGAAACAGAGATATTTTCCTCTTATATCTGTTTATATATTTAATGATTAAAGTAGGGAATTGAAAGGAAATGGTCAGGCTTGTATTTAACACCAGAGTAATTTTATCCCTCAGTTCTTCAGGCTGAGCAATATTATTTTGTTTGAAGTTCCTGCCATTGAGTATCATTACTGTCAGGAAGGAGAGTTATTTCTTGAACAAAATCTTTCCTAGAAATCCACATATTTTTGAAAAGCCAAGTTATGGTGGTAAGAGGGGAAAGCCAGATCTCTGAGATGACTCCTAGTAAGATCTGTCCTAGCACGTAACAAGGCAGTAGGACTCCGAAAATGCAACTATGTGTCTCCAATTTGCAAAAATTCTCCCCTGCCTCACCCCAAGGGACACGCTCCTTTTCAAAGCTGATTTTGGAATTTCGTTGTCCCCATATCTGCGTGAGGGACCAGTTTTCCACTCTGTAAATGCTGGAGCAATGCCAATAAAAACCAAATTTAAAGTTTTCATTTTAATTCTATGCATAAAATAAACCTAAGGAATTGTAAGCATAAATGAATAATTTACTCCTTAATTAATTTGAAATTCTGTAGCTATGTGTAATGAACCGCATACATCGAAATGATTTTTAGTTTCTCACTGTTAGGCTGGAGGAAGGAAAAACAAGGACATGCAAACAGAACAGAGAGATGCCATAGAGGGAGACCAGACCAGACCCCAAGGTCTGTGCCTTATATGGAAAGGGGACAGCTCTTCCTGAATTCCATCCTTCTGATGTGCCAGCTAAGACCAGATGTCAGCCTCCTCCCTCTTGGAAGGAAAAAAAGTTTCTAGTTGTGTATTATGTCACCTTTAGCCAGTCATACCTCTCCACGCCCCCTAGGATAGCTTGCCCACTCCTCCCCCTCCTAATCTCTTATAAGCCCCCACCTCCCTGACCGGGTGTGACTTCCCCGGCCAGTAATACCCAGACTATGGAATATCACCCAGGAGTTGCACTCAAATAAACTACCTGGCCCTTTGTTGCCTCTCTTCGCCTGCTTATTTTAGCTAAAATTTATCTTACACTCATGTGGATAAAAAGAAGCGCCCGTCTGTGCTGTGGGATTTAGGTAGACATGAGCCTCCATCCTTTCTACTTCATTATGTTTGCTAAGAGCTGCTCTCAGGGCTTTAGAAGGTCCTCTGGAGGCCTCTGGGAGTATCCATATTAATTTGAAACAGACATGCAATATTTTAGAATACCACTTTGAAATTAATAAATCATGATGGAATCTTAACAATTATATTGGCCTGCAGTTGGCACAGATTTTAATCTTTAGCTATCCAAAAAATCTAACTGATGAAAAACTCTGCTGTAACCTGTTTTGTATAACAAGGTAGATTCTACCTGTATTGATAAATTAACATCCCAATTATCAACCATTTCTTCATGATATAATCTATCATATTTAGTAACTCAGACAAGCTTTGCCCTACACTCTCCTCATTTTAATCTTCATATATTTGCTATTCATCCAACTCCATTTGTCTGAAAGGTTTTAATGCTGTTCATGTCCAATGCCCCAAATGAATTTGGCGTATTTTGATAGACACAGCAAACATTTTGACAGCTTGAGGACACTCAGAAAACTGTACCAACAGATTATAACAGCCTCAACTCTGGAATGAACAGAAGCGTGGCAGTTTTGTTGTGCTGAGAGCACACAGAATTTGAATGCTAGGGTCTATTAGGAGAGTCAACATTGAAAAGTGGATGTGTTAGGGAGTGAAACTGCTACAGAAGGTTGGGGGTGGGTGTTCTTTTCAAACACTGATTAGTCTGGAAGGAACCCAATGGAAACAGGACAATTCAATTTTGAGTTTTTGTTTTTTCTTTTACTTTAAATGTTTCAAAGACTGGATCACTTATTTTGAAATTGCCTGTTGGAAAAGTCAGACTACTGATAGCTCAAAGTGGAAAGAGATAGTAATTCAGAGGTTGTGTGAACAGAGAGAATCTAATGACAGTTTTTAAAAAAGAAATTGAGCTTTGCAGACATACTTTCAAGAAAAGAATGAAGTCCACCCTTTTTTTTTTTAACAGACTCAACAGACACAGGATGGAACAGTCCAATGATAAATGTGTAACCAAGACTAGAAGTTAAGCCCTTGATACAAAAAATTTCTAAACATAGCATGGATGCCTAGAGAGGAAGGACACACTAAATGACTTCAGTGGAGTCCAGTCCAGCTGTCATGAATGCTGGGCCCTCAGGGCACAGGTATAGATTGCTGCAAAAGGAAAAATTGCCCCTAGTCACTATATATTATAACACAGAACTTTAAAAGCAGTGATTTGTAGTCCAGTCACTAAACACAAGCTCTTCGAAGTGCTAAGACTCTGGCACTAGATCCCTTTATCTCCTGTTTTTTTTTCTTTGTACATGGATTGTTTGTTAGGCGCCAAAGAGTTGTCAGATATTAGTCAAGTCCATCTCCTTAAATAGTAGTGGCAATGCTTAATTGAAAAATGGAAATTTAGTCTTTGAATTCTATAGTGAGTATTTCTCATGTATTTTCAAATGAAGTATTACATACCATATAAATCTTAGCAGTGACATTTAGGAATAAAGTAAGTAATGCCTATAGTTTTTCTATGATGTTAGTCAGAATCAGTGCTTAAGAGCTAGGAATCAGACTTCATGGATTTGAATCACAGTTGTGCCACTTATAATGTGAGTTTGTGCAAATCACTAAACCATTCTGGGCCTCAGTTTCCTTTATTTCTACAGTGGAAATGAAAGGGTTGTGATTATTAAATGAGATATTACCTGGAAAGCACTTGGAAGAGTGCTTGACACAAAGTAAGTGCTCAATTAATGTAGGTATTACATATTCAGTGAGTAGACATTGAACCACATTGCCTCTAACATTCTCTTGATTCTAACTCACACACTTTCTAAAGGAAATTAAACCTTGAGTAACACAACTATGCTTCTATTTTCTTTTTAGTTTTGGTAGTAAATGGAAGAAGTAAGAGTTGCAAAGACAGAAATCCACATAGAAAAGTACAAAGGCATTATCTTTTCATCTCCTATTTCATAATTTGTTAGCATGCAGAATATTTTAATTGATGTCTTGATCCTCTTCTTTGGAACAAAGACATTACCTGGATAGAAGTACTGGAAAAGTAGCTTGTGGATTTCATTTTCTTTCAAGTGATGCTGTCCAGAAAGCAATATGTCAGCCTGAAGGGAATGAAGCTTGTTTTATTCATAGAATTATAAAATGGTTGTTACTCAAACTTTCTGTAGCATTTGCAGTACTTAGAGAAATAACATGGTCTCTGGATATTCACATTATTTCCATGTCAACCATATTTTACATTTTCTGAGATCCTTCAAAAGCCAGCTATTGTGTGAGGAAGGATGGCTGTAGTTTGCTGATTTTATAGGAATTCTGAGAAGTAGAAATTATGGTCCAAGGAAAATGGAATTTTGGAAAAGCCCCATTGAAATTTCATATATATTGAGTGTGACTGTGTAGATCTCTGAGTATTCCTTTCCTTGAATTCTCCATTGTTGACTGCTGCATGCCAGGACATTCTGCATTTTGGTCCTGGGTGCCTGAGACTATGGTTCGCCTATATTCTGGACTCACTGAGTTTGGTCCTGACCTCCGTCTCTCAGCAGCTCGGTCTGTGTATCATCCCCTGGCATATTCATTGTGGCCCAGGTTGTGGGCCCAGACCCAAGGGCTGGTTCTACCTTGTCTACTTCATGCAGTCTTCTCTTGGCCTCTCATAGCCCAGTGTGTCCTCACTATAAGTTACCCAAATGGAAAGGCCTCCTGAGATGTCTCATTTTCCAAAGCTGTTCTTGCCTCTTGCTGCTTTCTTTTCTAATCCTGGCATCACCTTACCAAACACATAAATAAAAACACTCATCTTTGTTTCATTCTCTTTTCTCAGAACCGTTAGATTTTGCTTGTCTCTCACGAAATATGAGACAGTTCATGAAGATCATTTAAAAAATGTTTCTCTAGGTAAAACCAGTAGTTAGAAACCCTGCATATTATGTTATCCAATGAAGTTCCAAATTAGAAAAATCTTTAATTTTATAAGGTATACAAACTATGTAAAATATATATGCCTTAAAGTATCATTTCTTGCCCATAGAAAGTAGAAAGCAATTTCTAATTGGCAGGTAGCTCTAGGTAGGGATTCAGGTGCCCAGGCTCCTTCCATTTTCCACTTCCCATGTTGCAATGCATCAAGTTAGTAGCACAGGGAAGACCAGGAAGGAGCACATGGGGAGAGTTTCTTTGGGCCAGGCCCAGATCCCATTTATGAGGGTGGCTGGAAAATGTAGACAGGTGTGTGCCCAGAGAACAACTTCATCCACAATCCTTAGAGTTTAATGGAAGGAGAATTTCCATCTCTCCTAATAAACCATGCTTCATTTCATAGATTAAGGAGAAAAACATGCCTAAAGGTGTTTAGTGTTTTGCCTTAACTTCCAGGAAGTTCAAAGCTAAATTTAGTGTTTGACTGACACAACTATTCTTAACATAGATTTTTCTGAAATAGTTATCTGCTAATCTCATTATATGACTCTTGTTCTTTTATCTTTGCTTTAATGGTATAACCATCTATGTGCCTTCTGTTACAGCTGAACTAAAACTTTTTCTGGAAATCAGTGGAGATCAAAATGATGAATAAAAGTTTAGTATCTTTCAAGTATGGTAAGATTTGATAAAGCACTACTGCAGGTATCATGTTATTGGATCCTCTCAGCAGCCTGGAGCGTAGGCAGGGCAGACATTTTTATTTCCCATTTATGTACAAAGAGAATGAAGCACTTAATGGAATTACCCTTTGAGTAATTCCATCAGGGGTGGGTCGCCAGCTCCCTAGCTGGTTGATGGCATGGATCCCACCGGCCACCAGGCAACCTCCCTCTGGGAGGTTGATCCAAGGAACAGGAATCCAAAAGAAAAAGAACATCATTAACAAAGACGCACGTTAAGTTAATAGCACACAGGCCCAGTGTCCTGGTAACTTGGAATTAATGCATAATCAGCAAGTAATCAACAACTCCTACAATCAAATCAATGCAGGAAAAGGGAGGATAAGCCATTGCCTTTTTTTTTTCCCTTTTAAAGACATCTCAATGGAAGCTTGTGAGCAGGTAAAGAGGTACAGCTGAATCTATAACTGTTGTAGAGTGAAGAGTGCGTTCAGCAGCCTCAGTCAGTTCAGCACCTGCTGAACAAAGGCAGCTGGTCAGAGCATTTCTAGACCCAACTCCCTTAGTGGCATCAAAAATCCTATTTTTGATGGCAGCAGAAAATCCGTGGTGCTCTAGAATTCCCCTTCCTCACAATTTCGGTAACGGTGTGAAGACAAATTCAAATCCACCGCAGTTGGCACAGTTGGAAATGACAGAGGAATTTCTCGCAGCTTTTGTTTGACTTGCTAGAATCCATGGGTGAGGTTAGCAAACATTCATCACCAAAACAAGCAAGTAAAGCTGTGTGTCAACACGTGAAACACTGGTCTTCCTGAGTGTGGCTGTCTTGGCTGAATTTTGTGACAATTCCAACAGCTTCAAGCCTTTACCAGTTTTTCTGGGTGCTTTCAGAACAAGTGTGTACACACACTGATCTAGATCAGAGCCGGTGATGGGGGTGCTTTTGGGGAAGAAATGTTTTAACCTTGAACTTCAGCCAGGACTGGAGCAGAGAAGACAACCCCAAAACTTACTCTAAAGATGAGAAGGCAAAGGCAGATGCCTGTTGCTGTTCATTTGTACTGGAGCACCCTCTCCAAACCTGGGGACCAAGGGCACAGACTACTTTTTTTATTTCTGTCCTTTTTAAAAAAATTTTGTTACCATTAATCTACAGTTACATGAAAAACATTGTTTCCTAAGGTCCCCCTTCACCAAGTCCCCCCAACAAACCCTCACTGTCCATCAGCATAGTAAGATGGTATAGAATCACTATGTGTCTTCTTTGTGTTGCACAGCCCTCCCCACTCCCCACCCCCACATTATACATGCTAATCATAATGCCCCCTTTCTTCTTGCCCACCCTTATCCCTCCCTTCCCTCCCATTCTCCCCAGTCCCTTTCCCTTTGGTTAGTCCATTCTTGGGTTCTGTGATTCTGCTGCTGTTTTGTTCCTTCAGTTTTTCTTTGTTCTTATACTCCACATATGAGTGAAATCATTTGGTATTTGTCTTTCTCCACTTGGCTTATTTCACTGAGCATAATACCCTCTAGTTCCATCCATATTGTTGCAAATGGTAGGATTTGTTTTCTTTTTATGGCTGAGTAATATTCCACTGTGTATATGTACCACATCTTCTTTATCCATTCATCTACTGATGAACACTTAAGTTGCTTCCATTTCTTGGCTATTCTAAATAGTGCTGTGATAAACATAGGGGTGCATCTGTCTTTTTCAAACTGGACTGCTGCATTCTCATGGTAAATTCCTAGAAGTGGAATTCCTGGATCAAATGGTATGTCTATTTTGATTATTTTGAGGAACCTCCTTACTGCTTTCCACAATGGTTGAACTAATTTACATTCCCACCAGCAGTGTAGGAGGGTTCCCCTTTCTCCACAAGCTCGCCAACATTTGTTGTTTGTCTTTTGGATGGTGGCAATCCTTACTGGTGTGAGATGATATCTCATTGTGGTTTTAATTTGCATTTCTCTGGTGGCTAGCAATGTGGAGCATCTTTTCATGTGTCTATTGGCCATCTGAATTTCTTCTTTGGAGAACTGTCTGTTCAGCTCCTCTGCCCATTTTTTAATTGGATTATTTGCTTTTTGTTTGTTGAGGTGCCTGAACTCTTTATATATTTTGGATGTCAACTCTTTATCAGATCTGTCATTTTTAAATATATTCTCCCATACTGTAGGATACCTGTTTGTTTTAGTGATGGTGTCCTTTGCTGTACAGAAGCTTTTCAGCTTGATATAGTCCCACTTGTTCATTTTTGCTTTTGTGTCCCTTGACTGGGGAGATACGTTCATAAAGAAGTTGCTCAAGTTTATGTCCAAGAGATTTTTGTCTATGTTTTTTTCTAAGAGTTTTATGGTTTCATGACTTACATTCAGGTCTTTGATCCATTTTGAATTTACTTTTGTGTATGGGGTTAGACAGTGATCCAGTTTCATTCTCTTACAGGTACCTGTCCAGTTTTGCCAGCACCATCTGTTGAAGAGACTGTCATTTCACCATTGGGTGTCCATGGCTCCTTAATAGAATATTAATTGACCATATATGTTTGGGTTAATGTCTGAAGTCTCTAATCTGTTCCACTGCTCTGAGGCTCTGTTCTTGTGCCAGTACCAAATTGTCTTGATTACTATGGCTTTGTAGTAGAGCTTGAAGTTGGGGAGTGAGATCCCCCCCTACTTTATTCTTCCTTGTCAGGATTGTTTTGGTTGTTCGGGGTCTTTGGTGTTTCCATATGAATTTTTGAACTATTTGTTCCAGTTTGTTGAAGAATGTTGTTGGTAATTTGATAGGGATTGCATCAAATCTGTATATTACTTTGGGCAGGATGGCCATTTTGAGAATATTAATTCTCCCTAGCCAAGAGCATGGGATGAGTTTCCATTTATTAGTGTCCTCTTTAATTTCTCTTAAGAGTGTCTTATAGTTTTCAGGGTATAGGTCTTTCACTTCTTTGGTTAGGTTTATTCCTAGGTATTTTATTCTTTTTGATGCAATTGTGAATGGAATTGTTTTTCTGATTTCTCTTTCTATTGGTTCATTGTTAGTGTATAGGGAAGCCACAGATTTCTGTGTGTTAATTTTGTATCCTTCAACTTTGCTGTATTCCGATATCATTTCTAGTAGTTTTGGAGTGGAATCTTTAGGGTTTTTTATGTACAATATCATGTCATCTGCAAATAGTGACAGTTTGACTTCTTCTTTACCAATCTGGATTCCTTGTATTTTTTTTGTTTTGTCTGATTGCCTTGGCTAGGACCTCCAGTACTATGTTAAATAACAATGGGGAGAGTAGGCATCCCTGTCTTGTTCCTGATCTCCGAGGAAAAGCTTTCAGCTTCTCGCTATTCAGTATGATGTTAGCTGTGGGTTTATCGTATATGGCCTTTATTATATTGAGGTACTTGCCCTCTATACCCATTTTCCTGAGAGTGTTTTTCATGAATGGATGTTGAATTTTGTCAAATGCTTTTTCAGCATCTATGGTGATGATCATGTGATTTTTGTCCTTCTTTTTGTTTAAGTGGTGGATGATGATGGATTTTTGAATGTTGTACCATCCTTGCTTCCCTGGGATGAATCTCACTTGGTCATGGGGTATGATCGTTTTGATATATTTTTGAATTCGGTTTGCTAATATTTTGTTGAGTATTTTTGCATCTATGTTCATCAGGGATATCGGTCTGTAGTTTTCTTTTTTGATGGGGTCTTTGCCTGGTTTTGGTATTAGAGTGATGTTGGCATCATAGAAAGAGTTTGGGAGTATTCCCTCCTCTTCTATTTTTTGGGAAAGTTTAAGGAGAATGGGTATTATGTCTTCTCTGTATGTCTGATAAAATTCAGAGGTAAATCCATCCGGCCCAGGGGTTTTGTTCTTGGGTAGTTTTTTGATTACTGCTTCAATTTCTTTGCTTGTAAGTGGTTTGTTTAAATTTTGTGTTTCTTCCTTGGTCAGTCTTAGAAGGTTGTATTTTTCTAGGAAGTTGTCCATTTCTTCTAGGTTTTCCAGCTTGTTAGCATATAGGTTTCCATAGTAGTCTCTAATAATTCTTTGTATTTCTGTGGAGTCTGTCGTGATTATTCCATTCTCATTTCTGATTCTGTTGATTTGTGTTGAGTCTCTTTTTCTCTTAATAAGTTTGGCTAGAGGCTTATCTATTTGTTTATTTTCTCAAAGAACCAGCTCTTGGTTTTGTTGATTTTTGCTGTTGTTTTATTCTTCTCAATTTTGTTTATTTCTTCTCTGATCTTTATTATGTCCCTCCTTCTGCTGACTTTAGGCCTCATTTGTTCTTCTTTTTCCAGTTTTAATAATTGTGACATTAGACTATTCATTTGGGTTTGTTCTTCCTTCTTTAAATATGCCTGGATTGCTATATACTTTCCTCTTAAGACTGCTTTAGCTGCATCCCACAGAAGTTGGGGCTTTGTGTTGTTGTCATTTATTTCCATATATTGCTGGATCTCCATTTTAATTTGGTCATTGATCCATTGACTATTTAGAAGCGTGTTGTTAAGCCTCCATGTGTTTGTGAGCCTTTTTGCTTTCTTGGTAAATTTATTTCTAGTTTTATACCTTTGTGGTCTGAAAAGTTGGTTGATAAGATTTCAATCTTTTTGAATTTACTGAGGCTCTTTTTGTGGCCTAGTATGTGGTCTATTCTGGAGAATGTTCCATGTGCACTTGAGAACAATGTGTATCCTGTTGCTTTTGGGTGTAGAGTTCTATAGATGTCTATTAGGTCCATCTGTTCTAGTGTGTTGTTCAGTGCCTCCATTTCCTTACTTATTTTCTGTCTGTTGGATCTATCCTTTGGAGTGAGTGGTGTGTTGAAGTCTCCTAAAATGAATGCATTGCCTTCTATTTCCTCCTTTAGTTCTGTTAGTATTTGTTTCACATATGCTGGTGCTCCTGTGTTGGGTGCACATATATTTATAATGGTTATATCCTCTCGTTGGACTGAGCCCCTTATCATTATGTAATCTCCTTCTTGTTACTTTCTTTGTTTTGAAGTTTATTTTGTCTGATACTAGTATTACAACACCTGCTTTTTTCTCCCTATTGTTTGCATGAAATATCTTTTTCCATCCCTTGACTTTTAGTCTGTGCATGTCTTTGGGTTTGAGGTGAGTTTCTTGTAAGCAGCATATAGATGGGTCTTTTTTTTTAATCCATTTTTTTACTCTGTGTCTTTTGATTGGTGCTTTCAGTCCATTTACATTTAGGGTTATTATTGTAAGATATGTACTTATTGCCATTGCAGGCTTTAATTTCGTGGTTACCAAAGGTTCAAGGTTAGCTTCTTTAGTATCTTACTGTCTAACTTAACTCACTTATTGAGCTATTATAAACTCTGTCTGGAGATTCTTTATTTCTCTCCCTTCTTATTCATCCTCCTCCATTCTTTATATGTTGGGTGTCTTATTTTGTGCTCTTTTGTCTTTCCTTTAACTGCTTGTAGTAGATTTTATTTTTTGCCTTTACTTAGTAGTTGGTTTTCTGCTTTCTTTGCTGTGATTTTATTTTCTCTGGTGATATCTATTTAGTCTTAGGAGTGCCCCCATCTAGAGCAGTCCCTCTAAAATACCCTGTAGAGGTGGTTTGTGGGAGGCAAATTCCCTCAACTTTTGCTTTTCTGGAAATTGTTTAATCACTCCTTTGTATTTAAATGATAATCATGCTGGACACAGTATTCTAGGTTCAAGGCCCTTCTGTTTCATTGCATTAAATATATCATGCAATTCTCTTCTGGCCTGTAAGGTTTCTGTTGAGAAATCTGATGATAGCCTGATGGGTTTTCCTTTGTAGGTGACCTTTTTCCTCTCTCTAGCTGCCTTTAAAACTCTCCTTGTCCTTGATATTTGCCATTGTAATTATTATGTGTCTTGGTGTTGTCCTCTTGGGTCCCTTCTGTTGGAAGTTCTGTGTACTTCCGTAGTCTTATTGATTATTTCCTCCTCCAGTTTGGAGAAGTTTTCATCCATTATTTCTTCAAAGATACTTTCTGTCCCTTTTTCTCTCTCTCTTCTTCTGGTACCCTTATAATGCAGATATTGTTCCTTTTGGATTGGTCACACAGTTATTTTAATATTGTTTCCTTCCTGAGATGTTTTTATGTCTCTCTGCATCAGCTTCTATGTGTTCCTGTTCTCTGGTTTCTATTCAATCAATGGCCTCTTGCATCTTATCCATTCTGCTTATAAATCCTTCCAGAGATTGTTTCATTTCTGTAATCTCCCTCCAGATGTCATCCCTTAGCTCTTACATATTTCTCTGCAGCTCCATCAGCATGGTTATGACCTTTATTTTGAATTCTTTTTCAGGAAGATTGGTTAGGTCTATCTCCTTCTCAGGGATTGACTCTGTGATTTTGGTTTGTATCAAATTCTTCTGCCTTTTCATGTCAATAGAGGTATTTGTGCAGAGCTGGTGCATGTGTGGGCTGGGAGAATGTCCCTTCTTGCTGGTTTGTGACCTTCCTCTCCTGGGAGAAGAACAACCTCTAGCAGCTTGTGCTGGGCAGATGTGCACAGATGGTGCCTCTGATTCTTGCCTGGCCACTGAGGAGTTTATCTCTGCTGTTGCTGTGGGCGTAGCCAGCCTCGGGCTGCTATTCCAATATGGCAGAGCTGCATTGGACAGGGAGCGGGCGGGAGGCTGTTTATCTCTGTGAATGGCCTCTGAACTGCACTGCTGCCCAGGGGTTTAGGGTGCCCAGAGTTCCCTGGGATTCCCAGCTGCTAGGCTAAGTGTCCTGGGATGCTTCCGTCCAGCTGTGGGGTCTCTGTCCCTTTAAGACTTTCAAAAAGCACTCGCTTTTCTTTGTCCCAGGGGTGCCAGCTGCAGGGACCTGTTCACAGGTTTTACTGTCCCGTTTCCCTAGTATCTAGCACACCTTGCACTGTGTGTCTGTGCTCTGGTCTGGATGGCTAGGGCTGGGTGTTTAGCAGTCCTGGACTCCCTCTCTCTCCCTGCTCTGACTCCTCTCCTCCTACTGGGAGCTGGGGTGAGGGGTGCTTGGGTCCCGCAGGGCCACAGCTTGTATCTTACCCCCTTCACGACGCACTGAGTTCTCACAGGTGTGGTTGTAGTCTGGCTATTGTCCTGTGTCTTCTGGACTCTCTTTTAGGAATAGTTGTATTTGTTGTGTTTTCAAAAATATATATGATTTTGGGAGGAGATTTCCACTGTCCTACTCATGCCACCATCTTGGCTCCCAGGCACAGACTACTTTTCCACATTTCCTGAGAATTCAAAAAGAAGACTGTAAAAAACAGACAACTGAAGAAGTGTTATCTGTGCCCCTTGGACCTCACATTTGTCACATCTTGCCAAGTTTAGCTCACCCGGTGATGACACATGACCCCCACCAACTTTTCTGCTAGAGAGAGGAAGCCTCTGAATTGTCCTTGGTGATTTCTGACACTCCCTAAGCCTCTGCCTCACCCTGGCTCAGGCCCAAGAGCCTCGGGGCCTTTTCTTCCTTCCTCCTCTCTTACCACCATTTTCTGGATAGGATTCTCTGGGCTCCAGCATTCCCTGCTGAGGACTACCAGGGGCACTGCTGTCCTCTGCTGCTTCGCAGGTACCCATGAAGTTGAGACAGGGACCATGGCCTTAGACAGAGTAGGGTGAGGGCCTCCGGAAAAAGCAAGGCAACATATTTACAGTCAAAGCAATGTAACAATGTAAAGTCCCTATCGAAACTCTGTGCTCAGTATTATGCAAAGTCAAGGTCACACTAACTCTCTAGGGTAAAGATACCAGACTAGGAATATAGACATCTTCAGTGAGGTCTGTTAAAGGTCAAAAGGTCAGGAGCAACTTGGCCTGGAATGTTTGAGTGTTCTGCAAGGGTATCTCAGCATAACCTGTGACTTCACTGTAAACAGCCCTAGCAAACAGGCAACAACCTAGCCCACTTTGAGGGCAGGGCAGGTGGTACAAGTCCACACCCTTAGCCCTCAATTACCAAAGATCCTCAACTGCCTATAAATTCCCTAGACAATGCACCACCCTGGGCTCTCTTGTCCCCTCCTGGCATGAGCCAGGAGCTCTGTCCTCTTACTGTATCTCTCAATAAAAGCCTCTCACTGGCTCTTCTACCTTGACTGTTCGTTAAGTTCATTCTTTGACTCCACAAACAAGAACCCCGGCATCAAAATTCCCCTCTTACCAGGGCCCACCCTCAGCCACTGCTCTACCCCTGCACTGCAGCTATTCTTTTTTTTAAAATTTTTATTAAGGTATTATTGATATACACTTTTATGAACATTTCACATTAAAAAACAATGTGGTTACTACATTTACCCATATTATCAAGTCCCCACCCATACCCCAATGCAGTCACTGTCTATCAGTGCAGCAAGATGCCACAGATCCACTATGTGCCTTCTCTGTGCTACACTGTTCTCCCAGTGATCCCCCACATCATGTGTACTAAACATAATACCCCTCAATCCCCTTCTCCCTCTCTCCCCACCCACTCTCCCACACCCCTCCCTTTGGTAATCACTAGTCCCTTCTTGGAGTCTCTGAGTCTTGCACTGCAGCTATTCTAATATTGCATCTTTCCCATATATTTTATATTCATATCTATCCACATATGCACATGTACAACACATATAGCTTTATGTTACATCTAATATATTTACATATATTATCCTATTTGATGCATTCATGGAAGAGTGCCACACAAGTAGCTGCTGATCATGTGAAAAGATTCTTAAACCCATTTAGGAGATTGATTGGAAACAAATTTTAAAAAGACATCCTTTTTTATTTTTCAGCTTGGCAAAGATGAAAAGATCAATATCCACTGTTGGCAAAGAATCAGGGAAATGGACACTATTACAACGATTGTAAATTGTCAAAACTTTTTTTAGTATGCAGTTTTTGGAGTATATTAAGTGTAAAATGTTTCAAATGTTCCATTTTGAGCCAACAATTCCAATTCTACAAGCTAAAATTATAAATAAGTTAATTCTAAATATATGACATGTGCAGAAAAAATATTGTAATATTGTCAATAACAATGAGTATTTAAAACAGCCCAAATGTTCATCAATAATTTAATGGATAAAGAAATTATGGTATACTCCTACTACTCAGCTATTAAAAACAACAGGGAGGCCATATATAATTGCCAAGATTTACTGTTGAGTTAAAAAAAGAAAATTGCAGAACAGTGCACAACCATATTCTAAAATGAAAAACGTGTGTATTTGTGTGTGTGTCAAGGTCTCAATTATGGAAAAACAGAATTGTGCTTGTAGCAGGGTCAGGTACAGCAGATTGCTCTGTGAGCACCTTATCTATTCCATAATTCAGTACAAAGATAAATGTTATTAAAATGTCAGTATAACTTAATAACCTAAAAACTCTGTGGTACTAAATAAATGTCAAATGATGCTGAATTTAAAGAATGCTGAAATTAAAAGCAGTGCCTTTTATAGATAATTTGTCCTTCTGCTATGTAGCAATTCTCCATCAATTTTTCATTGAGTTTAGAATCGAGAGAGTCTATGGAAAGGGATTTTATTGCCTTCATTTTATAGGTGAGGAGTCAGAAATCCAAAAGAAGGGATTTGTCCAGGTCCACCTCAGTTGTTGGCAGAGCCCAACTCAGGATAGACAGGGTATGAGTGTATGCTGTACTCAAAGTGATGGTACCCATTTTTATCTCTTTTCTTAGTCAAAAACTCTAAATTTGACTCCAACTTATTTCTACTTTCGCAGTTTTATTTACATGGTTTATTCTATAACTTGACTTTCTCTCCAAACTTGCTCTTATTGTTAAACAAATGATCATTTCTTCTACAGTATAAAAGAGAATATTCACAATTTATTCATTCATTTACTAATTCTCACAACAGTTATTTGTTGAATGTCTGTGTGTAGAAGTTGATAACCACTTAGACCCAGACCCTCCCTCATGGAGGATATACTAAACAACTAACCTCTCAGTTACTCTGTGATCATTCAGTGCTCTGAAGAAAGAACAAAGTGGGTGGGGGGGCTCATGACCCTCACTGGGGAGGGGATTCTGGGAAGGCTTCCTGGAAGCAGTAATATCCAAGCTTCCATCTAAGGGGAGGTATCACTCAAGCAGGTAAATGGGGTTGGAGGAAAAGTTTTCTAGAAAGAGGATACAAAGTGCCACATTTGGTTGCCCAGAAGTAGTATGGTGCTTTCAGGCATCTAGTTGCAGGAAGCTGCAACAGGAGAGAAAGATATAAGATGAGGCTGGGGTACCAAGCCAGAATTGTCTGGAGGGCCTTAGGAAGCCATGTTGAGACTGACATTTATTTTGAGGGCTGTAGGAAGCCACTGACATGTGCAGTCCTGGAAGTGACATGATGGGATTGGTATTTTGGAAGTGATCTTTAGGGTTGTATTTTTTGAGAATGGTTTAGGGTGGAAAGAGCTGGTGGTGTGAGCAGGCCAGAGGGCAAGTAGGGGAGGCACCCAGGAGGCTGGTACAAAGGCCTGCCAGTGGAGAGATTCAGAAGCTGTAATGCACAGAACCTGTTATCAGTTGGTTATATTAAGGTAGTAACATATACTGAATTAAGGAATACAGGAGGAGAAATGTACATTTTCTCACCCTGAACTTTTCATTTTGAAAAATGTCCAACTTACAGAAATATTGTAAGTAGAAAGATGAGTACAGCATACACTCATACCCTGTCTATCCAGATTTGACAGTAATTAACATTTGGCTACATTTATTTTATCTTTCTTTCTCTCCATATATGCATGGTATCTTAGCCTTTTGAGGCAGCTATAACAAAATACCACAGACTGGGTAGCTTATAAACAACATAAATTTCTCATAGGTATGGAGATGGGAAGTCTAAGACCAGGGTGCCAGCATAGTTGAGTGACGACCCTCCTCTAGCCTGCAGACTACTTCCTGTGTCCTCACGTGGTGGAAGGGGCGAGAATGTTCTCTGAGATCTCTTTATTTAGAGCACAAGCCAGGAGGGGACAAGAGAGCCCCTGATATTTTACCAATAGTTAGCTCAAAATCTATCTCCTAGCAGCAAGAGCATTCTTTTAAATACCCATAATGAAATGATCATACCCAGGAAATTTGAGTGACATTTAAATGGTGACTTTAAATGCTATTGATGCCCATTTATTTTCCATACAGCATTCTTCTGTAAGAAAGAAGCTTATTCTTTCACACTCCTCTTTCTCTCCCTCTCATTCTCTCTCTCTCTGTATCTTGAATATTACTACAGACTCATGGATTAATGTATTCTACTCAATGTATTATTATCTATTTATTCTTTCTGATACTGAAATTGTCCCAAATTTGGCCAGTGCGAGCCCCTTCAAGCCAGCTCCTGCATCCTTTTGACATGTTTTGGTCAATCTGTTATCATGTTCTTGCTTTCTGGCATACGAGGATATTCCTACCCAGATCAGTCATTTCCCTAGCGACCCCATCTCCTTGTACTGGAGAATGGTATTCAGGAAAACAGAATGGGGTAGTAGTGTGCTCATTGCTATTGAGTGTCAGCTTCTAAGCTCTTTCAGTTGACAGAGCTAGAACATTCCTATCTATGTTGATACCTGTCTATCATCTATCTGTATTTTTAAAATATTGAACTAATACTAATACCCTGAGTTCAATTCCAGCACCACATGGTTCTTCCCCATCCTCTGCCATTCCATATTTGTACTACCTGTATTTTTGTTCTCTCACATTTTGAACCTTTATTTCAGTAGCATCAACATATTTACTCATATGCTCTATTCCACAATACATACAAAGTAGTTTCAGAATTATTATATCAGTACTAATCTAAAGAAAAAAATTCAAATTCAAGATTTCTTTCAGGTTTTGTTAATTTACATTATATTTCACTAAGGATCTGTTATCAGAAAACCAGACTGAAAGAAGGTTACACAACTTAATTTCTTTCACTATTTAGTTATGTTGCCAGCTTGTTAGTATGAGTTAAATTTTAGATTTTAAGAAAATCCTTGTTTGAATTTCATTTCATAGATTATTGAAACATTTAAAGTTAAAGAGTCAAAACTGTTTAAAAATGTATACTTAGAAAAATCTTACTCTCCTCCCTATCCTTTTCTCATCATCCTCTTGTCCCTTATAAACTTTTTCATTAGCTGCTGAATTTTCTTTCATGTGGCTTTGTTTTTTAAATACACATTGTGTATGTGTCCATGTGTATATTTTAAAATTCCTCTTCTTTCTCATATAAGATAGCAGGGTCCTCTGAATGTTTTTTTCCCCCAAATTTTAATTCTGAAAAGATTCAAACCTCCTCTTTCATCTCCATGACCGACATGCTATCCAAACTGAGGAAGACTTAGATGGGCACTTCAGGGCCACAGCAGGAAGGACCAGAGCACATTAGTAGGCACAGGACACAGGGGGGCCAGGGACAGTGCTGGGCCATGCGTCACCAGTAAGCTCAGGACACCGGGGGCCCAGGGACAGTGCTGGACTGTGCGTCACCAGTGAGCGCAGGACACCAGGGTGCAGTGGGGGCGACGCTGGGGACAGTGCTGGTGATGTGCATCACCACAGAACAGCTTCAAGAAACACACTCAGGTTCCTTTGAGAAGGGTGGTTTGAGGTATTTCCATTAAAGAGGAACCAGAGATTCTGCCCAACGGTCAACCTTGAGGAACCATAGGCCTCATTCAGTGAAGAGACGCTTGTAAATAAATGCTAAAAACAAGTCTGCAGCTACTGCCATCATTGATGTGGTGTGATCAGATGACCATAAAGGTTCTGGAGAAGGGACACTCCCCAGACAGCCTGTTGTGGTGAAGGCCAAAGTCCTCAACTCTAGAGCTAAGGAGGAGATTAAGGGTGTGTGTGTATGTGGAGGGCTGTATCCTGGAGGTTTGAAGTCACAGGGAGGGAGGTTCATTAAATGGTAGTAAGCGTTAAAAAAAAAAACTGTATCTGTATCTATTATGTATTTAATTTTTAGCTATATTGCCTGTGGGATTTTCTCAGTGGCCTTTATTGCATGTCACCCTCTGACATCTTTCTGTCTCCCATCCTGTCCACCTCCCCTTTCTGACGCTATTCTCTTCTCTTCTTGGGTGTCAATAAAACAACAAAGCTGAATCAATAAAAATAAATACCAAATTCTTCTCTCTTTTAGGGCAGCTTGAACTGTTTTCTTTCTTGATTGATATTGTACATGTACCTCAGGTTTTAACTTTCCAATGAAATGGGAATCTCAAGCATTAAACAAAGATATTTTGGTGCCAAATATTAACTTCGTCCAATTTTCACCTTCTAAGAACTGGAAGGAATCCACTGAAAGATCTGGCTACACATGTAGTCTTCTTGGTACGAATAGCTGGATTGCAAAAGGTTGAGTAAGTTGGGGGAGGAAAATTGAAATGATGCGTGAACAGGATTCTTTCTAAGGGGAATTAGTTAAAAGCAAGCAGTACTGTCAAGGGGAGTTTTTAACGATTCAGGTGACTTGATTATGTTTAAATGCTGATGAAAAGGAGCCAGTGGAGAGCAAGAGGAGGGTGATAGCGAGATTGCCTGAGGCGCGAGAGGACATATCCAGGAGACAGGAGAATTTTTCTTCTCACGGGAAGGAGGGAGATAGCTGCAGATGCAAGTCAATCTCTGTGTGCGCTGAAGTTGAGAAAGTTCCCATCTGATTGGTGCCTCCTCCTCCTTTTCATTCTCCTTCTTCTACTTCATTTCTGTGAATTTGGAGTCAAACTTCTCTATTAGGAATGGAAAGGGAAATGATGAAATAGAAATTTGAAGAATGTAGAGAATAATAATTCAGCAAGGACATGTGGAAGGGTCCCTGGTAGTGTAGAGGGACCTTTTGGGATTTACGCATTTACTCATCCTTCAGCGCTAAGCAGCATAGATGTAGGCTTGGAGACATTGCTTTTCCAGGGCTAACGTTTTGCTTGATACCCGGATGAGAGGATGACAGTTCACAGGAAGGAATGTAATGACCAGAGACTGGCTGAAGTATTGGATCATTGGTTTGAGAAGGATACAAGAGCAGGAAGCAGTGGGTAATGATTTTGGTTGAAAAGATTTTCTCTTAGAACTGTGGTTAGAATCGTTCTGACTTTTTAATCATTTCATGCTTACTTTATTGATTCAGATTTCATGTGTAAATGTTAAGAATATCATCATAAAGCTTTAGGGTTCTAAGTAAACAGTTTTTAACAAAACTGCATGGATCATTTAGGTATATACATTCTAACCCTCTATTTTTCTGGTTTGTTGATAAACATGTTATACTAGAGAGAATCAGTTTTTGCTGAAGTCAATGTATTTGTGGAGTGACAAAAGTGGAATTGGAAATCCTCGGCTCTAGGCCTATTTCTGCCAAGAGTGAGCTCTGTGACCTCAGAGATGTCTTTGTGAATCTCTGGGCCTCCATTTCTTCCTTTTTAAACTTGGTGTAAGTTCTCTAAACTTCCTTCCAGCTCTAACGTGCATAAAACACATGGATACATGAAATTCTTTGATCCAATTTACAATTTGGTATCCAATGAAGGGACAGCAGTAGTTTTTAAAAATAAGTTTTAAAAACAATTAAAATTGTTTTTAACAACATTGTATGTTTATCCTGCTATAGCAATATTTCCAAATAAAGATTAGTGAAACTCAGTTGTCTCTTGGCTATACCATTCCACTAGTCAGGCTCATCCCAAGTTGCTAGCTCAGGCAAAACAGATGACATGGATAAACTTTTGGGTCTATAACAGGGAAGTGAAGACTTCCACAGAGCTAGAGAAAAATGCTATGGACAATTATATGTCTCAGGGGTTATGATAATCTTTAAAAGATAAAGATAATGTATTGATTATTTTTTCCTACAGCTGCAATTCACTTCTAATTCACCAGTAGAACTGGAAATCTAACTTGAATTTTTGGCTCAGGAGAGTTTAGTTCTAATACTTCAGTACAGGAATTTCAAGGCCTGTGTCCTTTGTTATTCCAAAATTTTAACTCTTTTAGATTGGTGAGCTTTTGAATCATTGATATCATAGTGTAAATTAAAATTAAAACCAACTAAAATCCACAAAAGCAAGAAAAAGTGCCAGTATGAACCTTGGCAGACAGGCAAGTCTCTCCTGTTCAATCTCTCATGAAAGTTCACTGGTAGGTGGAAATTGCAGATTTACATAGATGCATCTGTTTTGAAATAACATATCAAATCTTCTGCTCCAGAAGATGTTCACAGGCTCTGACAGCACATCCTAATGCATATTCATGACCAATGTGCTTTGTAACCAAGGGAAATTGAGGCAAGTGCAACAGAACGAAGCATGAAAAAACAGCATGTTAATTTTAAATTTAATTATGGAGATAGGGGAAAAGGACGCATTTTGATAACATATACTCATTCAGCTGTCATGGAACATTACCCCAAAATCATGCCAAATATATGAAAGAAAAAATATTATTTTTGGTGAAGTGATTGATAAAATAAGCAGGTTCTGGGGAAAACAAGATTCTGAGATCTTATTAGAAATTACTTTTCTATGTAGAGAAAAGTAGTATTGTGGAATTCTAATGATCTGAAGTAGAAATAAAAAAGCTTTTGAAGTAAGGAAAAGTTTCTGGTTCATGCAAGATTTCTGTTTATGGAATGTTTTTCACATGCTTACATGCTAAATTCGGTTTGAGATTAGGAAAAACAGTGAGTGTGATCCTTGTGATCTGAACCTGGTAACCTGGTTACCATGTGTCACTCATTGTGGGGACCTGGAACCATGTGTCATTCATTGTGACCAGCATGCTCAGGCTCCCCCTGATGTGTAAGCATATGAAGAGGATAGACCCTGTCTGTCTTACTCATTCCTGGTGCTGAATCCTCAGGATAGCGTTTAGCATAAAGCAGGCACTTAATAACTGTTTGTTGAATGAATGAAATAAACCTACCCTGCTACCTTTTATGGTGTACATGCTCCTGTACATACTCAATATATACTAATCAATAGATCAATGGATGGATGAATGGATGGATGGATGATAGACGGATGGAAGTATTTATCTAAATGGCTTATAGCTCATCATTTGACATTAATTTTTAGGATCTGGAGATAAATACTCACCAATGGATGAGGGCAGTGAACCTTGGGTCAGTGACATGTTACCCACTGTCAGCCTTGACAGGAGTAAATACCGAGGTTCCTGACCAAATTGGATTGTATTTCTCCATAGTTTTTAACTGGAATTTGTGTTCTTGTCTTAGGCATGTCCTCATTTACAGAGTAGGAGAAAAGAAGACATTTTTTCTTTTCTCATCTCATTATACAATATTGCTAAAGGGAAAAGTTAAGGAAAAATAAACTTGAACATTATTTCTGAGTTGGCAGATTTTGAAAGAATTAAGTGTCCTGTTTGGGATGTATTGCTCTGTTTTGCCAGCAAAGTATGTACCTTTTTAGGCTTCCTAGAACTATTTCTTAGCAACTGATTGGCAGATCTTAAGAAGAATGAGAGTATCTCAGCGTGGTGAAGTTCTTGGGCATAGGCATTTTCATACTTTGTTGAAGGAAATGTAAATTTGTTCAAACTTTTGGACGAGGATTTTTCAAAATATATCAAAAACTTTAAGAGTGTGCAAATTCTTTGATTCAACAGTTATGCTTCCTGGGAATTTCCCATAGGAAATAATTGGCCAACTGAGTAAGGATAGAGGGATGCTTGTTGCAGGGCTTTTTACGTAAATCAGCAAAGCACTGGGAACAATTGAAATTTTTAAGAAAATGTAAATGATATGTCTTCTCCATAGAATATTACTCAGCCATTAAAAATGATAGAGACCAATATATATTGTACAAGCTATAGCTCATGGTCATGATGTCAAGTGGAAAAAACAGCATACAAAGTTATATATATCATGATACCATTTGGTAAATACTATGCACAAATACTTCTATTTCTGCCTAGAAAAAATTCTGAAAAGCCGATAGCATTATGGAGGATTTTCATTTTTGGCTTATCTATATTTCATATATTTTAAAGTGAACAAGGGTTATTTTGTGCAAAAAAATAATTTTTCAAATGTGTTGGCACACTTTCATGTTGCTAATTGAAAGCTCACAATCTCTTCTTAATGAAAAAAAGACAGGTTTCTTACGAAGAGTATATTTTTGGAGGTTTGCACTTAGGTTTTAATGCTTGATTTTCTTATAAGTTATAGTAAAATCCAAATACTACAAAGCTCAAAGGCTGAAGGGAATTTTACAGCCTTCATGCTTTTTTTTTTTTTTTAAAGACAGCTCACAAGAACTGACTAGTTGCAGAAAATGCTTTCTGGCAAAAGGAAATGATTTTCAGACTATTCTTTGAAAGGGATTCAGGAAGGCAGGAAGATTTTTCTGAAGGTCTAAAGTTGTTCCTGCTGAGTTAATCAGCCAGACATTCTGAGTATGTTAGCTTTCTTGCAAGAACAATTGGGACTAATACTAGTTATTTTCTTGCTTAATAGTTAAATAGACATAGCAAAATAAATTTACAAATATTATCTTAGGAAAAGCTGATTGAGCATATGTTTTCTCATGTGTCATACACTTTTCACTTTTATCAGAAGAGAAGTTCTAAGAAAAGCAGGGATACTAATTTTTACTGCAAAAAGACCATACAGAATCTTGACTAATGTTAAGTGCAAAGACCCACTTTAAAACACTATCAAGGAGTCTTTATTTGGAAGGTCTATTTTCAGATTGGAACAAATTGTCTATGGGAAAAAAGTTTTATCAAAGCCATATTAATTATATTTTCAATTAGGGACTACGAATTAATCATTTTGTGCTTAATGTTTTACAATGAAGTCAGATTTCGTATTTTCTAAATAGTTCCCTAGCTATCTTAAACATATGCTTGTGAATTTACCTTGATGTGGAAGTGTCTTCAACAATAATAACAAATGTAATAGAATTGAAATGTGAAGATGTTATATATAGATTATCATATAGGACCCTCATGTAAATCCTAAGAAAGGTTAGGACTGGCTTCTGCTCACACAAATATTATGTAGCAAATTCAAGCATAAAACCCAGATGCTAATGAAATTAGCACTAATTTAAACTTATATATCTCTAAAGATGGCTTAAATATAAATTATTTTGCCACTCAGTACTGAGTCTAATATAGATAAAGCATTTGTAACAACTAATTCAAGGCATTTGCAAGCTTGTTTTTAGATTGAATGATTATCTTGTCTTCCTTTCTGTGGAGTTGTTTTCTGGGGAAGTACAGAGAAACCTCCTGCTGTACCATAGACTAGCAGTCCTAGTGGCTCAAGACAAGGTAGAAACTACAATTACTCACAATGATGAAAAGTCAGTTTTCTATATATGAAATGGTCTTGGTTTCTGGGAAGAAGTAAACTTTACTTTCACTAGGCTCTCTTAGGATGGTTTTATATTTGTGCCTCTGAGGACAAGCTGCTGAAACAGTGTGTAGAGTTGTTGTTTGATATTAAGTCAAAACCAGCATCTGCCGTAACAGCAGATGGTTATAGAAACTGAGGGCTTCAGATAATCCTGTTAGTAGAATCTCCTACTCTTTCTTTGACCCATTGAGATGTCTCTTAGAATGGTCCAGTTAGCAGCTAGCCACCCCTGATAGATGGGAGCAGTTTCCCAGGATTAGTATTTATGTCCATCTCCAAAGCCTTACATACACAGACATACCCCAAGAAATGAATGTAGCTAGATCCTCAGCAGAGTCATTGCTGGCATGATGACTTACTTTACAGTCCTTCTGTTTTTTAAACCTTTCATCAGGGAGTTAACATTTATTAAGCATAAATGTGCTATAATCACATTAAATTATCCCATCAGGTATACATAAAGTTTTCAACTAATTCTAGTAACAGCCCTAAGAGTTAGTTATTTTACCTATTTAGAGGGTGCAAGAACTGAGCCTGAGGTTTGGAGCTCTAACTGTACAACTACACAATCTCCCTACCACAGTGGGTGGTATGTATAAAATAATGGGAAAAAATGGCTAAACTGTAGTCCCAGAACATAAGTGAGAGCCACTGATAAAATAAGAATTAATTGGGTGATAAAAGTGTATTTGTGCTTTTAAGCTTATATAAGGTCACAGAACTTTAATTGCATATTTGATTTATTAAAGTTGGCATATAATAGAGTTAATAAACACAAAACACATATAATTAAGGCATAATGCTTCTTGAAACAAGCTGGGATTTGTGTAAAAACAAATTCCTAACTTCTTAGCCAAAGACATGGCTTTATTTTCAAACTTCAAAAAAAAAAAGCTGATGAGTTAATAGTAACAGAACTGTCAGGTATATCATGCAATTTATTTTTCTGTCAAATTTCATAAATTGGGAGTATTCCTCAGATCTTCTCCTGGTACATATTGGCATTATCAGTGCATAGAAAATTATGAAGTTGATTGTGTATGTTATTTTGGGGAAGACGTTTGTTTGTTTGTTTATGGTCTGTTTGCAATTCCGTATTTTAGACTATAAAATAGAAATTCTTTTGGTATTTATCAGCTAGAAGAGTCCCTTTTTCTTAGAAGTAAAAATAAATTACCAGCTCATAGGCAGAAAATTGCCTGAGATTCACCTTTAAAATGTCTTATGTTTTTATATTAATGAAATAATAACATAGATATAAGAGTTTGATTGATGTCATTATGGAATAGTTTAAAGTAAAAGATCAACATTGACTTAGCTTTCATAAACAATTTTCAGTTTTGGCTCAGATGGAGTGTTTTTAGGATATTTTTTTCTCTACACTTAAAATCTGGGTCACTGATAAATTTCCATCCATCTAAACTTTTTGGACTGAAAATAATTTCACTGAGATAAGAATAATGGACTTCTGAGAAATTCAAAGGGCTAGGTACCAATAATTTCTCATAAAGTTAATTTAATTAATTAAAAGCCTAGACTAACCTATTAAACACTTGATTACTTAGTTCTTGCACACATGATGTGTCAACCTTTTTTTAAAAAATTAAGAATTTACATTTTTAAAGCAGTTCTGGGTTCACAACAAAATAAAAGGAGTGATAGAGATTACTCATATGCCTCTTACCCTGAAACATGCATAGGCTCCCTATTATCAATAGCTCCCACTGGAGCCTTAACATTTGTTACAGTTGATGGATCTACATTGACACATCATTATCACCCAAAGTCCACAGTTTACATTAGGGTTCGTTCTTGGTGCTCTACATTCTATGGGTTTGCACAAATGTGTAATGACATATATCCATCATCATCATACGGAGTAGTTTCACCTCCCTGAAAATCTGTGCTCTTGGCCTATTCATCCCTTCCACCAATTCCTCTAATTCCTGGCAACTGCTGATCTTTTTATTCTCTGCATAGTTTTGCCTTTTCCAGAGTGTCATGTAGTTGGAATCATACAATATGTAACATTTTCAGGTTGGCTGTTTTTCACTTAGTAATATGCACTTAAGATTCCTCCAGGAATTTTTATGGCTTAATAGCTTATTTCTTTTTAGCAATGAATAATATTCGATTCTCTGAATGTACCACAGTTTATTCATCCATTCTCTTACTGAAGGACATCTTGGTTGCTCCTAAGAATTGGCAGCTATAAATAAAGCTGCTATAAACTTCCATACATGTGCAGGCTTTGTGTGCACATAAATTTTCAATGCTTCTGAGAGGATACTGAGGAGTATGATTGCTGGATCTACATATGGTAAGAGTATATTTGTTTAGTTTTATAAGAAACCACCAAACTGTTCCCAAAGTAGTTGCATGATTTTACATTCCCATCAACAAAGTATGAGAGTTCCTGTTACTCTACAGCCTTGTCGGCATTTGCTGTTGTCAGTGTTCCAGATTTTGACCATTCTAATAAGTGTGTATTCTCATTCTTGTTTTAATTTGCATTTCCCTGATGACATATGATATGGAGCATCTTTTCATAGGCTTATTTGCCATCTGTGTATCTTCTTTGGTGAGGTATCTTTTAAGGTCTTTGGTGCATTTTTTTATTGGATTGTTTATTTTCTATTGTTTAATTTTAGGACTTCTTTGTATATTTTGGATAAGTTCTTTATCAGATGTGTCTTTTGAAAATATTTTCTCCTAGTCTCTTCTAGCTTTTTTTTCTCACTCTCTCATTGTATTTCACAGAGCTTTTAAAATTTTAAGGAAGTCCAAATTTAATGAATTCTTTCATGTATTGTGACTTTGGTGTTGCATCTGAAGAGTCCTCACCAAACTCAAGGTCATCTAGGTTTGTTTCTATGTTATGGTCTAGGGGTTTTATGGTTTTATGGTTTATATTTAAGACTGTGATCCATTTGAGCTAATTTTTGTGAAGAGTGTAATGTCTGTACCTAGATTCATTTTTTACAATGTGGTTTTTCAGTTATTTTGGGTTTTTATTTATTCCATTTATGAGTAAATTTTGAAAATATTATCTTTTCTCCATTGCATCACCTTTGGTCTTTTGTGAAAGATTAGTCTATTTCTGGGGTCTCTTTTCTATTCCATTGGTCTCTTTGTGTATGCTTTTACCAATACCACGTTGTCTTGGTTACTATAGCTTTATAAGTTTTGAAGTTGGGTAGAGTCAGTCTTCGAACTCGTTCATCAATATTGTGTTTCCTCATCTGGTCTTTAGCCTCTTCATATAGACTTTAGAATCAGTGTGTCAACATCCACAAAATAACTTATTGGGATTTTGATTGGTATTGCATGGAATCTAAAGATTATCTTGGGAAACTGAGGTATTGGCAGTATTGTTTTCTTATCTATGAACATGGAATATTTTTCCATTTAATTAGTTCTTGATTTTGTTGAATGGAGTTTTATAGTTTTCCTCATATAGCTCATATACATATTTTGTAATATTTAGATGTATTTCATTTTTGTGGCTGCTAATATAAATGGTATTGTGTTCATGTCATCTATGTACAAAGACAGTTTTATTTCTTCCTTCCCAATCTTTATGCCTTTTATTTCCTTTTCTTACCTTATTGCATTAGGTAGAGATTCCAGTATGACATTACAAAGCAATAGTGAAAGGGAACATCTTTGCTTTGTACATGATCTTAGTATGAAAATTTCAAGTTTCTCATCATTAAATATGATGTTAGCTGTACATTTTTTGGTAGATATATTCTTTATCAATTGGAGTAAATTTCCTTTTATTCTTAGTTTACTGAGAGTTTTTATTGTGAAGGGTGTTGCATTTTGTCAATTACTTTTTCTGTATCTATTGATACAACAGTTAATCTTCATAACAATTTTCTTGTGACTGATATTGCTATATCCATTTTACAGATGGGGAAATTAAGGCTTAGCAGTGAAGTAACTTTCCAATATTTTCTACAATTACTGGTGGAACCAGGATTAAAAAACTATAATTGTTTAATCTTCTCTACAATATGCTGCCTTCTAGTGTTTACTGTGAATCTTGACTCATTGGCCTGAGGTAGTAGGAAAAATAGATTCTCTCATCATGAATCTCATCAGACTAAACAGCCTATCAGTATTAAGCTGTATACTTTTTCAAAATACAGATGATTCTCATTATTCACAGATTCTGTATTTGTGAACTTGCCTACTTGCTAAAATTTATTTGGAACCCCCAAATCAATACTGAAGGCACTTTTCTTGGTCATTCACAGACACGTACAGAGTAGCAAAAATTTTCAGTCATTCAATGTGTGTATTCCAGGTCTACATCAACCAAGGTGACATTCTGCTTTATTATTATAGCTTTCATACTATTTGTAGTCTACTTTGTGCCAACATTGTTTGCATTTTGTGTTTTCTTTTTGGTGAATTCATTGCTTAAAATGACTCCCAATGTAGTGGTAAAGTTCTTTTATTGTTCCTATATACAAGGAGGTCATTAACAGTGCTATTGGCCATGAATTCAATGTTAATGAATTAGCAATATGTATTAAATGAAGTATCTTTCAGTAGAAACATACATAAAATAAAATTATGAATTCATCAGTTTACAAAATTATTGTGACCTGACACAGAAACCTAACCCTGTATTTCCTCTGGGAACAATGGCTCAATATCTGCTGATTTAATGTTTGAAGAGATTTTATAGGACATAACTACCAAGAATAACAAAAACCAACTATATATGGTTTCACTGTTCTTTGTAATGGTGTATTTGCAGAAGTGGATTTCTTGCCCTTGGATTAAAGTTCTGCTGTGGTATAATTTTACTAGCTGCTCTAAATTCTCTTCAGGGATTCATTCATTTTCTGTAAACCACTGTATTAGTTTCTTATTGATGCTTTAACAAGTTACCACAAACTTAGTAGTTTAAAACAAACAAGTTTATTTTTTTACAGTTTTGGAGGTCAGAAGTCCAAAATGGGTTTTATAGGGCTAAAATCAAGGTGCTGTCAGGATTGCCTTCTTTCTGGAGGCTCTAGGGGGAAATCTTTTCCAGATTCTAGAAGCTGCCTGCATTATTTGTTTCACAGCCCTGCATCACTCCAACTTCTGCTTATGTCATCATATGAAATCTCGGACTCTCCTGTCCCCCTCTTCCAGTTACAGGAACATTTGTGATTGAGGACATCAGCTTGTAGCCCTGTAAATTATTTGCTCCCTAGTTCAAATTCATTTAAGTACAGTACTGCTTAAAGTAAAAGACATTTTTTTCTTTGCCTCTTGAAAGAATTGCTGATTAGATTCCATGTGTGGGTAGCACAATGTTCTGGCACTTACGATGCTGTCACTGTTGTCTTGTTTTGATTCCTGTTTCTAGCCCCGTGAGCCAAGTCAGACCATTTGTATGTCCAGAGAAGAGTTTATGCAGAGGATGGCAGAGATTGTTGGCTGGGGCACAGAGGAAGAATATGGGGAACTCTTTGACAAAGTGGATGTGGCCCAAGATGGCTTCATTAACTGGGACAAGCTGACTTCATTTATGCTGCTAATTCTTTATGAGAAAGATGAACAAGAGAAGGCGACTGTGGTTCCCCAGTGGAAAGACCTTGAGTTCCTCCCAGTGAAACACAAGGACACCATTCAAAAAGTAATTTTCTTAAAAAATTCAAGTCGTTATCTGACCATCAGTAAGGAAGGCTTATTAGGAATCTGGAGAGAGAATTTAAAGCTGCAAGAAACACTTCCCATCACTTCAGATGCCACCAAACTTAAACACCTGTGGGTTACAAGTCTGGTTTCTCTGGAAAATGTAAACAAGGTACCAAGGCTTTATACTTGTAAAAGGGGACAAAATGATGGGGCTTGGCTCCTGATTAATATCAAGTATGACACTAGCAGTAACAGAGAACTGCATTACTCTCCTGTGCCTCTCATATGACCTGGAGGGAGTGCAAGTAGAGCCAGGTGAGCTACTTGATTTCCCAAGCTGTTCTCACAGGTGTCTTTAAGTGACATGGCTGATAGTGACTCAGATTCTTGGATCTGTCCCAAATGCGACCATGCTGCTTTACCAGCCAATGAGATCTTTAAGACTCTAGTGTAAAGCAGAGCGGACCTGTATGCAGAACTGAGAGGCTGTGACACCTGGCACAGATCCACATGGTCACGGGTGACCGCCTGGCAGATTCTGGCCACTGTACTAGTCAGTTTCTTAATTCTGAAGGGTAGGGCCCAGTCAGTCCAAATATCCTCCTATAACTGTACCTATGAGCAAAATAACAAACTGGAAGGAAAATCAGTGTGCAAGGTAAGGATGCAGCTTCAAGTATTTTCTATATTAAGTATTATATTAAGTATTTTATATTAAGCTGATGGTAAATTTTATTATGAAAAATCTTAAGCACACACGTAACAGCATTAAGAACTGATATCCACCCTTAACCATTTCCAGTTCACGGCCAATCTTGTTTCATTTATATCTCCCCTCTCTTGAAATTCAAAACATCCAATCATTTTATCTGTATGTATCTCAGTATTTCTAACATATATATATATTTAGTATAACCATAATACCCCTATCACATTTAATATCAATAGCGATGATTACTTAACATCAAATATGCAGTCATGTACCTATTTCTTTGTCTTACTGTTTTTTAAGATTGTTAATTGTTTGATAGTGCTTTGAATCAAGATCTGAACAAGGCCCAGACACTGTGAATAGTTGACATGTCTCTTTTGATCTACATGTTTTCCTCCAATCCATCTCTTGTTTATCCTTGAATTTTGTTGTTGTTTTACTGTTAATATTTTTGTTAAAGAAACTAGGCATTTGTCCCTTAGAGTTTCCAATAGTCTGGATTTTGCAGACTGTATTTACATGGGGTGGTTTAATCTGTCCACTTGTTCCCTGTGTTTTCAGTAGATTGGTAGTCACGTCTAAAGCCTTGATCAGTTTCAGGATGGTTTGTGGTAGAATAAGAGTTCCTCAAATAGGCACCAACTGTTTGGCTGTCTCTCTTCTTGGCATGTTAACAGTTATTGCTGATTATTTCTAGATCCATCAGTTTATTAGGGACTTCAAGATGATGACATTTTAATTTCCTTTTCCTTTATAAATTGGAATACCTCTATAAAAAGAAATTACCCTTGTCAATTATTTAGCTACCATGTAGTACAAAACTGTTAACAAAGGCAGGATAAATGCCTAATTCTTTACTTTTATTTACCAGTACTCAAAAAAAAAGTGCTGGTTTTCTAATATCCTCTGAAGATGAAAAATGAATCCTACTACCATTATTGTTATCAACATCATTACAAACTCATGAGTTTAAACAAGGTTGATTTATTTCTATCCCCTAAGTTATTATCCCATCCCCCAAATTGTACCATTTTTGGACAGAGGAACTAATGCAAGTCAGCTTCTGAGTCTCTTTTAATAGAATCCTAACAGTTTTTGAAAGCCTCATTGTTCCGTGGTTGACCAGATGTTCCAGGGTCATCTTGTATATTTATTATGCCAAACCTCAAATCAGCCATTTCTCCAAACAGCCAGGTTCTTTTTTTTTTTTTTTTTGAGAGGGCATCTCTCATATTTATTGATCAAATGGTTGTTAACAACAATAAAATTCTGTATGGGGGGGGTCAATGCTCAATGTACAATCATTAATCCATCTCAAGTCTAATTCTCGTCAGTCTCCAATCTTCTGAAGCATAACGAACAAGTTCTTACATGGTGAACGAATTCTTACATAGTGAATAAATTCTTACATGGTGAACAGTACAAGGGCAGTCATCACAGAAACTTTCGGTTTTGATCATGCATTATGACCTATAAACAATCAGGTCAAATATGAATATTCTTTTGATTTTTATACTTGATTTATATGTTGATCCCACATTTCTCCCTCTATTATTATTATTATTTTTATTTTTAATAAAATGCTGAAGTGGTAGGTAGATGCAAGATAAAGGTAGAAAACATAGTTTAGTGCTGTAAGAGGGCAAATGTAGATGATCAGATGATCAGGTGTGTGCCTATGGACTAAGTATTAATCCAGGCTAGACAAGGGCAGCAAGACATCCACGGATGCAGAAGATTTCTCTCAAAGCAGGGGGGGGTGAGGTTCTGAGCCTCACCTCTGTTGATCCCAAAATTCTCACCTGATGGCCCCCCTGCGACTGTGCCTGTCTTAGGTTGTTCCTCCCTTGAGGAATCTTACCCGTCTCTGGCTAACCAGTCATCTTCCGGGGCCATACAGGGAAATGTAAAGTTGGTAAGTGAGAGAGAAGCCATATTGTTTGCAAAGCTTAGCTTTTTACTTCTTTTCATATTTATGCCCTGTGGCTTCTATGCCCAGCACTTGTCTCGAGGTATCTTTACCACCTGGAGGAATTATGATACTCGGTAAATTTGATATGAGGCACGAATTCTATTTAAAGGTTGTAATTAGGAAGAAAGAAGAAAAGCTACAGATGTAGCATATGGAAGGAAACATGGGAGGATTGATTATTTCTTTGACATATCTTCTTGTAGAGTACCTTAAGTATGTATAGGTTTTAAACTACTAACTAATTTGCACACACATATTAACATAATAGGAATACGGTGACATAAACAAAGCAAATCTATAATTACCATCCATCTCCAGTGAAGCCAAGAAAACCATTTAGGCACCCTAGGCATTTGTGAAAATTTGTCTATGATATGATGGATATTGTCCAACTGTACTTGAACAGTCTGAGAGAAATCAGACAAATTAAAGCAGCCCATTTCTGGGATCTGTTCACATCCCATATGTTCTTTTAACCATAGATAGTCTATAGTCATAAGATTTTGGAGTGCTACACCTTGCACCCCTCCCAACTCCTGGTTGAGTTCCAACAGTACAGATCCGGTCAAATTCGTTGTCTCACTGTATGCACATGCCAGCCTAGACATCTCCCTCCTCATTCCTATGGCAAGTCCAGGAGACGGTGTGCTGGATGCAGCCACAACCGCAGCATCGTCCAGATCCCTGTGGAGGCTTTTTGATGATCATCCCCCGGCACAAGTCCTCCAGAGAGTGCTGATGCCGGAAGCTCCTCCTCATATCGTATCTTAGTTCATTTTCTGGGTATCCAAGCTAGGCCTTGATCTTCTGCATAGAAACAAAAAGACCCTTTGCCCACACTTTGACATGCCCTCTATACCACTGTGCAGAACTCATTGGCGGTCAGCACACAGTAACTGCTTTTTTTTTTTTTTTATTAAGAGAAAGGAATATTATCAGAAAAGAGTACCTCCATAGCTGATCATCTGACACCCTTTAAGTGATCAACATTAAGGATATTTAAAGCATGCGTTGATCTTTGATTTACCAATAGTTTTATCCTATCAAGGAGTAATCCCTCTTTTCTTTCTTTCTTTCTTTCTTTCTTTCTTTTTTTTAAAATTTTTAATCTATACTTACATGAAGAATACTATGTTTACTATGCTCTCCCCTATATCAGGTCCCCCCTAACAACCACATTACGGTTACTGTCCATCAGCTTAGCAAAATGTTGTAGAGTCACTACTTGTCCTCTCTGTTGTGCAGCCCACCCTCCCCTTTCTCCCTCCCCCCCATGCATGCTAATCTTAATACCCCCTTCTTCTCCCCCTCCCCTTATCCCTCCCTGCCCACCCATCCTCCCCAGTTCCTTTCCCTTTGGTACCTGTTAGTCCATTTTTGGGTTCTGTAATTCCGCTGCTGTTTTGTTCCTTCAGTTTTTCCTTTGTTCCTATACTCCTCAGATGAGTGAAATCATTTGGTATTTCTCTTTCTCTGCTTGGCTTATTTCACTGAGCATAATACTCTCCAGCTCCATCCATGTTGCTGCAAATGGTTGCATTTTTCCACTTCTTATGGCTGAGTAGTATTCCATTGTGTATATGTACCACATTTTCTTTATCCATTCATCTACCGATGGACATTTTAGGTTGCTTCCAATTCTTGGCTATTGTAAATAGTGCTGAGATAAACATAGGGGTGCATCTGTCTTTCTCAAACTTGATTGCTGCTTTCTTAGGGTAAATTCCTAGGAGTGGAATTCCTGGGTCAAATGGTAGGTCTGTTTTGAGCATTTTGATGAACCTCCATACTGCTTTCCACAATGGTTGAACTAATTTACATTCCCACCAGCAGTGTAGGAGGGTTCCCCTTTCTCCACAGCCTCGCCAACATTTGTTGTTATTTGTCTTTTGGATGGCAGCTATCCTTACTGGTGTGAGGTGATACCTCATTGTAGTTTTAATTTGCATTTCTCTGATAATTAGCGATGTGGAGCATCTTTTCATGTGTCTCTTGGCCATCTGTATTTCTTTTTTAGAGAACTGTCTGTTCAGTTCCTCTGCCCATTTTTTAATTGGGTTATTTGTTTTTTGTTTGTTGAAGTGTGTGAGCTCTTTATATATTCTGGACGTCAAGCCTTTATCGGATGTGTCATTTTCAAATATATTCTCCCATACTGTAGGGTTCCTTTTTGTTCTATTGATGGTGTCTTTCGCTGTACAGAAGCTTTTCAGCTTAATGTAGTCCCACTTGCTCATTTTTGCTGTTGTTTTCCTTGCCCGGGGAGATATGTTCAAGAAGAGGTCACTCATGTTTATGTCTAAGAGGTTTTTGCCTATGTTTTTTTCCAAGAGTTTAATGGTTTCATGACTTACATTTAGGTCTTTGATCCATTTTGAGTTTACCTTTGTATATGGGGTTAGACAATGGTCCAGTTTCATTCTCCTACATGTAGCTGTCCAGTTTTCCCAGCACCATCTGTTAAAGAGACTGTCATTTTGCCATTGTATGTCCATGGCTCCTTTATCAAATATTAATTGACCATATATGTTTGGGTTAATGTCTGGAGTCTCTAATCTGTTCCACTGGTCTGTGGCTCTGTTCTTGTGCCAGTACCAAATTGTCTTGATTACTATGGCTTTGTAGTAGAGCTTGAAGTTGGGGAGTGAGATCCCCCCTACTTTATTCTTCTTTTTCAGGATTGCTTTGGCTATTTGGGGTCTTTGGTGTTTCCATATGAATTTTTGAACTATTTGTTCCAATTCATTGAAGAATGTTGCTGGTAATTTGAGAGGGATTGCATCAAATCTGTATATTGCTTTGGGCAGGATGGCCATTTTGACGATATTAATTCTTCCTAGCCATGAGCATGGGATGAGTTTCCATTTGTTAGTGTCCTCTTTAATTTCTCTTAAGAGTGACTTGTAGTTTTCAGGGTATAGGTCTTTCACTTCTTTGGTTAGGTTTATTCCTAGGTATTTTATTCTTTTTGATGCAATGGTGAATGGAATTGTTTTCCTGATTTCTCTTTCTATTGATTCATTGTTAGTGTATAGGAAAGCTACAGATTTCTGTGTGTTAATTTTGTATCCTGCAACTTTGCTGTATTCCGATATCAGTTCTAGTAGTTTTGGAGTGGAGTCTTTAGGGTTTTTTATGTACAGTATCATATTATCTGCAAATAGTGACAGTTTAACTTCTTCTTTACCAATCTGGATTCCTTGTATTTCTTTGTTTTGTCTGATTGCCGTGGCTAGGAACTCCAGTACTATGTTAAATAACAGTGGGGAGAGAGGGCATCCCTGTCTGGTTCCCGATCTCAGAGGAAATGCTTTCAGCTTCTTGCTGTTCAGTATAATGCTGGCTGTGGGTTTATCACATATGGCCTTTATTATGTTGAGGTACTTGCCCTCTATTCCCATTTTGCTGAGAGTTTTTATCATGAATGGATGTTGAATTTTGTCAAATGCTTTTTCAGCATCTATGGAAATGATCATGTGGTTTTTGTCTTTCTTTTTGTTGATGTGGTGGATGATGTTGATGAATTTTCGAATGTTGTACCATCCTTGCATCCCTGGGATGAATCCCACTTGGTCATGGTGTATGATCCTTTTGATATACTGTTGAATTCTGTTTGCTAATATTTTATTGAGTATTTTTGCATCTACATTCATCAGGGATATTGGTCTGTAATTTTCTTTTTTGGTGGGGTCTTTGCCTGGTTTTGGTATTAGGGTGATGTTGGCTTCATAGAATGAGTTTGGGAGTATTCCCTCTTCTTCTATTTTGTGGAACACTTTAAGGAGAATGGGTATTATGTCTTCTCTGTGTGTCTCATAAAATTCCGTGGTAAATCCGTCCGACCCCGGGGTTTTGTTCTTGGGTAGTTTTTTGATTACCGTTTCAATTTCTTTGCTCGTAATTGGTTTGTTTAACTTTTGTGTTTCTTCCTTGGTCAGTCTTGGGAGGTTGTATTTTTCTAGGAAGTTGTCCATTTCTTCTAGGTTTTCCAGCTTGTTGGCATATAGGTTTTCATAGTAGTCTTTAATAATTCTTTGTATTTCTGTGGAGTCTGTCGTGATTTTTCCATTCTCATTTCTGATTATGTTGATTTGTGTTGATTCTCTTTTTCTCTTAATAAGTTGGCCTAGAGGCTTATCTATTTTGTTTATTTTCTCAAAGAACCAGCTCTTGGTTTCGTTGATTTTTGCTATTGTTTTATTCTTCTCACTTTTGTTTATTTCTTCTCTGATCTTTATTATGTCCCTCCTTCTGCTGACTTTAGGCCTCATTTGTTCTTCTTTTTCCAGTTTTGATAATTGTGATGTTAGACTATTCATTTGGGATTGTTCTTCCTTCTTCAAATGTGCCTGGATTGCTATATACTTTCCTCTTAAGACTGCTTTCGCTGCGTCCCACAGAAGCTGGGGCTTAGTGTTGTTGTTGTCATTTGTTTCTATATATTCCTTGATCTCTATTTTGATTTGTTCATTGATCCATTGATTATTTAGTAGCATGTTGTTAAGCCTCCATGTGTTTGTGAGCCGTTTTGTTTTCTTTGTAGAATTTATTTCTACTTTTTTTACCTTTGTGGTCTGAAAAATTGGTTGGTAGAATTTCAATATTTTGGAGTTTACTGAGGCTCTTTTTGTGAGCTAGTATGTGGTCTATTCTGGAGAATGTTCCATGTGCACTTGAGAAGAATGTATATCCTGTTGCTTTTGGATGTAGAGTTGTATAGGTGTCTATTAGGTCCATCTGTTCTAGGATGTTGTTCAGTGCCTCTGTGTCCTTACTTATTTTCTGCCTGGTGGATCTATCCTTCGGGGTGAGTGGTGTGTTGAAGTCTCCTACAATGAATGCATTGCAGTCTATTTCCCTCTTTAGTTCTGTTAGTATTTGCTTCACATATGCTGGTGCTCCTGTATTGGGTGCATATATATTTAGAATGGTTATATCCTCTTGTTGGACTGAGCCCTTTATCATTATGTAGTGTCCTTCTTTATCTCTTGTTACTTTCTTTGTTTTGAAGTCTATTTTGTCTGATATTAGTACTGCAACCCCTGCTTTCTTCTCACTGTTGTTTGCCTGAAATATGTTTTTCCATCCCTTGACTTTTAGTCTATGCTTATCTTTGGGTTTAAGGTGAGTTTCTTGTAAGCAGCATATAGATGGGTCTTGCTTTTTTATCGATTCTATTACTCTGTGTCATTTGATTGGTGCATTAAGTCCATTTACATTTAGGGTGACTATTGAGAGATATGTACTTATTGCCATTGCAGGCTTTAGATTCGTGGTTACCAAAGGTTCAAGGTTAGCTTCTTTAGTATCTTACTGCCTAACTTAGCTCGCTTATTGAGCTGTTATATACACTGTCTGGAGATTCTTTTCTTCTCTCTCTTCTTATTCCTCCTCCTCCATTCTTCATATATTGTGTGTTTTGTTCTGTGCTCTTTTTAGGGGTGCTCCCATCTAGAGCAGTCCCTGTAGGATGCCCTGTAGAGGTGGTTTGTGGGAAGCAAATTCCCTCAGCTTTTGCTTTTCTGGGAATTGTTTAATCCCGCCGTCATATTTAAATGTTAGTCGTGCTGGATACAGTATCCTTGGTTCAAGGCCCTTCTGTTTCATTGCATTAAGTATGTCATGCCATTCTCTTCTGGCCTGTAGGGTTTCTGTCGAGAAGTCTGATGTTAGCCTGATGGGTTTTCCTTTATAGGTGACCTTTTTCTCTCTAGCTGCCTTTAAAACTCTTTCCTTATCCTTGATCCTTGCCATTTTAATTACTATGTGTCTTGGTGTTGTTCTCCTTGGATCCTTTCTGTTGGGGGTTCTGTGTAATTCCATGGTCTGTTTGATTATTTCCTCCCCCAGTTTGGGGACGTTTTCAGCAATTATTTCTTCAAAGAGACTTTCTATCCCTTTTCCTCTTTCTTCTTCTTCTGGTATCCCTATAATACGAATATTATTCCTTTTGGCTTGGTCACATAGTTCTCTTAGTGTTGTTTCATTCCTGGAGATCCTTTTATCTCTCTCTATGTCAGCTTCTACACGTTCCTGTTCTCTGGCTTCTATTCCTTCAATGACCTCTTGCATCTTATCCATTCTGCTTATAAATCCTTCCAGGGATTGTTTCACTTCTGTGATCTCCTTCCTGACATCTGTGATCTCCCTCCGGACTTCATCCCACTGCTCTTGCATTTTTCTCTGCATCTCATCCCATTGCTCTTGCATTTTTCTCTGCATCTCTGTCAGCATGTTCATGATTTTTATTTTGATTTATTTTTCAGGAGGACTGGTTAGGTCTGTCTCCTTCTCAGGTGTTGTCTCTGTGATCTTTGTCTGCCTGTAGTTTTGTCTTTTCATGGTGATAGAGATAGTGTGCAGAGCTGGTACAAGTGACCGCTGGAAGAGCTTCCCTTCTTGTTGGTTTGTGGCCTTCCTCACCTGGGAGAATAGCGACCTCTAGTGGCTTGTGCTGGGCAGCTGTGTGCAGACAGGGCTCCTGCTTCCTACCTGGTTGCTATGGGGTTTATCTCTGCTGTAGCTGTGGGCGTGGCCTGACTGGGGCTGCTCCTCCAAAATGGTGGAGACTTGTTGGAGGGGGAGCGGCTGGGAGGCTATTTATCTCTGTAAGGGGCCTCTGTGCTCCCTGCTGCCCAGGGGGTTAGAGTGCCCAGAGATCCCCAGATTCCCTGCCTCTGGTCTAAGTGACCTGTCCTGCCCCTTTAAGACTTCCAAAAAGCACTCTCCAAACCAAAACAACAGCAACAACGAGAGAGGGAACAGAAAAAAAAAAAAAAGAAAAAAGAAAAAACACGTAATTTTTTTTTTTTCCTCAGGCGCCGGTCCCAGGCACCCGCTCACTGGTCCTGCTGCCCTGCCTCCCGAGCACCAGGGTCCCTGTCCCTTCAAGGCTTCCAAAAAGCACCCACCCACCGGTCCCGCAGGGAAAAACACACGATATTCTTTGTCCTCAGGCACCAGTCCCAGGCACCCGCTCACCAGTCCCGCCACCCTGGCTCCCTAGCACTGGGGTCCCTGTCCCTTTAAGGCTTCCAAAAAGCACTCGCCAAAAAGAGGAAAAAAAATGGGGAAAACGCGTGATTTCCTCCGTCCTCAAGTACCGGTCTCAGGCACCCACCCACCAGTCCCCCAGGGAAAAACGCGGGATATTCTTTGTCCTCAGGCGCTGGTCCCAGGCACCCGCTCACCAGTCCCCCCACCCTCCCTCCCTAGCACTGGGGTCCCTGTCCCTTTAAGGCTTCCAAAAAGCACTCGCCAAAAAGAGAAAAAAAAAGGGGAAAAACGCGTGATTTCCTCCGTCCTCAAGTGCTGGTCCCAGGTACCCGCTCTCCGGTACCGCCACCCTGCCTCCCTAGCAATGGGGTCCGTGTCCCTTTAAGGCTTCCAAAAAGCACTCGCCTAAAAAAAAAAAAAAACCGCTCCGGTTTCTTTCCACCCGCCGGGAGCCGGGGGGAGGGGCGCTCGGGTCCCCCCGGGCCAGGGCTTGTATCTTACCCCCTTCACAAGGCGCTGGGTTCTTGCAGGTGTGGATGTGGTCTGGATTTTGTCCTGTGTCCTGTCGTTTCTATTTTAGGAAGATTTTTCTTTTTTATATTTTCATAGCTCTATGTGTTTTGGGGAGGAGATTTCCACTGCTCTACTCACGCCACCATCTTGGCTTCCTCTGCCAGGTTCTTTTTAGTGGGAAATTGTATCCTCTCCTGCCTGGAGCCATAACAATCATCATCATCATCATTAGCTAATAATGTGACTTTTTCTACTTTTTATAAAAAGAAGCTTTGTTGAGATTAAAGTGTACAAAATACACTGCACATATTAAAAGCATCCAAGTTAATAGATCTTAATATATGAATATACTTGTGAAAAATTAGCAGTACCATGAGAATAATGAACATATTCATCACCCTCAGAACTTTCCCTGGGCCCTATTGTAATCCCCATCCAACCCCTCCCATTCCTCCTCATTAAATAACCCCTCATGAGCTCTGTCACTCCAGATTAGTTTGCATTTTCTAGACTTTTATACAGTTGACATCATACAGTGTATACTTCTTTTTTTGTCTGACATTTTAACTTGGCGTAACTGAGATACATCCATGTTGTTGGATATATAATAATTTATCTTTTTATTGTATAATATTCCATTGTGTGGATACAGTACATCCTCACCAACACTTGGTATGATCAGAAATTTTTCCTTAATTTTAGCCATGTTAATAGGTTTGTATTTTATCTTATCATGGTTTTTATTCATGTTTCCTTAATGGCTAACAATACTAAGCATATTTTCATGTATTTATTTGCTACTTGTATTTCCTTTTTGGTGAAGTCTTAATTCAAATCTTTTCCTCCTTTTTTATTGGGTTTATTTTGCTATCATTGAGTGTTAAGAGTTCTTTATATACTCTGGGTATATACATTTATTGGGAGGAAAATTTACAAATATCGTATCCCAGTCTATTTTTTTGTCTTTTCATTCTCAACACTGCCTTTGTAATTTCATTTCAGATTGTTATTGCTAGTGTATCAAAATACAGTAGATTAAAAAAAATGATCTTATATCCTGTAACTTTGCTGAGCCTGTTTATTAGTTCTAGTCATTTTTTTTGTCCCTCTTGATTCTTTAGGATTTACTATATAAAAGATCATGTCATCTACTAATAGAGATAGTTGAACCTCTTCCTTTCCAGTCTTGTTGCTTTTACTTCTTTTTGTCTAATATCCCTGACTAGAAACCCCAGTGCAGTGTTGAATAGAAGAGGTGAGAGTGAACACCCTCAGCTTGCTCCTGGTCTTAGGGAGAATATATTCAGTTTTTTTACCACTAAGTATAATATCAGCTGTGGGTTTTTGTTTTTGTCTGTGCTCCTTATTGGGTTGAAGAATTCCTTTCTATTCCTGCTTTGTTAAGAATATTTTTTACCATGAGAATGTGTTGGATTTTGTCAAATGCTTTTGTTATATCTACTGAGGACATCCTACAGTTTTTGTCCTTTATTCTATTAGTATGGTGTATTACATTGATTGATATGTGTATATTAAACTAACCTTGTATTCCTGGCACAAGTATCACTTAGTATAAGTGTAATCTTTTTTTATGTTTCTGGGTTCCTTGTGCTAATATTTGGTTGAAGACTTTTGCATCTGTATTCATTAGGGATCTTCATCTTTTGTTTTTTTTTCTTATGATGTCTTTGTGTGGTTTTGGTATTAGGATAATAGTGGCCTAATAAAGTGATTTGGGAGTGCTCCCTCTACTTCTCTTTTTTTTTGGAAAACTTTTAAAAGTATTGGTGTTAATTCTTTAAATATTTTGTCAAATTTATTAGTGAAGCCTGGTATTTTCTTTGTGGGAGATTTTTTTTATCAATTCAATCTTTTTTACTTGTCATATGTCTGCTGAGAATTTCTATTTGTTCCTTAGTTAGTTTAGGTAGTTTTTGTGTTTCCAGGAATTTGTCCATTTAATCTAGGTTATCCAGTTTGTTGACACACAGTTGTTGATGGTATTCTCTTATAATCCTTTTTTATTTCTATAACATTGATAGTAATGCCCACTTTTTCATTTCTGATTTTAGTAATGTGTATCTTCTCTCTTTTTCACTTGGGTAAGTCTAGCTAAAGTTTTAGCAATTTTATTGGCAAATTTATTTACCCTTTTGAAAATAGCTTTCAGGATTTTATCTGACTTAGGAAAGGTACTTACAGTGTTTAATCAATTGATTTTTGTGACAGCTTCTGCTTGCTTTGTGAAACATAGTGTGCATGGTTTCCAGTGTGACTGTGTGTGGCAGCTGTCTGTGCCTTTGTCCTGTGTGATTAGTCATCTAGTCTCCCATGGATGGAAGCATTTGGTGGGTATGTGAAGTGGGGAGAGAGAAGAAAGCACGTTCAAATGCCTGTAATGAGAAGAACTTTTTCTTAGCTAGAGTCCACAGTTAGAATAAAACGCCTCTGTGCCACCATGCTCTACTTCTGTAATACTGTCACTACTGTATATACGCAGGGATTTGCTGTCTGATTTGGTGCTAAGATTTGCATGTCTGCTTCCCATATTGATTTCACTAAACCCATCAGACTTTCTGATTCTCTACTTTTCTACTTTAGATAGCAGTGGCTTTTACAAGTAAGGAGATTTGTTTCTATGACCTGCTGTCCAAAGAAGAATTTCCTTGTCAGTATAAACTCCAAGGCCTGAAAGGAACACCACTTTGCATGGATTATTGGTATGACCCTCTTGATGCCAATGAATCAATCCTTTCTTTTGGGGATATAACTGGAAAGGTAAGTGAAGGAAGGAAAGATTGAATACTATGATTTAACCATCAAACTGCAGCTCAGTATAGAACTAGAATGCAATGAGCATGACCACTTAACTGAACTATATTATAGATTATAAGGCCACACAAGATGGACATAGAAAAGATGGATTTGGTCACATTTCCTTTTTCCACTTATGAAAACCAATATTCATTGTGGTTTTCTTGTCTATGTATAGTCTCATTTTCCTTATTCAGAAATAAAATTGCTAACTTTTTTCATTATAGGATGCTTACTCTATTAGATCCCAATGTTAAAAAGCATCAAATAATAAATGTCTGAAGTTATAACTTTCAAATTAATTATTCTGATTTTCATTCAAAAGGTCTCAGGCTTCTCTGTAATAGCCTCTTGGAAAGTGCCTATTTCCTGTGTCATGTAACAAAGGGACGGGCATTAGAGAGGGCTGCATGAAAACCCAGACATTGGATACAATGATTTCTGTCTTCCTATCAAATTCCACCTGACCTCTGAAAAATTATTACTTACTGAGTGACCCTAGAGTATGCCTGTGAACTCTGAAGTAGTCTAATTTGAACAGTTTTCTTTCATAACTGTGAAAGCTTTTCACTCTTACTGTTTTTAATGGCATGTGTATCATAAAAGCAAAAAATATACTGCTCTTGGTAATTGCTTTACAAACCTTATAGTTCTGTCTTTTAATATAACTGCTGGCATCCTTTAAATAAGATTGAAAAAATTTTTATTAATTCAATGTCTATTCCTTGTTAATCTTAAAGAACATAGGATGTTTTTTACAACAGTTATCCTGTCCATGTTCACCTTCCTTTCAATGTCTCTCTGAAGGTTCAAGCACTTGCTTTCACTGCAGCCTTGATTTCCCTGTTTGAACATCCGGTGTGTGCACATGAAGACGCAGAAGCCACTGTGACCATTAACTGGGCAGAACTGCTCTCTGGATCTCAGAAGTGTTGTTACATATTAGAGCATAAACTTCATCATGGAGATTGGGTCAGGCAAGGTACTGAATTGGAACAGTAATGAGAGAAATGGTCACCTTTGACTTCTACATTTATATTCCTTGAGGAAAATGTTTTACACAAAATGTTCAAGTCTAGAAACCAATAACTGGTTCTCTGGAGGTTTTAGCCTGGACTCTCTGCTGTCCCCAGAACACTAGCAGGAATTCTTTCTTTCTTTTCTTTCCTTCTATAATTTATGCCTCATACAATTAATTCAGATGAACTGTGCACTCAAGAAATCTCAAGAGAAGGGAGAAAGTTTTTACAGATTCCATTTAACTTCAACCCAACTCTGATCTTAAGTAATCTCATTGAGTCATGTTTGAGGCTGCTTAATAAAATAATTTAACAAGGTCCCTTAAAATCATTCCTTTGTTTTCTTCATGTTCTCATAGAAAGTGTATTAGTTTGATGGCCTTTAAAACAAAATATTCTTAATTTTCTTTTCTCTTTTTTGACATGATGACTGAGTTCCTCTGATATAATGTAGTTGAGTAGCAGTTCTGTGTGATAGTATTATGTTGTAAGACAGCATGTATAGAAAGCCAGAACTTTCTTGAAACCTAGTTGTCAATGAGTTTATTATATTATTATTATATGTTTTTCATTATATGCCTAATTTTCATTAAATTTGCCTCTGATGGCTTAAGATCCAAATGTGCAATACATGTTCTAATACCTCTTTTGGTCCAGACACTAAAGACTATGATAATTTTCTCACTTCTAAATTGCTACATTAAATAATGCCCACTGAAATGAACAATCTAATTGACTTACATCATAGGTATAGTTCTAACATACTTTGAAGAAGAGGAGACAGTCAGAATGGACCCAGTTGTTGACTTTTATGGTAGTTTTACCTTTTTGGGGTTTTTAGGAGGTTGGGACTAATTCTACTTTGCATGGATTATTGGTATGACCCTCTTGATGCCAATGAATCAATCCTTTCTTTTGTTTTTTTTAATATGAATCATACCATGTGTTTGGTACTTTCTATCCATCCTTTAATTCTGGCATGATATTAGCTGTGGGAAAAACAAAAGGTGATTTTTTTGGTCAGTGTATGTGACAGACACAAAATTATGTGTTATGTTTTCACAACATGGAAACACGAATCACAGCACTAGGATCTGAAGAGAGCTTTTGCAGGTTCTTCCAAACAAGTATGGTATTTTAATGTATAAACCAAAGACTAGATAGGATGTAGTAATAAAATGATAGTTCTTGAAGTCTTCTTGAAGTAGTTTTCCTGATGTTTAGTGTATTGTTTGAATTCTGTGACCTTAATTTGATGTGGATAAATACAGAGAACTGCCAAATAGAATCCTGCTTTTGAAAAGGTTGGAAATATGTATAGTAAGTAAGGTTTTAAAACCGAGATTGTTTTTTTTCTGAATGTGAATAATGTATAAATACTCTTTTCAGACTCAGGGAAAGAATAACAAGTTCTCACATTAGATCCTATCACAATTTCATTTAAATAAAAAACCAGCCCTACTGGTAGAGTCACCTGCTGAGGAACGCTTGTCTGTTAAGTTGTAGGACAAGCATCTGTCTCTAGATCAGTGTGAATTCATTGCTCATTGTGTTTCCAACATACCATTTTCTTGTTTGTGGTTCCCTCATCTACTGACAAGATAGCATGGGAACTTAATTTAGTATTGGCAGTAGAGATTCACTTCTGTGACCTAAGGAATCTGACTTTGGAGTCTGGCCTCTAGAATAGTGCAAGTAGAAACTGGTTACAGAGAAGTTTTATATATAAAAAAAATTAGGACTCTTTGCTATTTTAATTTGCATTATAGGTTTCTTAGGCCTTTGAATCAAACTCATGTAATCAATTGGATAATATTGGAAAGAATGGTTGAAAAATTTACTTTAGTCAGTTTATTTAAATTGTAGACTTGATGTGTCAATCAATCAACAATTATTTATTTATCTTTATGTGCTTTAAAATTGCCTGAAGCATTGGAGACTGTAGAAGAAAGATTAATTATAGGCTTAACCCTCAAGACACTTAATATATGAAAAATAATTAAAGATTAATGTAAAATAGTTTATTAGAACATTGTATTGACACTGAAAGTTAACTACTAAACCGTTTACATGAGATTTGGACTTCTAGCATAATTCTTAAGCAGGAAAAGCCATGAGAGAAAGCTTTCAAGGTGGGGTAGTAGTTGATGGATAGGTGGAGGGAAAAAGAGAGCATGGTAAACATGAGTAAATGTAGATAAGCAGGTGTAACAATGATGGAGGGAGACATAGACATGAATAGATTAGACACTGAATATTGAGGAAATAAAAGTGAATAGGCCTTACAGAGACATATGTTGAAAGGTCTTGTCAACCAGGCCAAGTTCACATTTGATAGAAATGAAAGAAGAAGCACTGAAGGTTATTTATTTATTTATTTATAAGATATCATTGATGTACACTCTTATGAAAGTTTCATGTGAAAAACATGGTTACTACATTCACCCATATTATCAAGTCCCCCCATACCCCATTGAAGTCACTTTTCACCAGCATAGTAAGATGCCACAGAGTCACTACTTGTCTTCTGTGTGCTACACTGTCTTCCCCTTGACCCCCATGCACCACACCATGTGTGCCAATCTTAATGCCCCTCAATCCCCTCCTCCCTCCCTGCCCACCCTCCCCCACCCCTCCCCTTTGGTAACCACTAGTCCCTTCTTGGAGTCTGTGAGTCTGCTGCTGTTTTGTTCCTTCAGTTTTGTTTCATTGTTAGACTCCACAAATGAGGGAAATCACTTGGTACTACTTGTCTTTCTCTGCTTGACTTATTTCACTGAGCATAATACCCTCTAGCTCCATCCGGGTTGTTGCAAATGGTAGGATTTGTTTTCTTCTCATGGCTGAATAATATTCCATTGTGTATATGTACCACATCTTCTTTATCCATTCATCTACTGATGGACACTTAGGTTGCTTTCATATCTTGGCTATTGTAAATAGTAATGCAGTAAACATAGGGGTGCATCTGTCTTTTTGAATTTGAGATCATGTTTTCTTTGGGTAAATTCCTAGGAGTGGAGCACTGAAGGTTTTTGAAGAAACTTGGACAGTCCTTACGCAGACAGCATTTAGGAAAAGTTTATTTGGTAGTTTGTCCAGCATAGGTTGGAGGACAAAGAAAGAAATTGCAATTAGACTGAAGAGTTAGAAGGCTTTTGATCATGAGAAAATGGAAATGATAAAGCAAAGAGAAATCAGCAACTCTCTGACACAAGACTCTTTAGGACTTTAGCCCTGAAAATGTGGAATAATGAGCCATTTTAGAATGTCCTACAAAGACTTCAGTTTCCAAGTGGGAAATGTTCTGTTTGCAGATCACAGATGCTCTCCTGGGCCCAGTGCTGACTCTTCCCAGCTTGCCTCATCAATGTTGATTACTCCCGAAGGATTCTTTACCCTGAGGTACTCCAGATCCTGCCACTTAAGAAGAGTCTTTCTGGCAATATTGTCCCTGAAACTTCCCTTACCTTTGCCAAGCTCCTTATTTTGCCTCTGCATCATCTAATTTTGATGGACTCCTCCTTGCATGATTTATAGTATTCTCCATTTTGGCTTTGCTCCTGGGTTTTTCTTTAAAATCTTGCTTTCAGATACTGCTTAATCTGTGAACCAATCCTAAAGATTTCTAAACCTACACCACAATTTTGGTCCTGCCTGTCAGAACCTTTCCAATCCCAGGAGGAAATTTGGTTGCCTCCCATGTAAATCACATTTATACAAATACGGAAAATTAAAACAATTTTCTTAGGAGAGGCAATATGTCCTTTATTCTTCTTAGTGTCTACTCCAACAGTAGAATGTTTTGTCAGTTTTCTCTTTCTCATTGATTTTAAGCAATTCGATTGGTATGTACCTCAGTTTTCTTTGTGTGTGTGTATGTGTTTATGCTGCTTGGAATTCATTGAAATTCTTGGGTATGTGGATTTAACAGTTTTCATTAAATTTGGAAATTTTTCTATTGTTATTTTATCCAAAGTGTTCTGCTTTACCTCTTTTTTCTTTTCTGGGACTCCACAGTTACGTGTGTGTTAGATACTGTGTGCTTGATATTGCTCTGCACGTTAAGGAGGTTTTATTCACTTTAATTCAGTATTTTAAAAAAATATGACTATGTTTCAGTTTAGTTAGATTCCATTTTTGTGTCTTTAAGTTCCTGGTCTTTTCCTCTGAGATACTGCACTGAAGTTTCAAAGGATGGGGCTGCCTGTTTTGGTGGCCAGTCTGCCCAGTGTGATGCCTCAGGGGTGAGAGCCTTACAGAGCTCTGTGGTGTGGGCTGTATCCAGTGGGGCAAAGATATTGGTGGGGCCTCTTCAGAGAGCTGCAGCACGGGGGCAGAGGGCGCTGCCACAGCACGGACACAACCCACTGAGCCAGGGGTAACAGGCCATGCCAGTTGGTTTGGAAAGCAGGACATCAAACAGAAGAGGATCATTCTTGAGCTTTCACTTTAGTGAGTTTTCCCTATTAGGTTTTGTGTTGACGTAGTCCTACTGCCCCTTTCTTCCTGTTTCTCTCTTTTGGAATGGGAAAGCCCTTCTTAGGTCTGTCCCACCATTGTATTTTGGATGCACAGTGATTTGTTTGGTTTCACAAATTCACAGCACAGAGAGGACTTTGTCTCAGGATGAATTACATCCAGAGTCTTACCCATAGCTGATTTAGATGATATTTAGATGAAACTTTGAACTTAGACTTTAGGGTTGATGCTGGAATGAGTTAAGACTTTGGGGACTTTTGAAATGTATTTTGGGTATTTTGCATTTGAGAGGACATGAATTTGAAGGGGCAGGTGCAGAAAGTTATGGATTGGGTGTTTGTATGTCTACCAAATTCATATGTTGTAATCCTTACCCCTCAATGAGGTCATGCTTTTGGGAGGTGGTTAGGTTCTGAGAGTATATGTCTCATCAGTGGGATTTGTGCTTTTATAAAAGAGACCCAGGTGAGAACACAGCAAGAAGTAGGCCATCTGTGGCCAGGAGGAGGGCCCTTCTCAGATGCTGAATCTGTCAGTGCCATCAGCTTGGATTTCCCAGCCTCTAAAACTGCGAAAAATAAATGTTTGTTTTTTAAGCCACCCATCCTGTGTATTTCATTATAGTGGCCTGAACAGATGGAGATGTTGGGTAAATGTTATTGTAAAGTATTTCAAAAGAAAGATACCAAAAAAAATCTTGCTATTTGTAGTTTTTCTTCTTTGAAAAGTAGGCATTATTTATGTTTAAAAGAAAGTGAGAAAAATATTTTTATAGATAATGTATAGTCTAATACTATGCGAATGAATGTTGAGGAAAAAAAGTAGAGGAGAAGGTAATGCAAAAAGGAGAGAGTAGAGAATAGAAAGGTGAAGTCTCTGTCTAAGATTCTCTCTTATTTCAAATGTTATATTTGAAGCTCACAGGTACCTCTGAAAGGAGGACCTACTTAGTCCTAACTGATGAATGAATGCCTTTCCCAGATTTAGCAATGGAGATGCAGAAGCTTAAACACAAGATTTTTTTGTTGGTTTGCAGCTCAGTTATTTTCACCCAAGAAGAAGGGAGGAAACGCTGAAATGAGGAGGAGGAGGAAGGCAGGCTGGAGTCAAACATAGGACAGTGGACTCAGTAATGATATGTTCCTTGGTCTGCAACACTTACTCTCTCAGGGTCAAGCACCCAAAGGTTGCTTTGATTTGATGCTCTTTTTACCCCAGCAATATGCGTTGATGTTCTCAGATCTTCTCAGAAAATATTTTTGCTAATTTTCTTCTCAGTGTGAGAAAGGAATATACAATTGAGGAAATAAAGAAACACATGAACAAGTATGGTAATACTGCTTCACTGAAGCTAAGGATAGAGTATAAAATTGTAATATTAAAGGAAAAACAGTTTGGGACCAAAGAGTATTTTAGCTTACTGCTTTAAGGTAAGGTTCATATTTCTTATTTAAGACTTGGAAGGAGAAATGTTTTCATCTTGTCCAAGTGGTTCTATGTTATATTTTAATGGAAAGAAAAATAATTACATTCTGAAGTGCATAGAGTAAGTATGGAGATTTTGGGCAAGAGTGGCAAATACAAATGTTTCAAATCTCAGAGAACTTCCCTTTTTGTGGCCCCCAATAAATGCTTTCTCACAAAGACAATATTACTGAAAGTCTTGGAAACTGTAGCCTAAAAGAGCAGTTTTGGAAGAGTAAACACTAAATAGCCAAACACAAAAATCATTGATTTTTTTTTTAATTTGAAAGGTATTTTGTCCCCTTTGACCATGTCCAGGAGAAGGGACAAAGCATTTTGAACTGACATACAGTATCACTAATTGCTGAGCTAATTAACAGAGCTGTGGCAGAGAACTTAGAATACAGACACCAAGTTACATTTCCTTAGAGGGAACTTGATAATTGTTAGGGATTAAGTTTGGTGTCCTGCTTGTGTCTTGTTCTACCTCTCTGCATCTAAATCGGTTCAGACAAAAAGATGGTGCACCACCAAGTGAATGAAAACAGGATGCCCTTCCTTGCTAGTCCCCTCGTTGTGTTTAGGTTTGAAGAAAGAGTCTCTTCCTGCAGCTTATTTGATAGCACAGTGGAAGGTAAGACCCATTTGTATCATGAAAATAGATCTAATCAGTATTTTGAAAAATTATTAATTAAATTAATTGCATTATTATTTTTTAATGTGCCTAGCAGTGAGCAATTAGATGCATTTTGATTTTTAAAAATGAAACGGAAACGGTTTTTCTTTCCATCTTTCTTCTTTGAAATAGTAGTTGCTCAGAATATAGAGATCCCTGTGGTGGTCTCAGACAATGTGACTACAACCTCAAAATAAGAAATGCAGCTGAAAATCAACTCCCTCAAATAAGAAAGCATCAAAGAAAGTTCAGGGTAGAGTGCTTTCCTGAGTCACACAGCTGTTAAAGTAAAAGACTGGAAAATGATAAGAAATCCTAGTTAGAAATACCCCAATTTTCTAACCCTGCTACAACTCCTTTCTGTTGGCAAATGATTACTCTAGTTTATTCTAAGGCATGCAATAGTATTACTTAGTTTTTAGGTATCACTTTTCATTTTCAAGTCGCTTTCTCACGTTAACTAATTGGTGTTGCACAGGCTCGATTAATTGATAGCACAGTCGAGGACAAGGATGGATGGCAGTTTCCTTTAATGCCTTTTTATGACTTAGTGGCAAGAGAGTGGAAGAGTTGCAAGTGAGCATCTTAATGCACAGACATGATTAAGTTGTCTTTTCTCCCTCAAAATATTATCTAAAGGTAATAAAAAATATATTTTCCTCTACCAATCCCCAAACTCACTGAGAATATGATTACATTTTATCAGCTCATCCCATTCCCTAACTTGATATTTAAAATTTTTTTCATCATAACCTATTATCATCTCCTTTCCTGCCTTTAAGAAGGTGGGAAAACATCTTTATTTATCAGCTAATTTGATTTTAAAGAAATGGCTTTGCTCTCAATTTTTAGTCAGTATTCTCTGGAGCTCTGGCATTCTCCACCTTAATCAGAAACAAGTTATATCTGGGTTTAGGAATAAAGTGTGAATTGTTGAGTCTCCAATATGTAACACGACAGGCCCTTGAATGCTACTCGGTAACCCGCAGATTCAAATCTTACAGCAATACTTTGAATACCAGAGCAAAATGTGCTTCTTGATATATCTTTCTTCATAAACTCAAAATTAAAGATGATACTTGGATATAATGTGGGAACATAAGACAAACTAATTTTCTGGGTAGACAATTGTATTTGATTTGGATTGTGCTGTTATGGTATTATGGAATATCCAAGATTTGAAGATAAAGTTATACTGTTTGTTGTATACTTTAGATCATGCAATATTGCTTCACTGAGTTGAGTTAGAATTTTAGTTGAAACGTAGCATTTTCTGTAAACAAGGGAATGTTTTCAGCAAGGTTGCTTCCTAACAAGAACAATTTTCATCCGAATGTGTACTGTTGGCATTCCTGTAAAGCAGCAGCAGTAATCCAGGCCATCGTCAGGGACTGTTATGCCTAGTGAGGCTCGAAGGACTCAGCTTCATAAGAACCGATCATTTCTTGGGTCCCTCCTTCCCTCCTTCCCCCTTCCTTCCTTCCTTTTCTCCCTTTCTGCTCTTTTTATCTCCGTCTCTATTTTTTTTTAGAAGGAAAGACAGTAGATGAGAGAAAAGGATGGAGAGAGAATGAAACAGAGGAATACTGCTCCTCAGGGGCTAAGTGGCATAGAAAAGTGAGATAGGGAAAGGGAAGATTCAAGGTGAAGTGGGGTCTTGGTCTGGGACTGAGAGGATGGCTACTTAGATGTAGTTGTCAATAGACAGAACCTCAGTTCGGGACCTGGCAGGCTCACGGGCAGTGGGACTTAGTAGAAAAGGCAGTGATTGGTTTCATAAGTGCAGGAATGCTAGTAACCCATTGGGAATTGTCATTCAACAGTGTCACCTCTTGGTTCTATGTAATAAGCAGATCAGAAATATTTCCAAGAGCCATTTTATTGAAGCTATACAAAGTTACAACATCCCCCTTTGTGTGAGGCACCCCTTAAGGTTAAATCAGAAATCCTTCAACTCTGGGACACAGATCATTGAGCAAACTGCTAAGAGAACTTCCACCTAACCGTGGGTATAGTGGCTTAAAAGTTGGTGGAAGAGCAGCTGTGGCTATTGGCCTTTTGGCCCATGTGAGTCTGACAGGAGTGGGAAGGTCCTCCTGACAAAAGGCAGAATCATTTTCCTTGCACGGGAAATGGGATTTTGCTCAACAACATCTGCTGTAGGGTCATCGGAAATGCAGGAACAGCCTTTTGCCCAAGTCTCTAGCTGTGTTTTGTGAATCTTGGCAGGGTATTGAATCCCGGTCATCCTACTCTCAAACATTCTAGACCAGTAGTAATTTAAATAAACCATAAGTTATGCACAGGCTGGACTTCTGAAAGCACCAAATGACTGCTAAGCTCTTGTCTGCCTGTTTCAGTTCCCAGGAGGAAAAACCCAAAATTTGGCCAATTACTCATTTTACATCTCCAGAAACCCATATGATTATTGTGATCAATATTCTTTCCTGCCATGTGTTCCAATCAAAAACACTTTTTTCAAGGTATTCTTAGATTGGGTAAAAAGTTCAAATGCAGATTTTGCTGTAACATCTCTCTGTAAGTTCTTTAGTAGGAGGTGGGAGAAGGTATCAATGAGGAATTTTCTGTGTCAGGTTGTGTCATCATAATCTGAGTTTAATTTTCAACTTCATATATTTCAACAGTCAATTCTGCTCATTTCTTTTGAGAAATCAACTAATGATCATTTTCCTTTTTTTATCAGTTACTTACAATGCATCTTTAGATGCTATCATTTCCAGTACAACCAGCAATACAAATACTATGGTACTAGCATGGAGAGAGAAATCAAAAAAGCATCTTAAAGTGACATCCTTCAACATTGCCCAGGGCATTCATGCTTTTGATTACCACTCTCGGCTCAATTTAATTGGTATGTAAAATAAATCATGGTAACTATGAGGGCCTCATCAACAGTCTGGGATGCATATTTGTATGCATGGAGCCTCTCCACCTTGTTGCTTTATGGCCAGGGAGACCAACTTGAGCAGCTCATATTTTATTGCCTGAGAATGTCTAATAATGATGCATTATGATGGGCAATGTATATGAACTACATAGGAGTGAAACTATGAGGAAGTGCCCCAATGCTTTAATTAGTGTTTTTATTAGAATTGGTGGGAGATGTAAAATGACATAGAGAAATAAGACAGTTTGTGCAGCGTCTGCTATTCTGCCATCTTTGTAATTCAAATACATCATTTTCCCTGCTACCACATACACATGTGTGCATATGCACACACACATACACCCACATGCAAACACACAATATCTGCGAATCATAGAACATTTTCACCTTTCAAGTACAACCTCTAATGCTTTTTGAAAAATTTCAGATTATCCTAAACTAAAGCTTTAGTTTGCTATATGAGAGTTCTTTTTTTTATATAAAAGAGTACATTTTACCTGAGGATATAAACCATAAATATTTTCAGGCATTAACTATTTAAATAAAATATTTAGACATTTTGAAAGCTGATAATTTGATATGTATGATATTAATTCAGGTGTTGTAAAAAACGATATCATTAAAAAATTGACAGTGTTGTTACAGAAAATGAACATACATGGTGGAGTGGGTCATATTAATCTTCATTCAATAATTATCCTTTATAGAAATAGTATTGATATCAACGAGAGGGCTGAGTCTCTGAAATCCCTAACAAAGTTGCTACTCATGGTAAAAGATAATTTGACTATGAATCTAGGAATACGGCAACATCAAACTTTCAAGGAATTTTGTAGATTTATTAGAGGAGACTGAGAGGTTAGCAAATTGACTTTGGGACTCATTATCAACCATTTCATAGATTCATTGATTACTTATTTCAACACCATTATGCTGACCACTAATTTGTGCCTGGCAGAGTGCTGGAAAAACAAGGATATGTAAACATGGCCCCAGAGTCAGCCCCAAAGAAGGGAGTGGTGAAGAGGGCTCTACTGAGTTTCCACAGTGCTAAAGAAGCACTGTGCCCTCTGCTCTTGATGTGCCCCCTGGACCCAACCAATTCATGTGCAAGATACCTTATTCTTTCAATAGAGCAGGTCAACTTACTGCTTGCTTGCTTGCAAATATACTAGATGGTATACACGAAAGTGAAAATCATTTGTTTCCTTATACTTTTTCATTAATTTGGAAACAAACTTTAAATGTTATTTTATTTCTTTCTTGCTCCTGGGATAACTTTCACATGGTCTACATTCCTAGGCTGTTTTGGCTGGAGAGGCGAAATATCAGGACTGGGTAGCAGGTCTTTGTGCCCCCCTGGTTGGGCTGCCGGTTGCCTCCTAGATGGGACTGTATTGTCCTTTCACCTCAGGCATACTCCTTCCAGTGACAGAACTCATGTCCTATCACCCTGGGCAATGAGAAGCTTCTCCTCCTTCAAGGAAGGGTACTTTAGTGCTTAGAAGGCATTTATCAGCCTATAGATATGTGATATACTCATTTAAAAAAAATGCTATGTGTTATTCATGTTATGAAAAACATCATTTTCTTTCTGATTTCTAATTAGCAACTGCTGGCATTAACAATAAAGTTTGCCTTTGGAACCCCTATGTTGTCTCTAAGCCAGTTGGTGTCCTTTGGGGTCACTCAGCCAGTGTAATAGCTGTCCAATTCTTTGCTGCAAGAAAACAACTTTTCAGCTTCTCCAGTGATAAAGTAAGTGACATTGTGCATTTATTTATTTAATTTATTTAATTCTGCTTCCCCAGTCCCTACCCAAATCTATCTTTGGTCCTCAATTCTTCTAAGAGATGGCATGGATTTTAAAAATATACTGACTAATTACAATGTCTTTGGAATTCGATATTTGGAAATGATATTGAATAGCAACTTAAGAATAGTCCTGGACAACTGGACGAAGTTTTTTATTAAATTTTTTAAAACCATCTACTCATAGATTTAATTTTATTGGGCACTCAATAGGTCACATCTTGAAATTTCCCAAAGTTCTCACTAATTCAATAGAAAAAAACTGAAACGGGATGAGGAAATGCTGTTTTGGTAAATCACAATTGACATAGACAATTAGCTTTTGTTATTGTAATACTGAAGAGAGTAAGTTGGAAATCAAAGTTAATATAAAGAATTTCAAATAGATTAAGAACATCTCAAGTATATCAGTCTGTTTTTGTATGATGATATTATTGGGATACGTTAAATACAGTGGAAAAAAACGTAACACTAGAACCACACAGTACAGGTTGAATCCTGACCGATCATTTACTACTTATATTCTTTTAGGAAAAATTTCTTAATCTCTAGTAATCTTGTCATTGCCTTAGTGAAACTTCCACCTTATATAATACCTGATTTACTGATCCAATTAACATGTGACAGATTTCTAGACACTTGGTTGTGAAGAGAAGGGGAGGGCAATAGACTTATTGGGGCAGCCTGTTGAGACTCTCAGTGAATCTTGCTTATTATTTTGTTCTAAAGTGATATGTGTATAAGTAAAATTAAATAGAAATTCATATTCAACTCTTTAGCTTCACCCCATCTGTAAATTCGGCCAAACTTGCTTACTTTATTGTATTATCATGTAAATCTCCCTTTCCTTTAAACTTCACCAATCAACTACCAATTCTGGATTCTACCATCAAAATGCAATTACCAGCTTCACCTCTCCTTCTTGGCTGTCACTGTTCTGATTCAAAATCTCATCTTCTGTTGCCCAAAATATTGCAAAGGTTTCCTGGCTTGTCTCCCTACTTTCACACTGGTCTGACTCCACCCTCCACTGCTAATTAAGTGGTTTGTAGGAAAAAATGTTCAATATATCATCTTGCACTTAGTCAAAATATCAAGTCTAAAATTCCCACGTATTTATACAAAGCCCTTCCCCTGTCTCCCCATCCCACTCCACTTCCTGCTTTTTCTTCCATCCATTTAGCGCTCAGGCCTCCTCAGACCTTCAGCTGTCCTGCCTGTGCTGCCCGTGACTCTGCAGCATGCTCTCCTTCTGCCTTCAGTTCCCTTTCCTGCATGATCAATTGGCAAATGCCTAATTATCCTCAACATTTCAGACTTTTTGGAGTCTTTCATGCAGACCTGGGTGTTTCTTTCTCTGCACTCCTGCTGCACCTGTGTCTCTCATTAGAGCATGAATCCTGTTGAGCTAAAATTGTTAATGTGCTTCTTCAAGCAGTCTCCTTTCACCCCGTATACTTAGTATCCATCAAAGTGCTTGGCATCTTGTAATGTTTGTTCAATGATTATTTGTTAGCAATTTGAAGAGAAGACATATTATTGTGATTCTAAAGTACCGAAGAAACTCAGAATGAGACCTTTCTTGATGCCCAGGTCATATTTAGTTGTTCTATTTTTTGAGATCTTTTAGTGCTTTGTTCTAATTTTTATTATTGAATTTAAATAATCTCACTTGTATACTCAAGGGTTGTCTAGGTACATTGTATCTTAAACTAGATTATGAGTGCTTAAAGGCAAAGATAATTTGTTGCATTTGTTTTTGTGTTTCCCAGGACCTAGCATATATTAATGTATCTGTTGAATGTGACGTATACAATAGTGTACTAAGAGGATGTACGTGAAGATTCATAACTATACGACTTTTGAATTGTGCCGTACACATAGCAGGTCCTCAATAAATCTTAGTTAAATGAATAAATCCTTATCAATCATAAATATGAAAGGAATAACAGGCATTTTATCATAGAATTTCCTGGAAGGTTTTAGAACTTTAAAAGCAAGTGAAAAAAGCGCCTTAGAGTCAAAATTGATTGTGTACAGCTATCATCAATGTTGATACTACCTGACCTCTTGTGAGGCCATTTTATCATTCTATTTTTGCTTTGACTTTTAAATCATTACATTATAATAAAGCTTGTCATACTGTCTTTCACATTAGTTTAAATCCACTTCACTATGATAAATGCATAATAATCTCAGTCTGTATGTCTTCACAACAGGAGGGCTTTCTGCTACCAGGTTAAACCTTTCCTTTATTGCCGTAAAATTTGTGATTGTACTGGGGTTAAGTTAGGGAACAGGGAGCATGTTTTAGTCAATGGGCTGCTAAATTAGGTGATTTTCACACCAAAACAACTTAGATCTAAATAATTTCCTCCAAAAATGATCCAAGACCAGTTCTTTTTTTGAAGATTGCTCTATTGCTACTTTCTAGTGATGATTAAACAATAAGTTTATCCCTATAGAATGTGGTATCATAACTAAACAATGGTTCAATTGCATTTTGCTTTGGACTACTAAACTGTCTCCTAAAATGGCAGTCACTGATGGCAAGGACTTGCTGAGAACCAGTAACTTGGTCGTTTGAGGAGGAATCACCACGGAAAGTAAAAAGATTTTCAAAACTTTGGGGAAATCTCTCTGCTGGGGTTGGCATTCCAACCAGGGAGCCTGATTCAGCTTGTCTGTTGCTCCTAACTCTTCTCTCCTGGGCTACTATAAGATCCATTTGTAATTTAATCCTTTGTTTGAGGTTCTGATTTTTCTTAGAGCCTGGTTCCAACATTGTAGACCCAGGATTGGTAAAGGAAACACAAAGTCAGACTTCTGTGTTGGTGACTACATCTTATCTGCTTGTCTTCCTTTCACTTCTGCACACCACCCCTCCACAACTTCCTTCTGTCCATCCAGAAACAAACCCAGTGTCATTTTGTCAAATAACACAAGTAAATGGAATCATGCCCTTAAGTAAAATTATAAATAACAAAACATACAGTACAGATAGTGAATATTCCTCTTGCTCACTTACGCTTCCAATCAATTTCTCTCCCAAAACATAGCTATTAACATTTGATGTGTAACTTCTCATGTTTTTATTAAATACTTAATATATTACATATTATGTTATAATAATATGTAGGATTATATTATTATATATGTCATCCTATGTGTATGTGCAAATACAAGGTAGTATTTATTATTCGTTTTTAAACGGTTCCACAGTAGGCATATTTTTCTGCAACTTGCTTTTCTTTAAACAGTATCTCCTGGAGACCTTTCTGTGTTAGTACATAGATCTGAATTTTTACCTTCTATTAGTAATTCATAGTATGAATGATCATAACTTAATTATTCAGTTACCTATTGATTATGAGAGATCTCATTTCAAATTTTTTCTGTTATACACACACACACACACACACATCTTTAAGACTACAGTAGTTGATTTTTTTGTGAAAAGTTCCTGGAGGTAAGTTCCCAGAGGTGATCCTACTGAGTCAACAGGGATGCTCTTTATAAAGGATTTTTGTAAATATTGTTGTTGTAGAGCCAGAAACATTGTACAATTGGTACACTCATTAGAGGTGTACAGAGATGCCTGTTTTCCCACACTTTGGTCAATAATGGATACTATTAATCTGTTCAGCGTTTTTTGTGAATCTATGGTCAAAAATTAGAATGAATTTATTTTTCAGATTTCTTTATCATTTGTATTTCTTGTGTATGCATTATCCAATTATGCCTTTTAACTGATTGACTGGACTGTCTTTTACTTATTGATATGTAGTAGTGTGAGAAGTACTTTGTCCATTTCAACATATGGTACAAATATTTTACCTCTTTCAGCCATGTATCTTTTATTTTTCTTATTCAAAAGTTTTTAATTTTTAAGAAGTTGAGCTTAAAATTATTTTCTATATGGCTTTGGATTTTGTATCTAGCTTAGGAATGTTTTCTAAAATTTTTTATTAAGGTATTATTGATATATACTCTTAAAAAGGTTTCACATGAAAAAGCGTGGTTACTATATTTACCCATATTATCAAGTCCCCACCCATACCCCAATGCAGTAACTGTCCATCAGTGTAGTAAGATGCCACAGATTCACTATTTGCCTTCTCTATGCTACACTGTTTTCCTCGTGATCCCCCACACCATGTGGACTAGACGTAATACCCCTCAATCCCATTTCCCTCCCTCCCGACCCACCCTTCCACACCCCTCCCCTTTGGTAACCACTAGTCTCTTCTTGGAGTCTGTGAGTCTGCTGCTATTTTGTTCCTTCAGTTTTGTTTCATTGTTATACTCCGCAGATGAGGGAAATCATTTGGCACTTGTCTTTCTCCACCTGGCTTATTTCACGGAGCATAATATCCTCTGGCTCCATCCATGTTGTTGCAAATGGTAGGATTTGTTTCTTTCTCATGGCTGAATAGTATTCCATTGTGTATATGTACCACACCTTTCTAATCCATTCACCTACTGATGGACACTTAGGTTGCTTCCATATCTTGGCTATTGTAAAAAGTGCTGTGATAAACATATGGGTGCATATGTCTTTTTGAATCTGAGAAGTTGTATTCTTTGGGTAAATTCCAAGGAGTGGGAATCCTGGATCACATGGTATTTCTATTTTTAGGTTTTTGAGGAACCTCCATATTGCTTTCCACATAGTTGTACTAGCTTACATTCCCAGCAGCAGTGTAGGAGGTTCCCCTTTCTCCACATCCTCGCCAGCAGTTTTTGTTCTTAGTCTTTTCAATGCTGACCATCGTAACTGGTGTGAAGTGATATCTCATGGTGGTTTTTGTAAGATGAATTCTAGCCAAAATAAGCAGGTGATGAGAGGCAATAAAGGACCAGGCAGTTTATTTGAGTGCAATTCCTGGGTGATGTTCCCCGGTCTGGGTATTACAGGCCAGGGAAGTCACACCCAGTCAGGGAGATGGGGGCTTATAAGGGGTTAGGAGGGGGAGGAGTGCGCAAGCTATCCTAGAGGGCATGGAGAGGTATGATTGGCTAAAGGTGACATAATAGACAACTAGAAATTTTTTTCCTTCCAAGATGGAGGAGGCTGACATCCCGGTCTTAGTTGGCACATCAGAAGGATGGAATTCAGGAAGAGCTGTCCCCTTTCCATATAAAGCATGGACCTTGGGGTCTGGTCTGTTCTCCTTTTATGGTATCTCTCTGTTCTGTTTGCATGTCCTTGTTTTTCCTTCCTCCAGCCTAACATTCTAGCCTTTTGGTCATAATGGGCGACAACTATATCTGGCTGCTTCCGGCTGACAAGGGGCATCGTGTGGGTTTGAGGCTGGTATTAGGCCAAAGGAGGGGGTTCATTGGGAAGAACCCCCATCTGGTTGGTGTCCACCCAGGTCATCTGGGTTAGCCGCTGTTGGAGGAACCTGAGGACACAAGGGGCAACTAAGAGTAAACTACAAACTGTTATTAAGGGGCTCAGTGTGGGCATTAGCCAGGCCATTATGGGGGACTGGAATTCTGGATCGAGTTTACATCTCAATGACTAGTATTAGGATTTAGTATAAATAAGACTGCATTATTGAAACAATACTTTTCTCTAAAATAACCTTCATTTTTATTACAAGTAGCCAGATTAAGAAAATAATTAACAGTTGGCTTGATTATTTGCATAAGTGCAACAAGAAGAGCAATTGATTACATAGGCTCTTTTAAATATGCTTTGCTGGAACTTTTTATAAGGAATTTCAGATTGGACTTGTAAAAGCTTCCTGAGGCTAGAAAGCCAAGCCAGACTTACCATCAGGTTGTGCCTGCAGTACCTGTACATTTGGGTGAATTCCTCTCTTCTTGAGGTTCTCAAGACATCCCTGAGGTTCCTGCACCTGCCAGGAAGTAACTTTCTTTACTCCCCTGGTAAGGCTGCTGGGAACTCTGTAAGCAAGGTACCAGGCCAGTTCTTCTAAGGGGCTTTGTTGGCTTTATAAAGTCAATCTTAGTTCTTTAAAGCTGTCTGTTCATATCTGAGTTTACACACGTGTCTCTCAGTATGATGTTACAGTCAAAGCCTTGGTAATATAACCAGTGTTTTTACTTGGTCCTCTTACAAGGAAAGCAGATTCTTATTGAACTTGTGCAAATAAACATACTGCCATGAAATACAAAAATAGTCACTGAGAGTTTTTAAATTCTGGAGGGATCAGGTAGAGAGAAAGATAAAGTTTCAATTCTGCTGACAAAGACAGTTATTTACTAAACTATTGTCAGCTTAAGAGAAAAAGCTTAAAACACTTTATTAATAACATTTGAAACAAAAAGCCACAAAATCATCTCTCTTAGTTTACTTAATCCTATGTAACTAATATCTGTTCAAAAGATTTACAAATGACAATGGTTAAAGATATGATGAGAGCTTACTGTAAGACAGTTGTCATAAGGAAATTAGGATATTTCTGTAAAACCAAACATTCAGTAACAAAGTTTAGCATCATTCTCTGTGACAGTGCCTTCTAGGTAATTAAGCAGGTAAATAAGCCAAATTAGCTAAATATTTTCTCCAATGAGAAAAACTTCTGACATGTTCTAGGTGCTCTCTGGAAAATCTCAGAGTTAACTAGAGGTAAAAGTACCTTTTTGAATTTGATTTTGGGAAATTGTCAGAAGAAAGTTTCTTTGGCACTTGCTTAAATAGGATTATAGGTTGCCATGAAACATACTTATCTATTTAACTAGAATGACAACAAAGCACTTGTAAAAATTGGACATTCTAAAACTTCCAGAAAAACTGATAAAAAATGTTAAGCATTAATGGTAATTTGGGTTTGGCTGAGGTGGGCATGTTCTTGTGGTTATCAGCTGCCTAAGTTTACCTAAGATCATTTAAGTTGATGTTATCTGCTAAATCTTTTAAGAATAAAATGCTTAAAGGCTTAGCTTTGTCTGTTATTCAGTAAAGGTCTTGTAAGTAATCTAGCATAGTTGTTACAAATGAGTGAACTAAAGAAGTGTGGCAAGTGAACAGCTTTTTAATTGTGTATTACAGTGTGTATACCTACCTACAGCCTGCAAATCTTTGTAGTAACCTAAAACCTTTAAAGTTAAAGGCAAATAAAGAAGATTACACAGTTGTTAGCAAAGTTTAGCTTTTAGTCCTTTTAAAATTAAGATCTCATTTTCTTAAATACTCCGACAACTCACTGAGACTTTAAGCATGAGAAACTGCTTTGATTAAACAATTAGAGAACCCATTGCAATCTTTCAATATTAAGAGCAGACTAACAGTTAAGAAAACTTTGTTCTTTTTAACTGAAAATAATATTCTAATTTTGCTGTATACTTGATACCAAGACTTATTTGCTTTAATTTTATATAGCATGACCATATTAAATTCTTCAACAAACTTTCTATACCTTTTTTTTTTTCATTTAGAGTTCTCTCTGTAAAAACAGCTGTACTTTAGAACAAAGTTATTTTCTTTTATCAAAAGACATCTTAAGGATGCAGAAATGTTTTCCTTATTACTTTAAGTAGTTTTAATTAGAACTTAAAATCATTAGGTACCTTCATTTTTAGTGAACAATGAGAAGCAGGCTATTGTAAACTGTTACACTAGCATTCTTTAGATTGACAAATTTATGAACATTTCATAATTTCTGTAACTATGAGCTTTACAGCACAATCTCTCACTAAACACAAAATATTTCTTCTTAACTTAGCAAAACTTTAAGGTTTTAGGTTACTACAAAGATTCGCAGGCTGTAGGTAGGTATACACACTGTAATACACAATTAAAAAGCTGTTCACTTGCCACACTTCTTTAGTTCACTCATTTGTAACAACTATGCTAGATTACTTGCAAGACCTTTACTGAATAATAGACAAAGCTAAGCCTTTAAGCATTTTATTCTTAAAAGATTTAGCAGATAACATCAATTTAAATGACCTTAGGCAAACTTAGGCAGCTGATAACCACAAGAACATGCCCACCTCAGCCAAACCCAAATTACCATTAATGCTTAACATTTTTTATCAGTTTTTCTGGAAGTTTTAGAATGTCCAATTTTTACAAGTGCTTGTTTTTAAATCAATTTTTATTAATACCATCCGGAGCTAGGAAAATATTTTTCATTCAGACACCTAGACACACAAACATACAAATGTAGACACAATGACTACAGTCAGCAACACCTCCCACACAAAAACATATACACAGACAGGCAAACCAATATAAAGACTTGAGTCACTGATATCCAATTGCCGTCCCTCTCCTCAGCTGCCTGTCTGTGGCTTCTGGAACCAGAGGGCAGGAGGGGTGTGTTCTGGTGGGGGAAGAGGGCGGTGAAGGCAGAAGGAGAGGGGGAGGGGGTGGTGCAGCCACTGGAAGAGGAGAGCAGGACAAGGCATGGCTGAGAATGTAGGATTTTAAGATGGTGGCGACATGTGTGAAGACAAAGGACTTAAAGATGGTGGTGGAGAGAGGGGGAGGAGATCATGAGCTGAGGGAGGTGGGCGACTGACGTCTTCTGGTGGATCTGAAAAGGAAGAAGTACTGGATAGAGTAAGAAGCTGACAATCTTTAACTGGAGATTGGGCTAGGAGAACCTGAGTCGTTGAACACTTAACATAAAGGTCTGGGCGGGAGTGCAAAGTCCAAAAAGCCTGCACTATGGGATTTCACCCTACTCTCCACTCCAGTGGCAATAATTAGTCAAGTCAGTGAGGAGGCAAAAATCGAAAGTTCCCTCAGGGGGCCAATGAGATTGATTGTCTAAGGGATACTGAGGCCCAGCCTCAGAGCAAAGAAAGACTAGCTTCTATTTACGAACTTCCCGGGACAAATATAGAGCAGCCAAATTAGAAATGAGATACCGCAGAAGGGTCTGAGCCTCTGCTTTTGATGGCTGGTTCAACATGTCTGCGCCACTCCCCAACTAATCCTGCTGAGAGGAGCGCTCAGCATCCCAAGCGCACCAAGTCAGGGGAGATGTCCTGGGGCCTGGGTTAGGGACGTCTCCCACACCGCAGGGCCAGGGGTGGGCTGGATGCCTGCAGAGGGTGGGCTGGATGCCCAAGGGGCTGGATGCCCCAACCTGGACATAGCTATGATTTCTAACAGACCAAGTGAAACAGAGTTAGGAAGGGAAACAGACCAGGGGAAACTGAGGGACTCACCGGAAAATAGTCCAGGCAGCAGAGAGCAGGCTGAGGTCCCGGGTAGGGGAAGGAGGGGGAAAGGCCGCCGGTGGCTTGTCAGGGCCCCACGCTCATGCTCCTTCCCGGGATTTCAGCACCAAATGTAAGATAAATTCTAGCTGAAATAAGCAGTCGAAGCAGTCGATGAGAGAGAACAAAGGGCCAGGCAGTTTATTTGAGTGCAATTCCCAGGTGATGTTCCCCTGTCTGGGTATTACAGGCCAGGGAAGTCACACCCAGTCAGGGAGGTGGGGGCTTATAAGGGGTTAGGAGGGGGAGGAGTGGGAAGTTATCCTAGGGGGCATGGAGAGGTATGATTGGCTAAAGGTGACATAATAGACAACTTGAAACTTTTTTCCCTTCCAAGAGGGAGGAGGCTGACATCCCGGTCTTAGTTGGCACATCAGAAGGATGGAATTCAGGAAGAGCTGTCCCCTTTCCATATAAGGCACAGACCTTGGGATCTGGTCTGTTCTCCTTTTATGGTATCTCTCTGTTCTGTTTGCATGTCCTTGTTTTTCCTTCCTCCAGCCTAAAAGTTTTAATTTGCATTTCCCTGATGATTAGTGATGTGGAGCATCTTTTCATGTGTCTGTTGGCCATCTGAATTTCTTCTTTGGAGAACTGTCTTTTCATATCCTCTGCCCATTTTTTGATCAGGTTATTTGCTTTTCGGGAGTTGAGGCGTCTAAGTTCTTTATATATTTTGGATGTTAACCCCTTGTTGGATACGTCATTTACAAATATATTCTCCCATACTGTAGTATACTTTTTTGTTCTGTTGATGGTGTCCTTTGCCATACAGAAACTTTTTAGTTTGATGTAGTCCCATGAGTTAATTTTTGCTTTAGTTTCCCTTGTTCTAGGAGATGCATTCAAGAAGAAGTTGCTCATGTTTATATTCAGGAGATGTTTGCCTATGTTGTCTTTTAAGAGTTTTATGGTTTCATGACTTGCATTCAGTTCTTTGATCCATTTTGAGTTTACTTTTGTGTATGGGGTTAGACAATAATCAGTGTCATTCTCTTGCATGTAGCTGTCCAGTTTTGCCAACACCAGCTGTTTAAGAGGCTGTTATTTCCCCATTGTATGTCCATGGCTCCTTTATCATATACTATTGACCATATATGGTTGGGTTTATATCAGGGCTCTCTAGTCTGTTCCATTGGTCTATGGGTCTGTTCTTGTGCCAGTATGAAATTGTCTTGATTTTTGTGGCTTTGTAGTAGAGCTTGAAGTTGGGGAGCATAATCCCCCCACTTTATTCTTCCTTCTCAGGATTGCTTTGGCTATTCCAGGTCTATTGTGGTTTCATATGAATTTTGGAAGAATTTTCTCTAGTTTGTTGAAGAATGCTGTTGGTATTTTGATAGGAATTGTATTGAACCTGTAGATTGCTTTAGGCAGGATGGCCATTTTGACAATATTAATTCTTCCTATCCATGAGCACAAGATGTGTTTCAGTTTATTGGTATCTTCTTTAATTTCTCTCATGAGTGTTTTGTAGTTTTCAGAGTATAGGTCTTTCACTTCCTTGGTTAGGTTTATTCCTAGGTGTTTTATTCTTTATGATGCCATTGTGAATGGAATTGTTTTCCTGATTTCTCTTTCTTCTAGTTCATTGTTAGTGTATAGGAATGCCACAGATTTTGGCATATTAATTTTGTATCCTGCAACTTTGTGGAACTCAGATATTAGATCTAGTAGTTTTGGAGTAGACTTTTAAGGGTTTTTTTATGTACAATATCATGTCATCTGCAAACAGGGACAGTTTGACTTCATCCTTTCCAATCTAGATGCCTTTTATATCTTAGTGTTGTCAGATTGCTGTGGCTAGGACCTCTGGTACTATGTTGAATAGAAGTGGGGAGAGTGGGCATCCTTGTCTTGCTATCAATCTTACAGGAAAAGCTTTCAGCTTCTTGTTGTTAAGTAATGTTGGCTGTGGGTTTGTCATATATGGTATTTATTATGTTGAGGTACTTGCCCTTTATAACCATTTTGTTGAGAGTTTTTACCATGAATGAATGTTGAATTTTGTCAAATGCTTTTTCAGCATCTATGGAGATGATCATGTGGTTTTTGTCCTCTTTTTGTTGATATGGTGGATGATATTGATGGATTTTGGAATGTTGTACCATCCTTGCATCCCTGGAATAAATTCGACTTGATCGTGGTGTATGAACTTTTTGATGTATTTTTGAATTCGGTTTGCTAATGTTTTGTTGTGCATTTTTGCATTCTATGTTCATCAAGGATATTGGTCTGTAATATTCTTTTCTTGTGATGTCTTTGCCTGGTTTTGGTATTAGAGTGACACTGGCCTCATAGAATGAGTTTGGAAGTATTCCCTCTTCTACTCTTTGGAAAACTTTAATGAGGATGGGTATTAGGTCTTCACTAAATGTTTGATAAAATTCAGCGGTGAAGCCATCTGGTACAGGAGTTTTGCTCTTAGGTTGTTTTTTGATTACCAGTTCAATTCATTGCTGGTAATTGGTCTGTTCAGAATTTCTCTTTCTTTCTGGGTCAGCTTTGAAAGATTGTATTTTTCTAGAGACTTGTGCATTTCTTCTAGGTTATCCAGGTTGTGAGCATATAATTTTTCACAGTATTCTCTAATAATTCTTTGTATTTCTGTGGTGTCCATAGTGATTTTTTCCTTTCTCATTTCTGACTTTGTTTATATGAGTAGACTCTCTTTTTTTATTGATAAGTCTGGCTAGGGGTTTATCTATTTGTTTATTTTCTTAAAGAACCAGCTCTTGCTTTCATTGATTCTCTCTATTGTTTTATTCTTCTCAATTTATTCATTTCTGCTGTAATGTTTATTATGTCCATCCTTCTACTCACTTTGGACCTAATTTTTCTTCTTTTTCTAGTTTCATTAATTGTGAGTTTTGACTGTTCATATGGGATTGTTCTTTCCTGAGGTAGGTCTGTATCACAATATTCTTTCTTCTTAGCACAGCTTTCACTATATCCCACAGATTTTGCAGTATTTAATTATTGTTGTAATTTGTGTCCATGTATTGCTTATCTCTGTTTTTATTTGGTCATTGATCCATTGGTTATTTAGGAGCATGTTGTGTAGCCTCCATGTGTTGGTGGGATTTTTCATTTTCTTTGTGTAATGTATTTCTAGTTTATACCTTTGTGGTCTGAGAAACTGGTTGGTGCAATTTCAATCTTTTTGAATTTCTTGAGGGTTTTTTTGTGGCCTAGTATATGATCTGTCCTTGAAAATGTTCTATGTGCACTTGAGAAGAATGTGTATTCTGCTGCTTTTGGGTAGAGAGTTGTATGGATGTCTGTTAGGTCCATCTGTTCTAATGTGTTGTTCAGTGCCTCTGTCTCCTTATTTATTTTCTGTCTGGTTGATCTGTCCTTCAGACTGAGTGGAGTGTTGAAGTCTCCTAGAATGAATGCATTGCATTCTATTTCTCTTTTAATTCTGTTTGTATTTGTTTCATGTATGTAGGTGCTCCTGTGTTGGGCGCATAGATATTTATAATGGTTATGTCTTGTTGGATTGACCCTTTTATCTTTATGTAATGTCCTTCTTTGTCTCTTGTGACTTCCTTTGTTTTGAAGTCTATTTTGTCTGAGTACTGCAACTCCTGCTTTTTTCTTCCTATTAGTTGCATGAAATATCTTTTTCGATCCCTTCACATTTAGTCTGTGTATGTCTTTGAGTTTAAAGTGAGTCTCTTGTAGGTTGCATATAGATGGGTCTTGTTTTTTATACATTTAGTGACTCTATGTCTTTTGATTGGTGCATTCAGACCATTTACGTTTAGGGTGATTATCGATAGGTATGTACTTACTGCCATTGCATGTGTTAGATTCGTGGTTTTCAAAGGTTCAAGGTTAACTTCCTTACTATCTAAGAGTCTAACCTAACTCACTTAATATGCTATTACATACACAATCTAAAGGTTCTCTTTTTTCACCTCCTTTTTCTTCCTCCTCCATTCTTTATATATTAGGAATCACTCTTTGTCATTCTGTACTCTTTGTTTATCCCTTTATTGACTTTGGGGATAGTTAATTTAATTTTGCATTTGCTTAGTAATTAGCTGTTCTACTTTCTTTACTGTGTTTTATTACCTCTGGTGACAGCTATTAAACCTTAGGAACAGTTCCATCTATAGCAGTCCCTCAAAATCAGACTCTAGAGATGGTTTGTTGGAGGTAAATTCTCTCAGCTTTTGCTTCTCTGGAAATTGTTTAATCCCTCCTTCAAATTAAGTGATAATCTTGCCAGATAAAGGAATCTTGATTCGAGGTCCTTCTGCTTTATTGCATTAAATACATCATGCCACTCCCTTCTGGCCTGTAAGGTTCTGCTGAGAAGTCTGATGTTAGCCTGATGGGCTTTCCTTTATGTGATCTTCTTTCTCTCTCTGGCTGCTTTTAATAGTCTGTCCTTTTCCATACTCTTTGCCATTTTAATTATTATATGTCTTGGTGTTGTCTTCCTTGGGTCTCTTGTGTTCGAATCTGTGCACCTCCATGGCCTGAGGGACTATCTCCTTCCCCAGATTGGGGACATTTTCAGCAGTTACCTCCTCAAAGACACTTTCAATCCCTTTTTCTCTCTCTTCTTCTTCTCGTACCCCTATAAAATGAATATTGTTCCATTTGGTCACACAGTTCTCTCAATTTTCTTTCATTCTTCTAGATCCTTTTTTCTCTCTGTGCCTCAGCTTTTTTGTACACCTCTTCTCTAATGTTTATTTCATTTATTGTCTCCTCCAAATATTTAATCTTCTTTTAAAACCCTCCATTGTATTAGTTAGTGATTGGATCTCTGACTGAAATTCATTCCTGAGTTCTTGAATATTTTTCTGTACCTCCATGAACATGATTATGATTTTTATTTTGAAATATCTTTCAGGAAGATTGATGAGATTAATTTCATTTGACTCTTTTTCTGGTATTTGTAGGATTTTGCTTTGAACCAGGTTCCTCTGATGTTTCATATTTGTATGTGGCACCCTCTTGTGTCCTGAAGCTCTACTCTCTGGAGTTGATCTGCCCCGGGAATGATGTTGGGGTCACAGGGGAGCAGCCCTGGTGCCTGGGGGGAGGAAAGAGGTGTGTCCTGCTTCCTGGCTGCTATGCCTGTCTCTGTTGCCAGAGCCAGTGGTCTGAACACATAGGTGTAAGCCTCTATGCTTTGTGATTGTAGTTGCTGTAGGCAGGGCTTCCCTCTCTCTGGCCTGATGCCTGGACAGGGGCTGCCAGTTTGTGAGCCAGGAGTGGCCTGGCTGGCAGGAAGGCACAGTAGGCTGCATATCACAGTAGGGGTTTTGGAGTTGCATATCCAGCCATGGGTATGGAGCGCCTGAAGCCCCTGAAAGTTCCCAACCTGCTGGGTTGAATGTGCCCAGATAATTTTGTCTACCTGCCCTTTCTCCTGATCTGTAAGCTCTGTGCAATCCTTGCCCCTTTAGCAATACTCTTGCTGTTAGGAAGTCTCTCAGACTGCCTGCCTTTCTTTTGTTCCAGATCAACTGGATATGGATTCCTGTTTTCCACAAACAGCTGGCATCTCAGTCTCTTCAGGTATTCGAAATGTCTTAGCTTTTGAACTAACCACTAGAGCACCATGCAATGTAGGTTTGTGCTTTCAGAGCAGATCTCCAGGGCTAGGTGCTCAGCAGTCCCACTACTCCACTCCCTCCCCACTCCGTTTCTCTTCCTCCTGCCAGTGAGCTGGTGTGGGGGAAAGGCTTGGGTCCCTCTGGATCATGGCTTTTGTATGTTGCCTGTTCTGTGAGGTCTGTTCTTTTCTCCAGGTGTATGCAGTCTGGCGCTGTCTTCTTTCATGCTGCTCTTTCAGGATTAGTTGTATTAATTATATTTTTGTATTATATGCAGTTTTAGGAGGAGGTCTCTGTCTCACCTCTCATGCCATTATCTTTAATCCTTCTGATATTAATCCTATCTAAATATTGTATATTTAGATAACTGGCAGGGCAATTGCTACTTTTATTTTTCTTTTTCAGTTTTACATATCCTCTGACATTATATCCTTTCAATAAAGTTTAGGATCAATATTCATGTTCCATGAAGAACCATATTTGTATTTGGATTGGAATTTCATTGAATATGATACTTGACATCTTTAAAATACTGAGAAAGCATACCGTGCCTTTCTCCATTTATTCATTCCTTTAGCTGACTTTAAAAAAATATTATGCATAGATTTCTTTCCATTCCTTGTTCAGGTTTTTCCTCCATACTTTAAAAGCCATGTTTATCATATTCTTGACTATAATGGGTATGTGACCACTATCTATAAAACCCATTCATTGAATTTTTAATTTTAATATAGATTTTTTTCTAAAACATTTTTTTAAACTTCCTGGTACTTTTGGAGGGTCTTTTGATGTTTGTTCATTTTGAGGAAAGTTGACATCTAGCTCTTCAATTTTATATTTTTGTTGTATATTCTTACCTGATAATCCTAGAATCTGGACTCTTTGGTGATCCAAATCTGATTTTGCTATTCTAGTGATTCTCCCTCATGGTGATTTATTTCCTTTTTATGTTTGGTTATCTTTACTGGTACTTCATCTTTTGCTGTTGCTAAACTATACACATTCCAAGAAGCTAAACTGAAGGTGCTTTCCTCTAGAGAAGAGTTGTATTTACTTCTGCATGGTGAAATGTTTCCAATGAGGAAAACAATTGTCCTGAGGCTACTGCATTTTCCTTTTCAGTGTCCCCTTTATTTGAACAGCCTTGCCTCAGTGCCTCTACCCTGATGCTGGTCCAAGGCTTAGGGTCCTGGATATAGCCTATTTGTTTATGCCTGCTATTCACTCTTTCCGTCTTAAGTTTGTTTCTCTAACCTTCTTTCTTTTAGACCTGCAGAGATTGTCCCTACTCACTAAAGGTCCAGCAATGCAGCAGAAATTATGTTTTATTCAGAGTTGTGTTTTTTGAAAGCAGGATTTCCCCCTACAAAAACCTGGTCTGCAGTGATACTTGAACCAGTGTTCCCTGGTCCTAGCTGGTTTTCACTTATTTTCTTCAAAACTGTTATAAGTATGTTATGAGTATTAAGTGAGTAAAAAAATATACGTAAAGTGTTTAAGTTTACTTTGTAAAATAAAAGAGGAACTGTGATCTTTGTAAGGCAAAGTTAGAAAACTTTTTTAAAGGCTGGGAAAAATTCTGTTACAATTTTCAGTATGATGTGAGTAATGATAATGGCAAAAAAAATCAATTTAATTGAAATAAAAAATCTCTTAATGAACTTTGGTTCTGAAAAAGGAAAGCACTTGCAATAAAATGTTGGTATTAATTAAATTTATTGCCACACTTGAACTGGAAAATCAGTGAGAATTTTGCAGAACAATTTATAGTGTTAGAAAATGTTTTGATCTCTTCAAGGTCAATGAGAAAGTACACAAACAGACAGATGATAGAACTTGGAGTCAATGCTGTATGTCTTTTCTCAGTTTTGTTGAAAAGAATGGAAAAAAAGGTGAAGATAATGGTTATGATAACAATTTAAAGGTAACTCGCACAAGAAGAGATTTTAGTTTCTAACTAATAATATCAGTTTGACTTCAGTCCTGGGGAAAAAATGATAAAAATATTTTTTAAAGGAAGATCTGTTATATGACTTGAAGATAAAAACATTAGCTCAGGTACTCAGAATAATTTGCCCAGCATATATCATGTCAAACAAAATTCCTGTAAGCATTCACTGATTATGCTTTTGCAGATTATCCAAAGGCTTAAATTCTAAATAAATAAATTTGTTCATACATAAAGGTACATTCAGGAGAGCCAAGGCCCTCAGTTCCTGTTATTCTGTTATCTGCAAATAGGCTGTTCATTTTTGTGGATTACCCCAGAGACCTGAGCTGCTGCACTGCTGTCTTCAAAATCCCCTTGTGATATGTACTCACTTTCTCTTTCTTATCATCAATTTTTTTTTATCTGTTCTCTACAGGATGGCAGGAGTTTGTAGTAAATGTTTGATGAAATCAAACAAGTCTCCTTTTGATAGAGGCATCCATCTGTTTCTACTTTTCCCTCATTTTTATATCATTATTTGGAAACTGAATCTTTTTTTCTCCTACTTTGAATCAAATGTGGACATGTTACCAATATGTAAATAATGCTGATTGGGTTTTAAAAAGTGTACTGAAAACAGATTCTCTGTCCATCTGTACATCTATTCATACACCCACCAGTCCATGAAGTTCGCCATTTATAAATATAATATTTATAGGACAAAGGAAATGTTTTATTTATTTATAACAATTTTATGATGCTTATGTGAAATGATTCTATCTCTGGCAGGAAGCAGGGAGAAATTCTTCAGCAAAATTAGACTGAAAGCATGGTGATGTCCTACATTTCTTCAGTCCAGTCTTCACAATAGCTCTTTTTGAATTTGTCTGAACTGTTATTTTAGAACCTGTAGGTAATGGATTGAGCAATTTTAGTACATTCCAGACAGAATTTCAGACCTGGCCCCTTCAATAGAAAGGTAAAGAAATGGGGAGGTAAAATCATGTACCTAAGCTGACACACTTGTGTAGTATTAAAACTAAGATCTGTGTGTCTGAAGTCTCAGTCTGCTGGTTTCTAGTTCTAGTGTGTACGAATAATACAGTATTTGCTTTTCTAATCCTGGATTATTAAATGGATATCAGATGAAACAAGATAAAGATTAAGCAGAAAAACATGTCATCATTACATGAATATAAAATTATCAGCTTGGATATTCATACAACATCATATAAAATATATAAAATCATCATATGAATCATCATCTTCATATAAAATCATCAGCTTTGATAGTTATTCATCCTAATGTAAAAATGGAGATGAAATAGATAGCCCCCAAATAGCCACTTCAAGGACTAGACTCAGTAAGGCTCAGTTTGGACAGACACCACAAGTTCTCAGTTATCATAATGAACATAGAGAGTACAGTTCAGATGAAATTTGTGGAAAAGTAAAAAATGAACTGATAATTCAGTTCTAGTTTTTAAGCTTTAGTGTTTGTCAATTTATTTACTTTTCCCTGCTAAGAGTAATGAAAATATCTCTAGGATATCTGGAATGAAAATTGATATTAAATATATTCCTTTCTGAACTGTGGCCTAATTCTATTCCATAAGTCAACTTGAATGTAAAATAAGAGGAGACCCAGGATTCTTAATACATATCTAAGTGACATTTTGTCACAAGACTTGATTAATAAAACTGGATTAATGTGAGATATTTTTCATGATTAAAAGGATATAGGCTGATTAGGAAAGAGGGAGAGTACAGTTCTCTGGTTTAAAGCCAAACCACATGATAATAGTGATTAAGCTGAAAGATTTCTTTAGTAGATTAGCTTTGACATTCAAACCAAGTAGAGAAGTTAAGGTAGAATTCAAGGAAATACTTGGGAAGTTGAAAAAAAATACTAATGCCTGAGCGCCTTCCTCAGAGATTCTGATCTGATTGGCCTGGGAAAAGGGCCCAAGCATAGGTGATTTCTAAGACACTGTACTCGTTTCTAATATCAAGGTTAAGAACAAATGGGAGGGAATGTGGTAGTGTAGGAAATACTGAAAAACAAGTATGAGGTCTTAGCCATGAAAAAGCTGGAACCCTGCTTCATGCATTGATGGCTGTGACTCAGTGCTGTTGCTTTGATTCTCAGCAGAGAGAAAAATTACAGAATTAAAGATGGAAGGGGACTTTGTGAACTGCAATTGGTAAGATTTAGGGGTTCTTCAAAGGAAGAGGGGCAAGTGGAGCAACATCCATTAATTTTAAGATAAATTAATGAATATACGTATTTTGATAAATATTTCTACTTTTAATTGCTAGTAGCAAGAACTAACCTGTCATGAACTAGAGGTTACTGCTCATCTATTTTTAATTTTTAATTTAATTTATATGAGTATATGTCAGTGAAATAGTAAAGGCAATATGAATTACTTGAACAACACAGTGGAAAATGATTCTGGAAAAATTATAGTCCATTAATACTGTTGAGTAATTGTTAATCTATACTCAACTATACCTCAGGTTATTATCCTGACATGAAACTAGTTTCTGTGTCTTAGAAGGGAGTCCATACTAAACAAGACAGGTTTTTGAAAAATGAGGGTCTATCATAAGTAGTATGAATGAGAGTGATCTAAATGTGTCTGATCTTGCAGCTTTAACATTCAAATAACAGTTTATGAAGCCTATTTATATTTAAAACACTTGAAAATACATTTTCCACTCTTGGTTCTTATATACAATTTATATTTTTTGAGGATACACATTTTCTGGAGCACTGCCAAATGTTTTAAATAAAAATGGTTTAGTAATGTTGAGAACCGGAATGATTTCTTGAATAAGAACATTTTTTGGTAAGAAAATCAATTTACTTTATAAATATATATTTTTGGGATTGGTAGTGCAGTTTATCTATTAATGATTGAGTAGGTCATTTTAGGTTTGTTATATGTGTTGGGAGATGGAGAGGTTACCCCCTATATATCAAACATAATTACTTCTGCAAAATATTTGAAGGAGTCTCATAAAATTTCATTCTGGATTGATGATATCTGCACCTGGGTGCATAACCATGCAGTGAGGCATACTTTTCTGGGAATGCTCTATTCTTGGACTTTATCCTAGTGAATCTTTTCATAAATGAAAAAGTATAAGTCTTTAAAAAGTAAACAAAGGAAATACAAATGAAAGGCTTAAAAGTAAAAGACTTTTTAAAAGTAAACAATATCTAGATGACCATCCTCTGCTGGCGTGAAAGCAGGAACAAACACAAAGGGAGAGAATCAAGAGGTTGTCAGGTGAAGTGGGATCTGAAAACTGTTACGATGGTTGAAGAAACTGGGATCATTTACCCTACACAAGAGGTGTAGGAAAAGGCTTATGTCATTGTAGGAAAAGAGGATAGGGTAGACTCAAATGGTAAAAGATGTCTTTGGTTGTACAATTTAATAATTACTGTAGGAATTCCTATCCTGTGGATTCCTGTAATATATACATATGTATGGAAGGTGTGTGTATGTACCTAAGGAAATCATATAGAAAAGTGTGTGCATATATGTATGCATTCAGGGAGAGGGAACAGATAGACTTATTTCTGATCATTTCTGATAGATTTATTTCCAAAGGAATCTATAGTTTAAAATAGTTTAAGAACTACAGGGTTGCCTGTCTTATGGAGTAATAAACACACTGATACTATCTTTTGTAGATAATTTAGGAATAATTCTCACTTTGGATAAGATAGACTAATTTATTTGAAAGGACTTTTTCGGCTGTAAGGTTCTAGTATTTACACAGTGAAAAATAATATTTTTAATTTAATAATTTAATAATAAAAAAGGCTTGAATACTTATTATATGCTGGTCATCTTGCTAAATACTTGACATGGGCTCTCATTTAATCCTCCACACATTGGATGAGGTAGGTGCTGTTTCAGAAACTCAGAGAAACTTGCTAGAGATCATGCAGTGGTAGGGGATGGAACCAAGATCAGAACTCAAGGAGTCTGGCCCTAGAGCTTGTGCACCAGCCCCTCCTGCAGAGTTTTTCACTGTCCTCCTGTTGACTCTCCCTCACTGGACTGTGTTCATTCTGCACCATGATGACAGCAGCAACTCTTAGCTGCAGAGCTGTTCTCCCTGTTTCCTTCAGTGTTTGTCTCATTCAGCCTGCATGTCATTTTTATCTCTTGATTGCCTGGGTTTGAATAAGAATCTAGTCTTTGTGGTTTATTTGAACTTGATTTCATTTAATACCAAATCTTTTATTTTGTATTGATGTTCATTATTTCTCACTGGGCTGAAATCAAGATGCTGTCAGGGCTGCCTTCCTCTTTGCAATCTCTGGGGGAGAATCCATTTCCTCGCCTTTTCCAGCTCCCTTGCCTACTGGGCCCCGTCCTCTATCTTCAAAGCCAGCAACACTAGACAGATTTCTTCTTACACCCCATCACTCTGATCTCCTTTGCTATTATATAGGGCTTGTCCAAATCATCCAGGGTAGTCTTTTCATCATAAAGTTTTTAATTTATCACATCTGCAAAATCTCTTTTGCCGTGTAAGGTAACACATACACGTGTTCCAGAAATTAGGACGTGGACATCTGTGGGGACTATTATTCTGCCTCCCACAAGCATCTACTAAATACAGGCACTTTTTTGGGGACTGGAACAAAACATAATCCCGTCCATTAAGGAGTTTACCATTGAGGAGATATTTAAATACACCAAAGAAATATAAAAAATAAGTGCTATGACAGAAGTGTGAACAATTATAGCCCTGGAGGAAACAACTGGGGTTGAGGTAAAGCAAGAAGAAAGTTTGGGTAAAAAATTAGTGTTATTTCTGACATATTAATATTAATGTTGTCACCCTTCACCCAGGTTTTGAGACTCTGGGATATTCAGCACCAGCTGTCCATCCAGAGGATAGCTTGTTCTTTCCCCAGAAGCCAAGACTTCAGATGTCTCTTCCACTTCGATGAAGCCCACGGACGACTTTTCATCTCATTTAATAACCAGCTAGCCATGTTGGCAATGAAAAGTGAAGCCAGCAAGAGGGTGAAAAGTCACAAGACATCGGTCACTTGTGTTCTTTATAACGCAGTCTCAAGGCAGGTAATGACGCTCTTCTGTCTCTCTCCTAACACATGCCTATACCCGCAGGCTCGTTTCCTTAATTCATGACCTTAATTCTGAGGTAACTAAGAACAAATATAGAAAATGCAATGTGGAAAAGAAATAGTTTAATAGCCATGGACTTTTCTGCAATAATGTGTGTTCAGGTGGATCTGCAGTGATTTTACTTTCAGCCAGTAATCACAGCAGCACTGATAGATGGAATTATAAGGAACCACAATATTCCAGCTAAAGCAAACACAACATGTAATGTAATTGAACTTATGTTTGTTGCTTGCTAGTTTGGGTCTTGATGCCAAATGCAAGTGAACCTGGTTGTAAAATCCCCTTTTATGAACACCATCCTCCTGTATCCCTGTGGAAAGTTCTGAAATATGCATGAAATGTAATTAGCAGAGATCCATTTTGCCAGCATATTTTACAGCAGTGGCTCACAGTGGCAGCCCAGAATGTATTCATAATAAAATGATTCAGTTAAATGTGGTGCCACTTGGTATGCAGCACCAGCGTTGTTTGTCTCCCCACCACTTTAATGAACATTTTGCAGCCTTTGCTTATGGGAGCACTGCCTGCATGTCAATGAAGGAGCACTGCTCCTCAGGAGCAGAGACGCCGCAGGAGCCACAGGCCTTCTCAGAAGAGAGGGAGGGCCAGCCTGTGAGTATTGTGGAGGCAGTGAGCACCCGTGGAGTTTAGCTTGCTGCAATGATCACTTCAGGCCTGATCGTAAGAGCACAGCAGGAGCCGAGCTGAGAGCCAGTATCCAGCTTGCGGCCAATTAAACAGTAACTCCAACCCATTCTTTCTTTCCCTTCTGCAGGAGCTGCTGCATCTGCGCAGAAATGAGCAGCTCAGAGTCGGTGCGAGGGGCGGAGAGCCTTTCGCTGGTAATGAGTGGTGTGCCGTGTCACTACTTCAAACACTGTTTTCTGGTTATTTTAGGAGATAAAATTCCTATACAAAACAAGCCATTTTGAATTCCATCTGTGGGGAAACATTCCCCCGTAAATGTTTTACTGAACTTTATGAAGGCAACCAGTTAATTCAGCTCCCCGGTGGCCACTGAGAGATGTTTCCAGGAGGACATTTTGCTAATTGAGCTCTGTAGAGTTAAAAAGCCAGGTTTGTGCGTGGATGTTAAGATCCTGTTGTTGTCTGGCCATAAAATGAGCAGTATTCCATGAGGAATTCAGCAAATGAGACGCAAAGAAGATCTGGAATCTTCCTTTTGGGACATGATGATAAAGCTGTGATTAATGCAAATATGTGCAAGTTATAGGTAACAATAGAAACATGTACACATGTTTGTTCATGTGATGTACAAAGAATCACTGTACAGTTGAGTTGGATTTAATCTGTTGTGGCTAGTCTGGGGGGTACCTAGCAAATGCTATGGGACTTGAGGCAGTAAAGGGAGCTGAGAGCCAGACTGAAAAGGTTCTTCACTGAATGGGCAGTGGTCTGGTCTTAGAAAAATAAAGTATAAACTTGAGGTTAAAACAGCAGTTTTCATAGTGTGATCTTAGATCCCTGGGGGTCCCAGGTCCTTTCAGAGAATCTGTGTGAACAAAACTATTTTAATGATAATATTAATTTTGTAGTTTACTTTTTTCATTTTTATTGTCTTGTGAGTGTGTAGCAGAGTATTTGGTTATGTAGTTTGGTGTCTTTTTTGAAGATATTCCCTTTGTCTGAAGTTAATAAAAACCTTCCCTTCTGTTGTCATTTCAACATGTTGCTAACACTTTATTACTACTTCATTCTATTTGGACTTCAGTGAGGACCTAACACAATCCCTATAAAAAAGAAATTTGGCACATTTCTTTGACTTTTCTTTATCTTCCTTCCTTTTGGTTCCCTTGCGTTCCTAATCTTAGAAAGTGATGTTAAGTCATGCAAGACCTTGTAAAAGGAACCACATGCTTTATTTCACCCAACAAAGCTCACCCTCACAGCTAGTTGCTGAACAAGCTGGGACAGGATGAGGGAGTCCCCGGGGTGCAGTTTTGAAAGAATCAAAGTAATTCAATATCTTGGAGGCTGTTCTAATGAACTTTGCATTTTCTTAAAAGCCCATGAATTTTAGGAACCTTAAGAAATGTATTTGTAGATGGCATGTAAACTGGAATAGGTAAAATTTCTGAGTTATCACTATGACTCTCATCCTAATGATGTATGTTAATGTGTTTTTATAAAATAGGTAATGTTTCCATTTGTTTTGCATCTGGAGTGCATTTATAGTCAGGCTAGAAGTTTAGGAATTATCAGACTTTAACATTTAATGAAAGTTACCATTTTTTTGTTACTGAAATAACTAAATTTTTGGAAAAAAATTAGAGCATCATATAGAGTAATTTCATTTCCCTGAAAATCCTCTGCGTTTCACCTGTTCATCCCACTCTCCCTCCCTAACCCCTGGCGATCATTGATATTTTTGCTGTCTTCAGTTTGCCTGTTCAGAATGTTATGTTGTTGGAATAATATCGTATGTAGCCTTTCAGATTGGCTTCTATTGCTCTATATTGTGTACTTATGTTTCCTTTGTGTGTTTTAGTTGCTTAATAGCTCATTTTTTTGCACTGAATACTATTCCATTATATGGATGTATGACAGATTATTTATCTGTAACCTATTGAAGGTAATCTTGATTGCTTCCAAGTATTGGCAATTATGAATAAAGCTGCTATAAACATCCCTATGCAAGCTTTTGTGTGGACATAAGTTTTCAACTCCTTTAGGTAAATATCAAAGATTATGCGATAAGAGTATGTTCAGTTTTATAAAAAATTGCCAGTTGCTTTCTTTTTTTTTAAATTTTATTTTGGTATCATTAATCTACAATTACATGAAGGACATTATGTTTACTAGGTTCCCCCCTTCACCAAGTCCCCCCCACATACCTGTTCACAGTCACTGTCCATCAACATAGTAAGATGCTGTAAAATCACTACTTGTCTTCTCTGTGTTGCACAGCCCTCCCCGTGCCCCCCCCCCACTGTACATGCTAATTGTAATGCCCCCTTTCTTTTTTTCCCACCCTTATCCCTCCCTTCTCACCTGTCCTCCCCAGTCCCTTTCCCTTTGGTAACTGTTAGTCCATTCTTGGGTTCTGTGCTTCTGCTGCTGTTTTGTTCCTTCAGTTTTCTTTTGTTCTTATACTCCACATATGAATGAAATCATTTTGTATGTGTCTTTCTCCGCCTGGCTTATTTCACTGAGCATAATACCCGCTAGCTCCATTCATGTTGTTGAGAATGGTAGGATTTGTTTTTTTCTTATGGCTGAGTAATATTCCATTGTGTATATGTACCACATCTTCTTTATCCATTCATCTACTGATGGACATTTAGGTTGCTTCTATATCTTGGCTATTGTAAATAGTGCAGCAATAAACATAGGGGTGCATCTGTCTTTTTCAAACTGGACTGCTGCATTCTTGGGGTAAATTCATAGAAGTTGAATTCCTGGGTCAAATGGTATTTCTATTTTGAGCATTTTGAGGAACCTCCATACTGCTTTCCACAATGGTTGAACTAATTTACCTTCCCACCAGCAGTGTAGGAGGGTTCCCCTTTCTCCACAACCTTGCCAACATTTGTTGTTGTTTGTCTTTTGGATGGTAGCCATCCTTACTGGTGTGAGATGATATCTCACTGTGGTTTTAATTTGCATTTCTCTGATGACAAGCGATGTGGAGCAAATTTTCATGTGTCTGTTGGCCATCTGAATTTCTTCTTTGGAGAACTGTCTATTCAGCTCCTCTGCCCATTTTTTAATTGGGTTATTTGCTTTTTGTTTGTTGAGGTGTGTGAGCTCTTTATATATTTTGGATGTCAACCCTTTATCGGATATGTCATTTATGAATATATTCTCCCATACTGTAGGATACCTTTTTGTTCCATTGATGGTGCCCTTTGCTGTATAGAAGCTTTTCAGCTTGATATAGTCCCATTTGTTCATTTTTGCATTTGTTTCCCTTGCCTGGGGAGGTATGTTCAAGAAGAGGTCACTCATGTTTATTTCTAAGAGATTTTTGCCTATGTTTTTTTCTAAGAGTTTTATGGTTTCATAACTTACATTCAAGTCTTTGATCCATTTTGAATTTACTTTTGTGTATGGGGTTAGACAGTGATCCAGTTTCATTCTCTTACATGTAGCTGTCCAGTTTTGCCAGAACCATCTGTTGAAGAGACTGTCATTTCCCCATTGTATGTCCATGGCCCCTTTATCGAATATTAGTTGACCATATATGTTTGGGTTAATGTTTGGAGTCTCTATTCTGTTCCATTGGTCTGTGGCTCTGTTCTGGAATAGTGCCAGTACCAAATTGTCTTGATTACTGTGGCTTTGTAGTAGAGCTTGAGGTTGGGGAGTGAGATCCCCCCCACTTTATTCTTCCTTCTCAGGATTACTTAAGCTATTCGGGGTCTTTGGTGTTTCCATATGAATTTTTGAACTATTTGTTCCAGTTCATTGAAGAATGCTGTTGGTAGTTTGATAGGGATTGCATTGAATCTGTATATTGCTTTGGGTAGGATGGCCATTTTGACGATATTAATTCTTCCTAGCTAGGAGCATGGGATGAGTTTCCATTTGTTAGTGACCTCTTTAATTTCTTTTAAGAGTGTCTTATAGTTTTCAGGGTATAGGTATTTCACTTCCTAGGTTAGGTTTATTCCTAGGTATTTTATTCTTTTTGATGTTATTGTGAATGAAATTGTCTTCCTGATTTCTCTTTCTGTTAGTTTATTGTTAGTGTATAGGAAAGCCACAGATTTCTGTGTGTTAATTTTGTATCTTGCAACTTTGCTGAATTCTGATATTAGCTCTAGTAGTTTTGGGGTGGAGTCTTTATGGTTTTTTATTTACAATATCATGTCATCTGAAAAATAGTGACAGTTTAACTTCTTCTTTACCAATCTGGATTCCTTGTATTTCTTTGTTTTGTCTAAGTGCCATGGCTATGACCTTCAGTACTATGTTGAATGAAAGTGGGGAGAGTGGGAATCCCTTCTTGTTCCTGATCGCAGAGGAAAAGCTTTCAGCTTCTCGCTGTTCAGTATGATGCTGGCTGTTTATCATATATGGCCTTTATTATGTTGAGGTACTTGCCCTCTATAGCCATTTTGTTGAGAGTTTTTATCATGAATGGATGTTGAATTTTATCGAATGCTTTTTCAGCATCTATGGAGATGATCACATGGTTTTTGTCTTTCTTTTTGTTGATGTGGTGGATGATGTTGATGGATTTTCGAATGTTGTACCATCCTTGCATCCCTGGGATGAATCCCACTTGGTCATGGTGTATGATCCTTTTGATGTATTTTTGAATTCACTGTGCTAATATTTTGTTCAGTATTTTTGCATCTACGTTCATCAGAGATATTGGTCTGTAGTTTTCTTTTTTGGTGGGGTCTTTGCCTGGTTTTGGTATTAGGGTGATGTTGGCTTCATAGAATGAGTTTGGGAGTATTCCCTCCTCTTCTATTTTTTAGAAAACTTTAAGGAGAATGGGTATTATGTCTTCTCTGCATGTTTGATAAAATTCTGAGGTAAATCCATTTGGCCCGGGGGTTTTGTTCTTTGGTAATTTTTTTATTACCGTTTCAATTTCGTTGCTGGTAATTGGTCTGTTTAGATTTTCTGTTTCTTTCTGGGTCAGTCTTAGAAGGTTGTATTTTTCTAGGAAGTTGTCCATTTCTCCTAGGTTTCCCAGCTTGTTTGCATATAGATTTTCATAGTAGTCTCTAATTATTCTTTGTATTTCTGTGAGGTCCATCATGATTTTTTCCTTTCTCGTTTCTGATTCTGTTGATGTGTGTTGACTCTCTTTTTCTCTTAATAAGTCTGGCTAGATGCTTATCTATTTTGTTATTTTCTCAAAGAACCAGCTCTTGGTTTCATTGATTTTTTGCTATTGTTTTATTCTTCTCAATTTTCTTTATTTCTTCTCTGATCTTTATTATGTCCCTCCTTCTGCTGACCTTAGGCCTCATTTGTTCTTCTTTTTTCAATTTTGATAATTGTGACATTAGACCATTCATTTGGGATTGTTCTTCCTTCTTTAAATATGCCTGGATTGCTATATATTTTCCTCTTAAGACTGCTTTTGCTGTATCCCACAGTAGTTGGGGCTTAGTGTTGTTGTTGTCATTTGTTTCCATATATTGCTGGATCTCCATTTTGATTTGGTCATTGATCCATTGATTATTTAGGAGCGTGTTGTTAAGCCTCTATGTGTTTGTGAGCCTTTTTGCTTTCTTTGTACAATTTATTTCTAGTTTTATGCCTTTGTGATCTGAAAAGTTGGTTGGTAGGATTTCAATCTTTTGGAATTTACTGAGGCTCTTTTTGTGGCCTAGTATGTGGTCTATTCTGGAGAATGTTCCATGTGCACTTGAGAAGAATGTGTATCCTGTTGCTTTTGGATGTAGAGCTCTGTAGATGTCTATTAGGTCCATCTGTTCTAGTGTGTTCTTCAGTGCCTCTGTGTCCTTACTTATTTTCTGTCAGGTGGATCTGTCTTTTGGAGAGAGTGGTGTGTTGAAATCTCCCAAAATGAATGCATTGCCTTCTATTTCCTCCTTAAATTCTGTTAGTATTTGTTTCACATATGTTGGTGCTCCTGTATTGGGTATATATATATTTATAATGGTTATATCCTCTTGTTGGACTGAACCCTTTATCATTATGTAATGTCCTTCTTAATCTTTTGTTACTTTCTTTATTTTGAAGTCTATTTTGTCTGATATTAGTATTGCAACCCCTGCTTTTTTCTCTCTGTTGTTTGCATGAACTATCTTTTTCCATCCCTTGACTTTAAATCTGTGCATGTCTTTGGGTTTGAGGTGAGTCTCTTGTAAGCAGCATATAGAGGGTCTTGCTTTTTTTATCCATTCTATTATTCTGTGTCTTTTGATTGTTGCATTCAGTCCATTTACATTTAGGGTGATTATTGAAAGGTATGTACTTATTGCCATTGTAGGCTTTAAGTTTGTGGTTACCAAAGGTTCAAGGTTAGCTTCTTTACTATCTTGCTGTCTAACTTAACTCACTCATTAAGCTATTATAAACACAGTCTGATGATTCTTTATTTCTCTCCCTTCTTATTCCTTCTCCTCCCTTCTTCATATGTTGGGTGTTCTGTTCTGTGCTCTTTTTAGGTGTGCTCCCATCTAGAGCAGTCCCTGTCAGATGCCCTGTAGAGGTGGTTTGTGGGAGGCAAATTCCCTCAACTTTTGCTTGTCTGGGAATTGTTTAATCCCTCCTTCATATTTAAATGATAATCGTGCTGGATACAGTATTCTTGGTTCGAGGCCCTTCTGTTTCATTGCATGAAGTATATCATGCCATTCTCTTTTGGCCTTTAGGGTTTCTGTTGAGAAGTCTGATGATAGCCTGATGAGTTTTCCTTTGTAGGTGACCTTTTTTTTCTCTCTGGCTGCCTTTAATACTTTGTCCTTGTCTTTGATCTTTGTCATTGTAAGTATTATGTGTCTTGGTGTTGCCCTCCTTGGATCCCTTGTCATGGGAGTTCTGTGTACCTCTGTGGTCTGAGAGGCCATTTCCTCCCCTAGTTTGGGGAAGTTTTCAGCAATTATTTCTTCAAAGACACTTTTTATCCCTTTTTCTCTCTCTTCTTCTTCTGGTACCCCTATAATGCGGATATTGTTCCGTTTTGATTGATCACAGAGTTCTCTTAAAATGCTTTCATTCGTGGAGATCCTTTTATCTCTCTCTGCATCAGCTTCTCTGCATTCCTGTTCTCTGTTTTCTAGTCCATTAATGGTCTCTTGCATCTTGTCCATTCTGTTTTGAAGTCCTTCCAGAGCTTGTTTTATTTCTGTATTCTCCCTCCTTAGTTCTTGCATATTTCTCTGCAAGTCCATCAGCATGATTATAACTTTTGTTTTGAATTCTTTTTCAGGAAGACTGGTTAAATCTATCTCCCCAGGTTCCTTCTCAGGGGAAGATATAGAAGATGTCGAAGCTGTCTGGGTTAGTCCTGTCTGCATTAAATTTTTTTTTGCCTTTTCATACTGATAGGTGCAGTGGAGTGCTATTGACGCATCTATCAGCTGGGAGAGTCTAGCGTCTTTCCATTTGGCTCCTGGCCTTTCTTTACTGGGACAACTGTGACCCCTAGTGGCTTGTGTTGGGCAATTGCGTGTAGACTGAGTCTTTGTATCTTACCCCGCTGGTGTGGAGGAAGCTCCCTTGCTGAGAGCGTGGCCAGCCTCAGGCTGCTTCTCTGCTATGGTGGGCCCCCGGAGGGGTAATGAACTGGGGGCTGTTTGGCTGTTTACCTCTGTGAGGGGTCTCAGAGCTGTTGCCCAGGGGGTTAGTGCGCCTGGAGTTCCCTGGAATTTCCATCTTCTGGACTGTGACCTGGGTTGCTTCCATCCAGCTGTGGGGTCCTTGTCCCTTTAAGACTTTCAAAAAGCACTCGCTTTTCTTTGTCACAGGGGTGCTGGCTTCGGAACCCACTCACAGGTCCTACTGTCCTTCTTCCCTAGCTCCCAGCACCCCACACATGCACTGTGTCTGCGATCTGGTGCGGAAGGCTGGGGCTGGGTGTTCAGCAGTCCTGGGCTCTCTCTCCCTCCCCGCTCCGACTCCTCTCCTCCCGCCAGGATCTGGGGTGAGGAGCCTCGGGTCCCGCTGGGCTGCGGCTTGTATCTTACCCCTTTCACCAGGCGCTGGGTTCTTGCAGGTGTGGATGTAGTCTGGCTGTTTTCCTGTGTCTTCTGGTCTCTCTTTTAGGATAAGTTGTATTTGTTGTATTTTCAAAAATATATATGTTTTTAGGAGGAGATTCCCACTGTCCTACTCATGCCGCCATCTTGGCTCTGCCTCCGCCAGTTGCTTTCTAAAGTATCTGTACCATTTTACTTTCCCACCAGCAATGAATGAGTGTTCCCTTTGCTCTACATCCTCACCAGCATTTGGTGTTGTCAGTTTTCTAGATTTAGGTCATTCTAATAGATGTGTAGATAAATAAATAGTCTCTAATAAACTGTTTTACTTTGCATTTCTCTAATGACATGTGGTATGGAATGTCTTTTCATATGCTTAATTGCCATTTGTTTTCTTTTTGGTGAGGTGTCTGTTGAGGTCTTTGGCCATTTTTTTTAATTGGGTTGTTTGCTTTCTTATTGTGAATTTTAAGTATTCTTTGTATATTTTGGATAACAGTGCTTCATCAGCTATCTTTTGAAAATATTTTCTTCCAACCTGTGGCTTTTCTTTTCATTCTTTTGACAGTGTCCTTTGCAGAGCAGAAAATTTTAAATTTAATGATATCCAGCCTATCAATTATTTCTTTCATAGTCCATACCTTTAGAGTTCTATCTAAAAAGTCATCACCAAACCTAATGTCATTTAAATTTTCTCCTGTTTTCTTGAGTTTTACAGTTTTATATTTCACACTTAAGTTTGTGATCCATTTTGTGTTAGTTTTTCTGAGGAGCAGAAGGTCTATATAAAGATTCGTATTTTCACAAGTGGATGTCCAGTTGTTACAGCACTATTTGTTGAAAAGATAATCTTTTTTCCATTGTATTGCTTTGCTTCTTTGTCAAAGATGAAATGACTATATTTATGTGGATCTATTTTTGGGCTTTATATTCTGTTCCATTGATGTAGTTGTCTATTCTTTCACCAATATCACATTATCTTGATAATTGCAGCTTTATAGTAGGTTGTAAAATTGGGCAGTCAGTCTTCTGATTTTGTTCTTCTGCAATATTGTGTTAGTTCATTTGTTTGGCCTCTCTATATAAAATTTAGAATCCATTTGTCAGTATCAACAAAATAACTTGCTGGGGTTTTGATGAAATTTATTGATTATCTTGGAAAGAACTTAGATCTTAACAATATTATGTCTTATCCAAGAACATGGAATCTCTCTCCATTTATTTAGTTATTGATTTCATTGAAGGTTTATAGTTTTCCTCTATACATTATAAACATATTTTGTTGGATTTGGATGCTAATGTACATGGTATTGTGGTTTTAATTTCAAATTCCACTTGTTCATTGATGATGCATAAGAAAGCAATTGATTTTGTATATTAACCTTGTATCCTGCTGTCTTGCTGTAATGGCTTATTAGTTCAAGGGATTTTTTGCTGATTCAAATTTTCTACATAGATAATCATGTTATCTATGAGCAAAGATAGTTTTATTTCTTCCTTCCCAATCTTGATATATTTTATTTCCTTTTCTTGTCTTATTGCATTAGGTATTATGTTGAAAAGCAATGGTGAGAGGAAATATCCTTGCCCTTTACCTGACCTTAGTAGGAAAGTTTCAAGTTTTTCACTATTAAGTATGGTGTTAGATATATGTTTTTTATAAGTAGTATTTATCAAGTGGAGGAAGTTCCTCTCTATTCTTAGTTTACTGAGAGTTTTTTTTTTATCATGCATGGGGTGTTAGATTTCATCAAATACTTTTTCTTCATCTGTTCATACAATCATGCGCTCTTTCTTTTTTTAGCCTATTGATGTGATGGATTACATTAATTGATTTTCAAATATAGAACCAGCATTTCCTAACTGGGATAAATACCACTTGGTTGTGGTATATAACATTTTCTGCATTGTTTGATTTGATTTACTATTACTTTGTTAAGTATTTTTGCATCTGTGTTCATGTGAGATATTTGTAATTTTCTTTTCTTGTAATGTTTCTATCTGGTTTTGGTATTAGGGTAATGCTAGCCTCATGAAATGAATTGGAAAGTATTTCCTCTGCTCTGTCCTCTGAATGAGGTTGTAGAGAATTGGCATAATTTCTTTCTTAAAGGTTTGGTAGAATCCACCATCTGACCTGGCGCTTTCTGTTTTGGAACATTATTAACTATTGATTTAATTTTTTAAAATAGATAAAGGCCTATTCAGACTTCTTCTGTTTTGTCTGTTTCCTCTCATGTACTTATTTCTTCTTGTATGAGTTTGGGAAGATTGGATCTTTCAATAAATTAGCCCAATTCATCTAGGTTGTCAAACTTGTGGGCATTGAGTTGTTTAGTATCCTATTATTCTTTTAATGTATATGGGGTCTTTAGTAATATCCCCTCTTTCATATCTGATATTAGTAATTTGTATTCTCTCTCCTTTTTTATTTTCCTTACTCAGTCTGGCTGAGTATTACCAATTTTATTGATAATAAAACTCTTTTTTTCAAAAAACCAGCTTTGGATTTCATTGACTTTATTGATTTTGATTTTTAATTTCAATGATTTTAGCTTTAAATTTATTTTTCCTTTTCTTCTTACTTTTAATCATATTAACATTTTTCTTCTAGTTTTCTAAGGTGGAAACTTAGAGAATTGATTTCAAATCTTTTTTCTTGTCTAATATATGCATTCAATGTCATAAATTTCTTTCTACATACTGCTTTCTCTGCAACCTATTAATTTTGATAAGGTGTATTTTCATTTTAATTTCACTCAAAATATTTTAAAATTTCTTCTGAGATTTCTTTTTTGACCTATGTGTTATTTAGAAATAAATATTGTGTGTTTTTTAATCTCCAAATTTTTGGGTTTTCCAGTTATTCTGTTTTTGGTTTCTAGTTTAATTCCATTGTGTTCTGAGAGCGGATGTTGTATGACTTCCTGTTCCTTTATGTTTGTTAAGGTGTATTTTACGGCTTTGTTTTTGTGAATGTCTTGTGAGCTTAAGAAAAATGCATGCTTTGCTGTTGTTGGATGAAGTAGTCTATAGATGTCAATTATATCCAGTTGGTTGATGGTACTTTTGAGCTCAACTATATCATTACTGATTTTCTGCCTGCTGGATCTGTCCATTTGTAATAGAGGAATGTTGAAATCTCCAACTATAATTGTGGATTCATGCATTTCTCCTTGCCAGTTTTGCCTCACACTTTGATGCAGTTGTTATATATATACACACAGTGAGGACTGCTATGTTTTCTTAGAGAATCAAACCCTTTATCATTATATGTCTCTCTTTATTCCTGATACTTTTCCTTGCCCTGAAGTTGGCTTTATCTGAAACTAAAATCTCTACTTGTGTTTCCTTTTGATTATTTTTTTTAACATGGTATATTTTTCTTCATACATTTACTTTTATTCTATGTGTGCTTTTAAATTTAAACTACGTTTCTTTTAGACAACATAGTGTTGGGTTTTGATTTTTGATTCACTCTGACAATCTGGTTTGATCTGTGCATTTAAACCATTGTTATTCAAAGTGATTATTGATACAGTTGGATTAATATCTACTATATTTGCTGCTACTTTCTGTTGGTTCTTTGTTCTAATTTTTGTCTTCTTTTTCTGCCTGTTGTGGTTTGAACTGAGCATTTTATATTATTCCTTTTCTCTCCTTTCTTAGCATATCAGTTATATATTTTTAAAAATTTAATCATTGCTCTAGAGTTTGCAATATACATTTATAACTAATTCAAGTCCACTTTCAAATAACACCCTATCATTTCACAGTGTTAGTATATAATAGTAATAAAATAGCCTAATTTCTCCCTCATGTCCCTTGTATCATTGCTATAATTCATTTCACTAATATATAGGCATATATGTATATGTAAGCATACATAATATATTGTTGCTGTTATTGTTTTGAACAAATGTTAAGTGTCAGGTCAATTAAGAATAAGGAAAATGAAAGTTTTTATTTTACTTTTGCTTATTCCTTCTTTAATGTTCTCCTTTACGTAGAATCAGTTTTCTAACCTCTATTATTTTCCTTCTCTCTATAGAGCTTCCTTTAACATATTTTGAAGGCAGGTCTACAGGCACCAAATTCCCTCAATTTTTGTTTGTCTGAGAAAGTATTTCTCCTTTATTTTTAAGGTTACTTTTTTAGAATACAGAATTCAAGGCTGGTGGGATTTTTCTCTCAACATTTTAATATTTCACCCCATTCCTTTCTTGGCTGAATGTTTTCTAAGTAGAAGTCAGATGTAATTTTTTTTTCTTTGTAGGTAAGGTACCTTTTTCCTAAAGAAAAAGGATGTTTTCTTTATCTTTGATTTTCTGTTGTTGAATAAGATAGGCCTGGGTATAGTTTGTTTATTTATTTATTTATTTATTTATTTATTTATTTATTTATTTATTATTTTAAATTAACTTTTTTGGTCATTTATCCTGCCTGGTGCTTTGTGAGCTTACTGGATATATAGTGTGGTGTCTAACATTAACTTGTAGAACTACTCAGTAATTAGTGTTTTAGGTGTTTTTTTCTATTCCTCTTTTTCTTTTCCTACTGGTATTCTCATTATGTGAACATTGCACACTTTGTAGCTGTCCCACAGTTCTTGGATATTGCATTTTGCTTTTTTCAGTCTTCTCTTTACTTTTTTTTTCTTCTCTTTACTTTTAATTTTGTGAGCTTTCCACTGGTTTATTCTGAAACGCAGAGATTTTCCTTGGCCATACAGTCTACTAATAAGCCCATCAAAGGTATGCTTAATTTCTGTTACAGTTTTTGATCTCTACCATCTCTTTTTGGTTCTTTCTAAAGATTTCCACATCTCTGCTTGTGTTACTCACCTGTTCTCACATTCTGTCTACTTTACTCATTAGAGACCTCAGCATATTAATAATAGATCCTCGAAGTTCCCAATCTGGTAATTCCAGCATCCCTGCCATTCTGAGTCCGCTGCTTGCTCTGTTTCTTCAAACTATGTTTTTGGTCTCTTTGTATGTTTTGCATATTTTTCTTGACAGTTGGACATGAAGTACTGGATAAAAGGAACTGATGCAAATAGGTCTTCAGAAATGTGGTGATGAAGTATGAGAGAAGGAGAAACATTTTACAGTCTTTTGATTAGATCTCAGTCTTGTAGTGAGCCTGTATTTCTGGACTGAGAACTTCACACATGCTTGCTGGTTGCCTCCCCTCCTCCCCAACCTGAGGTGGAACAAGAGGCTAGAACAAGCTAGTATTTGGTATTTCCCTTCCCCAGGTCAGTTAGGCTCTGATAAAAATCCCAGCAGGTTAGGCTTGGTTAAATAGTTTCTCCTGGTAGCAGGCCTTGTTAAGAAAAACAGAGTACTCTGATGTACTAAATAGTTCCTTGACCTCTGCCTTGGCCAGAAGCAATATTTACAGTGACAACCTGACTGATATCCTCAAAATAAAACCCACAATTGGGGAGTCCCCACATAAGGGTGTCCCTCCTGGAATCTCAGACTTGTCCACTTTGAGCCTCCAGCGATCTGTTAATTACAGTTCTGTTTTTCCTGTCTTGGCACTGTTTCCAGAGGACTTCCTAGTTCATGAGTTTCTGCTCTGGTACGTTGTGATTTTCTCTGTTTGCCTGTTAGTCTCTCTGGTTTTGGGGGCAGCAATTTGCCCTATGACCTCATTTCTCTTACTGTGAGAAGAAGAGTTGCTGATTTTTCAGTTTGTTCAGATTTTTACTTATTGTTAGGATGGAGTGATGACTTCTAAGCATGCAGAACCAGAACCTGAAGTCCAATGCAGTCTCTACTTTTGCAAATAGTTTTTTCTTAGCTCTTTGTATAGAATGAGAGAGGTGGTGACGTTTTAGAATCAGAATTCCCAATGCTTTACCTTGAGCAAATGATTTAATTTCTCTACATAACAGCTTTCTTTTCTATAAAATAGGAATTATAGTTACCTCCCTTGTAGGTCTGTAAACAACAAAGGATTATGCATGTAAAGACACTCAGAACAAAGCAGAGGTAAAAGCTAACTAAATATTAGCTAAAAAGGGAGGCATAATATATTTCTGACTTTGTCCGCAAGGTCCTGTGGGTGCCCGGTGATTTGGGGAGTGTCGTGTTGCCTGCACAATGACCGCAGGCGCCCGCAGCTCCCTGTGGCCGCCCCACCCACTCCCGCAGCCTGCACCTATTGCCTCCTTGTTAGTCCTGCCCTTGCCTTTGCATCGCCTGTAAATCTCTTCACCCGCATATCCTCATGGCTCTCTTTTTCAGCTCAGATCTTTCCTCGAGTGCCCTGCTGCCTACTGTAGATGTTCAATAAATTGAAGGAATGAATTTGAAAGAGCAAATTACAAATTAATCTAAAAGGAAGTGATACCTGACAAATAAGATTTATAAATGGAGAATGGCTGCCTTGAAATATTCGAATCCTTTGTTTGTACCAGTATTCAGATACTATCATTCTCCTCACCTCATCATCACTTACTGAAATGTTACTTCCAGAGATTTGCTGCAAAATGTAAATAAAGGAGGTAACCTGCTTTATGTTATGGGACCACAAACAGCACGGACTAGAAAAAGAAAAAAAATTATAAACAGCAATTAAACCAAATGTCTTGATGCTTTGGTAGCCAGCAATATCTGCTGCTGTAATTTTTTATTCCTTTTCTTGCTTTGATCTATGACTTAGGGTGCATATAAAAGACAACTAAAATGCCTACGGTTGTTGGAACAGCAAGAAGATAATTAGGGGACACAGGTACAGCCTCACATCTCTTAAAATTGGCTGATTAGTTGTGACAGCTTCAGATGAGAAAGACAAAAAGACCCACATATCCCTAAGCAGTTATTAAGTCAGGTGCATAAGGTGGAGCGTGAGCTGGTCTGGGTGACGATGTGCTGACAAGGCCCTTTTGCACTGATGTGTAGGTATTAGGACAGTACCATTTCTATTTCCACTGCGGCTCTGTGGATTGCCAGGTCCCTGTCTGTCAGAAGCAGCTGGGAATGAACTGAAAACTTACAGGGATTGGGTACCATCAAAATGTGGAACATAAATGTGATGCCAATACCTATTCCTGGGCTTTATTACCAATAAAAAAAGCTTTCTAAAAATAAAGGCCCCACAGTCCTGTAGTCTGACCCCCTTTTTCATCTGCCAAGTGATGTTAAATGCACTCCTCTCTCACAAAACTTTGAAAAATCTTTTCGCCTGTCTTGTTTTTCTTATATTCATACTGTCATAGTGACAGCAGATTCTGGTTAACGCTGGTTGTATGTCTGTGACATAGTTAGCCCTTGTTTTTTAACACGTTTTCCTGAAGAGTGCACTTTAAGGCAGACTGCCATAAAATGAAATCCGGCTATACACTGTTGTCATTATTGATTCAGATTTCATGAGAAATTGTTAAACGAGCAGAGAAAGGTGCTGAAAAGTGATGACCACTATGTTGGGGCTCAGCCAGGTGGGCAGAGGAGAGGAAGTGCAAAGCAGCAAGAAGTGGATGTTGCTCTTTCCTGATCGATGTCTGTGTTGGACAGAAGTGATGGGCTGGATGATTAGGTGATTTGTATCGTGGCTGATGCCAATCTTGAACAACTAAGCAAGTCTTTTCTTTGAACATGGCCTTATTTTATTTTGCTTTTTCTGTCCATCAGAGAATGCCCATCTTTTAGTACTGAATGCCTAGCATATACTAGGTGCTCAGTAAATGCTTTTTGAACAGAAATAATAAATCCTTCACAACCATTAATCTTTTCATAAAAGAGCGTGGTCAAAATTTTGGCTCATGCTGGGAAAATTATGTGTTCATGGGTTTTTCTTTAATGAATGCAATCCAAATTCATAAGCAATTATGTGAGAAAATCACAAGAAGGATATAATTTGAAATTTCAATATGCATATACAAATCTGTGTTCTAAAATTATAATTGCCTGTATTTACTGTCATGGTTGGAAGAAAACAAGGTATTCAATATTTTTCTTAAATTTATCTGAATATGAAAAATGATTTCAGCTCAAAGGGTCAGACAAATGAGATTTAAATAGAACAGCAACACTAGTTAACTCTTATGGTTTTATTGTATGCCATGCAAAGTGTTAAGTGCTTTACAAATATTAGCTTATTTAAAATTAAAAAAATAGTTTCAGGCAATTACTATGATTTTCTGGTGTATAGGTGAGGAAACAAAAGCCTAGAGAGGGTAAGTAGAAAAAAAAAGAAGAAAAAAGCCCATATTGAGACAACTGACCTACAAATTCAAGCAATGTTCTTAACCACCATGCATGATGCCCAAACCATAGCAAATAGAATCATAATCATTTACAAGGAATGATAATTAAAGTGTTAGGTCATATTATTTAAAAGATCTAGGTCATTTGCCCTAGAAATTACAGCATTATTTAACAATGATAATTAAATATTTAACGTACTTTTGATTTCACAGAGAAATAGCATGACGTAAATATAGTTTTCCATCATGTAAGAAATTGTTTGATTGAGAGTTGTAATTTCAGGGAAGAAAAAGGCTAGGTGAGATCACATGCTCTTGATGAATTCTTTGCTGATACATAAAAGTTGCTAAATGATGGCCCTTTTATTCTAATCCCTCCACCTCCAAACTACTGTCTTAGGTGAGCAGCTCTTACCTGGACTATTACAGCAGCCTCCAAATGGTCTTCCTACACCCCAGTTTGTTTTCCACCCTGCTGCCAGAGGCATCTTCACCAACCAACCCACAAAAGCTGTTGAATCACTCTCCCCCATATTTGGAACAGTGAGATTGTTCTTTGTTTTATTTCGAGTCACACGCTCCACTGACAGTCCAATGAAATCTATGAACCCTTTTGCTGTTAAAAGAACTCGATCCACATGACTCCTTATTCTGTGGCATTGCTCATTAATGATTTCAGCATCTGTTGCCAGTTTGCTTCCTCACCTGATATTCCACCTTTTATCCTACCATCTGCACTCTGGCTCCAGGACACTTCTTACTGTTTCTCATTGCACTTTTGTCCAAGTTCCCTTTTCTAAGAGTACTCTTCATTCTCTGGAACACTGTACTGGACTAGAGGAAGGCCTACGGTGTGTCTGTCGTCGGCAAGCCATGATTCCAGCCTCATTATGTAAATTTGGGAATGACTTAGCTGCTTAGAATCTCAATTTCATCAGTGGTAGAATGAGGGTGGTGACATTATTTATTTTACAGTTTTTATAAAGATCAAATGGGATTGTGTGGGGAAAGTTGGGGTTCCAAAGGCCAGGATTCTCACTGAACCTAAACCACTTGATGATGTAACTGGCCTTTTGCTAGGCTACCGCTTGCACACTGGTAAGCAACGAGCTATTATTTACTGAGCCACTTGATAAAGAGCTCTGTCCACTGCTCTGGGCTGAGGCAGAGATGGTAGTGCTCGATCTGCCGCTGGGAGAACAGGCCAGGTAATAAACCCTTTTGCCCCAAGAACGTTCTACTGTCATTTCTTTGGTCACATTGAATCCATAGTGAACTTGCCTGGGGCTGAGACCCATTGGCAAGACAGATAGTGTAAAGGGCTTAGCATCCAATAAATACATGTTCCTATCTTCAATCCCAGGTCAACATTCCTCACCTTTTATTCCCCATCCCCCTACCCCAGTGAGTGGGTTTTGGTTTTCCTCTCTGTGCCCCTGCAGCACCCAGGGGTGATACCTCTAAACATGTAGCATTGTTTGGCATTTGTCTGTTCTTGTGTATTTCTCCATCTAGATTAGCCTTCTTACCTGAGGCTGTACACTTAAATAACTGGGAGAAGCTTCTTAAAAAATGCCCCTCTTGGTCCAGTTAAATCAGAGTCTAGTATGGTATGCAATTGTGTTTCATAAAGTCCCCCAGGTGCTTGTCATGTACAAACCCAAACTATAAATTCCTTGAGGGCAGGGATTCTTCAGCGAAGCCACTGCCTTCATGGAACTGGGCACAGAGTGAATGAGGGTATATGTGCCTGATGACCAGCTCTCCAGGTTTTCTGAATATACATTTGATAAACTTTAACCCATTTGATCATGAAAATGGATACTTAAATTTAATGTATTCTTAATACACATCCGTTTTTACCATGGTAATCAGTACCTAAGCAGGTAACGACATGTTTTCCATTTTCTCAAAGTCTAGACATTGTTCAGGCAACTTTCTTTCCACAGATTTGTATGTTTATTTTATTTTTTTTGTCATTTCTTTGGGTTTCAAAGTCATATTGATGGGATGTTTGAACCTATAAATCTTTTAAAAGCTACTTAAATACCTCGAGCTGAAATTAACAGTTTACTTTCCACTATGATGTTTCTCACTGTTTATAACCCATGCCTCTGGTGTTTGCTCTGTGGCCTTCCTCTTGAAGTGTACTTGCAGATCTATATTTAACCTTCTAGCATTCTTTGTTTTTAGTGCCCCATTGATAATTGTGTTTAGCTGTAAAAATATACACAGTACCTTGCAAAATGAGGAAGAAAGGGTCTAATGGCATTAGAAGCAATAGCTCTAGCAATTTGTTGAAATTAACTTTTTCCCATGATGGCTGGTAGTGATTTCTTTTCTGAATGCTAAATGGAAGCTAATCTATAATAAATCGTTTCTTTTTCACACAGTAAGTAGTGTCAAAGCACCATGACTAATAAAATCAGCTCTTTCCTCTAAATGCAAAAGATTTATATTTATTTTCAGGAGAATTCGATTTCAGGATGGCCTCTAGAGACTAAGCTGAATGGTGGGTAAAGGAAGTAGATTCCTTTCTTTTCTGATAAAGAGAATCATGACTTCATTAACTCAGCTCTGACCTAGAAATTGAAATGTTATCAGCTTAACAAAAAGAAAGAAACTACATTACAAAAATGTCTCTAACTGTTGGGGGGGATCTCAGTAGTGGAAATGTACAAGTCAGATATTTTTATTGAAATAAAAATGGATTCTGGGACTATATTTAATTTCATTACAAAGTCATTTTCTCTTAGGTAATCAGCTCTGATGTGGGGTCTACTGTTTCCTTCTGGATGATAGACACTGGGCAGAAAATCAAGCAGTTTACTGGTTGCCATGGCAACGCAGTAATCAACACTATGGCCCTTGATGCAAATGAGACACGGCTTTTGACTGGCAGCACAGATGGAACTGTAAAGGTGAGAACAGCGATGCTTTTATATCCAGATATGAATGGGTGAAAATATTGTATGAGGAGACACAGCCATAGCTATATTTGCTTTTGCCTCTTTGGCCTTACAAGAAGAGAAATGAGAGAAGATGAGCAGAGATAAACAATCCAAACCATCTAATAGCAAAGCTGGTAGGGAAATAAAACCTCTGTGGATAAATTAATAAATGATTTCTCTTAATAAAATATTTAGGGTCAAAACATAACTGGGCTTACTTATTTCAGAAAACCTTTTCCAGTATTCTGGATAGAGGACTACTTTGGGGAATAAGAGGCCTGACTAATTTTAATGTGCTTCAGTAATGTCTCTAGTTTTCTTTTTCTTGGTTTATAAAATGAGAAATCAAGGCAACTGAGTGAACTTCTAAAAATGGAACAGATGCAAACTTTTCAGAAAGTGAATATTTTAAAATCAACTCATTTTGTAATTTGTGTTTTTATGTGAAGGAAAGTGAGGTCGTGAAGAAGGACCACAGGGAGAACATGATAATCTTATTTACTATATATTCCTAGATAAACACTATTTTTATATTTCCACTTTTCTAATTTTATAACTATGAATTTCTTCTGGGAAGAAGGTGCAATTTTAATCTGCAAAAATAATGAATTTTCATGGAAAACTAGATATTTGATATCTGAAATCATGTCCTTCAGTGAATCTTCTCTGCCCCCCTCAGCTCCAAGAATAATGGCAGTCTTTGATTGGAGATGGTTTGTGATTCTTTGAGGCAATGTAGGCAGTTTTCTGGATAAGCTTTGAGTGGTTCTCAACCTTCTCTCATAACTAGAGTCAGAAGGGTATTAATTGGATGTACCTTCCATAGTAGGGTATATGATGCATTCAGGTAGGCAAAGCTATCTGGATATGTGTGTAGAACATTGTGGGGGGAGCCAAGGGGGGTTTCTAGGCTGGCAGTGGTTCATGTGAAGTGAGTGCTATGGCAGGACACAGTGGGATCTCTGGAAATCAGCCAAGCTATGCCTTTGGGAGAGTTAATGTCATGAGTTACAGACTGGGAGCTTCGGTTTAAGCAGTCTAGTTCCTGGGAGAACTGGTAAGATGTGTGAAGGTAATGGGACAACCTTAATCTCAATAGTCAGGTTGCAGTAAAACATGACTAACTAGACCTGGGGCATTAGGTGGCTTAGGCAAAAGCAGCAAGCTGGAATCCCCCTTTCCAGTCCTGGAGCATGAATTGAAAAATGAAGCAAATGGATTCAGTTCCCTTTGCCTCTGTCTTGGAAGGTAACTGGTTATAGAGTTCAGCTTGAGGCAGACTTGTAGATGGGTACTAAAGGCCTGTAGATGGTCCCACCCTGGGCACTTAGTGGGATCTGGGGACACTTAGATCTTTACAATACCTGTTTGTGGGTGTTATTTTAGCTGAGCTTGGCAGTAGCCATGTTTAGAGGAAAGCAGTGACAAGGGTGAGGAACTTGTGACCCCCTTCACCATCTCAGCTCAAGCCCTGACATCTGAGAAGTTAATGTAAATTTAGTAGCATAATCACAGCTTTTGAAGGTACATTTATCTTTATCACAATAGCACAGCAGAATTCTGAAATTTGGCAACCTCTGTGTTGGATACATAAATCAGGGCTGAGCTGCTCTGGCCATATTCTAAGAAGAAAGAAGAATAGATGACATTTTCCAATCTCATTTATGATTTAGAATCCAAAACCAGTACTTGTGCCAGTAAAGATTTAAAAGTATAGCCCTATTTGTCATGGTTTTGAAGTATCTGTTTTTAAATTAATTAAGGTTTTGAATAATTAATGGCTGTATACCACAAAATTTGAAATATAAAGAGACATACAATGGAAAGAAAGTTTCTTTCTCCCTCCTGTTCCCACCTCTTCCCTTGGAGCTGCAACCATTACTGGTTTCTTATTTATCTTTCTAGCCCATTAGCATTATTTGTTCCTCTGTGGCAGATGCTATACAGCCTGTTCTACATTTTGCATTTTTCTGTTTTGGACATTGATTCATATGAATATATACAATAATAATAATAATATTAAATAAATAACAATAATAATAAATTTTATTGTATGCTTCCTGGTAATCAGGCACTGTTCTAAGCACATCACACAGACACACACACACACACACACACACACACACACACACACATATACATCTCTATGGTTGGTACTATTATTATACCAATTTTACATTTGAGCAAACTAAAGCCCAAGGAGATAAAGCAATAACTTAAGGTTCCATAGTTGGTCTAGTATTGGCAGAGCTTAGAAATACAAGATGACATATTCTTCTTAATGGCTACATTATATGTCACTGTATATATAGTTGCTCAAAATTAGCAATAAAGTTGATTAAAATCTTCAGCTTTTACAAACAATGCTTCAAGAATATATTTCAAAATGTGTCATTTCACACATATGAGTAGCTCTTTGAGATGATTTTCTTGAAGTTGAGTTTTAGAGTCAAAGGGTATATGCATTTTAAATTTGATAGAATGCAAATTGCCCTTTGTGCATGATCTACCAGCAATGTTTCACAGTAGGGCCCAGTTTTTGAAGGTACTTCAAAAGGTACTGGCTTCTTATTTATCTTTCTAACCCATGAGCATAATTTGTTTTTCTGTGGCAGATGCTATACAAAAACTGCCAGTGACTTAGTGATGCCCTGTCCTGCAGTATACCCTCACCCACTGCCTGAGGAGCTGAACCAGCAATGCTGTGCCTCTTTGGAACTGGGTCTGGCTCCCAGTGTCACCAGGAGGGTTTACTGGCAGAAGATGGAAAACCTTGTACATAATGACTGTTTCAGGCTCTGACTTAGATGTTTAATCTTCCAAGAAGAGTAAGTTTTCTGTGTCATAAGTGAGGAAAGTAAAACCTAGAGAAACACACTTTAAAGAAAGAACAAGGATTTTGACAGACTCTCATAAGTGACACTTCATGATTTTATATTGCCTACCCCTTAAAAAATACATACTAATGTATAGCCTCTGAATCAGCCACTAGAATAGACTGACAAGAGGAGGATTTTCTTAAATTCTTACATAACTCTTGTGAATGACTCCTTGTCCAGAATATAAACACAAAAGTTTAAGAAAATTTTATTGCACTGTGTGGTTTTACTCACTGAGGAAGACTTTTTCTTTTTCTGCCTCAAAGTGATTTCAGTTTTTCTCTTCAAGGTATGGGACTTCAGTGGATATTGTCACCACATACTATATGTTGGGCAAGAAGGAGCTGTGGATATTTCACAGATTCTGGTTCTTAAGAAGACAATACTGGTGACAGGCTGGGAGAGGTATGACACACTTCTTGAAAAATTGTAGGACAGTAAAAGAATATTTTTATTTGGATCAAAATCTAAAAGGTAAAAGAACATAGAAATCTTGACAGGATTCTGAGTCATTAACTTGATGGTGTCCTAGGTGAGTGAAACTAATTGGAACAGTAAAAAGAGGTGAATTCTTAGTGCCCAACATTCTATAAGGTCATGTAGCTTGAGCAGCTTTGAGAACTGTTACAATGCTTTCTCCAAGAAAAACCTGTCTTTTTCTCTAACCATTCCAGATAGGTACATAATACCACTTTCTGGGTATTAACTCCAGAAGTTTCCCAAATATTACAGTCAATAAATTCCTAATGTGTAAATTATATCCCGTCAACTGTAAAGGAAACTCTCCTTCTTCTCGTAACTTAACCAAATTGCGGCACAAGAGGGGAATCGCCTGCTGAGAACTGTGGTGGCAGTTTCTTCATATCCCTGCAGAGAGGGCCTTTCACAGCTCGCTTGCTGTTCTCTAGGAGCAACTCTTCCATTTCATTATAAGGAAAATTACTTTTCTTTTCTTTTTTTCTGTGAGAACCAAGGAATCATAAACCGGGCCCTTTCTATGGCATTGTATAAGCACTTGAAAAATTTAAGTGTGTTCTGTTTTGAAAATATATTGTCCATAAATTCAACAGTTCACAAAATATTGCTCTAATAGGCAATTGCCTAACATTATTTACTATGGGATTATGATCTTTGTGGTTTGAAGCTAGGATTAAATCAGATTTTATACCTAGAAAACTAGCAGCATGTACTTGGGATTTTTATCAATCATACAAAAGACTTTTCTTCTAATGCAAATGTGCATACACATACCAAATAAATTTGGTAATATCAAATAAAACATTAGTGCCACTCACAGCTTAGTTTTCAGGAGTAGTTTGACTCTATGGAATGAAAGTATAGTCCAATATATACACTGGAAAGTATGATATACTTGATATTAAGAAATTCAGTCATTCTCACCTTTGAAAGACAAAGATTCTTCACATACCTGGGGACAATCATGATCCATTGACTGTGACCTAATAATTGGGCTGCAGCAAAGACTAAGTTTAATCCTTTACTGTCATGGTAGGGTAGATGGGAAGTATGTACTTTATCCAGTTTAAATTTTGAACAAAGCAAAAAAGAGTCAAAAAATTAATGTATGTCCAAACTTTGGAGAGTACTGTTTTCTTAATTATGTATTTTTGATGTCTATAGTTAGAAATTAGAAAAAAAAGTATTATTTTTTTTTATTGTTTAGAGGGTAAAATTTAAAAAAGACTAGATGAATAAAGTCATCTTAATGTGGTTTAGAGGAACACCGATGATCTGACCTCTGTTGGTGGGTGTTCACTTTCTACAGTCTTGGGGAGGAAACTTTGGAAAGACTAAAATGAGAGGAGGAAAAGTTCTTCTTCATTCTTATTCTCACCCATTCTTGGGTGTATTCCAAGCTCAAGTGGGAACCTGCTATATCAGAGGGTCCCACATAAACTGCAGTGTTTCACACCCCCATGCCTTTATTTTCTCCCTGTGTCATGAAATCTCTCTCTAAATATTTTTTATGTGGCTAATGTTTATTCCTATTTCATCTCATTTATACACCTTCTCCTTCAGAACATCTCTCTTTACTCGTGGGATGGAAATATGCCCTCTTTCTGTCTTTGTGCTCTCTAGCTTCTGAGGTTTATTCAGCCTAGATACACACACACATACATATATATACACACATAATTGCATCTAATAAGCATACATACACACACACACATATATAGTATCTGGTCCTCATTAGAGTCTCAATATTTTTTGAGTGACTTAATCCTTATTGAAATGAAAGGGAATCTGAGGATTAGAGAGATTAATTAACCATAGTCACACTTTGTATAAGAGGTAAATAGTAGATATGCAAATCTATTCTCTCTTCACAACAAACCAGGAATCTAAATATTATCAATACTCTTTTACAAGGAAGGAAATGAAGCTTGAAGTTGGAAGGAAGTTGGGTAGCCTGGGCAAGGTTACGAAGCTAGTAGGCAGCTGAGTGAGAATTCTGTGCCAAAGTCCATGCTCTTTCCACCAGTCCTGAGTAGCAAATGGAATCATTAAATCATGGGAGAGCAATTGTATCCTTTTAAACAAGTAATTTGATTGAGTAGGTTAGTTATGTCAATCAAAGCTAATGAATCAGTTTTGTGAATTTGAAGAAACACATAAAAAACATGTATTGTCAACTTAATACCTCAGAGTTTTAGCTTAATATTAATTTTTCCCTTTCCTTTCCACAAATATTTTTAAGTTGCATCTAAGTAGAAAGTACTTAGTTAAGAACTGTGATGAACTGAATGTGAAGAAAGATGGTTCCTGGCCTCAAGGGAGTCACATTCTAGTTGGAGATACTCATACAAGGCCAGATAGATATGGTAAATGCCACTGTGAACTGGTCCTAAGCAAAGACCTGAATTCAAAAACCCATGTTGGTTACTTAGAAATATGTTCATTGGTATCTAGAGAATATTTCTGTTAGAAAAGAGAAGTCCCAAATTCAGAATTTCTAGAAATGTGTTTCTTATTATTTTAAGGAAAATATACTTAGAGAACCAGCTGGGAATTGACATAGGGCTGAATAAATTATGCCTGGCTAAATACAAGGCCATATTTACATTAGTGAAATTAAGTGAATAGATGACCAATTATCTTTGTATTTGTTTAAAGTAGTTATGTAATATGTATAGCTTTGGTAATACCAAATAAATAATCATTATAGTTTAAGATTTTATCCTGGGGTAAAATTCTATAATTCTGTACTTACAACTCTCCCTAAAAAAAAAAAAAATCTCTTAATTTCTCCTACTTTATTTCTTTTAAAAGAGAAACCTCCATTTATGAAGGTTTTATCTCTGAAAAATATCCCGACTTACACATATACTAAAAGAGAGAATCTTTGTGTAATTTAAAATGATTCTGAAAATGTTATTGATAGTAGCATCCTTCACAGAGCTCTGTAAACATTAGGTACTCAATAACTAGCTGTTGATATAATATCTTCAAAATATATTTTTAAGTGAAATGAGATTAGGGATTTGAAGCTCCTCGACAGTAAAACTTATCTACCACAAGATATGAAACTCTTAATAATTGCCTTACTAAGGTACTGTGATCCTATATAACTCAATTGGTTTCTATTATTAGGCTAAGAATCAGAATGAAAATTTCCAAAGGGTAACCTATTCTGAATAACCATGTTGGAGGTCAGGAATGGGCAGGTATGTCTGACATTCATAAATAACCCTCAAACCTAATTTTGTGATAGTTTCAGTCCAAATTGGACTCCACAAATTTTAGATAGAAGAAAAGAAATGAACTGATTGCTGATGAACTCATTCTTTGCCTTTGAGAAACTCCTTTTAAGCCTAAAAAGCAATGGATCCAGCAGAGATAGGTTCTTAACACTGGTTGGACTAACAACACGTGAACAATTAACCTTTAAGGGAGCAAACAAACCTCTAAGGTGGCTGTGTTCTTTTGCTTCCTCCATGACATTTTTTATATTATAAATTTTGGTAAAAGTTATTCTCCTAGCTTATTCATCACAAATGAGGTTTTTTTTTTAAAACAATTTTTACTTTGTTGCACTTGAGATGCAACCGTCATCATATTTGAATTCTGAACTGGAGATCTGATCCTCCTCACATCATGACACAAGGACTCAGTAGCAGGTCTCTTAGAATGTCAAATGTGAGGTGTGGAATGGAACCAATAAACTCCTTCAATGTCAAAAAGAACAGATCTCCCAGACTCCTAAAATGCCTTAAAATTGGCTCATTCTGCACTTCAGTTTTACTCTTGGCAAGAACACAAACTTAAAAAAAGTTATCTTTGAAATGGACAAAATAAGAAATGTGTGGATTCTGAAGGTATTTTAAGGATAAATGTCCTTTCAAATGAAAGTTTTAGGTAGGGTTTTAAGGGAAAGGTAGCAGCTAATTAGTTTCTCAACATTTTGACACACAAGGTCAAATATCAGAAGGGCTATTTTCTTATACTATCTTATGAAAAGCATTTTATGCCTTTGGGTAGTATTACCTGAATATATCTAGTTAATGTTGGTATCTTGACTAAGAACATTTGACACTGAATTTCGACTAAGAGATAGTAGAAGGTATATAGGATTGACCTCTTTCTTCTGACTCCCACCCCATACTCTCCATTCCCAAAGGGTAATCTCTTCATCTATCAGGAAAGATAAAATTAAAAATATAAGCAGATAAAGCTATTATGAGATTCATTTTAATTTCAGAACTGCAAATGGCTTTATTTGTATTACATTTCTAAGTGTCATATTCATCTTTAAAAAAATTAATATTGATTATTTTGAAAAAATATAATAATTCATAAACTGATTCAGCCTGGTAAGTGCTAGGTACTATTCCAGGTACTGCTGATGCAGAAGGAAAAAAATAAAGCCCCTCCTATTCTAAAGCTTCTTTATGGTACTAGAGACAAAATAAATATAGACCACATATCACATAATGATGTCTTAATAAAGAAAAATTAGATGAGGGGTGGGTGAAGGATAAGAAACTCAAAGGAGAGTCTTTAGATGCTGTGGTCAAGGAAGACTTACTTAGGAAAGTGACAGTTGAGAAGAGAATTTTTCATTCATTCACTTGACAAATATCTATTGCACACTCAATAGGTGTAGGTCACTGCTTGTAACTGTGGGGTTGAGTTGAGAGGTCAGAAGAGGGAAATATTTCTTTCAACTCTATTAAGGAAGCCCACAGGAACAAGAAGGGACTTAAAGAACAGGTATCTGGGTAGGTAGATGTAGATATGTGTGTGAAAGGAAATCCACAGACAGATGGGAGAGCACACCTCAAATGAAAACAAAGTAGCTACAAATGTGCAGAGTACCTAGAGAACAATAAGAATATTGTTTGCATTGAATAAGAATGTGTGCTTCAGAAACTTAGCCTCTGAATACCCCTAACACTTCAAAGCACCTCCCGCAAGCAAGACATATATTTGAAATCTTGTATTCTATCTTTTAAATCCAGGTGAATTTTGCATTCTGTTACATTAATTCATCTATCCTTATTTTAAAATGAAAATATTTTCTCCAAATTCTGTTAGTAAAGTTAGGAAGGTATACCATATTTATCCTGTGGTTTCCAGTAGCCCCGTCAAATATTAACTGGGCATTCCCATTTTACTTTGAAAAGCAAGGATAGAAGAAAAGAGAGAAACAATTTTAAAAAAAAAGTAGATTGGACCTGAGCAGAACTGGGTCTTGAATAACAGGCCCACACATTTGAATTTTGCCATGTAGGAAATGGAAAACTCATAAATGTTTTTTTAACAGGGCACTAGCCTTATTTGAGAATGCTGTTTTCTCTGACTAGAGTGCCTTTCTCTTCTAATCCTACCCATCTTTTGTAGTCCAGCTCAAGTATGACCCCTCACTCAGCTTTCTGTGGTTTCTACACCTGGACTTCTATGGCAATAGATCAGTACTTCCTGGGCATTTACCACATTACACTTTGCATTTTAGTCATTTTGTGCTCACGGCTCTATCTCCTGCAGCACCAGGAATAGGGACTTCCACGTAAAGACAAGAAATGCTTCTATAAAGAATGCATATGAAGAGCTCCCAAATGGAATGATTAATGTGACAGCAGAATGAAGAACGATAGAGATGGGTAGAGAGAGGCAGCACAAGTGGTTAAAAGACTGTTAAAATCGTTCAACCATGAGGTAGTGACCACTGAATTAGGAAGCTGTCATTGGCTGTTTAATATAAAAAATGAAGGAATGAATATGTAAAATATTGCAGAGGTAGAATTTAAGTATCTGATTTAACTGGGGAAGAGAAAGACATGCAGGAGGCTGAAATGCTGTTCTATTAACCAAACTAGGGAATTTAGGACAGAGGCCTCGTGTGGAACGAAGATGGTAAATTTGGATTTTCAATATGTTGCTGATGGGAGAATTATATGGAACTGGCAACTGGCAAGTGGGAACTACTCAACACTGGAAGAAGTTATGAAGATAAATTTAAGAGCCATTGCATAAAGGCAAAATTGGAACTTATGGTTGTATATGGAATCCCTGGAGAAGCCCTTCTGTCTAGAGAAAGGGGAGAGGAGGAACTATAGTAAGGCATGCCTGTATGCAAAGGAGGTGAGAAAGGATGGAAGGTAAAATAGAGAATTGGGAAAGAAAAGGAGATCAGGAAAGCAGGAAGAGAAGCAGAGTGTACTGGCAACAGAAGAATTTCCAGGAGGAGGAGAAAGTCACATCCTCCAGAGAGTGAGGGGTTCCACCGCTAGGGAAATTGGGAGACATTCAGAGTGGTGAGAAGAGAAGCAGGATTTCCAGGAGAGGATGAGAGAATGAGGGTAAAGACACCAAGCCTGTGGTTAAAGTGCTGGTTTGAGACATGTGGCCTTAGAAGGGAAGGGTTTAGCATAGTCTGGTCATCAGAGCTTAAATCAAGTGGAAACACAGTGGTATTGATAACCCCACAATTTGATTTTTATGTTCCTCCTTTCCCCACCAGGCACTAGACTTTTCATTCTCTTTGCATCCTGTCAAATTCATCAGCAGTACCCCAAGATACTTACCTTGAACAGAAAACTATGATTTCTGTTCAAAATGTCTGTCCTGTGTTCCATTTCTTTAAGTGGCATTTTCCATGTGTGTTCTACAAATGTGATACTTCAAGGTGCTATATGAGAAAGGAATTTGTGGTCAAGTAAGTCTGGAAAATGCCAGAGGGAATGTCCTGGAAATGCTGGTGAAAAGAAAGCTTATTAATTTTGTTTACAGAACAAAATATTATTTCTGCATAGATTTCTTCCCTTTTTTATTGTGACTATCACAAAACTCTTAGTGGTTCCACAATACCCATATGGGGAAAGTTTGCTTTAGGGTCTTGATGATGGATAATTAACCCGATCAATGCATACATGTTTGGTGCTAATGATTATAAAAGGATAATTAACTTTTACATGTTAAATATTCACAATTTACCAGAAAATTAAAAAAAAAAAAAGAATCCAAAAGAAATTTCAGTGTGGGAAGTTCAGTATTATGGATGACAGGTGGGGTGAAAATTTTGGGTAGTACATTCTTTTAGGCCTTTCAAGTCACACCACCCAAATGATGGCTATTCAATACAGACATCACTTTTAGATCCACCGCTAAATTCTATATTCTTTTTATTAGGACTATTACTGTGTTTCGACCTCAGAACTTCAATCAATTTCTCATCCAGCCTGAAAAATGGAAAGGAGGAGCACAGCACAGTGATGATATCTTGTGTGCTGCGTTTTTACCTCCACAAACTCTTGTTACAGGTTAATTGAATCCTTACTTGGCAATCAGTTGTGAAAGTTTGGTTTCTTCAGACTCATTCACTTTAAAAAGCCTCTTCTCAGCTGCAAAATGAATAGGTTCCCTGCAGAATCAGCCCTTGCCCTTGAAGCTACTCTTGGTCTTTATTTCAAGGGCAATACATTAGTGGTTATCATCGTCAGCTCTTGAGCCTGGCTACCTGGCTTCAGATTCTGGTTCTACCACTTGCCACTGCGACAGATTGAATAAGTTACTTAAACTTGAAATCACAGTTTTCTCTGGCTACTAATAATACATCAATATCTGAGTTTATAGTGAAAATTGAGTAAGAGAGTATGTGTAAGGCACACAGTGCTTGGCTCACAGTAAGCTTATCAGTTAATGTAGCTTTTATTTTGTTCTTTTTCCAGGATCAGCATTAGGGCTGTTGGGCACAAAGCACACTTCTGTGCCATGCAGGTGTTTCATAATGGAAACATATTAACCATTTAGTCTAAGTACTAGACATTATTTAGACAATTTAGTCTAAGTAATGTTGATGAAAGACTGGCTTCATGAAATGTCTACAAATCCAAGTTCTTGGAAGGATCGATGGGCATACTTTGATGTAACATAATAAAGAGGATCAGAAATTGTATCATTTCTGGCCAAAGAAAATAATTTTTAAAGACAGATTGCATCATAAAGTTAGAGAGTCATATTTTGGCAGCCTAAATACTTTTATAACACCAAAAAATGCCATCAATTAAGAGGACTGAAAACTTATAGGAAAAATTTCAGGACATATATGACATATTACAACATGAAGTTTACTTTTCTATCTACACTTAAATTTCTAGCGTTTTCAGGACTTACCTGATTACTTTCCCATAGGGCCAACTCTGTAGCTGAATTTGCTTTATAGATGCTGCAAGTCCACCCTTGCAGAGAGTATCATATACTGATATTGAGGGAGACAAATAACGTGTATGATTGTGTAGTTGTTATTGTGAAAGTGTCATAAAATACCATTGTAATTGGTGAATAGACAATCTCTTCATTCTTTCTCTTTGCATCAGTCCTATGTAAAAATTTTGGTCAAGTACTTTACAAGCAAGGCATATCAAAATCACAGAAGATGGATACTCCCATGTGTAACTAATCCGTGGAAATCCATCATCCTTGGCCAATTTGTGAGTTACACAGGTTGCTTTCTCCAGGACAATACAGAATTCAGTATGTATTACAGTCCTCTCTCTCCAGATCCCAAGAAAGACACCATCTGTACCTCCCATCCAAATTCAGCTCCACTTCTGCCCTCTACTTGACACTGACACTCCTCGAAGTAGGGAGCTGTTCTCACTGAGCTGCTAAGAGCCGCAGGCTGGGCATGCATTGCTCCTCCCCAAGATAGGCTTGGGCAGACTTGGCCTCACTGTTTGGGTTTTTCTATGTTCTCTGTGATGGACTTTCCATTAGGGAGAACTGTCCATTAGGGAAAAGTTTAGGACAGGAGAAAGTAATATTCAGTAAAGAATACAGGAGGGAAGGAATGAAAGAAAAGACACCACACACACACACACACATATGAATAGACGTAGGAAACAGAAACCTAGAAGGATTTAATTTGCTTGCCTTAATTCAATAATAAAAAAGCATGATAATTATAATTCATAATTTTTCTGTACTCCTAACAAGTAAAGCATTATTCTAAGTACTTTTCATTCTTCACAAGAACCCTAAGAGAGAAGTGCAATTTTAAATTCAGTTTTATAGATGAGGAAATTGCAGCATCAAGTCATTAAATAACTTGCCCAAGGTTATATACAGCTAGTAGGTAGAAGACCCAGGACAAATTCAAGTTGTTTAATTGCAAAGCCCTTATTCTAAGTGCTTTTTACCATAAAATAAAAAGATAAAACAGTAATTCTTATCACAATGTGCAGATATGTTGTGAGGATTGCAAATTCTAAAGTTTAATGAAAATAAAATACTAGCTATTATTCATTCGTTGTCTCCAAAAATATTAGAGTATGTACTATGTGCCAGATTCCATGTGAAGTATTGTAATAATGACTTCCCTCTGCTATTGCTCATATTTTATAACATTTTGGCAATTTACGTTCTCTATCCTGCATCATATAGGGAGCTGTGATGGGGAAATTGTTCTGTGGAACAATAGCACAGAAAATGCTCACTATGTCCTTCACCCTGATTACCAGAGGCTGCTAAAATCAAAATCAGGTGAGTGAAAGTCTGAAAGTAAAGTAATGAGGCTGAGTGAAACCGCAGTAGGCCTAGCTGTTTATGCATGTACCTGATGCAGCTTGCTCCTAAATTATAGATGATTGGCTGTAAGAGCAAGGGATTAGTGATATCATTGGTCAAAGTGACTAAAAAGAACCTTGAGAGTTACTTGGTTTAGCAAATTCTCCATGGTATGCCATTCCTTCTCTTTATGCTACATCAGTGTTCCTCAGTCTCTGACAGCAGGGAGCAGATCTCTCATTTCTATCTAGTTTAGATTTTGCCAGGAAACCTTGCCAGATTGCCTTTGAGAGAACATTGGGTACCCCTTGGTAGGAAAATGGAAACTTGTGCTCACTTGATAGGCTGCTCAGGCTCAATCTTGGGCTTCTATTAATATTATGCCACCTGGAAATCTTAAATTATTTCTTGCTTTAGAAACCTGTGAGGAGTGTTAGATGGGAGTATATTGTATTTTATGGAAGTTTAGCAGAGCACATGAATATTTTATACTTAAGCAAAATGTCTTGACAATTGCCTTTCACATTTTATTTTAGTTTCCTTAGATACCAAAGGTTTTTCCTTAGACTTATTTACTTGGGTAATGAATATGCCATTCCTCATGGCCCAGCGAGGTTCTGATGTCTAATTGGATAAACTCACAGAGGCTGAATTGGACCTTAGGAAAGGAGGTCAACAGATACATCTTTTTTTTTTTTTTTTTGTGAAAAGCTGAGGGAGTAATTTGTTAAGAAGTTTAGGGCTTACTTGACTGCAGGCACAAAGTTCTGACCTGCTTTATGTACAAAGAGCTGACCGTCAGGGTTCGTTGGAACCCTCCGTGGACAGGGTGAAACTCTGCCTCTTTCTGTGCATCGGCCTTCTGGGTAGTGTCATCTTGCTCTTTCCACAAACCTAACTGTGGTATGATTAAAAACATGGGGAAAGAGATAAGAGAAAAGCTAATAATATCAAATTTCTAAAAGACAGGGGAGGCATTTTTATAGATTTCTTGCTTTGAAAATTTTAAGATATATATTTTTCATAACTATGTGCAGACTATTCACAGATTCTGAAGTGAATTTCCCCAGTTTTTATTCATATGGCTTGGAGATGGTAACATGAGATAATTGAAATACCATTAGGTGTGTCCTGTCCAACATAACTCACTCACAAATAATGTTGGTAAAAATGACCATTTAAACATTCAAATGGTAATTATATTTCATATTCATTACTTGAAAAATTAATCCCAATGATTAATTAGTTGAAAATAGCAATGATTAATTAGTTGAAAAAATGATTCTAGAATCACGTTTGTCTTGAGCATATCAAGATATCTGTGATGGTAGCAGTGACAACAAAATGAAGTCCCTATTAAATCACATAAGGGAAAAAAACCCCACAGTAAGTGAGGATGGAATATGCAAGACAAAATGAATCAAACGATGGTTCAGGTTGGGGTTGAAGAAGTGAATAGCAAAAGGCTCAGTGGACGTTGGCTGGAATCCTATTGAGAGACGTGATAGAGTTCTCTGAGAAGTGATGGAGGTGGGCTTGTTGTTTAAGCATTTGTTTGAAAAGCAGATGTTTCTCTTCACTAAGACAACTGACTTTGTCTTCATTACAGATACAGAGCCTCAAAAACTTCTCAGTGCTGGGAGGAGCCACTCCACCCATCCCCTGGCTAACCAAGCTGCTCCGGGAGCCTGTTCCTTTCGGACTGACACTGAGTGCACTAATGCTGTTAGGAGGCTTTGCTTCCTTGAAGCAAGAAAAAACATGGCAGTGACAGGTAAAATATATATTTATATTTCAACTGTTGGTAAAATGTTGGAAAAGGGAACAATAAAGAACATTCAATCTATTTCTATCTGGGTCTTGCAGAGCTTGACTTTGTGTGACTCACAGTCAGGTCTGGGTCAGAGGAGGTCATGGGCCATAGCAAATGAGGTTAGGATCCAGGAGGATGGGTGCAGGAGCAGGAGCCGGACTAGACTGTGCCAGCAATGCGTATAGTATACGTCAGTATCAGATAGAGAAAAATTCTGGCGGACTGTTTGATATGGGCAACAGTTGGAATTGGTATTCCAGCCCTGGCAAAAAGAGGTTTGGTAGGATAGCGGGCACAGCAAGAAATGTGCTCCAAACATGAGCAAAAGCTTAGGTCTACATGTGGCAGAAGAATAGCCTGAGACTGACTACACCAGGCCTTGGTATCAGAATGAGGCAGGAGAAATAAGAAGAAACTTCAAGATTGGGGGCAACTGCAAAATTTGACGTAAGTGCTGATTCCAGGTCAAGAGAGCTACCTCCTGTTTGTCTTTTTTTTTTTTTTTTTGGTGTGTGTGTATTGGGGGTAATATTTGCTAGTTGTGCATACTTTTCAGAATAAGTCATTCCTTTTTAGAGTTTCTGCTGAGATATATGCTAACACTGGTGCTACCATATAATTTTCAGTAGTTATTTGGTATTACATAAGTGAAATAACTGTTTGCTACATTTCCCTTTGTTTTAAATGGCTTTGTTGCATGGTGTTAATGCAGCCTGTGTCTTCCTATAAATAAAAATCTGAATTTGAGAATAATGCATGCTTTTGACCTCTCATCTGTAAAAAAAGAATTGTATTTTAGAAATATTTTTTCTTAACATTAGGAATCATATGTTTGAAAAAGAAATATATCTGGGCCATGTTTTTTCCATATTCACTTTACAGATGGGAAATATGCGTGATTTTCATATAAAAAAATTTAACACTAAGAATCAAATATATACACTTACAGGGTTTTAGAAACATTGTAGAATATTTAGAACAGACTTTGAAATAACTGTATTCTAATACTTTATGTTTTCTAGAACTCCCTTTTACTCACAAAATGAACTATTATCCTGGAATTGCTCTCATTTCTTCAACACTAATTCTTCTTAATGTTATCAGTATTCCCAAATTGTTTCCACTGAAGCAGTTACATACCATTATTTCTACCTTAAACAGATATGACTGTTAATTGTCAGCACATGTGTGAAGCAAATTGGAAGTCATCTACAGATTTATCAAATAATAATAGGAACTTCGCCACAGAAGGATAATTTAGGTTTAGTGCTTCTACAAAGCATGTGAAAGTTGGAAATAAAAAGGTTAGTTCTAGGCTTGTGAACAAAAAATCTGTTTCATGAGGGCTTAACAATGAATTCTTGATGAAAAATTAAAAAGCAAGCTCATAAATAGAACTGCAAGCACCCTGCTACCTGGAGAAGTCCAGGGCTGTACCGATACAGCTGCATATATGCAGCCAGCTCTGCGCTCGAGCAGTTTCACTTCTTTGGTATATGTGTCTAGTGGGTTATGAAGAAGATGGGTTTTGTGTCATTGGAATATCACCAGCATGTTGAAATTAATATTTTACAAGTTTATTTGGAGTAACAAATTAATTCTCTCTAACTTTAAAAATCCAAATAATACCAGAATAATGGAAAAAGGAAAGGGAACTAAATTTAGTGGAGCATGGTACATATCTTATCTTCTTTAATACTCAACCTAAACTAGTGAGATTGTCATCGGGTGTCTCCATTTGATATTTGAGAGAACCAATGCTGGAAATGGATCTCAGAGCTGCTTCCCGCTCCAAATCCATGTGCTTTCCACAGGGCAAGACACTGAAGACCCTGTTTCTGGTGTTTGCTGTCAGTTTCCTAAGTGCGCGCTCTCTTACACATTAGGTGGTACGAACCTGGTGTCATGTGGAGGATCTGGGTATGTCAGATTCTGGGATACATTTAAGAAGCAGCTTCTGGCTGAATTTTTGGCGCATAGTGGAGGCGGATCCATTATTATGTCTACTGATAAGTCAAATCGATACCTTGCCACAGGAGATCTTGATGGATGGTTGAAAATCTGGAATATAGAGGTAAATTGCAAAAAATTCTCAAATCATCTTTTTAAGTTTTGATTACCTTTAGCTTCAGGTAATTATGAATCCAGTCTTGTCTGTTTCTGGGATAAAGGAAGAAGTGATCAGTCTGAGTATTTTAAAGGAAAATGGTTACATGTACTGAGCAGAAACTTTTTAAAAATAATTTATGGGAAAAAAACCTAGATTTTTCTCAATATTGAAAATCTTCTGTTAATTTACAGTCATGTCAATCACCCAATTTAGGAATGCAGTATTCTAAACCTAAAGGCATTGCAACAATGTTTGAGCATAAATAATTAGGATATTTTTTCTTACTCAAAGTGAGACTGTGAATATAATTTAAATAGAATACTGGCCTTTCATCTAACATTATTGTCATCCTGAGTTAGCTTGGGATTTTTGTGTCGCTGATTACCTGCTCAATTTTTTAAACATAAAATTGTATAATATGTGACTACCTATACATGACAAAATTCACCTCTTATCAAATAGCTGACTTTACTGTTTGTTTTTTTTTTCTCTCTATCTTTCTTCTCATCCTCTGTCTTTTCTTTCCAATTCTCAAGTTGGTCAGATCAGTCAGTAATTCTTTTTTGAAAGTTAATGCCATTTTCCTAACCTGTTATCATCAATCATTCTTTTGCATTTGGATCACAGATTACTGTTCCCAGATGCACCTCCTTTTGTTTCCACATCAGATTAAAAAAAAAGTGTTATGTCACTGCAATAATTTAATATTTGGACTTTTTAGAATTTTGGCATTTCTTTTTATTCAGGAGTACTGTCTTAATTCCAGTGAGAGCAAAATCATACAGGCCCCGCCTCTGATAAGATCTCTCCAACCTCATGAAGACCAGATTAGTTCTTTAGAGATATGTGAGCCCGGGGGCCACTTACTGATTATCTCCTCCTCTGCAGACTGCAGTATTTGTGTGACTGATATCAGCAGTGCTCCTGTCTGGATCTTTGGCCAGGTAGAAATATTGCTTCTTAATTACTCTAATATTTACTTGACACTTTAGTATGAACTTGGGCTAATTTCCATTTGAATCTCATTGGCTGTTAGTGTTCATTTCATGAAAGAACCAACTTCCTTGCTGGAGGTGTAAAAGCTCCAGGTGTCTCTTGTACTGTTTACTGTTATCCATGCCAGCTCCATTAAGTGGAAGATACTCGACACACAGAAAGATGGTGGCTCTCTGCAGCTCCAAATGTTTCAGGATTTCTGAGAAAAACTTCTCTAAAATCTTTGAATTCCTTCAGTTTCAACATTTAATAAAAATACAATGTGGATAAAATTACCATGTTTTTATTAAACAGATAGATGACTGTCAAGTAATAATGAAGGTGATTATCAAATACAGAAAATTTGGGGAAAAACAAACCTTCCTGTTCATTGCCTGACTTACTCCTGCCAAATAACAATAGCTAGCACTTGGGGAAACAGAGGCACAGAGAGTTTGAGTAAATTGCATGAGTTCGCAGAAGCTGGTAAGTGGTAGATTTTGGCTTTTAACTCAAGCAGGCTCATATCATGCTTTTAACTCCTTCCTCCCATGAAATTATGTTCTGATTTAAACATGCCTGGAAAAAAAAGAAAAAAAGAGAAATGGTAGTTGGGATGTGGAATAAAGGAAACATTCATTGTCTCAAACTTCTTTTTTCTCTTTGTTTTCATGGTGAAACATATGTTTCCTTTGTTCTCTTTTACGGGGAAAAAATAAATACATGCTTCTCGTCCCTCTGTATTTTGGGGGACAGAATATTGATCTGGTTCAACTAGTACTGTGGAAACCTGGTGGTGTGAGGTTACGCTGAGACTTCGCTCTCTGCCTGGCTGGTTGGCTAGGCGCTCCTCAGCAGCCTGCGGCCCCACGCTCCTGCCCTGAGAGGGGGCAGTTCTCTTCTGGCTGGAAAACAAAGTCTGTCGTTCTCTAATTTTGAAGTCAGTTTGATGATGTCAACCTCTGCTGAAAGAATTCTGTACAACCCTGTGGGGCGTGGAGGGTGATGGTAAATCAGAAAATAGCCTGAGATGGGTGCCCACGTTTGGCAGGGTAATGGGGGAGTCTCTGTAACACTCAAGAGCTGTACTGTCTCTTCTGCTCTATAAATAAGGCAAGTGCTAGACTTTTCTCAGTCAAGAAATAGAGCGACGTGTGTGCGGGTCGCCTGCGGTGAATGAAGCAGGGCGGGGCTGGTGGCCCTTGGAGCACAGAAGCAGTAGGAAAGTTGCTCTGGCAGTGGACAGGTTGATGCACCGCCCACGCTGCCCTATGGCCACGTGCACGCGCTCTGCAGGTAGCGCAACAGGCAAAGAAACAAAGCGTCATCAAGCAGGTGTTACCTGGAGTGTAAGCGCCTCAGGACTGAAGGGAGAAACATGACGGTGCTAGGTGTGGGTGCCGTGTAAACTGTGCCCACCAAACACAATCTGTAGCTAAAGTTTATTTTAATTAGAAGCATGTGCTGGTAAAACTGTTCATTTGTATGCCTTTGATATTTTTCTTTAGCTATTTTGTAAAGTGTTTTGTATTTCAGAGGACTTCAGCCTCTGAAAAACCTGCATGAAAATAGCTTTTTCTTCCCCTTCTGTTGAAGACAGGAAAAGAGCCACCCGAGATGGGATAGTTTTAGTAAAGCAAAGGCTGGCGAAGCAGGGGTAGCTGGGCTTTCTCTTACCTTCTGCTTGAGTTTTTTTTTTTTTTTAAGGTGTCTTGAATATGAGTGCTGCTAGTCCCAAGGGGTACAGGAGGAGGGGTGGAGGGGAGGGGAGAAAAGGAGAATAAATTAGTAGGTACTGGAAAATAGCAGCAGTGAATGCCCTTCTCATAGTGTGTATGGAGAGACAGCCATTTAGGGAAAGAACAGAAAAATCTGGAAGGCAGATGGTAATACATAGATAATAATAAGGTATCCAATTTATAAACATAACTAAGATAATCAAAACAACTTTTACTGAACAAACTTGATTTGTATAGTGTAATGACTTTTGTCCTACATTTGAATGTTGCATTTGTCTTTTAGTTGAATTAATTCTGGTCTAGCAGTTATAAAAAGAGGAGGAAAAGCAATAACACGTATTTTAATTTTCTACCTTAAGACAATCACATGCAGTCTGATTAAACTATTCAAAATTTAGAGCTATGTGATTCAATATATTTCATGAAAGAAGTTTTTTGAAGAAAAATAACTGAATAATTTTTATAACAGCTATTAATCTGAGGTTGGTTTTCAAATTAGATATTTAATAGGAAGTGGTGCAGTATGTCAATTTCTAGAGTTGAAGAATAGTGGGGATGGTTTATCCATGGAGATACATTTATCCCTGGAAACTATCAGATGATTGTGGTATAACAAGACATTCAATGCCGGGCACACTTCTTCAGTGCCCCTCTTTAAGCACTAGCCAGGGGTGGGGATTGGTGGAATTTGTTTATGGCCCCTCTCCTCCTCCTCATCCAGGGCCCTGTGATGTTGATTGGGCCTATTTACCCTGGTTTAAAACTTGATTTAGTTGCCCATGTTTAACTGTTATAGATTTCATGTAAGATCCACATTTTTTTTGCCCCTCTTGAAAAGGAATATATGTCATTTCCTGAGAATAACTGTAAAACAGGTTCTAATTCAGTGCAAACTCCACCTATCCCTATTGCCAGTGAGCAGAAGGCTGTTTCATTAGCTAGTTATCCGTTCATCCAATGACACTATCTTCCTGATCTGCAGGCATTTCTTTCTGCAAACCCTTCAGGTAAGGTATCAGTTTGTGGGCCGATCAGATATCCAAGAGATGCCTAATGTTTCCCTCAGGTTACACAGGTGCATGCCTGGTGCAGTCCTGGGTATCTGACAGCAACTGATGTATGACAAGGAACTCAGGTCTGCACTTCAAATAGAAAATAGATTGTCAGTGGGAACTTTTGCTAGATTTACACATACTAATTATAGCCAAGGTCTGTGAAAGCAGTAGATGTATATTTTCTGGGGAAAAAATGCTCAATAGTTGGACTGGTTTTTGAGAGTTTCTTTAGTAAATAAGATGCGACGAAAGTAGTTGTATGAAAAACTAACTCGACAATTCTTCAATAAAAGCTTTGTTTTTTCTTTTTAGTAAATATAGATCTTGCTATTCAATATTTTAAAGTGGGAATGTCAATTATTTTATAGTTCATTAGAGAATTTTTGTTTCTCATGGCACTTTCTACCTTTTATTAAACTTACATGCATGTCTCATCTCCCTTGTGTAACTGTAAGTTCCTTAAGGATAGGAAACATGTCTTATTCATTTTTTGTGTGTCCCCAGGACTTCAGTTAGTAGTGTGGCACATAAATGTTCAAGGAAAATAAATTTCATAAAAATAAATCTCTTTGTCTTTTTCAGACAAAGCATTGGCAAATCGAAAAATTTTCCCTTCCTAAAAGAGATACTAATTTAATGGAAAGTGACATTGGAGAAGAAAGCATAAGGGAAATTCCTTTACTTTCTAAGGAGGAATACCATTTAGACCCATTAGAACATCCTCTACTTGATAAGAAAAACAAAGATGACTCCACGTACAACAAGTAAGTATTTAAGTGTTATCCAGATGTGAATTGGAGTCTAGATGAGACCTAGATAAGCGGGCAGCTTCTTTCTGTGCTCTTTGGAATGTCCAATACCTACCTCAGGATTCCTCTGAAATTTCGGGAATTGGTAGGAGTGTGTGTGGCAAGAGAGAGCTTATGTTCTCAGGGTTATATCTGGTTCTTGTTTCTTGACCCCATTGAATTCTTGATTTCCATTCAGTTTCTTCTAGCCTTTTGCTTCTGCTCCATCATCAACCTAAATGTAGAAATGAACTTCTTTCTCAAAAACAATATATATGTGTGTGTGTACTGTATCTTTCTATCCTAGAATGTATGTCAGATTTTACTCCTGGTTTTGGTAAGGTGCATGAGCTCACCTTTGAACATTGGACATGACCCTCTTTTTAATGCTTCTGGAATGGCCCTGATGCTGTTTGGCCATTTCTTCTCTTCCTGTCACTCTTCTGATCCCATTTTTATACTCCCTGTACTCTCCATGTCAGGCAGTTTTAGTTATTTCTTTGTTTCCTATTCTTTTCTAACCCATGCTCTCATAATTTTACCTTTCATATTAAACAACTATTTTTTTTGAGAGGAAGGTTTTATTCTTTGTGTTTTATTCTATACAAATGATTTTTTAAAACCATATGTGTATATTACCTTTTTGGGGTTTATAGAAAAGTTGCACAAAAAGTAGAGCATTCCTCCACATCCCATTCCTACCCTGCATAGTGTCTTGTGTTAGAGTGGTACATTTATTACAACTGGTGAACCAATATTGATACTTTATTATTTGCCAAAGTCTGTAGTTTACATTAAAGGGGTACAGTTGAGGGTTCTTTCATGAACTCTGTGTCGCACATTTCCAAATAAATACACTCTCTGGTCAGTCTCTGTGGCTCCACCCCACTAGCTGGGGTTTCTTCAGCTTTTCTGCTATAGCTCTTCTCACAGGCACAGTTCTCTTGCACAACTCTTGGTTAGCTTCTGCTTGGCTGGTAGGAATCCCATGTGTGCTTGACGTACCACCTGCACCCTGCTTGTCCCTTCTGCTGCTTGCTTTGGTAGTTCTAGCTACAGCTTTTTGCCTACAGACTTTTGTAGGTATTAAAGAGTCATTGGCTTACTATGTTCCTCTAATGGTTATCCCAGGGGTCATACAGGCAAACTTCTTTGACTGGCTTGTGAGTGGAGGCTGGAGCTGAAAGAGAAGCTTCCCTCCCCTCTCACGGGAGTGGGACTCACCACACTCCTGCAAATGCTCTCCTCTCCTCCTTCTTCATATTTTGGTTTGTTTGTATCCACGAATGCTGGTTGGCACCACCATGTCAGTTTGGGAACTACCTCCTCGGCCTGCATAAGATATATAGCCCCACACTTTGAAATGTGGGAATATTTTTACCTCTTAATTAACTATTTTGCTTTCAGACTTTTTGGACCTCTGCTGACAGGGTGATAGAAGAAAAAATTCCCTTTTAAACATCCTGTTATACTAAATTACACTTTGGTATTTGTTCTTCCATTTCCTTGAATTATGGCTTGCTGAAATGTCAAGTGGCATTTTGCTTTCGGGCAGAGGGATCTCTTCAATTAGAAATATAGCATGACCAATCCTGCAAAGTAATAGAATGCGGAGGCTGGAAAGGCCTTAGGTAGGATGAAATGCCCCAACCCAGCTATCCAGTACAATTTTACAGATCAGGGAATAAAGGTACCCCAGGGAAACACAGACAGATCCCTGGTTCTATTCCTGTCGCACTCCTAGAAGAGGGGAGGCAAATGTTAGATGATTCCTATTTAAAAGTATTTCAGCTAATAGTTTAATTTTCCATTTCTTTTGACAAACTCAGTTATTAATTTTTTAATCAGCCTTCCCTTAGATTTAAAAATTGTCAGTTTGAACTGTTCCCTTCTTCCTTGACTTCTCTCCCATCTTACTTCATTTCCCATTGCTCCTCAGTATTTTTTTATATTATGAAAATTAGTGCTGATGCCTTGGTTCTTAAATTCACAGATCCCTCTTAAAAGTAGAGCTTTGTGTTCTGGTGGGTTAAATAAGAGTACATCCGAGCGACTTCTCACCTTAGTTATAAGTTTCTGTAGACCTTGGGAGACATTTCCAGCAATAAGATCAAGGTTATCTCTATTGTATTGCGTCTTTTTATATAACCATACATCAAAAAATATCTATGATCTTTAAAATGTCTGCCTTTATCTGATTCAGATGTCTGGATTGAAATTATTTTAAGACTTTGTGGGAACAAGATATTACAGAATTTGGAGTTACTGAACTAATTGAAAGAAAAAGGTTAAAAAATGTTTCCTCAGAAATGTCTCGGCAGGTCCATCCTTCACGTCTTCCAGGAGCAAGACCAGGAATCCCATGGGGAAAACAAGCAAGGGCATGTAATTGTCAGCTGTAAAATGCCTTTCATGGCCTCTATCCAAACCTGAAGAGATTACAGATCATTTTTCCCTTAAGGGAATAACTATTCCTAATCAGATTAGTAAATCCTAGGAGGGAATCATGCCAGTTCTTGTCCATATGAAAAAAATATGAAAGAAAAATAAGTATGTGAAAGTATTTAGAGAAACTAATGGGGGAAAAGCATATTTGGTGAGTGAGTATGCAGGTGGGGTATTTTTAGATGGAAATAGTAAGAAAGATGGGGAAGTGAAAAGAAAACGCCAATAGAAAATGGAAAAATGAAGGAAGAACATCAATTGATTTAAAGCTATATTCTTGTCTTAATTCTGGATTCTCTTTCCAGGATAAAAGTCTTGGCATGTTATCTTCTGGCTTATACATAAATATTAGATTTCCATAGTGCTTAAGGTATTTTATAATGTTATATGTGAAAAATAGGTAGGTGGTAAAATGTCACCTTCAATGTAGGTCCTGAGGAGATGAAGTTGAATATAAATTCTATATTCATTCTAAATCCATTATAAGAGTAATAGGAAGTCCTAAAGCTAAATTAACAGTTGCTCCAAAGAAATTCTTTTCTTTAGATTCTGTAAAAATCGAATTAGCATTAGAAAATGAAAAAAAATAGTAAGAAATAAATGAAAAGATAAAATAGGGAACAAAATCACAGGGGAAGCATTTTTCTTAATTTATAGCAATATATGGTTTCTGGTTTCACAAAATTATTCTCATGGAGAAAATTTATGGATAATATGAATAATTTAGACAATATAACCTTGGAATATTTCTTAATTGCAAAAATAATACATGTTCATTAGGGGAAATTATGGAAGTACAAATAAGGAGAAGAAGATGAAAAATCACCTGTGCAAAACCATTGCTAACACTTAGGCATTTCACTGTCAAGGCCTTGTTCCAAGCACATGTAAGCAAATAAGCAAATGTACATTTTATAAAAATAAGGACCTAGGATACATAGTTTATAACCTGTTTTATCACTCAGAAAATATACAGTATGTACATTTCCATGCTGATTATTATAAGTGTTAAAAGGTTAAAGGTTTGTGGGTCATTTTGCTAATTTACTGTCCTGACGTGTGGGCTCCCAGCAGCCCTGAAACAGCTGCCTTAGGGCCAGCCCTGCATGTTGTTGTGTTAAAACTGTTGCCATGATATCTCATCATTGTTTTATATTGGATTTTTGATCATGTGTGAAAATGAACGTTTCACATATTAAGCTTTAACAACTCAATAATAACCTTGGAAGAGGTATTAGGCGTCTACTAGATTAATTCCTATTGCATCCTTAGGAGAAGTTCATCTATTCCTTGAATAATTCCTATGTGATATGCTCCCCTTCTTATAGACAGGCTTCTCTGTTCCTGAACCACTCTTCATTATTGAATGACTCTAATGTTAAGTCATATCTATTCATTTATAGGACTCTGTCTCTTTCACTGATCTTCATTCTTATTCTAGGGCAACAAAGAGCAAGTCTACTCCACTTGCTGTTATCTAACATATTTCCCTTTGCTAACACTTAAAAAGTTGCTTATGGGGAAAGGGTTAATTATTAGAAATGATAATAAAACAATGAGATGGAAAATGAAGCAGAAATTTCCATTAACTTCTCACTAAGTGTGTATAAGGCAGAAGGCACACTGAATACTTTTTAGACATGAGAAATTATTTTGATCTAAATTCCATATTACTGTTAGAAAGGAGCTGATATTTAATATTATTTATATGCTGTTAATTACATGTTAATTACATTATACTGCCAGTAGATTATATGTGAAAAATTAAATTAGATAATTTGTGGACAGCTATAATAAAAAAATATACAAAACATTAAAATATCATTTTAAATCAGGCCTTTTGACATAAATGCTTAGTAATTGATAATGTACTTTTGCCAACAATTTGTGGTAATACCTACCCTATGCACGTGTATATCCTATGCCCATGATAAATGAAAGCAAATGAAAATCTATTCAATGTTTGAAATTTAAGTCTTAAAAATATTAGTACAGCAAAATTACTATTTTTGAAAGTTCCACATTTCCTTACTTTTTGTTTGATCATTCTAATTGTTCCTGGAAATATTAGAACTGGCTGTAGTGGGTATTGGAACTTCCTGCTAGGAGTGAAAAATACTGTTTTTTTCTTGCTTAAAATGATAGTAGTCAATACTTATCGAGGTCTTACCATATTTCATGCACTGTTCTAAGGTCCTTATGTGTTGAACTTATTTAAGTGTCTCTACATTCCTCAAAGATAGCTACAATCATGATTTCATGATTGCATGAAACCATTTCATGACTAGGAGCTAGATTTTTCCTAAAACAACCTGAAATCTTTCCTGCTTTTTGTCCATTTGTTTTCTGGCTCTCTCATCCAGTGGTACTTAAATCAAATATCTTTGTAATAAAACAAAAGACTTTAACGACCTCCACTAAAGACTTTAAAATCCACAGAGGAAAAGAGTTAGACAGAGGGTAGGAGAGAATCTCCTGCCCCTTGGTCTTGGAGTTTATCATTATGTCTCTATTTCCCAGGCAGTTATCTAAGTAATGGAATTTGCTGTGATTCCCAGGAGATTCTCTCCTACCCGCTGTTTTCAGAAAAATCTAGGTCTGGTGGTAACTAGGCCACAGATAGACTTTCTTATCTTTAGGGCTTCCTCAACCTTTTGCACCTCAGTTTATGTAGTACCACTTTTCTGGGGGAAAAAAAATGTACTCTTACCCTAACAACTGTAAGGCCTAAGAGCATCATACTGTCCCTTTCTGTATCTACTACCAATTTCCTATTGATATGGAGTCTCTTGCTATCTTAAAATAACTCTCCTAAGGATACCATCATTTTGCCTTCAAAGTCCAGATAGCAGCTAAATAATATGTTCTTATTCATAGGAGATGGCATATTGTGAGGGAGTCCATTCCAGGGTGATTTTGAGGAAAACTACCACCTGCCCTCAGCTCAGTCTTTTGGATGACCAAGGTTTCCTTAAAAAAAAACTATAAAACAAATAATTTATGTAGAATGTCCCCCCAGTCAAGGAAGTAAAGCTTCTTAACTCTCCTCCTCATCCCCCCCATTAAGTGTGGGCTCTGCTTGGAAAACTTACTTCCAGAGAGTAGTGTACAGAAAAGAAGGGGAAAACTAACTTGACAGTATAGAAACTTGGTGAATACAGCCTTGGCGGGATGATGAGGTCAACAACAACGGTGGTGTCAGGCCAATAGCATGGGCCCTTGATAAGGTGTGCTGAGAACAGCACATTATCTCTGTTGTCTTCCTTCCAACAACCTGGAACGGCCATCCAACCATAAGAAATACATCAGACAAACCCAAATTGAGGGACGTTCTACAGAAAAATCTGACAAATATTCCTCAAAACTATCAAGGTCATGAAAAACAAGGAGAGTCCTAAGACACTGTCACAGGCCAGAGAAAACTGAGTCAGAAAACCTAATGCAATGTGGTATCCTGGGCAGAAAAAGGACATTAGAAAAAAACTAGGAAAATCTTAATGAATATTGAGTTAATGGTAATAAACCAATATTGATTTCTTAATTGTGACAAATGGTAACCTTAGATGTTAACAGTAGGGAAAAGTGGGTGAGGGGTATCCCCGAACTCTTTACTATCTTCACAACTTTTCTATAAATCTCAAACTACTCTAAAATGAAAAGTTCATGTATGTATAAGGAAGCAATCAATAAATTGCTACTTAAAGCTATATAAGGAACATCCAATATGAACTTTGAGATACATAGACTTAATTTCATTTGTATGCATATTTTAGGTTCTTTTGAGTTTGGGAGATACAGTCAAAATATAGCAGAGGTAAAGGAAGGAGGGAAATTAGCATATTTTGAACTATTGTTCATTAGAAATATCACTGAATATTCGTCTGTCTTTATCTCCTTTAAAACAACAGTAAGAATCTTACTGTACATGGTAGTAAGTTGAGGCTGAGAGTATAGGAATCTACAGACCTGGGAATAAAAATTCAGAAGTGGGAGAATAGTAACCATGAGGGGCTAAAGGATGCAAGGAAAACAGGGTGAGGGCAGGCCTCAGGGCTCTCTGTGAAACTGAAAAATGAGTGTTTTTTCTGACCTGATGCTCCCAGGAGAAGCAACACAACTTGTAGCTGTCAAGGTTGACATCCGTGACACTGAATACTAAATATATTTGAGACCATTTTCTGTTTTGTGACTGGAATTATAGACAAGTATATGATGATTTCACTCTCTGTTTTATTGATAAAACTTTCCCTGTGGATTTAAGTGAATCTAAAATTTCTTACAGATTCATATGACAAGCACTCCCCAAACTGAACATTTTTGCATTTTAGAAGCCAAAAGTGAAGATCCAGGCCTAACATTCGATAAAAGAGTTTTTAACACAAAGCATTACTAGCCCATATAATACACACACAGGGCAAGGATAGTATGTGTTTCTGTAACATTATCTTCTGTATAGCGTGTTCTCTGACCTTCCACTCATTACTGGGACAGGACCTTTGCTTAACTAGCCTCTAGGCCTCTCTGGCTCTACCCTTTTATATCATGTCTTGGCTAGCAGGCATTTTATTCAAAGATATGATCTGGCCAGTATAAACAAATGTCCATACTGAGGTCCACAGGATAGAGATATTTTTTTGAGTAAATAAGATATGCATTATAGCCAGAAAGTGTTTGTTCACCCTTTGTGGTTGATGCCTATTTCATAATGAATTATTTTCTTCCAGAGTCAGGCTATCAGAAGTCATAAACTTAGGTATGAAATATAAGGAAAGAAATGTCTATAAGAAAAAAACAAATAACTTTTACAATGGTGAAGTTACACAAAAATCATCCAGTAAGTAATCACTGTTGATGTATTTTTATAGTGTTCTTATTTTATAGATTGGCATGAATATGACAAATAGCTATTCTATGTGTCAGGAACGTTGGCATTCCTTAACAAATACGTAGGTAAGATCCTGTATTCTCAATTTAACAAAGGAGCAAAATGAGGCTCAGAGACATAAAGTGACTTGTCTAAGACTGCACAGCATACAAGTGGCAAAAGTGTAAGGTCTGAGCTGGAAGACCCATGTCAAGTGTCTACTATAGTTTCCCAAATAGACTTGGCACAGATGTTAATTCTCTCCTTCAAGTGTTTAAGTGATGAAAGTGAGTAAGAACCCTATTTGCACTCTGGAAGTCTGAAGCTACAAAGAAAAATGTATTAATTTAGTTTTGGCTGACCAGAAAAAACAATTATTAAAAAAGTCATTGAAACAAAAGAACTGTTAACATACTGAAGTATATTATTTGGAAGTGTGGTGAAATGAGTCTCGAAGCTTTGTCATATAATGACTATACTTCACTCATTACAAATATGTTTTCAGCTTATGTCTATGGGGAAGCTGCATTTTTGTGGAGTACCTATGTTAATTTTTAGAATTTTTGTTGAACGTTTTGCTGTCAAAAGTTTCATCATTATTTGTTAATACTCAATGCACATTTATAAAACGAATCTACTCCATAGGGTTTTGTGAGGATCACATGAGATAACATAAGTAAAGCACTTAGAACAGTGCCTGTCATATTTTAGAAGCTCAGCACAGTTTTATCAATAATGTTATTGTTATTATTTTTATTCCTTGGAGAATGACCTGTGGAGTGAAACATACTTGAGCCTAAGTCCAAGATCTGTTATTTACCAGCTGTGTAAGTTCAGGCAAATTATTAAAGCATCCTGAGCCCTGATTTCCTTATCTGTCAGAAGGGCACTATGATACTTTACAGGTTTGAAGGTTTCTCCTTTGGTTTGACATAACACATTGGTTCTCAAGGTACGTTCCCTGGCCTAACAGGATCAGCCTCACCTGGAACTTAGACGTGTAAATCCTAAGGTCCCATCTCCAACCTTTCAAGTGAAAAATGGGAGTAGTGCATGGAAGCTGATGCCTTAACAAGCCCTCCAGGTGGTTCTGTTGCCTGATAAAACTTAAGAACCTTTGGCCCAGCACATGTTTTGTCCCATAGCAGGGGCTGAATATGTATTAGTTTACTTTTCTTAGATACCACGCTACCACGATGATAAAAGCATTTTCTGTATTCGCAGAGCCAACGGTCAGGTAAAAATCCTCACTTAGGCTTCTGCAGACTTCTGTTCCATTCTCTATTTATCCCATGAAGCAAAAAGAAAATTTGTCACTTTGTCCAAGACTTTGCTTTTAAAGGCATGGTTAAAAGAGTTTTCCTTTCCATCGTTGTGTGCATCATAAATGGAATAACACAGCTCTGGTTTACATTTTGGCAAAATGAAAAAGTACCTGCAAATTCAAAATTTTAGATAGGTTTAAACACTTAAAAAAAAAAGATCCCATCTCACAAAGGATACAATTTTCTTGTAGATAATAGAGAAACTGGAGCTTTTCCAAAGCTGTAGAATACTTGTTTTCAAGGGAAAATAGCAAAAGAATACAAAATAAAAAGTAAATGAATGGGGAGCCTTGAGTTCCTTTTGGTCTCTGAATGAGAGGACCATGGATTTTTCTTGAACAGCTGTGTTTATAGGGTTTGCTGATCACTGCAGCTATACCAGCTGAGTAACAGGAAGGTTAAATTTTAAAAAGTTAGCTTGGAAATGTGCTAGCTCCTTCTGAGGAAATAATGATGCTGTACTTTTTTCCTTCCCTAAAACCTTGCTGTCATGAAGGCGTGTTTAGGTCATTAAGAATTGGAGCCCTAAAGGAGCTGCCTGAAGTGAATAAGCCAGCTTTTCTTCTAACCCCTGAGAAATACTTTAGGGAAGAGCCAGAGGAAGAGGGTCCCCAAATTTCAGAGCTTCCATCACTTTCTGAAAGTAAGTCCTCAGCCATCGTATGCTTCCATCATCTCTTTCTATAAATCAACCAATTACAAATACAGAAGCATGAAGGTCAGATGTGTTTGACTTGTAGGTTGCAGAGAAATGAAGTGTGGTTTGGACTGTTCAGATGTACAGCTTAGCTACTGATCTGTCCTCTCAGAAAGGACAGCTGAAAGGCTGGACTACTTAAAAAGAGTGTTTTTATTTTGTCCCTTTTCTGAAGTCAGAATGCCATGAATATGTATTAATAGTCTGCCATGGATGAAAACCCCTTCCCCCAAATACTCTCAGTTTTCAAAACTCATACCAGGGAAAGAGACATCATAGGACTGCTTTAGAACAGAGTCTCTGAAAATCTGGTTTTGTTCTTTTCATGTGAAACACTATAAATAGAAGCTACTTAGAGTGTATTGTCTTTGAGATGGCCAGCTGCAGAGCCAGGCTAATACGATGAGAGGACAAGAAAGCTTAGCTTACAGAATAGAAGTGAATGATCTCTGAGGATTTGGAAACAAGATGTGCAGAAGAATATTCTATTTTGCAGACTGTTTCAAGTGTCTGAGTTTCTAAGAATTTGAAGAAGAATTTCTGTACAAAAATCCCACTCACGAAGAGGGCCCTATGGGAACACAGGCAGCATAACATGGTTCTCAGTGAGGCATTCTGGAAGCATGTGGATGCTGCAGGAAGTCTTTTAAAATAATTAATGGAAAGTTCAAGTTTTCAACTTGGAACAGTCATAAGATCAGAACTATCTGAGATCTGTGGTTTCTAAACTTTTCAAATCCTCTGAGATGGGGGTTCAACATTATCCTTAACAAATAATAATCCTTGTAGGAGGGAGGTGTTTCTTTACCCACACTTGAAGAAATGTAAGCCTCTTATCTTTGTTTGGTTCCCTAAGGCGAGGCAAGAACAGCTGGTTGACACATTTTTTTGAAATTCTACTTGTAAGCAAGGTACAGCTGTCATTCCTCATTGCCATACTTTCCAGCCTAATTATTATCAGCTTCCCTTGCCACTTCTCAGAGTTTCTCTTTTCTAAGTTTATAAACATTTGTTTGCTTTCATGAGGGTCATCTAGAGTTTCTGGTCATTTCTTTTAAAAACATGAATCCGTAAGCTTTAGGGATCTAAATAACCATTAGTGCCTCTGCCTGGGCTTTCAGCTTATCATCCTATATTCTTTTCCCCCCAGGATGATTCATCTCTAGGATAGATATGGGGAGTATTTATCTTGTCTTCCTTAGTCAGCGGTGGAAGAAACCTGGGGAACAGACATTAAGAAAGATCCAGAGAGCCAGGACAAAATGTAAAGACAGTCCAGACACAACATGCCCGCAGGAGGAAACTAAGACGGAGTAAGGCATCAGGCCCGAGGCCAGAGACATGGGCGACAGGGGGTGCGCTTCAGCTGGAGAGCAGGCCAGGGGGAGAGGCCAGCCGCGAGCACAGCCTCTCCGCCGCCGCGGGCGCTCCTGCTCCCGTGGGGAGCCATGGACATTCTGCGGTGCGATTCTCCTTCATCTGCAGAGGGTTCTCCTGATGGGCTGGGAGGATGTGTAGGTGGGGAGGTCGGGGGACCACTGGATGGAGTACCTAAAATACCTAAAATACTCTAATACATTTCAAAGAGAATATTTTCTCCTGGATTTTTCTCTATATATACATACATACATATATGTATGTATGCATATATATATATATTATGTAAAATTTTTTTGTTTTTTTTCCTTTTTATAAAGATGTTTTCTCTCTTCTGCTTTTTAAATTTTCTTCTTTAGCTTTAAAAAACAAATGTTAGCAACTTGGGGAGTGATAGATGTAAACTGAATAGTTTACAACAAAATGCCTGACACATGACACTGCAGATGAGGTTCTGTGGAAGCACCAAGAAGAAGCCAGACTAATGCTGGCTGGGTCATAGGGCAGAATTCAGAGTGGAGGGCACATTGAGCCAGGACTCAGGGTGAGTAGGAGTTCAAGTGAGAGAGGAGAAAAGGAAGTCGAGATCCAGGAAATAAGGTGAGGAAAGACACATCAGGGCTGAAGTCCAGGTGCTTAGTTGGCTGTAATAGGTGACTTCAGTTGGTGACAAGTTAACTACTTGACATACATGAATAGAATAGTTTGGGATGGGTTGAGGTGCTGGTTTGCAATTTAGAAATAAAGGTCTAGAGGATGGGAGAGAATTGCAATATGCTCTGCATAGTATGGAGTCTACAACTGGCAGATTTAAATATTTGGCCTTTTCTAAGGTAGATATTAAATGCCTTGTCTGTGCTGGCCCCTGTGCTGGATGCTAGAGACACAGAGCTAGCACATAGAGACCTACCATCAAAGATCTTGAAGACTAGGTGGGAAAATAGACAGATATGGACATAAATAATTATGTTTTACAAAGGCTATCATGGAGAAAAGCTCTGGGTACTGTGGGACCACACTGAGATTCGTATATATGGTTTTTCAGGGAAACCAAGTTATGCCAAAGCTGGATATTAAAACTTAAGTTGATATTAGATAAGAAAAAAGGAGGATGATAATCCTGCTAAAGAGTAGCATATGCAAACATAAGGTGGTGTGAGTAACATGGTGTGCTAAGGGCTACATGTAATTACAAACAGCTGGGCTCTAGAAAGAGCGTGATGAGAATTAAGGCTAGACAGGTACATGGGAATTAGATCACAGAGCACCTACTGTGCTATGCTAAGGACTTTGGCATTTATTTTACCAGAAATGAGAAGCCATTGGAATGTTTCAATCAAGTATTCTGAATTATCCCATTTTATCTCCTCTATTAATTATTCAGTTTCTACATCTCTGTATTATTCTTTCAGTGATTTTTTCTAGAGGTTACAATACCCTGTCCTGGGCTCTTTATTCCTTCTTGTGGTACCAGGCTTCCATCTGAGTTTATTTGCTTTCAGTCTAAGGAACTTGGTGCTTCATGCAGTATTCCTTATAACGTACACCTGCTGATAAATGACTTCCCGAGCTTCTGTATGTCTGAAAGATGTGTTATTTCATTTGACTTTGGAAAGGTATTTTCACTGGACTTAAAACTCTGGATTTTTTTTCTTTCAGCTCTTTAAAGATAGCATCTTGCTCCCCATATATTCCTGTTTAAAATATAGCTCTTAATATTACTGATGCTTCTTTGAATGTTATATTCCCCCAATTTTTTCTGGCTGCTTTAAAATTTTTATCTTTATCCTTAGTTTTCAACAGTTTTATTATGAAGGGTGTAAGAACATTTCTCTCTGTAGTTATGCTCTTTGGGGTTGTAGGAATTCTTGAATACATCTTTCTTCAATTTTGGACAATTCTCAGCTGTTATCTTTTCAAATACTTTTCTTCCAGGACCACTCTCCTGTCCTTCTGGGATAACAATTACACATATGCTCTACTTACATTATATCATAAATGTATCATATGTTCTTCTAATTTTATTTTTCTCTCCAGACTTCATTTTGGATATTTTTATTGACTTCTCTTTATATTTGCTAATTCTGTCTTTTGCCAGTCTGCTTTTAAATTCATGTAATCAGTTTCCAATTTTGGATTTTATATATATACTCTATATATTATATATACTATATATTTTGTATCTGAGCAGTTTCATATTTTTTGCATATGTATAATATATATATAAATTTTATATATATATATTTTTCAGTTCTAGAACGCCATTTGAATCTCTGTTATATAGATTTTAATTCTATCGGAATTACATGTTTTCATCCATTTTGTCCAAATTTTTTCTCTGTTTTCCTTAATGTATTTATAATAGTAATTTTAAAGTCCTGGCCCACTACCATCAATATCTGGATAATCCTTGGGTCTGCTTCTAAAGTCTATTTTTTTCTTGTGGTTATTGGTCACATTTTCCTTTACAAGACCTATAATTTTTGTGCACTCTTCTATTGTATGACAGAAATTATGTATAAAAGATCTAGAGACACTGGAATTAACATTATTTTCTCTAGAGGTAGTTCACCCTTTCCTTAGAGAGTGTGAGGGGGTGGGTCATGTTAATCTAGTTAGGCATTGAGCTTGGTCAGTGCTGGATTACAGCTTTAGTTAGACTTAGTCTACTTCTGATTTCGATGTCTGTTTTAGGCATCTCCCTTTAGACGGATATCATTTCCTAAGTAATACAAGACTGCAGGAAACATTGCTAGGCCTCTTCTGTCCCATGCACAGTCTCCCCACCACCCCAGCACTCAGGACATGTGCTATGGGGAAAACTGGTTATAGTTAGGGAATTTCTCTCAATTCCAATACATCTCACCAACCCACAAAGTCATCAAAATTTCTTCTGATTTTACTTTCCATCTATGGCAAGCCTGTTTCTTTGCAATGCCCAGACATGATAAATTCCTAGAAGGAAGAAAACATTTGTCAATCTCACCTATTCTTAGAAGGGTTCTACCATCACTGGAATTTTAAGTTGATAATCTTTGCTTTCATAGCTCTCTGATGGCTTTAAAAAATAATTTCCTTTATTTACCTCTTTAAAAATTGTTTTCTATCTGGTGTAGCAAGAAGGATGGCCTACCCTACCTATTAAATCCTACCCAGAAAGAAAATTCCTGTTGAAATGTTTAAATAAGGAAAGTGAAATGAACAGGTTTGCATTATAGAAAGCTTTCTGGAAACTGTTGTGGATGCATTATAAGGGGACTGAAGGTGGCATATTATATAGTAGTGAGAAATTGTTTGCAACCAGCTACTCGCTTTTGAATCCTCACTTTGTCTTCTGTTGGTTGTTTATAGCTGCATAAATTACATAAGCTTCTAAATCTCAGTTTTCTTACCTGTAAAATAGAGCTAATGATAACTACTTCTTGGAGTTTTGTGGGCTGATTTTAGGCAATTATTGGCATATACTAAACATTCATTAAATGGCATATATTATTACTTTAAGGAGATCCTAGAAAGGAAGTAACTAATTTGAGAAATGTTAAGGAGATATGAGTTAAAGGATCATGTGCCCTGATGAGATGTGACTACATTTCTCATTATCAGGTTTGTAGCTTGGATAACTATGTCAAACCAAGAAACTATTATTGAGAGAGGAAATAGAGGAAGAGGAGATTGTTTAGAGTTAGTTTTCAGAATGTGTTGAGAAGAATGTGCCTGTGCAACACCTACCAAGAAAAGCTAACACTTTTCCAAGGAACTGACTATAGTAGGAAAGAAAAAAGAGTAGTAACTGAAGAGCAAGTACAGTCAAGACATGCATGTTTTACAGTTAATTTTATTTTCAAGTTCATTTCCTTCTTCTGGTTTTAGATATAATAAATGGGCAGTATAGAACATTGACTAATTAGAAATAAAGAGAACTTTAAAGAGCACAGGAACAACAGATGTAAAGAACAGCTACTATTCCCAGGCCTGAGATAAGAGACCAAGTAATATGCCCACCCAAGTGAGGACTGAGACCCTGACCATACCCATGTCTCCCTGGATGGAAGATGGCAGAACTGCTGCAAGTGGAACTTGCTGGAAACCTGCTGTAAGGGTGCCAGGGGATGCCCTCCACAGGGAAGTGCTATACCACAGACTCACTGCAAAGCCATCAAGCAAGTACAGGGGGCCACTCCCGGGGAGGAGTCACACTGGTGGCCCTCTGCTTGCCTCTTGGGCTGCCTCCAGGTGGTGCAGATACATGGCACTCTGCGGCAAAGCCTCCAGAGAGCCACAGAGCAGCTGCTGGCTCTGGAGAAGCCATACCTGCACTGCAGGAGTCGGGAGCTGGAGAAGCCACTGTGGCATCTTGGTGCTGAAAAAGTCACAGTGTAGGAGCCTCATGCTGGAGAAACTGTACTGCAGGAGCTGGTGAGAGAAGCACCCAATGGGAAGAGAAATCCATTTCTCCTCCAGGGTCCCTCCAGGGTCCTCCAGTGACAGAGCTCAACATTATACCCGCTGGTGAAGGGGAAATGGATAGGGCTCCAGTCCATTAGCATAGAGCATGTGGTGAAGGTGGGTTTAGAGCTGAGGGGATCTATTGATAACTACCATATCATCATCTTACCTGGCTCTTCATGTCTTTGCTCCCTACTCTTGGTCCTTTACATTGTTTTATAGCCTTTGAAATCGCAGTCATTGTGGCTAGTAAGGTATAAGGCATTAGTGGTTATAGTTGTCATTTGTGAGAATTTCCATTTATAGATTTATAGAGAGAATAAAACCTGGAACACCCAATACAATAAAGGCATAAAGCCAAATTTCAAGCCTAAACCTAGCTTTAGATCATTCCTCTGCTACTGCTGGCTCTATGACCTTGAGCAGGTCGAACCATCTGTGCCTTGGCTTCTTCAACTAGTAATGGGCATCATCTTAGTTGCCATCCCTATAATGTTGCTTTGAATGTCAAATGAAATATCCCATGTGAAGCCCTTAGCACAGGGCCTGACACCTAGAGGCCTAGAGAAGAGTTTGATACATTTTCTTCATTGTAATGTTATTATTGTCTCCCTAAGCAGCTCTATGATATAGTAATTATTATTGTCCCTCTTTTTCATAAGAACAGTCTGTGGCATAGACATAATAGCTTGTAGAGTCTCATATAGCTAGTAAAAGTTAGACCCTGGATGAGAAATGTTCATGTTATTCAGATGTTCACGTTATTAATATTTCTAGGTGCAGCCTCCTTGTGCCAGAAGTGTTCAAATCGTATGTCTTAGGTAGCTTATTCTTATGCTGATTTCTAAAACCAGCCATTTTACTATAATATTACCTATTTTTATCACTTTCACTTAAAATTGTTCAGGAGGATGCTGCCAAATTTAAAACTTGTTATTATAAAAGAACACTTAAAAAAAATCTCACTTACCAATATCTATCCCCTCTGCGTGATCATTACAGAATCTACCCTTAGTCTTGGGCCTGCATTTTGCACACATTCCTGCAATCTCTATAATTACAGTGTGCGGAAGGTTATTTGGCAATTGTATGGTGAGAGGCATTTTGCCAGACTTATTTTCAACATTCTAAACTATCACTTTAGAACTCAGGACAATTTTCTAAGACTTCATAATCCCCAGGTGACTTTTTAGTTTTACCTACTGGGTTTTTTATGTCTTTGTGTGTTCTCTTTCTTTTCCTTCCAAGTTGAAACATCTTTCACACTCTCTACAACTTCCAAGTTGTTTCCTGTGGGCTCCCAACCAGCTTGAAACCCCTTCTTTTTTAGGCCTTATTAAAAAACCTGGAAACTACTTAGAAGTATGTATGGGTCAAGCTTTGCCAAAAATTCCCCAGAACCCTCTCATATTGTATCTGTAAAATCTTAAGAACTTCCAGTGTAGAGAAGAAGCTGCATTAGTGACACCTCAGATGGATTGTATTGTTGTTCATCAAAGACAAAATGAACAGGCCAAGTAGTTGATTTTATTCAGTCTATTAAAATAGGGGAATATTCATTAAAGAGGAACATCTCCAAGCAAAGGAGGGGGTCCTGAGCTGTTACATGAATCTCTGGTTTCATGCAGCAGGTTGATGAATCTACACTTTTTCTTAGACTTGTGAGGTAGGGTAGAGAGGGTCTGACCTCAGCATTCGAGAGAGCAGAGTGGTCCTTTGCTGTTACAGGTTTCCAGAACACAGAAGGTGGGGGAATTGAACTGTCTCTGCTTCCCAGAAGCACGGGCTCTGGTTCACCGTAGCGTGTGCCCTCTCCTTTGTTCAAGACGGATGAAAACTGCTCATTGATGAACAACCCAGAGGTGATCATAAGCCTCCTGGGTGGGGCAAAGTGGGTCCTAAAAGTACTCCCTTGGGGATTCTTGTTGGCATGGCTCCTGAAAAACATGATGAACCATTTGTGGTGAGGTGGTGCAAAGGTCAGTTGTTCTGGGTCCTGGAGAGCTGTGAAGCCGTGTAGAGTCCAGGTAGGGACTTGGGCTGCCAGGTTTGGTTCTCAATTTAGTCAGTGTGAGGAGAACTGGAAAAGTCAGCGTGGAGGATTTTAGTCAGAGAGTGAAGGAAACTGGAAGAACTGAACGTTTGGTAAGAGTTGGCAGTTCCTTCAAGGTAACTGCCTCTTATCTGGTTTGCAGTAGGTGCCCAAACTGGTGTTTCCAGGGAGTGGGCAGGAAGTCAGTTAACTGACCAGATGAGACAGGGCTGGTGAATATCTGGCAACCTGCAATTAACAAAGAGAGGCAATGGTGAACTCAGCCAGAAGCTGACAACCTGAAAGGGTGTGCTAGAGACAACCTAAGGTTTTCCATTGAGACACAAAATATCTCTCTTAGTTCTTAAACCACAGATGAAAAATATACACTAGTAAAATCTAGTTCAGTATGTCTTTGCTTTAGAATATAATCTGAAGTCTAGTACTTCAGATTATTTTCTGAAGATTTCATACTTGGATAAATCATTAACATACAAGAAGAAAGCATTTATAGGTATATTAATTTTAATGAGAAATGATCAATTACTATACAAGAGGCTCTCCAGTACATTTTAGATAACTAAAGATCCAGTTTTGTGGGCACAAAACTCAGAGACACCATAAAAATAGAAAATGTTCCTATTATTTTACATCTTTATTTACACAATGGCACCAAATCATCTGAAAAGTTATACATACACCAAAATTTTGGCTCTACAAAACAGAAGTCATTAGTATGTGAAAAACATTTTTGAAAAGGTTCAGCAGGTGCTCCAAAACGAGTCATTAGTGCACACCTATTAGAATGGCCAAATCCGGAACACTCACGTTCCCAGATGCTGGTGAGGATATGGAGCAACAGGAGCTCCTGTTCACTGCTGGTGGGAAAGCAAAACGGCACAGCCACTTTGGAAGACAACTTGGCAGTTTTTCACAAAAACTAAACATCCTCTTACCATAAATCCAGCAATTATGCTCCTTGGTATTTACCCCAAGGAGTTGAAAACATGTCCACAAAAAACCCACATACAGATGTTTATGGCACTTTGCTCATAATTGCCAAGACTTGGAAGCAACCAAGTGACCTTTAGTAGGTGATGCATTAATATACTGAGGTGCACCCAGACAATGGAATATTATTCAGCACTGAAAAGAAATGAGCTATCAAGCCATGAAAAGACATGGGGGATCTTAAATATTACTAAGTTAAAGATGTAAGTTAAAGATGTACACCCTATATATGGTACACTCTACTATGGAGACAGCAGGAAAACCAGTGGTTTCCAGGAAAGGGGATAGGGGTCAAAGAAAAAGAAGATCACAGAGGATTTTTTAGGGCAGTGAAAGTATTCTGTATGATATGAGGGATGAGAGATACATGTCATTTCTTTCTTCCAAATCCATAAAGCATACAATGCCAAGATTAGCCCTTAGGCACTTTGGGTGATTGTGATGTATCAATGTGAATTCATCCTTCATAAAAAAATGTACTGTTCTGGTGAGTGATGCTAATAATGGGGGAGACTGTGCATATGTAGAGCAGTGGATATGTGAGAAATTGCTACACCTTCCTTTCATTTTGTTCTAAATCTAAAACTGCTCTAAAAAATAAAGTCTTTAACAAACCATGTAAGTGTGATAAAAAGACTATCACCGCATTTTGATCAATCCTCACCACTCTGCCAACAGTGAGTCATGCTCTTACCTGACTGTTACTTGATGATGGCTGGAATTGAGTGGCAGCTTGGCAATGCTGATCTGGAGTGCAGATAGGAATTAGAAGCTTTGCATCAAAATGTGGTCTGTGGCTGACAGTAGGGACATCATCTGGGAGAATTTAGAAATGCAATGTCACAGGCCCTAACTCAGCTCTATTAAATCAGAGTCTGCACTTTAACAAGATTTGTAGGTGATTCTTACATACATTAAAGTCTGAGAAACACTTACCTAGAAGACTTATAATAGGATGGAGGATGTGGAATAGAGGGTAGGTTTCCAGAATAGTGTATTTTCCATAGATTAACAGCAGCAGGTCACTGTAGTGCTATGTTCACATAGTCGCCAAGTCCCTTCTTGCCAGAGTATCTTGGTGAGGTTTACCACTGTTGTTCATCTGTTACACAGTTAGTCTCAATCAGGGGGCAAGGAAAGGATCAGATGATGAAAGGTGAACTTATTTTATTAAAATCACTGAATCATTTGTTTTAGTGTAAATGTTTTAATAGCTTCATGACCACCACATCTTTAATTTTCATTGCTTTTAAAACACCTTTTGGTTATCATTATAACAAACCCTGTTGGGCAGCGAACTCCAAAATGAAGTGGTGAATGTGTAAGTGTCTTAGCTTCCCAGGTGGGAAATACCATTAACTAGGTTTACCATTAACACTAGATATTGATTTTAAGATCAACAGGGGTTTTGGTAAGTGGAAGGATATTCAGATATATGACATGGAGAACTACCCTTCTCTTACCAGTATGGAGCCCTCATGTATCTACAATGCAAGAATTTTAAAGTGTGAAGAGGGAGGCTGCCCTATTGCATATCTGGAGGTATCCCCATTCATTTGTTCAATTATTCAACAACATGTACCAGACATAATGCTGGGTGCTAGGGGCATTCAGGGTGTAAAGGCAGACGAGGTGTTGTCATTGCATTTATCACCTGGGAGAGAAATACACCAGAAGTGAGTCATTAAGTACAGCAACTCTGATGCAGAGGGCTCCGGAGACGCACAGGAACTGAATCACGTGCTTTTGGGGTTTTGGGGTCTAGGTCTATCCCACTGTGAGAGGTATGAGGAAAACATAGCAAGATAATGTGATAGGACACGACTAGGAGCATCATCAGTGAAGGGCTCTCTGATTTTTTTGCTGAATCTTGAAAGACAAAAGGAAGCAGTTCCCCCAAAGAATTGGAATGGAGTGTTCCAAGGACATGGAATGGAAGTATAAAGCTGCCAAGGTGGGAACAAGTTGACATTCCAGGGACAGAAAGAAGGTCAGTGCTGCTTGAGTGAGAGAAATGGAAACTGGTACATGATGAAGTTGAAGAGGGTTAGGGATCAGGTCATATGGGGCCACATAGCTGTGGGCAAGGAATTGGGGTTATTTTAGATGGGAAGCCTTTGAAAGGTTTCAGGAAGGTACTTGACCTCATGAAGCCATACACATTGGCTGCTACTAACCTTCACAGCGAATTACTCTCCAAGATCCCACATAAGCTGTTGAGCCCAGAGGCAAGACATTTGAGGCTTGAGGTCCCACGTAACACCTATGTGGGAATTTGAGGGTGCTTTAAGATAAGTTGCGTATTTGAATAAACATACATTTTCTTTACAAGAAGTACCCAACAGACTACAATAAAAAACCTCAGAAACACTGACAAACCAGTTTGCTCAATCAGAGCACTTCACTTTTCATGATTATTCTGTGGCACACAGTGTACATTAGAGCTAGTGGGCCAGTCAGGGTTCAGGACAGCAGACTCAGCAGGACAGTATGCTGAAATTTATGGCAAAGTATTGGCTTATGGAATTGTGGGTCTGGCTGAGTAAGCCCAAAATGAGTAGGGCTGTCAGGAAGGGAAGGGCATAGGCAGGCTGGGAACGAGGTAAGGCTGTGATTCACAGGCAGTTAGGAAAGGAGAGGATGGTACTCCATGGGTGCAGGCAGAAACTGTTATCCAGGGTGGAATTTCCCCCTTTCTTAGGAAGCCTCAGCCCTGCCTTTAAGGCCTTACAACTGATTAAGCCTCACTCACTGAGACGTACACGATTATCTTCTTTTCTTAAAATCCATTGATTAGGGATTTTAATTACATCTGCAAAATCCCTTCAGAGCAAAGCCTAGGTTAGTGTTTGATTGAATGACTGGGGACTCTAGCCTTGTGAAGTTAATGCATCAAGTAACAAGTCATCATGGCAAAGTTAAAGACCTTCTAATCCTAGACAAGTTCAGTAAATAGTTAATGATTTCTATGTGTACTCTAATCCATTTCATACTCACATCACATGAAAACATTACGATTAACCCAGCAGATATTGTTACTCTGAATGGTGAGGGGAATTGATTATCACTATCTATCAAAAGGTGTTAGAAGATTAAGCTTTATGGCCTCTCCTACAAAACCCCTTGTGAGGAGTTGCTGGGAGTTTTAGAGTGTTCTAGTGAAGAGCAGTAGCCAGGTTGCTAGCAGGAATAATTTCTGGCTAAGCATTTCAGGTACCTTTCTTAAAAGAGATCTCAGAAGAAAACAGCCTGAGTCTACAAAGCTTCAGTAATTTGTTGAGATTTGTTTTCTCATTCTAAAAAAATAGCCATTTTTACGAGTAATTTTGTATTTGTAATTATACATATACTACATTTATATAATATTATATATATTATATATACATATATATGTTTTTAAAGAGAGCTCCCCAAATGGTAAGTTTCCAGCCCAGGAAACAGGGATCCACCCCTGCATATGAATTTTTTTAATCATCTGTCTTCTAACTAAAACAATGAATTATCCTAGTAAGATTGCCTCTCAAGATCTATGAGTGCCTACCAGTTAGTTATTGTTTTAATTGTCCTGAAACCCAATCAATTATGATGAAAACTCCTCATCTAGTAGAGAGACACATCTCAGTAAAACAGTTTATTTCACAAGTAACATCCTGGCTTTCACAGTGGACCTCAGGAGAGCTCAAAGGCATTCAGGAAGCCTTGTGCTTCTGGAGCACTCATCTGCAGTCATAGTCACGGGGACAAGGGTCAGCGGCTAATGTGCAGAAATCCATGTTAGAGTGTACTGCTGGTTTAGGCAAATGCGAAGTGTTTTCATTTGTAGCTTTACTTATGAGGCAGTTCCAGATTTGTTCATTTTTGTCTTACTACCAAAGACCAGAGTATATCCACACTGGGCACATATTAGAAAGAATGAAAAATTATGCAGAGAGAAGTCTCCCATCCGTGACTCTGATCTGTCTAGTTCCCACTATCATCTATTTCTGGCAACCACTAATAGGAGTTTCTGTTTATCATTTTAAGGTTTCTCTGTTTTATTATGATTTTAGATTTGACTCCCGTTTTCTTTTGGTTTTGATATGCCTGGTATACTTTTCCAGTCCTTTTATATCAAATTTTCAGAATCACTTTATTTTAGATGTGTGTTGCTTGTGATCCAAGTAAAAAATCCTTTTTTAAATCATGTAGATGTATTGATATGTTAGACATTTTGTTTTTGTATTTCTCATGCTCTTTTATGCTATTGTTGTTTATAATTTTTTAATGTTTTCACAGAATCTGTAGTTTTTTTCTTTGCTTTTATTTTGGGGAGTTGTTAGCTTTTTGCTTTAGTGGTACCTGTAAACTCCTAGGTTCATGTAATTCTTCCAGTTCATATTATTCATTCCTTTTCTAGGACAGTAGCTATTAGTTCCACGCTGACTGATGATAAATGAGCATCTATCTTCATTCTGCTCCTCCTTTGACACCACACAATTTTATTCAATAATATGGCCTCTCTTGTGCTTTTTATTTTTTTATTTACTTTTATTTTGTTTAATTTACTCATACTGCTATTACTTGATTTGTCATTTTAAGTCCTTTGTCTCTTAACTGTTACAGATTTGTCATGAATGAAGCTTCCTCTCCCTTCCTTTCCCAATTCTGCTAATTGTATCATTTCTACATTGTCAGACATATGGCATTTACCTTCTATTTCGTCATCCTAAATTTCACATTGTGTTATTACTCTCACTTCGACATTTAAGTATATTCAGTGCTCACCACCAAATCTTCTCCTCAATTTTCCTCAGTCATTTCTCAGTTTATTTTGTGGCAATTTTATCATAAAGAACTCTTAGGAACAACAGTCCCTGAATTCTCTATGTATTGAAACTATTTGTAACTTTTAGATTTGAGGTAGAGCCTGGATGTTTGTGGCATCTGTACCTCACACATTCTTTTCTTGATGATCGTGGTGTTGCTCCACTGTCGTCTGGTATTGATCATTGCTGTGAAGACATCTAATGCAAAATATGCATTTCTCTCCTTTTAAGTGACTTGATAATGATTCTCTTTATCTTTAAAGTCTAATAACCTTATTAAGGTGTGCTCTGGTTTAGACTATTCTGAGTCTATAATTCCTGGTACACAGTATGTCCTGTACATAGCAGATTGTCTTTTATTTGAGGAAAGCTTGTCTTTAAATATTTGTTCTAAAGAGTCACCCTCTTTTTGTGTTCATTGGATCTGTTGTTTTCACTGTCTATCATTTTCCTCCCTAATTTTGTTCTCTTTTAATTTTCATCTTACTATGTTTGTCTTTCTCATTTGAATACTCTTTATTTCCCATTGTGTCACCACGCAGTCCATTCTCACTTGTGATATTTCTTCCTGAGTTCGGCCAGCTCCCATTTCATCACTTCCTGTTGTGTCTTTCTCTTCCCTGAGTTCTTTCCCTTCTGCTCTGTGACCTTCCTTGACAGAAGCAAGTGCTTTTTAAAGTTTTATGATTTAATTTGTGGCCAGATGCTTAGTAACAATATTTATTTGTCCAATGGCAACATTTTTTCTGGTGGTGATCCACACATTGATTGGTGTTGCTGCTTTTAGAACGTGTTTTGTTTTGTTTTTAATTTTGCTTATAATCCCTTTGCGCTATGCCTGTTCTTAAAAAGAATGTCCTCTTTGAATTAATTAGCTGTAATGAGTTGGATTTTCTCAGGCTTGAAATTTGTAGTAGGACCCTGGGTGAGAGTTTGTGGTGTGGGATCAGAGTGGCTTTCAGTTTTTACAACCTGCAGGGCCAGAAGGCTTTTCATTAAAAAAAGACTCCTGTGTGTGATTCTTTATGTAGCCCTGCCTCATTTGTTTCTCTGAACCAAAGGAAGTTGGGAAAGCTTTTGCCTCCAGCCTTGTGCACCTCGGTTTGCACCCATAGATATAAATGAAAGACAAGCATCTGAGCGGCAGGGTGAGCCCCTCTGTTGGGGTGTTTTTGCGCGTTCTGAGCTGCTGCTGGCTTTCCCCTCTCCACACTCACCACTTTTATCTTGTGCAGCTTCTGCTAGTCTCAGCCCTTTGGCTGCTCTCCTTCATATTTTGTAGGTTGTAGGTTACATTTATCTTTGTGTTTTGCTGAACGTGGAGTTTGTTTGCCCAGCTATTTTCCCTCACTTTCCTGATTGTTTTTCTGTAATATCCAAGAGAAAAATGGGAAAGGTATTGACTTATGCAGTCTTGTTTACAGTCATATACAATATAGAAGAGGAACATTTTGTTTCTTGTTTTTTTTAATCCAAATAAATTAAGGTGCCACTCTACCATGAAGTTGTTCAATGTTTGCCGTTTCTTTTATTTCACAGTCCTTGTCTTGACACCTACTGTGCTCCTCAGTCCAGCTCCAGCCTCATTCTACTTGATTCTTTTTCATGTGTTTTACACTCCTGTTAGATTTTGCAGATTTATTCAGTTACCTGGATAGTAGGTCTTGTTTCGCCATACCTTTATGTACTTGTTCTCTTTGGCTGACATTTCCTTCCCCCTTTGCCATCCCTTTCTCACCTCCATGGTCCTTATTATCGATTAAAATTCTATTTGGACTTCAAGATCAACTTCAAATAGCAGCTAATTCTCAAAACTTTTCCTCTGGCTTCTGCATATTGCTCTAATCTCTTCATCTGTTGACCACAGCTTACACTGCGCATCTTCTCTCAGACTGCAACTTCCTGCATGTGCTATTTTAGTTATTTGGCTACTTTCTACCAACCTGTGGCGGAGTCACCACTGTGCCTCATTTATGCCTGAGCACAGGACATTGTGCATAATGTACATTCAGTAACATTTGTTGAGATGATAAAATTAAGCAAAAGGCCAAAATTATTTTCTTGAATGCATGGCACAGTTTCTCCTGTTTCTCATGGGTGTACAACAGAGCTACTCGTGGGGATAATCTGGCTCTCTTTTCCCTGAAGCCACAGGCCCCTGCAGACTGAGGTACTTTGCCAGGATGTGATTGCAGATGCACTTGTTTAGTCACACAGGCAGGCAGACTGTGTTTTGATTGTTTTGACACAGAATAATTTGTTCTTCGCTTTTTATGAGTCTTTGATAGCTCTTCAAGTCGATTAAAAGGCAAAAATAGAAAGCATAAGCTTTGCTTAGGTTCTACTATTAAATGGTAGATCTCTATCATAATATAAATACATTAATAGAACAAACTCTGCTAAAATTTAACATACACTTTTAAACTGGAGTAGAAGGACTAGCTTATGAGAAAATTTCCCCAGTTACACTCTTAGTTTAGGCACATGTAAATTTTTTGATGAACTGAAACTTGAAAAATTTCTCCCCACTATTCCATTTAATTAGGTTTTTTACAAAGTATAATTTACATGTAATTTTCTTCATCATTTTATAGCTTTGAAAGCCACATTTGATGAGAAAAACTTGTTCCCCAAGGAACTTCTGGATCGTGAACGAAAAGCCAAGCAATTATGCCAAGAAACAAGTAGTGAAGTGAAGATAAAAAGGAATAAGAAGCTATTATAATTGAAAGAAAAATAAATATTTCATTGTCACATAAAATATGATTATGAAATGCAGAAAACGAATCAAGAATTCTGTACCTTTTACTTTCTATTTGAACTTCAGGAAGTTTCATTTTTAGATAATGGTTTAGTGCTGCTGTTATCCATCACCTTTGACTTTCTCTGTATTTAAAAAAAAAAGAAAGAAAGAACTAAAGAGGGGGAAATTACAGTCAGTATCATCTATCCTCAAGTATTTTGAAATAAAAAAATATCCAATTCCAGGACAAAGTATTCGAACCAGTTATACCTCTGGTTATGTCTATAGACATTTTCAGTCAATTGTCATTATAAAACCTGCTTTAAAATTAAATAAAAACTACTGACACAGTAAATATCTATAAACTTGACTAGGAAAACCATCCCCACTTATTTACACTTTCTAGGTTTTTAAAAAAATGATTCTGATAATGTAGTTAGACTGTTACTAGCAGCTATTCCTATTAATTTTTACTGACATATCCATTCTTCTATGTACTTACTGAGAAATTACTGTATATGTTCTACTTCTATACTTTATTATACTGTACTCTAAAATTGAGTGGCATAGCTTGGCCAAAGAGGTAAATAGCATTGAAAAAAAATCAAAGGGACTGGGAGCTATATAAAGGACTCAGTCTACATGGAACATGGAAGGTCAAGTAAGAAATGTGTGGTTCTGAAACATAATGCCTCACTTTTTTGATCCATTTTCTTTCTAAATATCATCACCTGCCAGGTAACCAATATTATGCTGTTGTACTTATTGTGTCCTTTAAGAATAATTAATAAATTCAGTCATATAACTTTGGTTATATACTATACATTTGTATTTCAAAGAGTCCTTTTGAAAAAATATTTGTATTTTAAGAAGTTTGCAGTAACACACATAAGTACAGGAAATAATTAACAATAAATTGAGGCCTATTCTGTCTAGTAACTGCAAATTCATGTTTAAATCCCACAATAATCATATAAGATTATTTTTTATAAAGCTAAAATCTGAGATTTGGGTCCATTAGGAGTGTGCCCAATTTTCTATGTCAGAGTTGGGGTGGGAGCCTGGGTCTGTTTTATTTTTAAAACACCATGGGCTTTACCCTTCACAATTCTGTTCACTCACCTCTTATGAGTATAAAGTCAATGGGATGAACTTTAATAAAATTTCCTGCATCAGTGGGGTAAATGTTTTAGTTTGATGGAGAGGGTGGTAGAAAAAAGGTTTTCAAAGACAATTAGTTGCCTATTCCATCTACATTTAAGTGTGTCTCAAGTCAAGCATTGTGGCTCCTACATATATTGCTTTTTTTTCACATTGAATAACAATCATATATGGGAAAGACATAGAAGAAAAATATATTGGAAAGAATCAATGGAAAAATATTGGAGAATGTCATCAGAGTGGTAAAGGCCCTGGAAACCGTGTTTGAGAGCAACAAATGAAGAAATGGGGAGGTCTGGTGTAAAGAAAGAGAATTCTTGGGAGACAACCTCTTCTCAAATATTTCAAAGATACGATGAAGGAAAAGACTAGAAGTGGAACTGATGGCCACAATTTTAAAAAGGAAGACTTTAGAATAGCTTCCTAATTCCTGTTAAAGCATGAAACATCTTCCATTTCCTTTCCACCTTCAGTTCTCATCTTGGTGCTGGGGACCAGCCAGCAGGCCGGCTGTATGGCTGTGAGAGGAAGCAGGAGGCCCCAAGACAAGACATGCTCGCCAGACCCAAGGATATGGGGTGGGGTGGTGGGAGGGGCGTTGGAAGCTGCGAAGGCAGAGGGGGTGAGTGGGAGAGATCATCAGCACGGTTGGGAGATTAGTTACACTGAACAAATCAGTACTGAATAAATAAAAATAAATTAGTATATATACTGAAGGTAATGAGTGCCAGGTATCTGGTTGTTATGGGAGGTACTTACAAAATCTGAAAGGGGAAAACTAGAAAGAACCCTGAGATTTTGGATTGGGATTAGAGATACCATCATGAACTCATGGTTGCAGACAGACAGAAAGACAGATACACAGGTAGGTAGAATGGAATGTTTAGGCAGGATAAAAAATGATGTTTGCAGTTTGCTCTCAAATGATTCAAGAAATACTAAGGGTATACACAAACACAACATAATATATATCTATACACACACACATATATATATATATAGGGAGTCAGGAAAGAGAGGTAAGTATATGGATAGAAGACATGGTGAAATGTTAACAGTTGGGGAAACTGAGAAGGAAGGAAAGAGGGAGATGGCAGTTATTTGTATTATACTAGCAACTTTTCTGTAAATTTGAAAGTATTTTAAAGTAAATTATTTTTAAGAAATGAAAAACATTGCCTTGGGATAAGGGATTTTTTCAAATGTTCAAGTACAGGCTGAGTAATTGTCTCAGAAGGCAATTGCAGAGAATTCTCGCACCAGTTGGGAGGTTTGACTGGACAATCCATCATTTCAAACTTAGAGCATATGATTTATGAATCATAGATTGGTGATTGTACAGTGGAGTGTAATTTGAGCCACATTTCCAGAAATTTAAAGGAATGTTATGATGTTAAAGGGATGTGATATGCATACCAAGCACTTTTCAAAGGCTCTTTTCACATCCATCCATCCATTCATCCATCCATTCAATCAACTATTGAAGATACATGCAAAGGACTGTTTTAGACATCAGGTACGCACATATAAATAGAATACGTTTCTCCTGCCATCAGCTTTCTGGAGGGAAGGCACATAAAATGCAGTGGCTTATTAAGCAATGGTTAAATAAGCCCACTAGTTTTTCTGGTAAAATCTGGAAATTCTTTTACTAGACATATTTCACTTTTTTTTTTTACCCCTGGAGATGACTTTGAAGAGATGGTCTGAAATAATCTAGTTCCTACAGACAGACCTTTTCTCTGTAGCTTAATGCATGTGCAAGTCTCTATTCTGTGCATTAGCCTGCTCCCATCCTTATTTAATTTCAGGGCCTCTTCTGTGAAAGGAATTAAGAGGAGCTGTCTCACAAGTATATTAAATAAGAATGGAGCTTTTAAAAGTATGAAGGTCTCTTTTAGTGTTACTGTTTCTGATAGTTTGGAACACACACACACACACACACACACACACACACACACACACACACACACAGACGTTCAGTTATTTTAGTGACACTTTTCTATCTTAAAGCACCTAACTGTGCTAGGCAGTTAGCAGGGCCTCACCTATCAAATGTTAATAGAACCGAAGACTTTATAAACTGTTTCTGAAATTAACATTTAGGCTCAATTATTTAAGAGCCATTTTTCTACAGTGAAAAGAACTTGTCACATTAAAATAGGCTGTGCCATAATTTTTAATAGGCTACTTTGTTTGTAGTATGCAGAGTTACACTAAATATAATTTAACCTCTTATCTTTTCAGAACATTTTCCTCTTTTCACCTAAAATATGAACAGTGAACTGACAAGAGGAAAAAAAAATGGCTGAAATTAACCCATGCTCAAATGGAAGAATTAACCTTAAAGTCCTTTATTAATGGGAGCATTTGCTTGTATGTTTTTAAAGTTTGAGATTAAATAATGCTTGCTTTAAAAAAGTGTAACATGTGAGGTAGTGAGATCGAAGCTGTAACCCCTTCTATTACTTTTATACATATTCCCGGGTTTATCTTTCCCAGTGTAAGTAGTGATGGCACACAAATTTATACCAAGACATTCTGGCTCTCACTGATGAACATTTTTGTCTTGGTGTTCTAGCGGCAAAACAGAGTTGTAGAAGGAATAGATTTGTGAAAATATTTAAAAGGTTTGCAGTACTAAATCTTTATTTTATTGACAATTGTGGTACCTTTATTATCTATTAATAAAGCTTAGACCAGGGAGGAGAAATTCATGCCATTGCTTTTTTTACTCTCCAAGAGACAGGAAAATGTACATTCTGCCTAAACTGCCCTAACATAAGGTCCTTACAGAGCAACTTCATTAAGTGATCTTACTGAGATGGAGTGTCTGTTTCTGTCATTGGAAGGACAAGTAATGGCCTATTCCTAGGTAAATCACATCATGACCTGAGTAACATGCAGACATAATACTTGCATAGCTGAGGGTACTTGTGATGGATGTTTGCTGGTGTCACTGCATGAATAGAACTGCATTGATTGAATGATAGTCTAGGACATTCAGACTTAATATTTATGAATTATAGAGTAGTAGAAGAAGAATGATAGTATTCTTGTGTTATGTAACTCTGTTATTTAGAAAAGTATGTCTAACAGTGTTAAGTTAAAAGCTGGAGATAGGTTTGCTTATGTTAGAGTAAATAATATCAGAATATAACCCAAGATTCAGAAAACATTTAGAGATGTCCAGTTGAGCAATTAAGAATTTTAGCAAATTAGGAGATTATGGCCTATTGCTGTCATCAGGCATCTCAGGCCTGTCATTACACTATAGCCCTAGTAGGACATCGAAACAGGTTAACAGGGTCCTTGAACAAGCTTTTTTTAAATGAATTCCTTTTAAGGGTATCTACATTCATTTCATCTTTTTTCATGAATGTATTAAATATAATATTACATTCAGCAATCAATAGTGAATATTTAATTGTAACTGGATCAAATTTTTAATTTTCTCACAGTCTACAGATAAGTAATACAGTGCATTTAATATCCGACTTCCTTTGAGGGGACTGATTTGTACTAGAAGAATGAGATCAAGACCCATTCAATTATGCATTCATTTTTTATTAATGAACTTTTTGTAGAGATAATCATGTAAAATTTTAAAAGTACATAAAAGTAACACCAATGTTTATTATCAAATTACCCAAGTTTAATAGTATTATCTTGATATAATTTGGTAAGTCAATTATCTTAATCTGGTCTTTTTGTTCAGCATAAAGAATATGTTTCTTCAATATTGACATTTTTTTCCTAAGGATTCAAAAGGGCCTTATATCCACAGGAAATTCCTCTGACTATTGTGTAATTTGATGAAGTGTTGAGAACTCCGTAAATGCAGCAGTAATTTGTCTCTGCATTCTGGACATGATTTAGCTTTATCTTTTTTCTCATAGGCATTCTGAAATATTTATGGTGGTGTATATTGGTAATCTGATGTGGGAGTTCTGTGAGAAACAAAAAGAACTAATTACTAGCAAATTTACAAGCTGTGGCACATACCTCCAAATTCATTTCTACTTATTATAAAAGAAGTGGAATAATGAAGCAACAATATAAAGAGTGATTTTTAAAAATTATGCTATTGTTTTCTCTCTTAATTCTCGCATATTTCATCATTGATCATTAACCTGATCACGTTAGTCTTTTTTGACAAATGTAGTGAACACCTGCTTTGGTTTTAGAGGAATGTATTGAGCAATGTTCAAGATAAACAGAGTTGGCCTTGACCGATCAGGTATTTCATGGACTAGTGTTTCCCAGCAAGCACATTTTAGTTATAACTTTACAGTGAATATTCAGAAACCAATTTTGGGTAAGTACCTTAAAATTTGATATAAAGTATGCATGTAACATTGACTGTGAGTCTTTAATAGAATAGGGAAATGGTGTTTTCAATTCACTTTGGCCCAGATATTTAAATTTATCAAATTAACACATTACTTTTATGCTCCCGAAAAGATTCACTATAAATCTGAAGGTCAAATTCTTAATAGGATTATTCATCAAGTTGCTCACCAGTGCTTTGTGCTTTCTGTTGAGATAAGATCCCAAACTCCATGAAGTAAAGTAAATTTTTTAAACTAATTTTTTATATGAGCTTGTAATGCATCAAGTGCCTAGAAATTTTCTGGGAGAAATGGATGCCCCAAAAGCATTAATTTTAATTATTAAGACTGTTAATAATAATGAGAGGATAACTCCAAGATTCTGCTATTAGGGAAATATTACATGCTTCATGATATTGCTTATTATTCTAAAATAAACCAAGTACATAAAGATGTACCTAATGAATTACCAATTGGTGACTAAAGTATTAATTATATTTTGACTATTTAGATATCTACAAACCAGTATTTTTAGTCAGAAATCTTCTGAAATATTGAATCTATTAAAAAATGATACACAGAACTTTATTTTGTATGTAAAACTTGTCTTACTGGTCTTACTGTTGCCACACTGCTATTCACAACCTTATGTGTTAATTTAATCCTTGATACAACATTTGCTTGATAGTGTATGTCTGTATTTGCAGTTTACCAAAACATTATTCTCTAACAGTCATTCGGGATTGCATTTTGAGGGCTTCTTACTCTGCCAATTGTATATCTAAACAAGTGGAGTTAAGTACATATATTAGAAGACAATTTGAGATATCTAGCTAATGATGCCATAGCTTAGTTTTAGAGAATATTTGACTATTCATAATCATTAGGCATAATATTGATTCTTAGTGACTCAACCCATTTGTGGGTCATGGCAACCTTCCTAATGGTTGACAAAACACTCTAGAAATATAATTCTTTATTTTAAGGTTAACAACACATTATTCTAGAGACTTTTCATTTCCCCCAATGAAAGTTTACTTCCTAGTGACCTATTAAGTTAGGAGTTATGAAGCGTAATTAAATGTATTATTTATAAGGTGAAATTAGTGGTACTAAAATCTATGAGGTTTTCAGAATCAGTATTCACCACGTCTGTGATAACATTGTAAAACTCATTCTGTTCAAGATATAATCAGATGGTTGAATTTCCTGCATTATTAGTGGTGAGCACTTCAATAGGATGTCTTGATGCTGTTTTGAGTGGTTTTCAGTTGCAGCTTTTGTAGGTTTGTCAATTCATTGGTCAGATAATTTTTTGATTTTTTAGAAATTGCTTTCTTCTTTTGTTATTATTATACCATTTATATTTGGTTGTAATTTTGTTTCATTACAATTTTTCTGAGTTTTATTTCCCCTTACTCTTTGGGTAAGTGTAAGGTGGATTTTGACTTTCAGACGTGGGATTCCATAAAGTGTGAGAATCTCTATTGTAAAAAGTTAGCTAGATTATTCAGTTTATATGGAATACATTAGCTTTCTAATATTGCAGGTTTAAAAGCACACTAGAGTATGTGCATCTTTTATTCCACTTCTCCCTTTTGATCTATAAACCATTTTACAGCAGTTGAACAGAGGATTCCCTTGACATCAGAGTTATAGGTATCCCATTTAAAACATGGGAAAAGACAGGAAAAAGTATCATATATGTTATGGACTGGTTCCTGAAAGAATATAAAAAATACCATTAACACAAGGCTTATTTCTCCTAACAGATCATGTTTACTCTGAAAACTAGCATCAGAATCTTTGAGTGGTCATTTATTCTAATGAGATAGAAAGTTATAATAGGTAGGAAAGTTTTGTGTTGAGCTCACTATGGTAACTGATTATTTTGAAAACCAATAAATTTTACATTAAACAATGCAGAGGTCAAAATGGAGAAGATCTTGTTATGGAGTTTCCTACTGACTTCTTCTGAAAGTCAAGCCTTGAGATCCTTGGTTCAAAGAAATACCGAATTTGCAGTGGATCTTTATCAAGCTATTTGTTTATCTCATAAAAACAACATTGTATTTTCCCCTCTTGGGACAACTTTGGTTCTTGGAATGGTACAACTTGGAGCAAAAGGAAAAGCACAATGGCAGGTAAAACAAACTCTAAAATTTCAGGAATCCTCAACAGGTGAGATTCTTGTGTATGATTATTTATACTGGACAGGAGCTGGCCAAATGTATTTTTTAAATATCAATGAGAAGCTCAGGGTTATAGGACTTTAATAAATGAAAAATGTTATAGAAAGTATAAAACTATAATAAAATGTAAAATTGTAAGTCATACTCATTCATTTATAATTGTTTCCTAGTCAAAATGTTAACAAGATAATTTAATAAGAAATTGATTCCATACAGATATATTTAGATTCTATACAGATATATTTAGACAGTTTTGAGATTATGTTGTATGTGCATATGTGTGTGTGCATGTGTGAATACATAAATATTCTTCCACTATCTCTATGTTGTGATAATTTTCTCATATTATGCAACTGTTTCAGAATATAATTTATATTTGTTGAGTTGTACTGCTTCTTGTGGAAATACCATTGCTTACTTAATCCTTCCTTATTAGGTTGTATCCAATACTTATAAAAAAATCATTGCATGCATCTCTCATTTCATGAGCCTCTTAAAATTAGTTTTCTAATTAAAATTTAACCTTTTCACTTAAGTGAAACTAGGAAAAAACATTAACTTACACATTTTAAAATCTTATTCAGTTAATAATTTTAAAACTGAAAAAAAAAAAAGGTATTTCGTAACCCAACAGAGGCCCTTTGCGTGTGAATGGTTGTATTGGAATCTCCCAAATGCCTATGTAAGAACCAGGGTAGAAGTTTTTGTTAAAACCCCTTTTGAAGGGGTAGTTGCCTATCTTCCTGGTTATTCTGTGCTATCAATTTCCATAATGATTTTAATTTTAAACATTTTTATCACTGTCGGATAATACATCCTAAGCGTCTGAGGAAACATCCAAGTTTTTGATTTAGGAAGTTAGTCACTGTAACTAATTTCAGTATGATTGCTTGACACAGAGTGGTTATACTTAGGAATTTGTTTTTCTTCTTTATAAGGTTTATTCACTTCATTTTAGATAAAAGCAGTTGTATGTACAAAACAAGTTGATGAAAGGGAAAGTTGCAAGAGTTTTCCTTCGAGAACAATATAAAATGAAGCCAGTGTTCCAGATTTGGTCTTGACTGTCTATATTAATTTCAGCAAATCCCTCTACACAGTCCCAGAGACATTTGAGTCACATGATATCTCTTTGAAAAGTAATAGAACATTTATGAAGCTATGCCAAGTTGATCCCACAGTCAACTAGCACAATTTGAGCTTCTGAAATCTAAATTACTTTAAATGAATACATCTTATAAGAGACACACAAAAGTAATGACAACTGTGGATTGTGATGGTAATAATAATCACGGTAATAATAATGATGACACTAATATATATATTTACATATACAGTTTATTTTTGACTTATTCAATTTATATATTTATATATAATGTAGCAGTTGCTGCTTTATGTGCTTGATATAAGCACCTCATTTACTAGTCACAATTACTCTGTGAAGTGGACCCTGCTACACAGGCGAGGACACTGAGTCAAAGAAAGGTTAAGTAATTTGCCCAGAACTAATTCCAAAAATGGTTCAGCAAAGGGTATAGATCATAAGAGCAATAATGAAAGTTTTCATGCTCTCCTTGTAAGAATATATGTGGACTATTAAACGTTGACATTGTTGCACATATAACAAAACTACCAAGCCTGCTTTCTGCTGTGCTTTGTTAGGGGAAGGAGAGGGGGCGCACAGAGGATCACAGCAAGAGGACAGAAAAGCCAGCCAGAATGGAAAGAAATGTGAAAAATAAACTCTGGAAAATAAAAAGAGGGTTAAATTGAGGAATAATGAGAGAGGTGACCCAGAAATAAGGAGGGAAACTGAGTGAAGGAGAGCGAGGAGTTAGAGGAAAGGCCCAGCCAGGGTCTGGGAAGGAAGAGCACAGGGGCAGCAGTGGTTAGAGAACAGGTGTGACAGGTCGAAAGGTAATGCCTGGCAGTCATGTTGGAGTCAAGACAAAAAGACCAATTAGTAATCATGTCCTATTTATTTAAACTTTAGAATTTTAATATTCTGTTCATCATGGATTTCTTTGCACTAATACTGAATTTGGAAAAAATGTACTGCAGTGAAATATTATTTATCTTGATGACTGAGTCTGTTGGCATTTCCTTAAATTCTATACCCAAGATGAATGTCTCATTGACTCATCTTCCTCCTGGCCCTGCTTTCATTTCCCAGTGATTACCAAAAGGTGCTATCCGTTGAATCAGTCCATATTTTACTTTCCTCCTACTAACCTGATTCATATTAACACCCCGCTTATTCTACAGATGGCCATAACAGAGGCTGCTCCTCTAGGCTCCTAGTGTCCTCAGTTCTTTTTTCCCTCATTGGCAAACATCTGCTCAAAACTACCTTCTCCAGTTGACTGAGCACCTGATAATGCTCCATTTTAATTTGCTTCAAATAGTCCTGCTTGCTAATCAAAGTCTAATTTGAGAGTGTTTCTTTATTCCAAGAGGGTTATAGGAAAAGAACCAGACATGCATTCCTGTCTCTGCTCTGCAACCAAATGAGCCTGTGATTTGGCACCTCTTCAAGTTCCTGTATCTGTATGGATTTTAGACCCCTCACTCTTTAAAAAGGAATTTTGATTAGATGACGTATATGAACATTTTGGCTAAAACAATCTATGATTCTATGACTGCCTTTGTTTTATTCCTTGGATCTCTCTCTTGCACACATGATCAGCCTGCTGGCTCTGAATAGTAGGAGAAGTGAAAATATACTGCATTTTAGAACATTTACTGGAGGTCTGGTGCAATCAACCCAAAAGCCATCTCCACCCTATGATCTTTTCCATGGCTCTGTTTTAGGAAATGAAACAAACTTATTCTCATTGCTCATTAGGAGCTATGGATTTGTTTTCTTTTTGATCTGTGCTAAAAGAGGTTATTAATCTATAAATAAAATTTATAAAGGAGAAAATTTTATTTCCCCTAAAAACTTTGTGAGTTGGTGACATTTTTTCACTGACTTCTGGGTCCAATGATTTATCAAAGGGCAGCTGAATGTCACACAGTTTTAGACCTTAAGTATATGACATAAATCTATTTGCTCTGACAAATGAGTTGGAACTATTTTTTCTCCTCCCCTCCTTTTGCACCCCATCCCTTTAAAGATGATCATAAATTACAAATTTCTGAAAGTTGATTTCAAGTTCTGTAACTTCATTTCTGACCTTAATTAATTCTTTTGGAGAAGGTCTCACACCTTTACTCAGCAAGTCTTCTCTGCGCCTCCAAGTTATTAATATGTCTCTTGGCTTCAAAAGCAAAAAATGATGGTGCTTGAAATCACTGCATAAGCAAGTAAAATAAATTAACTTCCTTCACTTCCTTATGTAATCAATTCCAGGGTTTTAGAGAAATTACTGAAATTCTTCAGATCCAATCATTTGGAAGTAAGTTTTGTATCTAAATTTTTTATGTCTATGTCTATAGCCTCATAAGTGGAGAATCATGAAGTTTGAGATATGATGCAATATACCTTCTAGAGCTACCTGTATGGTTGTGTAAATTGTACGTACACCAAAGCTCTAGGACAAGGAGGCAAGTGAGGACTAAAGTGTAGCCTCCACTCATCTGAACAAGATATGAGTCCATGAGTGCCCAGTGAAGGCACCTGTGCTTTGAATATCACACAAAGATTCCCTGTGGGCTGCTAGTTATCTGGTAAAATGTTTAAACACACACCACACACACACACACACACACACACACACACACACACACACACACTCACTCACTCACACACACACACACCTTAAATCAAATAGACACCTCATAGCAAGTTCTTCTCAGTAATTTTTTTTTCCTCTTCATTCAGTGGGCATCTCCAAATGATGAACCACTTATGTTTTCTTCAATAGAGATTAACTGCATGTAACCAACTTCTAAGTTGTGAAAATGGTATTTTCAATATTTAATTCAAAATATAACAAAGGCCCTGAAAGAAACTTTCCTTTGAAATGCAGTTCCCAAACTTAATGATTGAGTTCCAGGATTAAGCCAGATGAGAATAAAAAATTTGGATGAATAGGAAGTCACTGAGCAAAGACCAGAGCTGAATACTCTCATAGGCATGTATCCCTTCCTGACAACTCTGTGGTCAGAATGATCCAACAATAAATAAATAATAGGCCAACAGTGGCTCTTAGCTGACTCTGACAGACTCATTTGGGTAGTGGTTATAGTTGGAATGGTTAAAGATTGTTATTCTTCATATAGACAGCCAAAGTATATAGATTCATGAACCTGAAGAAATAGGCAATTCGGATTCTTACACATTTCTAGAGATGATTATAGGGGGTTGCCTTGTAAATTTCAAAACCTGGACAGGTGCAGTTGCTCATAAGAGAGCAATTCTTTCTTCAGCTGAAATAAAAGCAATACTGAAAAGGATTCTCATCACTGTCATACTCCCTATCAACCTTCATTAGCATTTCCCTTTCATAAGTATCATATCTTATACAAAGAATGAGACTCTAAAGCTAAACTTCCAACAATGAAGAATGAGCTGAATTTGACTACACAGACGGAGTTTCCTCCAGCCTGTTTAAATGCATATTCTTTTTCTTTGACAAATTTCAAGTTTACATAGACGTTCTTTTTTCCTTTGTAAAAGCTGATTTATCTCCAAAATACATATTTTGCAGAGATAAATGCTTAAAATATTTATACTAACTTAGAAAGGATCATTAGTTATACCTGTGGGTGCAAAAAATGATGATACGAATCAGAGCGCTTAGAAGCAGAGTTGAAAAGCTGTTGTTTTTCTGTTGTTCAGTATGTCAGTATACATTATAATTATTTTTTAGGAGAAGAATTTTCTTTGCTGAAGTCATTTTTCTCTGCCATCTCAGAGAAAAAACAAGATTTTACATTTAATCTTGCCAATGCCCTCTACCTTCAAGAAGGATTCACTGTGAAAGAACAGTATCTCCATGGCAACAAAGAATTTTTTCAGAGCGTCATAAAACTGGTAGATTTTCAGGATGCAAAGGCTTGTGCAGAGACAATAAATACCTGGATAGAAAGCAAAACAGATGGTAAAGTTTCTCATTTTCATAAAAATCATTATTTCCCATTGTACTCATGGTTTTTAATATCCTGAAGTAAAGCAGAGTTGAATATTTTCCTACTAAACTATGGCTCAGAGGGACCAAATCTACTAGGTTTTCCTCTTATTCAAATTAATACTAAATTGTGACACCAAGAGAAATTGAAAAGCATATGTTTTATTTTTTGAGAGACAGCTGTGTGTAACATTCTTAATGGAGGAATTTTAATAATAATTTTTATTTAAGCATAGGTTTTTATAAGCAGCAGGAATAATCTTTAGCCAGGTAAAAATTAGATCTGCTAACTCCAAATGCTTTCTTTCCCACATATACTATAAATAATTAACACATATTGTTGAATGTGTTAATGTTTAATAATAAATGTTGATATTCTTATCACAAACATAAGCATTAAAACTAAATACAAGCTAGCAAAAATTCCAAGGGACTGCAGAGTGACAAGGTAGAAACAACACAAGTTTAAGTCATACAGATACAAGTTCAAATCCTAACAAGTCTAAGCTATGCCCTGTTTAAAATGAGGATACTATTAAAACATTTTAGGATTATTGGAAGGCTTAATAATGTATATGAAGTGACAAATATGTATCAAGTCCTTGATTAACAGTAGTTATTTCTTTGTTCATTCACTCTGCTATAGAAAATTGTGATGATTTAAAATGCTACCTTATACTTTATTGGAAGCCTCATATAGGAAGCAAAAGTTGAAAATGTGAGATAGGTGTTGTGAGCAGTGTTCACAGGGAAGTCCTGTTAATAGGCTACAATATGAGAACATCCTTAGACAGCATGTTGGAACCCAATCATGCTTTGGTCATATAACTTTGAAATACTTATTGGACAGAGAAATGGGAGATGGATTGTTGAGAAGAGAAAAACCATACTAGCAGCTCCATTCTTATTCCTTCCCAATGGTCGGTGGCTAGAGCTACAAGAGTACTAAGTTTTGGGTGTGCCATTAATTTATTAATTCTGATTGACTTGCTGGTGAACCTTGAAATGAAATTTGAAAAACACCAATAAATATGCAGGCAGAGATATTTAATTTTTGCTCTTTCTGTCTGAAAAACAATTTACACAAATAATCTCTCTGCACAGAGTCCATTACCAGGTCTATTCAAATTTGCCTAAGATGGTCCTATATTTCCTGTTTCTTAATGAAATCCCATTGGTACTTGAGTCTAAGTGAAATATTTAATAGCGCTTCCTTTACTCTCAAAATTTCCAAGTAAAGATGATAAAGCACCCTGTTTATAACTGATCTGAAAAAGAGTTTTTTTCTCTCATTCCATTTAAAGCAGTTCCACTGAACCGCTATTGCATATTTCTTCCTGCCTCCTTCTTTACCCTTCACAGGAAAAATTAAAGACATGTTTTCAGGGGAAGAATTTGGTCCTCTGACTCGGCTTGTTTTGGTGAATGCTATTTATTTCAAGGGGGATTGGAAACAGAAATTCAGAAAAGAGGACACACAGCTGATGAAATTCACTGAGAGAGATGGAGCAGCAGTCAACATCCCGATGATGAAGGCTCTTCTGAGAACAAAATATGGTAATATGAGGAATCACATCCTCAAGCAGAACTTTGAGGATTACCAAGTATCGCTGACACTTTATTTTCTGTGTTCCAGGTTATTTTTCTGAATCCTACATGAATTACCAGGTTTTGGAATTACCTTATAAAGGTGATGAGTTTAGTTTAATCGTCATACTTCCTGCTGAAGATGTGAACATAGAAGAAATGGAAAAAGTAATTACTGCTTATCAAATCCTGAAATGGTTCTCTGAGATGCAAGAAGAAGAAGTAGAAATAAGCCTCCCTAGGTTGGCAATGTCATTTTATTATTCTGGTTCTGATGTTTTCACTTAGGGAGGAATTTGAATAGCCAGCTGCAAGATAAATGCTTGAAAAGACTATTGATGAAAATGGAAAGAAAAATGCTTTTGGCAGTGTAACTCCACTTTATGGCTGCAAAGGCAGGTCTGCACATTGCTAGCACTGCTTTGCCACGTGGAGGATGGAATTTAAGTGCTCAGTATTCTCTGAAAGAGATGAGGAAAAGTTGAACTAGAATGCTGGGATTAAAAGGAATTATTATTATTATTATACAAACTGATCCTCCAGTTTTTTCTTTCTGATTTAAATTTAAAATATTTATCTTCTGCTCTGTTTTAGGAAGAAAAAAAAAAGACCCAAACACTTATGATATTGTCAATTAACCTTTGACAGAAGGTGCTCTACCAGTCATTGGATTATAAATAGAATCTGATGCTCAGTTTTAGACAGTTAATACGAAGTGAAAATTGCAAAAGCATATCTCAGGAAGTAATAATTTAAAATACGAATTTCTGGCTATCACGCTCTAGGAGGCCGGAGAAACTTCTGAGGGTAAAGTGTGCCAGATAACTCAATTCACAATCTACCTGAACTTGTAAAAAGAGACAGATGTCTAATAGATTATATTCTGTCTTTTCATTTCTAAATTTTTCTTCAAACTCATCAAGGCCTCCTGGTCTGTGAGCCCCTCCTAAACCTGTGGCTCTCCCTTCCTTTCCTCTCAGCTGGGATCCAGTCTGTCATTTCCATCACGCTCTCACCAAACAGTCATGTTGTTGTCATCTCAACTTTGTCCCTCTCGAACCCTCTTCCCAACCACCCTCAATTCTGAATCCCAAAAAGCCACACCTGCTTCCCAGCTACTGATTTTCTTAAGCAAAAACCCAGGAAGCAGTCATTTTTGGCCTCACCGAGGCTGGAGCTTGGAACCCTTTGTTCATTTTCTGAGAACCTACTCTCCTAATACACACACCACACCAAAACCTTGCCTCTATTCTCAAGGCACGGCTATCTGTTCATTCCGCTTAACTCTTAACATACGTCTCAACTTCGGGTTCCTTCAGGAAAATATGTCATCCAGCAAATGCTACTCTGTACCCTTCACCCCCAAATTTATGTAAGTCTTTGCTAATGTTTTGTTCCTCTACCTCTCCTGTTGCCCCAGAGAAAGTGGTAGCCTCTACTTTCCTCAGCCTAACCCTGGGCTCTTGGTCCAAACATTACTGACCATCCCCTTTTCTTGAAAATCTTGTTCTTACCCCTGGGGCTTTTGTATTTATTTTTCTTATAGAAGTTTCCTGCTCCTTCACTTAGACTTTTGCTTTCTGTTCTCAAAAATGTTTACCAGCGTTTCACCTTCAGGGTTTTCCCCTTCCTACTCTTTTATTTGTCCTTTACTATTCATGTCTCTAAGATCTGAATCTCTTCCCCAACTTCTCTTCTAGCTCCCTACTAACTGTATATCTCTACCTGAATGTAATTCAGTCTTTCAAAGAGTATTTTTTTAGCTCCCACTGTATGCCAAACATTGGGGATATAATGGTGCATGTGACAAAAAGTTTACCTTCTAATAATGGGAATAATAGTTTTGAAATTAACTTGTTTATTTTCTAATTTCTCACTCCCTCTTTCTCTTTCTTTCTCTCTGTCCCCCCACATCCCTCTTTCTCTCTCTCTGCTTTGGAAAGATCACTATTTGAGGCCAAAAACCCCTGAGTTTGAAAACCATCTGTACCATGTACTAGCAGTGAGATCTTAAGAGAGTCACTCCACCATCCTGAGTTGTGGTTTTATTAATAAAATTTGGGGATAATGATATTTCAGTCACTGACCATTGAGAAGGACCCAGTTTCATCAGACTAGATAACAAATGCTTAAGTCCCAAACTCAACTGACAATAGGACATACAGGCTTTTAGCAGACTTTCCTTTTGGGCTGCTGCAGTCTGGACAACATTTCCAAACTGTTCAGCCTTATTATTAGCATCTGCAAACTGTGGCCTCCCTTCTCATATAATCTCTTCCATGGTGTGGATACAGACTTGCCTTTTACTTCCATCAAGAACAACTGTTACCGGTTGACTTCAACTCACATGTTGAAGTCTTAATCCCCTACCTCAGAATGTAACCTTATTTTTAGATAGAACTTTATAGAGGTAATCAAGTTAGAGTGAATTCGGTAGGGCAGGTCCTAGTCCAATATGGCTGGTGTCCTTATGAAGAGGGGAAATTTGGACAGAGATACATGCAGAAGGAAGACTGTGTGTAAAGACTTAAGGAGAAGATGACCATCTACAAGCCGAGCAGACAGGCCTGGAGCAGATCTTTCCCTCATAGCCTCAGAAGGAATCAATGTTACCCACACCTTGATTTAGGACTTTTAGCCTCTACAAGTGTGAGATAATAAAATTGTGTTATTTAATTTAAGCCACTAAATTGTGGTAATTTGTTAAGATAGCCCTTGACAAACTAACATAACCAAGAACAACTTCAATGGTTAACTAAATCTTACTGATAGCTTGGTCTTACAAGGTGGAAAGCAATTTAAAACCAGGTGCCAGGGATGAGTGTTCCAGGAGTGTAGGCCATTTCTTGTACCAGAGAGACTTCTCCAGTCTGTTGCTATCCTTAGCCTCCACTGCCGCAGTGCCAGGCCCACTCGCAACCTAAAGGGATGTCTTTCCCAACTCCTTCTTACCCAGCAAACAGAGTCCTTCAACTTTTCCCAGCGTCGAGGGTAGGTAACACAGATTTTCTCCCATCCCTCTCAGGCCACATTCCCACTTATGATAAGAATCTATAGTAGTAGATTTCAACTCTCAGTGAAAACGTTTTCATGTCATGTAGATTAGCCCCTCATCAGCTCATACTTCCCCCATCTCCATTCCACTGGTTCTATTTGAATAATGAAAAGGCTCATTGTGTTGCCTTTCCCAAACTCATGAACAATTTGCCTGAAAAGGTGAATTTGAATCTTCGGTTATATGGAAACAGAAACATCAGTTGTCAGTTGTACCCCTTTTTCCAAATGAATTTCCATCCACTGATTTTTCACAAAATTTAATGGTAGTTTCAATTACAGTACCTTATTACATACTTATATTCATAGCACAAATTCTGGGAAATAGAAGATGCTGAATAAGTGATGGCTATTTTTCTTTCTTTATTAAAACGACCCCTGCCCAGTCAGTACAAACTAGAGAGTCATCTCTGACTTCTCAGTCTCCTACCCTCCTGTCCCCTCTGTCTAGCAGCCCATTCTCTGTGCTGTCGATCCAGCCAATTCTCATTCATGTTCAGGTTACCTTAAAATGAACTCCTCTCCTCCATGTAGATTTCCCTAACATGCCCAGTTAGAATCAATCATTCCTTATCTTTATTTCTAGAACTCTTTATGCAAATCTATCATAACACTCGCCACACTGCATTTTTCATTTCTTGCTCATATTCTTGCTTCTCCTATTAAGATGTAAACTCTGGGATAGTGCATTATGTCTGCTACATTTTGGGTCCCATAGTCCATTACACACTACATAGTATACAGTATGTGCTAAATGAATGTTGTTGAGCTAAATTACATAAATATTTTCAAAGGAAAAGATTTTGTGTTATTTCCTTTTATCTAGTTTTAAATATCTCAAAAGTCAGAATTCAACTTTCCAGTAACTCTTTTATTCAATCCCTGTGAGATCCTGATGAATCTGTCCCTCTTTTTCATATGTGATGTATCGTGAAAGATAGGATATCAGTCATTTTCTTGGAAACTTGTCTCTAGAGAATTAGAATGATGTTTTAAAATTCACAAGACTAAAAAATCTGTCATCAGTTTTTCAATCACATTAATACAGCATTATCTTTAAACTGTTTTAACTTCTTCCTAGAAGGATGAGTCTTTTGATTTCTTAAAGGAGTGATTTGCTTATTTTTTAAGTTTATGAACAATTTTAGTCCATCAGGACATATTACTAAGTTTCCTGAGCACTAAAATTATAGACTGAAAGTTCTGAAATACATTTTCCCCCAAATGAACAATTTCCTCATAACAGAAAAATACCTGCTTAAAATCTATGTTCAGTATAGGAGAGGAAAAACTGTATAGGCTCAGTAAATACTTTTGAGTAGACTGCCAATTTTCTATCTTATTGGTTAATGCTGTGGTTCTTTTATATCTGAATGAATGCATTATGATTTAAAATTGATAGCTAAAGATTTTGGTGAAACAAGAATGGTTTAATCAACTGTATTAGAATCCTGGGGCTGTTGTAGCAAATTTCTGCAAACTAGTTGACTTAAAACTACAGAAATTCACTTTACATCTCTGGGGGCTAGAAGTCCAAAATGACGGTGTCATCAGGTCATGTCCTCCCTGAGACTGTGTGGAATCATCCCCTGCCTCTGCCTGGTTCCTGGTCGTGGTCCATGATATTTGGTGTAATCAGTATGACTGGTGTCCTTATAATAAATAATTCTGTGTGAAGAGAGATGGCCACATAACAACAGAGGCAAAAACTGGAGTGATTCATCTACAAGCAGAGGAACCTAATTAATATCTGCAATGACCTTATTTCCAAATAATGTTATATTGTAAGGTACTGGAGGTTAGGGCTTCAACATAGGAATTCTGAGGGATCATAGTCCAACCCATAACACCAACTATATTAAATTCTGTTATTGGAAAATAAACTAAGAACCTCTTTGAAAGCAAAATTTAGTAAACACCAGAGAAAAATTAATCATTAGAATGATTGTATATAAGCAACAGTAGGAAGGAGAATGTGACTATTTAGATTATAGTTACTGTTTAAGAAACACTTTTCCTTACCCTCTTTGATGTATTACTAGTTTAGAATGAAGGCAAACAAGATGTAGTCTAAAAATAGTAGGATCCTTTCTAGTGTTTGTTATCTGTAGATAGCTAATTTTGAACATTATCCTGCAGTTGGATAGCAGCTAAGACAATCATGTTACTTTGTCTAAATGTAATATAGGATTATATAAATATCTTATAGTAAAAATTCCTCAGGGTAAACAACTTGCTATATGGCAAATTCTTTTCTGTATAAGAAACATTCTGAGAATATGTTTATATGATTATGTGGATGGACAAAAGTGATCATTTAATACATGTAAATAAGGAACATATGCAGCTAACTTTCCTTTATAAGCACTTTAACTTTACATTTAGCACTTGTGTTTTAATACTAAATGCTGTGGTTTTATATTTTGACTTAGTCATACCTTGTATTTCACAGATATGGAAGCTGAGTCACTCAAAAAGTAAATTGATTGACATTCAATTAAGTGTTGGGAGATGGGATTAGCTCTCATGTCTATTGGCTTGTAGCCTTCTGGTCTTACTATTTTTCTATTTATTAAAAGATTTATCTCAAGTTCAAAAGCTCAGACTGATATGGACGTCACTATGGACAAGGAAATGGGACAGATGCAAAGTGGTATATGTGCTCCCTATTGACAAGACGGTTACCACTTAAATGGGGTGGTACAAATTTATGAGAAATTTACTAACAGTATATAGCAGTGTATAGTAAAAATTAAAAGCGTGGTACAAACAGTGAGTACTAGGAGGTTCATAAAAAAAGAGAGGTAAGAGTGGGGAGGGGGCACCAGAAACTGGAGGTATAAAAAAAGGCTTCATAGAAGAGGAAAGACTTGGACTGGGCTTTGAAAGAATCAAGAGGGATAAATCCCATATGTAATGGATAATTATTGAAATTTCCAAGTAGGATAGTGAAGTGATGAGACAGTGTTTTAGAGAGATTGATTTGGTAGTCACACCAACCTTGTTCATGCTGGATAGTTTGTCTGAATTCTTTCCCCACCCTTCCTCCCATCTCCATTTTTTTCTGGATAACTTCTATTGGTCCTTAAAACCAAGTTTGCATTTTAGAAAGGTTTTCTGATCTCTCTATATAAGATCCCACAACATCTTCCCTTCTTCCTGCTGGGAATAGTTCTAGTACCTTGTGTTTATTTCTTTACTATAAATTAAAATTACTTGTTTGTCTTTCCTACTGGACAGTAAACTTCCTGAGGTCAGGAGCTATGCATATTTCTTCCTGTGTCCCCAACACAAACATGCATGAGAAAAATAGTAACTGTTCAATGAACATTTGCTGCTTTAATCTAATGGTAATGATAATCAAGAGGTGTTAAAGAGGGAAGGACTGAAACCCAAAAAGTCAGTTAAGAAACCACTTTAACAATTCGGGCACTAAGTAGTGAGTGTTAAAGGGAGCAGCCTCACTGGAAATAGTAAGGAACTGGTGAAGCAGAAAGACAGTTATTGGAGTGCATGACTCACTGAATGCGGTTAAGAAGGATAGATTGTTTTGAGATTCTAAGCTTAATTTACTAAGAAAATCAAAGGACTGTAATTTCTTGTTCTTTTATAGCAGTCCTCAACTGGGCACCGTAGACTTCTGGAAAGTTCTGGGGTGGACTTCAGAGAGACCCTGAAGCCCTTGAAATTATTTATAAATTTATGCATATAAGGTCATGTATGTATTTTCCCTGAGAGAGGCTTCATAATTGTCACTGAATTTTTGGCAGTCCAGGTCTTTAAACTTGTTAAATTCTACAGTTCTATTCCAAAGTGTCTGTAACTACACAACAGCCGTAGTCTTTCTAAGAGGTATCGTTCTTTTAAAGTGTTCACTGGTGTGGCTTCTTGCAGTATCTTTTATCAATTGATAAGATCAGTTCATGGAAAATAGAACATAATATTGAAGACCAAGAGCTCTGCCAGCTTCTTACTGTATGGCTTTAATTTCCTTACCTGAGATTTTTCTTTTATTAAATGGAGTAATAATAATACATGCCTCTTAGGATTGTGGTGAGGATTGTATGAGATAATGTTTATAACATTTTTAATACTCAATATTATCTCATTGTTATTTTTATTATTCTCATTCAATATAACATTTACTGAACATCCATTATGTACTAACATAGTCCTAGATGCCTTCCCCTCTTTATGATTTCTCAATATTGATAGACACATATTTTTATATTTAGGTTACAGAGGCGGTGCAGACAAGTAAAGCCCTTGCCTGTGGTCACACAGCTAACAAATGGCAGGACCAAAATTACAAGAATCAGAAAATAGTTGCAATGTGGGGCAAGCATGAGAGAGAGCACAGAATACAACAAATGATCTGTAAAAGAATAAGCGTCGAGATAAGAGACATGGAGCCACAGTGCCAAGGACACTTGTGGAAAGTGTCCGTAGGGCACAAAGTTTCATGTTCTTGCTGGGCTAGAAATCAATTCAGGCTTGACCAGCTTTGGATCTGTAAGTGGGTGACCATGACCTCTGTGGGTGATGAAAATGAACTCAGGGAAAATGAGTCTGGGTATGAGAATAGATATGACCTGACCAGCTGCAGTAGTGATTACAAAATGTTCATTTACTTTAACCTTTTGGACACCGATACAAATCGGAATTGTGAGTTTATATTGTCCAGATAATATGTTTCATATGTGACAGAAAGTATTTTTCATTTGGCCCTTGAGGCTAATAGAGCAGCCCCCCGCCCCCGCCCCCCCCACCCCCGACACACAGTATGAGGTAATTGGTTAGAAAGTGACAGAAACTACTAGGCACTCACATAATAGTCCAGATCCAGCAGTCTCAAGAATTGTGTTATATTTTTATCCTTGTGGGCAGCTCTAAGATCTGCTTTGGTTGGCTCTCAGCCTGAATATTTCAAGGATGACTTAAGTCCACTGTATCGAATATAGAATTATTTATATTATCCCAAATAATGATCAGGATCCCGAGGGAGACCCATGTAAGATGTTTTGTCAGTAAACAAGAGTCCTGGGTATAAAGGACAAGGAAGGGACAGCATTGATCCCCAGTAGGGCCTGCAGATTAGTGATTCCATCTTAAACTAGAAATTCAGAATTGCTTTCTTTCACTTCCTGCAGCTTCTACATGTTTAAGACCCCTTTAGCACAATGGCAGTGTATAGCAGTAAATTATAGTCTTTTAAGCAAATACATAATGTTCACAGATGCTAAAGCATTCATTTCATGATGACTTAGCTGTTAACTGTCTATCCAGTCTTTCTACTGCTCATTCTTTTACCTTTAGCTGTGTTCTTTTGACAATTTCAGAGATGGGTCAAGGAAAGGGGAAATGAGCCAACCCTAGAATAAATGTTAAGAGTCACAAATTTGGAAGAGGTACATAATTAATCCTGTATATCAGTATGCTAATCAAGATTGTGATTTTGAATTATATTTTGATTAGAAGGCACTTGGAATGTACCTGAATTTGAATCCTAGGTTTCGTATCTTGACCTTGGGCCTGGAAATCAACCTCCTCAAGCTTCTATTTTCTTATATGTTAATGGGAGTAATAATGCTAACTTTCTAGGTTTTTTGTGCAGATTAAAAACTATGAGCTATATAAAGTGCCTAATACATGGAAGTGCTACTTCACACCTGGATGATCATGGCTCTAATAATTATGGATAATTAGAAATTGGCTCTAGATGATACTTGTATTAAATTGTTGAACAGGTTTCTATTGCTATAGGTTTCATTGACTATATTATATTATTTAAATGACTCTCCAGTGACAATTAGGTATTATTAGAAGCTGTAGAAGTCTTGCAGTGTTCTTGTCATTATTCTAAAATCATTGGACTATTATACTAAAAAGTCAATTTATAGATAGACTCTCCTCCACCTTTTAAAAGCCATTCAGTTTTAAGAAAGAGTATGGTAATGAAAACAGAACAAAAGACAAAAAGAAAAAACTCAAAACCATCAGGCTGCATATCATCTTTCTTAGCAGGAAGTTAAAGGAAAAAAAAACGGTTGGCATGAAACAAGCAATTTTCTTTGTTGGTAGATTTTAAGGTTTATGTTGTGCCCATTCTGTTAGCTAACATACTGAAGAAGTTAACATCTTCCAAAAGTGCATAATATTTACTAATAAAGAATTTAGGCCCAGTAAATTTCTGCCATAACATGTTCATTGTTTTGAACAAGTATAATTAAGACGCTTGTTCACTATTGGGCAATGAGCTAATTAGACTGATTGCCCAAGCTGGCGTCTAGCCCCAGATGTAGGCCTACCTGTTAGCTGAGGAAGGATCCTGTGCATTAGCAGTCTTCTGTGTCCAAACTGGGCAGTGGGGGACAGGGGCAAATGCCCATCAGGGTACAGACAGAGCACCTTGAGCAGAAGTTGTCCTGGAAGTTGGCTAATGTAAGGAATAGACATAACACACTCCCTGTTTAAGGATGTTCCTTTTCTTTCATAAACAGTTTCCAACCTGGTTTTAAAATGCAAATTAATGCTCTGAGCAAGTCTAAAGTTAAAACGTACTAGTTTTCTTTCTTTTTTTCTTCTTGTATTTATTGAAATGGGAAAATAAGGTCCAGTGATTGCTGTTTGACTTACCATCACAGAAGATCAGTGTCTGAGAGAACCTTTGAGATTCTCTGGCTAAGGTCCCTCTTCAGGTCAGGCAAACCGAGGCCCAGACACTTGAGTGGGCTCTGGAGTCCTCCTTGCTGGCCCTGCACTGGAAGTATTGGCCAACTCTTTTTTTTCCCTCCTATAACTTTTATCTTTATTTCCTTTGAAAGAAATATAATTCCCTTTCAATCATTTATCCCTTTTACAGGCCTGTGGAGAAGATAGTAGGTGTGTCCATAAACTGAAGGAAGTCACACCAGCTGTGACAAGGGGTGGAAAGGATAGCAGGTTGTCAATGCTTCTCTGTATGTCCCCAGACAGCAATCTTCCCTAAGGACTGTGGGTTCCTGTTCATCCATGATAAGATCTCCAACATGAGCCAGGAACCATCTTTAACGGTGTGAAAAATCTGAATGTATGTTTAGTTGCTGGAGGGAATGTTGATACTTCTAAGGAAGGAGCCAAGCAACTGAAAACTTAGAGTGAACTGTCACCCTGTTTTGTTGGATAATTGTTACTTCAAAAAAAGAGTATTCTCTTCCCACTTTCCACCAACCATTTATCTAGGAAACTCACCACCCAGAACTGTTTAGTGGAGCTGAGGGAAAATGGTGTGAAATGTGACAAAATGTAATTGGAGTAATGAAAACAAAAGATTTCATGATATAATTTCTTCCAAGTCATCCATTTTATAAAAACCATTTTGGTAGCAAGTGTGTAGTGTTTCAAGACTTTTCCTCTCCTTTTTTTTTTTAACAGATTTAAAGTGGAACAAAAATTAGACTTAAAAGAAGCTTTGTATTCTCTAAATATAACTGAGATATTTAGTGGTGGCTGTGACCTTTCTGGAATAACAGGTATGATAAATAATTCTCATATTATCATGTTAATATGTTTTATTAGTAACTGCATTAACAGACTGATCTGAAAATTGAAAAAGCAAACATTTGGCCCCAGAAAATACATCCATGGTGAATAAATGCCATAGTCATGTTGAGCTGTCTGTAAACAAGCACTCTATTTTGCATTTAAGTGGTTTTCCTTAATGAAAGTGAGAAAACATTTTAGAATGTTAGATAAGCCTTCTAACTATGCTTGTAATGAGACTACGGAAGTAAAGTATTATGTGGGGGCTTTTATTTCAGTCCTGTTTGGATTTCCTTATCTGAATATTAGAAACTATAACTTTGACTCTCTAAACAGAGCTAACAAAACTCTTAAAAACCACTTTGCAAATGTTAATTAGGTAATATTAGAATCCATGAAATAGGCATCCACAAGCTGCTGGATGATGAACACAATCTAGGAATTGTATGGCCTGTGGTTTGTAGCTTTAGCTTGAGACAGACAAGAAACCCAAGGAGATGGAGCTTGATGCTAACTTGCACCTGGATATTGTGTTGACTAGTTGCTTACTTGCACAACAAAATCCAGGAAAGCATTTTAATTTCTTTCATCCTGGCAGTACCGACTGGTTCAAAATTAACAACAAAAGAGGAAAAAAAAAAAAAAGACCAAAAGGGTCAATTTGTCCTCAGTTACTTACCCTTTTATTAAATTCAGTCCTCAGTTGTATAAAAAGGAGCCTGATGACACAAGCTCATCTGTTTGATGAAGTTTTGTATCATAACAAGAAAATACTGTATTTTCCTATACATATCTGGGCATTGTAAAACTACTCATTAATTTATTCACTTGTCAGTGGGTAAATGAATAGAATGAATGAGCTTTGCTGGTAGAGCAGGTGGGTATGGTACACAGGTGACATAGATGTTCATTATCACCTTCACACATGATTTAACTGCTTGTTCTCAGACTGACAGAGAGATCTGACTTCTTTGACAATTTCATCAGCATCAGGAATGAGGCAGTCAATATTAAATACTGCAACTGGATGCTGTAAGTGTGTCCTGGAACATAGCCACCTCAACGACCTGAAATAAACCAAACAATAATTCAAGCTTTTCTTCTTAAACTTCTTTTTGGACTTCAGAAGCTCACTCACTGTACCTCAGACATTTCAAGCAACCACTCTCTGAAAATTCACAGTAATCTGTCACTTCTATAAAATCTCCTTTCATGGGCAGATTTGTCACAAAAATACCTCCAAGATGCTTTATAAAAGAAATTGTGCAAGAGAATAATGCTGAACAGAGAAGAATCAATGACCAATACTTTGTACTTTTTCCACTCCTGACCATCTATTTGAGTCATTTTAACTATTTTGGTTCTTATTGTCTGAAATAGAACAGCCACTGCCAACACTGGCACTACCCCTGGTCATTGGGAGAGTCATGAATTGCCTGCTTTCCCTACTTATTTGTACAGTAAACATTCACTAAAGGCTACCTACTGTGACTCAGTTCACCACAAGTGCTATGTGACATTTATGCAGAAGAGACACTATCTCATACTCATGCAGTTCATGGGTTTTGAATAAAATGTTTTCAGAGTTACTTTAGAAACTTTGGGATAAATATTTGACTTCTCACTGTTATGCCTTCTTGCATTACCTTTAGTAAAATGTTTACATTTTCTGAGCTTCAACTTTCTAATCTGATAAATGAGATAATATATTGTGGTGGCAGATAAATAAAAGAATGTATGTAAATACCTTTCACTATCTGGTAAATGGTAGATACACAGTAAGTACAAAAAACAAGTGAGACAAATGGCACATTAACATTTACTTGCACATAGAGCAAAGTTATAGAAGATTTCTTGTCTTCTTAGTTTGACAAAGACATACTTGGCATTTTCATAGAAAATGAAGGGGAAATAATTATTATGAAGGTATAGAAACTGTTGAGTTTATGGACCCAGATTCTTTGTTCTAGTCTACTGTCTCTCAGGTCTTGTTCTTAACCAAAGACCAGGGAATTTCTGAGGAAAAGGGGAGTACAGAAGACAAAGTCGCAAATTCTAATAGCGAGAAAGTCCCTTGGCCTGGTGCTGGTGCTAAACTGGGTGAAACTCTCCTCTCCACCCCAGCCTGATTTTTGGTCTTCACTCTTGGTATGGACACTTAGGTCATCTTGTCTGTGCTTTATATGTGAATCCTATCTTACTCTAGGCATTCCTGGGGAAAGAACATGCTTATTTTACCTGACCTTAAAAGAACATTTTTCTGCATTTCAGGTAATCCACACTAACATTATGGATGCCTGTCTTATATGTTTCTATTGCTGGACAGATACATATCCATTGATTGATTTATTTGACAAGTATTTATTATAAGCCAACTATGCACTATTTGTTTTCTGGGGATGACTAAAATGGACAAAGTCCCTCTTCTAGTGGAGTTTACAATTGTTGGGGCCAATGGATGACTAATAGTTAATTAATTAAATGGTGAGGTGATAGAATTATCACCTGTGAATTAACTAAAATAGAGTCATGGGATAAACAATGTCAGAGAAGAGCAGAATTAGGATGGTAAGGGAAGACTGCTATCTGTAAGTGACATTTTTGTTGAGTCCTAACAAGAGAGCTGAACAGGGGAAGTTCTGGAGAAGGGAGTTCCAGGCAGAGGAAGAGTGAGGGCTAAGGCCTTGATGCTTGGCCTTGTCAGCTGGGTAAGGGAAAGAGGGTTGAAGATGAGAGTAAGAGGTAACTGGGGCCCAGATCATCACAGGCAATTTGGAGTTTATGTTTAGGAAGCCATTTTTTATGCAAATATCCCTTTGATAACTTCTCTCTACTTTGCCTGAGGGAATTTACTTTTCTGTACCAAGTTATTTCTCCAAGAATCCTTCTAAGTCCGTGGTTTTGGTGGAATCCACCTGCCTTGCATCAGCTTTCTCTCTCAAGAGAGATGAAGCTATTTTTTCTCCTTTCAAGTTTCAAGGTCCGGCTTCCTCTCCTCCATCCTTGTGTGGCCACTGAATCTATAGCCAAATTGCCATTGGCTCTCTGAGGAACATTATCTTATCTAACCGGTCTTGAACCAGCAGGGTTGGCCAACGGCTTCTGAACTCACGGTCCCACCTCCCCCTTCTCCAGGAGACTATCCTTACAGGTCACTATGTCAGCAGCTTCACACATACATCAGTTCCACCAAGGGGAGGAGAGGGGTGTTCTCTATCAGTTTTTTCCACACATGAACCAAACGCTATAAGACAATATCTTACACTGAGAAATTTGAGAAGCTTTAAAATATCATTCTGAAGTGATTTTGTAACAGGTGACATAAAAGCTCTTTAGACTTTCATAGTCTCACCAGTCTTAAAGGAAAGTAAATTTTGTTTTAAACTCACTTCAAAACTGCATACAGAATTTGAACGGCAAGTTGGCTTTGAGGTTGAATATATAGGGTGGGATTAATTCAAATCTGTAAAGCCTTTTTTCATCCTATCTGTAGGCTATGGCTAAGAGGGTTAAAACCTTCTATCCATTCAAATATTTCACTAAGTGGGGTATCTGATTTGAGGTTTGTTCTCTTCTGTCTTTACCTTTTTATCTCCACTAAACTTGATATCTATGTATCTTTCTCTGTATCATCTCTGCAAGAGCTCAAGTTAAACCAACTTTATCTCTACCAACTTACCTTAGAGTTTGCTTTTTTCCTTTTGTTTGATCATTTGAAAATGTAATTAACCTGGGACCTAATAAATAAGGGCTCTGAACTTTAACCCTTAAAAACATTTTCATATCTTTCAACAGATTCATCTGAGGTGTTTATTTCCCAAGTTGTGCAACAAGTTTTCTTTGAGATAAATGAAGATGGCAGCGAAGCCGCAACATCAACTGGTATGATAAGTGATTTCACAACAAGCTAGAGGAAAGACACGGGGCAATGAGTATAAGGGTATTGGCACATTTGCATGCTCTGAGCTCCTTTTTCTCTCTTGCTATCCAGTACACTCTAGGAAAAAAAAAGAATGTGGCTATATTCCTGCATCTCTGTAGCTGCATCTTAATGCAAAAAGGAAGGGAAGGGATTTGATTAGGAGTGGAGGCCCATCTACTGACACCTATTTACTTGTAAATTGGGTTGCCTGCCAGTTAGAGGCTAGGACCTGTGCAGAAACTTTAGGCTCAAACATGAAGTCATTATTGCTCAGGAATGTTCATTCTTAATTGCATTAAGAATGCTTATTCTATTAATTGCATTCTTCCATTACATCAAGTTAGTCCCTACTTTTCTAATATGATTCTTATCATTATCTTTATGGCAGTGGCTTTCAAACTTAATTGAAGATTAGAATCACCTGGAAAGCTTTTAGAGTCCCATGCCCAGCCCACACCCTAAAAGTAATTAAATTGGTATTTCTGGAGGTGAGATCCAGGCTCCAGTATTTCTTTGTTTTCCTAAGTGATTTCCATGTGCATCCAGCCAGTGCCCTTCAGTGGCCTGCAGCTGGTCCTGGACTGCAGCAGTGGTAGGTAGAGAAGCAGCGTCAGCATCACTTGGGAGCTTGTTCCAAGTGCAGAACCTCGAGTCCAACTCCAGACCTACTTAATCAGAATTTCCTTTCCCAAGGTCTCCAGGTGATTCGTGTGCTTGTTACAGATTGAGAACCACTTCTCTGTGATATATTTCCTGGAACAAATGGCATCTTGAATAATACTTATGTTGCATATAATATTAAAAAAATAATTGGTAAAAAACCTTACTTTCAATTAAAAATGGAAAAGCAACTTTAAGGAATCCCACACAAGTCTATTTAAATTCTTCAGACTATTTGGATTTAACCAATATGTGAAAGATATGCATCCTTTAAATTGTCTCATTGATAAATTTCTGTCAATTTAAAATATCCATGTTATTAATTTTTTGATTATTTGTAATGTTGCATAGTACCAATGGATTTTGACACCAGGGTGGGACACACTGGACGCCCACTACCATTTTGCCATCTCCTGAAAGACTTGACATTATTGTGCTCAGGAGCTTTAGTTGGCTGGGATGCAGTACTTAATCTTTGGACAAGCCGGAAGGTTGCATTGGGGTGTGGCTGATGCCCTTGCAGACAAATTTTCCATCTGCTTTTCCATAGAACTGGAAGAATCCTTAAAGATCATTGTCTGATTTTCTCATTATATAGGTGAAGAAACAGGCCTTCAATGTGAAGTGGTTTGCCTAAGATCATGCTATTAATTGATAGCAGAGTTTGAAGTGAAATCACGTACCATGTCTTCAAGTTCAGAGCTATTTCTGCTATTGCCCACTGCCTCTAATTTTAAGCCCAGCACTCTCTAAGAGGCTGTGACAATCATTTGGAGATCAGTAGTGACCCTGGTGATTATATCTCAACATAGTCAATGTATTATGACTTCAGGCACCTGCTCAGTGGATGCTCAAGAATGAAGAAGCTCAAGTATTCACCCAAATGAGAATGGAAATTATATTTGCCATGCTTTCTTGTATTATCTGATTAGTTCAGACATGAGCCTATATACACTGATGATTTGGGCATCATTGTATGGAAGTTGGAAGTTGACATTGAAATGAGTGCATAACAAAACTTACTAAAGTTATATGCCATCATATGCCCTTATATGCCATGCCACATGTATTTACCTTCCCACAATTAACTGCCCCAAGGAGCCCAAACTCTTTTTATCTACTCACTTCTTCAGTTTACCACCCCTTGCTAAAATAGCTTCTAAGCTCTCAAGCCTAACCACTTTTGTGGGTATTCACTTCTTTTTCTGTGATGCTCCTGTATGGATACAAATTAAACCATTTCTTCTGTTAACCTGTCCCTTGTTGGTTTAATTTGCACACCCCAGTCGCAAACAAAAGTGCAGAGAAAAAGCTTTTTTCCTCTCTTCAATGGTTTCAATTCTGATCACACATATTGCATTTAAAAAATTATTTTCTTTCATGGGTCTGAAAAATTGTACAAAATCATTGCATTATTGGTAAAGAAAACATCTGAATTGAGTGTAGAATTATTTAGCCAGGAAGGAACACATCCCACCATTTAAATTTACCCACTCTAAATACTCTAAATATTGACCAGTGCCACAATGGAGCCATATGATATAAATTATCATAATAAATAATTGTTAAGGCAGCAAGTCTCTCATAATAAAGATCCCATGCACATTCACAGCATCAATGCTAAAATCTCTGAGCTAACAGAATAATTTTAGAAAAGTTAAAAAAAATAAATTTGAACTCAGATGTTTAGAACCACAAGCCTGAGAATAGAAATAAAGTACAGACAAATTGGGATAGGAATTAAGAGTTGAGATATGAGAATAAATCACATCATGTAAATAAAAAGCAGGAAAGTACTGTTTAATAGATGAAATTTTCAACTGCTTTCACTAAATTGGATCTAGTATCTGGCTTTCTCCTTCACTGAGCATAATGTGAAGTTAGAATTATTCCATAAATAATCCAATATTCTTCTGCTCTTTGATTTTTAAATTTATTCCAAATTTCTCTGTATTTAGAAAATGGTTATGTTCCCACATGACTTTTCCTATTTACAAAAAAATCATTATGGATTTATTTTCTTTACTGATCTTTTAATATGAAAAATCTAAGTAACCATCATCTGTTTCATAGGTGTACACGTCCCTGTGATCATGAGTCTGGTTCGAAACCAATTTATAGCAAATCATCCATTTCTGTTTATTTTGAAGAACAACCCAACAGGTAAATTTCTGAGAATTCTCTGAAGAACGAACCACTTAAGTTAACCAAACTTAGTCTTAGCTGCTTATTGCAACCTATATATCTGAAATCATTTATTCATTCAATTTTTAAAATTTATCTTAAATTTTTCAATTTATTATCTCAATGGGAATTTACTGAATGCTTTTTTTGCACAAGGCATTGTGTTTTTAGAGTTATCAGAGGCCTAATAAAGGCACTGGTAGTAACAGCTGCCAACACAGCTATTATACATTCTAGTCATTTTAAATATCCATCTTTAAAGCTACCACTGTTCCAATAGGTTAGATATTTGACTAATAAAGACATAGACTCTCAGAAAGGGGTTATGTAGTCTGTCTAATAAGGTCTTACAGCTGGGAAGTGGCAGAGTGGGAATAGAACCTGTTTGCCACAGGATTCACCTCTCTGTGGTGCTACAACGGGAGTGGAAATTGGGAATTGTACAGTTGTGAAAGGTTTCAGAGGTAGAGTCCAATGACTAGCTATAAGGTCTTTGTTGGGCGGAGGATATCAAATATAATTCCATATCTTCAATTTGGGCAAGTGGGGAAAGATGATGCAGTTGGTGTGAAAGATAGGGGTGGTAGTGGATTGGGCTGGCATTTGACACAATGGCAACACAATGAAAAGTCGACTGGTAGATATTTCTGCACTTTCTCATATGAAAAAGAGAGGCCAGGGAAACCTTTTTTAAGTTTGTATTCAGGACTGTTTAGGAGTCATGAGGATCATGTGAGAGCCATAAACTACATGAGAAGAGATAATATCTTACTCATTTCTGTATCCAGCCCCATATTTTGCAAAGTGCCTTGCACGTAGCATCAGTATCCCTGGAGATTGACAGATGGACTTGGGTGTCAGACCTGGGTTCAGGTCCCAGCTCAGTTAACTGATAGTTATAATTCAAGTTACTTACACTTTCTAAGTCATATTTCCCCCATCTCCTGTTTGAATAGAACATGAGCATTCATCTCATAGAGTTAAATAACAGAATACATGAAGTCTATAACACTGTGCCTGGCACACAATGTTCTTTATGAATAAATCAATGCATACAATGAGTAAATGACTGAATCAGTGAAGGAAAGGAGGAAAATAAAAAAAATTCCTCTGTATAAATTGGATTACATTGAAAAGAGGCAAAGTTAATTTCAGAATACAAATCTGTTAGATTAGCAAGCAATACTGATATTAGTCCCCAAAGGGCTATACTAGTCTCATTTTTTAGGCTGCATGAAACTAATGCTGAGTGACCCTTCTGAAAGTTTTATCCTGGTAGCAATGGAACAGTTTAAAATTTGCTGAGATTGCATCAACACAACTTCAATTCTAGTAGAAGATCTATCAGTGTTAAAAAATATTCTTAGTCTGTCCTTTGATCTATACATCTTTAACCTTTGGATAAACTCTAATTTCTTACAATTAGCATGTAATTATTGAGTATGGAGAACAGAAAGAAATGAAGCCACATTGGGCATCAATGCACAAGGAAATAATGATATTTAGATAATGATGTTTGACTCTCTATTTTCCAAGTCGATGACTAAGGCCATGTAATAGCTATCAGTTAAACAGCAGTGAAAATTCAAAACCCAAAATAATGTACTTATTTATGTATTTTGATAATGCTTAACTATTAGACCTTAATGAAAATCTCCACTATTTTATGACCTTTTAATAATGAGACTTTCTAAACCAGGGTTACTCCCTTAAAGTATCATTTAAAATGAATGCCCACTCATTTACTGGGGGCTGTAAATTGTTGCCATATAAAATGTAGAATGGGCTATTATCTTAAGCAATACATATTCAATCATTTATTTTTCTCTCACTAAAGAACTGAAAAAAATCATTGAGATTGAAGAAGATGGTGACTTAGTATAGGAAACTGTGAAGTGGCTTAATGCTTTACATGAAACGTGCATTTGAAAATTCGTGAAGTATGAGAATGAATGATTTTAGATTTAATACAACCAACTTTTAACTGTATTTAATTTTTTGCGGGGTTCAAACAATCTTTTTGTATAAAGTCTATACATTATTTGTGTTTTCTTGTCAGGTTGTTTTTATATTTCAATATATTCATCCAAAGCTCTTACTAAGCCAAACTTCCAGGGAAATGAAGAATGCTTTTTCTTCTTTTAGGTGTAGACCAGTGTTAGAGACTTTCAAAAGAAAATTGTAAAGGATGCTACATGAAATATGCCATTCCTCAGAAAGTAGTGACTCATGTTTCTGAAACTGACAGTGCTGCACACATAATAAACAATGCTGCCTTTAGAACTCTTTCAGGTTTTGGGTTGAAGGGAGAAGCAGACTGCAGGATATCCATTAAGAAATCTTTTCTTCCTATGCCTTTAGCTTTGGTCATGCTATTGCGTTTTAATAGTAGGAGGTGAAACTTGCTTCTGTCTGGTGGAGATGTGAAATATATTGATTGAATATAGGGGACACATTTTTCAGAAGGGTGCATGAAGAGAAAAATGGAAACAAAAATGATATCTGCCTCAATCTGCCTCTGAATCCATTGCTATTATGTCAAGGAAAATTTCATTAATCTGTCTAATTTAGTAGTGAGTAGATGGGTGACTGCATGAAAACTCAATTCAAAACATTGTCTTCTTGGTCAAAAAAACAGATCGAAAAGGTTGGGATAAATGACTTCTTTTGTAATGTTCTAGACATTACAAGTGTCCAAAATTTTAATCTGTTCTCTCCAATTATGAGGTTAGTTTCTATAAAAGTTACTTAAAAAATTTCCTGAGCAAATGATTCTGATAACCATTTTAATGCTATAGAATTAAAAAGATATGATCACTGCTGATTTCTAATGAGACTAAATGTAATATACACACTGGGAAAGTTACTTATGCATACCTAACTATCTGAAAAATAGGAGTACCTGTTCTCTTTCTTTTTCTCAGAATTCTGTTGAGATTTTTAAGGCAAAGTATTGTTGATTATAATTATAAAATGATGAAAAAATCTGGAGCGTATGTCTGATTCCATGTTATTGGAACTCTAAGACTGTGTCTGTCTTTATTTCAAATACAATTAAATATAATTTTCATTAAATTTAAAATTATGTAAAACTAATTTTATCAATTTTGAAATTAAATATTATTTAATATGACTGTAATGAACTTAAGACAATAACTGAAGTCCATCCATTCATTCCACTTTCCTAGTTAAAAAGAAAGGTGACTACATTTTGACACATCCTTTGTTTCTGCTTTGCCCTTTAGTTCTTAGTTCCTCTTTCACTTGCAAACACAGAATGGCTGGAAACAGGTGTTTACATTTATGCTGTATGCCTTATCACCTCAATGAGGATTTGAAAACACTAGCAATATGAAAATATTGTCTTTAGCAGTAAACTGATTCAGAGCTCAAGGAAGAGCTCTGAGAAGCTGCACTTTTAACCCTAAGGGTTTATGATCATATGCATAAAAAGATGACTGCTAATGACTTATACTTAAAACTCTACCATGCTCATCACCATTTTATTATGCTAAGTTTGCCTGTGTCTCTATATTTAGAACAACTCTATGTCACTTATTTTTGCTTTCTTATCTGAAAAACAGTGCTAATGCATTTTACATGACAAGCTGTGTGGGTGTTAATTTACTTTATAAATTACCAGAAATGATTAATAATAATATAATTATGTATTTCAGACAAAGGGGAGGGTTTTGCTATTAGACATTGCCTATTTATCTTACAGAGAAAAAGGGGCTAAATGATTTGTTAAAATATTAAGGAAAACTAATTACTGTCAGGTTTTTTTCCTCCAGAAATTCCTAATACATGTTTTGTTTTTTTTCCCCCTAGAATCCATTTTGTTTATGGGAAGGGTGACAAATCCCGACACTCAAAAGATTAAGGGCAGAGATTTAGATTCACTGTAAATAAAAAGCTTCGGAGTGTAAGATGATTCCTAGAAAATAGTTCATTGGCAAATCATCATCTTGCAAATAATTTCTATATATCTCTTTCTGTTTTTAACTGTGCCTATATTAATCTGTATAAATGTAGACCTGTTTTAATGAATAAATAAAATGACCAATAATTGAAATTATTCATTCAGTGTTTTTTCTGTATGATTTATAAAGTCTGTATGAATCGGAAACATTGAACTTATATAAAATATTACTTAGTTATGTGAGAGTAATTCTAAGATATTTTATATATCAAATACTGTCTTAGACATCAGTCTCTATATTCCTAAAAGACTTGACTATCTGACTCCCAGCCATAGCAGCATTATCCAGAGCAGGAGGAAGTAAAATCAAGAAAGAGTAAATGTACCTCTCTGGGGTACTAAAGATACAGAGATCCAGTATCTATGACAGTAGATGAGCTTCCAGTATTTCGTTAATTTTAACTTTGTATTCCATGTGTTACATTTAATATTTCTCTTGTTTCAATTCCTTTTGAGAGAGAGCAATTTTTTTTTCTGATTTATGCTTTCAACATCTATAAGAAAGTAGAAATGATGAGAACTTTTATAATGCTTTTCCATACATGAAAGTGGCAGCTAAATTAGTGTGATTCAGGAGGCAGACCTTCCACAATTTTATAATACTGAGCTAAGGAATTGTTAGAGCCAAGACTGTAATCTATAAAGATTGAATACAGAACCCTTGCTCTGAATACTCTGAAATGTCAGATCAAAATATCCAAAATAATATATTCCAGTGATTTGATATCACATGTTTCAGTTTTTCCATTTTAATGTTAATGATGTAAAGTGTCCTTTTGTTTGTTTTACTTGGCAGTTCTTGGCAGAAGCTTAATGATAATGGCTACCCATTGTTGAGCCCTAATTTCATGTCAGGAACTGAAGTCAGCACTTTATCTATATTGTGTTAAATGTACTAAGAATTCTAGGAGATATTATTACCAATTCACATCTTCCTGACGAAGAAACTGAGGCTCAAAAACATTATATAAATTAGTCAAGGATATATCACAAATAAATATATTATTTACCATATTTCAATGTTTGAACCCAGGATTATTAGAAGTAGAGGTCTGTGACAATACTATACTCACTGAGTTCCAATTACTTCTGTGTGAGTCCTTTAAAGTAGTTCTGGTCCTCCTCTAAAACGCTGTGTTGTTTCATTAGGTAGAAAGATAGACATGAGCAACTGGAGAAAGAGAAGGTTTAAGGAAAAACCACCCAGTTAAGGGGTCCCACTTTATAACAACAAAGTCTTTGTAGGAAGATTACTTCCTTGTCTATCTGGACCAAGCCAGAGTGGTCCCATCCAGATCACAATGCAGGTGCAATCAAACAAAGCTAAGAACCATTCAAACCACACCTCATCATAATCTCATTAAAATAAAATTGTGGTTTTGCTGCACTCCCCCACCCAACACTTGGGATTTTTTGTGGGCATTTTGGGAAAAGAAATGGGCACTAAGAGGAATGGGTGTATAACTAGAGCTGCCAATCAAATGACCTTACACTGTCAATCAAAGAGGTGACTCCCAGCTAGGTTGTGATAAATAGACCCATTCCTAAAAATTCAGAGCCTTTGTCTACCTTGAATAGGTTCATTCCTCCTTTGGAATGTATTGAAATAAAACTTCCACTCTGCTTCTCTATTGTGTCTCTGCTTTTCAATTCTCTGTTTCAGTGGGGACAAGAACCAAGGCAAACAAACTCAACCCATAACATATTTGGTGCCATGACTTGGATTGCTACTCTTGCCATTAAGTTGTGCTCAATAAAATCTCTTGAGGCTTTCACTCTTCATCAGGTCTCTTGACTGAATTCTTTCCTTCAAGAAGACAAGAACCAAGGATTTCCACAATCCACCACCTGGTAACAGTTTTTCTCATCTCTAAGCCGGAGTGTTCATCCACAGCAAAACCTAGAAAAACAAAAACTTAAGAAATTATGAAAACAACTTTAGAATTAATTCTGATTGCTTAAAACCATTACATAATTGAAAGCAATGTTCATTTGCCTAGACTGTCACTGAAGCTTACTTAGATATAACACAGTAAATGCTCATCTATATGTAAATGATATATAACAAGTTTGTTCTTCACCATTGAACTGGTTTAAAAATATGCTTCCCTTATTCAGGAGGAAGAGAAAAATGAACTGTCAAGAACATGGTAGTTTTATGTGGGTCTGTCCAAATTCCTGTTTTTCTTGGATGTCCTGAATTCTTAGGATTCTCTTTCATGTGTTATATGTAAATCTGCTCTGAAGAAGCATTCATTTTTTCCACACATACTGAGCTTCCACCATGTTCCATGCACTGTTTTAGGTACCAGGAATAAACCAGTGAACAAAACTGACAAGGTCTCTTCCCTCATGGAGCTGACATTTTACTGGTGGCAGAAGGCAGTAAACCAGGGAACAAATAAAACAAAATATGGAAATAAGAAGGGTTTTATAAATTGAGATAATAATAAAGTGGCTGCCTAAGTTTCACTTTAAGTACATGTTTTCATAATATGTTCCTAATATATTTGCTTTTTATCAATAAGATCTACTAAATGTCTACTAAATGCTTTACTTTGCATTGTTGTTTTCTTTTCTTCTCTGATTTCATGCTCTGCATCTGTTAGGTGTTACTTGCCTTACAAAAGGAGAGAGTTTAAGCTCCTTATAAATGGGAGAGTAGCCTTCTAATGTAGGTTCAAACTGAATATACCCAGTTTGCAGTTGTTCAAGCAGCATACTTGCCAAAGCAGTCCCAAGATTAAAGCCTTTAATTTTTATCTGCAGTGCAATTAACTCAATAGTTATTATAGTTCCATATCACAAAGGTAAGAAGGGTCTGGAATACATAATATACACACACACACACACACACACACACACACACACACACACACATATATATATATAAGACATATAATATATATGAAATAAAAGAAGTATGAAATAATTTTCCTTGCTAGCCATATGAAGTCTTTAAGATTCACAACACTACATAATCTATATGGGATAAAAATATTGTCAAATTAATACCTCTTGTAAAAGTCTCATACAACATATACATATATGCTTTTTTTCCTCCTTTAGGCAAAATGACCATTAAAGTAGTTTTATTTCAGAGGAAACTTTGGAATTGTTTTATTTACTTCATGTAGTTAAAATTACAGTATATTTTAGAGGAAAGGGTCTACTACATGTAGCAGTGGGAATTGGGAGGTCAAAGGTCTAAGACAATGAACAATTTCTTTTTTGGGTTGAAGTCTGCAGAATTTCCCTGAATTGAATAATAAAGATCTGGAAACTCTGAAAGATATAAAGAAGACTTGGAGCAGATTCCACTAGAAGTCAGTGCTTTGGATCTCTGGAAATAAAACGTTCTCTCACAGGAGGCCTCAGACCATGGAGACACACCCTATGAGGGGCCATCTCCCTGAGCTGTGGAATCTGAGACTGACTCCATGCCCAGAGAGGATGTGCAACTACTGTAATCTGTTTGCTTGTAAGAACACTCTTTTTCTTTCTTTTGGCTCCTTCTGTGATCATCTCTGAATTTGAAGTCTGAAATTTAATAGGTCAAAAATGTAGTTTTCCTTTCATTCTGATACCCTGGTGATATAATATAAAGGAAAGCAAAGATGAGACTTTTTTCACTAACATTATGATTTTGGCTTATCATTTCAGTTATCTTGGGCTTCAGTGTCATCACCTCTACAGTGAAGTGTGGGGCAAATCCTACTTTAAGTCTTTATTCCAAAGTCCTAGTAGATTTATGTTTGTAAATTTGGGCTTCTTAACAGAGGTACATTTTTGGAGTAATGTCATTTGAGTCATTATTGTCTATAAGTGATGATTTTTCACAAAACAAAACAAATTCCCCAAGGTACTTCTCATGAGAATATTGGTCCGTTACATTATCCTAAATTATTGGTAGCTGTCTATAGGTCTGAGATTTAATTTTTAAAAACAGAATACATATAAAACAATTTTCATAGGTAGCAGTGACCTCTGTCTGCTGGTGAAGGTTTTAACCATGACTTCCCACATGCAGAGCTGCTCCTGGGCAGGGACAGCTTAGCAGGGCCTTCATTTCTCCTGCCATTGCATTTATCTAAGGGGAGCCCGGTAACTAGTTCTCACTGATGGAATTTGAGTAGAGGCGAGTGTTTCACTTGTGAGCCCAAATGATAAACGAGTGTCCCTCTCTAACTGTTCTCTTCTCCTGTACCAGTTGGATGTCCATACCCCAGGTGATTCTGGAAGCCCTTTTTGGAAGAATACAGAAATGCTATCAGCCTGGTTCCTCTGTCACTGTGTATCACAGATCCTCTCTTCTGCCTGGGCCAAAGGCACCTGGGAATACCTACCACCATTGGACTGTGATGTGAGCAAGAGATTTATTTTCATTGGAATTTAAAGGATTGTTAGTGACAATGGTGAGTCAGTTTGTTACCTTTAACAGGGTGCTTCTATAGCAAAACCCACAGAATGTTGCATTATTTAAAGTTGGACCACAACAAAACTAGTCATAGCCAGCTGGAAGGCAGGCAGGTCTGCTAAGGTGTGGAAAAATTTGATGGAATCGTTGCCTGTGATAACTTGGAGAATAGATTCTGTCTCCAGCCAGAGACTACATTTCAATCTCCCTTGAACAGATGACTGACCTGTTCCCACTGGGTGGAAGATTAGCAGAGATGCTGCGTTGCTTTTGGCTGCAGTGGCTAGGAAGCAAGTTTGCCTACTTTTCTTTTTCTTTTTTTGTCTACTTTGTTGGCTGTATATCAACATTAAAGGTGACCATAGAAGCCTTCAAAGGCAGAGGTCCCATCAGCCAGGGGCTCTGAATGATTACATGGATCACATCCACCCTATCCTCTGCTCCACGACCATTGACCAGGAATTCCTACACTGCACTCTACTAGGAGCAAGAAATATACCATCTGGTGTGAGGCCATAGGAACCAAGTAGCTAGTGCTTACCAAAATAACACAACTATGTTCTTAATATGTATGATCCATGTATTAGCTGTGTTAGTCATGTATTACCTGTAGTGTGTGTTTTCTCATCCTGGTGCTTGGCACCTGGCAAGACAAAGTTCTGGAGTGCTATTTCAATTTGCCTAATTCAGTGAAAGAAGTCTAGGAATGATATTCCAGTGCATTTTCTCACACAAAGTGCTCGGCACCATGGGAAAATGTATCTTCACTGAAAGAGAGGAAAGCCCACTAATTGGGTGCTTTACTGACTGCCACACAGCTCTCTTGATTGAGGCTCATTCCATAATAAAAAAGCCGCCTTTGCCTCCTAGTTACTGTGTGTGTGTGTGTGTGTGTGTGTGTGTGTGTGTGTGTGTGGTAGAAGTGGGGCTAGGGCATCTTCTTTAAAGATTTATCTTGAATGGATTTTGATTAATATAAAAACATATACCTATTTTCAAGGGATGAAGATGGGGCCTTGCTAATGATATTTAATAGCATATGCTCAATGCTTCACAGAAAATGACAGAAAAAAACCTGGTCTAAGAAGTTCTCAACAGGCATTTTGTGGAGACAAAAACAGATTTTCTTTTGGGTTAGTTATACATATTAGATTTAAATTATTTGGTTTGCCATGACTTCTATCACATTGTTCATATTTTTGTATTCATGAAAATATACGTAGAAAAAAATTTCTAGCAAATAAATTCCTATTTTATAAATAACAGTAGCTAATATTTATAGAGATTCTTACTATCAATGAGTAATGTATATACAGTATCTTTTATAATCCTCACATCTTGTCATCCTTTATGTGGATAAAATGAGAGTTCCTGTGGCCAGGATTCTCACTTGGCCCTGGCTGACTAGCTCACTGCACACCTGTGGGCAATAAATACACGGCTGTTGACTCTATATAAAAGAGCTCAGCCCAGTGCTCTGTGCACGACACGGTGGCAGGGCTGCAAGGCTGCAGGAGAGCAGAGCAGAGGCTGCAGTGGTGGCAGCGCCAAGGACAGAGGCCCAGAGGATGGCTGTGCGAGACGACTGTGCAGAGAGGCCCAGAGGACAGCTGTGTGGATAGAGGGGCCCAGAGGCAAGGGGAGAGCCCAGCTTGCTGCATGCAGACTCGCTCTGAGTGAACAGATTTTAGTGACTGACCTGCCACCTAGAAATAAAGTTGGGTATAACCCTTTCACCCCAAGAATGTTTTACTGTCATTTTCTATGGCCACATTGAATCCATAGCAAACTTGCCTGGGGCTGAAACCCATTGGCAAGACACTTTATAAAATGAGAAAATTGGAACCAAAAGTTTTAGGATCTTTGCTCATAGGCACACATGGAGTATGTATGGTAGGATTGCTATTTAAACTCTGGTTTTCTGACTCTAGACTTTACCTCTTAATCACTAAACCAGTAGTTTTCACACTTTGATGTGTATCAGAATCATATGGATGGTTTGTTAAAATGCAGATTGTCAGGCCCCACCTCCAGAGTTTATGATTTGATATACCTGTGTTGGGTCCTAAGTATCTGCATTTCTACCAGATTTCCAGGTGATGCTGACCTAAGGACATACTTTGAGAAGCACTGAAATAAAGTATACAACTTCTCTTCTACAATATTTTCTTTGTTATACTCAAAATGATTTGATAATCAATAAAATAGGAAAGAAGCCACCAGTGTATAAGATCCGATGAAGAAAAAGCCCAACAAGAAAAGATAATCTTTAAAATCCAAATGAAAGAAGTTACAATTAGAAAGATGATTTCTTATAGCATCAAAATAGAAGAATTAAAAAAAATAATAAAAGTAAATAAGAATAAAAGCAAGACTCTGCAGCCAACATTCAAAGCCTTCCATACTTCAATCCCACATTTCCAGCCTAATCTTTATTCATCTGTAATTGGTCATCCAGCACATCTCTAATCTTTCACCTTGGGTAGTTATTGTTAAAGATGTCACCTCTGCCTAGAAATCCTTTTCTCTCCCCTCCTGCAAAATCTGTCTGGCAAAACTCTAATTTTGCCGTAAGACCTAGTTCAAATATTCTCTCTTATTAAAAATTCCATCCAAGGCTCTCTTAATTTCTGTTTCTTCCCACCAACACTCTCCCCGCCATATCATAATTTTTTTTGTTATTTGTTTGAGCTGCTCACATGATGGTGGGCCCAGGAAGAGTTGTTATCTTTTCTAACTGCACCATAATGAAGCATTATTCATCTTTATGTTTCCCATACCACCTAGGACTCTGCTGCCTTCTGGCAGTTGCTCAATGAGGAGTCATCAAATGAAATAAAGTCACCAGTTCAGGTATATGTCTGCCTTATCAGTATGTATGAGGTTCCAAAAGGTGTAGATAATTGGATAAAGTAGAGTGTATTTCAACTGGAGTAACTGTGACTCAATAAAGCAGCTTATAATGACAAAAGTTTACTTTTCAATAGAGTAAAAGAAGCCTGGGGCTTGTCAATCCATGGCTGGGGCAGGGTTTCCACAGCTCAGAGATTCAGTCTCCTCACTCAGTAACTCTATCGCCAGGGGGCTGTGAGGCTGCTCAGCTTGCTACAGCAAAATATCACAGCCTAGGAGGGTTAAACACAGACATTTCATTCTCACGGGTTCTGAGGCGGTGAGTTCTGGAGAGTGTGAAGTTCACCATCAAGATGTTTTCTTTAGGTAAGGTGGCCCTCTTCTCTACCTGCTTTCCAGCAGTTTGATTTTAATGGACCATGGTGTTCTTTTCACTGTGTCTAACTTGCTCGAGGTTGTCCTTTTTGTACCCATGGGCTAATAGTTAACATGAGATTTGAACATTTTTGAACATTATTTTTCCAAATATTGTTTTTTCCTCTTCCCACCTCTTCTGTACATCAATCACACACATGGTACACTGCAGCACATCACTGCACAGGACACCCTAGTTTTATTCATGTTTTTCTCTATGTCTGACTTTGCATAGCTTTCATTTTAATGTCTTCAAGTTCTTAATCTTTTCTTCTTTAGAGTCTTATCTTCATTGAATTTCATCCAGTAAAATCTTCATTTTAGATACACTTCTTTAGCTTTAAAAGTTTCGCTTAAAAATCTTTTATTTTCCCCCCCAAATTTTATTTAGTCTTCCTTTATATCCTTGACTGTGTTTATAATAGTCATTTTAAGTCCTTGTCATCTAAATCCATTATTATTTTGGCATCTGTTTTTCTGTTGATTGATTTTCCTTTTGTTTATGGATCACATTTTCTGATTCTTTGCATATGTAGCATTTTGATTGGATGCTGGGAATTGTTACTGCTTTTCGCTTTGATTCTGGATTTTCTTGTCTGCTTTTAAGAAGAGTTGAGTATTATTTATCAGCCGTAAAATTACTTACAGATCAACTTGGTCTTTTTGAGGTCAAAGAAGATTCAGCTTTAGACAGAAAATGATAACGTGAAATGGAAGACTATTATTTGTATATAAAAGGGTTAATATTAAGAGAACTTCTGGAAACTGCTGACAGACTTCCTGTTGACTGTTAAAGTCAAAATAAATATTTTTTAATTTAATTTTATATGCACATTTTCTCACCTTGTCTCTACCTTGCCATCATCTCTGGGAAGAAAGCAGCAAAAATCTAGAACTCAACAAGGAAAATGTAGATACATAATCTCCCCCCAGGGCCTTGTGCAATGACTCACTGCAGTCCAGGCAGCCTCCTTCATGTTGATTTCCCTGCCTTTAACCCCCTTGAAGGGTCTTTCCTGACTATAGTGGAGAAAAGAGCAAGGAGATAACTTTAGATATCTTTGTAAATACTGAATTTGGCACAGAATTAATCATGTAAGTACAGATAGAATCTGATTAAATGATTTCTACTCTGGCACATTTTTGAAAGATTGTAAGTGAGGAAATTTTATTTCACCCAATTACTAGAGATTACTGAAGAAAGAAAATTTGGAATTTGGAGTGTTTGAGTTTACTCAAATATAGCAAATCACCATATACATTTCCTTCTTTTAGGGATTTGTAGAATTTTGTAATTTGGTTTTGACTACTATATTAATTTTTTTATATACTGTTTATACCCATAGGTTAGGATAAAACATATCAAAACTGAAAAATGCTAGAAGAGTCCATTTCTATATGTGGGCATTCAAAGGAAAAAATAATGTTAGTTATCTAAGCTGTTTAAGTAAAATCAGCTACTAGTTTATTCATTCCAACTACACGGTGATGAGGACTTAACAGAACAGACCACTATATGGATTGATGTGTAAACTTCTTAGATTCAGTTAAAATTGCCTTAAAGTATTTTATGTATTAGCAAATTTGAAATAGGAATGTGAATTGCCCTTCAGAAGTTAGTGGTATTTGATGCCCCAAATATGTCAGTTTTGTCAGTTCAGTTAAAAGCCACAACAAAAACGATTCTTTTTGTTAAAATATTTAACTTTTTACTTTTTGGTTCTTAGGATAGTGTTGTGACTGTGTAGTGTACAACAGTACTTCTCAAAGTGCCTGGGGCTCTCTGAAGTCAAATTGTTTTCATTATAATTATTGCTATTCTGAAGCTATTTTTCTACTTTGCCCCTCATGTTTCATGAGGGTACCGTGGAGTTTCCATAGGTTACAAGATGTGTGATATGGCAGCAGATTTCATGCAGAGACAGATGTAAGACTACTTCTGTCCTTTATTGAACAAGATATAAAAGATAAGATAAATGCAAAGACATACTACTTTTCTCTGTGATTTTTAAAAATTTGGAAAACAGTTTTCTAAAAATAAAAATAGGTTATATTAACAGGTAATAATTTATTAACATTTTTAAATGAATTCACACATATTTTTTAAATTGCTCAGTTTTATTTCCTCGTATGAAGTATCTAGGTCTTTGGTGTGCCAAATGATTTTTTAAGTGTGGGAAACTATATTTAGACCAAAATGTTTGAGAACCTCTAGTGTATATTTATATAGGTTGCTTGATATGGGACAGTTAAACATCACAACAAACAAACAAACAAACTGAAGATGATTAATAGGAGAGAGAAATGGAGGTACGAGTCTGAGGAACCAGGAGTGTTTGGATGTGTGAAAGATGCACATTCCATTCAGGGATACTGCACAACGTGGGTACCTGCTTCTAGGACTACAGCTGCCCCTCTTCCCAAATTGTTTCATGCTAGACAAGGAAATAGAATAACTATAAAATCCTTTACATGACTACAAGACAGTGGATTACAAGACATGATGATATAGCATAATACAGTCTTACAGAGAGCCACAGAGAAACAGTTAAATTTTAAAAAATGTGTGTGTGTATATACAATATATATATTTATATAATTTTTTTTCTTCCCACCCTGAGGGAATATAAAATCATGGATACCATTTTGTAAGAAACATGCATTAGGAAAAACCAAGATTGTATTTATTTTTTCCAGTGTTTGCAGAGATCTTTATAGGGTAAATGAGAAATCCAAGTAATGTTTAGTCAAGGCTCTTTGGCTACAGAAACCCACCATGCTAAAATAGGTAAGAGGATTTATTTGAGGATACAGGGATATTTTGATTACCAAGGGAGACTGCAGCCAAGTTTCATGAAGGGCCAGAGCCTGGAAGCAACATCAGTCTTTAGGAGGTTATTAAATCATTATCCTTTCTTGAGGAGCACTGAGGTTTTCTCATCTTTGCTTTTCTCTGGGATTCTGATAAGTTCATTTGTCTCTGCAGATTGGTGTTTTTGTTTTGCCTCATGCATATGGTTAAGTATGACCCATGGAAGTTCCCATGTTTACAAAGCAAGTCACCATCAGAGTCTGGTTAGTGTCACTGAATTCCCATTTCAAGTATTTAGAATAACCGTTTTGGTCAATTTGAGTTACATGTCCAACCCTGATCGAGATAATTATTGTCTAAAAATATTTAGGAGCTGATGTTCATAAAGGAATATAATTCTCAGAGAAGTGCCTTGTGAGCTGGACAAATACTACTTTTCAGTAGAAATGAGATATAAATAGATCCAGCAGACTGGTAGTTATCTCTAGATAACCTAGTTACCCTACCTGTGTGTCAGCCAATCACTCAGGCAACACAGTGCCTCGTGATTTCAGCACATAATCACTGCAGCTTTAGTAATTCGTGTAAACACCCTCTTTACATATCAATGTAGGTAACTGTTTTCTGTTACTTAGAAATCCCCTACACAATTCTCTTTATGAAGCTTGGGCTACCTAAGCAATTGTTACATTGAAATTTCTTTCTTTGGGCACCAGACTCTTAACTAAATTAACCAAAACCTATATATATATATATATATATATATATATAAATGGGGATGGATGCAATCTATGGATATACATAGTTCTGCAATGGAAGCACAGAGTTGACTTTTAGCATTAACATCCGTTTTTAAAAATATTTTGTCTGGAATGTTTTGGTTGGAATACGCCATCACTGTTGGTGATGTTAGAACTACACCCACCTGCACTCAAAATGAAAGGCCTAAGTGCCATCCCTCCTTCACAGCCTGAGTCAATGGGACATGCACCATCTGCTCTGACATGCAACAATGGACCTTTTCTAGAATAGCCAAAAAATAGACCTATTTTTTTAGGAATGTGATGCATTTCCCTTCAATTCTACCTAGAAAATGCAGAGAAAACGTAGCATCTAACTCTCTTCTTTAGCCTTGCACCATGTCTTTTAGTCCTCCAGATAATGGGAAAAATTGAAACTGGAATTGAAGCTTGCCTGTTTCTTACCAGTACTGTCCTACATGTATCTCCATATAAGCACCCACTTAATTAAAAGGGAAAAAATAATTTTTATAACTCCACACTTGGGACTAGAAAGTTAGATCTTAATTAGACTAATTTAGTAACTAGGGCAGTATGCCATATGTTGCCGTGATAGTTCTTTTTATAAAGAATTCATTTGAAATCTCTGTTTTCAATGCTTATCATGGCTGTGCCCAGAAATCACTTCTTCCTAGTCTTTAATGGGTCCTGGGGACCTGATCTGATGTTATCAGTCACCATGCCATCGTATATAATAGCTAACAATTGATGTGTTCCCATATGCTGAAATCAGGTGGCAGTATTAGGAAACAGGATCAGAATACCTGAAGTCTTTGAATTCACTTCCCCAGCAGCCCTGTGCCTTCTTCCAAGGTTTGTTTAGGGAATTTCTAGAGTCTGTTCTCTTGAGGAAATGTTTCACAGCTAGAGGGCCCACTCTGAGATGCAAGAAAGGGCCAAAGGACCAGTGTTTGCAGGGGTGGAGATGGAGCTGGGACGTACAGGTGGGGATGGGCATGCAGCCAGGCCCCTTCAGGGTAGGGTAGAGGCAGGAGTGGAAGAGAAAGAAGTGGATTACTTCCTTCTGTGGACAAGGGCCTGGCTGTCCTTATGCTGCCATAGTTGTTACAGAAACCCAACAAATTCAAGAACTGTGAATTCAAACTTGACCTTTCAGGTTATTATGAAGGTTTATTTATTGAAGTTAGAGAATAGACATTTTCCTTAAAATTTTGGTTTGATATATATCTTTTAAATACTTAAACATATGGTATGTGGGCCCCTACTTGTATCCTTCCCAATGTTATTTAGCAGTCAGTTTGTGCCAGTTTCCAGAAAAATGAAATGTTTCATTCATTTTTGACTTCTTGCCCTAACTCTTAATAAAATATTTGTTTCTGAGGCTGAGCTGGATAGGAAGAGACAAAAACAAAATCCTCTGACTTACAATAAGGCAGTTTAAACTGGAATCAGATCAGGCAGAGCAGCTCGTTTACAACCGTCTCAAACCCCAAGCTACATTTCATCCCTTTGTAGTCAATATATGAGAGGGTAAATCTTAGAAAATACCTTAACATCTTTAAGAAAACATTCTAAAAAAACTACAGGCTAAATACCTTCACCCATGTCTCACTGTTATGATCAAGTCCAAAACAAAAATCACTTCTAAGAGTTGTTATAAATGGGTACCTGGACTTGGCAGACCAAATATACAACTGAAACTAATATTATTTGTGTAGAGCAAACTGAGAGATGCTTTCGAGCACTGCCCTTTAGAGACAAATATTGAAATGAAGTCAGTGTCTGCCCAGGTGTGCCCTATTTTACACAAATACAACCTTCAGTGATGTACCAGGTAGAGCCAGGGTTTCTTGTGCAACATCCTAGGAGCAGCATGAACACTAAAGAGTCCAAGTTCTTATTATCCTTCATCTGGTAAATTAATCCTGCAGTATTTTTATTAAGCCTGCGTGTATCTCACCATTCATGCATTTTTCCACTTCTATTTAAGCACAGTCAAGGTGTCAATAAAGTTAACAATGCCAATATCACTGGTTGCTGATCTAATGAAATGTTACATTTTCTGGTAGGTCAAGATGTGGAAGCTTTAGCCATATGGTCTGTTTTCAAGCTTGATATTATACCCAGCTATGCAGCAATGTTAGTGCTCATAAAGCCTAACCTTTGCAGGGCACACCCTGTGTGTAAGCAGGTTAGGGATCTGCCTCTGTGGCATGATTTTAGACGCTTCCACTTCCTAATATTTTTAGACATCTACTCAGTACCTACTGTTGTACTAAAACCTGTGCTAAATGCTAGACCTAGAAAGACACAGTCTTTGTCTTTCATGTCATTAGTGCTGTGACAGTAGCAGGCATGGCTTACTTGCCAAGCTGTGGAGAATTCTTGCAGTAGAGGTGCTCCTTGTCATTAAGTAAGTGGGTCTTTATGCTGTCTGTGTTAAAAAATTTAAACATGGGAGATAAAACTCCCAGGTCTATTAACATCAGTATTTGTTAGGTAAACACTATACTGCTACTTAAAAAAAGTAGGTCCCAAATACAATGGTTTTGAAAGATCTGTCAGTTCCTAGGAAACGTAGTCATCTGCATGATCAAAACTGAATTGCAGATGTTCATATTCCGGCTCAAGCAAGGGAAAAGAACAGATGTCAAAGATAAGCAATTTTCTTTGAAACTAATGAGGTAGAAATTGTTCTAATCACTTCCATTCACATCGGTGACAACTAAGTCACATCCCAGAGACAGTTGCAAAGGAGTCTGGAAAATGTAGTCTCTTGCTGTGTGGCCACATACCCACTTTGAACTCTATTCCTACGGAAGAATAGAGGTATGGATTTTAATAGAGAATTAGCAGTCTCCACCACAGAATCACTCAAAGTCTGCATTTTCTTCACAGTCCATTCAGTAAAGTAGCTATCACTTTAGTAAAATCTTGAAGTTCTGAGATATAACATAGGAATATTTTTGATGGGGAGTGGCAAAGCGCTCTGCAGGCTGTTTGACCCCTGATTGTGAGTTGGGTGTAGAGACGAGACTATACTTACCTGGAATAAGCTTGGAGAATGCGAACGCCAAAGATAAAGTTGGAGGCACAATGAGGGATCACCTTGCGGCACAGTGGAGATGTTACATTGAGTTGGAAGTAGGAAAAGGTCAAGATCTTCCCAGAGCGGTCTGCTAGCACATCAGGAATAATAATACTCATATATTTACTTTCAACAAGCCATATAACACCTATATTTGCCTCTGTGATTGGAAAAGTCATGCAGGTAGGGATACTACCTTTGGTCATTTCTGCATATAGAAATTATTTTAGTATTAATATCAGAAAAATTCACTTTAAATTAATGTATTTACACTTGAGAAAGTTCAACTTTTTTTTTCTTTCCGGCATTCCTATGTGGATTTTGTTAGAGAAATTAAAAATACACAGTGAGGGGCATAAGCATACATTTATACTTTTTTTGAAATGCTTGACGTTTCTGGGCTTCAGTAGTTACGTGATGATCTAGCGCCACCCAGCAGACCAAGAGAACACTGACGTGGCCATTTGTAACACACAGGCCCTGGGGTGGAGCAAGCCGACCGGAAGGCATTCCTAGCGGAGGGCTGCACAACGCTTCCCGGGACAACCTGTCCTCGCGTTCCTGTGTCAGAAGGCAGGCAGGCCATTCAGGAACTGCTAGGGGAAATCTGATCTTTCGACTTAGAGTCTTATTTTTCAAATGTCAAGTCCTACCCACAAAATGTTTCCACCTTGCACACTTTCCATTCCTTCTTCTCTTTTTAGGAATAAAGTTAGGGTTTGGCTCTTGCCGCTCCTCATAGTCCTTCCTGCTCCCTTTATGGCCATTCCTACAGGTCACTGTACAGAACTGAGAGTGCTCACTAATCCACAATAAATCTGACTCGAAGGATACTTTTCTAGATGTATCCATGGTTTATCCTAAAGAGGAACATTTTATTTCTGGGACTATAATTTAGATTTTCCTAACATTTACATTTTTTACCACACAGCCTTTCAATTTCATGACTTCCCTGGGGAGTGTCTGCTTGTGTAAATTGCTAAGAAAGGTATGTTAAACTTTTCACTGTTTATTGTAAAAGATGTAAGTAGGCTTTTTCCCAAATTGCCTTTAAGTATTTATTGTATTCTTCTGTATATAAATGTATATCCCTCCTAGACCCTTTACACAGACAGTGCTGCTAATAAAAACATGGTATTAAGGGCAGATTATCTCTGAAGATGTCACTTAGTCTGAAAATCAACATAACATAAAAGAAGCTATGATAATCTCTCCAGTTAAGAAGAGTTTATTGTTTGCTTAAATGGAAGAAGGTGCCTACTGTATCTTTCTTATAGCTTTCTAATTTATAGCTTTCTTACGTTTCTTGTATTTTTTATACTTTATAGCTTTCTTATAAGTTTTTAGTTTCTTCTAGCCTTTTAATTATTGGTGACACCAGCTCATCAGGAATGCCATCTTTCATTCCTAATTTCAGCTCAGGAGTTACTCAGCTTAAAGTTGCAGGTCCCTGAAGGAATAACCTATATTAACTGTTTCTTTGCCCTTTATCTCTCATTTATCCTTTAGTTCAATACAATCAGGTTTCCATCCCATCTCTTCATTAAAGCTAATCTGTTAGAGTCAGGAGAAATCTGTTCTCCAAATGCAATGGATGTGCTTCAGGCTTTACTCTCCTGCAGCATTTAGTTCCCTTGGACACTCTCCTCCTCTTGAATTCATTTGTCCTGATTTTTGTGACTCACTTTTTCTAGTTATTATTCATCCTTTCCTGCTTTGTCTCCATCAGAGGTTTTTCTTTCTTTATCTACCCTTTCTATGACAGAGTTCAAGGTTCTGTATTTGGCCTTCTACCTGTATCACTGGGTTATTTCAACCATTCTGAAGTCCTTTGCCGCTGTGACTATCTCTAACCTGACCTCTTTCCTGTGCTCCAGACACACATATTCAACTGCCTACTGGCCATGTCCAGCAATGCCTCACAGACATCTAAAAGTGTCCAAAATCAAAATCACTTCTCAGATATGATTCTCTTACTTCGTACTATTTTGATGAAAAGCATCCATCCAGTCACCTAACATGAAAGAACCCTTGCCATCTCCCACCTGCACCGATCATTCAAGAAGTGACAAGATTCTATTAATTTTAGAAATTAAATATACTTTTTTTACTACCTTCTTTCTATTCCTATAATTTCTTCATTAATTCAGGGCCATCATCATCTCTCAATTACTGTAATAATGCTAATTAATAGTCAATCTCTCTTTCTCTGTGCTTCAAAACTTCCCTGACAATTCTACCAGAGTAAAAAATGTAAATCTGATCATATTAGTTCTGTTAATTATTGACAGAAGGTTATGGAAGTCTCCTATTGCAATTGTAAGTCTTGTCTATTTCTTCTTACAAGAGTGTTAAAGCCTCTTGTGGATTTATGTATGTTTTGTTTGTTTCTGTAAAGTTTTGCTTCACCTACTTTTAAGTTCCGTTATTGAAAACATGCACATTTAGAAAAAGTATGTTTCTTTAGTGAGTTGACCAATGTTGATTATTATAAAAATCTCTCTTCATTTCTGGTCATACTCATTGTTTTGGAGTCTACATTGTCAGATATTAATTTAGCCGCATCAGGTCTCTTCTGATTGGGTTTTCATGGTGTGTTTTTTACCTCTTAACTTTCAACCTATCCACGTTGCACTTAAAATGACTTTCTTATAGAGAGCATATTATTAGCTTAACAATTGATTTTTAAACTATTACTAATCACTACTAGTAATTATTTTTAATCTATTTGACAATATCACATTTTCTTTGGCATGTTTATTCCATTTATATTTAATGTAAGTATTGAGTTTAACACCTTATTTTTAATTTCCATTTTTTTCCTTTCATCTTACTTTCCTAAGTTGTTTTTACTATTCTTATATATTTATATCACTATTATATATTATAAACCCCACAATATAACTGTTGTTTTCACTTTAAGCAAATGTGTTTCAGGGAAGTTTGAGGGGGAGAAAGTCATATTTACCTCTTTATTTACCATTTCAGCATTCTTCAATTCTTCCTACATACCTGAATTTCCAAGTTGAATAAACTAAAGAGCTTCTTTCGGCAATTCTTGTAGTGCAGGTCTGATGGCAACAAGTTCTCTCAGCTTTCATTTATTATTTATTAATTTATCTAAAAATATATCTAACTCACCTTCATTTTATAAAGTTATTTATGCTGGATATAAGAATCTAAGTTGACATTATTTTTCAATTGTTTTCTTTTAGCACCTGAAAGATGTCAGTTCATTGTGTTCTGGCTTGCATTCCCTTTAATAAGATTGTTACTCCCCCACATATGATGTGCTTTTTACTTTGGCTTCTTTTAGGATTTTCTCTTTACATTTGGATTTCAGTAGTTTGACAATGCGAAGTACACTTTCTATGAATTTACTTTACTTGAGATTCACTGAACTTATTGGGTTTGTAGCTTCATACATTTTTAAACATATAAGGAAAAAGCATAGTCATACTTTCTTAAGTGTTTTTTTTTCCCTACCCCATTTTCTCTTTCCTATCCTTGTGGAATTTCAATTACATGTATATTTGACTGTTTTATATTGTTTCATAGGTCAACTAATGCCATGCTTGGTGTACTTTTTATCTTTTTTCCTATACTTTATTTTGGATAAGATCTCTTGATCTATCTTCAAGGTCACCAATTTAATTATTTTGTTGACTGTCCTGTGTAACCCATCTATTTTTTCATATATTGTGGCTTTTCAGATATATAATTTCTTTGTTTCTTTAAAATATTTCCCATTGTTCTGAAGAAATTACCCATCTGTTCACCTATTCTTCCCATCTTTCTCTACCTAAGGTAGATGTTTTAAATTCTTTTCTGTTAGTTCTTATATCTAGATCATCAGTGGTCTACTTCTGTTGATGTTTTCCCTTGGTTATGAGTCCTATTCTTGCTTCTGCACAGGTTTTACAGTTTATTATTGCATTTCAGAAATTACATATACAGAGGAAAAGTGATCAATGAAAAATAATGCTATTTTTTTCCTCCAGATATTTCAAGTTCCTCTTATACCTATTGGCTAAAGTGAGGAGATGATTATTCAGATTTCAGCAAGTGTTCATTTGACTGGGACTGAGCTATGGCTCACCTCTGGTCAGCGCAGCACCCAATATCCATCTTCCTAAGAAGGGCTAATCTCTTTGTTCCTATCAGGATTTGATTTGGGATCCCTGTGTAACTCCTCTGGATTCCTCAGTTTCAGGCATAAGGAGAATGTGGGAGATGGAACAGATGGAATGATTTATTTCTGCTTATCAGGTTTGCCTTCACTTTCATTTTTCTCAGCAAATTTAGGAATGGGATGGGCAGGTTTATTCTGTAGAGCAAATCACTATCAAACCTGACAGCCTTTCAGATTCCATTATTTCCCACCTCTCTCCACCACTGCTGGTAGCTCAGCTGGATTTATCTCCACCCAGTTAAGCTCTGGGTCTCGAGCAGCCCTCTGCTTTCCCTGCATCTAGACCATCCAAGACTGAAGGGCTGTTTTCTAGAAATCAGTTCATAAGACTTTCTTGTCTCTATTATACATTAGTAGTTCTACATGTATTTATGATTTTTATATTATTCATATTTTTTTGGTGTTCTAAGGTAGTCTGTGTCTAACTTGAAAGCAGAATGTGCTTATAGAATTTTAAAGAATTTTCTGAGACTCTGTTCAAACTTTACCTCTTAGAAGTCTTTACTGAACTTCTCATTTGAAACATTCTTCTGCGCGGCTCCTGTAATACCATGATATCAACTGATGGTTTAGAGGACCTATATGTTTATAGGTTTATTCTAACGTAATGTTTGAGTCTAGAGCCACATTTTGTTAATCCATTAGCACCAATAAATAGTGCAGATTCTGCCTCAAAATAGATACATAATACATGCTTATTGACTATATCATGTTTTCTATTGCCTCCATGACCTTGAACATGTTTGGGTTTTTTCCTCCCCATTGCATGAAATTCCCTTCCTTTTCTTTACCTGGGAAAGGAAAGCTTATACTTCAAATCCAGCTTATACTTCAAAATCCAGCTCAGTCAGTCTTTTCAGTCAGATCCTCTTTCAAAACACTTACCACATTGTATGGAAATTTTAATTATGTCCCCACTTCCAGTACCAGAGTGCAAGTTATAGAAAATAGTAGAAGAGACAGCTTAGTGTGTTTGAAAAACACTGGCTTCAGTTTCAGATGGACTGGGTTTAAATAGATTGGGTTTGTACTTAATAGTTCTGGAATCTTCAGCAAGCTTCTTAATTTTTCTGAAAGTGCATATTTACAATGCCTGACACATAATTGGAACTCTATAAATGGCAGTTATGATCATTGTGAGGAATTAACAAAATATTTCTTATTACAAAATTGTATTTGTAATTACAAATAATTACAAAGTATTTATTGAATGAGTGAATGAGTGAATAAACAATAGCTATAGTGAGTCAATGAAACTTTCGCAGGCTTAGCTTTTACTTGGACTATTTCTGTGAACTACTTTCTCTTACATCTGATATTTACTCATTCTTATCAGTTTGAAAATGGTTCTTAATGAACTGCTTTTGTTCAAGGTTTTGAATGAAGTCAATTTGGCCTATAATAATACCCTGCCTAGTTAGGAACAATTTATTTTTGATGTTTCACAGGTCCTCAAATTTTGCTAAAAGTTTGCAAATATTACATATCTAAAACTAAACTTTCTTTCATGTGTTATCATAATTCTTTAGACAAAAAAGAGAAGGGTTTGTAATAAATACCAACTAGTATGATAATAAATACTCATTACATCTTTATATATTTGATTTATCCCTATTACATAAAATTCACTAAATATACAAAATATTATCTAGCTAATGCAGCATAATATCACAGTTTATGGCCTATAATTTCAAAGTCCATAAAAATCTAGACTACCTTCCTGAAGGATTGGGGATTTAAAAAATTTTCCATAGTGAAAGTGTATTATTGACTATGGTGTCTGGTCCTTCAGAGAATCTGATTGCTTTTTATGTTTGTTGTAGACTGACAATAGTATATCTGGCATTTCAAGATAAAATAAATCTGCATTTTACACTTATAATCAAGTCATCTTTTTTGCTGTGATAAAAATATTGAAAAGGCAAAAGAAAAAAAAACATTGAGACATCTGCATCTGACACATCTATGCATTTCTGAAACATAAGCAAAATAAAGAATTTGAGAGTCCACGAATCAATTTTCCATTGTAGAGATTCATTATCTGTTATCTTGCTTGACTGAGCAGCTCTATGACTGAACAGGAATTAGAACATATTCATATTTTTCCCTTTCCTGCAGCACAGTCATGAAGGAAAGCGTCAGGGTGAAATGGGCATACCACCAAATTGGTGGGATTTCCCCTTGTACATCGGGATGATACCAGCCCAAATGTGCTTTGTTTCTTGTTTTCCCAAACCCTCTGCTTGATTTTCCTCATCTGCAATTTGCTGAGTTTAAACTCATTCTCACTTTACATGCCAAACAACCTATTTTTTGTTTTTTGCTGGTGAGTTTGACTTTATTATTTCAAAAACCACCTCCACCCAAATGCTGCTGATTCAGCAGGGCATTTTTCCTCTTGAAAGGCAAAACCATTTCACATGAAAGTCCTCCTAAAGATGATTTGTTTTTTCTTAGCATTATAAGTTTTGTCATCACCTGCATTTCTCTCAGCATAAAAGGCTCCCTCCTGCCTTTCCCTTTTATTTATTAGCTGCTGTACTAACAATAGTTTTCCTGGAAGCAGGGAAATTTCTTACCTTCTGGCTTCTTGCTGGTCAACACAACTCTCCCCTTTGACATGTTACATTTTGGAATGAAATATTAATATATGAGACTAGGCAGTGCTCCAACAAAAATAAAGTCAGAAACACACATATCTGATAAATCTCTTGTGGAACACAAGAAAACTGTGTTTGTGTGTGTGTGCATGCATGTACACTTACATGTTAAAATAGGTTAGGAAGTTATTCTTGAAAGAGCACCATAGGTCATCTGTATGGCTTATATGAGGTGCAGTTGTGTATATTTGCAAACCTAGGGCAATGCTTTTCCTTATTCAAATAAAACAGCAATTTAATTGGTGGTTGAATTAAATACCTGAGAAATTAAAAGGAATTGGAAGCAGGGAAGACAAGGAGAAGGCATTTGTTGAAAGAAGACAGATTTCTGTCACAGAGAATTTGTGCTTAACTAATACCTCCACAGTTCTGCAGGTGAATAGCCAAGTTCTTCATGTTTATAAATGATATTACAAGGATTTAATGATTGGGAAAGGAAAAAAGAAAAAAAAAGGTATGCAGCATCATGCTTTCCATATGAAACCAGGCCCAGTGCCTCTCTCCTTGCTCTTTCCTCTCCAATAAAAACAACCAGATTTGACATTATTATGGTATTTTATTCTACTTCTTTGAAAAGCAGAGACAAATAAATGGTGATGGTATAAGTTCCATGAAGTAATTTTGCTATATCTCAATCTTCTTCATCCTTTGCTCTTAGGAAGAAAACAGCCAGAAAAATTGCTAATCTATTTTTTTCCAGTTAAACCACTCACTGACAAAACCTTAAACATTTTAGTGTATCATCATCACTGTGTCTATTCTGAAAGGACCTTGTCATTTGTACACTCTTATGTGTAAATCGTAAATATTTATAACATGCTGAGGCATTCAAGACTAGTTTGAACAAAACTAAGCAAAACAAAATGAGCTGCTACTTCTTAAAAATAAATCAAATCTGGGTAGAAGATATATTGACATTTGTAGGTTTGTGAACCCCATTTTTACCCACTTATTTGAAATTGTATAAGAGTCCATTGGATATCACTTTGATATAAAAATAAACATATATAAAATGATATTCCTTTGCTATGCAAATAAGATATGTTTCAAATGTTACCAAATTAAGTCATGGAACTTCTTAATAGCAAACGTCTTCAAAATTTGGTTCTTGGACTCTCTGCAGAATTACCTAGAACAGGGCTTCTTAAATGATGTGTGATGAAGGTATTTTTCTTTTTTCCTTAATCTGGACTGAAATTTTTGTACCATGCTCTGTACAAGGAGATAAGCCCATTAATCATGGGCCTTGGGTGTTGCTGTAATGTCAGGCTGGTCAGAAAGCTTTAGTCCTTTTCTTTCATTATCTGTACTTCTTTCTTTCAGGGCTGGTAAGAAAAGGTTTGCAAACTCTTAATGGTCCTCAAAGCACACTTCGGGTAGCTTTGAATTAGCAGGCTGGTGAAAGTCCTAAATAATCAAACTCTTGTGAGCTGGGTCTTAGGGATTGGCACTTTAACAAGCCCCCAGGTGATATTTATGCACCCTAAAGTTTAAGTACTATTGCCATCACATAAATTCAAATATTGTCATTGCTTTCAATCACAAGCCTGTGGAATCTGGTATCAATTATTACACTTTATAGAGCAAAAAGACTTACAGCAGGCAATTTGCTTCACAGCTAAGCATATGGTCATTTTCCTACACTCTCTTTAATTCTCTCTCATCATCCCTGTCCAGACAATGCATTCATCTTTCATCATCTGAAGATTCCTGTTCTCTCTGTCCATTAAGCACATGTTTGTTTTCTTCTTCAGCTTCCAAGCTTTGCGTCAATAATTTCTCTCCCGCACTTCAACATTTCTTTGACTTTTTTTTTGCTGCTAATTCTGGCCACTACCTCTGGCTGTTGACCACCAACTTTAAGTTCAACCTATCTTTGTCACATTCTGATACATACTTTTTCCCTCAGTGATTGTATTCATTTTGATGACTTCTCTTCATCACTTCTATATTAACAATTCCAGTTTTTCCAATTTTAATCCAGTATATTCTTTCTACTACTACACCCTGTCTGTAAGATTACCGTTCTTAAAACTCTTTTCTTCCTTTCATTTCTATTTCTGCCAATGTCAACAGCTGGCCTCATGCATTTAAAATGGCCACAGAAGCTACATTCTGTCAATGTCTGTTACATGGGATTCAGGTATACTTGAAGGTGCATGTTGTCACCCGAAGCTGTGCAGCACAGTAGTTCTGATTCTCTCAATCACCCAGGCTCACCACCATGCAGACAGATTTCGTCTCCATCATCACTCATTTATACACTCAACAACAGAAGTCATTTGGGAGCAGCTGATAAAGGGCCAGGGAAATAAATGTGGCCGCTGTCAGCTCCACTGCAGGAAAGACGTTGTAGAAGGAAGACAGAGCAATGATGGATCTGAGGGCAAACAGTTAAAAGAATTGGATACTTTTAATTTTTAAGTAGATCTTTGTCAGCATTACTTTGCACAAAGGTGTCCAGCACATGGCATCTGTGTAACGTTACAAAACTCATCAATTATAGATCATCATACTTGCTTATATTCAGAAACTCTTTTCTTTTGAATGGTTTAGATTGCCCCAGCAGGGCAAGGAATTCTGAAATCATGCCATAGGAACTGTTTTCCTCTTCGAGTAGTCCCTGAGTAATGCATAAAGGGGAAAAGCAAAACAAAGGAATAACTTATTTTACTGAGGTTTGGGCACAGCCTCAAAGTAGAACTCCAATAAATGTGGATGAGCCATGAGAAGGGTCCTTACGTACCATGTAAGCCAAGCCTTCAAACCAAAGAAAGCCACAGGGCTTTCTCTCTCAATTCCATGCTCTTGTGTTAGCTCTTCCAAATTAGTTACTTATGAGAGGTATGGTCTAAAAGGCAAAAGGGGCCAGAATCAGTGAGAAATATAAAGAAAAGTAAGGAAAGAGTGTGCTCATAGGGCAGAGCTGCCTTAAGCTGCCTCCTGGGTGAGCCTTAGGCCAGGCTACTATATCTAGACTAAGCAATCATGTGGGAAAGGAAAGATGAGGAGGATGACAGGACCATGGTAAGGGAGCAGGCGCTGCTGCTCCCCTCTGCCCGGCTGGTACTGAGTGGAAGAGAAGGGAGAAGGTGGGACCACACTAAACAGGGTTGAGGTTTTAGCCCTTCAGAAACACACTTGGAAGGGCCTTTCATTGCTTATATTCTATATTTGAGTATATTCTATGTAATCGCCTGGACCACAAGGAACACATCTTTACTGGCTGTATCAGAATCAGTATTGCCCTGAGAGCAGAGAAGGTGTTCATTATTAATTTAATTAGTCATTGATATTTTGACAGATTCGTAGCCTTTAATTTGTATGCACCATTTACAGCCAGAGGTATTTTGCATATGACTTGGAAGTGAGAATGTATCATTAGATACAAGGCTAATGTGATTTTCAAAACACTTCGTAGTTTACAAAGTATTTTTATGTGTTCTCTTGTGAAAACTCATCACAACCTGTTAAAGTTGCTAAAAGCACTGTTATTGATATTTTACAAATGTGGACCTCATGGCTTTTAAGAACCTGCCCCTTTTTTGTACTCAGCTAGTTAATGTGGAATTAAGATTTAAATTCAGATCTCAGGATTGTTTTCCCTGTGCTCTTTCGTGGTACCAGGCTGTTTTCCTAACAATGGCAATCCTGCTTATTCTTTTTGCACACCCAGCAAAAAAATTCACTACCTTATTCCTGAATGAAGAGAACAGTGAAACCAACTAGTACCAAAATTGGTAACTGTTAGATGCACAACGTGAGGCCAATATTCAAGAATATTATCTTTTCCCAAGCAAGAATTTTAGTATTCCTGATGAGCTGAAGAAAAACCCTCATCCAATCTATAAATCTCTGTGTGTCATCATTTCCCCACCGCAATCTTGGCTTTCATTCTTCTGAATGATTAGAGTAACTGATGCCTTTTGAGAGGGTTGGGAAATGAGCCTTGGGGAGTAGGCAAGAAAACTTTAGGTCAGCCTTCAGAAGGTGAATGGAAATTAGTGGGGTAACTGAACCAGAGACCAGTTTTAATATGCCTTTATTTCCTTGCGTGACTTGAGACAGAATTAACTGATACCAAGTGTCTCATCTTCTTTGTCCTTTCCTCAGGGTGGTGCTACCATATATGATCCTTAGACCACTACAGGTGCTTAGAAAATGTGCAGATTCTTGAGGTCCACCTCAGATCAACCAAATCAGAGTATCTAGGATTGGGTCCTTGATATTTATGCACACTTACCCCACAAATATTGCCAGTGAGAGATTACCTTGACTGTAAGCAGATATAAAACTTTTTTTGAGATGCTAGTTCCTCAAGTATATGTTGAACTTTCAGCAGCTTTCTGTCAACATCAATGAGAGGTATTTTGTCTCAGAGGAGTTGAAATATCAGGTACTTAATTTTCTTATTAATGGCAGGAAAAAACAGGAGTTTGAGAAATTTTTAAAAAAGCAGCATTTTTTAAATAACTCTATTGTTACTCTGTTTAATTTCATTAACCTGCATATTTTTGGAAAAATAAGCAACTATATTCTTTGACAGGATTATTAAATCCCAAATTATGTCCTTGTGCATGTGGCTTGTAAATGATGCAATCAGAAAAGAAAAGAATGTCTAAGCCAGCAATTTCCAAACAATTTCCAGTGAGAATAAACTAGTTTTAAAGTCTTCATATAGTGCAAATATTGCTTAGCCATAAGCTATATAAAGACTGGAGAAAACGTTAAAAGGAAAAAGTTGAGAGAACATTTTGAAATGTTAAGTTATAGTACAACTCCACCCAATGGATTTCTATTGAATTTCACTTGTGGTAAGAAACACTATATATATTTGATGCTATATATAGCATCTTTATAGCTATATAAATATATACTGATTTTATTTGATCACAAATATTTGATCACAGTTGTTATGTGAAAATTAAATGATTAGTGATGTGAATAGAAAAAGGGCTGGAAGAAAATACATCCAGATATAACCAGCTTTTGATATATGTGAAAAACTTGGAATGAATATATTTTCTATTTAAAAATATTTTTCATATCTCATCTATCTGTCTATATCCATGTTCTTTATATATATGTAAGTTTAATAGTGAATAAAGGTAAATAAAATTCACTTTTAAAGATAAGGAACATTTTACAAAGTGCTGATGGCCAAGTTTTTGGGGCTGTCCGCATGATAAAAGGTTATTTTGTTAGGCTCTTGTATCATGTTTTTAATTGGTTGTGGTTTGTAATCCAATAGTTCAATAAAAACAGAAGTGAGATAATTGCATTTTACTTTCATCTTTTCCATTGACTTGGTTTACAATTATGGGAAAATAACTTAATATCTCTACTTTGGGTTCCTCAGTAAATTAAGGACAACCATATTAGCTTTTTTTAAACTTTAGCATCAAGAATTAATTGAGGCAATGGCTGGAAAAAAATAAGTACATGAGGAAAATATTCATTAATATTCTGCAAGATAATATCATTACTTCCTTTCTTGGGGCAGTTTAGAAATACTAGCAGCCTAACCCTTTCTGAAAACTAAAACCAATTAAGTAATTCTAAGAAAATAAAGATTGTGATAAAAACAATAAAAATGAATAATGTAAGTGGCAATGTAGATTTGTTTAGCTGAGCATAAGAAATAATTCTATATGATTCATGAGTCTGTTAAAGTAAGGTTTAAGCTGCTAAAAAGTTTCAAATATAGTGGCTTAAATAAGATAGAAGTTAAATTTCCCACTTATTTAGAAGTCCGTCGGGAGATGGGCATCCAGGCTGGTGGGGAGACTGTATCACATTTCGTTGGCAGAAATTTAGCTATATAGCTATACCTAATTTTATAGAGGCTCTGAGATGTGTAATCCCTGAGTTGCCTACTGTATTACATTAGAAAAGGGGTAAAGGTTTTTTGTTTTGTTTTCCTTTAGGCTAAGTAGCATTCTGCTAGTTATATTTATACTTAGCTTGGTCTCTGAAAACAGTTTGTAAAATCATCACATTATTGGATGGAAACCATACCCTATTAGTCCCTAGTTGATCTTATCTTATCCCATTGATATAAATTCCATCCATATGTGGATGATTCCCAAGTTTATATATCCAGCTTTGATCTCTGCTGGAAACACACAGAATGGTATAATGAACAGTTTACTCATTTCAGCTACTTGGATGTCTAACATCTCAAATTTAACATGTCCAATCAATTAAGGGCACTGCCATTCACCCAAAACGTAGAAGCCAGATTTGATTTCTCCCCTTCACAAGGAGACAGTCCCTGGCATTTCTATTTTTCCTTTCTTCCATTTGTCATAGAAACCCCACATTTTTAGATGGATACCAGGCATCCCAGCTACAGAGTATATTTCCAGCTCCCCTTGTAGTCAGGTGTGGTCACATGACTAACCCCTGTTTAATGGTAATAAATTGAATTCATACATGCAATTTCCAGGTCATGTTTATAAAAAAAGGGGGTGGCAAATTGGACTCTAACACTTGTACACAAATATTTGTAGCAGGGTTCTTCATAACAGACAAAAACTAGACACAAATGTTGATTAAAAGGTGAATGTATAAGTAAATTTTGGTAAAACTAATGAAAAAGTTCTCAGCAACAAACGGGAACCAACTTCAGACACACACATTGACAGAAAAATTTCAGGAACATTATGCTGAGTGAGGTTAGCATTGTACAAAAAGTACAACCTGCATATTTACATTTGTAATGAATTCTACAGCAGGAAAAATTACTGCAGAGTGGCATAAAGTAGGTCAGTAGTTGTCTGGGGGTATTCACTGCAGAGGCAAGCCGGGACTTTTTTGGGAAAATATATACATATCATCTAAGTTTCCATCATAGGAAACTAGAAAAATAGGATAAAAATAAATCCAACATAATAAGAAGAAAATAAATAATAAGAGAGCAGAAATCAATGAAATTAAAAACATGAAATCAACAGAGAAAATTAATAAAACCAACAGTTGCTTTTTTGATATGATCAATAAAATCAAAAAGCCTCTACCCAGGTTACCTAAGGAAAAAAGAGAGGATGCAAGTTACTAATCTCATAAATGGAAGAGGAGGATTGCTAGAGATCTATTGATCATTGAAAGAAAAATCAAGGAATACTATGAACAATTCTAGACCCACAAATTTGATAACCTTGATGAAATTGACCAGCTCCCAAAAGACAACTTGCCAAAACAAGAAGAAATAGACTCTCTGAATAGTCCTATGTCTATTAAATAAATTGAATTAATAATTAATAACCTTCTAAATTGAAAGTTCTAGAACCAGATGGATTCACTGATGAATTCCACAAAACATTTAAGGAGGAATTTATTCTAATCCTGCACAATATTTAGAACCAGAGGGAAAACTTCCTAATTCCTTCTATGAGGCCAGCATTACCCTAATACCAAAACCAGACAAACACATTATAAGAAAACTGCAGACCAATGTCTTTCTTGAACATAGATGTAAAATCTTACTTTCAGTCCCATAAATATGGGAATCATCCTTCATTACTCAGCCCTTCATCTAATAAAATCCAAGTTCACTGATGAAATTTTCAATATACATATTGGATCTGTTCACTACCCTTTAATCTTTTTTCCTCTATCTTGGCCTAGGCCACGAATATCAATGAGACTGTAGCGATGACCACTTAATTAGTCTCCCCTTCGCCAGACCTGTATGACCCCACCTGTTTTTCCCTTCTTCCCCACTTTTCTTAAGTCCCTTTCATGTTTCAGTAATGCTGGAAATTTTTAGATTCTTTAAATTTACCATATTTTAACTCACTGTAGGAAAAGTCTGCATATGCTTTTTTCTACTGAGAACACTCCTTAATTTCATTCTCACCAAACCAGTTTGGAGCTCCTACTCAGCCATCTGGGCCAAACCTAGATAGGACATTGTTTATTAAGAGCATCAACTGTTGGGTTAGTGTCCTTCCTCTGTGCTTTTACGGAATCATAGTCTCATATAGTTTTAGCAGTTGTTATTCTGAATTCTTTTCTGTATCTCCCATCTAGACTGTTTTTTGTTGCTTCTGCAAGGACAGAGTACAAATCTGTCTTATTCATGGTCATAGCCATTATTTATCAAAGTACCTGGTTCATAGTAGGTCCACAATAAGTATTTGGTAAATGTCTATACTCTTAACAAAAACTAGCTACGTGAGAAAATGTATATAATTTTCTGAGTTAATGTGAAGATGTGTACATAGGTAGGTCATGTTAGCTCACAGTGGGCATAAGAATGGTAAATCTAGCTTGTTCTATAGTGGAGGGAGTTGTGACAGATCCTTTAGAATGTTTTGGGAGCAACCTCTGCAAAGGTAAGACTTGTTATAAAATGTTTCACAAAATCTGATGAGAAATCTGCCCTTGGGAATCAAAACTGTAGGAGAATAAAGTTGATGAAAGAAAATTACTGTTAGACATCTCATGTCAAACAAATCTTGTAACTCTTGTTTTGTGCCTCCCAGCTTGAGTGCATAAGAGAAAAATGCAAATTTTCCAAATGAAGTACAGCTAACAGTGCATAAATCTCAAGAAGACAGTAAGATACACTTATTAAAACTTGGCAAGGATCAGAAATGAATGACTTTTTCTCTGAAATGCCAGCTTTTTTCTTTTTAAGATTAGTTTTTTTTCTTAAGCTACATCAATTATAAATAATTGTCTGCAAGCAAAACTGGCACAGCTAAACTTAAAGCAAATAAACCAAGAAATTAAACTGATTAAAAAATAAACAAGAGGTTTTAGCCTTTCTTGAGGGAATAGCTTCAAAAGAATGCTAATTTCCTAACTTTGTATATACAGGAATATTAATTTAAAATTATGGGTGACATAGATTAATGTTCTACTGTTGTTGGAAAGAATTCTCTGGGAATCTACATTTTGGGCTTGCCTTATAAAGAAAGTTACATTACAATTCTTTTGGCATTCATCTTAGTCAAGATTCTTTGTTCTGCACAACGGAAACCAAGCCAAGGTAGTTTAAGTAACAAAAGGAAATTGATTTTAAGGATATAGGGATGTATCAAGGAACCCAAGGGCTAAGATGTAGTTAGTCCTAAGGAAAAGGAAGGCTCCAGAAAATTCCCTCCCTCACTATGTCTTTTTTCTTTTCTTTCTTTTGCCCTTAATTTCTTTCTTTCTTTCTTTTTTTTTTTTAAATCAGTGGTCCACCTGGCAGAATATTGCTGCCCCAAACATCTCTCTCAGTCTAAATTCCACATTCTCACAAGTGAGAATCTTACTGGTCTAGGCTGGACTCCTGTCCAATAAACCATGACAAGGGTGGGATGGAAAGTCATGCAGGAAAACGCGTCTGTCAAGGCTCACAGATTTGTTGCCAGGTTAAGGGAGAGGTTGAGGGCAGATTATAGAGCCCACTATAGTTTATCAATCGCTGGATGGGACCAAGAAATACTAACCTCATATTAAATTAGAGTGCAATTAAAAAATGAAAGAAAATGATGTTGTGTTTGAATAAAGTATCTTTCTGAAGCTCTCCTCATGAGAGTTCCATCTTCATCCACTCTGGACTTGTTTCCATGAATTGCATGTAGGTAAATCCATATCAGCAACACATGTTTCAGGGGCCAGTGCCCAGTTCTTTTTCTACCATTGGCTGCAGTACAGGCTTCTCAGTGACAAATGGATGAATGGCACAGAGAATAACTGAGAATTGCAGTAATAATTTCATTCAGGTTTGTCAGTCTCATTCATGAGGATGCAGTAATAAATACTGATGGATAAAAAAGGCTAAGTATGGGTTTCAAACTGGTCTATTTTAGGAATGCTGGATGACTGTTGCTCCCCAAACCATCTCATCCATAACATTTTGAAGTTTTCTAGGATATTTCCAACTATTCCTTTAGATGTGGTGACTCCCTCTGTGCTGCTGACATCCTGATATTATATCATCTGCCCGCATCACTTTCCCAATAACCAGGCCTCTGTTTTATTTTTTTATTTTCTATTGCTTTCTCAAAAGTAAAAACTTCGAAACTGAACTCATTCTGAACCACCTTCTTGGTTCCCACTCTCTGTGAACAGTTCCCTATTCCTTGAAAACTCAATTTCTTCAGTCTCCATGTCCTGTTGAAGTTTAACAAATCCCCTTGAATCTATTTCACTTGGCCTGTCCCTCTGCAGTGATTTATTCCAGGCTCATCACTTTTATCTTGGGCTAACAGGACCATATTTTAAATTTGTCCCTTTGCTTCCATCTTCTCCTTTTGCTCTATCATCACTGTTGCCAGAAGTATCTTTGAAAGATGCTGCTGTAAGCACACTGACATGATTATGTTCTGTTTTAAAAGCAATTTTGGAGTTTCCATTGTAAACAGAGTAATATCCGTGGTGCTATTAAATCTGACCCCAGCACAGCTTTTCATCCTTATCTCCCTGGCACATATTCTATGTTTGAATCATCCAGAAATTCGGGCCATGCACAAACATGTCATGCTCCTGTGCTTTCTGAACACAGTACTTCCTACATTAGGTATGGGTTATTTGTAAACTCTCATTTCCCTTAATATATAGTGGGTTCCTGAAGGGCAGAGATGCACTCTTTTCCCCCCTTTGTATCCATCTTAGGGCAGTACCTGCCTGATAGAGCAGGTTGAGTAAATGCTGATTAAGTGAGGCTATGCCATCCAACAAGCCTATACATTATTTTGCAACTGAGAAAGAACTGAGCATTGTAGGAAGCAGAAAGCTCTATATGCCCTTATGATTTTCCTCCACTTGCAAAACATCAGGAATAATCACATTGTGTTATGGAAATTTATTTGCAAGAGAATTCTGTGTCATGAGTGACAGCCACCAGAAATTACAATGCTGAGAATATTTACAAAAGGACAATGTCACCTCCAAACTACAAGTTTCTTCTTTTTCCTTCTTTAAGTTCAGTCCTTCAGATGCATTTCAATATACTTACATCACACTACTTTAGGGTTCTTTATGTGTGTAATTTTATGTTGTCTCTAAAACTCAGTATCCTTCACAATTTGAAAAATCCCATACGTAGGTAATAGGACGTTATATTCAGTGACTGCCAAGGCATGTTGAAAGTAGAGGCTCCATTGCAAAGTAGAGCTACACTGCAGGACTTGAGAAAAGAAGATGGTAGAAAGCTCGCTTGAGCTGACTACCAACTCTTGCCTATTAAAGAGTCTGAGGGGCCAAGGAGTAGAACGGAGACTGAAAGAGTACTTCTGGAAACCTCCGCTATGCTGCGGGTCCCCTCAGGAAAGCTTAGCCCTACCAACAAGTGTTTAGGCTTCAGCTGTTCTAAGCACCTGGCGGACTCACTGTCAGTCAAGTTAGTATTTTTCTGCTTTAATCCTTTTCTATGATCCTGATGTAGGCGATTTATAAGATTGAAGCAAGAATGGATGATGGAGTTCAATAGTTAAGAACATGAGGTTCTATAAACATAAAATGTACACGTTCCACAGTTTATTTTGTTCATTTACTCAGTTTATTTAATTCATTAAAGAAAAACCACCAGAATGGTAAAGCTGGTTCAAAAAAATTTGATAGGCGACTATATATAGACACTGACTAAAAAAATACTACTATAAGATTTTTAGGTTAGATACAGAACTGGTTAATGTGCTACAAGGCAATAAAACTATAACCTCTGGAATTATTTTATCTAAAGGATAGAACTGATTTGCATGTCTGGATGCAAATGATATGAAAAATATGGCTGAAAAAACATATCAATTAACATTTAACTTTAGAATCGGAGTCTTATGAATATAAATGGTTATCACACAAAGGTACATTTTCTTAAAGAATAAGATTATCTTTGAGTGGGCATGGAAATGACATGGAATTATTCTCTTACCTTACTTCCGAGTTTGGACAATGTCTCTTAACAGCCTCTGACCATCATTTCAAGCCTGTGAAGACATACCTAGTGGCCCCTGCAGCTGGGGCCAGTGTGCTGGTTTTTGACTCCCATCTGAGGAGTCAGAAGTGCAGTTGTTAGGCTGGGTGGTTGCCCGTCCACGAGCCAAAGAAAGGGACTATGTTGGCTGTCTTGCGCACCCACGGATGGCAGGGCAAAGTATGCAAGAGGATTTTCTGTAGGTCAGACATGGAACATGCAAAAAAGTCAAGCAGGTGGGACATTTAAACTTCTGTTCAGGAGGATTACTGAGACTCTGAAGAGAGAAGTGAGAACAATCACTTGATGCCTAAGGGAGCAGTGAGCAAAGGTCTGAGAAGGAGAATGCATCATCTGCATCTAGAGGAATGTATGTAAGAGGTCCCAGAGGATGGAGGCAGGGCGGTCCCTGGAAAACTGAAGGCTCTAACCCCCTGGCAGGCTCACTACTTGTTACGTTAGGACTTTTCCGCTTGAATCCTTATCCTTTCCTGTGATTCTAATATAGGCAATTAATAAGATTGAAGCAAGAATGGATAATGAGGAATAGAAACACACGCCTTTCTTAACAGGTCCTTGACTTCAGGCTTCCTTGCATTCAGCCAGCCCAACCACTTCAAAAGGGAAAAACTTTAATGCTAAATCACATGCACAGTTTTTACTATTATGTGGGATTGGGCATTTTTATTAACCATCTAAGAACTTTTATTATCTGTGAGTGACCAGAAAGTCCTGAGGCTAGCCGCAATTTTCCTCCAGGCAGCAGTCTACCAAGTACAAAATAAGGTTACTTAATAAGTGGGCATGCCTAGTAGAAGTGTGTGTGTGCATGAGAAAATGTGTCTTTTAAGCATGACCTTACAGCTATCCTTTCAATTTAGTAAGTCTGTGCTCTCAATGTCTACATCGTGGGCAATTTTTATCCCTATATTGAGTATCCTTAGGTCAGAAAACTTGGGTTCAAATCTTTTCTTCATACTGGCACAATGAAGCAGGAATTTGCAAAAAACTCCAGAATATTGCTCCTGATATAGATGTGGTAAACTATTTGCAGAACTGCCAGTGTGTCAGTTAAATGCACTCTTCTCCAGCAAAGAAGATATCCTGTTTCTAGAGGTGTCATTGTTTTTGCATGTTTCATTTCATTTTGTCACTAACCATGGTTCTGAAAGACAAGCTGTTCTTATTTTCCATTTTACTATGTCACTTGACATAGGCTTATTTTTTGGCATTGCTTTTGCATAACTGTGCATAATCTGTTTTCCTAAAAATAAGATAATGTCCTTCTGATGCTTTTTAAAAGTGTTAGAATATTTTATGCATTATTTTTATGAGTTTAATCTTATGACTGCACCAGTAAATGAATTGTAAGAATTGTTTGTTGAAGTAAAAAAGTGCTGCACAAAAGTGATCAGAGGTTTTATGCAAAATACTGGTTTTAATTGGGTCAGCATTGAAGTTGGTTTGATGTTTTGTCTGAATCATTCTTTGCACTTATTGCCCCTTACCTTCCTCTCTCCCTGTGTTCAGATACTTCCTTGACCATCTAACCTAAGTTTGACCTCTTATTTTTTGTTTCTTTATTCTACTTTATATGCTTCATATCACATGACATACATATGTCTATTTATTGTCTTTTCGCCACCATTAAAATATAACTTTGACAACATGTGGGTAAAATTACAATATTTTCAGACTCTCTCACCTGGCCTTAGTGCATCTCCATATCAGTAGGTGTTTCCAAGTGGTGGAGAGAAGTACTCCATCTCCATATCAATAGGTGATTATAAGGGGGAGCAAGGGCATATCTGGATGGGAGAGATTGGATGGGGTCCCTTTTGCAGCGAGGTTGCAGAAGTAGACAATTGTTTGTAAGCAATAAATGGGTTTCTCCTACTTTATATCTCCCTTTGACTGATTTCATCTTCAAAGGTAATTTGCCCTGAGCTGGGAATGTATTTCCCTGTGGAGTTACATCTGGTGGTAGACAGTAGGACCTCTGAACCCAAAATCTGTCTTCATGGATGTGATGCCTGGGCAGCCTGACCCTAGGGATGGTGGGGAGATACCAAAAAAAACCTCTGTGGATGATGGGGAGGCCCCAGTGTTTGCAGCAATAGATGGTGTGGCTTCACCTGGGAGCCCCCTATCTGTGTAGCTTCCACTTGGGGAGACCCTGGTGGAAAATTGTTCTAAGGTAAAGCACCTCCTAGATGGGTGGGCTCTTTCCCAGAACTGGGGGAAGGTTTAGACACTGGAAGCTGTGGAATTAGCCCTTTGTGAGACAGAAGACTGCTCAGAGACCCTGAGTGGTCATAAAGCAGCTGGAATTGTAGAATGTTTGTTTCTTGAGATAATGGAAAGGGTTATCGAGGAGAGAGACACACTTTGGCAGGAGAGAGACACACTTCAGCATTGCTTGGAGGAGCTGGGAGATAACCTATAGGATGCCCTTAAGAAAGAGAGACAGTTATTGAGAACACAGGTCACACTCCTCAAAGATACATTAGCAGCGAGGGAGGAGGCAGCCAGAGAATCTGTGTTGCAGGAGGCCATGGGGGAGGGGAAAGAAGGAGCCATGCCTTCAGCCCACGACATGGTAGAGGGGATGTCATGGCAGGGTGAGGGTGTGGGGCTGAGGGCCAAACTGTTGCTGAAGCCACCTCCCAAGGCACCAGCCCCTCCCACGTTAAAGGCTCACATGGTTGTATTTAAGAAATTAAAAATGCAATAACCTTGGGCTCCTCATGGGGAGAAGCAACTCCTCCTCAGGTTGTGGAGCACTCCATGCTCTGTCCCTATACCCAGGATGAGCTGGTGGACATGAGCATCTGGTTTTGGCAGAAGCCTTTGGAACCTCTGCCTACACGGCTTTTGCATCTTTGGGATATGGGGGTGGGAAACATTGTTATGTCAGGTTCTGAAATGAGTAGACTGGTTCCCCTGATGACTCACCCTTTCCTCTGGCAGTGGTTGCAAGGTGTCCGTTACACCTCAGGGATTCAGGTGCTTCTGGATTGGCTGACAGCAGCCATCAGGGCAGTTTAACCTAATTAGGGTGATTTATCATACTTACCCACTAGCTGGAAAATGTATGCAGAGCTCCAGCAGGTGTTAGAGGAGTTGGGCATGAAAAACATCATCTATAATATGGACCCCCAGGACCCTGATGAGGAGTTCTTCATTGTTTGAATGAGGATCCCGGAAAAAGGAGCCCTGTGGACATGCTAACACACATTGCTGCCCCTCCTATACAACTGTATGTGCAAACCAAAGAGTAGTCATTAAAGCCAGGATATGGCCAGCAGATCAACATCCTGCTGCCAACCCCAAACTCTGGAGACTCTGTTGAGTGAATGTGGCTTTGGACATTTCAACACATGGACCAGCAATGGCTGGCCTTTCTGGCATCTTGGGGAAAAGGCCTGGAAGCTGGCCTCCTGTGTGTTCCTGGAATAACAGCAGAATGGTCCCCAAAGATAATTTTAGTATACCCAAAATGGCTAGGAGGTAAGAGCATCTTACAGGGAAGTTTAATTTTATCTTTATGGCCATTGCATGTACCTCCCATAGCCATATAAATTGACCCATCTGTAACTCCCACAGGGAAGGGGGTGAAGGTCTGGTATAATAGACCGAGACAAGATCCCATTCCTGCCACTGTCCCATTACAGGACCACTCTCTTGCATGTATCCTATCTGATGGACAAGATTTGCCTATGCTGGTGTCATTAAAACATGTATCTTATCGCCCTTAAGGTTATTTTCTTCTACAGTCCTTGTGGCCTGGACCCATCCCCTATCTCCAGCTGCTGCATGATTATTGCTCTGAACTCCCTACCTGTTCAGCTACTGGCACCTGTGGAATAGACAGGCTATGGACTTAATCTGCATAGGACTTTGAACCTAGCTGAATCCTATGGTTTGAGGATTATCATGATTTTATTGCTGTTGTTATTGTTATTAGTCTGGTGACAGTGCTCCAGTTTTTTCACACAGGGGCTATTGCAGAAGATGGGGAGCAAGTAGATTGTGAGGCAAGATTTCTGGATGGGTGGGCTGTGGGTAAAATTGCAATATTTACAGAATCTCTCACCTGGCCTTAGCTCATCTCCATATCAATAGGTGTTTCCAAGGGGTGGAGAGAAGGTGATTACAAGGGGGAGCAGGGGCATATCTGGACTGGAGAGGTTGGGTGGAGTCCCTTTTTGCCACAGGAGCACAAGAGATGTGAATGACCACTTGTAAGCAATAAATGCGTTTCTCCCACTTTATTTCTCCCTTTGACTGATTTCAACTTCAAAGATAATTTGCCCCAGGCTGGGAACATAATTATTCCCCAGAATAACACAACATGATGGGCTATATTTTCCTCACTGCAGTATTTTCAGGACCTAGAAGAGTAGAATTTCAATATGTATTTCTTGAAGAAGTAAATAAATAGATGAATGAATGGATGCATGCTGAAAATACCTTTCCTGGTAATTCAGAGAGCATACCTGTCTGGGGAATACAGTACTGCACAAGAAAATTCTGCTAGTATTACATCTATTTGAAACTTGATATTATATTAGCTTTAAAGAAAGAACTTGGTGAATTTATACCATGAGTGCTAAGATAACAAACACCGTAGTCACACCACCACTACCATTTTTAATCATTTATTAAGTGCCCAGTTTGGGCCTGGGTTAGTGCTAAAGATTTAATATACATTGTTTCATTTATTCTTCCTGCTATACCAGATAAGTATATCTGACTAAGTGTATTGTTATCTCATTTAACTAATTAAACTGGGTTTTATAACTTAAAGTTGCACAACACATGAGTTGTGGTAGGATCAGGATTCAAACCAAGGCCCACTGTATTTTCAAAGCCCCGAGTCATAGCCACAGACATTCACTGTTTTTTCTTATCTATGCTGATTATAATCTTATACAACTGAATCTGCCAAGGGAAAGCATTTGCATGTTTTCTTAACTGAGTTTGGCAGGCACATTAATGTGGAAAGAAATGGTGCAAAGTTTACAATCTTAACTATAATAGTGGAAATCATTAGTCCAGTAATAAGGTAGATACACTGTGCGTAAGCCTAGAAGTATTTTAGACCAACTGACTGCAGGACCAACCACACATCCTATTGGCAGCATGTAAAAACAGAGATTAAAAACAAAAACAAAAACTACAGCATATTTAGGAAGCCAATAATAAGTTTGCTATAGGTAAGTGTCTAGGACAGAAATTTTGAGAAGTGTGGGTTGATTATAAGTCTATGTTTATCTCTCTTTCTCTATATAACCCTCACCCCCATGAATTCATATATTTGGTGTAAAGAAAAGGTAGCTCTAGGCCTGCCAAGAAACCTGGACGGTAGTCTTGATTTTGTCTATTGTGAACTTTGAAAAGCAATTAACAGAGCATATATATGGGAGTTCTTAATTGCTTGGGTTAATTCTTCTTGGGTCAGCAATTTGCTAGCTTTGTAATTTGGTGTTGTTATTTAAACTTTCTGGGTCTTAATTTTCCTAGATATAAATTGGGCTGTTATGAGGATGAATTAAATATTACAAATAAAACTCTCAGAATAGTGGAATATGGTAGGGGCTCTGTAAGTGTTAGTCACGTGTTATCCCCTCAGCAGAGAGCCTCCAGGGCCTGCTGAGTTTACCAACCTTTTAATCCTGAGAAAGAGTTTACCCTTCCCTAATTCCTTTCCTTTCCTTCCCTTCCCTTCCCCGCAGGGCTCCCCTGCCCCCTCTGCTGGCCAACCGCGGCAGGATCCGGCGCTATGGTTGCTATGGGTACCGAGGTAACGCGGTAACCACGGAGACCAAGGCGGAAGCTCCGAGCCGCCCGCTGCGGCCGGCGGCGGGGGTCTCCAGGTGGGTCGGCGGCGGCAGGCGGCGGGGGGCGGAGGCTGCGGCGTCGCTAGTGGGGCAGCGCGCCGGCTCTGGGCTGTGCGGGGAGCGGGTCGGCTCGGCGGGAAAGGAGACTGGGCTCCGTGCAGCTGGGACGGTGGCTCAGCAGGTGTTTGCTCAGCTCCTGACGGTTTCCCCACTCGTGCCAGCGCCGCCGGCGGCAAGACGCGGCCTTGCCTCAGGGGTTGAAAGTATTAGTTTCTGTAAGCAAGACTTCCCAGCCCACGGTACTAATGTTGACATGAACCGAGCTCAAACCCCAGACAGTGTAACTGGGGCCTTAAAGCCCATCTACAACCCGACTTTCTCAGATGCTACCCTCTTTTAGCCTTTGAAGTCATTTACGACTTATGAAAAATTTGGCGCCCTACTGTAATTAGCAATCACAATATGGGTAGGTCAGGGGGAGGGCAGTACAGCACAGAGAGGACAAATAATGACTCCTCAGCATCTTACTGCGCTGATGGGCAGTGATGGCAATGGGGCTGAGGCTGGGACTTGATCATGTGGGTGAATGTTGAAACCACAGTGTTCATGTATAAACCTTCATAAGATTGTATATCAGTGATACCTTAATTAGAAAAAAATTTGGCGCCCTGGCAAACCATTTTCACATCCCTTCTGTGGGCTCCTCTCTGCCTGTGTGGCCACGCACACACGCTTCATTGTACTTCATTGTAGAAGCCCACTTCTCGCCAAGTGAGGGGATCCAAATTCCTGAGAAATCTGAAGCTGTGGAAGTTTTTTCTTCTTCCTCATATCAGCCTAAGAGGTGCTCAGATATACAGATTCAGTTATGTAATTTTTATTTTGTGACTACAGAGTTAGGCTCATTAAAAAAAAAAGTTGTAACACCTAGATTAAAACTGTGTAGACTGTATGCTTATGAAAAATGAAGCAAACAAGCAAAAAGAAACACTCCACCTTCCTCTAACAACTTATAGCCTGGATAGAAGCCTGTCCTGATCTCCCATAATATTGCCAGTTGTATTACAAATTAATTATTTGAAAGTACCTTGGTTCTTTATTTCCTTCACAACATTAATACTTGCTGAAATTATTTTATTTGCTTTTTTATATAAAAATATAAAAGAGCTTAGGTTTTTGAAAGTTATGATTTATGACTTTAATACTTTCTTTGCTATTTGTAATCATATATAAATTTTTAGTTGATAAAGAATTACTGATAATTGTATATTGGTTTACAAAATGGATGACTTGGCTAGTATTGAGTGCCTTTCAAGATTTTTTTAGGCTACAGAAGAGTTTATATTAAGTCTGACTCAGAGGTTCATTTTGTAAAATAGAGGAAATCAGAGAAGCTTGTGGGTAAAGCAGAGAGCATTGATGCTCCCCTATTTCCTTCTCAAGGTGGTTTCTGAGACTGCCCCCTTCCTTAAATCCAAGTTCTTTGAAGGCCCTTCAGGAAACCACTGCTTTACAAGCCACAGATCAGACCCCTTGCGTGATATCCTGCAAATAAGGTTGGGGTGCGGGGATCCTTACCATTTTATACTTGAATAAACTGAAGTTCAGATTTCACTCTGATACAGTAGGTCTTCTGAACTTAAACTCAGTATCTTTCAATGTAATCATTTGGAAAATGTTTTAAAAGGATATCTTTCTTGCCCTTTGGTATCTAAGGGCAAATTTTCTCAGCTGTTCTCAAGGGAACCTACACAAAGAAGTTAAAAAATGGGTGACTTGGCTAGTATTGAGTGCCCTGAAACAGTGTTTAATTATCAGATAAGCTGTTTGGGTGAAAAATTGAGTGCAGCTTGGAACTCAATACCTGATTAACTTTCAGGGCCTCTGTGAGGAGGAAAGGGCATATATTAATTTTGTAGGCCACTGAAGAACAAGCTATTATGTTAGGGATCATGTATAATCAGTCTTTTCCTTACATTTTTAAAACAAGATTTAAAAATATATGAATTTAGAATAAAGTTAATATCAGAGAAAATACTAAAAGAACAATTCTTTTAAGAGTTTAAACTATGTTAATTTAAATTCATTTTTATTTAACATTTCTTGCTTGGATGTTTGATTTTTAAATACTGTGATAAACATGTTAATCTCTACAAGAGATCATCAGATGCACTTAAAATATGTGCTAAAGTAATTAAAAATCCTTATTTATTGGCTTCTAAGTTTTCAGGCTAGAATGATCTGGGTCATTAGGAGAATCAACTAACTTTAGACTAGTTTTCAGTTACAGTAAGTGGCCCATCTTGAGAAGAGTGGTTTCTCAGACCTCCTGTTCTGCCAGTGGTGTGATGGCGCATTCTCTGCGGTGGCAGGCCTGGGTGCACGGGTTCCATTCCCAGAATGAGAACTTGTGTAGGAAGATCATCAATATATCATAGACAATTCAGAGTCGTATTGTATGTATATGTGTGAGGAGGAACAAGATTAGGAACAGAAAAATGATGCAGTCTAATAAATCAGGGAACTAGGAAATTTTCCACATAACAACTAAACTTTTGGTGTTTAATTATAAGAAAAAACCTGAGTGACCGAATGACAGATGGAACTGTGAGGTTTGCATAGTAGGGAGTTTATCTATTTCCCTGGTTCTATTAGGTGACAAAGCTTTGTGCTTTGCTATTCTTCCTGTTGACATTGTTATATCCTGGTTGTTCCAAGAAAGGTGACCTGTTGGTTTTACAAAAGGAAATAGGCAGAACAGCATGAGTCACAATTATGATCTTCCTTTTTTCTTTACACAAAAAAATTGGCTTCTGTGTGTGACTTGACAGAACATTTAATTAAGAAGAAGTCTTACTAATTGCATTCAGTGAAGTGAAATACCCCTACATAAGACCGTTTATTAGTTAAATCACATTATTAGCAGAGCTATAAATCTGAATCATCTCATCCTAATGAAATGTATACTTTTCTTTCTTTCATTTCGGTCTTTGTGTGTCAGTTCAGCTTTATGCATGTATATATGCACATGTAAAATTGTATGTCTCGATGTGTAAATGAAATTAGAGCAATGTAAATTATTTTACTTAATCAGACATTAACTCTAGGGATGATTCAAAAAAATTTTTAATGATAATGGTAATGATAACATCATGGAACTTTTCACGAAAAACTTATTCACAGTGGATTTGGATCCAGCAGTTGAATTTCCTGATTTTACCATCAGCTGGATTTTATGATCAAAAAGGGGTATAGACTGTATGTTATATGAGCAGAATTACTTCTGGAGGTAGTTTTTCAAAGGTAGCTTTTGTAGCCTCTGTTTGATAAAAGTGAGACACAGGTTCTACCTACAAAGAAGGGGTAGAAGGTGCATCCTCCCTGTGCAAAAGCAAACCAAATCTTGCTTTTCCATTCTTGTGGTATTTTTAGTTTGCTTTGAGACCAATTTTAGCATTTTAGCTTTGAGAGACAGAACTGGGTGGTTGAGAAATGAATCTAAGTTAGATGTCCCTCCTAAGTACCTCTGTCAGAATAGCCCACAGTATTGTCATTGTGAGGCCTTCCCTTTGTGAGTTCTTTGATGGAAGACTGCATGTCTCATTTACCATTGTGACTTCAATACCTGTATTTGGCTTTACAAAGGAGCAGCTAAATACATGTTTGTTGGTTGAGGGCACAAATATACTTAGTTCTATGACATGACCCCTACATTGTTGACAATGTAAAATTATTTTGTATACTTCCATTCTGGAATTATTTTCAGAGAATAAATTCCTTCAAAATTCCCTGTAGTAAAAAATTCCCCAATGTAGTAAAAAACCTACCCTTTCAGGCTGAATTTGAATTTTGAAGGTAGAGTAATTTGGAAGAAGATTTGAGTGTGTGAAATAGTTGCTCGTGCTGGACAATATCATTTTAGTTTCACATGTGGCACAACAAAGTGGATTTGTGTGACTTTTGTGTTTATGATGGACTTGAAAATTTTCAAAAGACACACTCCCAAAGCGTTCAGTGGTTGGGCCATTGAAATATGAGTCTCCCAAAGGAACAGCACTGAAGTACTATGCATTTGATTACACAAATCTTGATGTCACAAGAGCCTTCCATTTGGTTATTCCTATTCTGATGCCTTCTTTCTTGAAGTCTTCGAGCAAAGTTTCTAAACTTTTTTCTGTTTTTCCCTCTAAAACTGTCAGTGACTCTCATTAGCTACAGAATAAATTCCAAATTCTTTAACTTGGCATCTAAAAGCACCTATTATTGGGCCTCAGTTTACATTTCCAAACTTACAGCTACTACTCCCCCTCCATGTAGCCTGCCTGTCGACCTGATGGAACCAGTCATTGGTCCCTATTCAAGAGCTGTTCTTTCTCACAATGTAGAATATTCATCCAGTCAGCAACTTCATATATGAGCCCCCTTATCCTTAAAGTCCCACTTTAAATGCTAACTGACTTCAATTATCTTTTTCTCACTTCTTATTACTTCTGTAAGTTTTATGGTCCTTATAATTTTTGCCTTGTTTTATGGCTTTTATATCTGGTCTTATATGCCCTATTTGACTTTGTGCCATTTGAACCCAGAAAACGAATCTCCTTGGGCCTTGACTCTTTAAAGCCTCCTAGCACAGTTCCTTGCATATAGCAGAGCCTTAATAAATATTTATAGGGGTTATGAGCACATAAGGACATATATATATAAACCTAAACTGACAGTATCAAATGGTTTGGGCATTTAAGACTATGGATTCTATGATATGGCCTCTTATATTTCTTTTAAGAGCATTTGAAATTTGGAAATTTTTAGTCATATAGAAGTCTAATAGTTGTGCATGTGATTTAGTAATTCAGCATTACAGAGTAAATTATTATAGAAGCATGAATAATTTGGATACTCAGGAAATAGGGTATTCTGAATAATTTAATTTTCTGGTTAACTTGGAGTTAGGCAGAGAATCTTTTTTGTTTCATTTCTTGTTGAAAAATTTTTCCTAAATATGCTAATTTTCTGTCTTAGGCAAAGAGCATCATTAGAATTTTCTTTGATAAATGAGGATATTAGAATGCCTTTGGGTAAATATTACTATCTTAATTCTCATTTTACTTTAACAGATATGTTAAAAAAAGGTTTTTGAATTTGAATTGTATCTCTAAGGTTCTTTTCACTATATTTAGTCTTGGATATTATTTTTGGATGAGAACAAATACCTGATATATATTTTTATAATCCTAACAATACAAAGAGATAGAATATGTGCTCCATTTATTTTATTGAATACATTCTTTACTTTCAGTTGAATATTTCCACATTCTTTACTATATAATTATTGATAAAATATTAGTTCCATACAGTATTTATAACTGTATTCATATATAAATATTTGTATAAATGATATTTAGCATCTGAAATAACTTTTTGTTGTTTAATCTTTGATTTAGTCCTTCTCTCATTTTTGTTTTTAACAGTTTCCTGAATTTTATGTAGTTTTGAATTTACATTTTAACTCCTTTACTGTTAAAATCATTCTTTTGCATTTTTTACTTTTTCAGAAGTTTTCACAAATCACAATAAGTTTGAGACAATATTAAGATGGCAATCATGAACATGAAAGATTTTGTAGTTCTTCCATGGGGAAAACCTGGAAATTCTGTAAAGTTAAAATATAAGTAAGTGCATGTATCTTTATTACTTAAATAGAAACAATTTGCTGAAGTTTCTCTATAATGTAATTTAAAGTATTCTTTTTATTTGAGGTTGTTAAGAGTTCAACTCAAATTTGTGAATTATCATCTCCATTTTCTTCATATTGCTGTATTTATAAGAAAGTAGGTTTGAAATATTATAAATACATAATAGTTTAAAAATGAGGATTAAAAATATTTATGCCCCAGAATCAAAGTGAAAAGTTCTAAATGAAGGTTGAACTCATTAACTATTGAAGCAGTATAACAGAAAGTTACAAATTCTTTTGTGACACTCAAAATTAAAAAAGAGTCATCCTGAAAAAATTGAAAGAAAGTAAAATTTAGGGAAACTATTAGGGTAAAATACTTTAAACAGGGAATAGAAAGTACTACCTCCCTAATGCTTTGCATAAAGGATATAATGTTGAATTTACCTTTCTCAAGAATGATACCATCTGTCCTAGATTGCCTGGTAGATACATTTAGCTGTAGCCAAGCAATTCCAGGATCCCAGCAGTTTCATGACAAGGCAGGGGTACTGGGAGGTTCAATCTATGTTCCCCTTAGAGACCATCCAGAGTCACTGGAAAGTCCTAATGTCTTCCTCTCAAGTATCAGTAAGGGAATGCCATTTGGGACAGCAGTGATGGGCCTAGAGGGTATTATGCTAAATGAAGTAAGTCAGAGAAAGATAAATATCATATGGTTTCACTTGTATGTGGAGATCTGAAAAACCAACTAACCAACCAAACAAAAGAGAAACAGGCTCCTAAACACAGAGAATGGGCAGTTGATTACCATGGAATGAGGGGGATAGATGAGTGAGGTGAAGGGAATAAAAAGGCACAACCTTCAAATTATAAAATAATTTAGTCACAGTGTAGTGTAGCATAGGGAATATAGCCTATAAGATTGTAGTTTCTCTGCATGGTGGCAGATGGTAACTACTCTTACGGTGAGCATTTAGTAATACACATAACTGATGAACCACTAAATTGTTCATCTGAAACCTATATAATATTGTATATAAACTGTATTTCAATAAAAAGTTTCAGAGGGCCAGCTAGCATGGGTTGGGGACAGACTGTCAATTTTTAATTTTAGTTTCTAGGTTCCCTGATCTGGACCAATAGACCTGTGGTTATTCAATGTCTTCAGAGCTTTCCTAATTCTCCCTTTACTTTTGAGATACTGTGTGTAAAAGCAATGTGTAAACTGTAAAGTATAATATAAATATATGGCATTATCATGATTAGGTTTACCATTTTTGGTGGGAAGGGGAGCTATCCAATTGTTAATATTACCAATTTTCCTTTCTTTATGCGAAAAGAGAAGGGGACATCCATTTGAGTTTGGTTATATGTTTTACATCTATGTGTGTATACTTATACATTCATCCAATGAACAAGTACTAGGAATACAAGCTCTATACACTGTGCTAAGGAATGGTTGATACAAAAGTAGGAAGCCATGATCTTTGACCTCAGGTAGCTTGTAGAGGATGTGAATAAGTAAAATTACACTTATAATACAGTGTGAAACATGGTGTGGTGTTGGAAACATAAAACATGTTCTATGAGAACGTGGCCCAAATTGCTGGAACAGTGGTGAGGAGGTGGCCAAGCTTTGCCTGAAAATGCAGTTAGTTGAGTGAAACTTGTGCAGAGGCACAGAGATCACATCATTTGGGGACTTTCAGACATATTCAGTTGGCTAAGATTTATAGAACAAAGTGGAGAAAGGTCAGGGTCATATAGATAACAAATTAACTTGCATGTCACAATAAGAAGTTTGGAATTTATCTTAGAAATGAGGGGGAATCACTTTCTCTGGCCTGTATGTCTCCCTGATCTATCCATGATCCAAACCCGTAAAAGCTAGGATGGGGACCACCTCTCTATGGCGATCGCAGTGGAGTTCCCTTTCTTGTCCTTTCCTTATTTCAAGCCTGTTTTCATTTGATACTGTCTTAACAATATCTTAACATTGTCTGACACTTTGGTGTTCTTCAACCCTTCTCTACCTCTTTCCCAGCCCCCAGGGCATGTCAGTGAGTCATTTCTGGCCCTTGCATTTATTGATATGGTCTCTGCAGGATCAACTTTAGTTTCCTCAGTGGACGTGCCTACCCTTTTGTCTCTGTGTCCAGGGCTGCTTCCACAAGGAACCTTTGTCTTGTTTCAGACCAGTAGAATTCCACCATTAGCTTGACCACCCGGTCGGTAGGCCAATCCTTGTTTTTAGTCTCACTCCTGTGTCACAGTGGAAACATCAGAAGCATTAAAAGTTTGGTAAGCCAGCAAGTGACACAGTCACATCTGCACTTGTAAACTCTTCCTGGAAGGCATATGGAAAGTGTTCTAAGCTGTTGAAACTTTGGGCCAGGAGGCCAGCTTGGGGAGTGTCTACAGCCCATTTCAAAGTGATCTGGTTCAGGAAATGGCATCATTGTCCTCTTGGTTGCTAAGTGAGAAAGCTTCCTTGTCACTTCCCTGGTCAGTCACTACTTCTGGTGCATCTCTAAGTCCAGTTATTCCATTTTTTTATGTTTCTGAAATGCTCCCATTTTTCACTCCACTGTGTCTATTCAATAACACCAGCATCATCTCTCTCTGATAGGATCACAGAAATAGACTCTTAACCTGCTGCCTTGCTTTCAGCCTTATACCCTGTAATTAACTTTCCAGAGTGATCTTTCTAAAATGTAAGTCTGATCAATTCTCTTAAAACCTTTTAATGATTCTTATTGCTCGTATAGTATAAATCCCAGTTCCTCATCATGGCCTCCCCTCAGCACTACCCGAGCTGGCCACTCTCTCCCTCTGCAGTTTCGTTCCTTGCACTTTTCTCTTCTTGCACATAATGCTTGGTCACATGGAACTTCCAGTTTCTTGACCCAAATATCACTCTTTTCTACTTGTGCCACACTTTCTTCCTGGAATGCTGCTCTCACCTCCTCCCTTTGACTGTTCTTCCACCCCTAGAGCTCATCCAAGATGTCACTCTCTCTGGGAACTTTTCCTGTAGTCCCAGGGGCTGGGTATGTGCTGTTCCTGGGTGCTCAGGTACCTCCCTGTACTTCTCCATGGGCGACATCATTGTAGTGTATTTTGCCACCTTCCTGCTTGTCTGTGGCCCCCCTCTCCACGCTGGAAGCCCATTGGCTCTCATACTCTCTCACATACTACCATGCTTGCCTGTAATGGGGCCGAGTCTCTCCTTGTGGAAGAGATACTGAAAGTAATGCTTCTCCCTAAATATCTTTGCCAGCTCTTCTTAACCTTCTGGACTGCCTTTGCCTCCCATCACTTTCTGTATATCTCCCCTAGATTGCATCTGCTTGGGGACATATCTTTGGCCCACTTGTTCTTTGGTAACTGCTCACCACCTCTAAAATTTAGTTCCCTTTTCTGATATCCATTATTCTTATTTTGGCTGTTTGCCATAGCAAGTATGGGTGCCCATGCTACTTGATTATGTAAAACACTAATGTAATAATGAAGGAAGAGATTTAGACTCATGATGGATAAGAAAAGCTAGAGAACTAGGTTGGATTAGACCTATGAAAGAGAGAATCAGTGACTAATGCTAATAAGAGACAAATATTATAAAATAGAGGAAATGGCTTGTGTCAATAGCTTGATGAGACTGATATTATTATCAAAGTCTCTGGCACAAGAATCTATAAGAGGGCTTTGCTCTGTCCTCAGAAAGTTCTTTTCTTACTGCTTTCCTTCAGAGGAAACAATAAGTTGTGCTTGGCTCATTGGCCCATTTAATCCTTTTTGATGATGCCTGTGTCAAAACAATTCATCGGTGCTTTATCCTTAATTGGCCCCAAGCAGGCTCTGCTCATTTTTTTTTTTTTGGTATTATACATACATGACATAAAGGTAGAAATTTATTAAAGGTTTCCAAGATAAATGTGTTTTCTACTTATGTAGAAGAAAAATTATTTTAAGCACTATGCTTCCAACTCCTTTAGAAGACAGTATGAAAACAAGGAATAATTTTTCTTTTGTGTTCTATCTGTGTCAGAGATATTTGTGCATCCATAAAGACATAGCTCATATATAAAATTATATGAAATTATATAATTGTGATTTGAAACCTCTAGCAATGTAACAGGAAAAACAAAAGTCTAAAATTTGATGAAATAACCTTGCTTAAGGAGACTATCAAAGGAAGGCAAATGCCAATTTTAGAAACCATATTTCAGAGAATACAAAGGAAGTCATTAAAGTACTTCCTTGCTTTGTCTATTACTCATAGTTTTAATTAAAGGAAAACATGATATAAAATTATTTTGCCTTGTTTTTGTTTATTTATCTCAAATGAACATTCTGTATTTAAATCTTACTCAGAAATGCTCGAGAACTGAGGATGGAGAAAGTACAGTTAGAACTGGAGAATCAAGAGATGGAAAAGAAACTACAAGAATTCCAATCAAAAAGGAGCAACTCAAAGGAAGAAAGAGAGTGGGTGACATTTTTAGAGAATTTAGAGGAATAAACAGAATTATGTAAAGAAATGTTTTATATATTATTGTCATTCCAATAAAGATCTGACCTGAATGAATAATTTCTGGCTTTTCCCATTGAGCAAACAAAATTAAATTTGCCCTTTTTCTGTTTCTGTCCTTTGTGTAAGGCACGTTGCTTTTTAAAATTACCATTATTATTATCATTTTTTCTGAACCGTTTCTGGCCTTACATTTTCTTATTTCTCTTCTAACGTTACCCTTTGAAACCATTTATGGTCTGGAATGTTTACTGCAGTAGGGCAGAATTTTTCCTTTGCTTTCATGAAATTGCCATCAATAGGAAATTGTCAATTTATGTTTAGGGTCATTTTTATTTAATTAAAGACCTTCGGGGGCAGGAGTTTACATGTACATATATAAGAATCATTCAAACCCTCAAGTATGTTTGAAATAATTTTAGCGAATATGCTTTAGCTGAAATTTTATTAATGAGAACTCTCTAATATTCTGCTTCTATATATGTACTAATTTTACTGAGAAATTTGCTTTATTATAAAAACAATAATAAATACAATAAAATCAAATAGAACTACTGTCTCTTCATAGTGATTGGCTGACTCCCAGCCCATTTTGTAGTACCACTTTAAACAGTTAAAAAATTTTTCTCACATATGTCTTATCTTTCTTTATACAACCTTTGGTATGTATTGTGTATGAATGTGTGTGTGTGTGTGCGTGCGTGCGCACGTGTGTGTGTGTCTGATAAGTCTACTTTTTTAACAAATCATATCATCTATAAAAATAATATGCATTCACTTGCACCCCATTTTTCTACTTAAGATATGTTAGTGTTCTTGCCGCATCAGAACACATTAATCTCATTCTTTTAATGGCTACACAGTATTTCTTTCTTTGACCATAATACATTTATTTTTCAGATCTTTATTAAGTTTTCAGTATTTTGTGATTATATGTGCTGCCATGAATCTGCTTCTACATATATTTTATTTACATATGCAAGATTATCTATGGGATAAATACCTGTGTTATTTTAGGTCAGCATACATGTACAGTTTATATTTAGGTAGACATTGGAGAAATCATCTTTCAAATAGGCATTAAGACTGTATAACATTCTCCTGCAGAGTATGAGAGTGCATGTTTCATGTGCTTTATCTGGTACTAAATATTATGAGACTCTTTTTTTATTAAATTTGGTTTTGTCTTATGCTCAAAGTGGTAATAATCAAATATTTATGAGGTACTTTCTGAACCACTAGAGAAAATTCAAATGTTTATTATAGTTTCAGTAGTACTTATCTCTAGAATCTAAATTCTTTGAAAAATATTTATGACACATATTTCTAATAAACAGCGCATTGGTTTAAACAGGTATCTTAATGTTGTACATCATCCCAGGTGACAAAGCTTACTGTGTATCTTGATGCTATGGTCTTACTGATACAATGTTCAGTTCTTTTTTTTATCCTTCACTGCTTTGGACTTAGTTTGGACTTCTCAGTGGGTCGTGGGAATCAGAGTTCCTGGAATCAACCCAAGAAGTTAGTTTTCATTAGCAAGAAACCTCTTCTAGATATTTTAAAAGATGTTCTAAAGTCTGATTTAGTTTGTAGAATAGTTGAATGCTTTTCTAAGGTCACATAGTTAATAAATGTCATAGCCAGAATGAGAACTTGCTACTTACTGAACTTTCTACTAGAAAGAAGTCTAGTATTCTAATCTTGGCTTCATTATTTATTATCTGTGTGACCTTGGGCAAGTTTTTGTCACAGTTTTTAAATGGGAATTGAACCCTTCCCCTCTTGACTTCAAAAAATATTATGAGGCTCAAATAAAAGTGCTTTAAACTGTAAACAGTTTGCCTTTTTAGCAATCTCTGTTACTTTTCAATATGGCTAATTTGAAGTCTTAATAAGGAATCATCACTTAGAAGATCTGTTGATTTTGCCTCCTTTTCCTCTTTACATTTGTGAACTCTTAGCTTTTAAAACTGCCTGACAATCTGTAAAATTACCAATAGATCAATATGTCTATCTTTAGTCATTGCAAATGTCTAAAAAATGAAATTCTTCATTTGCATTTGGACATTTCACTTTTATTCATGTCTCCTCAGAAGTTCCAAATATGGTAGAACTATATTTTAGAATTATTGAGAAAATTGTGGCATTATTGATATTTCATTTTCATTTTGTAGTAATTTGTTACATGTTAACAACTGAATTTCCATTTCCTGAAAAAGGAAAAATATATTTATATTCATTAAAAGGAGAACTGTATTTAGTAATTACATTTTGTCTTCTGTTTATATATATTGAAGGTCAAATGGATATCACTGGAAATCTGGACAAATGGGAAAATTGGGTAATCGATCACAGGTGATGTCACAAAATAAAGGAAATGTTATTAAGGTAAGAAAATACCATTTGGTTCTCAGGCAATTGGCTAAGCAAAAGTCATAAATTCGATTTTCAGATCATGTGTTCCCTTCCATACTTAAGAACCTACTATTCTTGTTTTACAGTTTTGCATGTTATTGGATTTTGTATGGGTTAATTTTGTATGGGTTAACATGCAGCTTTCATTATTCAGATATGTTTTTGTCGTTCATCTGAAAGTTGATTTTTAAAAGTTCACTTTGAGTTGAATTTCTCTAAACCAAATTTTGCCTTTTAATTCAGTTCTGGTTTCAAGTATGTGAAATAGAATTACGTAGTTCTGTATTAACTTGAAAGATGAGTTACTTAACATAATAAAAGACAGACTCTTTTCTGCCTTTTTATTGTATCACATTTGTTTAATGTGTTTATGTTCTGCTTGAATAATAACTATTATTTATATGCTGTTGATTCCATGTATGAAGATACCCAAGGAAAAAAATGCTCTCAGGTTTCCAGTTACAGAATTGCTTTACCTTTACTATGTATTGTAAAATAAAACATTACCTTACATTTAAGATTAAAACCAAATGAGTGTTTTTACCTAAAGAAAACCATTATGCTTCTGGATTCGTTAGTATAAGATCCGTGACTTTGTAAGTTTTAACTTATATAGCTTTTTCTCTTCTTATATACCTATCATTAAACTTTCATTGGGTCAGTTGACATCTACAAACATCTTACTTGGAGCTTCTAACATTTTTGGATTTGAAAAAGCATTTTATTCTTTAATGTCATTCTCTTCCTGAGATATGTTTCTTTAAGTTTTAGATGAAAAGTTATCTAATTCACTTTCCATTTTTCATTTTCTTTCTGAGATAGTGTTTCATGTTTCAGACGTTATTGTAAAATACATTAAAAATGCTGACTGATTATACACTTATTTATTTAAGAACATTTATTCGTGCCTTCTTTGTCATGTAGTGAGTTACCCTAGTTCTTGAGGAGATCCTCATCCAGTGTGAGAGATGATGCATGTATGAAAATGATCATTTATAGTAAAAGTCAATATGTGATTTTTGCCATAACCATTTAGTGTATGAACTATATGTGCTTGGAAGTAATAGTGTAGTTCTACAAATATTTAGTTCTACAAAATAAATCTGAGCCTACTCTATGTCTTTATTAAGAAGAAGTGATGAGTAAATCATAATTCCAGTCTCTACAAACCTCATAATTGATTAGGAGGATGAAAGTATGGAACTTGGGGAGATGTAGATGGTGGGTATGGAATGTTAGATTGGGTAAAAGGGATAGCCTTGAATTCTACACTCAGGAGTCTTGACTTTTTTGTTGGGTGAATGGTAATCCCTGCCAGCTTTTGATCAGGATGGTAGCAAGTTTAAAGTGATGATTTATGCTGGTTTATCTTGTTCAAATATCCAATGCATTTGGAGTATAATGGAGTATAGAACAAATTTTATCCAAACTGTTTTGATCAGGCATCGCAGCAATAAATAGTATATTTTGAGCATGGGCTTTCTACTCATGAACATTTTATTTATTCATAAATAGAAATTATTTATGTATGTACTATATTTTCATTATAAAACAAAATATGGAAATTAGTCAAGAATAATATAAACATAAATAGAAATTATACTCGTTGGTCTTTTCCTGAGCTCCCTCAGGGATGTGTACACGCTATGTTGGAGGCTCTTGGCATATGGGCAGAGTGACTATTTAGTGGAGTACTAAAAATGTCTAAAAGTCAGATGGGAAGAGTCTGAATTGGAATGTAACCAAAGAAGTACAAAGGAATACATGGAGCCAAGAAACAGCAATAAGGGAAAGGAGAAAGTCAAGTATTTAACGATATTCCAGGCTGGACTGACTAAGTGATAAAATAAAAAAGTTGGCATTACGATTAGCATGTATGGTGTGTGGGGGGCACGGGGAGGGCTGTGCAACACAGAGAAGACAAGTAGTGATTCTACAGCATCTTACTATGCTGATGGACAGTGACTGTGAAAGGGGTATGTGGGGGGGACTTGGTGAAGGGGGGAGCCTAGTAAACATAATGTTCTTCAAGTAATTGTAGATTAATGATACAAAAAAAAAAGTTGGAACAAAACATTCCTGAGTGTAGATTTAGTCCTTTCTTCCTCCCACCCTCCCTCCTCTTTTTTCTCCTCTCCTCTTCCTTTCCTTTCTCTTCTCTTCTTTTTCCTTTCTTTCCTTCTTCCCTTTCTTTCCCTTCCCTTTTTTCCCAGCTTTGTTGAGGTATAATTGACAAATTAAGTTGAAAGATACCTAGGGTACAACACAATGATTTGATATACATATATACTGTGAAAGGACTTCCCCCATCCAGGTAATTCACACATCCATCCCCTCACTTTATTTACCTTCTTATGAGGGGGGTGGTGAGAACATTTAAGTTCTACCCTTTTAGCAAATTTCAAGGATTTAGAGTGTTGTTGGAATTCTCATGTGTTAGTTGAATCCAAGAGAATAAATGTGCTCTCTAAGAGTTTATAAAAAGGAGAAGAAAGGTATAAAGGATAAAGCTCAGGAAGGGCAGGTATGAAGGATGAAGTTCAAGGAATATGGAGGCAAGAGAACTTTAATATTTACTACCTTTTATACCAGTCAACAGTTTAGCTGCTTTTCCTATTTTATCTCATTAAGTGCTTATATCACTCTTAAGAGCTAGTTGTTATTTTTCCAGTTCAACAGATGAAGTAATTTAACATCAAAGAAGTTAGATAACTTGCTCAAGGTCAACTGTCAGGGCCAAGATTTGGAAGGCAGGCTTTCAGGCTGATTCTAAGAGCTCTCCAGTAAAGGGAGCCTGAGAAGACAAAGAATGGTAGGAATAGAATCAAAATAATGTAATTTCATAGAAGACGAAAAAAAAGAATGGTGTTTTTAGAAAATAGGGGGAAGGGAACACTGACTGATACACTGTGTGAGGAAAAATGTTGTGAATACAGTTTAAGACCAATGTTTCTCAACAGGGGGCAGTTTGCCCCCCAGGAGGCATTTAGCAATGTCTGGAGACATTTTTAGTTATAACCACTTAGTTGTTTTTTTTTTTTGTGCCAATGATATGTAGTGGCTGCAGGCCAGGTGTGCTGCAACATATCCGACAGTGCCCTGGAGAGGCCCCACAGTGAAGAATTATTTGACCTAAAATATCAATGGTACTAAGGTCAAGAAACCCTGCATTAGACTGTAAAGATTAAAATCCTAACTCAGTGCACTAGCTCGGTGATTTTAGACCAGTCACTTAACCTTTCTGAGTTTCTGTTACCATATTTGTAACCATGCATAGTAATATTTTCTAACTGCTTAAGAGTTTTGAGCAATGTGTGAGATAATGTGTGAAACCAATTGTAACATTAACTGAAAATCACATTGTAATGTCTATTTACGGAGAATGAGAATTTTTTAAAATACTGAATTTGATTTGATAATTGGGTCATTAGATGTAAAAATAAATTTCAAGTGGTTGAAAAAGAAAGACAGATGGTAATGAGTAAAGACTAATATTACAATGAACATGAGGACAGAGGGTGATCTCCCAAGGGTTTAACAGGATCAAGGAAACACTTTATTATATTGTTTTTTAGAATGAGGAAGAATACTTGAGCCAATTTGTATTGAGGGAATGGACTCATTGGTGGAGGACAGAGAAGATGCAAATGAGAGAGGTGCTGTTGCTGGGGTGTAAACTTTGAAGAGGTGGTTCATTCAAAATGCCCTAACCATGGGATGGAAGACACATTTTCTCTGAGACAAGAAAGTTGGAAGAGGAAATAAGTGGTAGTAAAGGTAAATGTTTAGAAGTTGCATTTAATGGCATGAGCAGGAAGCCGTGGAGAAATTTTCATGGGACGACCTCGGCGTTCTTAGTGAATTTGAAGACAAGATCAGCTGTTCAGATTAAGAAAGGGAAATGGGGTGATTTTGAGTTTTTTGGAATAGAGAAGGTTGGGAGTAGTCACTGTGGGAATCATAACTGAAGTTTAACAGCAAATGAATAAATGGGTTGCTGAAGAGCCATGAAAACCTACTGGAGTTATTCAGCTGGGATTTGTAGGGGACCCAGTCAGGATTATTTCATCACAATGGTAGGTAGGTAGATATGAGAGGTCTAAGGGGAAGGAGGTGAGGTGGTAAGTGGTTAGTACTGAGAAACTCTAGGTTGGGATTTTGAAGGTGTGGCCATTCAGATTGTTGCTTAAATTCAAGGTTTGGTCATGATGGGCAGGTGACTGCAGAGGCACTCAGATGTTCATAGTAGTCAGCATGTTGGAGGGTGTTCAGTGTAAGCATGTCAGGTCAATAGGGCCTTTGAAGTCTCCATGATCATCATGCAGAAATCTGATGGAGGGAAATGCCTAGCATATTACTGAAGCTGAAATAGAAGAGGATTTGGAATATTGGTAAAGGCAATAGTGGATGGTAAGGACCTTCACTAGAGGCAACTATGTTGAATGATGAGAGTAGAGCTATATTCTGGAAGAGGAACAGAGGAGCAGACAGTAAGAAAAATTTTCTTCTCTCCCAGTGAGTGAAATGGAGTAAAAATGGAGTGAGTTCCTCTGAAGAGTTCTGTGGAGAAGGTTGTGTCTGGGGGAAGGTGGGTCCAGTCAATGTGAACTTTTGAAGAGATAATTTTAGGAAAGATTTAAGGCATGAGGTAAACGATTATTTAATAAGGGCTCTATGAAATGGCAGGGGAGACTTGGTGAAAGGACAAGCAGCAGGGAATGGCAAGTGTTAAGTAGTTAATTGGATTAAGAATGAGAAAATTTGAAATGGTGGCTCATGGAAGGAGGGTGGGCCTGACATGGCAGGTTAGGATGTTGGCATGAGTTTGGAGGCATTTGTGAAATGAAAGCCAAGGAGGCCGAAGATGACAGCATGTCTGAGTCCAGTGGCCCGGACGCTATGTCCATGTGGTGGAGCTGTTAAGCTGCGCTGATTCCTCATGGCACTCTGCCAGCATCTGCTGGTCGAGGCGTAAGTGGGTTAGTAAGGCAAAGGCTTCAGTATATTGAATTTCTGATGTTTGGATATTCATATATATATATTACATATATATATTTATTAATATATATGTCTATGAATATGTGTATATATGTATATGTGTGTGTGTGTGTGTGTGTGTGTGTGTGTGTGTAGGTATGTATATGTGTTATGTGTGTATCCTTGGTCCCTACCCTCACCTAAACTCTTTCCCCAAGAGATAAAAATCAGACTTAGGAGAAAATTCTGTTTGCCCAAAAAGCAGCTACCAGTTTGTTCTTGAAATATTTTTATTGAATTTAAATTATTGGAAGTCAATATGACTATATTCATAGAGCAGGGAAATATTATTCACAATAATAAAAGTGAATTGCAAAATTTTCCTAATAATGGGCTTAGTTTGCTTTGGCATATCCATTCCTATCAGATAGCTTTTAACTGCATTGATCATGCTGTATTCAGGTGTATCATTAAGGCAATAATATCACATAATTTGTTCATGAAAAAGGATGTGAAATTATCTGTAACTTGTATAACATTGCCAGTTTAAAAATAAAAGTGTGATTCACACAAAAACTGATTATTTCAATCCTATTTTCTTTTCTGCTGTGTTTGCTACATAGCATCTGAGCAGCTACTTAAAGAATATGAACAACAAATGCCTTTTTGAAGGAAAACCACTAGCTTCACTGAGAATAATTAGGCCTAAATTTTCAAAGATGAGTGCAGTTGGTACAGCCATAGACATAGAGGCAACCATTGTTCTCATATTCTCATGTACAAATTGGGCAATTGAGCATGCAAATTGCAAACTGAAAACTAGGCATGAATTCACAGCGTCTGTATAAATGGGCACCTCCCTCCCTGCTTGTTTGTGTACTCTGTCTGAGAGTTGGTTTTAGTAAGACCAAGGCAAGTATGTGCAATACGCAAGTCCGCTTGCTTTCTTAAAATATGAAAGCCCCAAGGATTTTAGGTGATTATTTGAAATACCTAGCAGCGAATCTTATTTTCCCCCCAATTTTTTTTGACTACAACTTGGGAAAGATAGGGATCACAAATAATACATTTGGAGGTTAAATCTATGATACTTAAATGTGGTTCTCTAAATTAGGCAAATAACATAATAATATTGACTTCTACAGTTATGTGAGATGAGTAGCACAGTCGAATTCAACTTAGATTAAGTCTTCACAAGTATTAGTATTTCAGAAAAATGAGAGAGAAGGCTTACTGAGCCCTTACAGTTTTAGACATTAAATATTTATCATTTCCTAAAATCATTTCATGATGATATATAATGATTTTTTTTGTTTAAAAGTAATTTATGGCATGTTTTAAAAAAACTGGTTTATATGTATTTCCAAAATTTATTTTTTTATGAATTTTCTCTGAATTTAATTAAAAAGTCTCATATGCTTTAATAATGATCTTCTATTCATTGTACAATATTCTTTAAAAGTGTTTGTTTTGTTCAAGACGCATCAAAATGTTATGGCTTCCTAATATTTTTGTTAATAATTTAAATATTCTTTAAATAAGACAATGTATACCTGACAAGTAGTATCTATTTCATTAATACAGCTTTCTTCTGGGAAAGTGAAATTAAAATTACTGAAGGAGCAGCTTGAAGGTAAATAGTTTACCAATGTATTATTAGATGCTGAAGATATAGTTTATTTTCTCTTACACATGAATTACATAGAAAATTAAAGTGCCGCAATTGTTCATGCAGTATAAAAATTAGAGGTCCCCAAATGATAAGTCTTTATCTTTGATATTCAAAATACATTTTATTTATGTTTTTTTATGGGGAAGGCTTATTTTAAGTGAAAAATGTCAACTTAGAATATGATTATAGTAATAACACTTTAAAAAAGTGTGGACTTTCATAACTCTGTTCCTTAAACTTTATTAATAAAATCTTTTAACCAGAACATAACTTAGTATTATTTTAAATTAAGAATTTTAAATTGAAACTTCACTCTGGGAAATCAAAGGAATATTAAAAATTGCTTTATATTTAAGTAAATTAATTGGCAATATCCAAAAATCAAAACTCATTTTTGAATTCACACTAATTCCAAAAGGAATTTGTTTTTTATAGAGGATAAATGCATGCAGTTTGATGACTAAGATAATTTAGTAGAACAAATTCTAGAAATATATATAACATTTATTATAAAAGTAGTTCTGCTTGGGCTTTGGTTTGATCCATAGAATGGCATAAGAATTCTATCAAGAGCATAGTTTCTAACATAATATTACATGTCTATTTCATGTGAGTTTAAAGCAGAATGTATATGGGTGGATGTGTATGGCCCTGTGGTCACAGGGGACGGGAAGGGGACTGCGGGCTCCCCAGTCTACTGAATAGTTTTGACTTGGCTACATGACATTCTTATTGGTCAATTAATATTCAAATACTGTTTGAGAATTTAGCAATATGCATACTTTTATTACTTTAACAATAAGAAAACTGAATATTGTATTTTAATATGATTGATCTGACATTTTGTTTTCTTCCAGAGCCAGTGAAACAACCACTCAATTTTAAAATGGCAAATTGTTCTGAACATGGAAAACCCAAGATAAAAGGGAAGGTTTGTGGGCAGTGTGAGAACAAAGCTGCTCTGCTAGTATGTACTGAGTAGTATTCCATTGTACAGATACACCAAAATGTGCTTATTCATTGACATGTTGAATGCAATTTTTGTTGCTTCAGTAATTTTTACTATTACATTTAAATCTGGACATTTACATTGCAAGTCTTTTTCTTTTCCATGTATTTTTTCCCTTAGTTGACAGTCATTGTTTTGAAATTTAAAAAAAAGTAGAAAAACATGCTTTCTGACAGCACTCTAGCTTTTTCTTTCAGTGCTAATTTCATGAACTTTAAAACAATTCATGGTGAAATATGCTATAATTTAAAAGTTACTATCTTAGCCATTTTAAGAATATTGTTCAGAGGCATTAAGTACATCCACATTGTGCTGTCATCACTGCCATCCATCCACAGATCTCTCTTCACCCTGCAGAACTGAAACTCTGTGCTCATTAAACAATAACTCCCTGTTCCCCTATCCCCTTAGCCCCTGGCAACCATCCATCCATTTTCTGTGTCTACGAATTTGGCTATTCTAGGTGCCACATATATGTGGAACTGTACAGTATTTGTCCTTTTGTCACTCAGTTATTTCACTCAGTAATGTCTTTAGAGTTCATCCATGTTGTAGCATACAGAATTTATTTCCTTTTTAAGACTGAATACTATACCGTTGTGTGTATTTTCCATGTTTTGTTTATCTAATCACTTATTGATGGACTCTTGTTTGTTTCCACCTTTGGCTATTGAATAATGCTGTTATGAACATTGGATATACAAATATCTGCACAAGTTCCTACTTTCAGTTCTTTTCAGTATATACCCAGTAGTGGAATTACTGAATTCTCATTCTTTCTTAAATAGTCTCCATTCAGTATGGGGTCTCCACTACTGTCCAGCCACGTCTCCTATCAACGTTACCAGTGACTTCCCCATTCTTAAATACAGTGGTCAAGTCTTAGTTCTTATCTTAATCTATCGGTATTATCTGATACAGCACTCCTTTCCTCTTCTATGACTCTTCTCTTGGCTCTCTCTGGGGTACGATTCTCTCTTGGTTTCATTTTGCTTGCCTAGCTGTCTCTTCTCCATCTCCTTTGTTGCTTTTCTGTATTCTGACCCCTTAATGTTGGAGTGCCACAGGGCTCAATCCTTAGACCTCTTCTCTATATTCTATACTTATTCTTTAGGTAATTTAATCTATTCTCTTGGCTTTAAAGACAATTTCTACATTGATTGTTCCCAAATTTATATCTCTAACTTACACCTCTCTCCTGAATTCTCAACTCAAACTGCCTAGTCAACAGTTCTTCTCGGATGTCTAATAGGAGTCACAACTTGTTCGGAATTGAACCCCTAATATCTCTCCAACAGATTTGCTCCCCCTGCAGTCTCTTCCTATCAGTGAAAGTCAACTAGAATGTTTCCTACACTGACAGCCCTTTATAAAACTGCTGCTGCTAAGTTGCATTCTCCAGTTTTGTGAAGCTGCTTCATCCACTTACAAAGAAAGCATTTATAACCCTTTTTTATATACACTTTTTGTTTATTTTCTACCCACCTACAGTGTTAACTTCATGGGAATAGGGATTTAGTTTTGTTCGTTGGTCTGTGGCCACCATCTAAAATTATGCCTGCAATTTAGCAGGTACTTGTACTCAGTGTTTGTTGAATGAATCTTTCTTTAAAATTTTCTGTAACACAGACTTTAGATATTATATTCCTTTCAGTTAGTATTGAAAGTACTCCAGTATCTTTTGCAATTTAAAATATCATATATGCTTAGGAAGCAGGTCCCCCTCCCCAATTTAATGGTTATAACTAATATTTGTAGATTATTGCAACTAATATTATTATAGTTCCAGAAAATTTAGCCATAATAACTTCTGATTTATGACTATGTTGCTAGCATTATCTTATGGCAGTTTTAGCCATGCTTAAAGAATTGGAATGCTGTTAAGTCTAATAAACACCTAATGTAAAGCCCTGGGTCTTAGTATAATGCTCTTACTATTACATTATACTGTTTTCTTATCTTGCTTGATATAGTGGTGGACAGTAATTAAAAAAATTTTAACAGGTTGTACCTATTTATAAATGTTTAAAAATTCAAACAAATGATAATATTCCTGAAGTTGGGAGTATGAAAATTAAAAGGGACTTATTGGCTGAGTTGAATTGTTGGGCTCCACTGTCATGGTCTGAGGAAGCATTTATGTAGGAGCTATGAGTCAGTATTTCTTGTGAATTCTATCTGTGTTAAGCACTGTTTAAAGCCATGGGATTTGAGCAATATGGCATATGTAGATAAGACTTGACCTGGAAGTAAAGGATCTGTTTTTCCAAAGAGAAGGAAAAATGAGAAAAGGACACCACATACAGGGTAAATGGCAGGCGCCTTGGCTGGGAAGCAGATGAGAGTGAGGACACGTGCAATGATCAAGAAGCTGACGTGCTGCAGACTGTTGTGATCGGAAGCCAGGATTTAGGCCATGCACATTCTTAAAGAATTTTGCAAAGATTTTGAGAAAGGATGTCTTTGATTTGAAATGAAAAGTACCCCGTGATACTTGTCAAGGTTCAACATAAGTTATTTAAAAGCTCAAGCTATGCAGTTCTAATGAAGTAGACGGTGGTAGTGTTTAACTCTGAGGTGATCTTCTGTTCTTAGTTTCCATCATTCTAGATGGTAATGCTTATTAGATTATTAGAGTAAACCTTCCTGTATCTGGTGATAGGGTTTTCATCAAGGAAAATCATACATGGGAAATAGGGGTTAAGAGTTTGTGTTCTGGGGGTTTGCATCTCAACTTTATCTGTTATTAGCTATGTGACCTTCTGCAAGTGACTTAATTCTTCTATATTTCTGTTTTCTCATTTGTAAAATGGGATAATATGGATAACAGTAGACCATACCTCAAAGTTATTGAGAATAGTGATTAATGCATATCAATTTGTTAACATTGTGCCTGGAACATTGGTAGGAGACAATAAATTGGATGTGTTTTTTGCGGGCACATTTTCTTACATATTGATGCATTCACATACATTGATGGTAAAAAAAAAAAATCCCTCAACTTCCAAATTTATTATTTTTTTAAAGAAATTCCAGTAGCTTTAGGTTGTTTATACATGGAAAATTGAAATAGAAAGTTAAAAATTATATATTAATTTTGGAAAATGGGAATAATTTAGTTAAACTCAAATGGATCTTGAAGGCTTAATCTAGCCTTGATCAAATTAAAAATATTTGCTAAAACTGCACTTAGGTATTCCATCATTGAAGAAGTATCTGTGGTGCATTGGAGTCCTTATCTATATTTTTAGTATGTTCCTGTCAGTTATACAGACTGCCTAAAAAGATTTTCCAGTTGGCAGTCATTTTAAACCAATTTAAATCCACATATGCTTGTATAACAAAATATGTAAGCTTACTCTGCAACTCCAGCTTTGATCTTCTAGTCTTCAACATGCGTTTGGTTACTTTCATTAAAAGTCGGTTGTTAGCAAATGCTGGCTTAGAATTATATGCTGATACTGATTTTCAGTCCTCTATATTATATTGTAAAAACAATGCCAAATCATTACATGAGTAATTCATTGAAACATTAGCAGATGTGTTAAATAAAAATTATGCAGAGTACATTTTGAAATCTACATTAATACAATAATACTAGCATATATTTATGTGAAATTATAGCTTTTTGTATGATTTTTGAACTTAAAAATTATTGATTTAGATAGTTTTTATCATCAGTTCTCTAAGAGAATGCAGCTCTTGGAACAAGAATTGAAAGGGCAGGACCAGTTTCTGTACTAGAGTTACTGTTTATTTTTCTTCCACTTAAATAAAAATATGGTTATGCATAGCTAATCACAGTTGAAAAAGATATATTTGGATTTTGATAAATTCTAGACTGTGCAATCACTTGACATACTGGATTTTATTTAATTGGAGATTTTATCAAGGTTTTTCAAAAGATGTTTAGTACTGCAGTTAATGGTCAATGACTAATTATTAGTAATATGGGTCATGGGAAAGAATTTGAGCTTTGAGCCAGACTGGGGGGCTGAAATTCTAGCTCCATTAACTGTACAACTGGGCAGATTCTCAATTATTATATTCCTTTGTTACCTTATTTTCATAATGGAGGAATAATAATCATGCTAACTTTAAAAGGTTGTTCTGAGGATTAAGTGAGATGAAATATATGGAGCCCTAGAACAGTAAGTGCTCACTAATGTTGTGGATATTATTATTTGATTTTGTAGCCTTCCTTTTTATTTTCATTTTAGTTATATAAATTTATGTAAAATTTCTTATTCTTTTAACCTTTTTAGTGTTGTCCTAATCATTTTATATTTTGTAAACCTGGCTACATTGTATATAACCATGTCTTGTATGAGGACTTGTAATACAATTTTTAAAAATTAATGGACTCCTACTGGGTTTTTACTAAACGTTTAGTCTACTTTTTCATGTCCTATGCATCCTAGTGCCATGTTATTATTCACTGTGTGGTCTGCCCTCTAGCAGCTACATGGGCATTACCTGGGAGCTTGCTAGAATGCAGAATCTCAGAGCAATTTCAGACTTCCTGAACCAGAGTCTGTACTGTTGCAAAAGCCCAGATACTTCCCATGCATGGTACAATTTGAGAAACATCACTGTGTCGCACATTACAGCCTGCCACTGACCAGTACAAGGTAGAAGAGCTTGGTCAACCTTTCCCAGTCTGCCCCAGCTATTTTATGCTTATCATTCCCTGACACAAAGTAAGAGGAAGGAGGGGAAGACTGGCAGTGGCCACCTAAGGAGAGAGGAAATGAAAGAGGGTCCACAGGGAATGTGAGCTCCTTGACATAGATTTTCTGACACCATCTCTCCAAGCCTTCATGCTTTCTTATTTGTGCTGCTGGTAATTTTCAACCTAGGTAGGCCAAACTCAAGAAAGTGAGGGATCTTAGCCATTTGCACTACTTTGAGTATATTGTAAACAATATTGAAGTGACTGTACAACTTCATAGTAGTAATTTACTTGTAGTAAAAAGTCCATTTTCTTTTCTCTTTACTATTAGTCTTGCTCAGCACCATCATAGGTACAGGTATATTACATTATTCAATATATCTATAAATTAAAAAGTTATACTTACAACTGTAGAGAATTTGAAAGATAAATACAAACTTGTCCATAATCATTTCAACTCTCATAAACTTGCTGACATTGATGCAGTTCCATCCAGTTTTTTTTTCCTTATACTTTCTTTAAGCTGTCTTTTAAGAGTACTTTCCAATTTCGAGAATCACCAGTGAAGTAGTGTCATTCAAAAGCATATAGGAATTTTTGGAAACAAATAGTATACACATCTTTTGAAACTAATTGTGTCATGTAGATCCATACAGAAAGGTTGAAAGAACTCATAAAAATGAAGTAGATTTGAGCCAGAGGTGAGGGTGTTTAGTTCTGACCTGATCGAGCAGTTTGACCTGAGGTTGCTGGATTTTTTAAATTCATATCTGCATCTAACACATATATCTAAAGCCTATTGTAGCTATTATGCTTATTTTGATGTGAGGGTAATTAGAGTATTCAGGTTAGTTTTTCTCAGTTACATCTTAACTGGTTGTACCAGTTTCTTTGGGCATCTCGATTCTGATGATTCAATCTATGTATGTAATTGGAGAAATAAAGATGAGAGCAATAACTTCTTCATGTAAATGTTTTCTCAAAGTCGTATTATTATAAGACTATAATTTTTAATATCTTTGAAGGTATGCCTTGAATGTGGAGAAGATTACTGTTCAGGATGCTTTGCCAAAATTCACCAGAAGGGGGCACTAAAGCTCCATAGAACAACTCTTTTGCAGGTAGGACTTTAAAATGGTTTACTTGTAGTGTGTATATGAAATGTTTCAACACAAATACATTTAAAACATGTTAAATTATCTAGAACTTAGGGTGATTTATATTAATTTCTAAAATCCTATTACGTACAGTCTTTACATATATCTTAAAATTATTTTACTGAATGCTTTTTCTGGATCCTATTTTGCTATTTAAACTGTGTTTTAATGTAATTCCTGAAACACTTAGCTTGATTAGAGTTGTTAGATTATGCATTCTGTCTGTGAACTTGACATTTAAAAACTAGACAATAGTTTTATCTATTGTGGTTTCAAATGAACACATGGTTTAAGTATTTTTTTCTGTTTGGAAATAGAAATCTTGTGTTTTCTTTTCATGTTTATTTAAAAAAAATTAGTCTTTTATTTGTCCTTACCCATTATCCCTTAAATAAGCTTATCTCTCCAGTTTCAACTTTTCTTCCTATATATCCAAAACATATTTATCTTCATATAGTCATTGTTTTTTAAAGCGACCAAACTCAAACTCTGTCAGATGGTTTAAAATTCTAATACTTTTTCAGTAAGTATGGTTAAATAAAGATATGACATTGTCCCAGGTACATTTAATGATGCACTGATTTGTTGTAGATTTCATTCATTGTACATAAGTCATTCAACAAATATTTATTGAATACTTTTTAGGAGGCAGTGTCTGTACTAGTCAATGGCCTTAAACAGATGAATAATACTAGGATCTTGTTCTTAAGGACCTGGAGATGAAAGTGAAAACCAAGAACCTTGTGTAACAGGTTAACATTTTAATATCTTGTAGGCAAAGGGAAGGAGATGATCAGATCCATATTCAGAAACATTTCCATCTTTACTTGTTGCTTCAATATAAATATTTTTTAATATTTAACTCTCAAGGATGTTGACAACCCAAGTCATGATAACCACAAAACATAAAATAGGCCTCCCTCCTATCAGTTATTTACCTAAGTTGGATGCTTCTGAGTAGCTACTCAGCGTTTACAGAGAGCCTCCCGGCTGAAATGCTTGAGGGAAAAAAACCCAACCCACCACCTGCTATTCCCCTGCCTCAGGTAGGATTGCACAACTTAGACACATAAGAAGTGAAAATTACTGTATATAAAATTGAGTGTAATTGTTAACATAAAAATAATAATTACCCCACTATTGAGTTCATATTAGGAATTTTCCATTCAAGTGACTTATTTGGCATGTTTTCTGATTTAGTGAATTTACATGCTGCGCTAACTGGTGTGAGAACTACAAAGGAAAATGAGACATGGCTCCTTCCTTTAACTTTAGTATTCAATATTAAATATTTATCCTGATTATCTTTTCTCCTTCACTCTCTTCTCTTTTTTTCTTACTCTCCTCTTTTCTTTTTCTTGCTCTCTCACATATACACACACAAAATTACAAAAGAAGTCAAATTTTTTTGTGATGTGGCTAATTGTTATCCAGAGGCAGGTATGATATGAGTCAAACCATGCTTATTAAAAGCATCATGGCATAGTATATCCTTTCTAAACATTTAGTGTTTTCCTATTCTGTATTTTATTTTATTAAGGTATCATTGATATACAATCTTAGGAAGGTTTCCAATGAGCAATACTGTGGTTTCAACATTGACCCATATTATAAAGTCCTCCTACCCCACCCCGCTGCAGTCACTGTCCATCAGCATAGCAAGATGCCATAGTCATTACTTGTCTTCTCCATGCGGTACTGCCTACATATATTATGTGTGCTAAATTATAGTGCCCCTTAATCTCCTTCTCCCTCCCACCCACCCTCTCGAACCCCTACCTTTTGGTAACCACTAGTCCTTTGCTGGTGTTTGTGAGTCTGCTGCTGTTTTGTTCCTTCAGTTTTACTTCATTGTTATACTCCACAAAAGAGTGAAATCATTTGGTACTTGTCTTTCTCCGCCTGGCTTATTTCACTGAACATGATACCATCCAGCTCCATCCATGTTGTTGCAAATGGTAGGATTTGTTTTCTTCTTATGTCTGAATAATATTCCATTGTGTATATGTAGCACATCTTTTTTATCCATTCATCTACTGATGGACACTTAGTTTGCTTCCATATCTTGGCTATTATAAATAGTGCTGCAATAAACATAGGGTTGCATGTGTCTTTTTGAATCAGGGGTCTTGTTTTCTTCTGGTAAATTCCTAGGAGTAGAATGCCTGGGTCAAATGGTATTTCTATTTTAACTTTCTTGAGGAACGTCCATATTGCTGTCCACAATGGTTGAACTACTTTACATTCCCACCAACAGTGTAGGAGGGTTTCCCTTTCTCTGCATCCTCACCAATATTTATTGTTCTTAGTCTTTTTGATACTGGCCATCCTAACTAGTGTGAAGTGATATGTCATTGTGGTTTTCATTTGTATTTCCCTGATAATTATTGCTGTGGAGCATCTTTTCATGTGCCTGTTGGCCATCTGAATTGCTTCTTTGGAGAACTGTCTTTTCAGCTCCTCTGCCCATTTTTTAATCGGGTTATTTGCTTTTTGGTTGTTGAGGTATGTGAGCTCTTTATATATTTTGGATTTTAACCCCTTATCGGATGTGTCATTTATGAATATATTCTCCCATACTGTAGGATGACTTTTTGTTCTACTGATGGTGTCCTTTGCCGTACAGAAGCTTTTCAGCTTGAGATAGTCCCATTTGTTCATTTTTGCTTTTGTTTTCCTCACCTGAGGAGATGTCTTTAGGAAAAACTTGCTCATGTTTATATTCAAGAGAGTTTTGCCTATGTTTTCTTCTAAGAGTTTTATGGTTTCATGACTTAAATGCAGGTCTTTGATCCATTTCGAGTTTACTTTTGTATATGGGGTTAGAAAATAATCCAGTTTCATTCTCTTACACGTAGCTGTCCAGTTTTGCCAACACCAGCTGTTGAAGAGGCTGTCATTTCCCCATTGTATATCCATGGCTCCTTTATTGTATATTAATTGGTCAAATATGCTTGGGTTTGTACCTGGGCTCTATTTCATTGGTCTATGGGTCTTTTCTTGTGCCAGTTCCAAATTGTATTGATTAATGTGGCTTTGTAGTAGAGCTTGAAGTTGGGGAGCATAATCACCCCAGCTTTATTCTTCCTTCTCAGGATTGCTTTGGCTTTTCAGGGTCTTTTGTGCTTCCATGTGAATTTTAGAACTATTTGTTCCAGTTTGTTGAAGATGCTGTTGGTATTCTCATAGTGATTGCATTGAATCTGTAGATTGCTTAAGGCAGGATGGCCATTTTGACAATATTAGTTCTTCCTATCCATGTGCAAGGGATATATTTCTAAGTATTGGTGTCTTCCTTTTTTCTCTAATGAGTTTCTTGTAGTTTTAAGGGTACAGGTCTTTTACCTCCTTGGTTAGGTTTATTCCTAGGTATTTTATTCATTTTGATGCAATTGTGAATGGAATTGTTTTCCTGATTTCTCTTTCTGCTAGTTCATCGTTACTGTATAGGAACGCAGCAGATTTCTGTGTATTAATTTTGTATCCTGCAACTTTGCTTAATTCAATTATTAGTTCTTGTAGTTTTAGAGTATATTCTTTAGGAATTTTTATGGACAATATCATGTCATCTGCAAATAGTGAGAGTTTACAATCTTCCTTACCAATCTGGATGCCTTTTATTTCTTTGTGTTGTCTGATTGCCATGGCTAGGACCTCCAGTACTATATTCAATAAAGGTGGGGAGAGTGGATATCCTTGTCTTGTTTCTGATCTTAGAGGAAAAGTTTTCAGCTTTTTGCTGTTAGTATGATGTTGGCTGTGGATTTTTCATATATCGCCTTTATTATGTTGAGGTACTTACCCTCTATACACATTTTGTTGAGAGTTTTTATCATGAATGGATGTTGAATGTTGTCAAATGCATTTTCAGTATCTGTGGAGATGATCATGTGGTTTTTGTCCTTCTTTTTGTTGATGTGGTATGTGATGTTGATGGATTTTCAAAAATTGTACCAGCCTCGCATTCTTGGAATAAATCCCACTTGATCATGATGGATGATCTTTTTGATGTATTTTTGAATTTGGTTTGCTAATATTTTGTTGAGTATTTTTGCATCTATGTTCATCAGGGATATTGGTCTGTAATTTTCTTTTTTTGTCAGGTCTTTGCCTGGTTTTGGTATTAGGGTGATGTTGGCTTCATAGAATGAGTTTGGAAGTACTCCTCCCTCTTCTACTTTTTAGAAAACTTTAAGGGGGATGGGTAGTAGGTCTTCTCTAAATGTTTCATAAAGCCATATGGTCCAGGGGTTTTGTTCTTAGGTAGTTTTTTTTATTACCAATTCAATTTCATTGCTGGTAATTGACCTATTCATATTTTCTGTTTCTTCCTGGGTCAGTTTGGATGGTTGTATTTTTCTAGAAAGTTGTCCATTCCTTCTAGGTTATCCAGTTTGGTAACATATAATCTTTCATTATATTATGAATTCTTTGTATGTCTGTCATATCTGCAGTGATTTTTCCTTTCTCATTTCTGATTCTGTTTATGTGTGTAGACTCTCTTTTTTTCTTGATAATTCTGGCTAGAGGTTTATCTATTTTGTTTATTTTCTTGAAGAAACTGGTTCCATTGATTCTTTCTATTGTTTTATTCTTTTCAATTTTATTTACTTCTGCTCTCATCTTTATTATGTCCCTCCTTCTACTGACTATGGGTCTCATTTTTTCTTCTTTTTTGAGTTTCATTAATTGTGAGTTTAGATTGTCCACTTGGGATTGTTCTTCTTTCTTGAGGTAAGCCTATATTGCTATAAACTTTCCTTTTAGAACTGCCTTCACTGCATCCCACAGATTTTGGGGTGTTGAGTTGTTGCTTTCATTTGTCTTCTTTTATTGCCTGATTTCTGTTTTTATTTGGTCATTGATCCATTGATTATTTAGGAGTTTGTTGGTAAGCCTCCATGTGTTTGTGAGCCTTTTTGTTTTCTTTGCATAATTTATTTCTAGTTTCATACCCTTTTGGTCTGGGCTGGTTGGTACAATTTCAATCCTTCTGAATTTACTGAGTCTCCTTTTTGGCCTAGTATGTGATCCATTCTGGAAAATGTTCCATGTGCACTTGAGAGGAATGTGTATCCTGCTGCTTTTGGGTGGAATGTTCTGTAGATGTCCGTTAGGTCCATCTGTTCTAATGTGTTGTTCAGTGCCTCTGTGTCCTTACTTATTTTCTGTCTGGTGGATCTGTCCTTTGGAGTGAGTGGTGTGTTGAAGTCTCCTAAAATGAATGCATTGCATTCTATTTCCCCTTTTAATTCTGTTAGTATTGGTTTCACAGGTTGGTGCTCCTGTGTCAGGTGCATAGATATTTATAATGGTTATATCCTCTTGTTGGACTGACCCCTTTATCATTATGTAATGTCTATTTCTTATTCAATATTAATGTCATTAAGATAAATGTATTTTATATTTTAAAGAGGAAGAAAAGTGATCTTGGTAGATTCTTATAACATTCTAAATGTAGAATTGAGGAAATTATATTTGAGATAATAAATATTTACTGAATATACACTTCACATCATACACTCTTGTTTTGTACCACCAGCATCACATTTTCTAATTTTGGTTGTAGGAGAGGAAAGGTTGGTATACCAGAAATAGTAGAATGGTACTTAGGTTTGTAGTAAATCTCAAATTATAGAAGATACATTTATTTCTAAAAATTAGCATAAATAAATTTCATAATATGTATATAAACTAAAGAACATAGCAAGTAATAGTGAATCCTGGAGAGGTTTCTTCAAATATAGAGGTTCTTTTATGTATATTTTTTAAAGGTAAATAAATAATGATAAAGACATGTGTATCTTCCACATTCATGTTATGTCTGCATTGCCCTCTTGTTTGTGGACTGAAGTTGCAACTTGTTGTTATCTTGAGGATAGTTATGGGAAGTTTATTGCCTACTAGGAGAGTCAGATTGTGAGACTGACCCTTAGAAAGGAGCATGCAGAGATCACATATGCTGGAGCTAAACAGACATTGCTGTTACTCTCTTTATAGTGTATCATTTCACTTACCCAGATTGCTATGTAATGAAATACTTGGAGGGAGATAATTTGTTTTTCAGATCATTCAAGTAAATTTGACCATTTATCCATTCAAGAAAAATGTAAATTAAAATGTTATTTTTATTTTAAAGGAAACTGTTTTAAAATGTATAGCTTACTCCCTCCCATCTTAGTAAAGAGTCCAGTGAACACAGTATTCTATGCTGGTGTCTCCTGCTCATTATTTTGACCACTGGCTATTGTAACAGTTACTAAGAGGCCTGACTTAGCTGATCTAGTATGGATAGCTATGCATTCCTCCTAAAAGACTTGCTCTTTTGGTTAGCACCTCACTGTGCTTCTGGATCATGGTCTTGCCCACTCTCTATCTTCACTTCTTGATTTTGATCAGTTTTCCCATTAGCTATTTGCTGTTTTCTTTCCAGTTCTGTCCTTCGTTTAGCCCTTCAATTTTTTTAGTTGTCTTGCTTTTTCTTCCTCCTTGTTTCCACGATTCTCCCCTGCCTTTTCCTGTGCATAAAGGTTCTTGATACTCTTGTGCCTTAGCCTGATGGTCAGCAATGAGTGGATGTCTCTTTCTGTTTAGCTCTTATTAACCTGTCATACGGTGATTCTAGTTTTCCACAATTTTGATAAATGTCGAAGTTGTGAGATTTTGTTTTTTTTGTTGACTGCTGAATTCATACCTAATCTGAGAGGATAGAGCAGATATCTGAATATTAAGCAATACTGTGTAAAAATCAAGCATTCTAGGTTGATGGCTGCTGTACTGTCCATTCTTAACCTATGTGATGTTTCTGGTATAAGCACAGTCAAATTTGATTGTTGCAAACCATTTCATCTTCCATCCAACAGCTCAGCAAGTCTTTGCAAAGTTCACAGTCAATAGGGACCATTTTGTATGGGCATATCTGTTTTAGTTCAGAGATAAATTGAAGGCTAACTATTACCAGTTCCATGTTGACTTACATTAGAATTTCAAACGGCCCTTCTTTTGATTTATGATTGATTTATACTTGGCAGTAATTCCAACACAAGTTTGTTTTTTACCTTCTCCAAACTGTTAAACAGTTTCTTATCTGCAAAATCAAGTGTAAATTCATGAGAATGACAATTCTACTTCTATATTTAGAATGATTTCGTGCAAAGGATTGAAACAAAGTTTTCATTAGTTAAGCCTCATATTGATGAAAAATAAGATCTTAATATATGAAACATTCCTATTTCTTTTTAACAACATATGGTCAGACAGAAAAGACAAGGTTAATCAGTGATAATAGAAGAGTGGGAAAAACAAACAAAAGACATTCTATTGTGAAGTGTGACATGCACAAAGGGAAGTTGGATTAAATAAATTATTAATAGATTTTGGTATGTATATTTTCTTAATTGAAAGAGATTTTTTTGACTGAAAGGAGAGACTTTGGAAAGGGAGGGTGGTTAGTAATGACAGAAGAGATAAAGGTAGAATTTCAATGTTTTCTGCTATGAAGTATTTATATGCAGCCTCTTAACTTGTTTATATTCAAAGAAAGGTATGACTATATAAATATGGATATAAATGGGAATATGTGCTTGCTTGCATGTACTTACAGGAAAATAATTAGTAAGCAGATCTGGTTATTGTCACAATACTATTACGCTTACTGACTTTATGGTAGATTTTTTTAATTTAGTGGACAATGACCAATTTCAGCTTTTAGGCTCATGCTATCATTATTCTGTTAATGTTCAGAATAATACAGTATTTTTAGGTCACAGCTAGTCATTTGGGTAATATTGTGGATGGTTACTTGGCTAATGTTAATGGACCTGTTTTAAATGCTATGCATAGACATATTGTAGATGCTGTGGTGTACCACCCAGACCCTCTTCTTTAGGACTGAGACACTCATTTCCCTAGCTGCCTGTGGTGTTACCTGCAGATGGATCATAATTTCTCTGCAGGATTTGCCCTTGCCCAAAGAGAACTGCCACTTCAGAGCTTATACTCCCCTGGTCTCAGGGATGACTCTGATGGGCCATCACAGCTGCTCCCTTGAGATTGTATTGCATCGAATCCAGCTCTCCTCTTTGTCCCACTCTGCTTTCCCCTCTCATCCACGGTGTTCTCAGAGCACTCCCCGCTAAAAGTCATGCGGGCAGATCTTAGAGTTTGTTTCCTGGGGAACCCGACCCATGGCAATATGTCATTCAGAGTAAAATTATAGATAATTATTGGCCTAATTTTAGAGTGTGCTGTACTTTTTGAAGGTCAGTATGTAATGTCTCTTTCTTCACTTTCCAGATTCTGAACCAAGTAAGAAATAGACATTAGACTCAGAAGGTAGAAATCAAAATACTAATTTTATTATTGATACAATCAGAGTCGGTGGTTGTGGCACTGGATGTTCTGACAAATTCTGCTTCCTGATACTTCTTGGAATTGAGTTTTTTGTTGTCCCCCCATCCCCCAAATTATATATATGTTTTTATTTCTCTTAGCTGTATCTCTAGTAGGGAAATTGATGGGTCATATTGTAACTCTTTCTTTAATTGCTTGAGGAATTGCCAGAGTGTTTTTCAAAGTGGCTGCTCCATTTCATAACCCCATCAGCAGAATAGGAGAGTTCTGATTTCACTTTCCGAGCCAACATTTGTTATTTGATTTTGGTATCCTAGTAGGCCTGAAGTAGTATCACATTGTGATTTTGATTTGCATTTCCCTGATTACTAATGATGTTGAACATATTTTCATGTGCTTATTTGGCCATTTGTATGTCTTCCTTGGACAAATGTTAACAAGAATTTTTGAGAAGACCTGTATGAGAGAGAGTTTAATAAACTGCTCTTCAGTGAAGCTACGTCTGTAATGACGAACTTGTACGTGCCAGTACCAAGAAAAGCTAGGGAAAGGGAAAAGGTGACATTTGAAAGGGTTTTGGAAAAGGGAGACTAGGGCTTCTGTTAAAATCAGTGCAGAGTTGGCAGAAAATAAGTGGTGTGGGGAGTAAATTACAGAATCAGTGACAGAGTAACAGGTAGAATGGAGTGGGCAGATGCAGAGCAAGGGCTTAATGAGGTGATGGCTCAAATCAGTCTCAAAGGGAAGAAGGGTATTTCTGTAATATTTGTGCTAATTGAAGCTTTAAGATAAAACTCATATATGCAAGCTCAGAAACTTGCAGGGTTGTTGGGAGGATCAGATTAAATGACAACAAATATAAAAGTATTCTGCTCATGGCAGGTGCTCCATACATTAAGTTTTATTATTCAGGGTATAGTATCATAGAACTTCAACCCAATATCTACACCATTTAAATTTAGAACCTAGAAAATAAAGTATATCAATGATAATAAGTATAAAGCATTAATGAAATGATTACTTTGGATCTATGGCTGTTTTCAAAAATATTATAGTAATATATATTTTGGAAGGCATTTGTAAACAAGACAGTAAAGTTGTACAGAAATACACACTTCTGCTCTCCAAACAAGATAATCATAGAACCTTTATTTTAGGGGGAACCATAAAGACCATTAGTCTAACCACAGTCTGAAACTTTATTTAATCACATTGATGCTGGATATTTGAGGGGCCTTTATAATTTGCAGGTGCTACTTATGGTATCACACAGTTTTTCCATGGACAAATTTTACAGTAGTTTTGTTTACTGTATTTTATGCTCATTAGTCTTTATGGGGTAAAAATCATCCAGCTTAGTTATTTGATGGGGGGATTTATTCTGCTATGCCTAAAAATCTGTTATTCAAAGCATTGCATATAAAATCATTTCTTCCTAATGTGGCTCAAATATGAGTAATCACAGAAAGCAGCTAACTTGTCTGGATGTGTTATATATTTAATGTTAGTTGAAAACAATAGTAAGTACTTGCTAAGATAATTAATATAGTGCATAATTATATGGCAACAGAACTGCAAATAGAAAGCATATTGCAGGTGTGAATTTCTTGAGTTATTTTCTTGTTGCTATTCTGGCTCACTTTTAAGATTGCTCTTTAAATATAATTTTTTAGTGTAATAAAATTTGAAAGGCACAGTTATTTAGAGTAATCCCATTTTGTTATTTTTCTTGATATGAAGTGAGTTAAAATCTTTGACAATGTGTTACCTTGTGAATTATTACATTTATATGCTATATTGTCTTACATTAAAATATTTTAACTACATCAAGTGTGCCTTATTTCTTTATTTTCACATTATTATAACACTAAATATTGAGCCCATTATTGGACTTTTGACATTTATAATTTTTATTTAAATTGTCTATTGAACAGTAAACTGCATTTCTATTTCTTTTATTGATGCAAGAGTGGTACATACTATTATATTATTTTTAGGCATAAACATAATTTTTGTCCATAGAACAAAGTGATCACAACTATAAGTCTAATTACCATCTGTTACCACACAATTAACCTTCAACTATTTCACCCACTCCCCAACTTCCTTCCCCCTGATGACCACCCATCTGTTCTCTGTTTTTATGAGTTTTATTTTGTTTTTTAGATTCCACATATAAATGACATCATATGGCATTTGTCTGGTCTGACTTATTTCATTTAGCATTATACCCTCGGGTTCATCATGTTGTCACAAATGATAAGATTTCCTTCTTCTAACACTGAGTAGTGTTTGACATATATACGCTGGATCTTCTTTATCTTCATTCATTGACAGACACGTAGGTTGTTTCTGTATCTTGGCTATTGTAAACAATGCTGAAATGAATATAGGTCTTTTGTGGTTACATACAAATGTTAGAGTTTTTAGTACTAGTTCTGTGCATGTATCTTTTCAAATTAGTGTGTTCATTTTATTCAAACAAATACCTAGAAGTAAAATAGCTGGATGATATGTTAGTTCTATTTTAAAATTTTTAAGGAACTCCATACTGTTTTCCATAGTGGCTGCTACAATTTACATTACCACCAACAGTGTGTGAAGGTTCCCTTTTCTCCACATTCTTGCCAACACTTGCTATTTCTTGTCTTTTTGATAATAGCCATTGTAATAGGTGTGAGGTGATATCTCATTGCGGTTTAATTTGCATTTTCTTAATAATTAGTGATGTAGAACATCTTTTCATGTGCCTGTTGGCCATCTGTATGTCTTCTTTGGAAGAATGCCTGTTCAGATACTCTGTTCATTTTTTAATCAGATTTTTTTTTGCTAATGAGTTTTTTGAGTTCTTTATGTATTTTGAATATTAACTCTTTATTGAATATTTGATTTGCAAATAATTTCTCCAATTTAGAAGATTGCCTTTTCATTTTGTTGATACTTTCCTTTGCTATGCAGAAACTTTCTGGTTTGATGTCCTACTTGTTTATTTTAGCTTTTGTTACCTTTGCTTTTTGAGTCAGATCTAAAAATTCAACACTAAAACTAATATCAAGGAGCTTACCACCTATGTTTTCTTCTAGGAGTTTTATGGTTTTAGGTCTGACATTCATGTCTTTAATCCAATTTGGTTAATTTTTGTGTATAGTGGAAGATAGTAGTCTAGTTTCATTCTTTTGCATTTTACTAAAGAGAACATATTTTTTCCATTGGATTTCTTTCCTCTTTGTTGTAAATTAACTAACCATGAGTATGATACTTCCAGCTTTGTTGTTCTTTTTCAAGGTTGCTTGGCTATTTGGGGTCTTTTGTGGTTGCATACAAATTTTAGGGTTCTCAGTACTAGTTCTGTTCAAAGTGTGTGGATATTTAACAATATTTTTATCAATATTTATTCTTGCAATTCATAAGCATAGTATATCTTTCCAGTTATCTTCATTGTGTGTGTGTGTGATCTTCAGTTTCTTTCATCAATGTGTTATAGTTTCAGAGTATGCAGGTCTTTCACCTTGTTTGTTAAATTTATTCCTAGACATTTTTTTGGTGTAGTTATAAATGGGATTATAATTTCTCTTTCTGATAGCTTGTTATTAGTGTATAGAAACACAACTTATTTCTGTAAGTTAATTTTATATCCTGAGACTTTACTGAGTTCATTTGTTATGACAGTTTGTTGGTAGAGTAAGGTTTTCTGTATATATAGTGTCATGTAGTCTGCAAGTAGTCACAGTTTTACTTCTTCCTATTAAGTTTAGATGCTTTTTATTTATTTTTCTTCCTAATTGCTGGGCTAGAAGTACCAATACTATTTTGAATAGTAGTGGTGAGAGGCGCATCCTAGTCTTATTCCTGATCCTAGAAAAAAAGCTTTCAGTTTTCCAGCATTGAATATAATGTTAGCTGTAGGTTTCTTTTATGTGACTTTTGTTATGTTGAAGTACTTTCCATCTAATACTCTCTCTGTTCAGAGTCTTTATCATAAATGGATTTTAAATTTTATCAAATTTTTTCTGTATCTTTAAGGTTATCATATGATATTTATCCTCCATTTTGTTAATGAGGTATCGCACTGATTGATGTTGAGCCTCCTTGCATCTCTGCAATATATCCCACCTGATCATGCTGTATTATCCCTATAATGTATTGTTGCATTCGATTTGTTAGTATTTTGTTGAAGGTATTTGCATCTATGTTTATTAGTAATACTGACCTGTAATTTTTGTTGTTATTACTTAATAGTGTTTTTGTCTAGTTTTGGTTTTAGGGTTAATCTTATCTTGTAAAACTTTGGAAGTGCTCCCTTCTCCTCAATTTTTTGGAATACTTTGAGAGGGATAGGTATAAATCTTTGACTGGTTGGTAAAATTCATCAGTGAAACCATCTGGTCCTTACTTTTTTTTGTTGGGAATTTTTTGATTACTGGTTCACTCTCCTTACTAGTAATCAGTTTATTCATATTTTCCATTTCTTCATGGTTCAGTCCTAGAAGATTATGTATTTCTTGGAACTTACCTAGTTCTTTTAGGTTGTCCAGTATGTTGGCATGTAATTCTTCATAAGTCTGTTATGATCTTTTGTGTTTTTGTGGTATTGGTTGTACTTTATCTTTCATTTTTTACTTTATTTGAGCCTTCTTCTTTTGTTGGTGAGTTTAGCTAGAGGTTTGTCAATGTTGTCTATTTTTCCAAGAAACCAGCTCTTACTTTCACTGATGTTTTCAATTGCTTTTTAGTCTCTTATTTATTTCCTTTGTGATCTGTGTTATTTCCTCCTTTCTACTCACTTTGGTTTTATTTCCTCTTCCTTTTCTACTTGATTTAGGTATAAAGTTATATTGTTTATTTGAGTTTTTTTTGTTTTCTCGAAGTAGGTCTTTATAGCTAGGCCCCCCCACCCCCCTTTTAGAACTGCTTTGGTTTTGTGCCATAGATTTCGGAATGTTTATTTCCATTTTTATTTGTCTCAAAGTATTTTTTATTTTCTGTTATTTCTCCATTGATCCACTGGTTGCTCAGGAGTATGTTCCTTAATCTCCATGTATTTCTGATTTTCCAGTTTTCTTGCAATTGATTTCTAGTTTCATACCACTGTGGTTGGGAAAGATTCCTGGTTTGATTTCAATCCCCTTAAATTTATTGAGACTTATTTTGTGACCTAATGTATTATCTGTCTTGGAGAATGTTCCATGTGCACTTGAGAAGAGTGTGTATTCTGTTGCTTCTATATGAAATGTTCTGTACACATCTGTTAAGCACATCTGGTCTAATGTGTCATTAAAGGCAGATTGTTCTTTATTGATTTTCTGTCTGGATAATCTATGCTTGGTGTAAGTGGGGGTATTATAACCCCTTATTATTATATTTCTGTCAGTTTCTTTAAAAACTATTAATATTTGCTTTATTAATTTTTAAGCATTATTTGCTTTATATATTTTGCTTATTATTTGTTTAACATATTAATACATAATTTTAAATTATATATTGTGTTATATATTAATATATACTTTATATATTTATGTGCTCCTATGTTGATGTATAAATATTTACAATTTTATGTACTCTCCTTGGATTTACCGTTTATCCTTATGTAATGCCTTTCTTTGTGTTTTATTACAGTCTTTGATTTGAAGTCTATTTTGTCTGATATAAGTTTCACCACATCAGTTTTCTTTTCATATCCATCTGCATGGAATATCTTTTTACATCTTTTCATTTTAAGTCTGTGTATGTCAGTAGATCTGAAGTGAGTATCTTATAGGCAACATATAGATGGGTCTTATTTTTGTTTTTCTTATCCATTTAGTCAGTCTGTATCTTTGATTGGAGAATTTCATCTATATACATTTAAAGTGATTATTGGTAGGTATGTGCTTATTGCCATTCTGTTAATTGTTTTCTGGCTGTTTTTGTAGTTCTTCTATTTTCCCCTCATCGTCTCTTGCTGTTTCTCTTGTGTTTTGATGACCTTTTTTTTAGCATAATTTGAGATTCCTTTATTATTATAATTTGTACATCCAATATAGGTTTTTGCTTTGAAGTAACCATGAAGTTCTCATATAACAGCCTACATATACAGCAGTGTTTTTTAAAATGATAGCAACTTTAGTTTGAATGAATTCTAAAGACTCTACATTTTTACTCCCCACTGCGTTTTATATTTTTGATGTCATATTGATGTCTTTTTTTTTATCTTGTGTATCCCTTAACTAATTGTAGGTACATTGGTTTTACTACTTCTTTCTTTTAACCATACTACTAGATTTTAAGTTGTTAATCTACTACATTTACTATGCATTTTCCTTGTCCAGTGAGATTTTTACTTTTGTATGTTTTCTTCCTACTAGTGCCTTTTCAGTGTAAAGTTGTCCGTCTAACATTTCTTGTAAGACTGGTTCAGTGGTCGTGAGCTGCTTTAGCTTTTGCTTGTCTGGAGCGCTCCTTTTCTCTCCTTCAGTTCTGAATGAGAGTCTTGCTGGGTAAAGTATTTTTGGTTGGAAGTTTGTTTTATTTTCCTTTCAACACTTTGAATATATCTGCCATTCCCTTCTGGTCTGCAAAGTTTGTCCTGAAAATCAGGTAATAGTCTTATGGGAGTTCTCTTGTCATGAGTTATTTTTCTCTTGCTGATTTTAAGATTCTCTTTATTGTTTGTTTTTGACATTTTAATTTTAATATGTCTTGTTGTGGATCTCTTTCAGTTCATTATAATTGGAAACTTTCTTTGCTTCCTAGACCTGTGTTTCCTTACCCAAGTTAGGGAAGTTTTCAGCTATTATTTGTTCAAAAAGTTTTATACCCTTTCACACTCTTTCCTCCTTCTGTAATGCAAATGTTATTCAGCTTGATATTTATTGTCCCATATGTCCTTTAAGCAATCTTTACTTTTTAAAATTATGTTTTCTTTTCACTTTTCTGTTTTGGGTGGGTTCCATTGTTTTGTTTTCCAGGTCACTGATCTATTCTTCTGCTTCATATTGTCTGCTGCTGATCCCCTCTAATGTATTTTTCAGTTGTTATTGTATTCTTCAGTTCAGTGACATCTGTTTGGTGCTTTTATTTTCTATCTCCTTGTTCAAGTTCTCATTGTGTTCATCTGTTCTCCCAAGTTCAGTGAGCATCTTTGTGACTGTTACTTTGAAGTGTTTATCTGGAAAATTACTCTCTCAATTCATTAAGGGTTTTTCTGGAGTTTTTACCTTATCTTTTGTTTGGAACATATTTCTCAGTTTCCTCATTTGCTTTCCTCTCTGTTTCTATGTATTGGGTGAAACTACCCTCCCAGTCTTGGAGTGGCCTTGTGTAGGCAATGAAGCTTATTGTTCAACCTTGTCCTAGTTCTTCATTGTCTTTCAAACCTTTGTGATTGTTTAAGCAGCAAAATTTATTGGTAGCAGGTCCCAGCTTTGAGGTTGGGCCAAGCCCTGTTAGTGTTCCAAAGGGAGGGATCTCAGTCAGCATTCAGTTTCAGGTAGATTTGAAGCCGTGCCCTCAGGCAGCAGATTTTAAAGTATACAAATATATGCAGGTCTGTGGCACCACAGTCATAACCCCTGCTGGCCTCCATTCCAGATGATTTGGGGGTGTCCCCTTGGCCAGAGTTGCAAAAATTGAGGCTCCAGATGGGTGTATAAACTCTTTTCTGGGAGATACTGGTGAACTGTGGTGAGGCCAAGGGAAAGCACAAAGCTGGTGTCCCCCAGCCTATGTTCCATGAAAGCTCCCCATTAGCCTCTAGAAGTGTGGTAAACCTGAAATCTGTATTTCAGGCTGAAGCTCTGGGACAAGTAAATAGGCCTTTATCACAGGAAGACTGAGGGCTGTTTTATTCTGCTCTCTGCTATGCCCTGGGCTTGGTACCCTGTCAAAAACTATCTTTCCAATTGTTTCAGTCCAGGTGGCCCAGTAACACAGGCCCCACTGGCCATCAGAGCTAGACATTCAAAAGCTGTCCCTGTGTGAACTGTGCACCCACCAGCTTCAGCGGGGCTGTAGTGAAGTCTATAGGTGTGGTTAGCCCACCAGCTGCAGTAGGACTGCATGGGAGTCTGGGAGTTGGCAAGCTTGCTTACTGCTGCAGGATCCCCACAGTGCACTGGGTTAGGACAAGTTCAATAGCTTCTTCACTGGGACCATAGGAGAATGTGGGGATGGGACAAACCCACTCCTACTTATAAGGTATAGGAGCCCAAAAATGGCCTCTGCCAGTGCCAGTGCTAGCAAGGTGGAATGGGCACAAAAAATGGTACCCACCAGCACCTTCCCCACAATTCTCAGCATCACTGGCAGATACTTGAAGATTAGCTAAGGAATCCCCTTTCAGTATGGTCTTAGACGCTGTTCAAACTGCTGCCTTTGTGCTAGGTCCTCAAATGAGTGAGTCTGTGTACAAGGCTTTTAAGAGGAGACTTTCTGTTCCCCACAGCCTTTTGGGTCTCCTGGATGTAAGTCCCATTGGTTTTCACAGCCAGACGTTTTGGAGGCTCCTTTGTGTGGTGTAGATCCTAAAGGTTGGGGGTGCCTGTTCAGGGTATGAAACCCTCACTCTTCATAGAAAAACTCCCTATTTATGAGATACCTCCTGATTTTGGGTCACCACTCTAGGGTTGGGGTTTTTGACAAGGCTGTCTCTACTTCTTCTACCTGTCTCTATGTGGCCTTTATCCTTTGTTTTGGAGGAACTCTTCAGTAAGTTTCCAGGTTCTTTTTAGAGGGAATTTCTACATATGTAGCTGTAAATTTGTTGTGTCTTGTGGGAAGAAGTAAGTTCAGGATCTTCCTACTATACTGACACCTATAAATGTTCTTCCAATAAGCTTTTTATTTATTTTTTTAATAATCATGGACACATATCCAGATCCTTGTTTATTTTTAGTATCTCTTTATGTGTCAAGGGGGGATAATAATATGTAAATGTTTGATTAATAAAACCTGCTGTTTCCATTAGATCTTTAGAGACAAGTTAAATCTAAGGTTTCTTCAAGTTCTACTTGAAGTTATACTTAAATAATTCAGGAAGAAGTGATAAACTTCAGTCACATGAATTTCACACTTCCAGGATTTGATTCCTATCTGGCTTGCAAGAGTAGTTTTTTATACCATTGATATTTTTGTACTAATTATGCAAATTCTATAGCTCTTTTTTAGACATGTTATGAACAGAACTGGATTTAAAACAAGATTCTGCTGTGAATTCCCCTGTTGAGATTTTCTTTCACCCTGTAAATATTTAGTTTATCCTGTTTCTTCATGTATTAAGTGTAGACTTTTACTCAAATTCTGTTTTCTTTTCCAGTGTCTGCTATGTAAAATTGCTGTCCTTTTGCTTCTCTACCTTTCCAGGTGGTGTGAAGTTAAATTAAAAAAAAAAACTTACCTTGATTCTAACAGTAGTTGAAACCTTTGGCTAAATCATTTACAGATACATCTTTCTTCAATTTGCCTATAAAATTCAATGTTGATTCTATGGTAAAGCCTATTTTTAGGAAACAAATGTATAGCTAACACTATTTGTAAAGATAGATTCATCAGAAAAAAAATTTGTTTTAAGAATGGAAGATATATTTGAATAATGTGGAAAAATTGAGAGATAGAGCTTACCTTTTCCATTCTTGTTTAATGGATTAGGGTGTTCAAAGTTATGTATTGTTTATAAGTAAATTATTTTTATTTGTGAAGATTTTTACTAAGTGGATGTTTAATGGGCTATAGGATCTTCTCATACATCCATGATAATTTGAGGAATTTATCTGCTTGGTGTAGTTAGTATTCCTTCTTTTTTATGTAGCTCCCAACTCAAGGGAGGTAATCTGACCTGTTATTGATTTTAGATATGGAATCATGCAGTATGTTCAAGGTAATGTATATGCAGAAACATGCTGGCAAAATAATCTGTAGAATTTTGTTTGGGTAAATAAATTTTGAGCACATGTTTTGATGATTTTAATTTAAAAAGTTTATTTTACTATAAAGCATAATTTTTCAGTGTACATGTTTCTGCTATAACATGATACATGATTTCTGAAAAACCTCCCATTCTGAAAAATCACCCACCTAACGAGTCTTGAGGAAAAATTAGGGTTAGGGAAGGGTCACTCATATCCTATAGCATTTTGTATCCAGAACCCTAATAAAATTAGCTAATAATCCTCTAGCACAGATACCTGGAAGGTATGCCTACTTCTCTGTGATGTAGGTCCTGGTAGCAAATTATTTCTAACAGAGAAAAGTCTCATCAAAATGAAAAAACTGAATCAAACTGTTTCCTCCTTTACAAATGCATTGTTTTGAATCAGGAGGAGTGTCTACAGCATCTTTAACTGCACTCACTTTTTCCAGATAGCTTAACTTAATGGAATGCATAGTTGTTAAGGCCTTTAAAACAGTCAGTACTTGCACTAAGGGGAGGCATTTCTATAGATTTTCAGCTTTTTTCTTAAGATGTTCCTATATTGCTAAGGTTTTTGGCTTTAATTGTGACACAGCTTGCCTCTAGTTGCCTCAAAACAGTAAAAGAAAAACTAAAAATCAATAAAAACCCACAGTTATACTGACATCATTCCCCTATTTACCAATTGAATATGAGGTAATTCACATCAAATAAACCAGAACAAACCATACTTGGGAAAATATTCCCAGTTTGGGAGGGAATTGTGTTCTCAAAAGCAGGACCAAAAAAAAAAGAATTATACATACACATATATATGTAAATGCATATATAAACATATATAATTATTAGTATGTATAAATTACATATGTTACATATGAATATATATTATAATTACATGTAAGATATATGATTATATATTATATATAAAATATGCAAAATATAAAATTTACACACAATTATGTAACATAATTTATATGTAAAACTATATAATTATATAGTATGTATAATTTAAAGTTCCATTAGCATATCATTTGATCATCCTGAAATGATTTTATAGTTGAAAGCTATCCAAGTCCCAGCCATATTAAAAAATCAGTGCAACCAATGAATTTAGAATTCCTAATGTTTCTTGTGTTCTACTGTAACACAATTATTGTGTGTTCGTGTGTGTGTGTGTGTGTGTGTGTGTGTGTATTTCTACCTCTATATTTATTTGCCTAGCAAATACAAGTGAAATAAGAAAACTCTTGTTCAGAAATTAGTTTTCAGTTTGTAATGCCAGGCTGTGGTTGCAATAAATACCTTGTACAATGTTGCAGCTGGACAGTCAATGAAAGTTAACACCATATGCAGACATTCCAGCATTTTTTCTTTTTTTCTAAACTTAGGAAGTAACATAGGTCTAAATTATGTGTGAATGCCTTTGATCTGGAAGTTCAGGATACATAAGAAGGCATGGCTATGCCAACCTGATCATTAATATTTATTGCTGTATAGCCAGGGTTTGGGATGATCACAGTAGTTAGACTTCTGAAGCACTAACACTACCATAAAGCATTTCCTTTTTCCAACTAAACTAAAACTTACTCTTGGACCTTAACTTCTACAAGGTGCCATCCATTCCACAATACTATAAAATATCAACCCTCTTTACTTTGATTAATGATACATTGTCAGAGTGATGAATTCTTCTAGAGTGTAATTTGAAAGATAATATCATTCTAGGAAGAAAAAAGTTCAGGTGAGAATTTAGAGTAGTTACTAGATGAAATCCGACTATCACACAGTGTAGTGAAGGATGTGGGGGAATCTAGAAATGCTGACAGTAAATCACATTCTTTGGCTTTAGTTTAAAATTCTATCCTACAGTGAGACATATGATTTACTATGTGCTCTGAAGGCTGTTTGGTTTTGATTTTTAAACTTTTTAGTATGTTGAGAAGTTGCACAGATAATTTTATTCATTTTCTGTCCCCTCTACATCCTATTGCTATCTATCAGTACTATTATATGTGAGTTTTCATATTTAGAAGATGAAAATAAAATTTTCTTTGAGTTTAAAAATTTTTAAATATTAAACGATGTGGTATAGTGTTATGATACTTACTATCAGCTTTAAATATTCTATAACAACTTTCACATTCTTGTTCATTATTATTACTTAATATGATTGTTCTCTTATTTAGTGAAAGATAATGTGTTTTGTGATTGCAAACCTAGATGTGTGCTTCTAAGCAGAAATAAAAAGACTGCAGGGATATAAAACAAACTCTTAATAGTGATAACCCCTGTGAATTACTGTTCATGAATTGGAAGGACATTCTATTTCTTATAAATATATTGGCATTATGATTTATTTTTACTGGGTTTCTGAAATTAATAAAAATGCTGCTAATTTAAGGGTAGGCCCATGTTACTATTTCTCAGTGGCAATGCTCTTGAATATTTTGGGTAGGTATTTTTCTTTTTGAGATGTACCATTCCTCACATTTCAGAATATCCATTAAACCTGTTTATCAACCTTTAAATAGTAATAATTCTCTCCAACGATTGTGAAAATCCAAAACACCTCCCCACATTTTCAAACTGCCTTGCCCTGACTGGGAAGCTCTGATCCTTGTATTAGTTAAGACTCTTTATGCTAGCTTGAGCAAAAAAGATTTTTTCTTGTTGCTAAAGGCCTCACAGATGTCTAACTGTATGGAAGCAGGGATGATAAAGCTGATTCCTAAGGATTGGAAATTGGAAAGTTGTTGAGAGCCCAGGCACACTCCTTGCATTTTCAACTTTGTTTTTATTCTATGTATCTACTTTATTCCTTTCTTGTAATTAGCAAATTATGAATTTACATGCTAGAGGATCAGTGATAGAATAAAATTGAGTTCACATCTAAATTCTCATGAACTCATCCTTGACTAGGTGTTCACTTGTCCAATGAATCATGGCCTAGAGGGCAGACATATGTTGAATCATTGTGTCTCCCATGGTAGGGCTTGTGGGGATGAACACTGCTATGGGTCAGGGAGAAATTACCCTAGAAGGGAACATTGCTGGGTACTAACTATTCACCCTAAAATAAGTTTCTACTGTGGTCAGCCATAGTGATGTGGGAAACTACTTTTCTATTGATTTATTTTTTAGTCCAAACTAATTTTACTGAGGTTTAATTTACATACTATGAAATTCTCATTGTAACTATAATTCAATGACTTTTTAAAGTAAATTTATAGACTTCTGCAACAATCACCACAATTGAGTTTTACAACATTGGCCATCACAACAAAAATTTCCCAGTGCTTTTTAAAAATCAACTCTTGCTTGCTCTTCCAGCCCCAGGCAACCACTGGTCTGCCTTCTGTCATTATAGATTTATCTTTTCTAGAAAAGAGAAGCTCAAAAAGCTGTTGTTAGTTGAGGACAAAAACAGCTTCTCAGAGACATTAAACAATTTGCCCTCATGAACTATTATTTTATAATGCCATTGAATATATACTGGAACTGGAAAATTTGACGTGGGCCTAAAGTGATATAATAGATTTGTAATAAGAAAGCTAGCCTTTTTAAGTAGAGAGAAGAAAACTTTGGCAAGACATAGAAATAATGTATTTATACATGCTATTAATAAGAAACAACTTTTTATGACTTTTTTCTTTTTTTCCCTGCTGAAACAGTACACCCAGTTAGAGGTAGTTTCCAAATATGAGGGCATATGTTAGGGCAATGTTTGCTGCAGTAAAAGAAGAGCCCCCAAATCTCAGTGGTTTAAAACAATAAAAGTTTCACACAACCATAATGCAAAGAAAAGTAACTGGAACTAGGGCTTGCCCTGTTTTGCTGCTCTGAGGAACCCTGCCACAGCAACTCCGTGCAAGGCCCAGGCCAGCCCTGAGGGGGATGAAGGACACATGGCCCACTCATGGCCCTCATCCTAGCCAACAGCCAGACAGCTGCCAAGCACCAAGAGCCACTTAACTGACCAGTAGCTAACCAGGAACCCACGAGGGAGCTGAGCCAAGACTGGTGATAGAACTGCCCAGTTGAAGCCAGCCCAAATTGTTGACCGCTGGAATCGTAAGCTAAATAAATAGCTGTTGCTTTTAGGCATGGTTCATTATGCAGCAAAAACTAACAAAAACAGCTAATAAATAAGAACATGTTAAAACTCACAAGCAGCAAATTTAAACAGAACATCATTTTTACTCATCAAATTGACAAAAATGAAGACATGATAAGTTTGGTTCAGTGGCCCTCTTAAAGACATGGAAATAATGCATGCCACAGCAGATCACAGAAAGAGAGTCATTCATTGCGTTCGAGTTTTAAATTCGGAGGCCCTCATCTAAGTCATGACTACAAACCATCCATCCTAACTGAGATAAAAACACCTCACCAGGCAAGAAGAGAGAGCATGACGCACTTGAGCAGTAGAGTCCAATGGGATATCTGAAAGGTAAAATGTAACTTAAAATACATATGTTGAGTGTTTACCAGCAGGCTGGCTGGTTTCGTGAGTGAATCTGTGGTCATGGATTCCCCTAAAAGACCCAGCTGATATCCTGGGGGAGCTGTGGATCCCTGCCATCCCTCCCCACCTGCACCCAGGCTGCCACTGAATAGTCCTGCATGGAAGCCTCATGACATTCCTACAGAATGTTGTTCCACAAAAAGCAGCCAGATGCTTTGGGCAAGTTCACAGAATTTTCTAAAAAATGCTTAGTAAAGAAGAAAATCACCATGTATGCTAAGGGGAGAGGAAGACTCGAAGATATGACTAAAGTACACAAGAATAGCCTCCTGCAATCTTGTTTCATTCTGCCCATCACCCAGAAAGGGAGAACATCTTGGGGATGTTGCAAAAGAATTGGGAGAATGTTAGCAACAGACTTAGATACTGAGACTGGTGGTTTCCATTGGGGAGGAGCTGGGGTGGTGGGAGACATAGGTGAAGGAGATGAAGAGGCACAAAATCTCAATCATAATATAAATTAGTCACAAGGATGGAAGTACAGCATAGAGAAGATAGTCAATGGTTCTGTAACATCTTCCTGTGTTGATAGATAGTAACTGCACTAGTTGGGATGAGGATTTAATCATGTAGATAACTGTCAAATCACTATGTTGTATACTTGAAACTAATACTATATTGCATATCAACTATACCTCAATAAAATAAAAATTTTTAAATAAAAAAAGCAAAAAAAACAATTAAAGTTTATTTTTTACTCACCTAAGAGTTCAACATGGATGTTCTTCAGATGCCTTTCTTACACAATGATGTGGGGACTTGTGTCTATGCACCACTATCTTTGATATGTTACTTCCAAGGTCACTGTACATCTTCTTACCAAGCTTGCTGAACAGCAAAAGGAGTAGAAAGTTCTTACCACCTCACCACTAGAGGTAAAACTCATTACTAAGTCTCGCATTCTATTCAGCTGTCACAGAGCTCCACCCAGATGCAAGGAGAGTGACTACCTAGGTGAAGAGATGTGTGTAGCAATTAGTTGTCAATTCTTCTCTGAAGTGAGTATGGGAGATTTGGTCTGGAAAACAGGAAGTAGTGAATCATTAAAATGTATGTGACATATTTTTCACATACCTAGGAACTTTTAAGTATTGTAAAAAGCATGTTTAGTACTGTAATTAATTTATAATCTTAATGATTTGATACCTTTTGCACCTCTTAATTTAAAAAGATAGATGGCTGAAGTGTGTTCTATAATTGTACTCTTCTAGAATACTTTCTTTTTGTTTACCCCCCAACCCCATATAAATGGAAGAGGAAGTGAGTTAAAGGAGGATTTCTGTTCCTCCCTGCAACTTCTAGTGCTTGGCCAAACATGAAAATAAACAAGCAAAGTAAATAAAACCAAAAACTAAACAACCAAATTCCTGTGTAGGCAAATATATATGGAATTATGGATTTTTTAAAGGCAGAAACAATATTCATATCTATTAGAGATAAAATTTAATGTATTTTAAGTTTCAGGAAATCAAAAGTAAAACACTTTTTCTGTGTTACTGTAATTAAGTAAGGAAAAGATATTAGGCTAGAAGAAGGAAGAGTTTGGTTCTAATTCCGACCCCAACATTTTGCATCTGTTGGCTTTGACTTAATCTTTATAAACTTGGGTTTCCTTACCTACATAATGGGGATCGTAATATCTGCTTACTTTGTTTGCATGATTGTTTTAAGAATAAGAAAAATAAAGTAGAGCTGAACCTTGAACAACAAGAGGGTTAGGGGTACTGACCTTACCTGCAGTCAAAAATCCACATATAAATTTGACCCTACAAAAACCTTAACTACTATTAGTCTACTATTGACTGGACAACTTTTGGATAATATGAACAGTCAATTAACATATTTTGTATCTTATATATTATATTCTTATAATAAAGTAAGTTAGAGAAAAGGAAATGTTTTCTAAATTGTTGCAAATCTCCAAAAATTTTTCTAATATATTTATTGAAAAATATCTGTGTATAAGTGGACCTGCACAGTTCAAAGCCATGTTGTTCAAAGGGTCAACTATACACATATACACTCTTACAACAGAGAAAAGTAATATTTAAATGTAATATGTTCTATGAAAGAAAACTCCCATTTATTGACATTTTTTATACCAAATTAATAAAACTTTAAGATATTCACATATAGCATCCCATTTTGTTAGTTATCCCTGATGTTTATTTTTTTGGCAATAAATTTAAGAATAAAACCATTTCTTTTTCTTTCTTTGATCATTTCAAAGTCTCCTAATATGCCACCTAAAAATGTTTTAACAATTACTGGAACACTGATAGCAAGATTCCTTTTTTGACAGGAATAGTCTTTGTTGTGTGTTACTTAAATAAACATATATATTTGAATAATAATTCTATCTTGATAATTTAATATAAAATTAATACTATTGCTTTTGGTATATTTTAAGATGAAAAATGAAAACTAGATATTTTAACTCCTTTGAAATAAACAGACTTTTATTTTAGGGAATTTAAAATCAGGCTTAGATTGGACTAATCTGTTTAAAAAGTGTTTGTTTAAAGTACAGATATTTCTGGAAGAATGAAACATTACCATTGGCTTGAATTTTCTTTACAAATAAGGACAACATAGGTTGATGGTAATTGGGAAAATTAGGAAAAGAAACTAGAGGTTTGTTTACAGACAGCAATGTATGTGCCTAGTCACATTATTAATTTTTTTATAGATAATTTATTAATTCATTGTGAAATAGCACTAGTTAATTTGATGTTCACTGATTTATTCCATAATGAAATTGCAATGAATCTTAACAGATTTACAAAAGGTCATAAATGGAAAGTTTCAGTGTAATCTTAGGTACTTAAATAGGTAACTAGATGAAAACTTAAATATAAGGATATTTTCATAGGACACAAATAATTATTATTATTTCTGATCTTTGCTGAAGTTTTTCTGTTTTGAGGATATTGGTTAAGAAGTGAGACCTATTGCTTGTCTCCCTAATGCCAGGTTCTCAGAGAGTCTTTGAGGGGCCTGCATCTTCCTGGAGGTTGTTTGGTTCGAGCTCAGATGGGATCCAGAATCCTGCTGAGTCCTTGGGCAGACAGGGTAGTGACCAACTGGAGACCCCTCAGAGAACAGAGCCTTTCAAGAATTGCCTGTTCCTTTTCAGCCACTCTACAAATGGAAAGGTTTTTTGAATTCCTTTTTTCAATCATTAATTTTAATTCTACAGTTCTTCCTCTCCTCTCCCCATATTTTTACCATATGCTATTTGCCAGGCATTGGGGTAGCCACATAAAAAATGTTAAAAGACATGATTTTTTCTTCTGTGAGCTTGTATGGAATGATGGGATGGGAAGATGCCAAAGGGTGATGTAGTATCAGTATTGTATGGGCTGGAGAAATATATAGGGTTCAGAGAGGGTAGAGAGGATGGGCATTTCACTCAGCTGGGGAGGAAGGCAGGGAAAGGTTCCTAAACCTGTGGGAGTAACATGGGATGAATCTAGAAGTACAAGTCTGCCAGGCAAAGAAAACAGTAGAGGAGAGAGAGGACTTCCAGGTAAGTGAAACTTAGGAGCGAAGCACAACGTGAGAAACAACTTGAGTTTATTAGAACTACAAGTAGAGGCACTTCCTTATTTACACTTTGAATAGTTAATACTTTCTAAAGAAGTCTTATCACTCAGAAATACTCATTACTGCTTATTCAGACTCCTTCTGGATTAGCTCTATTTAGTTCTTTAGCCATCATGTGCAAAAAATAACACATCTATCTATCTGGGGTTGGCATAGTGGAAAGTCTATGAGTCATTAGAATTCTGCACACCTGGGGTCATTTCCCAGCTCTGCCACCCACTCACCATGTGACCAAAGACAAGTTACCTAAATTCTCAGAGCTTTCTTTCCTTCATCCCTAAAACAGTGATAAAAATAGTTATGCTTTAGAGTGACTTGAGGATTCAATGATGTGTTCTTGTGATATTTAGGATGGTATGAGCCCAAACTAGCCCCTGCATAAATGGCAGCTGTCATTATTATATTGGTTAATGTAAATGTCAATTTGTGTTTTTAAATATCAAATAAAATACTGAATTTCAGTAGTCATAGAAAAATGAAAGTAGATTTAATGTGTCCAAATTACTTAGGCTGAATGTTAGGCTTTTCACTCATATTTTGTTCCTTTTATATAGACAAAACTTCAAATATCATCCAATGTGTTGGATGTTGCCCATCGGTTTATAAAGGAAGTTACTCCGGATGAACTCAAAGAGGAGATTCATTCTACAAAAGAAATTAGTAAAAGTCAGCATAAACCCAAATCTCTTCTGCAGGGGCGTAGATCTGAGGTAAGCTGAGGAAAATATAGTAGGCATTTTCTGCCACACAGGATCATGGAGACTGTTATCTATATACTTAACTAGAGCTATCTAGTTTTGCAGATTATTTTACCACATTGTTGTTTAATATGAATTTTTATTAATAAAAAACATTTTGACTTAAAAATTGTTTTAAAGGGATTGCTTTAATTCCACTAAGTACTAATTTTATTTGATGAATAATCTCTTGACTATGTTGCTTTCTGGACATTTTCTACCCTGTCAAGGAATGAATATTTGGGAGAACCATTTAAAAAAAAAACAAACCACAATGCAGTATAACAACTTATGAAGAAGGATTTCAGATAAGCTAAAAATACAAAACCTTGCCAAGTGTTTTAGGTGACGGGCAATTTCACAGTTTTTTAAAATTGGATTTATACCAAATTCTGGTAGTTGTTCAGATTGACTACTTATCCCATGATGTGCTAGGTAATGCTTTCACCAGCTTATCTATATTTTTACAATAGATTTGCAGTTTTGATCCTTTTGCAGGAAATAATTTCCTTTAATTCTGATCCTTGTAATAGTCCTCATTCTTTCAGACACCACTTACTATTTCACTGTAGTTCAGAAATAGTAATTGGCCAGAGTCACATAGCTTATTCCTTGGAGACAGAGTCAACCCTGAACTTCAGTTTGTTGCACCCCAAACCCATACTCACAGGACATGAAATATACTCTATGCTAGTAGGACCTCTTTGCAACAAGGAACTGTGCTTTAATTGTCCAGGGAAGGCAGGATATTCACTGGATTTCACTTTCTAATAGACTTACCAAGGGTGTTTGTGAGGAATCACTGAATGAGTTATGGCCTCATCATTATAATAATAATGTGCCAGACACTGTCCTACATATTGTACATGTATTACCTCTTTTCATCCTTTCTTAATTCTTTTTTTTCAGATCAGAAGATAATGATGAAGAACAGTTTTTATAAACTGCCCAAAATAAAATTGATAGTGGAACTTAGATTTGAACCCAGACCTTAGGACTCCAAACTGCTTGCTTTTAACCACTACACAGAGGCTGTGGTTTTAGGGGTTTCTACTTTCTGCCTGTGATTTTATCTGATTTATTCTATCAAGAAAAATAGTGATAATACCTAACATTTATTAAACACCTATTCTAGGCATTGTGTCTAATCCTTTAATTGCCTTACCTTATCCCATAATCACAAAAAACATACATGTTTTGCGTTGTTATTATGCCATTTAATGGGTGAGAAAGAGAGGGAACTAGCTCCACTAGTAGGCTGTAGAGCTTACTCCTTCACCTGTGCTCTGAAATCCCTATGGTAAATGCTGCTTCTTGTCCCCAAAAGTAACTGTGCATGCTGTATAGATTCTCCATCTTTTGTCTTAACTGGAAAACCATTAATTTAGTGGTGTCATCCAGGAGTAAACATTAGAATCAATTGGAGAAATGATAAAGAAACACTTATAACCTAGTTCAGCAGCTCTGTGGGTAGGTACAGACAAGTGTGGTTTTAACAACTGCTCAGTGAGTCTCGTGAATGTTCCCAGCTGGCCGTCACTGCTGTCGCCCTCAGGTGTGCACCTGTGTGCAGTGCACATGCTGGAGAGCCAGCCAGCCCATACACTGGGTTCTCCTTTGTGCCTAAGAGCAGTGGCTCTCCAGTTGTAATAAACATCAGAAGCAGTGGGTGAGTTTGTTAAAAATGTACATTCCTGGTCTGCTACTGAATTTTGTTTTTGACATCTAGGTTAGGTTCTAGGAATCTGATTTTTAATTAGCATACCAAGCAATTAGAATGCCTGGAAGATTATAAATAGTGCTAAAGCCTGATATCTGTCTTAGGGCTTTTCTCATGGATTCCTTGAGATAAGCCAATGGATATTCTTAGAAAGGGGTGCAGTTCATGAAAGAGCTTTGATTTTAGAGACAAAAATGTGGGTTTGAAATACTGATCCTGGTTTTCTTTCAACTTTGTAACATCAAGCAATTAATTTTGCATTCTTGACACTCTGTTTCCATTTCTGGAAAGTGGAACTATTAAGACATATTTTGCAAGGATATCACAAGGCATAGAGAGTAATGGATGTACAGCCCTTAACTCCATGTGTTCCTTCAAATTTCCTAGCCTTATTGGAATTGGACAGGGCCATGTTAGGCCCTGGGTGGAAGTGACATCTAACAGTTCTGGGTTGTAACATTGAAGAGCTGATGTACAATCCTCTTCCTTCTGCCTATCTTGCCACTGCTGTAGAAGCCAAGTACTCCAAAGGCATAGCTATAAAATGCAAATGTCTTATATTTCTGATTCATTACTTGGAAGGGAGCTGCCCTGGAGAGCTGCTAGAATCACTGCATACTAAAACCACTTTCTGTTAAGCAGTGAATTTTCAGTGCTCCTTCATTAGTGCAACACACACACACACACACACACACACACACACACACACACACACACACACACATACACTCTCACAGATTATTTACTAGATGCTTTAAATACCTTCCCACATACTTCTAAAACTCAATATTTTCAAACTAAATTCATCTCTCCAGAATCTATAGGTGTTACCATTGGTGGCATCCTATCTTCTGACCTTCCAAGTTAGCCAAAACAGTTATTTTCTATAGTCCTTCCTCTTCCTCCTCTGCATATCCAATCGGTTACTATATCTCCTGTAGTTTACTGTCTAAAAACTCTCTTGAATATTTGGCCACTTCTGTCCTTATTGCTATTCCAAATATTTAAATTAACTTTTTCTCTAAGTGCAAAAGATTTATAAAGTAGAAAGCACATTTCATTCCCCTTGCAGAAATGAATAATAATTCCAGTGTTATATGTATATATTTCTCTAATATGTTGCATACTTTTCTCTAATATGAAGACATGTTTTTACACTTAACAATACAGTTTTAATATCCATATAAATACATTCTACAACCTTCTCATTCTGTATAACAGCTATAAAATATTACATTTATTAGATATAAAGTGATTTTTTAAAATTATTTCCCACTCATCAACATTTACACTGTTCTGCTCTTTGCGACTACATATTATAGTATAAAGAGTAATTCTGATAATTTGGTTTTGCATATATGTAAGTATAGCCATATGATAAAATCCTAAAATTCCTAGTGAAGAGGATCATGCATTTGTAATGTTGATATCAACAATTGGCTGTAACATTTTAATTGATTTCCTTGCATCTACCTTCACTGTATTTTCTAATTTCTCTCTCTCTCCCCTACTACTATATAGGGCACTTCAATGACTTTGTATTTCCAGTATGTTTAAATCTAATTTCCTCCATATGGCAGGCAGGATCCTTCGTGATCTACCCCTGTGTGTCTTTCTACCCTTTATAGTTTCTCACCTCTCTTTTTGCTAAAGCACACAAACTACTTACAGTTCCATGACACTGTGCTGTTTCATTTGACTCCATGTCTTAGCACATAGAATTTCCTCTCTGTGGAATACTTTCTCTACCAGTCTGTGCCCTTAGGATTCTTATTAATCTGTGTGAAGTAACCTGCTCCGTACCCCCTTTCTATCATAGACTTACTAACCTGCGTCTCTCTGGCCTCCAGCTGGCACAGTGTCTGCAGGTTCCCTGATGCATTTTGTTTACACTAAATTTTTTTTACACATACTTAATGATCTTCTGTCAGCTGTACTCTTAACAATCTGCTTCTTTATTTATAATTAAGAGCTGAACACATAGGATTTTATGCTTGTATCCAGAAGACACACAATGGAGTTTGACAGTCTGATCTGATCAGTGTATGCAGTCCTCATCTGATAATTCAGCACTGGTGTGGAATTTATTTTACCTTAGTTTTCTAATTTGGCTGTTTTCTCTGATTCACCTTTATTTTTTTACTGTGTGTTCACAGTGTATCAGTATTTTGTAGTAAATCCATCCTTTCCTCCCATGATTACACTGAGAAGCATGAAATGTTTCATACACATTAAGTAATTGGTTTATTCATTCAACAAACTTTTAATGAGCATCTACTTTGTGCCACGCAGTGCTCTTGGCACTGAGGAAAAAGACAAAATCTCTGATCTTATTACATTGTGATGGTGAGAGACAGGCAATAAACAAACATGTAGAGTAAACTCACATGGAGATAAATTATTGGCAGAAAAAGAAAGCAGATAAGGACTTAGAGGGGAAGAAAAGGACTCTACTTTTATGGCTCATCAGTAGTGATGAGCAAAGAACAAATGAAATGAGTGGAATGGCTATGTGAAGATATGGAGAAGGACCTTATTCCAGGCACTGGGTAAAACTAGTGCAAGGCCCTCAAATGGGAATGTGATTGATTGGTTCTCAGAACTCTGAGAATATAAATTCGGCTTGAGTAGGATGAATGAAGGGGAAAATTGAAGGGAGTGAAGGACAAAGCAGGGAAGTAGGGCTCTGTAAGTCCCAATAATAACTGGGATGTTCATAGAAAGTCACTGGAGGACTTTGGACAGAGGAGTGACCTTGGAGGACAGAGGAGTGACCTCATTAGATTTACAGGTTGAAAAACTGCTCTTTCTGCTGTGGGGTGGTTACAGGGAGCAGAAGGCTGGAGGAGTAGCAGGATTAGATACAAGGCTGTATCATTTGACTCCATGTGCTGGGAGAACATTGGTGAATAACATGATGCATCTGCAGTCCTGTAGGCTGAGTATTAATAATTTCTGAAAAGATCATTTATAATTGCCAATACAGTTTTAAAAAGCATATAAATACAACTTAAAACATTCTATTCTAGGTTAAAAAATAATGTGTGATTCCTAATGCCTAATAAGTAATGCTGTCTGTGCTTTAAGATACATAAAATTTATGAAAGTATGCTTAGATATATTTTGAATTGGTTTAGGTAGAAGTTTCAACCACAAAAAAAGCAGAATGTACCAATCCAAGAGATAGGCCCTTGTGTGAGGGGACATTTGATGAGGAAGCTTCTGCCCAGTCCTTTCAGGAAGTTTTAAGTCAATGGAGAACCGGACATAATAATGACAATGAGAAACTGAAGTTACACGCATCAAAACCAGGTACAGCTATTTTTATAAAATCTGTCATAAAATAAAACTGAATTTATTTTATTTATCTCCATTCTCTGTAAATATAAATGCAGTGTTCAAAAACTATTAACACTAGAGTAGCAGTTTGGTATAACTCCTCAAAGGAGTATTCACTGTATAACCATTGGTTTGTGATTTAATATTTATAGAGCCCTGTATTGGGCATTGGGAATATGTGTTTTTTTTTTTTTTCCTATCTAAATTCAGGTTGTCAAATAAATGGAGAATTGGATTCTGTCAGCTCCCCCTATCCTAGAAGAAAGTTTTTGTCAGGACAACTATTCCTTTATTGAACTGTAATTACACATGACAGGAGAATCTGTGATATAAAGAAGTAAAGAATTTGTATGTGTCTTGAAAAATATATTTCAAGGACCAATGTGAAGTTCATGGGGAGAATTGATTTGTCCTTTGTCTCTCTTTCTGAATAAATATTTCTGGTTTTTATTTTCCCTTGATTTTTATACCCTTTTTCTAGACATTAAATATCTAGATGACTGAAGTATATAGTATCTTCGGTTTAAGTTTTCTAGTGTCTCTTAAGGAAAATCATACTTTTTAAAAGTATTCATTAGTTTTATTACTCAGATTCTTGTAGAGGCTTCCAATCACTTTTCATTTGAAGTAAAATGTTAGATAATAAATTTCAATCATAAATCTTATTTGACAGAATCTAATTTTATTATTTTTATTTCATTATTTTCCAGCACAGGAACTCTCTTGATTATTATCCTTTATAACATAGTATAATTTCTAATGTTAAGGTATTATACAGTGTCTTCCCAAGGAGAATTGGATTTTTTACTAAACAGTGTTCTCTTTTTCAAATATTTATTCCTCCATTTGCTCCTGATACATCAATTTCATTAATACTCCCAAGACTTTATCTCTTTTTTGTATGTACCTCAATATAACTCTCACTGATTATGTCTTTTTATGTGCTTTTTATTTTCATTTTCATATTTTGATGTAATTTTTATTTTTCTACTCTGAAAGTGATTATCGAAGTACTTTGTCCACTTTGAAAGACATAATATTTAAAATAATAGAACTTATTAGATAAAGTATATCAGATTACATCAGAGAAGCCCAAAACCATTTAAAAATTCTGTTTTTGTAGTGGAAATAGCTACATAATAAGAATAATATGATTTTTTAAATAATTTGGTTATAACAAAACATTACCAAGAAGAAAATGAAAATAACCCTATTTACCATCTAGAGATAACCAATGTTAACATGTTGGAATGTATTTTTCAATAGATACAGTTACATACACTTACATACACACAAGCATCAATTGGGTAATAGTGTATATGCTATTTTTTAAGCTTTTTGTGTAGATTCTGTCAATAATAGCTTTCCATATAAAATATATAATCATTGGTAACTGTTGTATAGTATTCTATATGCCATGATTTACTTAATCAGAACTTTACTGATGGATACTTTGTTTCTAATTCTCACTATCATAAAAGAAGTTAATGGTAATACATAAGAAGATGGCCCTAGAACTGTCTAACTCCCCTACCAACTTTCACACTAAAATAGCATTCCAGAAGCAGTAACTACATTTCTGGAGACTGCAGAGATTCATGCCAACCTCAAAGACTTGAAAGTTGCAGAATACTACTTTTTCTTATATTTCCACTTAGCCTGACTATTTGCTGCAAAAGTCAGTGGTCTTGGAGAATGACTACCTTTATCAGATGATGATGATGATGCTAATCACAGTAGCTTTTCTGCACATAGTACCTTTACTAGAGAAAACCAACACATTCTTTGTGGCCGGGCAGGCAGCTATTAACTTAGCACAGGGGTTGGTAAACTTTTTCTGAAAAGGGCCATGTAATAAATATTTTAAACTTTCAGGGCCATTCTGAAGTACTCAGCTCTGCCATGGTAGTGTGAAAGTAGTCATAGACAATCATGAATAAATGAGTGTGGTTTTGTTCCAATAAAATTTTATTTATGGACACTGAAACTTGAATTTCATATAATTTTGCACTTTATATGATATATTATCATTTCAATTCTTTTCAACCATTAAAATATGTTTAAAAGGACTCTTAGCTTGAATGGCATAAAAAAACTATTAGTAACAAAATTTCACCTGAGGGCTGTAGTTTCCTGATCCTTGACCAATCAAATGCATTCTTTTCTATTCATCATAAAGATAACCAGAAATAGTTTGATTTCATGCAGCAGGGCTAACAGTTTACCTTCATGATCTCACTCCAGGCCTATATGAACTCTCCTGCTTTCTAGCATTACATAGTCTAAAAGGACTTTGATTGTCACAATATTATGCAGAAAATAATGCTTGCCCATTACATTGATGGCGTGATGCTAAGTGATTTTGGTGGACAGGGTGATTATACTGGACCCTTTCCATCATGGACAGGGCTATTATTCGTCCTCCTGGTAAAAGTTCAGGTATGGTTTGCCTTCTCTGCCTGCCATGTGTGTGCCAGGAGAAGCCTTGTTTATCACCAAAGTATTTCACACAAAACATTGTCTTAGATGAAGACACATTTTATTATGACAGAGTTATGACAGTAGGCTTATACCCAGGGAATTTCTGATCTTACCATGTGTAGCATTACCCAGAAACAGCTGGCTTGATAGTTTTATGGAATGGCCTGCTTAAGGTTCAGCATTAGATCCAGCTAAGAAACAACATCTTGTGAAGTTGGAGTGCTTTACCTTCAAAATAACATGACTCCAGTTATGCTTCAGTTAAACAGGAAACTGAGACTGGCCACACATTTTGTGGATCATCAGCACTGAATTAATGATCAGGAAGGGTCACTGTACTAGCGATGTTGGTTGAGCACAAGTATCAAAGAACAATTGGCTTGTTATCACACAGTGAAGAAAAGATAGATTTCATCTAGAAACCACTGAATGGTCCACTTACTATTCTTTCTGTGTCTAGTAACAATGATCATTGGGAAAATGGCAACCCAATGAAAAGGCTTCTATAAATTTGAATATTTTGGGAATGAAGATTTGACTCACCCCACCAGGTAAAATGGTGTTGGCGGATGGTAAGGTGGATGTGGGATGGGTGGTGAAAGAAGGAAGCCATGTAATCAAATCAGTTTAAGGCTTCAAAACCAGCTACAAAAATGGAGACCACAGCAGCTGTGTTTTATGTTGACTAATTCTTTTTTTTTCTACTACCTTATTTGCTGTGTACTACTGGTATCTAACACTTTAACTTAGGGTTCATTTGGGAGGATCATTACATTAAGTACATGGTGATACACAGTAACTATAGACCTCTGTGGTTTCCCTGTGCTTCAGACATGAGTTCCTTCTTTTTTTTCCCAGAGAAGACAAAGGGAAATGGATTATTAGATGCAAAATAAGTAGACTGTGTCTCCTCAGACCCATTGTCTTCCATTTCTACCCTACTCTGTGTCCTTACAAGTTGGTCTCTAGAGGACTGTATCACCTGAGCTCCCTTGTTCTCTTGTTCTCCGGCTTCTGGTCGGAATTGGCCATTTGGAGACAGTAACAGGACACTGAAGGGTGATAAGAAAGAGGTGAAGGTGTTTACTCTCCGTCTCCTTCTTGATGAGCTGAGATTTTGTCGTGACTGTATTTTCTGCCTGTGTCATTAGCACTGTTCAGATGACTTTCCATCCATAGCCGTTGCTTTCAGTGACTTCTTAGAGCAGGTCTCTTGCTTTGTCTCTTACCGTTAGGGTTGGTAACAGCTTTCACTATTTTTAATCTCTGAGTGCTTCAATTTCACTTGTTCCCTTAACCCTACTACGTAATTATAAGTTTGTTCTTTCCTTTGACTTTCTTCAAATTATTTTTTTGAGTTTTTTTTCCTATCAGGACTCTGATACAGACGATCAGAAAAAAGATTTCTAAGAAACCAAGATCTGAGTTGAGGTCTAGAAAATGAGTTGAAGAGTGGGGTCAGAAAACAGCATGTGCAAAAGTTCTATGACGGAGAGATAATATTGTGTTAATGGAACTGAAGGTAGGTGTGTGTGGCTGGACCTGAGAGACCTAAGGAGGCTATTATAGTCTATTACAAAGCTAGAGAGAAATTACATTTAGGAATTATATTACATTAGGAATTACATTACATTCTTGGCCTGGAAAGACAAGTCTGCAGAGAAGATAAAGGCTGTCATAGATACATGTAGAAAGAAGGAAGCCATGCAATCAAATCAGTTTAAGGCTTCAAAACCAGCAAATTAACATGTAGAAAGTTGGTAAAGTGTATTATAAAAACTAAAGGAGAATAGTGTTTTTAAATAAACAAGTGAGGTCAACAGTATGGTTGCTGTGGAGAAATCATTAAGATAAAGACTTTTGTTGATATAACATGTGACTTTTTTTTTGCTCTTGAGTATTCTGTATATGATTGTGTGTATTATGTCTGTTTGTAAATATTTTCCTTTCCCTAAGATAATAAATAGATACAAAAAAATCTGTAAAATTTATATAGTTTATGGTGAAAAAAAAACAGTGAACACCTGCTCTCTTGCCTTCTCCCTCCTCTGTAAGAGATTATCATTAGCTTGGTTTTTGTGTTTTTAAAAATCTCATTGATTTCCCTGCAGTTCACAGCATGTATGTATCTCTACAAACAAGATGTTGTTAGATTTGCATGTATTTAAACATTATGTAAATGGAAATCTATTATATGTATTCTTTTGTAATTTGTTTATTTCACTCATATTATTTACTGAGGTTTATATGTGAAGATGTGCATAGTTTGTTTCACTCATTTTCAGTGCTTAATAGTCTATTATGTGAATATACTACTCTTTACCTGTTTAAATATTGAGGTTGTTTGGGTTACTTCCCATTCTGCCATTACAAACAATGCTATTATGAATACCCTTACACAGCTCATACATGCACATTTCTAAGAAGTCTATTCCTGGGAGTAGAATAGTTGGGTCATAGGGTATGCATGTTTTCAACTATACTAGATAAAGCTGAATTATTTAGCAAAGTATTTCTATCAGTTACATTTCCACCTGCAGTGTATAAGAGGTTTGGTTGGTTTCCATTATCACCAACACTTAAATTGTCTGATTTTTAATTTTCTTCTGGTCTGATAGAGATGGAATGGTATATTTAATTTGTGTACTTCATTACAAATGACGTTAAATATCTTTTCATATGTTTCCTAGCCATTTAGCTTAGTAATATACTTTGAATTTTTTTAGTTATTTCTGTTATTGATTTCTAACTTTCATTTTAACATATTCTAAAAGCTTGTATTTTTTAGTGTGTAAAAGGCAAGTACAATGGCCTGGGAAGTACAATGGCCTAGAAACTTCAATGTAATCTGAAGTCCATTATCTTTGTGATCTCATCTCCTGCTACTCCTGTCCTGACTTGTTCTCTTTCAGCCACACTGGCCTCCTGGCTATTCTTCAAACACCTCAGGCATATTTTCACCTTAAGACTTTTATACTGTCTATTAATGAAAGTACCCACCATCCCATCAATATGAATAACTAGGTATCACACCCAGATTCTCACATAAGTAGCCAGTGAACCATGAAACAAGGGAGCAAACCACAATAGGAGTTGGGTGACTTAACATTCTTTTGGTTTATTTCTATTATTGGCTTTTGATTGTTTCTGGAAGGTATTCATTAAGGGCTACTACAGTACAAGGTTGAGATTGTTCCTTAGGTTCAGAGTCTATAAAAATAATTTTTCCCATCTTTACTACTACTTCTTCCCCTCCAACATTTTTCTTCCTCTGATGGTCAGTATGCAGATAAGGATCATATCTAAGGGACTAGTAATCCTGGATTTATACTGCTTTCTTTCCTAGAAATCTCCATCAGTTTTAAATATCTCAGAATAGTGGTTTTAATTTAATAGTACTTCAGAAACACCTTAAGCATCTGGAAGTGAATTGCCATTTAGATATAAATTCATAAGGACAGTTGTCTCCTTCAGGTGCCGTTATGAGTTATTTATTTGCTGTTTCCCATAATGTGTAAATATTATTGTCAGTGGCTATCATGCATACCTTTAAGTGTCTGTGCATTCATAGAATATATAATGAATCTATATTTATCTTTATTATCTAAAAGAATTAGGTGCTTTTAAAAACTTGTGATTCCTAAGATTTCTTTCACTTCAAAGCATTGTTGAAGAAAACTGTCTATACACTTAATAAATCACCAATATTTAACTCTTTTGCATTATTGAAGCCTAAAACTATTGATTATATAGATGAATATCAAAGCACATTTGCCTCAAAAATGGTAAGTTCTGTATCTCAAGAGAAGATGTAGCAGTTTATAGACTAAGTTACATTAATTATGCACATTATACTTTTTATAGACTCATTGGAAGAATGTGAAGTACAAACTAACCTGAAAATTTGGAGAGAGCCACTTACAATTGAATTTAAGGAAGACAGTCTATCCTATATGGAAAAATTATGGCTTAAAAAACACAGAAGGTACTTCTTGAAATTTTGCAATATTAATAAAAAGTATAAAAGCTATTTATGTCTCTTGCTTATGTGACATGCTTTTTGTAGCAATTTTATACGTGTTGCATGTTTGCATAAATAATCTTAAAGCAATATTAATCCCTGTGAAGCTTCTACTGTTCTAATGAGAATTTTAATTCTATTTATGTATATGGTACATCACTAATTTAGGGATTGCCTTGAGAAATTAAACTGTATTTGTGGGAAAAAGGCACAAATAGATTATAGAATTTAAGAAAAAGAGCAAAAATAATGCAATCAATGAAAGATTACTTTGAAAAGGGACCGCTCTCAGGTTTTTTTACAATAGTATAAACTTTTTTTTTTTTTAGTTTTATTTTGGTATCATTAATCTACAATTACATGAGGGACATTATGTTTACTAGGCTGCCCCCTTCACCAAGTCCCCCCCACATACCCGTTCACAGTCACTGTCCATCAACATATGATGATGCTGTAAAATCACTACTTGTCTTCTCTGTGTTGCACAGCCCTCCCCGTGCCCCGCCCCCACACTAAACATGTTAATCGTAATGCCCCCTTTCTTTTTTCCCGCCCTTATCCCTCCCTTCCCACGCGTTCTCCCCAGTCCCTTTCCCTTTGGTAACTGTTAGTCCATTCTTGGGTTCTGTGATTCTGCTGCTGTTTTGTTCCTTCAGTTTTCTTTTGTTCTTATACTCCACATATGAGTGAAATCATTTGGTACTTGTCTTTCTCTGCCTGGCTTATTTCACTGAGCATAATACCCTCTAGCTCCATCCATGTTGTAGCAAATGGTAGGATCTGTTTTTTTCTTATAGCTGAGTACCACATCTTCTTTATCCATTCATCTACTGATGGACATTTAGGTTGGTTCCATATCTTGGCTAGTGTAAATAGTGCTGCGATAAACATAGGGGTGCATCTGTCTTTTTCAAACTGGAGTGCTGCATTCTTAGGGTAAATTCCTAGAAGTGGAATTCCTGGGTCAAATGGTATTTCTATTTTGAGCATTTTGAGGAACCTCCATACTGCTTTCCACAATGGGTGAACTAATTTACATTCCCACCAGCAGTGTAGGAGGGTCCCCCTTTCTTCACAACCTTGCCAACATTTGTTGTTGCTTGTCTTTTGGATGGTAGCCATCCTTACTGGTGTGAGATGATATCTCATTGTGGTTTTAATTTGCATTTCTCTGATGACAAGCGATGTGGAGCATCTTTTCATGTGTCTGTTGGCCATCTGAATTTCTTCTTTAGAGAACTGTCTATTCAGCTCCTCTGCCCATTTTTTAGTTGGATTATTTGCTTTTTGTTTGTTGAGGTGTGCGAGCTCTTTATATATTTTGGATGTCAACCCTTTATCGAATCTGTCATTTATGAATATATTCTCCCATACTGTAGGATACCTTTTTGTTCTATTGATGGTGTCCTTTGCTGTACAGAAGCTTTTCAGCTTGATATAGTCCCATCTGTTCATTTTTGCTTTTGTTCCCCTTGCCTGGGGAGATATGTTCAAGAAAAGGTCACTCATGTTTATGTCTAAGAGATTTTTGCCTATGTTTTTTCCTAAGAGTTTTATGGTTTTTCCTAAGAGTTTTATGACTTACATTCAAGTCTTTGATCCATTTCGAATTTACTTTTGTGTATGGGGTTAGACAGTGATTCAGTTTCATTCTCTTACATGTAGCTGTCCAGTTTTGCCAGGACCATCTGTTGAAGAGACTGTCATTTCCCCATTGTATGTCCATGGCCCCTTTATCGAATATTAGTTGACCATATATGTTTGGGTTAATGTTTGGAGTCTCTATTCTGTTCCATTGGCTCTGTTCTTGTGCCAATCCCAAATTGTCTTGATTACTGTGGTGTTGTAGTAGAGCTTGAAGTTGGGGAGTGATATTCCCTCCACTTTATTCTTCCTTCTCAGGATTGCTATAGCTGTTCGGGGTCTTTGGTGTTTCCATATGAATTTTTGAACTATTTGTTCCAGTTCATTGAAGAATGCTGTTGGTAATTTGATAGGGATTGCATCAAATCTGTATATTGCTTTGGGCAGGATGGCCATTTTGACGATATTAATTCTTCCTAGCCAGGAGCATGGGATGAGTTTCCATTTGTTAGTGACCTCTTTAACTTCTCTTAAGAGTGTCTTATAGTTTTCAGGGTATAGGTCTTTCACTTCCTTGGTTAGGTTTATTCCTAGGTATTTTATTCTTTTTGATGCTATTGTGCATGGAATTGTCTTCCTGATTTCTCTTTCTATTGGCTCATTGTTAGTGTATAGGAAAGCCACAGATTTCTGTGTGTTAATTTTGTATCGTGCAACTTTGCTGAATTCCGATATTAGCTCTAGTAGTTTTGGAGTGGAGTCTTTAGGGTTTTTTATGTACAGTATCATGTCATCTGCAAATAGTGACAGTTTAACTTCTTCTTTACCAATCTGGATTCCTTGTATTTCTTTGTTTTGTCTAATTGCAGTGACTAGGACCTCGAGTACTGTGTTGAATGAAAGTGAGTAGAGTGGCATCCCTGTCTTGTTCCCGATCGCAGAGGAAAGGCTTTCAGCTTCTCACTGTTCAGTATGATGTTGGCTGTGGGTTTATCATATATGGCCTATATTATGTTGAGGTACTTGCCCTTTATACCCATTTTGTTGAGAATTTTTATCATGAATGTATGTTGAATTTTGTCAAATGCTTTTTCAGCATCTGTGGAGATGATCATGTGGTTTTTGTCTTTCTTTTTGTTCATGTGGTGGATGATGATGGATTTTTGAATGTTGCACCATCCTTGCTTCCCTGGGATGAATCTCACTTGGTCATGGTGTATGATCCTTTTGATGTATTTTTGAATTCGGTTTGCTAATATTTTGTTGAGTATTTTTACATCTATGTTCATCAGGGATATTGGTCTGTAGTTTTCTTTTTTGATGGGGTCTTTGCCTCTTTTTGGTGTTAGGGTGATGTTGGCTTCATAGAATGAGTTTGGGAGTATTCCCTCCTCTTCTATTTTTTGGAAAACTTTAAGGAAAATGGGTATTATGTCTTCTCTGTATGTCTGATAAAATTCTGAGGTAAATCCATCTGGCCCGGGGGTTTTGTTCTTTGGTAGTTTTTTGATTACCAGTTCAATTTCGTTGCTGGTAATTGGTCTGTTTAAATTTTCTATTTCTTTCTGGGTCAGTCTTGGAAGGTTGTATTTTTCTAGGAAGTTGTCCATTTCTCCTAGGTTTCCCAGCTTGTTAGTATATAGGTTTTCATAGTAATCTCTAATAATTCTTTGTATTTCTGTGGGGTCCGTCATGATTTTTCCTTTCTTGTTTCTGATTCTGTTGATGTGTGTGACTCTCTTTTCCTCTTTATAAGTCTGGCTAGAGGCTTATCTGTTTTGTTTATTTCTCAAAGAACCAGCTCTTGGTTTCATTGATTTTTGCTATTGTTTTATTCTTCTCAATTTTATTTATTTCTTCTCTGATTTTTATTATGTCCCTCCTTCTGCTGACCTTAGGCCTCATTTGTTCTTCTTTTTCCAGTTTCAATAATTGTGACATTAGACCATTCATTTGGGATTGTTCTTCCTTCTTTAAATATGCCTGGATTGCCACATACTTTCCTCTTAAGACTGCTTTTGCTGTATCCCACAGTAGTTGGGGCTTTGTGTTGTTGTCGTTTGTTTCCATATATTGCTGGATCTCCATTTTGATTTGGTCATTGATCCATTGATTATTAGGAGCGTGTTGTTAAGCCTCCATGTGTTTGTGAGCCTTTTTGCTTTCTTTGTACAATTAATTTCTAGTTTTATGCCTTTGTGGTCTGAAAAGTTGGTTGGTAGGATTTCAATCTTTTGGAATTTACTGAGGGTCTTTTTGTGGCCTAGTGTGTTGTCTATTCTGGAGAATGTTCCATGTGCACTTGAGAAGTATGTGTACCCTGTTGCTTTTGGATGTAGAGTTCTGTAGATGTCTATTAGGTCCATCTGTTCTAGTGTATTGTTCAGTGCTTCTGTGTCCTTACTTATTTTCTGTCTGGTGGATCTGTCCTTTGGAGTGAGTGGTGTGTTGAAGTCTCCCAAAATGAATGCATTGCATTCTATTTCCTCCTTCAATTCTGTTAGTATTTGTTTCACATATGTTGGTGCTCCTGTATTGGGTGCATATATTTTTATAATGGTTATATCCTCTTTTTGGACTGAGCCCTTTATCATTATGTAATGTCCTGCTTTATCTTTTGTTACTTTCTTTATTTTGAACTCTAATTTGTCTGATACTAGTATTGCAACACCTGCTCTTTTCTCTCTGTTGTTTGCATGAAATATCTTTTTCCATCCCTTGACTTTAAGTCTGTGCATGTCTTTGGGTTTGAGGTGAGTCTCTGGTAAGCAGCATATGGATGGGTCTTGCTTGTTTATCCATTCTATTACTCTGTGTCTTTTGATTGGTGCATTCTGTCCATTTACCTTTAGGGTGATTATTGAAAGGTATGTAGTTATTGCCATCGCAAGCTTTACGTTTGTGGTTACCAAAAGTTCAAGGTTAGATTCTTTACTATCTTACTGTCTAACTTAACTCGTTTATTGAGCTATTATAAACATGTTCTGATGATTCTTTATTTCTCTCCCTTCTTATTCCTTCTCCTCCCTTCTTCATATGTTGGGTGTTTTTTTCTGTGCTCTTTTTAGGAGTGCTCCCATCTAGAGCAGTCACTGTAAGATGCCCTGTAGAGGTGGTTTGTGGGAGGCAAATTCCCTCAACTTTTGCTTGTCTGGGAATTGTTTAATCCCTCCTTCATATTTAAATGATATTCGTGCTGGTTACAGTAGTCTTGGTTTAAGGCCCTTCTGTTTCATTGCATTAAGTATATCATGCCATTCTCTTCTGGCCTGTAGGGTTTCTGTTGAGAAGTCTGATGATAGCCTGATGAGTTTTCCTTTGTAGGTAACCTTTTTTTCTCTCTGGCTGCCTTTAATACTTTGTCCTTGTCTTTGATATTTGCCATTTTAATTATTATGTGTCTTGGTGTTGCCCTTCTTGGATCCCTTATCATGGGAGTTCTGTGTACCTCTGTGGTCTGAGAGGCCATTTCCTCCCCTAGTTTGGGGAAGTTTTCAGCAATTATTTCTTCAAAGACACTTTCTATCCCTTTTTCTCTCTCTTCTTCTCTGGTACCCCTATAATGTGGATATTGTTCCATTTCAATTGGTCACACAGTTCTCTTAATGTTCTTTCATTCCTGGAGATCCTTTTATCTCTCTCTGCATCAGCTTCTCTGCATTCCTGTTCTCTGTTTTCTAGTCCATTAATGGTCTCTTGCATGTCATCAATTCTGTTTTGAAGTCCTTCCAGAGATTGTTTTATTTCTGTATTCTCCCTCCTTAGTTCTTGCATATTTCTCTGCAAGTTCATCAGCATGATTATGACTTTTGTTTAGAATTCTTTTTCAGGAAGACTGGTTGAATCTATCTCCCCAGGTTCCTTCTCAGGGGAAGATGTAGCAGATGTCGAAGCTGTCTGGATGAATCTTGTCTGGATCAAATTTTTTTGCCCTTTCATGTTAATAGGTGCAGTGGAGTGCTATTAACTTGTCTGTCCGCTGGGAGAGTCAAGACACTTTCCACTTGGCTCCTGGCCTTTCTTTATTGGGAAAACTGCGACCCCTTGTGGCTTGTCTTGGGCAATTGCATGTACATTGTGTCTGTATCTTGCCTGCTGGTATGGAGGAAGCTCCCTTGCTGTGAGCGTCGCCAGCCTCAGGCTTCTGCTCTTCTATGGCGGGGCCTCGGTGGGGTAATGGACAGGGGGCTGTTTGGCTGTTTACCTCCGTGAGGGGTCTCAGAGCTGTTGCTCAGGGGGTTAGTGTGCCCAGTGTTCCCTGGAATTTCCAGCTGCTGGACTGTGACCCGGGATGCTTCCATCCAGCTGTGGATCCCTGTCCCTTTAAGACTTTCAAAAAGCACTCGCTTTTCTTTGTCACAGGGGTGCCAGCTTCAGGACCCACTCACAGGTCCTACTGTCCTGCTTCCCTAGTTTCCAGCCCTCCATGCATGCACTGTGTCTGCGCTCCGGTGCGGATGGCTGGGGCTGGGTGTTCAGCAGTCCTGGGCTCTCTCTCCCTCCCTGCTCCGACTCCTCTCCTCCCGCCGGGATCTGGGGTGAGGAACCTCGGGTTCTGCTGGGCTGCGGCTTGTATCTTACCCCTTTCACCAGGCGCTGGGTTCTCGCAGGTGTGTATGTAGTCTGGCTGTTGTCCTGTGTCTTCTGGTCTCTCTTTTAGGGATAGTTGTATTTGTTGTATTTTCAAAAATATATATGTTTTTGGGAGGAGATTCCTACTGTCCTACTCATGCCGCCATCTTGGCTCCCACTCACAATAGTATAAACTTTTGAGGCTATACATTTCAGAATCTCCTTTTAAATTAATTGGACCTTCAATTTTTCAGTTTTGTTAATAGTATTCAAATATTTCTGTTCAAAGGCAATATCATTAGATATGCCATTTCATATATTGTTTGAAAGTTTAACTATTAAATATTAAACCAAAACTGAGTGAGTACATGTTGTAGTCATTCATAATTTTACCATCATTTAAGAACCATATTGAGAGGTAACCTTTAAGAGCCACCAGCCCTGTTGGCCCTGTGGCAGTGCTGGTCACGCTTCATGGTGCCTGAGTTGCCTGGAGACTGTGGCAAAATACAGATTCTTCTTCAGTAAGTGTGGGTGAGGCCTGAAATTCTGTATCTCTGAATTTCTGATAGCTCTCAGCTACTGGTCTGGGTACCCCATCTCTGAACTACATTTGGAAGAACAGGGTGTTGGAGGACCTGTCTGGAATGTGGGTGAGGGCTGGTCCACAAGCCTTTGCTTCACCTTCAGTCTTAAAAAACCATCTTCTGAGATGGCCTCTTCCATCTTGGAACATTCTGCCTGCTATCATATCTCGTAATGGGCTATAATTTGTTCCTGTCTTGTTTCTAAAGTTGTCTCCAGTTCTACAAATGAAGCCAATAGAGAGGAAACTGAATTTCTCCTCTCCATGGCAACTCTTCAGATTTTTAAAATCAACCTTTCTTGTCTTTCTTGAAGCTTCTTTTATGACATCTTTTTCCATGCCCCTTCAACTGTTTTTCATATAGCAGATTCTTTTCTTTAAATTTTCTTATTTTGAAATAAGATGTACAGAAGAATTGAAAAACAGTATAAAGAATTCCCAAATATTATTCTTTCATCTTTTCCTAATGCTAACATCTCACATAACCATAGTGTGTGTATCAAAACCAAGAAACTAACTTTGGTACAATATTACTAACTAAACTACAGTCTCTATTTGGATTTCACCTTTTTTCCACTAACATCTGCTTCAGGAGCCAATCCGGGATCTCACAATGCCTTTTTTGTAATACCTCCTCATGTACTACAATTCCTCAGTCTTTCCTTGTCTTTCATGATCTTGACATTTTTAAAGAGTACATGCCATCTGTTTCATGAAATATATTCAATTAGGGCCTTCATGATGTTTTTTCATAATTAGATGGAGGTCATACATTTTGAAGAAGAATACTACAATACTACAGAGAGAATGTGCCCTTCTCAGTGCATGGTATCACAGGGTCCTGCTGTCAGTAATATCATTACCAGAAAGTTAACTTTGAACACATGGTTAACATGGTACTCACCAAGTTTTTCTCCACTGTAAAGTCATTCCTTTACCCTTTATAATTACTGTCTTGGTCTCTTTGGGATGTTATCAAATGGTAACAGAGTACCATAGACTGGGTACCTTGTAAGCAATAAACATTGATTTTTCAGTTCTCAAGCCTGGGAAGTCCAGGTAAAGGTGCCAGCAGATTCTGTTTCTGTAGAGAGCCAGTTCCTGGTTCAGGGATGGCTGTCTTCTCACTGTGTCCTCACATCACACAAGGGGCAAGGTGTCTCTCTCTTACAAGGGTACTAATTCCATTTACAGGGGCTTTAGCCTCACAACTTAAGTACCTCCCAAAGGCCCATCTCCTAATACTATCACGCTGGAGGTTAGATTTTAGTGCATATATTTTGTGGGGACACAAACATTTAGAACAGAGTTTTATGCTCTGGCCTCCCAAAGTTCATGTCTACACAGTCAAAATATACTCATTCCATCCCAAAAGCCCCAAATCTTAACTCACTCCAGCATCATCTCAAGTCTAAAGTCCAAAGTCTTATATAAATACCATCTAAATCAGATATGGATGAGGTTTAATATATGATTCATTCTGAGGCAGATTGCTAACTGTGAACCTATGAAATCAAACATGTTTTATGCTTTATACAATGGTGGCACAGGCATATGATAGATATTCCCATTCCAAAAGGGAGAAATAGGAAAGAAGAAAGGATTAACAGTTTCTGAGCAAATCTGAAACCCAACAGGACAAGCTCTGTTAGATCTCAAGCCCTGAGAACTGTCCTCTTTGTCAATGTTCTGCCATCCAAGTTCGCTGGGATGGAGGCCCCACCTTCCAGACACACTAGAGCAGGGTCCCCACCTTCTGGACACTCTGAGGCAGCCGTTCTACCCCTGTAGCTTTGCCGGGCAGAGGTAGGGCCCCAAGGCTCTGGGTGATTCTGCCCCCATGACTTTGGATGGCCCTCTGGTGGCTCTGTGTTGGGTCACATGCCTGCAACTTGCCTGGACTGGAATCCTGTGACTTTTCTCCTCTGGAGTCATAGGAACAGCCTTCCCCTCACAGTTTTGCTGGACATTACCCAGGGGCTCTTTGCAGTAAGCTCACTCTGGGCCTGTGATAGGAGTGCTAGCCCTGATGATTTCTGAATTGCCTTTGGGGTCATCCTTTCAATTTCTTGGACATAAGTCCTGGCTTCTGCATAGATGGCTGACTAATCTCCCTGTCAGAGGATCCTTTGGCCATATACCTACTGTATTCTCTCCTGAATAGTCTCTCATTATTTTCGTTATGGATATGCTGAGAATGTTCCAAATATTTAAGTTTTGCTTCACTTTTGACTAATAATTCTGTCTTTAAGTCATTTCTCTCTTCTTGCATTTAACTATGAGCAGTCAAGAGAAACCAGGCTCTCCTTCAATACTTTGCTTAGAAATTACCTCAGACATGTATCTAATTTCATCACTCATGTGATGAATGGTATCTTCACTCATACGGTGAATGGTGTCTTCCATAGAACACTAGGACATGAATACAATTTCGCTAAGTTCTTTTCCACTTTATTAACAAGAATTGCCTTTCCTCCATTGTCCAATAATGTGTTAGTGCCATCTGATACCTCATCAGAATGGCATTTACCATCCATATCTCTACTGATGTTTTGTTTAGAACTCAGGTATTCTGTAAGAAGAATTACATAGGTATTCTCTTTTCCTTCTGAGCCCTCACCAGAATATCTGTTAAGGTCTGTTTATAGCAATGTAGCTTTTTTCTGGCACGAACTTCAAAATTCTTCCAGCCTCTACCCATTACCCAGTTCCAAAGCTGCTTCCACACTTTTAGGTATTTGTTACAGGAACACCCACTTCTGGTGCCAATTTCTGTCTTTGTCCATTTGGAACATTGTAACAGGATACCCCAGACTGGTGGGCTTATGTACAACAAGCACTTATTTCTCAGAATTATGGAGGTTAGGAAGTCCAAGATCAAGATGCCAGGAAACTCAGAGCCTGGTGATGGCCTGGTTCCAGGGTGGCTCATAGGTGGCCATCTTTTGCTGTGTCCTTACATGGCTTTCTCAGGGTCTCCTCCCTAAGGGCCCTCATCTAGCATGGGAACTCTGCTTACATGACCTAAATGCTCCCAAAGGCTCCACTTCTTAATACCATCACATTGGGTGTTAGGATATCTACACAAGTTTTGGTGGGACAAAAATATTTACATCATAGTAATAATTAAGTATTTTAGGGGAGATTCTGTGAGATGACACAAAATCCTGTTTTGCCTTAAACTTTCCTCTGTGAATTTTAGCATTTATAAGTAGATTTTGCCTGCAGCAGTTATTACTCTGCTGCTCTATTGGTAGTTTTCTACTTCCTTCATTCTTTCTAATTTTCTGTATTTATTAACTGCGATTCTTCAAGGAAGAATAGCCCTTCTTCTACTTTAACTATTTATTAAGCCGTTTATGTAGATTCATGTATATTTATTTTGTTTTCTGTATTTATATTCAAAACCACTATTTATTTTGTGACTCAAATAGTTCCTGCTCTGACCATTGAGACTCCTTTCAGATTGATGCCTCTCCTTTTCAATGTGTTCTCATCTCATTTTGTTTGGTGTTTGGTTTGCTTTGAACATTTCTTCATTTTTCTGGCACACAAGATGCATTTTCCTATTCTAGCCTAAGAATATTTTCTCCAAAGAATCCTGATCCATTCTGTTGGTGAATGGTATGCAGAAATGAAGAGCTAGACTCTTGGTGTGCTCATTGCTTCTCAAGTGTTTATAGATCCTAGGCCTTCTTAGAGACCTTCTAGGAAATACATATATATTTTCTTATCCTGCTATACACACATTTCTAAATATTTCTGTGTCTGTCTGCCTGGATATCTGTTAAAGTAAACATGAGTTCACACTCATACCTTTGACTCCAAACCAACATGACATGGTTTATTTACATGCTCCCTTTGCTTCTTTGTAGCTTCTTTCACCTACAGTGAGAATCCTGGCTTTCCTTATCCTTGATATAGCGATAAATTTACCAACCCTAAGTTTGGAACAAATGTACCAACCAAAGTACATTGCATACAGTGCTTTTTATCTTGAGCCCACAGTATCCAGTCAGAACGTTGTTTTCACCAGTGCCTGGGCCACAGTACTCATTTCTTTCCCACTTCCTCTAGAGTGGATCTACCATTCATTGGATTATGCCCATATCCTTAGAACTTCTAAAGGTTTTAATAGCATAAACTTGTGCATAGTTGTATGAGTTTTACCTATGCCTAGGGTCATTAATTCACCGTAGTGCCAAACAGCAGAGTTCTGCCATCCTGAAATCCCATGATGCTTCCCCTTTATAGTCAACCTCTCTTCTCCAACTGTGGCAACTATTGGTCTATTTCCATCCTTATATATTTACCTTTTTCTGAAGGTCATGTAAATGAAATCATACAATATGTAGTCTTTTGTGTCCTACATTTAGCAAAATGCATATAAGATTCATCCACGTTCCTGAGTGAATCAAATCCATTGCTTTTTATTGTGGAGTAGTATTTCATCAATGTGATGTACAGTTTATCCATTCATCTGTTGCAGGGAATCCTGCTGACTTCTAGGTTTTGGCAATTATATGACTAAATCTGTTATAAACATTTGCATATAGATTTTTGTTTGAATATAAGTTTTTAATTCCCTGGGTAAATACCTGGGACTGGATGGCTACACTGTATGGCAAGTATATGTTTATTTTTATGAGAAACTGCCAAATTGTTTTCAAAGTGACTGCAGTTTTGTGTTCCTTCTTCCAAAGTATGAGACTTCTAGTTGCACTCCATCCTTGCCAGCACATGGCATTTTCAGGATTTTTTTTTCTTTTGGTGATCATTTTAATAGGTGCACAGTATATTCATTGTGGTTTATGTAGCAGGGTTTAAGCTCATTCGTAGTCTGGTTATTTCTTTGTACTTACTGTCAAAGTTGTCTGTATGTCTTTTGAAGAATGATGCCCCTAACTATCCTTCAGGTGTGAAACTCAATAATATGTGCCTGTCAACTGTCTCATTCTAGTTTAGGAATTAATATATCAAAGTAATTCCAAAGTCACATATCTTTTTTTGGTGGCTGCTTTTCACAGTTTCTTATGCAGTAAAAGAAGCACAGTTTTCTTATTAAATGGCCACCATCATATGTGCTTTGACACATACAAGAAGCTTTAATAAATGAGAACATGAGATCCTGAGTTATGCTGAATACTGCATGTTGGTAAATTTCCTTTTTAAGGAGGAATGGTTAGTGAACATATTCACTATTCATTTCAACATAATTTTTAAGAGTAATAATTTTTTGCATTAATGTTTTGTATCTTAATTATGGCTGCTAGGATAGGGCAATCCATTTTCAGTTCAGAAGTTTGTGGTGTATTTTTGAATCTGTGTGGCAAAAAGTTTCCCAAGTTGACAGCCATGATCATGGTTTATACTTTATGTTTGCCTGTAATTGTCATGTTTTATAATAATCTTATAAATATGCATTAAATTGCATTTATTTTTGTATTTCTTTTCTGATTTAGATAGTAACATTTATTGCATTTTTACCTACAACCAATACATAAGTGTTGATAGATATTAATAGCTATCTTAATAGCTCCAGTGGATCATTTAAATGGTAGGATTTAGAGTATTTTAAAGATGGATATTAAGAGTTAGCTGATATTGACTTCAGTTCCCCTACTTTTTCATTTCATGTAATTCTCAGTTCTAGCTGATTATCAAAAGCACCTGGGACAAGTTCTTAAAAAACTTATTCATGGACCCAACTCCAGAAAGATCTAAAAATCAGTGCTTTTTAAGGATGGCTTTGAGACTTTGCATTTAAAAATCATCCTTAGTGATTCTGATGCAAACAGCCTCACAGTGATTCAAAGAATAAATTTAGAATCACGTATCTTGCTTCCCCAAATGAATTGTTCAGTGATCAATAAATATTTGTTTAAATTTTGAGGCGCATCTGGTGAAATCGTATTCTAAGAGAGTCCATCCTTTATTTATGTGTCATGATCTTTTATTAAAGCATTGGTGCTAGAATCCCAATATCCAGAGTGCAGACTTAGTACTTAGACTAATTACTTGTTTGTTCATGGGCAAATAAATCACTTAAATTCTCTTGGCCCATCTTTTCTTTTTCTTTCTCCTTCTTTACTTGTTTATTAAGGTATCATTGATATGCAATCTTAGGTGCAGATTTCATATAAGCAACATTGTGGTTACTACATTCCCCCTATTATCAAGTCCGCACCATATACCCCATTACAGTCACTGTCCATCAGCATAGTAAGGTACTATAGAATCACTACTTGTCTTCTTATGCTATACTTCCTTCCCTGTGCCCCCCCTATATTATGTGTGCTAATCATAATACCCCTTAGTCCTTTTATCCTTCCCTTCCCACCCACTCTCCCCAGTTCCTTTTCCCATGGTAACTATTAGTGCATTCTTGGGTTCTGTGGGTATGCTGCTGTTTTGTTCCTTTTTGCTTTGTTGTTACACTCCACAGATGAGTGAAATCATTTGCTACTTGTCTTTTTCCCCCTGGCTTATTTCGCTGACCATAATACCCTCTAGCTCCATCCATGTTGTTGTAAATGGTAGGATTTGTTTTTAATTATGGCTGAATAATATTCTATTGTGTATATGTACCATATCTTCTTTATCCATTCATTTACCAATGGACACTTGGGCTGCTTCCATTTCTTGGCTATTGTAAATAGTACTGTGATAAACACAGGGGTGCATGTGTCTTTTTGAATCTGGGATCCTGTTTTCTTTGGGTAAATTCCTGGGAGTGGAATTCCTGGGACAAATGGTATCTCTATTTTGAGCTTTTTGAGGAAACTCCATGCTGCTTTCCACAATGGTTGAACTAATTTACATTCCCACCAGCAGTATAGGAGGGTTCCCCTTTCTTCACATCCTCTCTAGCATTTGTTGTTTCTCTTTTGGATGTTGGCCATCCTAACTGGTGTAAGGTGATATCTCATTGTGGTTTTAATTTGCATTTCTCTGATGATTAGCGATGTGGAGCATCTTTTCATGTGCCTGCTGGCCATCTGAATTTCTTTGGAGAAGTGCCTGTTCACATCATCTGTCCATTTTTTAATCAGGTTATTTGCTTTTTGGTTGTCGAGGTATGTGAGCTCTTTGTGTATTTTGGATATTAACCCCTTATCGGATATGTCATTTATGAATATATTCTCACATACTGTAGGATGACTTTTTGTTCTACTGATGGTATCCTTTGCTGTACAGAAGATTTTTAGTTTGTTGTAGTCCATTTGTTCATTTTTGCTTTTGTTTCCCTCACCCGAGGAGATATGTTCATGAAAAAGTTGCTCATGTTTATATTCAAGAGAGTTTTGCCTATGTTTTCCTCTAAGAGTTTTATGGTTTCATGACTTACATTCAGGTCTTTGATCCATTTCAAGTTTACTTTTGTGTATGGAGTTAGACAGAATTCAGTTTCATTCTTACATGTAGTTGTCCAGTTTTACCAACACCAGCTGTTGAAGAGGCTGTCATTTCCCCATTGTATGTCCATGGCTCTTTTATCATATATTAATTAGCCATATATGTGTGGGTTTATATCTGGGCTCTCTATTTTGTTCTATTGATCTTTGGGTCTGTTCTTGTGCCAGTTCCAAATAGTCTTGTTTGCTGTGGCTTTGTAATAGAACTAGAAGTTGGGGAGCATAATATCCCCTGCTTTACTCTTCCTTCTCAGAATTGCTTTGGCTATTCAGGCCCTTTGTGGTTCCATATGAATTTTAGAACTATTTATTCCAGTTTGTTAAAGAATGCTGTTGGTATTTTGATAGGGATTGCATTGAATCTGTAGATTGCTTTAGGCAGGATGGCCATTTTGACAATATTAATTCTTCTTATCCATGAGCATGGGATGAATTTCCATTTATTAGTGTCCTCTTTAATTTTTCTCAAGAATGTCTTATAGTTTTCAGGGTATAGATCTTTCACTTCCTTGGTTAGGTTTATTCCTAGGTATTTTATTCTTTTTGATGCAATTATGAATGAAATTGTTTTCCTGATTTCTCCTGCTAGTTCATCATTAGTCTATAGGAATGCAACAGATTTCTGTGTATTAATTTTGTATCCTGCAACTTTGCTGAATTCAGATATTAGTTCTAGTAGTTTTGGAGTGGATTCTTTAGGGTGGGTTTTTTTTTATGTACAATATCATGTCATCTGCAAACAGTGACAGTTTGACTTCTTTCTTATCAATCTGGATTCCTTTTATTTCATTGTGTTGTCTGATTGCCATGGCTAGAACCTCCAGTACTATGTTGAATAAAAGTGGGGAAGGTCAGCATCCTTGTCTTGTTCCTGATCTTAGAGGAAAAGCTTTCAGCTTTTCACTGTTAAGTATGTTGTTGGCTGTGGGTTTGTCATATATGGCCTTTATTATATTGAGGTACTTGCCCTCTATACCCATTTTGTTGAGAGTTTTCATCATGAATGGATGTTGAATTTTGTCAAATGCTTTTTCAGCATCTGTGGTGATGATCATGTGATTTTTGTCCTCCTTCTTATTGATGTAGTGGATGACATTGATGGATTTTTGAATGTTGTACCATCCTCCCTTCTTTTCTCATCTGCAAAATATTGAGTTTAGAATAAATGATCTATAGGGCTCCTTCAGCTCCAATTCTGTAATAACTAGACCCTATAAATAGTCTCTGGTTTAGGGCTTTGCCCATAAAATTATATAAGTTTTTACTTAATGAAGGAATGTCTGAATAATAATACATTTATGTGTATCTATGAACTGAATTTTTAGTAGTGTGTATCCATGTCAATCTCATGGGTGGGTGCCAATTTGTCTTTCACCTTTATTCTTCAATATTCCCACAATTTGATTAAATTTTGGATGTAAGATGTTATGCTCCTCAAATTTGTTAAGATACAAACTGAATAATATATAAATATTTTGGTGTGTTCTTATACATACATTATGCATGTTTGGAAAATGCACATAGTTGTATATTTCCAGATTATAAAATTTTAATGCCTTTGCAAATTACAATAGGCAATATATCATGGTAGAGAACATGGACTTGGGGAGGCAGACTCCTTGAGTTTAAATTCCTCTTCTTCATTTACTACCTGAATGACTTTGAACAAGTTGGTTTACTTTGTACCTTGCTTCCTCTTCTGTAAAATTAACATAATACAAACGCTTATTTAATATACCTATTAAGATTTAGTTCCCCAAATTTTTTAGAACAAAGCCTGGTACATTGTAAGCTTTGGGTTGTTATCTACTAATACCATTAAGAAGGCCCTGACTTTTACATGGGGCTCTATGCACCTGTATAGTCTAGAAGGGCTGTAGCTACTTACATTCTTAAAAGGTGACTGTCTTCCCAATAGTTTTGGAATATTGTCTGCGACCAAATGCACACTCCTGACCTCTGAGAATTCTTGTGTTTTGTGGCCTCCATATGAGATGGGCCACTCCAGCCTTCATTATTAATTGGTTGACGGATGCCACAGCCAAAATACCTCATACTCATATTGTGGGAGCCTATTTTATCATCCTGCTGGTTTGGTAGAATTTTCAAAAACTGTCTTTAGGTCCCTTGTAACTTATGAATATAATGCCAAGGCTGTGAGATATAACACATTCATAAATTAGCTTTTTAAATCGGCATTGCATGTTTCATGAAATCCGTGTGGCTTTTGTGAGAACAGTAACTTCCATAACTTTGATTTCTATCCTAAATGAAAAACAGTAGGATATGCAGTAAAAAATATTGTGTGATGCTAATTTGATTCATAAAATTATTTTAATAGATTAGGATTCTGTTATACCAGCATGATTTTCTTCTGTGAATTAGAGTTACAATTATGGTTTCATCATTAATTTTGTAGGCTCACTGTATGTGAAATAAATTAAGATCTTTTCTGGGAACGTTTCAAGTAAATGTGTTTTAGTGTTTTAATTGCTTCTTTCTTGTTTTGTAGAACTCCACAGGAACAACTTCAAAATATGCTACCAGATACATTCATATCTCAATGTCAAACCACTTGTGAGGCACATTGTTCTCGGAATGAAAATGATGAAGATATTGATGGTTAGTTCAGTTTTGATAAGCTATTTTAGAATTCATTATTTCAAATTGTATATACTAGGTATTAATCAGCATCTGCTTTTTAAAAATTTTTACTCTATTATTATCAACTGAACTATGTTCCCTTTATCTCCAAAGTCATGTACCCTCTTCCTCCCATTCTCTCGATTTACTTTGCCTTAAAGAGTTTCATTTAAAAATTGAATGTTAAGAAAAAGTGTGTTTCATTTGAACTGGTAAAATTGACAGTATTTATGTATTTGTGTGGATGCATAGGAGAATTTATTCTTTTATTGTTGGCTATGTTATTTGAAGATAGGAAATGATCAGGTAAGATATATTCTTTGATGACATTATTTTCTAATCTTATTTCCTAGCTGAAGAGACTAAAGTAGAACACCCAGCTCTTTTTCTGCCAGTAGAAGAATTAAACATAGAAAGACTTGAGCCATCTCTAACAATAGTCGAACTGGATGATGTAAGTGCTTAATGACCATTCATATTACTTAACAAACAGGAAATTCATATACTTACATAATATTTTCATCAAGGTTACTTTTGTAATTCAACAAAGTTTAATGGAAATTTGCAAGTGTTTGAATTTAAATATGCTTACAGGAATAAAAAAGTATTAGTTTTAAGGTAGACAGTAAATGTGTGAGCTGAATTGATATTGTGGCATTTTTTTGGAAGCATGTAGGTTGGGAGATGAAAAGACATTTCACTTTTTGAACTTACAGAGATGTAGCTCGGTGTTTGTTTTCTTTCTTTATGTTTTCAGATTTTTTAGCAGATTAATCACATATATGGTACCTACTTAAAACATTTGTATACATTTAGTTTCTTGAATGTCATTTAGCATTATTTTCTATTTAGACGAGATGGGGCACATTCAGGGTGGTATGGCCGTAGGCTATTTTCTATTTAAAGGGAAAATTGGTACTAAGATTTAAGGGACTTAGTATAATAATATATTTAATACAGACCTCTAGAAGACACCAAGTAGAGTAAGCTAGAACTAGAGACAGAGTCAGAGCTCCAGGGCCTGAAGGCTTATGTTGTGAAAACTCAGTATCTTTCTGACTTTTTTGTCATCTAGTAGGTGAGTATACCACTAATCATAGGTATTTCTTTTACTGTGGTTATCACAGGAAAAAACTAGAATGGAGAAAGTGCCTCTTTAAATACTACTTTCTCTTTTAGGGTGTGTGTATGTGTGTTTGCCTAGATATACTTTCTGTTATTCCTCTGGAAAAAGTTAAGATATTGAACAAATAAATACACACATGCAGGAATATATGTGGGTGTGTGCTTGTCATTAAATGGTTGATGCATAAAACCATCTTAGTCACCAATCTACTTGGAACTTAGTAGTTACATAATAAAACGTAAGTTATTACTAGTTTTGGGTGTGATTGTAGTGATAAACTGTCTGACATACAAATATCCTCAACAAATATCAGTTGAATTTGTTTACTTCTTTTATAACTCATGTTCTATGGCATATAGTTAGAGAGCTCATGACATTATTTGTAGGAAGAAATTCTCTAAATGTTACCCACAAGTTAGCTGGTTAATGTATAACATGTTTGATAAACATGCTAATATTATACAACATGTATTTAATAAGACTTTTGAAGAGGAATTTGAAGAACCAGATGTTGTGCCTTATAAAGTTGAGTTAGCTGATGTGGATGCAGATGATCAACAAAGGTAAGATCTTTCTAATGTTGATACTTTTTAAAAATCGACACAAAAAGTCAACTCTCTTTAACTGAGAAATTCATGATGTAAAGAAGTGACTTTAGTGTTAAAGTGTATTTTACCAAAGCCATGTTTAAATTCGTGTACAATATTGCTAATATTTGTCAACATTCAATAATTAGAAAATTGTCTATAGTGATGCATTTATACTTTTACTTGATATCTAGATTAATGGGGGTTTCTGAATTGTGGAATTATTATTTGAAAAGTCTGATCAAGGCTGATATATTTCACATGAGCTTTCTTCTTTTCTCCTAATATACTCTTTGGATTTTTCTTATTTCATTTTGTTATGAGCCCTAAATAAAAACAGGTATGTTATTGATTAGCTTGAAAGATAAAAAGAGCTGCCAAACTGTAGATTACTTCCTAGGTAGATTTTACCATGTGATAAATTCAATAAATGAAGTATCATGGCTTATTTTGTAACTTTTTTCTATATGTTTTCTATATGTTGTCATTTCCAAATGTAAAATAGTATCTAGTTGTATTTGTTAGTAATGTTAAAAATTACTCCAAGCTACCTTTGCTGTTGGAACTTTAGCTAGGATTTCAGGTGTTACAACTACAAAGTGTTATATTTGGTAAGCATCAGAATGAAATTCCTATTAAGTAGCCCCTATATGGATTCTTTGTTTATATGTTCAATCAATTTAGGCCCCTGTCAGCATTTTGGAAGCAGTGGGCCTAAGTGATGCCCTCAGACCTGAAAAGTCCCACGTTTGGACACATAGACTCAGATACCCAACAGCAAATGTGCTTTTGGCAGGAGATAACTGTCTGGTCAGCAGATAAGAGGTTTACATACACTACACTAATGCTAAGGAAATGAATGGCATTTCTGCTCCCTAATTTGACCCTTTTACATATCTTACTGCAAATCTTTTCTTTGACATCCATGTATGTTTCTAGAGAAGGTAGAGAAAGTCATTGATGATTGTTCTGGCAGTAGTTTTGCACCTTGGGTTTGCAGGTGCCTATAGAGCTTCTTTTTTCTAAGAATAATCATAAAGGATAGTAAGTGATATAAGAGGATCTTTTTGATATCACTATAATCCATGAATTTTTATAATAGCACTATGAAGAACTTACATAATTATCAGGTATTATTAAATATATTATTTCATTCATAGAGGATGTTGTTTAAATTGTAACTATGATTGTATATAGTAATCATCATTAAAAATTGAAACAAATACCACATATGGATTTTTGACACAGTTTTTGATGAATAAATAAATTTTAAGTAATAATAACTAATAATACCTTGATTCATTAGATTTTAATAAACTTCAAAGATCACTCAGAACCAAATCAGAATAATTTTAAAAAGAAACTGTCAATTGAAATTTTGCAGTTATATCATATTTGGTCTAATTGGCTATTTCTTTTAAATCCATAAAACAATTTGGTTACTTGTAGTTTAAAGTGAATGTATCTGCAGTAGTTTAAAACAAATTTTTAATTAATGTGAAAATCTTGTCCACTTAAAGTTTTACTATATTTATTTTAATAACCTGGGACATTTTCTTTTCTTTTTCATATCATTTCTTTCAACTGCATTCTTTTGCTCATCCCTAAACATCAAAGTTGCACATTTCATCATTATGAGAGTCCTTTTCTGTATGAAAGTGACATCTATCAACATCAAGCTTTCACCAAGGGAAAAATAGACCTCTTACATCTTCATCTGAGCAACAGCTCTTCTGATTTTAAAGATAACTCTAGAGGTAACATTTTTCTTACTGCTTAATATTATTAATAATGAATGTTGGTAATTTGATAAAACCAATAGCTTTGGTTTTGCCTATTAAGCTTTGCCTATTATGCTGTTCATTTTAAAGCCAGAAAATTTAGTATTCAGAAGAAAAGTGCTTAAAACTATGTAATTTTCCAGCAAATACTCTTTTTAGTCGTTTGTATTCACAAGAAAAAGCAGCCAATATTGATCTCTCTAAAAATTACTATAGACTGAGCTAACATTTAAAAGATTACATTTATAAACTTTTGTCACAAAAGTTTGATTGGCACCCTGTTGCCTGCCCTTGCATTACATATTTTCTCAAAATATTAAAATTTGATGTAAAGTTCCACATGTGATAAAAACAAAACAAGTATCTTGCTATTACTAGTAGTTCCTTAACATCTATAGATTAGAATGCTGTGTGCATGTCTGGTTTCAATTTTCAGATGGTGAGAGCATCATTTAAAGACAGGCACAGCAAAATATCCTGTCCTGAAAGTCAGATTTTGATTCTATTTTTACCTTAAATCACTGTGTGACCTTAAACATGTCGCTTACTTTCTTAGATCTCATTTTCCCAAGCTCAGATATAGAAACTAGATTACTTCCAATCTGACTTTCAAATTTATACTTGATCCATTTAGGATTTTCAGACAAACCGGTAAATGCATCTTATATGAAGGATTGAGAGATACTAGAGAGCATTATTTAATATAACTAATTGTAAAACTGATTACCTTCTGATTGGAGAGCAGATAGTAGAGAACAGTGATTTCTGATAATACTGTTGGTCTTGACATCTTCAACTACCAAGCCTGTAAATCATTATGACCAACTATGAACTATACCCACATAGGAAATTAGGAATTTATAGGGCTCCAGATCTAGTCTGGAAAGTATTTTTTCACCTAACTGGAGCATGGTGTTCTAGCTGCCTTTGGGAAAATGCTTAATATAAATGAAAAGTCATTAAGTGTTACTTTAAATATACTTTATTTAAATAGACTTTATTTTTTAGAACAGTTTTTGGTTCACAGCAAAATTAATCAGGAAGTACAGAGTTCCCATGTACCCTCTGTTTCCATAAACTCATAGCTTCTCCCACTGTCAATACCTCAAACCAGAGTAGTAGTACATTTGTTTTAATCAACAAACATACTCTGGCACATTGTTATCACGCAAAATCCATAGTTGACATTAGGGTTCACTCTTGGTGGTGTGCATTCTGTGGGTTTGAACATATGAATAATGACATGTGTCCATCATTATAATGTTATACAAAATATTTTCACTGCCCTAAAAATACTCCGTTCTCTGCCTTTTCATACTTCTCTCCCTCTTAGCCCATGGCAACCATTGACCTTTTTACTGTTTCTATAGTTTTCCCAGAATGTCACGTAGCTGGAGTCATACATTACATACTCTTTTCAGATTGGCTTCTTTCAGTCAGTAATATGCATTTAAAGGTGCCACCATGTCTTTTTGTGGCTTAATAGCACATTTCTTTTTAGCATTGAAGAATAACCCATTTTCTTATGTACCACAACTTACTTACATACAACTTATTGAAGGACATCTTGGTTGCTTCTAAGTTTTGGCAATTAGGAATAAAACTGATATAAATATCCACATGTGGATTCTTGTTTGAACATAACTTTTTAACTCATTTGGGTAAATACCAAGGAACATAATTATTGGATAATATGCTAAGAATTTGTTTAGTTTTGTAAGAAACTACTAAACTGTCTTCTAAACTGGCTGTACCATTTTGCATTCCTACCACAATGAATAAGAGAGTTCCTATTCTCAACATCCTTGCCAGAATTTGGTGTTTCAGTGTTTTGGATTTTTGCTATTCTAATAATTGTGTAGAGGTATTTCATTGTTGTTTTAATTTTCAATTCCCTAATGACATGTGATTTTGAGCATCTTTTATGCTTATTTGCTATATATATTTTTGTCTTCTTTCATGAGGTGTCTGTTAAGGTCTTTGACCCATTTTTTCATTGAGTTGTCTGTTTTCTTACTCTTAAGATCTAAGAGTTCTTCTGTACATTTTAGATAACAATACTTTATTAAACATGTGCTTTACAAATATTTTCTCCAAGTCTGTGTCATGTCTTCTCATTTTATTGGCAGTGTCTTTTAGAGACCAGAATTTTTTAATGTTAATGAAGTCCATCTTAACAATTATTTCTTTCATGGATACTGCCTTTGGTATTATGTCTTAAAAAGTTTTCACCATACCTAAGATCAACTATGCTTTCTTCTATGTTATAGAAGTTTTAGAGTTTGCATTTTATATTAGGTCTGTCATTCATTTTGAGCTGATTTTTGTGAATGGTGTAAGGTCTCTGCCCAGATTCATTTTGGAGCATGTGGATTACCAGTTTTTAAAGCAGCATTTGTTGAAAAGCTGGTCTTTTCTCAATTGACTTGCATTTGCTCCTATGTCAAAGATCAATTGACGATATTTATGTAGGTGTATTTATGGATTCCATATTCTGTTTTTCCATACTTTGTTAATAGCACATTGTGTTGATTAATATTGTTGTATAGTAATTCTTGAAGTTGTATAGTGTTAGTCCTCTGAATTTGTTCATCTCCTTCAATACTGTGTTGTATATTCTGGGTCTTTTTCCTCTCATAAATTTTAGAATCTGTTTGTCAATATCGAAATGACTTGCTGGTATTTTGATTGGGACATTGAACATTGAACCTATAGATCAAGTTGGGAAGAACTGACATCTTGACAATATTGAATCTTCCTGTCCCTAAACATGGACTATCTCTCCATTTATTTAGTTATTTGATTTTTTTCACCAGAGATTTCTAGTTTTCCTCATATAGATCTTATACATATCTTGTTGTATATATAACTAAGTGTTTCATTTTTGTGTGCTAATATAAATAGCATTGTGTTATTAATTTCAAATTCCATATGTTCATGTTGGTATATAGGAAAGTGATTGACTTTTGCACGTTGACCTTGTATCCTGCAATCTTGCAATGATCATTTACTAGTTCCAGGAGTTTTTATTTGTTGGTTCTTTCAAATTTTTTATGTAAACAATCATGTTATCTACAAACAAAATCAGATATATCTTTTCCTTCCCAATCCGTATTCCTTTTGTTTCCTTTTCTTGTTTTATCCCATTAGCTGGGACTTCTAGTATGATCTTGAAAAGGAGTGGTAAGAAGGGTCATCTTTTTCTTGATCTTAGGGGTAGAACTTCTACTAGTTTCTCATTATTAAGTATGATGTTAACTGTAGGTTCTTCTGTAGATAGTTTTTATCAAGTTGAGGAAGTTCCACTTTAGTTCTAGTTTGCTAAGGCTTTTTATCATGAATAGGTATTGGGTTTTGTCAGCTTTTCTGCATCTATTAATGTAATCCTCTCATTTTTCTTCTTTAGCCTGTTGAGTTGATGGATTATGTTAATTGATTTTTGAATGTTGAACCAAGACATCTAATTTTCATTATTTAACAGTGCATCACATTTTAAATGTCGTTAAGAGGCCGTTTGTCACCTTTCAGCAGCAATGGATCCTAACAGTGGAATTTTGCAACTTTGCAAAAATATTGTAAAAGTCAGCTGTAGCATTTACATATAGGAAATGGCATCTATTTCTACCAAAAACCAGATAATTTCCATTCAAGTTTAGGAGGAAAGTATAACATTATTGTGGAAGTTTCACTAAATTGAGAAATTATTTTTCTAACCTACAAGTTATTGCATGTCTCATAGTTATTGTTCAATTTAAGAGGTGATAATAGAAACAAACTTCTAAATACTATGTGTAATTGCCAAGCTATACAAATATTTGGTTGCAGTATGAAAGTCCTTTGAGCAGCAAGGCAGAATTTACATCACTAGAGACTATTTTAGTCATAGTCTCTACTATTTTACATGGTCTGTTTAGAGATGAGATATTTATATTGGAAAGAGAATAAGGGATAAACAGATGAAGCTATATTCAATCTGAATAATGACATATGTATTTTTATTTAAATTTAAAGCAGTATGGTACAAAAATTGTTAAAGGATTTTCATTCTTTAGGAAATCTAGACCTATATTTCACAACCTTGGTTGCCCATAATAGTCACCTGGAGAACTCAGTGGAGGGAAAAAAAAACACTGCTTGAGTTCCACTGCAGGCATTTTCTGGTTTAACTAGTTTGGGGTCAGGCCCATCCTCTGACAATTTTAAAGAGTGCCTTTGGATGATTACATTGTGCAGCCAGGTTGAAAGTGATCTAAACCAACTCATTTATTTAAAGTAGACATAATGAGATGGTGACTAATACAATCTTGCTCATTTTGTAGCTTTCCAGAGGCAGGTGTCCCAGATAAAACATTTTCTGTGCCCCTAACGGCTGCTGCTCTTTCATCTCGCAGATTTCTCTTTGCCCTCTCCTCTTCAGTAGGCATGCTAAGGAAAAGAGGCAAAATAGTGGAAATAAGGTTCCCTCTGCATTATTTCTCTTAAATTGCCATTGTAAAACGTGAGCGGGAGTCCAGTAGATAGGAAAGTGGAAATTGAACCACAGGCTGAAATAAAAATTCTCATCAGTTTAAATACTTTCGTTACAAAATAAAATATTTTTTCCTTCCATTAGTCTAACTCAATTTGAAGTTTGAATGTACAAGTAAATTATGATTATCATTTATGAACACAGAGTGAAAATATTTTAACACTAAGAACTCAATAAAGAAATGTTAATAAATAGTGTTTACTGGTAACAGTTCATGCCACAGAACTCTTGGTTTATGAATATTTTAATCAATATACTTGTTTAAATTTATTTAACTTTTGTAAATGTGTGTTTTCAACAGCAGGAACTTCAAATACAAAATCGGACAACATTGTGGATCCTGATGTTTATTTTCCAGCCATTGAAAAATTAGGGAAAAGCAGCTTTTCTGAAAGAAATTTCAAAGAGAAAAATATAGGTATGGGAAGTAATCAGACGTGCAATGATTCCTACATAACACTTGAGAACAATGATTCTTTGCCAAGTATAGACTTAGAAAAACTTTCCCTTGAGGAGAACATCTCTCAAGATACCAAAGAATCCTTGGGATTTAATGATCTGCACGAAAGGGCAAACTTTGAAGATTCTAAAACTATAGAGTCACCACAGGTAAATCTCTAATGTTTAATACATTAAACATTTTATAAGGAACGTTATAAGAAAATTTTATATTGACACAACATATTCTTAAATGTTACTTCCTTTAGAAGTTAAAATGTAGTCCCTTATGTTATCATGAGGTAGTTGACTTTTAAGTGAAAGAATGTTAATGACTTATAGGACAAATTCTAATATGGTAAATGCCATAATAACAAATGGTTTTCTTGACAAAAAGTACTTTAAGGCCCACCTCATGAACCACAGTTAGAGTGCTGTTACTTTTATACATGAAATTCATTAATATGAATAACTTAGTATAATAAATCCTTTGTAGCTTTCTACTCTATAGGTGCTGTTTAAAATGAAATAAATGCTGATATGTAGGTAAAATCAGTTTCTGTGGCTTAATGTGAATACAAGGTTTTAAAGGTAATTCCTTCAAGAACATGTCTAATGAAGAAATAAGAGTATGGTTTCTGTTTCTTCTTAGAGGAAAAAAAGGTAAAGTAGTTCATTATTGCATTATTGCCAAATTTTAGACTTATATTTGAATCTTTGTTCTATATACTAAAAATCTTAAATAATCATGATTATTAACAATAAATCCTTTAGAAACTAGGCAAGTCAAATGTTAAGTTCTTTGGAAATTAGGCAAGTAAAGCATGTGACAACCCTTTTAGTTCATTTGAAATCAATCTCCATGGCGCCTAAATTGAAAGGGGGACTAAAAGAGTATGAGCTGCTATTTCTGCTTGAGGGACCTTTGTAACAGGTCTTTTTCCTTTTTGAAATGCAAAATTGGAACAGAGACCTCTGCAGAAACCTTAGATCCACAGAAGTCTGCTCAGTGACTAAAGGAATATACTAGGAGACATACAGTTGCAACAAGATGAAATGAAACTGATTTCTTTGTGGGATCTGGGCCAGGTCAATAAACTATCTTCCTGATACATGGAAATCTTGGGCTTTCATTAAGCATAGGTTTAGAGTTTTAATATTTATTTCTTGCTTGGAATCTCTAGGCCAAGAAGCAAACACTAATGTTAATCCATGTCTATTGATACTTTAATGTATCTGGCAAAAATAAATCCCAATCCCTTCTATAAAGATATTCCAACAGTTTAGCCCATAATAGATTCCCAAACATAAAGCTGCACTGCCGATGAGCTTTTCTGCTCCCTATACCAGTGAAGAAAACAGTGATAGTAGAATGAATTTCTGCAGATGGAAGAGCCAAAAACTTAATTTTCCAGTTACCACAAGGCCTCGTGGAGAGCGCTAGGTTAGCCCATGCATGTGCAATGTGCTGTGCTATATATAGGGGAGGGATCCTGAGCACATGGAACCCGGTTCTTTTATAATGGGCATAAGCCTGCCTGTCCTTTGTCCTAGGGGGAGAAATTATCTTCTATAAACTACCAAGAGGCATTTGGCAAAAATTCACAGAATATAGTCTGTGTTAATTCATATAATGAAAAGCAATGAAGCAGTTAAAATGAATGAAATAGAACTACTTTTATTAACATGGATACATCTAAAAATATTAAAATTTAAATGTAAAAGGATACATAAAGCTTAAGTCTGATTGCATTTTTGGAAACATTTAAGACAAATTGTAAATTTTTTGTGATACACTCAGATATAGTAATAGTTAAAAACATGCATTGGAATAGATTATGTCAACTTCAGTAATACAGTTAACTATTTATAAAGACTATTATATATATATATATACATTATATACATGTCTGAAACAAATCTTTTAAATCATCAATATTATGTTGTATGATCAAGTTATATTATTTGTTGTACCTCTCTTCATCTTTATTTCACAATTAAATAGAAATGTTGAAAGCTACATCATGTTTAAATCCTTTATACTACTGTACTAAAATATAAGTGGTAAGTGATTATAGAACATAGTACTTATACATAGGGGTAGAATCTACTTTCTTTTCATCTCTGATGACTAGACATAAACTGTTTTTATTCCCTTCCTGCCCTAGGTGAATCCATTCCCTGAACAGAAAGTGCTTAGGAATCTGTTGTTTTCCAGTAGAAAAAGATCAAGAGTGGGAAGTAGGGGCAATTTTTAGCAGTGAAATTATTTGACTTCCAGTTTATGTGTAAGACAATTCATTTTCCACTACAGTGTTCAGAAACTGAGTTCTTCACAAAGGTGGAAGTGCCTATGAAATCAAGTACTAAATTGTATAGCAGCCGCAGTGAGGTAGGGGCAGGAGCTGGGAAGACCATGGATGACTCAGGGGCTGTTGGTTCTGGTTCTGAAACTATCATTAGTTAACTTTGTGAGTTTAGGCAAAAAACAGATAAACAAATTAACCCACTCACATTCTTCTTATGTGTCAACCAGTGCTTTAAAACACCCTTCCAGATTTGTAATTGTCTAATCCAAATAAAAGCTCCACTCAAGTTGAAGTGGTTCTGTAAATCAGTGATCAGGGTCTGGGAGAGCCAGTGAAGATGTCATGAGTAGAGGAGACTTGGACTAAGCTTTGAAGGAGATGCTTTATTGGTTAACGAGCTTTTTTTGTAGTATTTTATCATATGATTTATAAATTTGAATAGTTATAATGATTTTCTTTGTATTCTTTCCCCTCTTGAAACAGACTGCATTTGGGCATTAATTAAACCCATTAGGGAAATGTTAAATACTATACCCCCTCTGATTATATTTTAAGCCCATCTAGAACTCTCATTTCTAAATTTCTAATCTATTTCTTATGAGACTCATGTATATTTTAATGTTATTTATATTCTTCCCTAGATGAAAGCATATCATAAAATGAATTTGTAGCATGGTAGAATTAGCCTAGGCTTCAAGTCAGCCACATCCGTCTTCAATACTTAGGTCTGCTAGTTTCTAGCTGTATAAGCCAAATTACTTAGCTCATTTCTTGATAGTTTCATACCTGTATTTTGCTTCCCAATATGTATTTTGTTAAGTTGGATTTTTGTCTGTGATTATGGTCAGATCAGACTTATTCCTGTTGGTATTTTACTTTTATCATTGGAATTATTTAATGTATAAACAAAGGCATTAGTTCAAAAGTACAGCATCTGAGAGAGATTCTGTTTTTCAAAGTAATTTATGTGTAAAATACTGATGGAAGAAAATAAAGAAAGGAGAAAGGAAAACTTCATTTTGTTTCATGGACTTCTGTCCTTGGATTGATGGTAGTTTTTAGAAAATTACCATAATTGTGGTTTATACATTTTTCCGAACTGTATGTAAATATATACAGAACTGTATATAAATGTTGTGTATTGTCTCCACAACTAGAACCTCACTTGAAGAGGGCAGAATCCATGCCATAGTAGGTGCTCAATGAATGAATGTGCTGCTTTGTGTTGATGGAATACAATAAACTGATTTTGTTGAATATTTTGTTTCCTAGTTGCTACAAGAAATAGCCCTCAGAAGTAAGCCTATAACTGAACAATATCAAGGACTTGAAAGATTCTTTGTTTTTGATAACAATGAAAGACTCAAGTTACTTCCTTCTCATAGCTTAGAATGCAGCTATTCCAGTACTAGGATTACAACTGCAGGTAAATTCAGACATGAAATCAGATTACTTGTGGACCAACCTAACAATTTCCTCACACATTTTTAAAGCAGTCCATCCTCATCGAAGGATATACTGGCCAATTCTGTTCAACAAATAAAATCATTCCCTTCTTCTCTAGCTGAAATTATTAACCCTGAGTGAGTTGCCACATACTTATATTTAAGGCTACTCTCAGAATGTGAGACAACATGACTATAATCAGACTGAGGAGAAATTATTTTTAGAATTTAGAAATGTAGTGCTTACTAAATCGTAAAATAGAAATTCTTTGAATCACTGTTAAGTATTGTATGATGATTCTTATATGCCATTTTAAAAACAATCTCAAAGGCTCAGTATCTATGAGGTTTCTAAGACATATCTGTAATTTACTTTTGAAAGCTAGCTAGGTCTTGGTGTCACCTGTATTCTTACATTTCCTATCTATTCAAGTGTCTTTTTTCACGTACAAACTATTAGAGTTTGTTATATTGTTTATATTTTAACAAATATTTGTCTCTATTCAAATGTGTGTGTAATATCTTTTCAATTTAGAATTTGTTTTTTATTAAGTTGAGGAAGTCTAATGGTTTTTATTATGTAATTATGAGATTTTTGTCTGTCATAATATATACCCTATTGTTACAAATGTTCCTTATTTAGCTAAATATTATCCAGAAAGGCAATAAATCCAATAAAGGAACAATATAGATTTCTCTCCTTTTTAAAACTTTTATTATTTTACCATTTTCCATTTCAGGAAACAGAGAATGGATCCCAGACCATAGTGTAAGTACAAGTGCTGATAATGCAGTTGCCATGGGTGCTGTGCAGAGTGCCCCGACTCCACCATCAAGTAGAACACAGCAGAAGATAGGTAAGATTGGCTGGAAGACCTCTGTGACATTGAAGACTCACTTTGTTTATTAATTTGCCTCTTAGTAGTTTACTAGGCACCTGAAAATTAGGTTTTGTGGTTTCATAATTTGAAGTTACTCATTTTAACTAACTGTCCTGGACTTTTCTTCCAAAAACCAAAAAAACAGGAGTAGCCGTTCATCTCAAAAAACATAAGTTACATACAGTCTTTGTTATATTCTCTACCAGTGAATTAGGGAATAATATTTTAAAATGTAGCTCAGGATATGGTATGTATTTTGAACAATCTTTATAAAATACATATTCGGTTTCATTACACTTAGAAAACAGTGTATTTATATGAAATTTTACATGCTCTTCCTCTTGGTTCATATTATGATCAGATATAGCCATTTGTGGAATGAATAGTTTATGTTAAGATGCTGATTATAATTGTGGTTAAGATGTCTCTGTTCTAAATCAAATGCTGAATATGTTAACCTTGGAATCTTGACTTTAGTTCATTAACTCCATTCTCTAACCAAATGATTATAATATTGTCTATAACTTTTTTGATATGTTGAATTCTCATTGCAATATTTTCCTAGTGAGTATATGCAGACAATTTTGACATCATTTAAATCAGTAGTGTTATTAGGTCATTCTTTTCATCCAGTAATAAGTGCTAAGGTAGGTTTTTTTTATGCTAGATTTCTTATGGAGTTTCAGTAAATGACTGATGAATTAAGAGAGTTTAACACACATGTGTTGAGTATGTTGACACTGTTCTGGGACCAGGAGGAAAAGGGATACATAAGTCCTGTTCCATGATCTTCATGAGTTCACAGTTTAGGAAGAGCACTTTACAAAGGTGGCTAATTGCCTTTATCTGAGGGTTGTCTTCAAGCTAGAAATTTAGTTACATATGATTTGTTCACATATGTGCAATTAATATGTCTCTCTCACCCTAAATCCTATGAGTAAAACTTCTCAGCTAGCTCAGATCCATTCCATATACATTTATATTGAGAATCTGTCTGGTTTAAAAGTTTTCTTAGAGAAAAGCCATCCTGTTGTGTTAACTGTTTTTTGGTACTGTAGTTGTTGGGCAGGAATTCTGTTTGGAGACCCAGTGAAGTCAGAGTTCAAGGTAAGGAAGGAATGGCAGGGAATCACAGCTGCCTTGCAGGTTGCAGAGAATAAGGAAGAACAGAGAGAAAAGGAAGTTAATTGAACTCCTGCTCAGCATAAGGCACATCCCCTGCCAGCACCTAAAGCCAGCCTCACCTGGTGTCCAGTGTCTCCTTGGATCTGCACAGCAAGGTAACTGAGTCCCTACCACCCCAGGATTTGGGGGAGCTACAGAGCACTGGATGGGGTGAGATTATGTTCTGAGAACTTCCCAAAGGTGAAGAAAGGAGATTTTCAGGCAGGCTACTAAGGAGCAGATCGTACAGTTGCGTCTAGGTCACCCAGTGACAAGAGCTTGCAAGCCCAAATCAGAACTCTCAGCAGCCCCTCCCTACTTATCTGAGGTAGAGCAGAGACAGAGTGAAGATTTGTACTTAAGTCTGGGAGATAGAATGAAATAGCAAAGTAAAGAGACATTTCCCACTGGAAGAGCACAGAGACAAAACAGTAAGTTGAGCAGTGAGAAGTCTATTTAAGGCAAAAATATGCACACTCAAAAAAAGGGAAGTGTGGGGACCTCAGAGAAGAGGCACCTCTATAGGTTTAGGGTCTGGCGTTTTATAGGGCTTTTTGGGTAGGAATCAGCATATGGCATAATGTGTATCGGTAGTTTATAATTTCTTTGGAGTTTTGTTTTGAGAATAAGATTATTCAGATGACTGTGTTGGTCTGGATCCCAGTATTCTTTGTCCACGTTGGTTTATTTACATTTCAGAGGTCTGTCTCCTGCCCTGGTTACAAAGTTACTTGATTAAGGAGCAGGAAAAAGAGAAAAAAAAAGGCATATAAGTTAAATTAAAGAGTAAGCTGGCCTTTTTAGCAGTCTAAGTAAATTTTATAAAGGCATAATCTAGTTGACACAACGAAGACATGGACTGCACTCAGATGCTTTTCTTTATCTGAAGATTATGTATATATTCCAAGTTGCTTCTGTCCTTTGGAACTTCAACTAATTAACTCATTCACTCTGTGAGTCCTTTCTGGCTCTCTGGTTTTATCTGGTTAACTCTTTTGAGTCCTTTTTAGTGAACTATACTGTCTTTATTCTCCCTCCACCTACTCATGTTTACTTCTCTGCTTACCACAGTTAGGTACCTATTCTCACATCAAAGTTCAGAGCAGCTTTAAGTATTATTGTTGCTTCCTTCTGAAGCTGTCAAAAGAACCATTTTAAGTCACTGTACACTGATGAAAACGAATTAACATGCATACTGTGAGAACTTTGTTACTAAAAATAAATCTTTATAAATAAGTAGCCAAATGCCTTTAGGTACCAATTTGGAGTAATCAGTTGAAATCAATAATTTACTATAGAAAGCATTTGTAGGAGCAACTACTTTATTTAGGCCAGGCATTGCCAGACACTGGTGATACAAAATAAGCCCTGAACCTGTAGTTGGAGAGCTTAGAGATAAAGCATAGATTATCAAAAGTCAGTGTGTACATAATCAACTGGGAAACTTATTATAATGTAGATTTCTTGATCTCACTCTTAGAGATTCTGATTCATTAAGGCTGAGATAAGGTCTAGGAATTTGCATTTATTTTATCAACAACTCCATTTTATGCTGATTAGATATTCAAAAATCATACCTTGAGAAAACTTGCTATATAGATATGTAAACACATAAATTATATCACATACACATTTTATAAAAGGAATGTTAGTAACATAGCTTGCAGATTGGTAGTTAAATATTAAAAGTACATGTGATTACTTAAAATAGATGTAGGTACATTTTCAGTTTTTTAAGAATGGAGATGTTAAAATAATTTTTAATTAATTACAATTTTAAAAATTCAAAAAAATTCTTTTTGTCATTAAAGAATGTAGATATGCAAGGTGTTAGATACTAGATGACATTTCAGCCAAATCCTACTCAGATTTACTCAGGAGCAGAGGGAAATGACTTAGGGACAGAGATAGTGGCCTAAAATAAAAATGAAGTTTCTCTGCCTATGCTACAAGTTGCAGAAACCTTATATTCTGAATTGATGCCAGTATATAAAGGAGTAATAAAGGATTATCTATTTCAGTAAGATTTTTGAGTCCATAAATGTAAAAACATGGTAGCTATGAAATAAACATGTTTAGCAGTAAGTCTATTGTTTCTCCCTACCTCTGTCTCTGTGAGGGTAAAATTGCAGTATTTCCAGATTTTCTCACCTGGCCTTAGTGCATCTCCTTATCAGTAGGTGTTTTCAAGGGGTGGAGAGAAGTGTCCACCTCCATATAAATAGCTGATTACAGGGGAGCTGGAGCAAGGGTGTATGGCACAGGAGAGGTGTGGTGGCATCCTTCTGCAGCTGTGTCACAGGAAACACGGGCGAGCGGAAGTAGATGACTGCTTGTAAACAATAAATGTGTTTCTCCCACTTTATTTCTCCCTCTCACTGATTGTGGCTTCAAAGGTTATTTGCCCTGGGCTGGGAACATATTTTCCCATGGAGTTATAGTCTATATGGCTCAAGCATACAAACACTGATAAATAAGAAACCTGGGAGTCATCTTGACTCTCTCTTATTGACCACATCCTATTCATCTCTAGATTTTGCTGATTGCTGCTCTAAAATTGATCCCAAATCTAACCATTTCTATGTTTATTGCTCGAGCTGAGCCCAGACATTTGTCCATCATCTCTCACTTTTCTCTCATTTTCACTTTTGCCTCTCCCCAAAATAGTTGGCATGATTAATGTCCATCAAGTTCTACTGTTTATAGTCAGTGAGTGAATTGTTTATATTTATAGTCATAAAATTGTTCATAGTTGATAGGAAGTGCATCATATTTTCTGTAAACTTAAACCATAAGTTATATCTTGTCAATCTCCTTAAAAATATTCCATAGCTTCCTATGGAGGATAGAAAAAAATTATATTCCTTACCATACATTACACCTGAATTGGTACCACCCATCTTTCCTAACTTCTCCCACATTGCAACTACATTGACTTTCTTTTCTCAGGCCACACTTTTACATACTTCTTAGCTTTAGAATTTATTCTTCCCTCCCATCTACAATGTTCTGCAACCTTTCTCTCCATCTTCATACCCTTTTTCATATGATTGGCTCTTTCTTATTATCCAATGCTGCCTCCTTAGAGAAGCCTTCTGAAACCATCTTATTCAATGAGTCTCCTAAATCCTGAATCTCATTTATTTAAAAAATTTTTTTCATAGAACCTATCTCAAGCTGAAATTATTTTGTTTACTTGTTTATTTTCTGCTCACCCTACCCTTGATTGGAAAGAAGGCAAGGACCTAGCCTGTCCTGTTCATTGGTGCATCCTCAGAGATGGAACATGGCCTGGCACATTGTCAATGCTTAGGATGTATTTCTGAATAATGAAGTGGGATAGCTGGACTGTGTGTTAGTTTGGAGTGCAACTTGAGGGTGGGAGCAATGTCTCATTCACTTTTGGATATCCTGATACTGACACAATTTCTGGCAATTTTAGTATTTCACAAATTATTTTACAATTGAATTGAATTGAATATTAGTGCATAGGTTCTCAGAGTTGGAGGGGATTTAAGGCATCATTCTGTCCAATTCCTTAATTTTACAGGTGAAATATGATTTTCATGTCTTAGGTCACAGGTTGATTTCTATTTAATGCAACTACACAGACAAGTTTCTTACTTTCCACTTTAGCATTCTTTATACTAATTCATGCTGCTAAATAAAATGTCCATATAGGTTTCAAGAACCCTTAGAAATACATCCTTATTTTTTATATATAAATTATCCAAATTGCACAGTGGAGGAAAATATTGAAAGACAACAATGTAATTTTATATGTTTTTTTTATTGGAGTGTAGTTGATACACAATATTATATTGGTTTCAAGTTTAGAACACAGTGGTTCAACAGCTACACATATTATTAAATCCTCACTCCAACTAGTGTGGTTACTATCTGTCAACAGAAAGATGTTACAGAACCATTGGCTATATTCTCCATGCTACACTTTCATCCCCAAGACCGACTTATATTATGATTGAGAAATTTTGTGCCCGTTTATCCCCCTCACCCTTTCCACCCACCCATCCCAACCTCTCCCGCATGGTAACCATCAGTCACTTCTCAATGTCTCCAAATCTACTGCTGTTTTGTTCATTCTGTTAGGTTTTGTTTCATAAGTGAAATCATAGGGTACAAATAAGTGAAATCATAGGGTATTTGTCTTTCTCTGCCTGGCCTATTTCATTTAGCGTAATACCTTCTAGGTCTATTGATGTTGCAACTGACAGGATTTCTTTATTTTTTATGGCTAAATAATATTCCATTGTGTATATGTACCACATCTTTATCTATTCATCTGTTGATAGACACTTTAGTTGCTTTCATAGCTTGGGTATTGTAAAAAATGAAGTAACTAACATAGGGGTGTGTATGTCTTTTCAAATCAGGGATTTTGTTTCCTTTGGATAAATTCCTAGAAGTGCAGTTACTGGGTGGAATGGTATTTCCATTCTAAGTTTTTTGAGGAAACTCCATACTGCTTTCCATCGTTCCTGTACCACTTTACATTTCCACCAACAGTGTAGGAGGTTCCTCTTTCTCTACTTTCGCCAACACTTGTTTCTAAAAGGCAATGTTTTTCAGCCTTTACTCAGGAATAAAATATTGGGTCCTTTGATCGGAATGTCATTTATTACTGAAACACTATGCAAAAGCATGTTGCTCTGCTTGTTTCACCCAATTCTAATCTTTAAATTTAGAATAGCAATAATAAGAATTATATTGAATACTATTCAGCAAGTGGTTCATATTTTTCATATACTTATCAGTATTCTTATGCTGTTAATATAGCCCAAAGCACCTTTCTATCTTACCTTCCCATATTTGGCATGGTCTCCTACATCACCTATTCATAAGCTAATATCAAGGGCAATTTCTTTTGTGATATAACTGTGATTAGTGTTAATCTGTGATTCCCTAAGATTACATTGCCAGTGATGGCACAAGTTACTCCAAAAGAAATTTCTTTTATTTAGAATCAGCAAACTAGACATTTAAAAAAAAACTATGGAATGATCCCTTCAATCATGGAATTTTTCATTATTGTCAGTCTTAACTATTTCTTGACTCTTAAGGCTAGCAATAACATTAATAAGCTTACATAGGAAACAGAATGACATACTCACCTAAATGAACAAAATAAATAAATGAAACAAAGGACCAAATTAAAATGTCTTCTGTCTCTTTCTGTGTTTTTGGCACTTGAAATTACACTTTGAACATATTTTCAGAAAGAAAGATGGTCCGTCTTTTGCTCTGTGTTAAGCATAAGTCTGACCCACCCCTGGTTTACTGTTTTTTTCTGTTGGGATCAATTAACCTCTAATAGTGTGGCAACCAGATGTTATTACAGGAGTTCAGCCAGTGTTTGTACTCCCTTGAATTTTCTGAAGGGCATCTACATTATGTTTTTTGTTACCTCATATTTGTCTGTGTTGGCAGAACTCCAGTTCTTCCTAATAACATTATCTATTTGTTTTACTTTAATAAGAGATTTAAGTTCCCTTAAATTTTACTTGACTGGGACATAGCACAATTCAAGTAGGAAGATATGGTTTTCTCCATAGATCTAGATGTTTCCATTTATATAGTTGAATTACTGTTATCCTCACTCACCTCTGCTTTTGCCATTGCTGTTTTTACTACTGATTCTTTATGTAAGAATGGCAAGTTTGTTTTCTGGATGACTATCAACAAAATATTGATTCTTTGCATATTATAGGTAAAAGGGAAAATCATTCCCGAATTCTATCCATTAAAATAATTCTTAGGGATATTTACATTTTTTCTTAAAACATAGGCACATTTTTGTTAATTAGTTTTCTTCAGAATTGTCTCTGAGCACAAATAGACACAAAAAGGTCAGCATACTAATTTATTCATAATTTTGTTCCAACAAAAAGTGTTTTTAAAATTGATTTCTGAAATGTTCATTAAAATTGCTGCCCTTTGGGAATTACCTTAGTTTTAATTGCTTAAATAATTACATGCTGCATTAGGATTCTTCTTAGGGTGCTACCTACATTCAAAGTCAATTTTTAAGTTAAAAAAAGGCAGACTCAATAGTCATTAAATGTTCAACATATGATAACTGCCTGTAGCCACTCTTCTGAATTTTACATTATCATTTGAGTCTATACAGTGGGCATAATGGGATAATGTTATATGGTATATGTTCAGTCAAATGTGATTTTTCTGATAATAGCAATAGCTCCTCTTTAAATAATCCAATATTTTACATAAAACCAAGTTGTGTGAAGATTATGCAAGGTTAACTTGTAATATAAATTATTTATATTTGCTATAAATATATTTATCTAAATCAGAACTATGATTCAGTGCATTGAAAAATATACCTGCACTACGGATTTCTAAGTTTGTACCTCGAATATTCCCTTGGCTAAGAACCTTGTAAGCAATAGTAAATGATATGTATAGTTATGTTGTGTTAGTATAAGATTTGAAGGGATTTCTTTTTTCTACTGCAAAAGAAACACACATGTTCAAGAAACCAACTCAGTCAACCTTTGAAATAGGGCAAGACAAAATGACGACTGTGCTTGTGGAGTAAAGTGATAAACTGACTTGATTTATGTTTATGGAACTTTTCCACTAAAATACTCTATAAAGCAGCAGAGGATAAACTCATATTTAGGTAAATTTGGAATGTTATCTCAATTTCTTCAAAGCTTCTGTTTTTCTACAAGATTTTGCATACTAGCCTTTTTTTGTCTCCATATTTGTTTTAATAGAAGAGTGTTACATGTTATCAGGTAAAATTCACAGATCCCATGGTTTTGTTCTCTCACAAGGCACAGTATGGTATTGTACAAGAATTTAAGAAATGGCACAGTGGTTGGCTATGGGATAGATTTTAAGACTGGGTGTCGAATTGTTCTGGAATTGACTTGGTTTACAGATGATTTGCTTTAGCTAATATTAAAATTAGCTTGTCTTTTTCTGAAAGTAAAAAAATAGGGGAAATAACACAGAAGTATTCTGTATGGCAGAGGGAGAGTAATTTGGGATTAACAAATTGTGGTAAGCCAAAATGGATAGTATTCTAAAGTTCATTTTTTCATTTTCACATAAACTCTGATGCATGAAATTAACTGCTCTAAATTCAGGGGACTATTTTATATTTTTAAGTATTCATTCAGAATTCTAAAAGCAGTTGGCTCAAATTATTTTTCATTTTTAATTTTAGGCCAGACATCACAGAGACCTTCAACAGCAAATTTACCACTTTCCAACACTGCTGAAAGAAGCCCCAGCTGCCTTACTTCCTCTCATCCTCGATCAAGAAGTGCTGTTGCTCGATCATTATCTAGAGCTGCTTCTGAAATTTCGGAAATTGAATATATTGATACTACTGACTACAATGAACCCTTCTTAGATGGCACTGCTGATCAACAAACATTAGACAGTTTGGAAAAAGAATTAAATGTGCTGAAAAATCTTGCAGGTAATGCTATTTTTTTTTCACTCTAGACGATGTTCCATATGCTTTCTGCCTAATTCTTTTTATCATGCTGCAAGAAAACAAGCCTTTCCCTTTCCCTCGTTTAGTCACCAACCTTTGTTTCTGTTTCTTGGATATCCTCTGCTGTCACCCTGAAAATGTTATAAGATGTGTGGCTGCCCAGCCACACCAGGGATACTCCTGTTAGCCTACATAACACACAGTTAAATCATGGCATAAGGAACTTCATGTGGGCAGAAAGAATTTATTTTTCTCCTTTGTACAAACCCACTGAATTACTAATCTCTATAGCTTTATGAAAGTCACTGCCCAATACCCCTGTTGGAGAATTGAGCTATTAGGTCTTTTAAAGTGGTATTTCCTAATCTTCAGTGTATATACAAACCTCCTAGGGAATTTTTAAATGCAGGATCTGATTCAGTTGAGTCTGGGTGGGGTCCAGATTTTGTACATCTAATGGGTACCCAGTTGATGTCAATGATGCTAGTGAGCAGACCAGTTTAAGGAGAAATTTTACTTGTGCATTCTATTTCCTAAACCTCAGTGGATGCAGTCTAGCAAACCATAACCATATTCTTCAACATAACAAAGGTCTGATTCATAACATCAGGGGAAGTAACCCTCTTAATTTTCATCAGAAAGTTGTTCACACAGTTTGGTGGAACACTGCTGCAGATCCCAGAGGCAGGTCATCATATACTGGTCTCTGGACCTGTATATTCCACTCATGCTCCTCCCTTGTTTGTTTGCTTATTTGCTTTTTAGTGATATCCTCCATATTCACCTTAGAATAATGACTTTGCTATTTTCCTAAAAAGAATACATCTTGGTTTTGACAAATTCAAACAATATGATAAATACAAAAAAGGAAGCCCAAATCTTACCACTCTGAAAACAATCATTTATTAACATTTGATGAGCATCATTTTAAACATGTTTTTATCATAAGTATACATGTAAGAACATATATTTAGAAGGATGAATAGATTGAAAGATGGTAAGAATTTTATGAAAAATAGATATATGCTCTACTTAATATCTTTTTAATTACACATTTGTTTACCCAATTTAATGAAAGAAAAATTGAAATGAGGTTAAGGAAATTGTACAGTTCAGATAAGTATTTTTTCACCACAAAAATAAGTTGAACTATATGAAATGAGTTATGTAGACAAAAAAACAGTGAAATATTGGCAATTTTATATAGTCTGCCCTGTAATTTTTACAAACATCTCTTTAAAAATTAAGGAAAAGGGTAAAAAGAAACAGTAAGCCATTGAAGCCGTTTCTAGCTATATGATATAGTTTTAGTCAGTAATGATTAAAACCATGTAATAAAAGATGAGGACTCATTTGTTGGTTCTTTGTTTTTTGTGGAACCACATGTGATTAGATAGTATTGAGTAATCCTGTTATAGTTATTGTAACTCTGGGGGGAAAATGTGTTCCCAGCCTGGAGCAAATAATATTTGAAACCAAAATCAGTCAAAGGGAAAAATAAAATGGGAGAAACCCGTCTATTGCTTAGAAGAATCCTGACTCCGTTTGTCTACTCTCACTTGCCCATGTCTCTCCCCATTCTGGCTTGGAAGAAACCAAAAAATACCTCTGGTCCAGGTGCACACTCGCCCTACACCCTCTCTTATAATCAGCTATTGATATGGAGATGCAGTAAGGCCAGATGAGAGATTCTGGAAATACTGCAATTTTACTCACAGTTATGTTCTAATTTTTCATTTTTTCAAAGTCTCCCTTTATTTTCATTTTCTTTTTGAAAATTCATATAGATTAAATGATCAGTACCAGCATTTTTACTATGACTTCCAAATTTTGAACCTTTTATTTTGATTCATCTCTAGAAGTTTTGATTGTGGCATTCTTGAGAACGTCTGTTTTACCTTTATGACTGGTGGCAAGTTAGCTAGTAATTTAGTGGTTCACATAATTTTTCCGCTGCACTTAGCAGACATTTCTCCACTGTCTTCTATCCCTGAATATGGTGCTAGTTAGTCCTTTAGCACAGTTTTTTCATTTAACTTTTGTTTGGTTAAATTTAATTGTCAAATATATTTTTCTCCCAGGTAGAGCTCATTGTAACTCTATTTATTACTCAAGTTCTTCCATGTTTGAGAATGCCTGCTACCTTTATATTTGAATGGCAAGTTATCTGACAGTAATTGTCTTGGGTCACATTTCCCTTAAGCCCTGGGCTTACTGATTCATTGTTTTCTGGGTCTGAATTCTTCTGTAAAGTAGTCTGAGGTCTCTTTGTTTTTTATGTCACCATCTCTCTTGCATGTGACAGCTTTTTTCCTGACTGGGTGTTTGAAGAAATTTTTCTTCTTGATCTTTGAAATTCCATAACTGGACCAGGATTGTGTTTTAATGTAAATAATGCAGCATTACTTAAAATACAGTGCTTTCTTTATGTCTGCAAAATAATTTCCTCCTGATTTTTAAAGGAATTTTCTGCTATTGTATATTTGCTTTTCTGTTTCATTTGGCTTTCTCCCACTGAAAAACCTATTTTGTTTTCATTGGATATTCTTTGTGTAATGTATTTACCTATATCTTCTTCAACTGTTTTGTCCATTTTTATTTTCCCTTGAGTATATCTCAAGCTCTTCTTCTATGTTGGAATTTCAATTTTCAGCTGGCTACAGTCCATTCCCTATTGACTGACAATAATTGAAAGGTTTTGCTTTGATTTTTTTGGTAATTTTTCACTTCCGCAAAAATGCAAGAACAGTATAAGAAACTTCTGTATATACTTTACCCAGTTCACTACCTCTTTGTCTTTTACTCCATTTGCATATGTGTACACACGTACAGCTTTGTTTTTAACCCTTTGAGAGGAAGTTAAAAACATCATGACCCTTTACCAAAAAAAAATGCTTCAGTGTGCATTTGCCATGAATAAGAACATTCTCTTATATAACCATGGGCAATGTCAAAATCAGGAAATTGTTACAATATTATTCTCTACTTCACAGTTCATGTCTCATTTTTAAGAATGACCTCAGTGATGTTCATTATAACATTTTTTTTTTCCTAGTACAGAGAAGCCAATGCAGGAACAGGTGGCTATTTAATTTTTTCCCTTTTGATGTTTGATGTGTTGTTTAATTTTGGGGATTAGTCTTACTCTTTTATAAAATGTCATTTTCATCATTTCTTTGTAGAATATGCTTGTGGTTTTGATCTGGTTTCTATTAGATTGGTCTGCTATTTAATCATACCTCATGTACTGTGGATTCTTGGATTCTACTTTTTTGTTTGCATAGCCAGTTGCTGTCATTTATTTGTGTCTTACTGACTCATACTTATCGTGGGTAGCTTTGCTCATATCCTGTCTTCTCTGATATGGTGAGACACACTCTCCCTGAAATGCTCTCTACCTGTACTGAGATGTGTCAGTCTTCTCTCTGGAGCTACTATTTATGGGTTGGGGTATTGCATTATTTTCTGTATCCTGCCTGCTCAAAGAAAGAGTAAGGATAGATGGAGGACTGGGGAGCTCAGCCTCTTTTGTTGGAGGATCTGAGCTTTCTTGTCTTTTTCTGGATTTATTAAATGCAAACAAACTTCACTGGACCTTGTTTCAAGTGTGTTCGGCTTACAATTTTATTGCCTCTGCTGAAATCTTATGATGAGTATTAGGGGAGTTAAAATATTTCAAATGTTTTTTCCTTACTTCCCCTTCACCTCCTTTTTTCCAAATTGGTGTGGTACTGGTAAGATTTCTCAGTACTTTACATGACTCTCCTTTCCTATTACTCCCTTGGTGTGTATACAGGGCAGGGAGGTAGGGGAACGGACAGTGGCACCCTGGAACACCTCACAGAATCTTCTGTTTATTTCTTTGTTCACCCCTTATCAACGCTTTTTATGTGAACTTGTATCCCTTTCTTTGTTTGATTCCTTTTATGATTTTATTGTAATTTTTCTGCTTTTTCTGTTCATTTTATTAGGAGGTAGGGGAGGAAAGTCTATGATCCATCTTTACTCATCATTCATTCGCCCCACTCTATATCAAGGGTAATTCTCCTTGGAGGTAATTCCCACATGAAAGGCCAATTCTAAAATGAAACATGTCAGGTCTAAACTGCATCAGTTCGGAAGATTACCATAGTTTTTAATAAGAAAATGAAGAGTTTCTTATTTTGATGAATTGATGTTCCATATTTATAAATGAAATACAGTACAAACAGTAGTCTTTTTTGTTTCTAATCACTCAGCTTTTCCATTTCCTTTATCACTTTTGCTCTTACATGATCCACTTTTTCTCTGTCACTCATTTTTCAATACATCAATACACGTATTTTTTCACTAGAATACGTAACTTTTCCTATATGAAAGCAAGCACACACTGCAAAGCCTATGAACCTCCAGGGCTTTTCTGACTGTCTTGGAGAAGAACGCAGTCCCTTATACACACTTGAGCCAGGAATGGCTCACTTTCTCTCTGGAAAGATTGGCTTTGACTGATGCACAGCTTTGGAGACATTCACCTCTTGTTGAGGAAGGAGTGGGATGGCACATCTGCTGAATCAGCCCAGCAATCAGTGAGGTGACAGATTCTGTAGTGGAATCAGACCTCTTCTCGAAAATTCATTGATCCTGCTCAGGGCTTTTGTATTCTGTTTAGCATCAGTGGCTAGAAAAATTCCACCCACATTTTGCTACTCATAGTTCAGTCTGGAGAAACTCTTCATGACATTTGGTCTCACACAGACACAGCTGTACAGTTTAACTCCTATACAAATGTAAATGTGTTTGCATCCCCCTGAAAGCTGCTTTTCTGTGAGCAGCAAACCTGACTTATTTTCTGTTAGCTCTAGGATACATCCATTTCCTCTAAGTTCTATGGAAAACAGCCAAGCTGAGGAGGAGCTGGCTAAAGAAAAGAGAGAAAATAACTGCATTAAGTGAACTGTTTCTTTTTTCACTCAGAGCCATTTCAGAAGTAGGAGGGGTGGGCGGGGAATGTGTTTGTACACTTTGCAGACACAACTTCCTGCTGAATCAAGAGAGAGGGAGCAGCGAAGCCAGGTGCTTGAGAGCCAGGCTCTGGGGCCAGGATTCTGGTTTTGAAATTTGAAATCACCACTTAACCAGCTTCATGATCCTGGGCAAATTACATCTAGCTCCTTCTATGCATGAAGGATGGGCATAACAATAGGTCCTATCATAAAATTGTGCAATGATTAAATTCAATTCTATATATTAAACACAATACTTATGAAAATTTATTTTTCTATATCTATACACACACATACAAATATACACCTAACAGTTAACAGCTGAGGACAAAGTAAGTCCTGAAAAAACTATTAAATTATATAAGGAACCAGTGGATGGTGCTTTCTGTAAGATAAAGTGCTCTTGGTTAGTCTGATTTTTAGTCAAAAACTCTGAAAAACTGGTTCTTTTCTAAAATTATGTTTTCTTATGGGCTTCTTTGAAGATTATAGTCAGCTATAGTTCATGCCATATTATTATTCACTCCACAAGTATCTTTGTAGATAACATTATAGTAACTGCCTTAATGAGCTCAATGCAGCAGTATAAGTTACTTACCAAGGTACTTTGTCAGTTTTTGGATATCGATATAGACTGAAGAAATTTGGGAAATATCAGAAGACATGCATCATAAGAAAATATCACTAAAATGCACTTTAAAGCATTCATCTTTCAGTAGTTAAAAATGATTCATTTGTTTCAAACTCATTCTAATTTGTGGCTTAAGACTATTTTTGGTCCTTAAATTCCCATGTCAATCCTGTGTTTGTATGAGTTCACAGATAGTTAACTGAGCCAAGCAATTAAAGATACAAAAATAATTTTTTAAAACAAGAAAGAATAGAAATCTGCCTGATGCTAATAGATGCAGCCATACTGTGTGTGAAGTGAAATAGTGAGGTGGTGGCCTCCTGAGTAATTGGAATCTCTGTTCATAGGTTGACCATCAAGTAAGGTATTAAATTGTAAAAGGGCTAATCAGGATTTATAGTTAACAAATTAATAGATAACCCTCGTAAGACATCTGGGTTAAGATGGCCTACAATGGCAATCTTTTCGTTTTGAGGAACCTTTGAGTTTCAGAAAAATATTCAGTGCTACCTACAAGTGAAAGAGAACACATTTTTAAAAATGTGTTCTTTCCTTTCTTTTCTGATATAAAGAATATGAAACTATTCAGTGGTTAATAATAATCACTATTTTATATGTGACATTGCTGCATTTGATCTTCATAGCTCCTCTGTGAGGTAGCTAGGATAGGCACATTTTTTTATCTCCCCTTTGTGGATACAGTCACTGGCTCCGGGTGATATACTGACTGTGCACGGTCCCCGCAGGGGTGCAGGAGAGCCCTGGCACAAACCCAGGCAACTCTGCACACATCTTACAACCATCCTGCAGTGTCACTTAAATAGCATGAAATCTTTACTTCACATCTATGCTGTGACTGCTGAAGAGAGAAACTGTATATCAGAGTGAAGGTAAGGGGAAGAAGGTGTGGAGGGACAAGCAAGGCACAATGCAACGGCAGACAGAGGAAATACGGAGGGCAAGGAGAGCAGGCTGAAGCGCTGGGGACGGTGAGGGCCCTGGTCGTCACACTCTCCGAGCAGGATGTCTTTGCAGCTATGGCCCTTTAGACGGTGGTGGTGGTTCCTGCCCATTCGCTTTGTTTGCATTCTTTGAAGTTTTTAATATCTTTCTTTAGTCCTTCCTTTCTGATTTTCTTCATTTCTTTCATTCATATGTGTTTATTTTCCTGTGTGATAGTTTTATGTGTGTTTTAAATGACTTAAGTTTTAGAAACACATCCTAGAACTTCATACCTAGTCAATTTTCCTCCTTTGTCAGTCTTTATTATTGCACTTAAGAGGTTCTTCAATGATCATAGAAGATACATTCTTACTCCAGGGACAGAAAAAGTTTAACCTAAGTCCATTCCTTAAAAATCAACTGATTTGACGGTTATAAAGTAACATTTCCAATATAAGCATCAATCTAGTCTTTCCTGGCTTTGTATTAGAAAAACCAGGAGACTTAGGTGTTTGTACAATTGACCTTTTAGGTTTACCACTAACCTGAAATAGGGTTTTTGTAAACAGTTTTGTTTTTCTCTGCCTTGAAAATCAAGTGATGTCACCTTTGCTCCTGTTAACTTCACAGTGTATTCTGAAATATGTTTTTAAGCATGAATGATAATACAAAATAGGCCCATTCTATCTACACAATCTGAATTAGATCTGTGCTTCTGCTTTTTGAGTTAGGACTCAAATGATTAACAGATGTTGAATACCTTTCCTGGTAGTATTCTTTGAATTGAAGCATCACTATTGGGTTTTAGTACTATAGTTCTACCAATTCCAAATCCTGAATGTGGACTGGTTTCCCACAGGTAACATTTCCTTTCATTGGGGCATTACAGGTGCCTTGCATACCCAGCTTCTTTTCCTCTGTGGAAAAACAGAAAAGATAAAAACCTAGAGCTAATAGATCAACTTCTGGAACATAGTGATTTATTTTATTGGGAAGCTGAAAGAGCTCTATTATATTATGTAGCTGTGTGACTTCCACTAGTTACCAGTGCCCTGTGGGCTCTCAATTTCCTAATTTCCAACAGGTGGGGAAGGGACAGTAATTTTAGCTGAGGAACCTTTTGCTTTTTCCTCAAAGGTAATCTCTGTAGAGCCCCCAAATTAAATGAGATCAGGTAAAGCTGTCCTGATTGCTTTGGGGGGTGGGGTGGGAGCAGGAGCCTTGCCCCTAAGCTTATTGAATTTCTCCATATATCATAACGTGTATGTCACTGGACTATGTAATCTTAAGTACACTTTAAGTTGTAATGCACTGAGGTCTCTCTTGTGGCAGGAATAACCTAAGTTACTTTTAGTAGGGGAATCTCTGCTTGCCCCAAAATTTCAAGTTAATACTAAGCACATACACAACAATCACACAACAACCCTCTTCAGTCAAGTGTGTAATACATGTAGTTTGGCCTAATCCCCTGTGGGCCCTCAATTGCCTAATTCCCAACAGGTGGGGAAGTAACAGCAATTTTAGCAGATCAATCTTTTGTTTTTTTCTCAAAGTTAATCTGTGTTAAGCCCCCACATTAAATGAGATCAGGTAAAGCTGTCCTGATTGCTTTGAGATGGTGGGAGCAGGAGAATTCCACCCAAAAATTTCAAGTTAACACTAAGCACCAAGAAAAGGAAAAGATCTCTTCAGTCAAGTGTGTAATACATGTAATTTGGTGTTTGGTCCTTTTCATCAGCAGGATATTTACTTGGTACTTTAAGAGTGGAAAGAAGAATAGCACCCCATAATTTTAACAGTTTTAAAAGTCATTCAAGTATAACTTTATGTATATGTTAGATGGCTCTTAAAACTTTATCAATGACAATGTAGTAATCATAGTTATTTCTATACTTGACTTTGTAGTAGTTTATATAAAGATGTATTTGCTTATCCATTTGCTCTTTGACTTACACTATTTGTCCTTACCTAGGCTGAATCATAGGCCAGCTTCGTGAAAAGGGAATAGATTTAAGACTTCTCCTCTAATACACACAAATGGTTATTATCTACCCAAACACAGCAAGGAGGCTGGAAAAGAAAGGGCAACTTTGCCAACTACTAACCTTTGCCTTGCCTCAAACTCTGTGGGGGTAAAGCTTTTATTTCTTAGAAGATGAAAAGAGATGATGAACAGTTTCACATTCAGGCAAATTGTGGAGTTGTACAATATCCTAGCTTTAAAGAGGATCATGTGGTTTTCTTTGGAATTTTGTGAGTTCTCAGGACATTTGACACATTTCTTAAGTATAATATATACTTAAAAATCAATATGGCTAGGTGAAATAATCAGAGAAAAAGACAAATACTGTATAATATCATCCACATGTGGAATCTAGCTGAACTCAGAAACACACAGAATAGTTGTTACCAGGGGCTGGGTGGTGGGGTTGCAGGGAATTGGGAGATGTTGGTCAAAGATTACAAACTTGCAGTTGAAAGGTGAGTAAGCTCTGGGGATCTAACGTACACCATGGTGATTATAGTACATATACTTGGAAGTTGCTAAGAGAGTAGATCTGCAGTGTTCTCACCAGAAAAAAGAAAGTAATTATGAGGTATGATGGAGGTGTCACCTAACACCACGGTAATAATCATTTTGCAATATGTAAGTGTTTCTAAATCAACATGTTGTACACCTTAAACTTACACAGTGTTGCATGTCAATTATATCTCAAAAAAGCTGCAACAAGATTGAGGGATTTTCTAAAAAAGAAAATCAATATAATTAAAGAGACTTGATACTTATGCCCTAATTTGGAAGCTCAGATCAAATTTACCTCATGCTCTGCCCAACCCACAAAAACTAGAAAATTGAGATGATTAAATATCAGTGCTGATCCTCATTGTACTGCTTTCAGCACCATAGGTTGTGCATCTGTTTCCTGAATTTATGTGTTGACAATGCATGAAATAAAATATTTCAGATCCTTCAGTAAAACTTTACAGCCTAATCTCAGAAGAGTTGCCAGCATTCAGCAACCATTCACTGAATATAAGTCAGACTACCCTAGATCTCCTTAAGACCTCATGTGTGAAGTGCCCTCATGGAGTTGAAGAATGGAGGTAGGTCAAGCCTGTAGCTTATTTGTAAAGGTAGGTGCATAAAAATTTTTTTGACAAGTCCCAACTAGTTATCTTTACTATATGAAGTAAGATTGTCTTCATGTGTGTACTTTATATGATTATTCTTTGTAAAATGTTTCAGTCCTTTGCTGACCTACTATCACGATTTAGTAAAAGGCTTATGAATTGTTACAGAAGTTCCAAATGTCTTCTCATTCTTCTGACACACAATGTGCAATGAGAAGACATTTGAAACTTAATAATCCTTCAGCATTTCTTCTCATACTAAGAAATAATTGCCTTACTTGTATTAATTAGCTTAATACACTTCAATACTTTGCATTAATACAATCTTCCCTAAATGTAAATAAAGTTTTCAGAATAGAACATTGAGAAGTTTCTTTCTTGAAATCAAGTCTAGATTGTTAATGATAATATTTGAATTTATATCATTTCATTCTTTCCTCACATAAGGTAAGAACATAAGTTAGGGATGGTGATCAGTTTATAAGGAACATAGGTCATACTAATAATACTTCAGAAATGTAGTCTATCATGTCAGTCTATTGACATTCCTGAATTCCTTGAAAAAGGGGGAGGAATCCTTCTAGAAGGACTAAAATAAATGTAGAGGCAAAGTCTCTTGAATTGTAAATTCCTTTGATTGAAGTCTTCTTAAAGTCTAATATTGCAGTAAAGGGGTCAAGAGTATATTACTCTATTTTTCTGAAGGAGAAAATCATTTATCTGTGGTCCTTAGATTTTTGCATTTTTAACATCACTTAAATTTTTAAAAAGAGGGATCAATATACAGTTGCTATTTTTTTTCCTAAAAAAATCATTAAAAACAAAATAGAACTGCCCCATGCTCTAAGCATCTTACCACAAAGGATATTTAATACTAAAAATATAAGGGGAACATACTAACAGAACAAAGTATAGTTCTTTAAAATTAAAAATGTCATTAAAAAGTCATTACCTTGTTCTTATATTCTATTCTCTTCTTAGACCAGTGAAAGTTTTTTCAAAGATCTGCTCTGGTCTGCAGATCAGAGTTATGGAGCTGTTGATTTAGCCTGTGTTAGGTACAAAAAAGAATCCAAAAACAGTTGCACCTATCACAGAGTGAAGTATTTTATATTATTTAGTGGCATGCACTGGCAGAAATGATAGGTAACTTGAACCAAAACTCTGAATTATACAGGCTCCTGTCTGTTTCCCCACACTACCTCTTTCCCTAAACCTCAGACACCTACATGCTGGAGCTTCCACTAGTTCCTTTCCACAATAAAATGCAACAAAATAAAATAGCTAAATAATTGCTGTCATTAATTTTGGTTTTGACATATCTTGACTAGGTATCCACATAGTCCTAATTTACTGTACACAAAAGAAGTGATTTATCTGACAGTCTATTCATTGGGATTCTATTAAACAGCCAATATAATGATGAATGCTCTTAATGATGACCCTGCGGCTCTGCAAGTTTCTAAAGTGACTTCTGAATCATCAAAGAAAGACACAACCAGAGACCATAAAACCTTTCCTCCTTGGTTCCATTGTGGCTTTATTTCTTGGGAGAAGGAGAATGATGAGAATTTCTCATTAAAAGGAGGCCTGGTATATTGGGCACATTGCAAATTATGGCTCCAGCCTGAAACAGACCCCTCACGTCTGCCTGCCTCCAATGACTTCAATGTATGCAGTATTGATCAGAAGATAAATGATCAGTTGAAACTTGGTTCTGTATATTGTGTATTGATCTTCTAATGTATTTCCAGCTCTTCTGAAAAAGATACTGAAATTCAGTCTTTGCTGACACTTTCTGAAAGCAGCACAGATGAGGAGGAAGAGGATTTTCTTGACAGGCAAAAAGTCACCCGACTACCATGGTCAAAGAGTACCTGATCACTCGTTCATTACTTCTTCCACTTTGTACCCACAATAAAGCAAACAACCGAAAAAATGTAACCAAATGATTATCTGTCCAGCAAATGATTATCTGCTGGAAAATTTGATTATTAATGTCTCTGAGATTTCAAAGTCTGCAAAGTAATAGAAGTTAGTGAAATTTTAAGTTTAAGGGCTTTTTCTTCCAAATGATACATTGTATGTCAAACACTAATCTGTATCGCAAATCATATTAGTAAAATTTGGTGAATATTTATAAATAACAGTGATAGCTGTGTCTCTAGAGCCTACCCTAGAATAGAACATGATTATATTTAAAGTAATTTTAAATTGTTACATTATATTTTAGATAATTACATTGTCAGCAAGGGTATACTTGCCAGCCAAGTTGTACTTGGCAGTATCGTTCATTGAACCTAGAATCCATTTTTTACCTTGATAATTACAGATATTTGGTTTTTGTTTTCTTAGTGTTTTTGACATTTACAGAAGTTCTGGCAGCTTCAATAGTTGTGCTAGAAAAGAAAAAGAGTACCCAAAATAAAGTGTACATGAAATTTGTCATTCTCTGTTCTAGTCAAATACAGAAAGACTCCTCCCCATCCCCAGCCTCCCACTAAGCCTGCCTTTGGCTCAAACTACAGCATCAGTTCTTCCCTGGGTCTCCCGTCTGCTGCCCTGCCCTGTAGATTTTGTATTTGCTGGCCACCACAGTTGGTTCTGTTGCTCTGAAGAGCCCTGACTAATAACAAATACAGTCAGTTTGAAAAACCATTGTGATAGCCATGGAAATATTTTGCTAGTCTGGGGTAGTACTAGATCCTGGTGTTGGTACATGTTCAGTGTCTTATGTGATCTTATAATTTAAGGGCTTGAAAAGGCCAAAGACATGGGGGAACACTCTTATGGTTGCCACTCTGTCACATTTTATGACAGTTTTCCCTTAAGGAATTTGTTGACCTCAAGAAAATATCCCTGCGGGTTGTTTATACCATCACCACAGCATAGCCATATCTCAGGGTTCAAACTTATTTTTATTCTGTGTGATTGTAGGTAGTAACCCCTTATATGAGACTAATGGCTGTTTAGTCTAGATTTCTTTTACACATTTTCCATGGCATCAATAAGTTGTACTGGAATTCACACACATCATCTACTGACAGGATAGAAAATGATGATGAAAGGACCTATAGCAATTTCTAGGTCTTTTAATATAAAAATGCCCTTTATTAAAAGTGACTATCATAAGTTAACAGTAGGCAATAAGGAAAGCCAATAATACTATTGGAATAAAATTTTTCAAAAGAAATGTCTTAAGAGTGTAACCCCACAGTAATTTTTACTGTTAGCACATCTTCTATCTTAACCCCATAGAGACAACAGTGAGTCACTCTTGAATCTTCATCATTTGTGTCAAAAGCCCTTCTAAAGTCGTGTCCTGAGGCTGCTAGCTTTATAAAATTTTAGTATCTATGGCAAAAATTGGGATTTCCTGTTCATCTGGTAAGATGGGAAAAGGTGTTATTTTTCTTTTTCGCATGTCTGTTCAGGTTTCAAGTCTTTTGACTCCCCCTACCTCCTTTGCTCTAAGACAGCATCTTCCTTTACACTTCTGATGAAGAAGCAAATTGTTCCTCTGTGTGCAATTTGTAAAACTCCAGTGTTTTTCACAGACAAAGTGGAAAGAGATGTTGTCCTATTCTTATTAGGGAAGAAAAACCATTCTATTTCTTCTGTGTATTCACTTACAGCTTGCGTCTCTTTATGATCTAGCTCAGAAAGAGACTTTATATGACGCCTTTACCTTTTACAAGAATCTTGAAATAAAAATTAATCTGGTAATTCATTGTTATCAGTGCATTTCTGGCCAGAATTTGAGATAAGGAGTATACTATTGACTTTGTCACTTGACTTCCAATATCACATTGAAATTAAACATAAGGGTCCTCTGTGGCAAAGCAGAGTAGACCCCCTTCTGCCTTTATTTGCTTCCCATAACTACACATTTAGAAAAGTTTAATTCCTTTGCCATTAGTCTAATGAGGAAATAAAAACTAAAGATTAGAGCCTTTGCCTGAAGCAGCTTCAATGTGTTCTCTCATTTTGAAGCTCAAGTTTAAAATCGCTGTAAAGGCATGTACCTAGTTCTGATTGTGCAGTTGAGTTACAGATATTCCAGAAGAATCACAACCATATTCCAAATACTAGAGTTAGTACCTCCAGCAACTATTAGACAAATGATCACATGATTTTATATACATATTGGGATTTAGTAGTTTATATTCAGACCTGCCTATTAGTATAATAATCATATGAAATTCTGTAATTTCACAGTTTGGACATACACATGTGGAAACAAATTGGCTTTAAATGAGATTTGGTCATTTTAATACATTGTTTGATATTCACTGAAGTCTTGCACATTTAGTGCCCTCTGAGTGTGTCACACAACACAGGCTGGTGAGATTTACTACCCTGGAGACTGACTGCCTTATATATGAGATACACAGCAAACTTTTCTTGAACAAATGAATGTTACAAAGAGGTTCCACCTCTGTAGTAGGGCAGTCAGATATTTTAAATAATGCCTTGATTCAGAAAAAAACAGCTCTCTTTGTCCCTGTGATTCAGTTCTTGGAAAGCTCTCAAGCAACGCTTATCTCATCCTGGTTTTGGGCAGATGCTATTTCTCATCTCTAAAGTCTCAAAATGTGCCTTCTCAATGAGATTTTCTCAAATTTCTATTTACATGAATTCCCTTTGTCCCTTTTATTCCTTCTCCTGGCATTCTACCTTTACCTTCATTGCATGTTAATTTATTATTTGTGTTATTTAAATTATGGCTCTCTACTAGACTAATATTTCATTGAAGCATGGATTATGTCAATTTTGTACCAATATAAACTTAATCCCCTGCATATGCCTAGCTCAGACTGGCTGGTCATTAGTAATGAATGAATGAATGAATGTGCAGGATACAACTGATAAGATATCTCAGTCCCTAACTTTTCCTAAGAGGAGGTAGGATGATGTATGTAATGGGAGGAACATAGGTTATCAGATTACACTATTTCCAGCTGGCAGATCACTTATTTGGTTTTTTTCATCCTGAAATGGAGAAAAAGATAGCTCAAAGAAATATTGTTAGAATCAATTGCAGTAATGAATGAGAAAACACTTTGTGAACTGGAAAGTGCCATATTTATTCTCCCTTTTCATGAGTGTATGCTACAATCACTGAATATACTGAAAATTTATGGATGGATCAATTAGTGAATATGGGACCAAGTTGACATAAATGATCCACAAAAATCACTCAGTATCAAAAGTGGAGATGGCTTTCAGTGAGCGGGACGATTAGATTGAATGATGTATAAAGCTGCTGTTTATGTTGAAAGTTAAACATCTAAATTTGTTTTATTAATATTTCTGAAATATTGTTCCTTAGATTTCTAGTTTCTATTATGTGTAAATTCAGAATTTTAAATATTACAACTGTACTGGTTCTTTATAAACACTCTGTACATCATACTTTCAGAGGGGAGAAAATTTTAAAACATTATTTATACCTCCTCAAATCTGTTTTTATAGGATATTATGTTTCATCATAATTTTCATCCCTCGTTATTTATTACTAGCCACATTTTCATGAAAACAATTTTTATGTCCTCCCAGTTCATCTGTGCCTGCAGTTTATCCCCCACCTAAAGTCGTAATTCTTTGTTAGTGACAACCTGATTGTATGCTGGGTAAATGATTATGATGTTGCAAACAGGATCATGACTGTAGCTGGGGAATAACCAGAAGGCATAGATGAACTCCAAGGAAATAACAATCCTCCTCTTTTAATGCAAATGTCTTCCATAGTTAAGGAAAAGGAGAGACGATTCTTAATGTTCTCCATGAGGTGACAGTTATGTTTAGAATTAAAAGAATTAACTGACAGGGTTATCTTGTATTTATTTTTTTTCAAATATATATAATACAATAACAGTTATGAAAACATAGTTTTGAAAGGGCTCTCCATGTGCTCTTATTTCTGCCAGAAGAAAGCAATGTATGTATTGCTTTCTATTCAGAAAATACACATTATTCTAGATAGAAATGCTCAGAAAGATGTCCAAGAGGGGAAATGTACTTCACCCCTATTTAACAATGAACCAAACCTTACATATGCAACATAAATATGAAAGAAATGTTTTGGGGTAAACTTTGATATAATCTCTCATTTTCAAGATAATTGTCATATTTTTGTAGAACAACATTTTGTAGTTGTTTATTCAAATGGTGACAGAGTTCTTAAACAGCTTCTGTATGTAAAAAATGAGAGCTGCAAGTCAGGCAGGGGATGAACAGATGCACGATTTTTTTTTCAGAAGTAATCATCATGCTTTCTATTCTCACCTCCTATGCCATAGGCCCGGAAGAAGAGCTTGTAAATTAAGCTATTGAATCAATTGGATTTGTTTTCATTTTATAATACATGAAACACCAAAAAAAGAGTGGAATAACATACAAGTTTCTTTCTCTTATATGTAAAGTCTGGGGATAGGCATTCATGAACTGTTATGGCAATTGCATCTTACTGTTTCATTTCCATCCTCAATGTCACCTCATCATCCAAGATGGTTGCAGATTACCAGCCATCAGAATCTCAGTCTGAAGCATCAAGATGGCAGAAAGTTGGGGGGAAGGAAATAAGCACCTTTAGCTGAGGGAGCCTCCTTGAAAACTGTCACCCTGAAAGAACCACACAAAACATCTGCTTACCTCTTATTGGTCAGAACTTAAGGCACATCTAGATGCAAGGGAATTTGGAAATGTAGTTGCTTACGTGGGCACATTGCTCCTCAGAATAAAACTGGGGTTGTGTTACTAGGGTAAATAGAATGGGTACTGAAGGCAACTGATGTCTGTGCCACAGTCTCTAATGTTATCCTCCTTACTGACCCACAGCTACTTGCTTTCAGAATGCAGCAGACCCTTGAACAACTCGGGAGTCAGGAGCACTGACCCCCAATGCAGTTGAAAATCCATTTATAACTTCTGAGTCCTCAAAACATAACTACTAATAGCTGACTGTTGATTTTAGGGCAGTGAATAAAATGGACTAGTACCTACATTACATATATTTTATGCGTTCATGACATACCTAACTTTTTCTTAATTTTTTTGATATTTCTAGATTATGCGGTTTGCAAGCTTTTTCAAATTATTGCAACTCTCCTAAATTTTTTCAATACATATATTTATGAAGAAAATCCATGTTTAGGTGGACCCACGCAGTTCATACCCATGTTGATCAAGGGACAACTTTATGTGGATTTTGCTGTTAATGTGGTTTAAAATATGCAGTGAAACCAACCTTTTGAGATTTAAAAAAGTCAAATTTGAGACACTACTATACTTAAATCACTTATGTCTTATATAACCCGTAACTTTTTTTTTTTTAGTCTGAAAGACTTAACTTTAGTTACACAAACAGAGACCTCATCATTATTCAGCTTCAAGTTTTCACCTTAGGACTTCTTGAAACACATTCCACATCTCTTTAAAGTTCAGTCTTTGGGCTTATGCCCAAATCTACTCTGCTTTGGCAAAGACTTCCCATGCACTCTGTTAAAAATATGGTGATATGAAATATTTGTCTCAAATGAATGTTCCAATATTAAGATATTTGGAAACCTTTGATGGAAATTTTCACAAGAATATGCAGAGGACAAATATAAAATACTTTCTCCTTAGAGGAATGTTGAATGTTAGTATTGAAGAGCCATAGATTCCAGATGGTCTCAGAGAGAGCCTCATGGTTATGTTGCCATAGAGAAATGCTTAAATCCTTTATTGCTCACATATAAATGAGAGATTAATTGCTTTTACACAGAGTTCTGGGGAATCAGGGTTTCTTGGTTTGGGTGAAAAGTATGAAAGGGGTTTGAGTTGGTCAACAAAAGCATCTATGCTTGTATATTTTTTATATAAAGGGTTCTTTGTGAGATTGAAGAAAGAATTCTGCCACAAATGTTAGCAATCACTGGTCTAGTGTCCTAGGTTATCTCTGAGCCCACTCTCAGGCTGGACTTCTGGGATTTATGTTGTTCTAGGATCTTATATGTTGTTAAGATATGCGACTGGATTTGCATCACTTTGCTGTAAGACAAGGCTGCAGAGAACCATGGAGAGAAGAGAGTTTCTCTTCCTCAATTTGTTGAAAGTTATCCAGAAATTACTCAACCTTAGTCAGCTATCTATATTGCTAATTGACTTCTAGTGAGATATTTTTTTCTACAAACACAGAAATCCATCTAAGATGCTGAAAATGAAGTAGGTTTATTTTAGTGAGAAGTGGAAATTGTATGGAAACTCAGGAACAGGAATAATAGAAGAGTGGCCTCACAGGAATTTCGGGTGTCCAGACCTGAGACAGCTCTCCTTAAGAATAGTTGTAGACACTCATGGGTCCCTGCTTTTTTGGGGCACATTAGCTCTATGTTTCCTTACGGATTGGATTTTTATGCTCACTCATACTTCATTCTTATGCCCAAGGATTTAAATCCTTGGGCATATGTATTTAATTTATTAAGGTTCATTCAGGCATCTCACTCAGCCTCATTAGCCTCCCTCTCAGCTCTATTCAGACAGCTGTTTCAGTCTCTTGAATTGGATTTTCAATTCTACATTCAGAGAGAGAAGTTGAATTGGACCAGTTTTTATTTTTAAGCCAGGCAACACAACTACCTAAAGAGGGTCTGGGGCTGGGTCAGACTCAAACAATTGTTACCAGGCCATGGTGGGAGTGGGAGTGAAGAGAAGGAAGGATACTTTGTTCTAAAACATGGCCTCTGAATCTCAGCAGGCCCAGGACTCTAACTTAAGGCAGTTTTCAAAAAGTGACGTGGGTCTGGTATGCTGTAACCTTTTCTAAAAGACTTTCAGGGAAGGAACTCACTGTCAAAGAGAAGGTTTGTGGGACAGAGTTGTAAATATCAGAGGGGTGGGTATGAGGAGGGAGACAGTAAAGGAATGGGTATTAAGGGCTGGTGGCACATGTGGACCACCCTGACTGGGAACAGTGCAGGTGACACCTCCAGTCTCCAACAACATCAGCCTGAAGTGCAGGTGCTCTACCTAGACCTCATCAAGGCCGCCCTCACATGTGACTCCAATGTGAAAATCAGTCTCCTCTCAAAGAGCCATTCTTGGAAATGAGTAATCTGGAGTGTCTTCTAATTTTGTTCTCTAATGCCCTCATCAGAGACACTTTTTCATTTCCAGGACTGATCTATTTGACAACTATGAAGTGAAATTTCACACCAAATTCCCCTGAGGGTAGAGTATTCTTCAGATGTCCCAGCAGACTTTGGAAAGCAATATTATAAATGTGGCAGGTGCCCTCCCGTGGCTTGTCAGGCATATGGGGCCAGATGGATCTGACGGGAGCTCAGGCCTGTCTCATACAGATTCCCCTTCATTGGTTCTTGAAATGGCCCCATTTTCTTCTTTACAGAGGAGGAACTAAACCTCAACCAGATGCTTGTGATTAAAATAGGGGATAATGATAATAGAACTTCTACCAAAGATGTTTCCTCCTACTATCAGACAAATGCCAAGGTGAAAACAAGCTATTTATCTGCAAATAAACATTGCACTGGGGGTAAATGGTTTATTTTCCAAGTTTGAAACAATTATACTTTGACTGCATCACTCTCCTCTCAAGATTTTGGGTTTATTACAACATCATTAAAAACACATTTAGTTAGTATTAGTGAAACACAGCTCATTGCACTGTTATGTAAAAGACAATTTTGACATAAAGCAAGTCAAAAACAATCTCAGTTTAATTTTCCATATCTCTAAAATACATTTCCTATTTTTTCATGAATTAAAGTATCTGATTCACTGAGACTTCTTTGGATAGATGAAGTTTTATTTTCTTTTTCTATGCACAAGAATGATAGACTCCAATCATACCAAATAGCCAATTTTTCATTGTGTGATATTTCCTATTAGAGAATGTAGAAATAGAAATGCTTCCATTTTTAAATTAGATTTAGATAAATTATTCTACTCAATTCTTTAACACCAGCCAACATAAATGATACCTCAGAAGAAGAGTATTTTTGCATTTTCTTTATGGACTCCCAAATGTACAAAGGTTCAATCCAGGTTAGGAATCTAATTTCTTGGAATGTGTACCCTTTGGAATACTCATCGCCTCCCAAGATTTAATGGGAAATTTTTTTTAAAGGAGATAGAATTCACATCTTCTGCTCAATCCAAAAAAGTTCCTCCTAGATAGGGAACAGCATACTGTTATATCTTCCATTGAAAAATAGATTTGAACCCATATCCTCTTCAGCCATTCCCCTCACGATCATTTCTGCTCCTTCCATAGAAAAATCCTTCAGAAGAGATGTTTATATACCACTTCCATTTCCTCACCTCCTGTGTTCTCCTTGACCCGTGAAATGATGCCCTTGCTCCCACTTCATCATAAAGTGCTTGCTGGCAGTGACCCCTATATTTCCCAGAGCTCATCTGAGCCTCTCAGCATTTTTGATGTGCTTGACTACTTCATCCCTGGAAACTGTCCCTCACATATGTTTGGGAACACCACACTGTCATCATTCCTTCTTCTCTTACTGCCTGCTCCTTCACAGTGAGGTCTGAAATTCCTCCTCCATTCCCCAGCTTCTGCATGCCAGTGTGCTCAGGGCACAATCTGGTCGCCTACACTGTCCCTAAGTGATCCTATCCAAACTGAAATAAATAATTTCACCTTGTAATCGTGTAACCCCAGATTAGGATGCTGAGATGCCCAACAAGACTGGATTTTTCTTTGCAAGCTGGCTCCTTTTTTGGTCTTCCCCATTCTTAAAATAACAGTGCTGTTCACCTAATTGTTGAGGTCAAAAGCACTGGGAGTCACCTTGAATTTTCTTTTCGTAACAGGCTCAAATCCATTTTGCAGAAAGTCCTGTTAACTCTGTCTTAAAATGTACTGTGAAAACTGCCCGTCCTGTCTGCCTCCACTCTCCAACCTAACTCAATTCATTCCTCTCAACTCGACTCAATGTCTCTACTTCACAAAGCAGCCAGAATTACTTTTAAAAATGAAGATTCTAGAACATGCCTCCACCATGCAAACTCCTCCACTGGCCTCACATTACAGTTAGAACCAGAGCCAGAGTTTCCCAGTATCCACCAAGGCCTCTTAATCGGGCCTCCACGGAGCTCCAGGGCGTCCTCTCCTGCCCCTCTTCCTGAGCTCACCCTGCTCTGAGCACACTGGCCTGCTTGCTGCTGTTAGAGTTCGATGCTTAGAGCTTGAGGACCTTTAGACTCACCCTCCTTTTGTAATACTCTCCCCTGGATCCTTACATGGCTCCCTACTTCAGGTTCAGGTCTCCCCTCAAATAGCTCTCAGAGAAGTTTCTCTGGCCACTATGCACTTTTTCTCCTTGCATATTAATTTCCTCAATACTATAACAGAAAGCATTTGTTCATCTTTTTACTAGTGCCCTTCGTTAGAATAGAAACTTCCTGAAAGCATAGTCTGTCTCCTTCATAACTACGTACCAGTGTTTGGTACTGAGAACACTCATTAGCGAATATCATTCATTACTGAATATTGATTGAATGCAGGGATGTTTTTTCTTTGCAAAGGCCTGTAGAGACCACAGTTGATAGGAAAAATTTTCTATAGTAACTTCATAACATAGATTAGATTATCTGCCAAGTATTATAAGCATTTTCCATTGCCTCATAACAAATCTGTATGGTAGGGACTACTATTAGTTCCCATTTTACATATGAAATATGTCCTCATAAGAAATGGAGGCACAGTAAGTGTGGATGCTGGATTACAAACATAGGTCTTCCGATTTCAGAGTTTATACTTCCCAACAGGTACAATAGTTTCTTTCTACTTCTTTCCAGTTTAGTGAACTTTTCAAAGATAGTTTACTATTCACTTATAGAACATAACTTTAGGTGCTAGGGTTTTCTTAGTAAAATATCTGAATAAAGCTTTATTATAGGTAAGTCACAGTTTAATTCTTAAAAATGTATTTCCTTAAAAAAATACAATTAAAAAAAATCTACATGCCTTGAACCTAGTAGGTATTCAATAGGCCTTGGTTGAATGAAATATCAAGAACAAAATCTAGATAGGTAGTAATACTGATACTCTCAACATTACAGAGGTCATTTTTCTTCCGAAGGTATAGTTTTGTCAATGAACAGGAAGTGGCCAGTTGGGCGGCCATAAGTAGCCTGTGTCCTTTCTGTCCTTCACTGTAGGCTCAGGTATGCTTGTATCATCAGATATTCTAAGTATGTCTGCCCACAAAACAATTCTGTGAGACACCTCATTTATATCAACAGTCAGTATTATCCACCTAATAAACATTTTTGACAATCCATTATGTGCTTTGCCCTGAGGTAGGCTTTGGGGCATAAATGAATAAAATATGAATCCAAAGGTTTATGGTTTGATAGGGAAGATAGACACATAAGTAATTGCACTAATGAATGCAGACTGACCTCGCCTCTGTGAAATTTGTGTTAAGGAAGGCTTCAAAAAATAACTGATAATCAGTTTGAGTCTGGAGAATGAATTGGATTTTGTTATTTCAACCAGGATAGTTGGGTGGGGAATGAAAAGCATTCCTGGCAAAACTTATGAGGCAGAAATAGCCCACATATAGAAGGAAAAAATTAACTTTTGGGGTTTGTCATTAATAAGTTCATCAATTATCATTCACCTCTGTTTTTAGGCAATTTGTAGCCTAAATATAGAAGATTCTGAATTACTATGTGCTAAAGTCATCTCAAGGTTAGACATCAAGGATCAGTATACTCTTCTAAGTTCTAGGGACTTGACATTCTGTCCTAATGGGACAGGAAGCAATAGAGTCTGTTTTTCAAATTATACATTAGGTAGTAATGACAGGATGGAAAAAGAGCAAGAGGAACTTCCCCTGTCACATGAGGACAAGCTGAAGCCAGGGGTGTATCATTCTGAAGATCAGCAATGTGCTTATGTGCCTTCTCAAATTCCCAGAATTTAAGAATTAAACTGTGACTTACCTATAGTAATGCTATATTCAGATGTTTTACCAAGAAACCCCTAGTGCCTAAAGTTATGTTCTATGAATCATCTCTAGGAACTTCTAGTAAAATGAGTGATGGGATCATAGACTGTCTTCCTTTTTGATTTTGTGAAAGATGGGAAGCATTATCGGCACTTTTTGTTGAGCTATTTATCTCCTGAATTGTCATATGCAGCTTAGATTCAACACACAGAAAAACATTTTCATGTCAATGTGCTTCAAAGTTTACCCCGTGGATCACTGGCAGATCCAAGAAGATCCTCAGGATGGGGGGGCTTTGTAGAGTGGAGTTGCCACCCCTACCCAAGTTTTAGTTACAGAAACGATTTTTATCTTTTCCCTATCACTCTTCTGTGTAAGATTTTTCTCCATTAGAGATTTTCATCTTTAAATAAGCACTGTTCTAGTTCTAAGTGCATTACAGTGAGAAATTGATGCTTTTTATGACTTATTTTAATTGAATGGAAGACTCCCGTGCACATTCTTAGGGCAGCATAATGTACAGATCCATAAGGTGGACAGCAGAGCACCTTGTTTTGGAAAAACTGAGCTTGACTCAGAAGCTGAGCCATTGTTCTGATGATACACTTTTATTTTATCAATTTAAGAAGTACTTTACCTCTGTAGCCTTTAGTTCTGCTGAGAGTTCAAGAGAAAGCCTTTTAATGTGTGAAGTGACTCTACAGTCTATTATCATTTACTGATAGTCATTAGAAGCTGAACAAATATGAGGTTTTTTCAATCTTTTCACTTAATAAATACTCAGTATCAGATTTTCTCCCCTACTTTTAGAGTATTTAAAGATGTTTTGGGAGTGGAACTGTAGGGATCAGGAGGGTCCAGGACCTAGACCAAAGACATGTTCCTCTGGTGGGATGAGCCCTGGGGCTCAGGGAAAGGGCCATCCTCCAGCTACGGGCATGGAAAGTGGTCCAGCCTTACAGCAGGCACACAGGAAATGAAGAGGAGGAGTGGTTAGCTGAGCCCTTGTCTTCCACCTGATAGTTAGGACAGTAAATGGGGTAAGATCAAGGCAGGACCACAGCAAGAGAAGGTCAAGGCACTGAACATCAAAACAGGGCTCAGGAACAATGGGACACATAGAGGCTTGATCAGAGAATTAGGTTAAAGTCTACTTCTTAGTTTGAGGTCTCTGGAATATGGGGTAAGGGGTCCCTGAAGAACCTCAAGGAGTTTTAAATCCTATGAAATTATAAACTTCATGATTTGGTACTGTGGAAAGAGCCCATGGCTTTCATCAGAATTTTAGAGAAGTCCATGCATATGTAAAAAGGTTCAAGTTTGCCTATATATAAAAAAGTCCAAGTTTAGATTGAACTAAGGCCAAAGTAGGCTGATACTGAGTAATAAACTGCTTCCCAAGGAAGGACAGGAAGGGACCCAGAATGTGTGCAGCATAGTTTACAAATTATACATTAGGTAGTGATGACAGGATTAGCTGTCCCCTGCTTTTGGGAAAGGTAGAGAAAATTAGGGAAGTGTAACTCTTATCTTCCTGAAGGCTTCTTGCGCCAGCCAGAGCTAGGACAACCAACAACAAGCGCTGCTCCCAGCCTTGTCAGAGGGGATCTGTGCGCTTTATTTCCAGCGAACGTCATGCACAGTAGTATAGGACCAGGATTCACTCCTATATTCATCAAATGCTTAGTTAGCAGCTATAATATATCCCTCTTTGTGTAGGCTTACAATTGGTTCTAGCTTCCATAAAATTTACAACTCAGTAGGGTAGTCCAGTGGAAAATTAGGTACTAAGTAATTACAGTTTGTGCTTAGAGATACAAAAGAAATAAAAGTATCCTGAAATTGCTTTAGTTAGGACAGACTGTATTTGGGGGCAATAACAAACATGCCCCTCAAATCAGACGATGAATACAATTCATGACATCTATTGGTTGGTTCACTGGTGCTGGTTCCCTGGTGCTCTGCTCTGCATCGTTGTCATTCCGCGGGTGAAATCTCTCCTACTTGGAACATTATCAGTTACCATGGAACAAGGAAAGAGAATGAGGCAATCATACACTCCCTCATTAAACTTCTGACCTGGAGTGACACGTGTTTAAAGAAAGATTAAGAATGACTGTGTGTGTGTGTGTGTGTGTGTGTGTGTGTGTGTGTGTGTGTGTGTGTGTGATATTTTGGGTTGTTAAGAAAGTCCTTTATGAAGAGATGATATTTGAGCTGAGATCTGAAGAATAAGGAAAAGCTTACCATGAGAATAAGATGAGGAGGGGGAAATGGTTCTATTAGAGAGAACAACATACATGGCAGAGTGGGCTTGGGATTTTTATAGGGCCATACGGAAGATTAGCGTCACCTGGAAATAATTGATAGTAGAGGAGAATGGCTGAAAATGAGGCCAAAAGATAGGCTGGTGTTAGCATTTTATTTTAAGGGCAGCGGTAGAGCACTGGAAGGTTTTAAGGAATTGAGTGCCACACTTGAATTTAGAGTTCAAAAAGTTCATTCTTTGTTCTCCATGGAGAATTTATTATTGTGGGGCAAGATTGTGAGCAGAAGAGTGGTTTAAAGTCTATAGGTCTATGCTAGTCTAGGGAAAAGGTGATGGTGGCTTGGTTGGGTCAAGACTAAAATATAATTGGGCTACATTATTTACTTCAGACTTTATGTCCTTTGGTAAAATGCAAGAATGCTTGCAATGAATTTCACTAGATAAACATTTTGAAACCCCGCAGGCCTGAATTTCCTGTTCTCACATAACCCTATCTTTAATTCTACTTTTTAGAACACTGTGTAGCTTCCAGAGGAGTTATACCTGGGATTAACCTTCCACTGTGAGTTGTTTACCCATGGAAAAGAAGTATGGGGGTGAGGTGTCCCTTTCATGGAACCTGGGGTAGACCTGGTTCCATGGTCCATGGACCATTCTATAGCCTCTGCTTTTTTTTTTACATTAAATTAAATGATAGCCCTTATTAATTAATTCTGTCACTCATTTACTCATTTTTCCTCTGTGTTCTGAATACCTGGCGTGTCTGAGGCATTATGTGAGACACAGACAATCAAAGATAAAGAAGATACTTTCCTTTTCTCAAAGATCTTACAGTCTAGTGTGAGACAGAGGAGCAAGAAAACAGATAATGACAAATATTTCTAGATTAGATTCATTGTTCTCAACATATTTTGAAAGAATTTGTCAAGAGATTATGGGCAGTAAATGCTAGCTAGGTCTGTGCCAGTGGTTTTCACCAATAAGGTGTAACCGGTTCCAGCCTTCCTTGGGTCACAAGGGTCTTAGGAGATCAGCTTTCTTAGAACTGGACATACAACACACCCTTTTAATCACGGGAGAAGCATCATGTCCTTACTTGATTATTCTCAGGAGTCCAGAAAAATCCTAGCCCACAAAAAAAGGGTGTTTATGTGGAGATTACAAAACACCTATAATTTTAAACATTAGTGACATGCACATATATAGGCCTGGTTATAGTGGTGTTACAGAAGGCAATTCATATTGAAAACTCAGAAAATCTGTTGTACCTTTATTATTAAAAAATAATTAATTTATTTAATTATTAGGCTTGGACCTTCCAGAGGATTTTTCACCAAGTTCACTGGCAGGGCTGCTGTGTATGGTTGCACAATTTGTGCCACATCAAGGGGATAAGTATAGGTTAAAACCCACCTTGCACTCTGTTTGACAAGCCACATGCCCTCATGAGGGATACATCTACCTGGATATCTTTTATAACTGGGAACTGTCCTGTAGTTAGCTGGGACTCTGCTCACCTGAATTCAGGCAGCAAGAATAATACCTGGTCTCAGGAATAAAGCACCTGGAAACTCTGATGTGCTGTGGAATTCCCAATGTGTTTTCTGAACCCTCAATCCTCATAAGAGGATCTCAGCTGATGAAGTACCACAAGGGAACTAAGAACGACTCCATTCACATGGTTTTGAGACTGAGCAGAGTGCCTGATGTCTTGATGAAACTGATCTTGACTGAAGTGATAGAGAAGGAAGATGCATGCAGTGCAAAGAGATGAGAGACATTTTGAATGACCTGATAGATCAGTCTTGGTGACCAGTGGTATATAAGATCATGGTCCAGCCAGACTGATGTCCCATTATTTATCACATAGTGAGGACTTAGTTTCTGTCTTATTCCACAGTCCCCAAACAAGTGAGAGCTCATTAGCAGGGCTTCAGAGGCTAAGTTAGAGCTGGAAGCAGGGATTGTGTCAGCACCATCTCATTCTCTTACCCTTTTTTGTATGTAGCAAGATCTCAAGCATTTAGAAGTGATGGTAGTAGCAATGCAGAGGGAAAGAAACAGGAGTGGCAGTAGCAGGAATCACAGCACAGGACTCAGTTTTCAGATGGGGCTCTCTTTTCCTCTGCTATCCCCTTAAACTTGGTTTAAACTCTGCCCCTCCTCTTTATGGGGGTCCTCAGTCTCTCCAGATTCCTGGGGCTGACAGCCTCATCTTCTTCTTTGCATTGATTCTATATCAACACATGTCCATCCAGTTCCATTTGCTCAGTTGTGGCTGAAGAAGAACCACCTCCCCAGAGAGTCTTCATGCCTCGATGTAAACTGAAGGCTGCCGTTTTCCTAAAGAGATTTTTGGGGCAGGAAGGAGGATGTCCTATCTCTGGTGGTGGAAAGAGGGGAATATTGGTCTGGACTGGCAAAAGCTTGGATGCCATGGACAAGGCAGAGATCAAAGGTGGCTTTCAAGTTTTAAGTCAAATAGGGAGGTAGTGCTGTCATTTCCAGAAATGTATAACAAGTAACAAACTTCCAAAGGAACATTTAATATGATTATATATTTAATTTTTGCCATAATAGTTGCCAAATATACTTTTTGTCAGGATTAAAACTATATACTCCCAACATTCAATGATTTTTTTTATATTAGCTATGACATTAGATTAATTTGAGATTCATACTGTTTTATTCTGTGGTTAGGTATCATTCAGAAATTATATCTTTCATATCTGAAAGACCTTTAGTATGCCAGTTCATTTAAAAAAATGGAATTAAACAAATATAAATCAATTTACTTTTGAGAAATCTGAAAATAATACAGTAAAATGTCTTTAACTGATTTGCATTGGAATGTGATGGCTGGTTAACTCAGAAGCTTTATTGGGAAACCAATCTAGCCTGATGTGGAGATAATGGACTGCTAATTACCATGCATTTGAGCCTGTTAATATTTTGCTTCCCACCCGCTATGTTCCCTCCTGTTGGCATGTCTGCCAAGCATATCGACCTGAGCTGTTGGATAAGGTTAACATGCTTAAGGCATGAAAATCTCTAGCCATTTCATTCTCATCTACTGCTAAATTTAAAAAAAAGAATAATTTTAAAAATAAATGTTGGAAAAATTAGCTATCACAGAGAAATCATTTTTTAAATGCCACATAGTTTATTAGTAATAAGAACATGCAAGCTGGATCATGGGGCTGACTAAGAATGCATTTAGCAAGAGTATCACAGAAAATAAGTTTTTGAATGAATTCTCAAGGACTGTAAATGTTTGAACTTAGTTTTATGTTCCAAGTAAAAGATAACCAAGAAAAACATAAAATAATGATTTTAAGGCAGATATGTTACCCAAATTTCCAAGCTGACCAATGGGTTAAAAGGGGTATTTGTTCATTAATCATACATCTGACAGAGGAGAAAGAATGTTAATCAAAAGTTAAGAGCTAGCTGAAAGATCAATTTAACCTAAACTAATGATTTTATGAAAGAAACTTGAGGGTCAGAAAGGTTAAATGACTTGCCTAAAGTCATAGAGCTAATTAGAGTCAAAGCTAAAACTAAATTTTGACTCAGGATTCTCACACTAAATTACTTCCAGGATGTGTGACTTATGGTTTCCTAGCAAGTCTCAATAAAACTCTATTTGGTTCTTTATACTTTATTGAAAAAAAAACTTTCATTTTGAGAACCTACTGTGTACCTAGCACATTTCTGGGCATTTTGGATTCAGGAACCAATAAGCTCTTGGCTTCAAAGGGCTTACGTACAAATAGTATACATGCTATATACAGATAATATACAATATGCATATATACTATGTATATACTATATATACTATGTATATGCTATATACTATACATATATACATATAGTATAGTATACATAGTATGTAGTATGTAATATTACAGACAGATAGTATAGCATAGTGGTGAACTTAAGCAAAACATCAAATGTGGACATGGGGAGAGGAGCCTGTGGGGCAGGCCAGGTGTAGGTGGAAAGGGAGCAGATGACTGCCTGGTCAAGGAGAGGAAGCAGGACCCACTACTGAACTACAAGCACTTTTGTGTGAGATTTAAAATGGTGTCCTCTTTGGGTAGCTACAGCCCAGTCACTTTCTGTGCCTGAATTCTCATGTTGGGCACAATCTCCATAACATAAGCAGAGGCTATTCCAAGCTGAGGGACTGTACTAGCAAATACTATATGACCTTATACCTGTGAGGTTGTTATTAATTTAAGAGAGGTAAAAAATGCTGTATGCCAGAGAGTTACACCTTATATTGCTTACAATATACTTTAATTTACATAAATCATTATTTTACTCCCAGCTATAATAGTGTATTTATTACAGGGTTTGAATCCTGGCTTCACCAATGACTTATTACCTATGTGAACTACAGCCATTTATTTCTTCTCTTTTATACAATCCAGACAAAACATGCAGTGGAAATCTTAGAGCATTCTTGTGAGGGCCAAAACAGTAAAATTATCTAGAATGCTTCTAAAAGTGTTTGGCATATAGTTAAATCCTGTATAAATGTTAGCTGTTGTTATCTCATTTGATTGATACACTATCCTATAAAGTCAGCAATAGTATATAATGATCCCATTTAACATGTGACCCACATATCACTTGAGATCTCAAAACCACTTAAGATCTTTGTAAGATTGATTGTTGGTTATGGAAGCCCAAAGCCCTTCTTAAAGTTTTAGCAAATTCTTCATGGCTTTTACTTCCTCATGACTGTCTTGTTCCTCCATCCTGCTCCAGAGAAGGGCTTGCCCTTCCTCACTGAGTCATCCCTTCTCCTTCCATATTCCTCACTATTTATGGTAACTCTCACTATAAAACTCGTCAGCATAATAGAACTTCTATTGAAATGTGAGAATTTTGACGATGGATCAAATCACACTGTACACAGTAAAACAACTTAAAACTGTATGTTAAACCTTCTCCTTCCCTACCACAGAGATTTCTAACTCCTGTGACATCTCATTGGCCCTCATACCACATTGTCACCTGTCCTTCTCCTCTTCTATTTCTTCTTTGATTTTTCTTTCTCTTCTCATTTTTGAGAATAGTAAGAACCAAATTTATCCATATTCTTGTGCAAAGAAACTAAGTATTCTTTTTTTTCTTTTTTTTTTCTTGGCTCCTGTTCTCAGGATCTTATCTTCTGTCACCAGTGCCCTATCACAGACCTTTTTTAAACAAAGGCAATTCTGTCTCTGGACCTGGATCAGCTATTAAGAAAACTGATTTTTCTTTTGTATTATCAACACATGAGGAAACCAAATCACAGAGAACTTATATGGATTGCTGAAAGTTACCCATGGATTTTCAGCAGAACATGCACTTGAACTTAATTTCTTTGACTCAAATCCAGTATACCTTTGGATGTCTTCTTGTTTAAGGAACAGCTATGAGTGACTTGGAATGCCTTGTCTTTTGACTTATTTATTGAGTATACATTCAGCTGAAGGCACTATGCCAGGGATTAAAGTTTCAAAGATGAATCAGATTTAGTCTGTGTCCTCAAAGTATTTAAAAATTTACCATGGGCAGCAGACTTCTTTATAGATTATAAAACAAATAACCTTGCATCAACTAGAGAAGTCCTACTTTTGCTAATATTACATCGTGGGCTGCTGATGAAGCCTTTTCTTGAAGAAATAGTTGATAGCTAAACAAAAGGAAAGGAAAAGAGAAAAGAAAAAGAAAGATCATTGATATGGATAGATAAGTGTAGAAGTCCTTTTGTTCATTCACCAGCTTTCTTCCTTAATCAGCTGTTATTTCATGATTCATTTTGTAATTCATTTGAATAGTAATTTGATCCATTCCTCTTTAAATAAATATCTTTGTTTTAAAATTCAGAAGAATATAAGGATGAAAATAAAATTAACTTCACTTACTCATTTATTCTGTTGACTTTCTGTCATATTTCCATTTAGGTTTTGTCATAAGATACATATGCATATAGCCAGAGAAAAATTCTCCTACATATCATTGGTGTTATGGACTAAAGTGTGTCCTGTCAAAATTCATATGGTACAATATTTAACCCATCTCAGAATGTGACCTCATTTGAAGATAAAGTCTTTAAAAAGGTGATAAAGTTAAAATGAGGTTGCTAGGATGGGGCCCTAATCCACTATGATGAGTGCCCTTATAAGTGGAGAAAGAGACCCCAGGCACAGGCACATGCAGAGGAAAAGCCATGTGAGGACACGGTGAGGAGGTGGCGGTCCATGAGCCCATGAGGCAGGCCTCAGGAGAGACCAAATCTGCCCACACTGTGATCTTGGACTTCTAGCCTCTGCAACTAGAAGTGGGAAAATTGATTTTTGTTGTTTAAGCAACCTATTCTCTGGTAATTTGTTATGACAGCCCTTGAAAACTACTTCAACTGGTATCATGTTTTCTTCCACAATTAATATTAGATCATGAGCATTTTGCCATGTCAATAAAAGTCCTTCATGAGATAATATGCTACTACAGGGAACATCATAACTTAATTAACTGTTCCTCATTGTTAAACATTCAGCCTTTGTTGCTGTTTGTTAAAGAACCTTCAAGGTTGAGAATTAATGAAACTGTGGGTCCCGTAAGGTGGTCTGAATAGGAAACTATTAGGTTGATTATCTGAGGTATAATAATACTGACAGTTTATTTTACCTAAGAATGGTAAAATAGGCATCACCCATCCAACCACAAACAGTATTGTTTGATTGCAGAAGTACCTCATTATTACTAAGACGGTTAAAGGCCTGTCATATCAACTTCAATTTTCAGGGGTTTAAAACATGGCTATTAAGATTTGATTTAAAAGGAAACTGCAGAATCAATTTTCATGTTTTCTTTTTTAGACCTTCAGTTCTGAACTTTCATTGTAGACTTGGTTCAAATTTCATTAAAACAATAAAGGAGATTACTAGCAGGAGCTTACTAGCTTCAGATTTTGTTTTTGGATCCTTTAAAACAATTTTGCCTTAAAATAATATTTCATAGACTATTGCTTGATCATACTGATTTGTTCAGCTTACTAAGTTATCTTAAAACAAACCACAGACATCTTAGTACACTGATGGACAGTGACTGCAATGGGGTATGGGTGGGGGCTTGATTATATGGGTAAATGTAGTAACCACATCGTTTTTTCATGTGAAACCTTCATAAGAGTGTATATCAATAATACCTTAATAAAAATAAATTTTAAAAACCCACAGAGATATTAAGTCCGAATAAAGGCTATATATCTCCAAGAGCTGTTTCTCTGCTATTTGATCCACATCCTGATAATACTTCTTACAAATACGAGGCAAAGAGAACAACTGGCTGTTCTATTTCATGAGAGTTCCAGTACACTATTTCATGAGGATAAGCTTTTCGTGAGATAATTTGGAACTTTATAACATGATAGGAACATCACTGAATTGTTAATCAGGATTGTGAATCAGGTTCAAGCGCTACTTGTCTTACTAGGAAGCCGTGTCCTTGGATATCTCCAGTGACATTCTTAAGCCTCAGATTAGTTACTGGATGATAAAGGTGAATGCTAACAGAGGCTCCCATCCCTCCCCACCCACCACAACTGTTAGGTACCAATTAAGCAGAGTAGGCATACGTGCTTCATAAACTGCAAATGTCAGTCATCATCATTCTTTGGTGTGTAGATGAGAACTGTGCTGACCATTCAAACAGACAGTACATCTGTGGTGCTTTCAAGATGATGCATGAAAATGCTGTGAGGCCTTCCTAAAATACAGAGAACTAGAAATTTCCTAGTTAAAGACTTTAGGCATTTTCCATATCATCTGGGAACATTTCCCTGAAAGTTCACCTTCCTATGTGTAGAGTTGAATATTTTGTCTGTTTTGAGGACGTTTTTGTTATTTTTTCTTCCAAACATTATTTGAAATGCAGAGACACAACAAGCAAGTCTGCATTTCCTGGAGTATGACTCACATTGTTATTTTTAGTTATATAAACTGCTATTTTTAGATTTTATTTTTTTGGTGGTTTATGTAAAACGTTAGCCAGTGCCTCTATTTTAGAGCAATTTACCTTATGTGCTCCTGACTCATTTATATCAGTAAGCTAAAATAAATAACCAATTAGTATAGTTTTGTTCGTGTTTTAGAACTGAGAACATTCAGTCTTTTTCATTTTATGTTTCTAATTGGAAATCATCTGTAATGGGGCTTTTATGGATTAGTTTGGAATGGGAATAATTCTTTGACTGTTTAATTGTTTAATAAGGAATGAGTAACAGGAAAATCATTTTAGCAATTGTGAAAGGAGGGAAAGAAGGAATGTGTGTTAATGAAAATCTTCTTGGCTATAAAATTCTCAGAGCACTGAGAATTTTAAAAAATACATCTTTAAAAGTAACTTGTGTCATGGAAATACAAAATAGATTTCCCCTCTGTCTACTTCTACCAAACACAACCCTAGCCTACCACATTGACCTTGGACTGTTATGTGAACCAAATATAAAGTTAGGTTGTGTTTAAGCTATTGTACATTTTGGTCTGTATTGTACTTTGCAATCCCCAGGGGAGTTTTGAAAGTCAAACTGTTCTGGACCTACTGAGTCAATCTGCTTTGGAATGAACTAGAGGAATTCAGAATAATGGGGATTTTGGCAATGAAATTTGAGAAGTACTGAATTAGGTGAATCCTTCATCATTAGTCTTCTTCCACAGACTAGTGACTCCTATTTTGGGTCAAATTATTCTCTCTGCCTAGGCTCTTCTGTCCCACCCAACTTCTCATTTCCGTTCTATCCCTATCCACTTCTAAGGTCCAATTCCAAAGCTACCTCTCCATGAAATCTGACCTGAATCTTCCAGAATGGGTGGGGTAGCAATTAGTTGAGATTCCTTCTACATTGCTCATCCCTCTTTGGTGGCACATATTCTGTTCTGCTGCAGTTATGTGGGAGATGTCTTCATCATCACTGGAACTAACTTACAGATTCTCTGGATCAGGGGCATATCCTATTTCTCTTTCTCTACCATCTGAGTGTCCATACTCTTTATTTTCATATATTCTCATATACTGTGAATAACTTAATAAATATTTATTCAGTGGAATTCATCAAGATTTCAGATTCCAAGAGAAAATGGGGCAAAGGAAGAAGAAGGTTGATGTATATACTTATGCAGTTATTAGAGAGAGTTGATTAGAACTCAAGCCACAGGACAACCTGAAAATCATTGATACTTTTGCTTAATTTCAGGCTCTGTTTCAGTTTCAAAATCTGTCTGTTCAAAAGCCATGTAGAAATCAGGTGATGCTGTAGAATCTGAATATTCTCTAGGAATCAGTTTTCCAGATAAAAATACAAGACATCTAATTACATTTTAATTTCAAGTTAACAACAAATAATTTTTAGTGTAAGTATGTTCCATGTAATATTTGAGGGCAATGTGCAATGTTCATGTGACATTCAAATTGAACTGAGTGGACTGGGTTGAACTGTGTCTCCCCAAAATTCATGCACCCATGCATGTGACCTTCTTTGGAAATAGGGACTGTGCAGATGTAATCAAGTTAAGATGATGTCATATTGGATGAAAGTGGACCTTAAATCCAATCACCAGTGTCTGATAGGGAGAAACACAGACACAGAGATACAGAGGGGAGAAGGCCATGTGAAATGGGGAGGGAGATTGGAGTGATAAATCTACAAACTAAGTAACCCCAAGGATTGTTGGCGACTGCTAAAAGCCAGAAGAATCCAGGAAAGATCCTTCCCCAGGGCCTGCAAGGAGAGCATGGCCCTGCTGACACCTTCACTTTCAGCACTTGTCTCCAGAACTGTGAGAGAATAGATTTCTGTGGTTTTAAGGCACCCAGTTTGTGGCACTTTGTTAGGACACTAATACACTGGTGTCCTTTCTCTGTCCAATTTGACAACCCTGTGTAGGATGTCTTCAATTTCTCAAGGATATTCATTTGGTCATATTATCAGGTATCTCATGATAGCACTACGTGTTGTGACTACAGCTATCTATTCACAAAGTGCATTATTTAATAAACCATAATTTCAATAGAAATTTGAATTGACTCTAGTAAGTGATAACTCTTTGATAGAATGTAACATTAAACAAATATCCGTTGGTTTGTTACATAACCATGTGCATATAAAGAAACCTTTCAGACATTCTCCTGCTAGCACTCCTCTCTCACTGTGAGAGGCACAATGGAAAAATAAGTTTGTACGTGTGCTTTCCTGGATCAAAGGGCATAGCAGATTGACATCAGGTGGCCACATTCATGTCCTTTCTGCCTATCTAGGTGGTCACCTGCATACAATTCTCATACAGTCTGATGGTTTTGTGGGTCTTGCTTCCTGAAAGGACAGAATTCAACATATTCCATAGCTATCCTACCTGCCACCATAGGGCTAGATGAACCAGAAAGTTCGTACCCTCTGAGTGACCTTTGGTCAACAAGGGATGAGAGTTGGTAAGTCTCAGTGGTACAATAGTGGTACAGCTGCATTCCACAGTCTCTCAGATGGTCCCCATCAGGATTGGGATGGGTGACCACAGAGGTAACCTGCCATCACCTCATCCTTCAATGGCTTCCCCTGCTTCCCTGCCTTACTGCCTCAGTCTATTATGTGCTTCCTGAAATCACATGCCAAACTTTTTGTGTCTAAAACTTTATCTCAATGTTTATTTCTTCTTTCTTTCTCTGCTTTGGAAAAATTCAAACAGAAACAAAGTGAACACACATTTTTAAAAGCTTTACATTTCAAACTAAAGGTTGTTAAATTGCTTTCCAGAAAGATTAAATCTGCCTGGTCTCCTACTGAATGATCTTTACTTTCTATTTTTAACTGAATTAAAGATTTGCCCAAACTTCTGAATCCTGCCCGACAAAGATAACCCCTTACTGCCTGACAGGTGTAGAGCAATTCTGAAGGTACATTATGTCATTAACAAATCCACTGGCTCAAGTTCTAATGAATTGCTCAAAATGTCTACCTCAAAAACCAGTTATGCTTTTGCCCAGTGGTTTTTAGAGCTTTATGTTTCCACTCAGATCTGATAAGTATTTTTATCTCTATTATTTGGCTAGAAATCTGACACAATTTTAAATGGGACCATTTAGACAAGACCTTTCCATTTAATCTTCCAATTCCTAAAATGTAACCTCTACTATTTTATGGCTTTCATGTTTTAAAAATGTGCTTTTGAAATAGTCATAGGATCTATGCTAACAAATTCTTAATTGACCTTTAAAAGAGATGTTCCATCTTCAAATCTAAGAGGTAAAAATGCTGCTGTTTTTCTTGTTTCTGCTTCACTAAGTATGTTTCAAGAATATTATAAATAAGTTTTTAGCAAGGTAAAATAGACAAAGAAATAAAATAGACAAGAAAAAGGAGACCTCACTAGGATTAATAAAGCCCTTGTACTAACTTTGTCACATCCATTGAAGCATGTAAAAATACACAGAAAACCAAAAGGGGAAAGCAGAGGATCAATTCTGAGGAAGTTTCTATAATGTTAGATGTGATACTAACCAGGACACTCCTCTTCAAGTAACTAGGGTGCCAGGAAAAGGGTTATTAACTTTTCTTTCCCTTTTGGGTCTTGGTCAATTCTCAAAGAAAATTATGGAAAAATCGATGTCAATCTCCTAGAAGAAAGAGATGCTTTAAATGCACTTAAAAAAATTCTTTGTTATGACCTTTGGTTCTGTTTGACTAGAGAGCCTTCTATAGCTTCTATTTTTTTATTTAAAACATTTCTTATAGTGAGGTACATACAATAAAGTGGACAAATCTCAGTGTACAGCTTGATGAATTTTGAAATGTTATACACTCATGTAACCATTGCAAATGGCCTTGCAATGATCCTGAGAATAATCCTTCATGGATGATTAACAAGATTTTTCTAAAATAATCCATAAGTACAATGGGATATATAAGATATTTACAAATGGGGCTGCAAGGCTTGTATCCTGGACACAGACATTTACCTCGGTCCAGCTTCAACAGTCCTAAGCATCAGAAAAGATTAACTCTGGTAAAAATGACTATGACAAGGAGGTAAAGACAGAAACATTTATGTGTGTGTGTGCGTGCATGCATGCATGTTTATTCATAATCTTCTAAAGCCAGCTGTTGAGGAAAATATTAAGGTGTCACTTGAGTAATTCAGTAGAACTGATTAGGGTACTCGAACAAAGAATGACATGTTGGGAGATGGAGAGATAACTCTTATTACTTATTTCATTCCATGTTTCTTCTTCCTTTGTTGACCTGCTTTAAGTAAGTGGCTCTTGATGGTGATAGGCCAGCTAAGAATTCTTCTATGAAGAATATCCTTACTTTAACTGTGGTAAAAGCAGTGTTGGTAGAAATCGTGGTGTGTAGAAAAGTATACAGTATTTACAAGACTCAAAAAGTTGTTCTTAAAGATATCAGATCTGTGGTTACAAGAGGGAGGAGAATTGGATGAAAGTGGTCAACAGGTAAATGCTTCTGGTTATAAGATAAATGTGTACTGATGATGTGATGTACAACAAGATCACGATAGTTAAAGATGCTGTATAGTATGTCTGAAATTTGCTATGAGGGTAGATCCTAACAATTCTCATTACAAGGAAAAACACTTTCTTTCTTTCCCTTTATTTTCCTTTGTATCTATATAAAATGATGGATGTTAGTTAAACTTATTGTGGTGATCATTTCACAATAAATGTGAGTCATTATGCTATCATTAAGCATCTACAGTGCTGTGTGCCAATTATATCTCAATTGAATTGAAAGGAAACATTAAAAAATAAGATAGAGGGACATAATTTTTTTTAAAAGATGGAAAACAGACTTGTGAGTTGGAATGATGAACCAAAACCAAGAAACTGAAATTAATCGTGATTAAATATATTTGCCTGTACATACATTAAAAAAATTGAATCATTTCATAGGGCTGAGGGAATCTTGAAAGTAGCAAGTCATATTAAAAATATAAAGACTCCAGTGATATTACTTAATTCCCTGGTTCAACATGTGGCTGTCAAAGAAAATAATGGCATTAAAAAACATTTTTCTTTTGATAATGGCCTCTAAAATCAATATGGATACTTAACTAAGGCTTTTTGTCTATTTCCTATGTAGAGATGGGGTCTATATAACATGTTATATCAAATATCTGGACATATATGGTAGTCCTTATATGTCAGTATTATTTCTTGTAATTTTTGTACAAACAATACGAGAATGTAATGCCTACAGTACAGCAAGATTTGATGACCATGAATTTAATAGCAACTTAATTTTAAAAATAAAATAATCTATTTTTTGAATATGATTCATCTGGACAGCTCATCAATAGCACAAAATTCTTTGGACTTTTCTCTATTGCATATACTCTCAAAAATATCTGTCAAACACAGAGAGGACAAGTAGTGATTCTACAACATTTTGCTATGCTGATGGATAGTGACTGTAATGTGGTTTATAGGGGGCACCTGGTATAGGGGAGAGCCTAGTAAACATAGTATTCTTCATGTAAGTGTAGATTAAAGATTAGAAAAAAAAAAAGAAAGAAAGAAAGAAAAGGGGGATTACGCCTTGATAGGATAAAATTAATGGTAAATCAAAGATTAATGCATGCTTTAAATATCCTTAATTTTGATCACTTAAAGGGTGTCAGATAATCAGCTATGGAGGTACACTTTTCTGATAATATCCTTATCTCTTAATAAAAAAAAAAGCAGTTCCTGTGTGGTGACCTCCAATGAGTTCTACACAATGGTATAAAGGGCATATCAAAGTGTGGGCAAAGGGTCTGTTAGTTTTTATACAGAAGATCAAAGCCTAATTTGGCTACCTAGAAAATGAACTAAGATACGATATAAAGAAGAACTTCCAACATCAGCACTCTCTGGAAGACTCATACCAAAGATGATCATCAAAAAACCTCCACAAAGATCCAGGCGATGCTGCAGTTGTAGCTGCATCTATTCCACCGTTTCCTGGACTTGCCATTGGAATGAAGAAGGAGATATCTAAGCTGGCCTGTGCATACAGTAAAACAACAAATTTCACTGGATCTATACTGTTGGAACTCAATCAAGAATTAGGAGAAGTGCAAGTTGTAGCACTCCAAAATCTTACGACTACAGACTATCTACGATTAAAAGAACATATGGGATGTGAACAGTTCCCAGAAATGGGTTGCTTTAATTTGTCTGATTTCTCTCAGACTGTTCAAGTACAGTTGGACAATATCCATCATATCATAGACAAATTTTCACAAATGCCTAGGGTGCCTAACTGGTTTTCTTGGCTTCACTGGAGACGGCTGGTAATTACAGGTATGCTTTGGTTATGCAACTGTATTCCTATTATGTTAATATGTGTGCGCAATTTAGTTAGTAGTTTAAAACCTATACATGCTTAAGTTACTCTACAAGAAGATATGTCAAAGAAATAATCAATCCTCCTATGTTTTCTTCCATCTGCTACCTCTATAGCTTTTCTTCTTCCTTCCTAATTACAACCCTTAAATAGAATTTGTGCCTCATATCAAATTTACAGAGTATCATAATTCCTCCAAGTGGTAAAGATACCTCAAGACAAATGCTGGGCATAGAAGCCACAGGGCATAAATCTGCAAAGAAGTAAAAAGCTAACCTTTTCAAACAATATGGCTTCTCTCTCACTTACCAACTTTACATCTTCCTGTATGGCCCCGGAAGATGACTGGTTAGCCAGAGACGGGTAAGATTCCTCAAGGGAGGAACAACCTAAGACAGGCATAGTTGCAGGGGGGCCATCAGGTGAGAAATTGGGGATCAACAGTGGTGAAGTTTAGAAACTCATCCCCCCTGTTTTGAGAGAAATCTGCATCCGTGGATGTTTTATTGCCCTTGTCTAGCTAGGATTAACACATAGTCTACAGGCACACACCTGATCATCTACAATTGCTCTCTTACAACACTAAACTATGTTTTCTACCTTTATCTTGCATCTCCCTACCACTTCAGCATTTTATTAAAAATAAAAATAATAATAATAATAAAGGGAGAAATGTGGGATCCACATATAAATCGAGTATAAAAATCAAACAAATATTCATATTTGACCTGATTGTTTACAGTTAAAAATGCGTGATCAAAACCGAAAGTTTCTGTGATGACTGCCCTTGTACTGTTCACCATGTAAGAACTTATTCACTATGTAAGAATTTGTTCACCATGTAAGAACTTGTTCATTATGCCTCAGAAGATTGGAGACTGACAAGAATTAGGCTTGAGATAGATTAATGATTGTGCATTGAGCATTGACTCCCCTATACAGAATTTTATTGTTGTTAACAACCATTTGATCAATAAATATGAGAGATACCCTCTCAAAAAAAAAAAAATATCTGTCAATCTGGGGTTCCATGTAGTTAATTTAACAAGCCAAAAGTGACAAATCAGAACTTCTAAGGAAGTTGCCAAGAGCAAAATCTGGAAACAGCTCGATGATCAAAGAGGCAGTGACTGTTCTTCCTAGTATGAGGAAAAGCATGTGGTCGTAAATATGGGGCGGAAAACTCTAGCAGTGCATAGATGTGACATAATCTTGGGATCATTTTGTAATGTATACAAATACTGAATCATTATTATGTACACCTGAAATTAATAGGATATTATATGTCAATTGTATTTCAATTAAGAAAAAGAGATAGAAAATGAATCACAAAAAGATTTGTATTCTATACTGATTTTAAAGGCTGAATTGTGGCTCTGACTGGGAAAATTCTTAAATCCTTAGCAAGGGAGCTCCTGTCCACTTTGTATAATTCTATTCTGTAGAAACGACTTTTCTTGAGTGGTGGACCACTGCGTTCATCAGGCAATCTTTGGTTGAATGCTACTCTTGCACTGAAAGGAACGCATCACCAGCGAGAAACAAGGCATTGCATTCATTTTCATACACCAGCAGTTTCTGCCTTTATGCTTGTTGTGTGTCAATACCTGCCTGATGTCTTGGCATCTCCTTATAATGTCAATAGTCAGTGAAATAGCTTTGCTATGGACATCTTCAAAGGAAGAAAATAACGATAGAAATTGAGTAACCTTAGGAAGGCTTGGAATGACTGCTCTCCTTTTGGAGCTGTTTCATCAGAAATATTTTTCAACGAGTGAATCCCTTAGTACTGACATGTTAGTCTCAGAAAGTGATACTGGAAGCTACTGTTTTCCATTTTTTAAAAAATTCAGGTACCCAAGCACAACTTCTTTAAATTTTTAAATAAGTTCACCATCTGTTAAGCTGGTTATTAAAATATTCTAGCATAAACTGGAATCCTGGTACCCTAGAAACTACTATCATCAACAGGGTTAGCAATGGGTGATGCAGAAATTGAATTGTTAGTGAATGGGAATTTTTTTTCCTTTGGTATTTCCACCTTAGTAGTTGTCAATCATTGATAAACCTGGGTTGTGGCTAAAGGTCCATTTACGTTATATATTTACTGTTGAATCTCCTGCTTAAATCAGAAATATAGATGATATTAATCCCAAGCATCTATTTTATTAAAAGCTTTCTAGGTGATTTCAAATACAGTCAGGGCAGAATCATACCTAAACAATGTCTCCAATACCAGCAAACCGATGTGGTATGCTGAACTATTAACATAGTAAGAGGCCTTGTTTTAAATTTTCTGCTTGCTTCAGAAAATACATCCATGGCTTTTCAGTGTAATGTCTGATTCTTGATGAAATGTATTTTAGTCCCTGGGTTAGTTTCCAGATTATTGTCTAGAACCTTAGTGTACTGATTCCAAGTTTGGTCTAAGGACCTTCCTCTTGGTCATACCACAGACAAAAGAGGTGTTTGCAATGACTAAATAAATTTCCTATGGTAAGGTAACACTCATCACCACAGGTTTCATCAATAACACTATGTGACTGATACCATACAGAAGAATGTATGGTAGACATAGTAACTTAAACAACTAAATGGTTGAGAAAATATTTGGGAATGGCTTCATTGATATCAGACATGCCACAAATATTACAGTATGCATGTACCATTTTTTACTGATTGCATACACTGGAATCCCAAAATGAGTTAATCTAGAGAAGGTGAAACTCCTGAATGATAATGTTAAGTGAAGACGTGCGTTTATTTGATGCCAGATGGTGTAAACTGCTGTGACAGCTCTTGATTAGCTTATATTGGAAACCATTTCTTTATACTCTTTGGCATGTAGAGATAGCTTGGTGCTTTCTTTAGGCCATTATAAACATCAGATTTGATGCATTTAAAGGCTACCATTGTAGCTTCAATTTTAATAGCATATATGGTGATTCTGTAAATATGTTCTTTAAGAAATCATCAAAATGTTATTGTTACAACAGATGGGTGACTCAATGATATAAGAATTTCTATATCTACCAGGAAGAAAATTTGTCTCATTAAAATTTCAGTTTGATTAAGATTGATGCTGATTAAATGTATGCTTTTTACAGAGTAACACATCTTGCGTTTCAACATAAAATACTGTTTGGGAAAGGATTCATTTGGCATGTATTTTGTTTCCATGTTATTAAGAACATTCAGGTGTTTTTCTTAGAACTCTTCATATTATTTTGTTCTAGATAGGAAGGAAATTTCTCAGTTCATAATTACACAAGAACAGATTGACCAATATCAATCTCTCATTGTCAGAATCCAAGTCAATTTGAATGATTAACTGAAGAGCTAATAATGAATTTACATTCAATGATATTGATCAAGTTTATTCTTAACACATTTCTTTTCTCATTAGGAAAATAATGCTGTATTAGACAGGAGAAATGGAAACTAAGAGGATAGGTAGTCATCAAATTGTTTTTAGCACAGGGAAATTCACTGATTTAATCTGATTATACAGCTTCAGGCAGAATTCAAAGATGAATATACAAAAGAGGAAAAATACTCACCTAAAAGCTATTGACTTTACATAGCAACTACTATCGTACATATTACTGGTAAATATTTGAGATTTGGCTGCTAGATATCCTTACATGGTGGATTAAAAATGGCTACACTTTCTTTCTCCTTCCATTTAGCAGTTGACTTGATTTCTCCTTCCCTTGATTCTGAACTGGCCTGGGAATGTTTTAATTAACAGAATAGGGGGGTACTGATGCCATGTCAGTTCCAGGTCTGGACTTTATGACACCATCCTGTGAGAATCCAGAACACATTGAGAGCCCTGTGAAGGTGTTCTGATTGATAAGCCAGATGGGCTTCCTTTACCATGACTTGATTGTCTCACCAGGTCATAGTAAGAGAAACCAAGGTTCTCAGGTCTCCCTTCTACCCCTGCTCAAGATACTTAGGATACAGAGGAGTGGGCAATACATGTGCCTAGAGAGCAGACTGGATCCTAGGGGCAGGCGCATGTGGAGTGGGCTTTGACGGTGCTCTGCTCAATGAGTAAGTTTTGCCCGTCATAAAATTGCTGCTTTTCTCTTGAGAAGAGGTAAATGAGGGACTTCACCACAAGATCAAGCGATCTCTTTCTAATATTCCTGAGGTGGAGAAAAGTGTATGAGTGTCGTGATGGAGAGAGAAAGGTTCCCCCTAGAGCAGCAAAGACCTTGGAAGTTCCCGACTTATGAATGTTCTGTAGCTTCTGCGATGAACCATGCATATCACCTGAAATAGTATGTATGTTCCCGTGCCAGCAAAGGCAGCCTATATCTATTGATTCTTCAGTGACTGAATGTGAGAAAACCTGTTTGAAATTTTCCTAATCCTTACTTTCAGGAGGGATCCTTCTAGATCTCCAGAATGGATTTCCTTCGTTAATGACTTAGTTGAAATACAAAACTAGATAGGACTCTGTAAGGCTCCTACCCCTTCAGGGTTTGTCACTATGGGTATATTCATACTGGCAGCCAATGCTGGAGCTGTCTGATGCTTTCCGTTGCCTTCTCTCTTTTCAAATGAGCCATGCCTTCATGAAAATAAGAACCAACTCTAATTACTATAACTAATTTAGGGAGCCTCCAATAGATCTTTGCACCAGGATGCTTGGAATTTCACTTCAAAGGCTATGCATCTCCCTGGCATATCCTCCTTTCAGTGTGCTGTGCCCCAGCCCCGACTCTTTGTTGGGACAGAGTTCAGAGAAGTGGTAACAATTGAGCAAGCTGATAAGCTCACAACTGCACAAAACCTCTAGCAATAAAAGCATATACACTATTTTTCAGTTTTTAAAGTAAATTTTATACATTTTCACAGTCCTGTGAAAGATTATTATTAGCATCAATTTATTTATAATGAAACTGTGGTTCCACTTGGCCAAAGTTGTTTATATTGTAAATGACATAATTATATAATTGGAAGAAATTTTTTATAGTTTCAAACACCATGATCTTTCCTTTTACTACTTAGGCTTTATGCAGATGATCTCTAGAACTTTGTACATGAAATGACAATATAATGAGCAAGATTCTTATTCTACCCCCAGTTGTGATAAGAAAGGAGACTGAAGAGCTAAATCTTCTTTCTAAATAAAAACTTTCTAAATAAATGAAAACATACGTTTAGGAGATTCTATGACATTACCAAAAAAGTAAGCTTAGGTCTATATGGACCCAAACTGGTATTCAGTGAAAAAAGAAATCACTGTTTTACAGATCACCATGTAAAATAAGACGTATCTGTTAAAAGTCCGCTAATGATGAACATATGTCATTACAGTTGTACAACTCCAACGTTAAGCCCTAAAGTAAGCCGAGAAATTTGGGTGACAATGATGCATGCATGTAAGTTAATCTTTAGCAACAAATGCTCCACCCTGGTGAGGACACTGTGTTTCCGCGGGGGGAAGTAGGCGAGTTCTCTCTAGTTTCTGCTCAATTTTTCTGTGAGCCTAAACCTGCTTTAAAATATAAAGTCCATATTTTAAAAAGCATATGGCTATATAAAATAGGCAATATTCTAGGAAAATTAGCACCTATTTATAATTATTACTCTGAGATGTGGAATTCAGGGGAATTTGGTGTGTGTGTGTGTGTGTGTTTTGGATATCAGTTATTAGTATACTTCAAAATTATGAAGTAACAGGTGACTTAAAATTTTTTTTAATTCTTAAGTTTTTAAATTTTAAACTTTTGAGGAGTATGACATACTCCTTGTTGATATCCTTCAGTTTGGAAGACATATGTTTTCACATTGACTGGGATGAGCATAAGTAACTTTCTAGATGCCAATATGCAATGAGAAATTTTCTCAATGGATGCATTGTGCTAGGATCACAGTAATCTGTTTTCTCCTTCAAAAACTGAGGCCTTTATATGACTTTCTGTCTTTTGGAAGAATGTAATCTGAGAATATAGGAGACAGAGCCTTTGACTTGTCAGAATTCTTGGCAATTTATTTGTACTCACAACATGACCCTTTTTGATCAAGTGATAGCCTATACCAAAGTTAATTCTGAAAAAGAGGCATTCTCAAATATCTCTTAATTTATCAAATTTTAGTATTTCTCCAAGTTCACACTCATTTCTTTATACACCTTTCAACCCAAAAATGTAACAATCACCTTCATAAGATTGAGAGCATAAAGTACGAAAATCACCTATAGCTTTTGTCCAGAAGATTCTTATTTTGTCCTTTAAAATTTCCAGTGGCTCCTCAACAACCTCCTTTGGGACCTTTTGCCAAAAAATGGCAGCCCTGACCTTATAATGTGCCTTAGAGCAACAAGTACACCTGCTTTGCCTTCCCCACCAGGCCCTTGTTACCTGGAGGTTCTAACCTGGTCCAGGGTCAAGAATCAGACTTATTTGGGTCTTCTAGTCCAAAGAACTGGGCTGTAAATGAAAAAGGAAGCCATCATACAGATGAAAGGTCAAAGTAATTAGGTCTTATGAGCCAGAGAAAGGAAGAAGAAATCATCATTTGTGTTCTCAATATACCTCTTGTCATAAATATTAGATATGTGACTGACTCTCAGTATCATAGTAAAGGACATTATACTGCAGATTTTTTCTTATGCTAATGACCAACTGATCACATTTAAATCATATATTCATCTCCTCATCCTTTAAGATTTAGTTTAGACATCACAGCCAATTGGAAGAGTTTAGTGCCCCTCTTTAAACCTTATAAATGTTTCCCTTGTATATCATTCCATTATAGGACTTTCACATTGTTTTGTGCCATCTCTCTACATGTCATCTTCTGCACTGACTTGTGAGTTCTTCTAAAAATGCATATCTTACAATATATTTATCTTTTTATCTCAAGATGCTACAAGAGTGCTCAAATGTAGTAGCTACTGAATATATGCTTTGATAAATGAATCTGTGAATGAACAAAACTAAATCTTTCCTAATATCCCCTACTTTCTGAGGTTCAAAAATTCCTTGGTTCCTTCTCCAATATTTTCCCTCCAAATAATTGCTTTTATGGTAGTTCCACTGATTCCACAGAGTGTAATCACATTATCTTCTATCTCAGTCAAATTTTTTTCTCTGTAATGATTTTTTCCTGCAATTCAAAATGATCTTCTCCTTTGTCTTTGAGGTAAAGTATGGTCTGCAGATCTGTGGGTTTCTGGAGTGCTAGTTTACTATTTTGAGCCATTCTATCAGTTATTATAACAGTGGAATATATTCTCAGTATTAATTGGTTTCTCTGATAAATTCCTTCTGGGTGAGTCAATGCAGGAAGTAGAAAGCATAAACCAGTTATGGCATTTTCATAAACACTGATGAATGAAATACTGGGCAGTTTTATGCTCACTTCCAGCATTCATTTGTATCCCTTGCCACCTTGGATAGTAATATCCTTAAGTATATCTTTTCCACTATTAGCCTGCTGCAGATTGGGTATTTGTTGGGCTCATTTCAATTATTCAAATACAAATTAGAGCTGACGAATTTTGCATGACTTGTAACTAACATTCCAAGTAATGCTTGCTTTCATTTTACTAAGATACTGCACATGTAAGTATGTGGGGCTTTAGTGTGACTGTTATTCACAACAAAAAGTGACATGTTGTTTGGTTTTGACCTCTCTGAAAATCTTCAGTGTCAGTAATCAATTATCATTTCTCTTCTTACCAGGACAATTCCAGCATTGCTCTAATGTAGACGCCATCCTCCTGTCTTAGAAGAATTGGCTCTGGGCACTCCAGGTGGGCCACCAATATCCCACCTTGGATATAGGTAGGATGGGGGAAGATGATTTGTACAGTATAATTCCCACATGGAACCACCAGTCTGTGATTTTGCCCCTCCTTGTCAAGGACAGATTTCTCACTATACCCACTATTTTGCCAGAAATGTACTTGTTACACCTGCCATTTCAATTGACAAACAAAAATTCCCCATCTGAATAAGATTGGTGTCATTTATGGTATAATGACAGGAAAGGGGAAGTTAAAAAGCAAAACAAAACAAAACTAGTAGTTTGGGTCTGTAGCAGCAAACCTCCCTATTTTAGCACTTTTTCCCCCTCTGCAAAATAAACAATCAAAATCCCAAAAGCCAAATACATTGAGACTTGTTGTCACTTTTACTAAGTAGAATATTTCAGTTACACCTAATACTTCATCTTCACCTTAGAAATAAAAGTACATCTTAAAGGTGAATAGGTAAAAATTTGAAAGGGAGAAAATATAGCAAGCATCCTAATTCCTGTAACAAAAAATCCATCAGCTCAAATCAGCAAATAGTTAAAAAAATAGTAAGCTAGAAAAAGTTTGGCACCCTATTCAATGAGACTCTCTTCTATCTGTATCAGCAACATATTTGAAAGGGTCTTCATGATTAATTCTTCAACTCAGAATTATCTGTTTCATTCTATCAATATTATTGGCTGAAGAAAACTTTTATGTATATATTTGACTGTTAGAATGTAAACTTACTGAGGTCATAATTCATATTTAATCTGTGCTTCTTTATAATTGTTCTTTTGAAGCAAAGAAAAGCAGCAATGTAGTTGTAGCTACATAATAGCAATGTTAGAGGATTCCGGCCAAGGGGATTCAAGAAAGAATAAGGACCACATAACCTATTAATGTTAGGGGTTATCTCAGGCAGACTTCTCTCAGACCTCCTTGTTAAGATGATCACTACTATTCCTAATTGTTTTTCCCTTGAGTAGTGTGTTCCCCCCCTGTCTTCTTTTCTTCCTTCCAACATATATTTTTTGATCATCTAGTACTAGCATGCATACAGTAGCCTCTGTACAGATGAGCAATGACCAACATGTGGTCCTTAGGTTCAGTTTACTTAGAAGAGTTTTCCAGTGAAGTTGTCATAATCTGGAAGGGACCATTTAGGAAAGATGACTTATCCATGGCAAAATTGCTATACGACACATTAAAAGTGTATATAGACAAAGGACATTGATAAACTATGCCTAAATGGATGAATTTGTGAAATGCAAAACAAACTGTTGAAATAATATAATCAGTAATGCACAAGAAAAATGGAAATTAAAGCAAAATATCCTCTTACACACATAAGTTAAAAACACTATACACACACATACATACATATAATTATGTGTAATATAATATAAATTTATGTTTTGGGTAGGAAAATAAATACAAATCTTTTAGGAAAAATGGGCAATACTTATGAAGGAAAATTAAGAGCTCATTGTTATAATTCCATGCATTGAAATCTACCCCAAGGGAAAAAATCAATAGAAAAATATTGGTTGTGTATATCAAGATGTTCAATGAAGTTTTGTTTATAATAATAAAAAATTTTAATGTGACTCAAATATCCATTATTGAGGAAAGATTAAGTCAGCTATACTTTCACGGGAGAGAAGAATGTACAAATAGAAAATGATTATAAATGTTTCTATTTAAAATGCTTATTTTTAAGTGGAAATAGAATATATGTTGAGTTTTGTTATAGAATTATAGTATACATAGATGGCACACGGAAACATGAAAGAATGTGATATCTTGAGATGGCAGAATTATGGGTGATTTTAAAGAATGCTGTGATTGCAATTTTAATGCTTTTATGGGCCCACTTTTTATAATTTTAACCAATCTTGAGTATTCAGGGATCAAACTAATGTGGCTTCCTTTCTTTTTTCCCATTTTCCTTAACTAATGTCAAATTTACATGTTGAAAAGTTTGCCTTTTATTGTACAGTTCCAAGAATTTTGAAAGAAAAGGATACAATCATGTAACTACAACTGCAATCAATATAAAGAACAAAATATAGAAATTCCATCTCCTAAAATTCAACCATGCCCCTATTAGTAAACCACATACCCCTATCCCTAGCCTTGTTTACTCTCCCCCAACTAAGTCTTGCTTCTGAAAGGATCTAATATAAGCAGAATTACAGACCATGTAGCTTTTTGAGTCTGGTTTGTTTCACTCAGCAAAACCCATTTGAGATTTTTAAATGTGATTGAATGTATTGGCAGTTATTTCCTCTTTATCACTGATTGGTTCCCCATTATATGAATGTATCATCATTATTTTATTCATTTCCCAGTGGAGGGGTATTTAGGTTCATTCAGTTTAGAGCAATTACAAATAAAGTTGCTATATAAACATTTACATGTAAGTTTTCCTTTTGTGTATTTTAATTGAAATGTTAATTGAGGTAATATTAATCACATGCATTTGTAAGAAATAATACAGAGAGATCTTTTGTTTCTTCTAATAGTATCACTTTGCAAATATGCATACCATAGTGGTATGGCCCATAGACACAGTCCCAGGAATGGAGGATGATTCTTCTGTTCCCTTTCCCCAGTCCTGGTGTTCTTCATCAGTGTTCTAAAGGCAACAGGCTATTGCTACCCCAACCCCAGATACTTGTCTTTTTTCCATTGGAGGGATAAGTGAGAAGAGTTTGAGCAGTTTTGTGCCTTTTCCACAGCACTGCTGTTTTCCTCTCTAACACCTGTGTGGTGATGGAGGCTTTCTCAGGCATCCTGACTCTACCTTGTTTTTCTTGTGATCATCACGTGAGGTCTTTGAAGAATCTGTGAGGAGGTGTGAATTCAGCTTGTGTCTTTGGCTCCCAGGGGTTTTATATTCTCATTCCTGCCCACACTTGGCTTTTAGAAATGGGTAAAAAATTTTGCCTGAATTCTTCTTCCTATCTCCTTGGCAACAGGTGGCTCCCTGGTAAGCACTGGTGTCCTTTTTCTTATTGGAGGCAGCTTTTTTCCTTAGTTTCAGGTCAGTTTGCTCATAGACCTCAGCTCTCTGATGTGTTCTAGACAGTTTTGAATTTGTTGATTGTCCCTAATTTTTGGTTGTTTTTGTTGCAACTGTGGAAGACATGCTCTTTTCAGCTTTCTGCATCTTAAGCAGAAGTTGTATCCCTGGTTTCTTCTAGAATATAGCAAACAGCTTGAGCCAAGTCCGACTTTCATTTGAATGTGGTGTTTGGATTAACCTGTGTAGCCAAACTGACAAGTTTGAATCATAGCCCAAACTCTTTATCTCTAACCCTATAATGCCAACATCAAGCCATATTTAGTGTTTTCAGTTAATCTGGTCAATTGTGCATAAATATATGCTTGAAATAGATAGTGTTGGAGGATACTACTGCTGACAGACATGGTACTACTATTTACTTAATCTCCTATATGTTAAAAATTTTGCATACATTAGCTCTAATTGTTACATTACTTTCAGGTAGGGGTTATGATCTACTTTCCACAGATGGGCAAACTCAGTCTAAAGATTAAATTATATTCTCAAGTAACAGAGGCAGTAAGAGGCAGAATCCATGTCTTTCCCAAATAGTGATTCCAAAGGGGGGAGTAATGGTTAGAGTATTATAATGATGAAGTTCATCTTAATGCTTAGCAAATTTTTGTTCATAGCAAAGCTTTATTTTTCAGCAGATATACCTCTGGCAGCACTTGGCCTATTTTCTATATTGGAATTGGTTTTAATCCTTCATTTTCAATGTGTCGAAATGTGATAGAAGATTTAATGTAGATTCAGTCATTTTACCAGTTTAAAAATAAGTATGTAGATACTTTTTTAGTGAAAAGTCAGGGTAGATTTGCCATGAAGCTAATGAATACTAAGCTGTAGGGTCCTTCATTGACTCCTTCATTGGCTTCATTTTAGATTTGTTACATTTTTTGAGAGTCCTTCCCCCTGAAAAAATTTGTATAAATTTTGGACTCCACAAAGCTGATTCCTTCATCCCTAGGCACAAATGTTAATCTCTCAGACTTTTAAGTATTTTGCTACCAGTTTGGCTGAGAAAAGTTTGAGATAGTCTTATTTTGCTTCTGCTTATCATGAAGTCTCACAGGAATCAGACTGCTCTTTAATTAAAAGGAAATAGTTTCCAACAGCTATCATTTGCAACACCAAATCACTTCTGAAAAAATGACTTTTGGCAAATAAATGCAAAGATGATTTTTAGGTAATTACCTATTTTTATTCTATATTGAAAGTTTTGTGTTGCAAAAATTAAATAAAACATCAAGAAATGTGCAGGTATATTGCTTTAGAGACAATATAGGAATGAGGTCAAGAAAACCATCTGAATATAGAAGAATGAAAAACACAAATAAGCTGAGTAAATGTGAATGCAATAAACTATTTTTAGGCTTCATCTTTGCTGAAGGCTTTTCTTTATGACTGATAATTTTGGGAAAAGATGCTGTATGATTGATTAAAACCTAATATAAAGGTAATTGTACATTACTTTGGGTAATTCTCAAGAAGTTCATTTCTGACAATTTAAAAGGCAGTTATAATATACAAGACTTCAATATACAACCTTGTTTGCAAGTGCAATTCATTTTTGAATACAAATTAAAATTCTCCTAACTGTGCTAGACAAGAACCACCAACTTAAATGCTTGAATGAAACGTGTCTGTTTTGAAATTCAAAATCACTTTATTCACTGTGCATTTTGAATAATGAGCTTTCCCCACCTGGAAGATAATTAGCTCTATAACTTTAATGATGCTACCCATATTTAGAGGATTTTTTGTTATTTATTAAGCAACCATAGTATTCTGGGTATTTGTATGTACAAATCACTATAACATTCATTAGTCTCTTGTACTTTAGGATGAAAAAGCAAAAAAGTGAAATAGTTCATGGAACAAAAACATTCTGAATTAAAAAATATATTGTTATTGTCATTACCTACCACCCATAGAAATAGAATCTATTCTATTCTAAATAGGTCTATTTGTGGTACATAATGAGAATAATCACCCAGAAAGGAGAGGTTGGAGGATTCTTCCAGTTAAGGATTTTATCCAACAATACATGACTTTATTTATTCAAAGAATTTAGTAAATGAAATGACCTTGTGCATCTTTAAAATGACACTATGAGTGCTAATGACTGATAAATAGGTCATTGATGAAGAATATAAGATGGCAACTTGAGGAACTATATAAATACATTTCCATTTGCTTGATACAAGTGTGTGTGTGTGAGTGCATGTGTGCATGTGTGTGTATGCAGTGTGTATTTCACCTACTCAGATGGGAGTCTGTCTTGCTGACTCTTTTTGGGTTTCAGTGTTTAAGAAAACAGTGCAGATTTATAAATTACCTCCTTTAATTGGCTATATTTCAATAGCAAAGTTAGCTTAACAAACTTAATCTCATTCAATCCTTTTCATATGTAGTTTTATATTAGAGTTATATAAACCTCCCAAGTCTTTGGTTGATTTCAAAATGTGGATATTCTAATGAAAAAGCAAGTATGTTATTTGTCTGCCTTGTCTTTTCTATCCCTAAACTTGTAGAGAGTAACATTCTTGTTAGATCAACACAACTCAGTTATCAAGAGTACCTGGCTAAATAAGCTTATCTCCAGGTTTTTCCATACCTAGGTCTTAAGTTTATTGAAGGCTCTTTCCAAAATGTAGTGTGTAATTTTAGGAAACCATACACTGCATGTAAACTGATGTTTCTGAAAAAAAAATGGTGATAGGTAATTTTCATGAGGTTTATACATTTTGTTTTTGGAGAATTATTTTTCATAGTTATTCTTAATGGGATTTCTTTCAGACTTCTGTCAGGAGAAAGGGGCCATATTGTTTAGGACAGGCATGCTTCAAATGTTTACATAAAGTATAAAGAAAATACATTCAATGAAAACTAAAACTAAAAAAGTATAATTAGGCTTCTGTTCCATAATAGGATAAAAATATAGTCTTGTGGAGGACTGTACCCTTAGCCTGTGAAATCTGGCCTCATTCTGGGTGCATGGTATCAGAATTTATTGCATGCCTTAGACCCAATCTTGCCTTGAGAATGAAAACTCAAGAGCATAGATACATTCAATAATACAGAGATTTTGGATAAGGTCTAAAATAGAGTAGACTTCATTTAATTTTTAAAAATATAATTATGACATGAATCATATTTTGTTAGCAGGCCTTAAATTATATATCAAAGGAAATGGTTTTTATCCCACCATATTGCCTTTTATATCATTCAGAAACTTCATGTAAGTCAAGCCCCTTGTCTTTGGCTAGCTGTTGACTACTGTTAATGTCAGGGGACACTTTTTTATCAGAAAGCTGGTCAAATTTCATACAGAATGTAATAGAAATTGACAATTTACAGCTGATAGATGAGGCATAAGTCAGTAGATAAAAAAATAATAAAAAAATATAAAAAATTTATATTTAATGGTAGTGATTGTACAGCATAAATCTGATGCTTAGATTTAAAATTAGTAAGCAAATAATGAAGAAGCTATTAAATAGCCTTGAGAGTTTGGTAAAGTAAAAGGGAGTGAGTCTATGTAATGTCCAGTACTTACTTAGTAAATAAAGCAGATGTTGAGGTTTTTTTAAATAAGTCCTTCTACCTGCCTTTCCACTGTTATTAAGGCTGAAACCCTGTGAAGCATCTCTACAGGTTTAGTAATAGTGGATAATGTAAAACTCAATGGGATGGTCATTAGCACATGTAAAATGGACCAATTCTAAAAAGGCCTTTATAAATTATTATGGTATAATCACTATCTAGCTCCTAAATCCATCATCTTAGTGGATGTGAATTGGAAATAATGATGAGTTCTACACATTGAGGAGTTTTACTAGATAACAGAGACAGAAAAGAATTGGCTGAGCACATGGAGGAATAACAGAAACTGGGAATATGGCCCTGAATTCTAAAGATGAGAATCTAAAATAATTAAAAATGTTCCTATCAGGATGTGCTTTATATCTCAGAGTGAAACAATAGTACATTCAGGTTAATTTACCAAAAAATGTATATAAGAACATGTTCACAATTTTCTGATTACCCAGTGACCTTTCTATTTGCAAAATGATTATTTTTTCTCCACATTGAATATGACATCACTGCTATTACAGATGGCTTAGTAAAAAGATATAATATTTTGATTCTACGACTGTATGTAATATGCCTTTTTTTTTACTAGCTAAGTAACCCAACTTCAAGTTTTAGATTTCAGTTCTTCTAAAAAAATAAAGTTGTACTCTGCTTCTCCAAGAGCACTGCATGGTTGCTTCTCCTTTGTGGAGTGTGCAGTGAAATAGGTCTTTGAGGTTTTTAGTTCACACAGTATGACTGTGTGGCCATTTTCTCTCTGTATGGCTGATGTGGGCAGCTTGAGGTTTGGCTTCAGGACACTTAACCAGTGATGCAGAAAAATGACCCTCTTCTTCCAGGCCTTTAATTTTTCCATGAAAGCACTTGGCTTTTGGGTTCATTTTGATACTGAGGGGAATATAAGATAATCAGGGATGAAGTAACCTAACCTGAACATGTCTACCACACACCAACACTTGTTTTGAGAAGTTTTGAGGTCTTGTGTTTTGATAATTTTTTTTATGCAAATAGTCTGACGATTTCTACTCAGCATCTTCTTAAGTCATATGGTCTCCTCTTATTCAGGGGAAATATTCTCAGTGTTTAAAGTTTTTAATAGCACATGGATTCTAGATCCTGACTGTATTAGTCAGAGGACTATAGAGAACCAGTAGGGTATATACAGATACATAGGGAGAGATTTATTATGAGGCGTTGACTTAGCAATTATGGAGGCTAAGAAGTCCCACCATCTGCCAGGCGCAGACTGGCATTTCAGGAACGTTGGTGGTGTAGTTCCAGTCCGAAACCGAAAGGCTGAGAACCAAGGGAGCCGATGGTGTACGACCCAATCTGAGTCCAAAGGGCCAAGAACTATGAGTACTGGTGTCCGAGGGCAGGAGAACGTGGGTATCCCAGTTCAAGCAGAGAGCAAATTTGCTTTTTCTCTGCCTTTTTGTTCTATTCAGCCTCTCAATGGATTGGATGAGGCCCAGCTGCATTGGTGAGGGGATCTCTTTAGTTAGTCTACCGATTCAAATGTTAATCTCTTCCAGAAATACCCACACAGATGCACTCAGAAATAATATTTTACCTGGGTTTCCCTTAGCCCAGTCAAGTTGACATAAAAGGATTCTACTCCAAAGTCTTATTGGTTATTGATTTTCCTCAGGAAATGTGGCATTCAAAACTGAAGAGTATACCCTAGATGAGACTTGACCAGAGCTGCTTGAGAAGATCTTTCTGTTACAGCCAGTGCTCTATAAAAATCACTTTAGCATTCTAGCCAATTCCCATAAACTGTTTGCTCTGCAGCAGTTGTGCAGTAAAAAGTCAGCAAACATAAATTACAGCACATGAAGCCTCCATTACTCAATCCACTATGAGGCCAGATATTTATATTTCTATATAATGTTTAAAATAAGTGCATAACATTTGAAGACATGCTCTTTTAAACAACTCAAACAATGCAAAGGTAAACTGACTAAAAAAGAAAGAGTCCCCTTTTATCCCCATTACCAAAACCTTTAGAAGAAGTAATGATTTACGGCAAATTCTTCCAGGCCTTTTCCAGTGTATTTGTTATATCACATGGTATGTTTTTTTTTTGTTTTTTTTTTTTTTTGCTACTTGCCATTTTCCACTTGCAAAATATATATGTAAGCAAATTTTGTATATTGATGACTGCCACTGATAGATCAGACATTTTTAATTATTGCATAGTATTGCATGATATAAGAATGTTTCATAGTACATTTAACCACTTTGTTATTGATAGATATTTCAATGTTTTGTAATGTTTCCTACTACAGTGAGACATTGAGCAATGCTATGCGTTTTCTTTGTGTACATAAGAAGGTTTTTTTTTAATGATAGGTAAATAAAAGGGAAAGTATTTGGGTCAAAGAATTTGTGCTTTTCATCTTTGGATATTGTACCAGTCATAGTTCAGGCAGGAAAATGCAACCACTGCTAGTCTTATGGAGATAAGGGGTTTATTATAGCGATTATATCCTATGTGAATGTGGGTTAGAATTTTATTTTACAGCCAGTCAAGATTTGTCCTTCAGGAAGATGAATTTTGTTAGCAGTGTGTAGAGTTAATGTGATAGAGAATATTTATACATATACATATACATATATGAAGTAATTTAAGATATTTGAAAAATAAAACTAGGACTTGGTATGTTAAAAATTGGTAAAACTATGAGGATATGTCAGTTACATTATAATGTCACAATGGCTAGCTGTGGGTAAAACTGATTTTGAACAATGGATTATATAAAAATATATTAGGTGGATTAATCATGAATGAAAAATAGAACCTGGAATGCAGTGGGCATAACCAGGAAGTAAGAAATATTACAGTTTGCATAGAGCTGTGATAATTTAGAAGGAAACAATAGAATATAGAGATGAACATGAGCTCACATCATGATGGATGAGGTAGGTTAGTTCTGTTTTCAGGGATAAGCAATAGGGCTGGAGAAAGGGTAGCAGCAGTGGAAGTGAAAAGCCTGGAAACAGTCTGAGATGGCATAGGTAGTCCTACAGAGTTTGGTATGTGAAAAGGGTTAGAATGTGAAGAAAGAGTCACATTCTGGCATCTATTGATGCAAATTTGCCATAGCCAATAGTGGTTAGCCCAGAGGTGAACATCTTAAAACACTGTAAGCCATTGCTTTCTGTTTATAAGTCTGCAGATACTATTGAAATAGTTGAGCAGAAACCAAATGAGAAATAAGGGTTAAGAACTCTATCTGTTGTCCAGACATCTGTACCCTAAGCAAGCTGTCAAAAGAAATGCTGCCTTGGAAACCAAAGTCACCCAGGGGGCTAATCAGTTTAAACACATGACAAAAGTCAGGGACAATTCCAAAGTGCTAACTATGTTAACTACAGAGCTGCCTGCCAAGGAAATGCACACATCACTGCCAAAATCAAAAGAATGGTTCCCTCTGACGAGCTTTTGGAATTTTTTTTCCTTTTTTTTTTTTTGGACATTTTCAACTATATTTGGAGAAGATGCTAGTAGAGAGGAGCTCTCACTCTATCTGGTGAGAGAGCCAGGTTTGCAAAATTAGACTGGTTTGGGTGCCAAAGAAAGGTAGTTAAAAGAACAAGTCGATGAGTGTTTGGGAATATAATGTTGCTTCAAGAATATTCTTCCAGCCCCAGCTCACATTTTTGGTTTGCCTCCTTTTCCATTTCTGGCAGTGTGAGGAATTAGTGACTTTTCAAAAATTATGTCAGGATCACTCTTTTTTTCTGACTTCTGATCTCTCTGATGTTCATATTGAAAGCCCCTAAAGGTCTTGCCTGCCTGTATTCCGCTCTTGTCTCTATCAGAGCTTGATGGGAAACTGGTAAAGAGCAAGCATGAATTAGAGTGTGCATGAGTAATTACTGTGGAGCTATTATTCCCTTGTCTTCTTGTCACTCCATTCACTAGTGTCACTGGTTAAATTTTATTGCATTTCCCACACTTCGAATTGACAGGAACAATGAAGTCATGACACTGTAATGTTGATTCTTTTCTGAACATGACATTTGGCATTGGCGCTTCATTAGTTTCCTTATTTGCTGCACTTTATATTCAAGGTATCTGGGTGGTTCATCTTATATCTTTGTACTTCGGCAAACTCTAAATTTGTCCACTTAAAAATTTTAAATGTGGCTTGGAGAGATCTTTGTCTTCTTTTTTATTTAAATTACCTTGAGGTTGGTCTTTGATCATTTTTACATAAATTTGTAGATCACATCCCAGTTTATAGTTCAAATACAAATTTTTCTGAGTTTGCTAATAGGGTAAAGTCAAGAATGTTATTAGGGTGTGTGTTGTGGTCTTATGAATACCATTCACTCTTTTATTGTCTTCTGTTTACTCAACAAGTATTCATTTAGCACCTATGATGTGCCATATGCTGTTCTAGGGACTAGGGATTCAACAGCAAACAGACAAAAAGAGTCCCTTATCCTAGGGATCTTAGTGTTTGTGGAAAGAGATAGATAGTGTTAAATGTAGGATGTTGAATGTAGGATGTTGAATAGTTGTTAAGTGCCATGGAAGGGATGCTGTGAGTGCCAAGCAAAGTCAGAGAGGAGTTGTGATTTTAAGCTGGGGGTCAGAGAAGCACTCATTGAGAAAGTCTTATTTGAATAAAAACCTCAAAAGTTGAAAGATCAAGCCATGTTTAAGCCAGGAGAATTTCTATCAGAGGAAACAGCAAATTCAAAGGCCCTTAGGAGAAAGTGTATTAGGGGACAACAGTGAGTCAAGTGTAGCTCTGTGAAGTGGAGGAGGGAACAGGTAGAAGATATCAGCGGGAGAGGTAGAAAGTGGGGAGCAACTTGGGTAGAGCTTTGTAGGACATGTAAGTACTTTGGCTTTTATTCTGAAGGAGAAGATTCTGGAAGTATTTGAGTCAGTGACATGATCAAAGTTGTGTTTAAAAGAATCATTGTGGCTGCTGAGCTGGTAAAAGTTGTAGATTTTCAGTGGTGAGAGCAGGGAGAGCAATTAGGATATCTGTGCTCTCCAACATGTCATCTCTGAGGTCACAAAATTAGAATGGCTCTAATATTTTTGGAAATGTTACAAAATTTTTATGTTTTATTCAAAGGAATGTATAGCAGAACAACTTAGGACTTGGGATCAGAAACCAGTGACTGAACCATAATTCCAAATAAAAGTTACATTTTTGATCTTCGTCAAATTATCTAACTTCTCTAGGTCTGGATTTCTCTGGTAGTATTTCCTTTTGAAGAACACATTATGGAGACTAAATGAGATAAGACATAAAGTTCTTTGCATGGTGCCTGAGAATAAAAAGCACTCATTAAATATTGTCTATTAACATTGCTAGTTACTTTTACTATTTTGGTTCATATTGTTTATGAAAAAAGTATTCCATAGGGATGGTGAGCGTAAAACTACATCTTTGCTGATTATTGAAGAGGAAATCATGGAGGAGGAAAGAGGAAACCAATTTCCATCAGTTATGTAAACAGGGCACTTTTTCCTTAAAGGATATTGAGGGCACAAAGGAATCTCCTTGGCTGGAAGTTTTAAGAGCATAATAGATTCTTACCTGTCTATTGGTGGCCATTTACCATTCTTAAAACTCTGATTCTGCTTGAAAACAGACTAACATACCAGATTAGCAGTACAAAGCCATTTCACCTTGCTGAGAGAGTGTGAGTCAAGTGCCACAGAATGTCGATTTCATTCATTTAGCACTCTGCACCAGGCCACAGGGGGATGCAGGAGTAAAAACACATGCTTAGGCAAGAAATATTTCTGTGTTATTAACAGGGCTTAAACATATGACAGGGTCCCTTCCAACTTGATAACGTGAGGAATTAGGTTTAGATTCAAATACTGTTTTCTAAGCAAGATGAAAGGAGAAATAGACCAGCTGAATAATGCAGTCAAAATTTTAAAAGTCTAAAACTGTGGGTAAAACTGCAGTATTTCCAGGATCTCTCGCCTGGCCTTAGCACATCTCCGTATCAATAGGTGTTTCCAAGAGGTGGAGGGAAGTAGCCATCTCCATATCAGTAGGTAATTACAAGGGCCAGCGAGGGCATATCTGGAGGGGAGAGGTTGAGTGGGGCCCCTTTTTTCTTCTGCAGCCAGGTTGTGAGAGACATGGGAGAACAGAAGTGGATGACTGCTTGTAAGCAATAAACAGGTTTCTCCCACTTTGTTTCTCCCTTTGACTGATTTCGGTTTCAAAGGTATTTTGCCCCAGGATTTTCCCCCGGAGTTATAGGAACTGTCAAGAAAATTAGGCAATAGTATTTTGTCATTCCAATTCATGGATTTAGAGAAGGTATAGAGACAGTATATCCCTTTTTGTCAAAGAATGAAGTGTATGGTGTTTAGATCTAGTGCATGCTACTAGCCAAAAGTATTTGCATTTAGAAGTGAGCCACTAGAGAAACCCAGGACTTTTCTATTTTTTAAGAATTATTTTCTTGGGGTTCTTTGAGAGTAGTGATTTGCCAGATGCCCATTTGGACAATTAGGACAGCATTGTTTTTTAGATTTGGGTTTGACAGGTGAGAGGTAAGAGGCTAAAATAAGACCTAGAAGAAAAGTTGGAAACCATTTTTCTTTTTCAGGGCTTGCTTAGGTTAGAGGCTTTATAGGAGAGGGATTAGAGTGTAAAATTTATGTCTTGCATTATTTTGAGGAGTCATAATTTCAGATATTCCACCACATTGTTTTGGAACATGTGGTTTAAGTTTGGAAAATGTAATTGCGTTAGGTACAATTGCTGACTGAATGCAGGTGCCAGGCCAGACGGAGAGGGTGCATTGAGGTGGAGGTGCTGTTTGCATCTGTATGTGGTAGTGGGGGCAGCGCCAACCGACTGGGGCTGTGAAGATCAGGTTTGGTGGCAATCACACGGGGCTCAGGTTCTGCTCAGCCATGTCCCAGAAGTCTAAACTTGGGCAAGTTTCTTTCTTTTTCTAAGCTGCAGATGTAAAGTGGAGCAAATAATGCTACTTCATGTTTTTAGTAGGGATTAAATGAGAAAACATTTTACAGACTTATAACAATGCCTAGAATGTGGTTGGTGCAGAATAAATGCTAAGTGTTTTATCATTCTATTATTGATACTGGGGTTCTTGTTGGCAGAGTTAAAGAATGAACTTTGCAAATGCTCAAGGTAAGGCAAGCAGGAGAAGAGGGTTTTTTTTAGAGAAAGGAAAGCACAGAACTTCCAGAGAATGCTGGGAGGGGCAAGGCTGCCACTTATGCTCAGGTTCTACAGGTCTTATGCCTGTTGTATTTTCCTTTAAATTCATGAAGCCTTAGCAAGGTTTTGTCCTTTTCCCTGGGCCTGTATCCTACTCTAACTTGACAGGGGCTGCCTCTTGTCAGTTCCCTGTCTTATTATTACTTTTATTATAGGGTAAAATTTCACAAATCCTACAGAAGCAATGAAATTTTATTGGGAGACTTATCTGAGAAGAAAGGAAATCTGAACTCTTTAACAATATGAAATCCTCAAAAGTATTTGAGAATATCAATAGGAACCTTTCAGTGACAAGAGTCATTTTTAACATTATTAGTTTCTCAACCAGCTGTTATTTCCTATATGGATTGACCTAATAATCCACATTGCTATTTTCAAATTTAGTAAAAGGTACACTCCGTTGTTTGAACTTGACATGGGATTGCAAAATATCTAAGTTGTAGTATTCCCTGTATTATATTAGTTTGTAAGCAGTGTTTTCCACATCAATCACATGTTTTATTATGGGAATTTAAAGAGTAAGTTAGGTCCTTTGCTCATAAATGGTTTATCATCTAGAGAGAGACAGATATAAAAAAAATCTACTTGAGATTTCTAAGTGCTAAAATGGAGTTATGAGCTAGGACTTGGCTACCATTCAGAAGATACACCAAGTAATGATGGACGAGCCAGGAACAGAACTACAAGGTAATTGCTTTGTGCCATTCTAGGAGTTTGCATTTCATTCTTTAGGCAAGAGAGAGTTTTCTGAAAGGTATTGAAGTGCTGTTTTACTTTTTTAATATTTCAGATAACCTGAGTGGTGAATGTAGGATAGGTGGAGTTCTAAGAGCCATATTATTACAAAGTCGAAGAGAAAAAAACAGTAGTTCTGAGGTCAAATGTCCTGAATGTACATAAGGTTTTGGTATATCTTTATTACCTTGAAAAAAATTACCAAACCTCTACAAATTTATTCTCTTAGCTGTTTTGGAGAAATGTATTTCCTAGTTTGAAGATTGTTGCTATAAGGCTCAAATTTAATACATGTTATATTAGTCAGGATATCAAAATGCCCTGAATCTCAGTGGCACATATCTACTGCAGGGGAGGCTGTGATTCGCACAGTGTGTGGATCTCTGATCCAGAGAGAAGGATCAAACTGTCAGTGGCTATTTCATCTTGCAGATAAAGCTTTTGGTAGGTGTGGCAGGTGGCTTCTAAGATGGCCTACCTGTGTTGCAGGTTGAGTTTGTTCTTCTCAGATTTTGTCCCTGCCAAAACAAAGAATTGAAAAGCAGAGACACAATAGCAAAGCAGAGCTGAAGTTTTATTTGCATACACTCCAAGGGAGAAGGGGGCCAGTGTCAGGTAGACAAAGGCCCTGAACTTACAGGGGAGGGTCTCTGTATCACTACCTAGCTGGGAGGCACCTGTTTGTTTGACAGGGTGAGGTCATTTGATTGACAGTTCTAGGTATATACCCATTCCTTTTGGTGCACATAACTTTTCCAAAAAATGCACACAAAAAAAGCTGGGGGTGGGAGCAGGGACCAAAACTGCAATTTTAATGAGATTATGATGAGGGGTGGTTTGGGTGGTTCTTAGTTTTGTTTGATTGCACCTAAGTTGGGATCTGGTTGGGACCAGTTTGGCCTGATTCTGATAGGCCAGGAAGTTACCCGCCTACAAAGCCTTTGTTGTCCTCACTTGGGACTCCCTATCTGGGCAGAGTTTGGGCATTTTTTTCCTTGAATTTTATCTTCCCCTTCCCTGGCTGCTCATGTCTACCTTTCTACCTAACACCAAAATACCCATTTTCTGATATTTGTGGCCTTATGTACTACCCTCCCTTTGATTAACTTGTGTCTAACCAATAGGGTAACAATGTGGAAGACATAGCACTTTTATTACTGGGCTACAAAATGTTGTGGCTTCTGTCTTACTAGCAGATTCCCTTCTTACTGGTTGATCTGAAGCGAGCTGCCATGTTGAGAGATCCACGTAGCAAGGAACTGAGGGTGGCTCTAGGCAGTGCAAGCAAGGCCCTGAGGCCTCATTTCAATAACCCTCAAAAAATTGAATCTTGCCAAAAACCATGCAAGTGGGATTAGCAATGGATCTATCATCAGTTAAGCTTTCAGTTGAGATCCCAACCCCAGTTTTCATCTTTATTGCAGCCTTTATTGTGAAAACCCTCAAGTAGAAGACTCAGTTTCTACTTAATTCCTGACCTCCAGAGACTGGAGGACAAATAAGTGTGTGTTGTTTAATGCCACTTATTTATGGGGTGATTTGTTATGTGGAAATACATAACTAATGCAGTAAGATAAGAGAAAATTGGACCACTGAGTTCTAGGACTTTAATGCTTCCACTTGGAAATTACAAAGGACATGTCTAATGAAAGCCCTTTTCCAAAACTGGTCACAAAGATGTACCTAATTGCAAGAAGGATGGGAAATGTTGAGACAGCCGGTAGAATGCCTGGTGTACAATGCTCTGTCTGTCACAGATAGTAAGAATCTGGCCCCCACACATTTATTTTTTAATGAGTACATGCTGGGCCCAATCTTTTTCTTTTTAATTGAGGTACATACAATAAAATGCACAAATCTTCATGTACAGCCTGACGAATTTTGGCACATGTATACGCTGACGTAACTATCATCCTAGGCCCAATCGTAACTCCATATGCAACTTTAAGTAGGGGCATGATGCAATCACTAGCAATGATCTTTTATCTCCTCTATTTTTAGTAATATCATAAAGTTTATCCATTGTAATGATTGCCATTATCTGTATATAATATTTAAAGCATTTTTGTATCTGTTAAGAAATTATCATTTAAATTTTAAAATAAACTCTGCTACTTGAAATTACACATTATTTTCATCCATTTTATGCCAATTAAACCAATCCAGAGGGATTAAAGAATATGATCAGATCATAGAGCCAGAAATGTGTTCTAAATTTAGGCCTTATTCCTCAAAATCCTGTACTTACTTCTTTATGAAGGATACATTTGCTGGTCAGTGTTTTTCATGGTAGATTAGATAGTAAGGTCTTCCAAACAGAATGAATGCTTACCAAAGAAAATTGTTGCTGAATATTAAAATTGCTAATTTGGATGTGTGGTGTGACAGATGCTCTAAAATGATGGCTATTATGACAGCAATCTTTAGTCAGATATGCAATTTTAATAGTGGCAGGGCTGCAATAATTCATGATTTAAAAATAAAATTAGTAAAATAATATCTATATATAAAGAAGTTTCACATATACTTCTTGCAAGGAGAATGTTGGACTTTATTGCTGGACCAGACTCTATCTTGTTGTGAGACCTTTGGCTCCACACTTGATTGACTTGTACCTCGGTCAGTCCAGATGGAAAAATGGGGAAAAAGCCAGAACTCACTAAAAACCAGATGCTGCTTCTGAGCTGTGATTTCCTAAGTAACTGAATTACCAAACACTGTAGAAGAGAGTATGCTGGTGAAATAACCTAGCAAGATGCAGTGTTGTCTCATGTTAGAAATATTAAATTTAAATTATATATGTGTGTATACACATACACACACACACACACACACACACACAAAAGATAGAGACAGAAGTTGTGAATTCTTTTCATAGCAATAATTTAAACATAATGGCAATTGTAGCTCATAGAAATGAAGTGACTTATTTTCTTGAACTCCTTAACACGACAAATGTTTTACTTTTCTGGGGAGGGGCAAGTAGTACTGCTAGAAATTGCCCTCATAGAATTATTTAGCATATGTTGACTTACACAGGAAAAATTACAGGTAAGTCACTTAAAATGAATTATGTGCTTTTAATCATTAAAAATATATTTCCTATCAAGTAAAAAGAAAGGGACAAATAAAACTTGAAGAAAGAAAGAAACCAGTTATTTTTACCAGACAACGTGAGAGAATTTTGCACTTACATATCACAGAGATAACAAGGACAAACACAATTCCAGTGTACAAAAATCTGTCATGAACACGTGACATTGAAATCTAGCAGCTCTGATCTTTCTCATACCTGCACTGGAATCACCAGGATATCTAGTAAATGGAATTAGAGAGAAATGGAATTGGATGGCATTAGAAAATCAAATCTCATGTGTTCAGGCTTAGAAGACCACTGACAGTGAGATCCCAGATTGGACAAAAAGCAATAATAATGCCACCATTTGAATTCCATGATTCCAACCAGAAATTCTCTGGGGAAAAAAATGGGAAGGAATTTTGTCCTCAGGAAAGCCACCTTTTTGGGCTGAGAGTTCCAGCGTAAGTTTGCGTGGAAATAGGAACCTGATGATGACTTGGGAACATTTCAAGAGTTCCTGAGAAATCACAATATACGAGTTTAGAATAACATGTTACAGAAATTCCTAAATCATCAAAACACAGTCCTTTTCAATTTCCATTCTCTTGTCATGGGAAGAACCATGCTAGTTGAAGCCACAGTTGTTCTCCCCGCATCTATTCTGTCCTACATCCCATTTATATGCTGCATGTGGTTAAATTCAATTTTGAAAGTGCAGATCTGATTATGTCATTCCCCTGCTTCCCACAGTAAACTGAATCCCATTATCAGGGCTTACAAAGCCCTGTCTGGGCTCCTCCTACCCTCTTCTCTGTTCTCATCTGTGACTAGACTGTCCCTGCCTCGTCCTCATCCCTTTCTGACTAAGATTGGACTCCTTGGTCTTTCATAATTTCCCACAGCCTTCTCTCCTCCCTGGAAACACTTCATTCTCTGCTCTTGTGCAGCACAAGATGACATCTTCTGTATTCTAAGCTCTATGAGAACTGTATCTCTACTGCTTATTCAATGTCAACCAAAAATTTTGGTTGAAAAATGAATGAATGAAGGAACAAATGGAACCATATGTAACATGGTATGTGTGAGTAAAATGCAAATGGGATCATAGAACAATAATTAACAAGTGATTCAGTTATATATATATATGATTTGGGAACAAGATCTTTAAAAATAATGCTATTTTCCAGTTATGTAGCTAGCACAAAAGAGGAAGTTAAATTGTTTACTTAGCTAAAATCCAAAGGCAGATTTAGGGCACATTGTCTGCTTTAGGAAAACTGCCTCTCCCTTCAAATACTTCGTGTAGGAGTAATGGTGAGATTACAGCCCATTTTCATCTTCTCTTTAGACTGTGTCATATAGTGGAAATAGAAAATGCCTCCTGTTTGGTGTTTTGTCTTGTGGGAATTGTGTTGTTGATGCTTGTATCTAAAACACACATGACAATTCAAATGCCAACTGTGCAATACATATAAAATACCTTCCCTTAATGGGAGATGGAGTTTGGTGATTGAATAAATACACCCCTCCCTTCTTTGGTCAAATGGAATGTGGTGTCCCTTTGTTACAGAGACCAGATACTACAATTTTCTTCCTATCCCTTGCCTTACATTACAAAGTAAAAATGTCACCAGTGGTAACCAAAGACCTGATCTTAGAGAGAGAAGTTATTTGGGGGAATTATTTACCTTGGCTTGTGTGCTCCTAAACCTTTGCAGCCATGCCGGTCTGAAGCAGGCACAGATGCTTACATTTGCTGAATAATTATTCAGTCCTGAATAATGATTTTTTTCCTGCATTTTAAAAAGGAATATATTTCTTAGGAAGGCTCTTGGGATTCTGACAGCCATGGTGAAATTCAGTTTTATTCTTCAGAGGATGCATTTCCTTAATTCCTAGAATTTCTCCCTACATTGGTCCTAACCGTACAACACAATACCCAGCAGCCCTGCCTCAAGAAGTCTTTCTCACCAGTGAGCTTGTATTTGTGGCCCTCTGTTTATACCTGACATTTACGTGAGTGGGTGCTAAACAAATCCCTAGGCCTAGAACATGTTCCTGACTTTTAAATATTTACAAATTGTATATCTCAGGACAGTTTATGGTGGAGAGACAAGTATGGTGTGATTCAGAAAGACTAACCATTGAACTGACCACCAGAAAACCTAGGTTTTAGTTCTGGCTGTGAGAAGTTTATTCAGCTAACGTACTTATTATAGCTCCTGACATAAAGCAAGAAATGAATTATCATTAGCCAATGTAAGTATCACTTTACATGTCTGTGAAATGTACAATTTTACTTTAGTGACTAAAATCCTGTCAATAATAAATCAAGGAACCTGTGGGAGATGGGTGAGTGGTGCTGAGTATAGACAACTAAAGAACTTGCAGATCACCATCAACTGGTAACCAACCAGGGCGTAATATTCTTCAGTCAATTCAAGGTGGTTTCGAAAATCACTAACAAAATGAACAAGAGAAAGTTATTTTACTCATAGGCAAATTAAATTCAGTGACATTATTTAACCTGGTGTATAGCTGAATGTTAGAGTAGAAGAGAGAAAAAAAATTAGTAACTATATGCAAATGGTCACCAGTTGTATACAACTGGTGCTTCTTCAGTCACTCATTTGTGTTTATAGCCATCCTGGCTGGGAATTTGTGTCCCTCATGAGGTGTCCTCTTCACCTCTGGTGAGAGACAAAGGGCCACCCTGGGCTTCTTTAATTTAAATCCTCAAAGCTATATTTCTCCTCAAGTGTCCTTCCACATGCTCATCTCCCCACCAGGAAAATCTCTCTCCTATTCACAATCATAATCATAATCTCTGCACAATTAAATCCTGTTCACCTTTCAAATCTGCAAAAACATCACTTTCCCTAGAAATCATTTTCAAAATGACCTCAGAGAAGACTGGGTCCCTTTACTCTCGGCTTATGGCTCCTTACTATTGTCTTTCATAGTACTTATTTTAATGTATGCATAATTTTCTATTTCTCTATGCAACACAGAAAGCTCCATGAATGCAGGGACTTATCCGTCCTGCTCATCTTGTTATCCAAAGATGCCTAGCACATGGGGCCCAACGGATCATTGTCACTGACTACATATTTGCTGGGTAACTGTACGGATGAATTTGAGAATCCATATAAATTATGATTTTTGTACACCTTAGTATACTCATGCTGTGTATAATTGCACATTGTCACATAGTACTTACATATTTTCATCCTCAAGCTGAGGAATAACGAGTGGAGTTTTGAGATCATGACCTTACCGCAAACCACACAGGGACTCTGGGAGTTCTTCAGTGGCTTTCCGCACAGTGACTCTTGTTAGTGACTTGGGATTGCTTTTGTGGCTTTCAAAGCTCTTGTCTTATGCCTCCAATGTCTATGAAATAGCAGCAAAATGGATTTTTGGGTTTACAACTGGAGATCTTATATTCAGAAGCGTTCACTACCTTCGCTAGATAAACCAACAAGGCACAGGGGCCAGACGGGAGGACAACGCGGGTCCCCAGTGTTGGTTCACACTGCTCGCCTGAGCGACCCCCAGCGGAGAGACGGCTCCCTCTCAGAGCCCTACCGCAGGGGCCTGAGGCAAGGCTGGAGCAGAGCCCAGAAACCAGCGCTTCCCTCCGGAGAAATCCAAGAGGGCGTAGTTCAGAGGCGCTCTATCCCAGGAAACTCCAGAGGAAGTAAAAACCCAAGCATGAGGTGAGATGAGATTGGAGGTCCAGTCCGTAAGTAAGAAATGAAATGGGAGGTTCAAGAGTCAGAATTCTAACTCATCAACTGGCGGGCCAGAAGAGCAGAAGAGGAAGAAGGGAGAAAAGAAGAAAATAGTGGGTCTAAATACAGTCAATGGGAAAAAGGCTGGCATGGTCAGGTTTTGTAATTTTTAAATTCAAACTTTTTATTTGGTTTGTCTCCTGGGTCTTATCCATTGGTTTACCCACGGTCTCGGCTTTCCACACACCTACACCAAACCCAGGCTCTGAGGACCCCAGCCATGTACTAGAGCCCATTTTCTGGTTTATGTCAGATAGCCACTAAAAAAAGAGAAGTTCAGAAACAGATAATTCCTAATTTCCTAATTCCTATATTCATGATTTACCAGCTCCTCTTTCATAAACCCAACATAGCATCTCAGATTAAGTTAATTATCTAGGTGATCTCTGAAAAAGAAATATTACAAACTCATTGTAAACAGGTTTTAAATTTTGCGGGGAGCAGTGAAGTAGATGAATAAAATCAGAATCTTAGTCATTCTTTTGAAGTGTAATGTTCCTTTTAAAAATGTTAATAGTAAAATGTATGCCATAGTGTAATGGGTCTCTCATGTATCCGTCCCCAACTTCAGCACCCATCAACGCCCCATCATTTCAGCTTCATTTAGTATCTCATTAGCATTTCCTTTGGGATTGCACTGAGATCTTAGCTATGAGCAGTGTTAATGGTGAGTAGAGGTGCCATGTACAAGGGGAACTCCTTTCTGTATCGTATAGAATGCTCCAGAGGGGTTTACTGGAATGAGCACATTGCCTCTTATGTGAAGGCAGGATTAAGGGATTTTCTTCAAAAGAAAGAGCCTGTGATACATTGAATCGTGTCGTTTTGAGATGAGTGATGCCAGGGGCAGAAAAGCAAGATTGTTACTTTTGGAAAAGCAATAGTCTCCTTAATAAATGCCAATTCTGTGCATTTACAATAATAAAGCAGTATGAATCATGCTTGTTTCTAAGAATTAAATCTGTTCCTGGAAAGCTAAAGGCACAGTATGGAACACAGAAATAATGCTTTTTGATTTTTTGATAGAGGAAAAATGTGTGTGTGTGTGTGTGTGTGTGTGTGTGTGTGTGTGTGTGTGTGTGTGAGCTCTTTAATCTATCTGTGTTGATCTATTTCTAGCTATCTTTAGGACAAATCTTTACTGGACATCACCATTTCAGGGAACAACTTCCATGTTTTTGAGTATCTCATTTCCACTTTCCTTTGTACCTTTGCCAGTGAACACAGAGCCTCATACATAACACCTGTTTTGTAAGAGTCAGTTGAATTAATTTGTTTACTTGAACTGATATTCTTTCCCTTCTAACCAATGCCTCCCACACTTGCCAGCCTCCTCACTACCCCATAACTCACTAATATGGCATGCAGTTGTATTGTCTCCCAGGCATAGCCACATAATATAATGATGATGGCGATGAGGATGAAGGCTAGGTGACAATGTCTACACCCTCTTTCCCCTGGATTTGGTTTGTAAGGAAATGCAGTCAGTGAGAAAGTCTTGATGACACAGAATCTTTGAAAGATTGCTTTCAGTAATACAAAAGACTTTGCTGTACTGCTTTGTATAACTTTACTACCTATCAGAAGTCACACTATGATCTTTGTGGGCTGTGTTGAAGCCCGCAGGAAAGGGAGATGTTTCAGTAGGTTCTACTCAAACTGACATTTTTCTCCTGACAGTCTCTGTTGTGGTAGTGACCCTGACAAAAAAGGAGGATTATTTCTGTTCATGTTCTTTTTAATGAAGTGCAGGTGGAATAATTTGTGACCACTAGAACATAGGAAAAGTATTCCTCTCAGATGAATCTGTGCAGTCAGAGGAGATAGATATTCAGTAAATTAAAAAGAAAAGGTCTTACTTATAATGTATTTGATTCAAAGATCAGTACATATTGTACCATCACCCCCTTAAGCACAAAGGCTTACTTGTTGAAGCTATTTTAAAGTGGATTGGAAATTTTTTTTAAATCTATGGTCATCTGTAGTAATGGATTGCAAAATGTGTGCTGATGCATTTTAAAAGAAGCTGCAAAGATAAGTGATTATTTACACTTGACTACAAATGTTGATCTTCTAAAAACTCAAGTATTCACTGATCCTCATGAAGGAAATAATTACTTCTTTTTGGAATTATCATGACTAAGTTTGCTTGGAAAATCCTATTAGCTAGATTTTCAGGAAGCACAAGTTACAAGCTTCTGTAAATTAGGCCTTGTGAGATTTTTAGGTGTAGCTATAAAAGATTCTGTGTTGAAAACATTAAACTTATTTCTTGAAGCTGGGAGTTTTAGTGTACTTTATGTTAGAGGATTAAAAATAGAAAAAAAAAAGAAAGTGAGAAAGCTCTTTACTTTCAATCTTTGTTCATTCCTTTCTCTAGATGTCACTGTAGCATAGCAAAAAGAAAGAGGACTTCTTTTCTGCTGAAAATATATGACTTCTACATGCAAATGAAAGAAAGTGGTGATTTGATTTATTATGCCAGGGTTGTCATATCAACAATAAGGTTTCCAAGCAACAAGCAGAATAAATTATTTTATAGATTTATTTTCTTAGCCTCATAAAATGGACCAAATAGAAGACACTTTTTTTCTACGCATTATTATGTGGTAATTAAAAAAAGTCATTATACAGAAATTATGCATTAAATTCACATTACTAAGAAGAGTTCAAAATGAATCATGTGAATGTAATCAATGCCAAAAGACTTAATGAAGATTTGCTGCTTACAAGGAAGCATTGTTGTTTCATGTTTATATATTTTCAATAATTGGTTTCCAGGGTCTATACCATGATTTGAATAAACTTGTTCCAAATTTACTCTTCAAAGAGGCTAACATATGCAGCCCTCACTACTCTGCCCTTTAAACACCCACAGAATAACCTCACAGAACCCTGGAGCTCATTCTATTAAACAGAGGACCTTAGAATCCTCTACGTATGCAAACAGCCTGTGCCTGTTCTTAAAAGACTTCCTAAAACTTACTGAACATACTAGAAAATGAGGCATTGATTTTTTTATACAATTGCTCTGGGGATGTTAGAGACTTGGTAGACATTCACAGCCCATTTTCCCAAAACACCCTTGTGTACTTTAAACATTTCATTGCCATTTTTGAGAAGCTTAAATCTTGGGAAAAGTCTGACTTGAATGTAACAGAGCCAGTTGCCAACACCACTTTTTTAATAAGAACTTTCGCCAAGATTTTGGTTTGTTCAAATTGCTGATGATCTGAAAAAAGATAGACCAAATCTCTCAGTTTAGGCAAGTGAAGCAAAAACCTTCCATACTGTCCTGGGGCGAGTTATTTTGTATCTATCTGCCACATTTACGGATGGAGAAAATGATGACTGACTATAGAAAGCACCCACTTTTTTTTTTGCTTTGTCAAGAATGGCTTTTTCTCTCACTCTGTTTTCTTCTGGAAATACTATATCTTTCAAAAACCCAGTATCAGGAAAAAACACTTACGTTGAAAACTATTAAGTAAACCAAAGCATTCAACTGGATCTTCCTACTTGAAACTTTAATGAAAATGTAGCTATAATTTTCCAGCTATGTGTGATGGGACATTTCTCTGACCAATTCAGATGTATCTGTGCCATTATGACAAACATCTTTTATACCCCTACAGACATTACAGAGAGTCAGCAAATGGAAGGAAAATATTTCTCCCTTCAAATGACATTGTCCTAATGTCATTATGCTTGCAGCACATTGCTAAGCAGTGCTCCTTCTGCATTTTAGTGTAACTTTAGACTATGGGTGTTTTCTTCCTGTTTTCTTTTATTCAAGTCACCACTGCCTCAAAATAAAAGACAACCAATTTCGAGATTCATGGCAGTGCTACATATACCCGAGCATTGCAGTAAACACGGTCCTGTACCATGTTTATTTGCCTGTCACCTGCCGATGCTCTCCTTCACTGCTTCTGGACCTCAGGTTCAGTTGCATGCTCTTAGGCAAATTTCTCCTATTACCATTCTGGAGAAGTCAATCTATTTTCATCATCTCATGTTACAGAGAACAAATGGACAAATTTTCAAAGAAACTGACTCAGTCTCATCTTTTTTCTTTTTATAATTTTGCGTAAAAATTTTGTTTGTAAAAATCATGTCTTTGATTACTTAATTGATCTCTTAAGTGGTCACATGTGGTTTCCATAAGTGGGAGATTTGAAAATGTAGAGGGAGAGTTTCCTTTTTTTCCCCCCCACTATGCTTTCCCTTAGGTCATCTTGACCACTGCTTGTCAGACATGAATATACATACCGATCACCCAGGGATCTTGTTGCAGGGTTTTAGATTCTGGAGGTACTGAGGAAGGAGGTGTAGGGCCTGAAGGTCCCTGTTTATAACCAGCTGTAAGGTGATGCCCACAGTGACTTGCAGGCCACATGTTGTATACCAAGCCTCTGGAACATCTAACTTTCTGGGGAGGAAGCTGAAGTCCATAGAATACTGAATGGATGTACCAAATGTGTTTTTCCACTTTATTACTAAATCAACCTAGAACTTCTTGCAAAGCAAGAAAGGATATGCATTTTCTGTATGGGTTACATGAAGAGATGGGTGGATACCAACATTCCTGTGCTTGGAACCAGTTCCTTTCCCCTTTGCTGTACTGGTGGTTAAGATTCTTTCCTCATCAGGTTTGTTGCCATGTTTATTCATCAACAAAACTGACATATGAGTTGAAATGTAATATTTTTGAAGTTCAAAGCTATCATTTTCCTTTAATCTTAGAGACAGAGGTTTGGGAAAAATAAGGAAATTTATCTTCCAGTAATCACAAGGTACTTGATAGCAAAGGCAGGTATATTTTAACACTAAGAATTCATTGCTGTGTTTTAATGTAAGTTTTTTTTTTTAATATGAGCTTTCCAATAGTAAAATAAGTGCAATAAAACAGATGGGATAAGACATTGGTGGTGCAGCAATTAATTTTTTGATGATTCATTTTGCTGGCAGAAAAAAACAGTAATTTAAAGGCATGAATGCTATTCTCAGTTTCTTAAAGGAAACCATGCCTTTTTGAAAATAAAAAAATTCTGAACTGAAAAGAATTGGCTGTTGCCACCTTCTCCCATCTCTAGTATCTTCTGCTGTGGTCAGGCAAATGTCCCCTTACTCCCATGTCATTCAATGTGAACCACCTTCAGAATGTTATGGTTGGTCAATGCAGACAATTTTTTTTTCTGGTAAAGTAGAGATTTCCATTCTGCTTATGCTGCATGGCATATATTAGGACTTTGCACCCAGGGAAACAGTTCATTTATGTCCACTCACCAGTCACTGACACAGAATCTTAATTCTAATGATCCAAGTTAATAACAGATTGGAATTTCCAAGGTGAGTAATTCGGTGTTCATAGTGAATAAAAGTCGTGCATGTGGATCATGTGGGATCATGAGCAATGAAGGAAGAAAATGAGAATTTCGGTGAGTGGGAACCAAACACACAGATGAAAGCTCTGAATGGGGTGCAGCTCACGTTGAGTTGGCAGCCTTGCAGCAATGCTAAAGCAAGCTGTCTCAGTAGGAACAGGGAACCAGAGAGAGATACTTCAAAATAGGTTTCATTTAGCCTCCGCAGAATATATTGGGTCACCTTTATTTTGCAATTACAAATGTATGACTTAAGGTGGAGTGGGAGTATTAACTTGAGTGTCAAAGAGATCAGAAAATGTCCCCAAATTGTATAAGAAAAAATTGTATGTAGGGGTGTGGTTTGCCATGGAGAGATCTGTAATTTTCAATGGATCCTTAACAGGGTTGGTTACTACAAAAAATTAAGGCCCAGTGACTTACAGTAAAATGCATTAACTCACAGAGGGTGGTAAGGAAATTCTATGGAAATTGTGCAAGTGTGAATTTTAGAAATGTGGAGAGGATTAATTATTAATATTACCAAGCTTTATGAATATGAGATATATTACGTTATGTCCTTGTAAATTTGCTGCAGTCAAGAAGTAGAGGTTTTATTTACACAGTATTAATCTAGAAAATTTAAAACAGAAAGTAAAATATAGTTTTGAGTAGATATCATACTTTATGTATAATTATAATTAATTAACCTGCTTTAGTTGAATAACATCAAGGAAATACAGTTCATTCTCAGTTTTAATATCTTCTTTTCTGGACAATTTACTGTTTCTTTTTGTTTGGCTCAACCAGTACAGTCCCTTTATTAATTCATTTGATAAGTAAATATTTCTGGAAAGCCAACTACAGACTTAACACCGTGTTAAACTCTAATGAATAGAGAAAGTAACATTCCTTTCTAGCAAAATATACTGCTTCACTCCTGAAGTAGTTTACCATTTGTTTATAGGGAATAACATATGTTAAAAACAATATGCAATAGAAAGTATATGATTGTCATATTGGTGCTACAGAAAGAAAGTGTAATGGGATTGCATAGCAGTACTGGAACCCTGCAGATTGGTTCCATGAATTAGTGAGGAGTTATGCTATTGTTTGGAGAATGCATATCATTTGGTCATCATGTGAAATGTGTGTTCTGTCTCTTTGTTGTTTGATGATTATGTTCTTTCATAAATTACAGGCTTAGGTATTTCTGTTCCTGAATCTGTGAAAGGGACACCAATGTCATCCTTCCTGAGGTTTGGAGCGATGATTAGGTGGCTGGTTGCATAATAGATGCTCAATGAAGAGGGCATCCAGAAGGCTGTCATCTTCACAGGATGAACTAGAATTAACCACCCTCTTGTTGTATTTCAGTTTTCTCATCCACAAAGGGAAGATGTCATTTATAATTGGCTAAACACCCCCCCACACACACATCTAGTTGAATTTCATAACAAAATGCATATTACTAGAGTGTCATTTCAGTTATGCTCAATGGATCCCTTTGTCTTTTTTGTTGATTTATTCATTGATCAATCAATAACTAGAGCACTGGTGATACAGGTGACTAAACCTATCTCTGCTTTTGTGGACCTTGACTTTTAATTAGAAAAGACTTGATATGAATAAATGCTGTGGAGAAAGAAAAACAGAATGCTAGGTTAGAGAGCTAGGGGTGGTGATAGAGTTGGGAGATCCATATAGATATTTTTTTAAGAGAAGTGTCACTGAGGTTAAACATTGTTAAATAGGGGGTGCTTCCTACATTTTCATAGGGATATCTCTGAACTAGATGGGAATAGAGCCTTAGGTTTTAAGATACTTAAAAATCATCTGGTCAGCTGATTAAAACAGCATATTCCTGAACATCTTGCTTTGAAAACTTCAAATCTCTGGGGATGAGGCCTAGGACTCTTCATTTTTTTTTGAAGCTCCTTGATAATTCTTTTACAAGTGGTTCATGAAGCATAATTTGAAAAAATTATTTGCTTGAAATGTTCATAATTTTATCTCTGGTGATTTTTTGTTCTATGATTCCACAAATCAGTGACCAACCAACCCTCTGAGTAACTGAGGCAGTTTATAGAAGAGCTGATTATTACCTTTGCAAAATAGTTTTTAAGTTTTAAGTCTTGCAAAATTCATGAAATACAAAACTCCTTTAGATACCATTTTCATTTGCCTTTTGGTTTGGAGGTTTCCTTTACCTCTTTTTTGCCTGCTCTGAGTGCCAGACTCTTAAATTTTTAGATTATATGCATTAAGTCTTGATATTTCCCAATGACAATGTGTCAAGGATTTAGAGAATATACAGAAGAATTATTTGAGCATTACTAAACCTGCAGTCACATGATGTGTGTTTTATTAAAAGCAAGTACATATACTTTGAAAAATTTAAATAAAACACATTAAAAATGGTACCTATGGAGGTTTTATTCCATTAAGAACTGTTGCATACTCTTATCTTGGCTAAGAGATGAGTGATAAGAAATTAATTTGTAGATATGTGTTTTGTTTTTTTTCCATTTCATCCCTACCTTTTTCTGCTAGAATTCCAGTATGATTTTCTCCATAGAAGCTATGATTTCCTAAGAGGAGTTATTTCCACTCGGGTTGAGAGTGTGAATCTTTGTCGAAGTGGGTGGATATCTTTTATAGAGAACAGTGGCAGCTATCACTAATTCAAGTCCCAGTAATTAAGACATGACGAAGCAGATATATTCTTACCTGAAAGCTTCCTGTTTTTCCCTAAATGTCAGGAGGTTCTTTCTCTTTCCCAACCAATGTTTCTGAATGGGGTTGCTCCTTCCTGGCACCAAACTTCCTTTTTCTTTCTCACTCCTCAGTAGAAACCTAGGTATTTACAGATTACAAGGAAACTAAAACTGATTTGTTTGCAAAGTAATTGGGGAGTAGGAAAGAGGTGAATGTAATTATCAATGATTTCATAATATGAAAAAACAGAAGGAAATAGAAGGGAAAATGTGATAAAACCTGAAGAAACTCAGCTTGATAGGGAATCATGGTTTTAGGAATAAAAGCATATGCATTTTAACAACCATGCATTTGTGCATCCATCTTTGTGTAGATAGAAGATTAAAATAACCTTGCATTGGAGAAATCTCTTTATCCTGACATGGTAAAATAAACTAAGGGAAGAGAAAAATTATAAACAGCTCAGCTTTTCTATTTATCAGAGTGGCAGACAATATTATCAGAAAAGAATAATAAACTAGGAAAGACTATGCCAATATAAAATATATTTACTCTTTATGAAAATGTCAATGGACATCATTGTGTTAACTATTTTTGATTTTATTTTGATCTAAGCTTTCTATAGGCTCACATATGTTGTCATGTGGAATGTTAACCTTGTAATACAACACAGCTGTGGATGCACATTTGTCTCATTACAGTGGACTTTATAATGAATCATTGACATATCAAATTAACACAAGCCAGACAGAGCAGATGATCTTCAAGTCACCCAGGAGGAGAAGTTTTCCTCTAGTGCAACTTGGGTAGAAAAAATAGATCAGGCTCCAGGAAGTCACATATTCAGATCTTTGTAGTACTTATTTTTGCACAGAACAATGAAAAGATACATTATGTGCTAGATGACCTAACATTTGGTGGGCAATAATATTTCTAAGGGGTTAAGAAATAAGTAACATTTATGTTAAAAATTTGACCTTGCATTATATATTGAATTTGTGCTAGACTTTTCTTGGCTGAACAAATTTATGATAAGCAGCAATTCAAGGAACTTGGTTTTTCTATTTCTTGAGAAAAACAGCAATAAAATGGTTATACTTGATTACTTTATCTCTGTTCATTCCACCAAGGCACTAAATATTAGTCAGGTTAGAGTCATTAATCAGAAATATAAGTATATTCTTGGAAAAATTGAACTAGCTATCAATCTTAGTATTTTAGTGCACATTAATATATTTAGTCTTTGTATTAAATCCTTTTCCCAATATGACAGAATAAAATACTGTAATTACTAACAGCTTCCAGGAAACACTATGAAATACTATCAGATACAAGTTAGAGTATTAGTTTAAAAGATTATCTGCCCATATAGGATTGATATGGGGGTTATCTCTCTGTTCTCATAGATAACAATGGATGGGACTTACACACAATGACAATAGTGAAAAGATGCGTTTTGAACATACCTGCTATGATTGGTCATATATAATACCGAATCATATATTTCAAATGTAAATCTCAATTGAATAGACAGGAAAAAGTCTTTTTTGATAATTTTTATAAGACAATCCTTCATTCTAAAATAAAGAATTCTGCAAAGGCAGTGAGAAGTGAAAATCTTTATCTGAACATTTCCTCAGGACAAATAGGGTTTTTCATTGCTCTATGAATTCTCTGTAGATTAGAACATCACACCCAATTCTGCTATTGAGCAAATGTCTCTGATTTGTCATTTAACCCCTCTGGGATTTCAGGATTTTTTCTACTTTAAACTAAGGTTAAAATAGCATAATATCTAAAGCCTTTGATGCCCCCAAATGCTATAAAATCTATGACTATCCACTGAGAGAGCTAAATGTGTGTATGTTTTCTGGTTAGAGTGGCAATTTTTATAAATATTACCAAGAATTTCTAAATCAATATTTTTAGAATGCACATACCCTCCCGTATAACTTCACTGAAAGGTGCATAAAAATAACCATTAAGAGAACTCTAGTCTTACATAGCAGAGATTTCACAAATAGAAAACACTTCATGTGGATCCTTAGAATATTATAATGACTACTATAAGTTATTCTAAAAATAATCATTTGTATTATCTTACCTTTTAAACATCTGATTTTAATTTTTGGTAATATACATAGTGTCATGGATGTTTGAACTGAAGTGTTCCTAACAAATCATCTGCTTTAAGCAGTAATTCAGATGAGAGTTAATGTCCTGATATTTTCAGAAGTGACCAAGGCTCAGAGAAGTTAAGGGACTGTCAATGGTCACTGAATAAATTAAGGTGAGGAAATGGGGCATGTCGGCTGCCTGATGTGATGTTCATTCTGCTACCCAGACCGTCTCTCACAGTGAGTGATTGATTCCCACTGAGGCAAGAGTAGGTAGTTCATATAAATGTTGAGACACTGATGGGCCCGATACTAACATTCTCAATCCAAATATTCAAGTTACATATACTGAACAGGAGCATAATTTGGTTAAGCAGTAGCTCTGGAGAGGAAGCTACTCATTACTGAATGAAGCTACAACTAAGAACTTCATCTTTTTTTTTTTTTTTGAGAGGGCATCTCTCATATTTATTGATCAAATGGTTGTTAACAACAATAAAATTCAGTATAGGGGGGTCAATGCTCAATGTACAATCATTAATCCATCTCAAGCCTAATTCTCATCAGTCTCCAATCTTCTGAAGCATAACGAACAAGTTCTTACATGGTGAACGAATTCTTACAGAGTGAATCAATTCTTACATGGTGAACAGTACAAGGGCATTCATCACAGAAACTTTCGGTTTTGATCATGCAATATGACCTATAAACCATCAGGTCAAATATGAATATTCATTTGATTTTTGTACTTGATTTATATGTTGATCCCACATTTCTCCTATTATTATTATTATTTTTATTTTTAATAAAATGCTGAAGTGGTAGGTAGATGCAAGATAAAGGTAGAAAACATAGTTTAGTGCTGTAAGAAGGCAAATGTAGATGATCAGATGATCAGGTGTGTGCCTATGGACTAAGTATTAATCCAGGCTAGACAAGGGCAGCAAGACATCCACGGATGCAGAAGATTTCTCTCAAAGCAGGGGGGGTGAGGTTCTGAGCCTCACCTCTGTTGATCCCCAAATTCTCACCTGATGGCCCCCCTGCGACTGTGCCTGTCTTAGGTTGTTCCTCCCTTGAGGAATCTTACCCGTCTCTGGCTAACCAGTCATCTTCTGGGGCCATACAGGGAAATGTAAAGTTGGTAAGTGAGAGAGAAGCCATATTGTTTGCAAAGGTTAGCTTTTTACTTCTTTGCAGATTTATGCCCTGTGGCTTCTATGCCCAGCACTTGTCTCGAGGTATCTTTACCACCTGGAGGAATTATGATACTCGGTAAATTCGATATGAGGCACGAATTCTATTTAAGGTTTGTAATTAGGAAGGAAGAAGAAAAGCTATAGATGTAGCATATGAAGGAAACTTGGGAGGATTGATTATTTCTTTGGCATATCTTCTTGTATAGTACCTTAAGTATGTATAGGTTTTAAACTACTAACTAATTTGCACACACATATTAACATAATAGGAATACGGTGACATAAACAAAGCAAATCTATAATTACCAGCCATCTCCAGTGAAGCCAAGAAAACCATTTAGGCACCCTAGGCATTTGTGAAAATTTATCTATGATATGATGGATATTTTCCAACTGTACTTGAACCATCAGACAAATTAAAGCAGCCCATTTCTGGGATCTGTTCACATCCCATATGTTCTTTTAACCATAGATAGTCTATAGTCATGAGATTTTGGGGTGCTACAACTTGCACCCCTCCCAACTCCTGGTTGAGTTCCAACAGTACAGATCCAGTCAAATTCGTTGTCTCACTGTATGCACATGCCAGCCTAGACATCTCCCTCCTCCTTCTTATGGCAAGTCCAGGAGACGGTGGGCTGGATGCAGCCACAACCGCAGCATCGTCCGGATCCCTGTGGAGGCTTTTTGATGATCATCCCCCGGCACGAGTCCTCCAGAGAGTGCTGATGCCGGAAGCTCCTCCTCATATCGTATCTTAGTTCATTTTCTGGGTATCCAAGCTAGGCCTTGATCTTCTGCGTAGAAACAAACAGACCCTTTGCCCACACTTTGACATGCCCTCTATACCACTGTGCAGAACTCATTGGAGGTCAGCACACAGTAACTGCTTTTTTTTTTTTTTTTTTAATTAAGAGAAAGGAATATTATCAGAAAAGAGTACCTCCATAGCTGATCATCTGACACCCTTTAAGTGATCAACATTAAGGATATTTAAAGCATGCGTTGATCTTTGATTTACCAATAGTTTTATTCTGTTAAGGAGTAATCCCCCTTTTCTTTCTTTCTTTCTTTTTTTTTTTTTTTAAATTTTTAATCTACACTTACCTGAAGAATACTATGTTTACTATGCTCTCCCCTATATCAGGTCCCCCCTAACAACCACATTACAGTTACTGTCCATCAGCTTAGCAAAATGTTGTAGAGTCACTACTTGTCCTCTCTGTGTTGTGCAGCCCACCCTCCCCTTTCTCCCTCCCCCCCATGCATGCTAATCTTAATACCCCCCTTCTTCTTCCCCCCCCTTATCCCTCCCTGCCCACCCATCCTCCCCAGTTCCTTTCCCTTTGGTACCTGTTAGTCCATTTTTGGGTTCTGTAATTCTGCTGCTGTTTTGTTCCTTCAGTTTTTCCTTTGTTCCTATACTCCTCAGATGAGTGAAATCATTTGGTATTTCTCTTTCTCCGCTTGGCTTATTTCACTGAGCATAATACTCTCCAGCTCCATCCATGTTGCTGCAAATGGTTGGATTTTTCCACTTCTTATGGCTGAGTAGTATTCCATTGTGTATATGTACCACATCTTCTTTATCCATTCATCTACAGATGGACATTTAGGTTGCTTCCAATTCTTGGCTATTGTAAATAGTGCTGCGATAAACATAGGAGTGCATCTGTCTTTCTCAAACTTGATAGCTGCGTTCTTAGGGTAAATTCCTAGGAGTGGAATTCCTGGGTCAAATGGTAGGTCTGTTTTGAGCATTTTGATGCACCTCCATACTGCTTTCCACAATGGTTGAACTAATTTACATTCCCACCAGCAGTGTAGGAGGGTTCCCCTTTCTCCACAGCCTCGCCAACATTTGTTGTTGTTTGTCTTTTGGATGGCAGCTATCCTTACTGGTGTGAGGTGATACCTCATTGTAGTTTTAATTTGCATTTCTCTGATAATTAGCGATGTGGAGCATCTTTTCATGTGTCTCTTGGCCATCTGTATTTCTTTTTTGGAGAACTGTCTGTTCAGTTCCTCTGCCCATTTTTTAATTGGGTTATTTGTTTTTTGTTTGTTGAGGCGTGTGAGCTCTTTATATATTCTGGACGTCAAGCCTTTATCAGATCTGTCATTTTCAAATATATTCTCCCATACTGTAGGGTTCCTTTTTGTTCTATTGATGGTGTCTTTCGCTGTACAGAAGCTTTTCAGCTTAATGTAGTCCCACTTGCTCATTTTTGCTGTTGTTTTCCTTGCCCGGGGAGATATGTTCAAGAAGAGATCACTCATGTTTATGTCTAAGAGGTTTTTGCCTATGTTTTTTTCCAAGAGTTTAATGGTTTCGTGACTTACATTCAGGTCTTTGATCCATTTTGAGTTTACCTTTGTATATGGGGTTAGACAATGGTCCAGTTTCATTCTCCTACATGTAGCTGTCCAGTTTTGCCAGCACCATCTGTTGAAGAGACTGTCATTTTGCCATTGTATGTCCATGGCTCCTTTATCAAATATTAATTGACCATATATGTTTGGGTTAATTTCTGGGGTCTCTAATCTGTTCCACTGGTCTGTGGCTCTGTTCTTGTGCCAGTACCAAATTGTCTTGATTACTATGGCTTTGTAGTAGAGCTTGAAGTTGGGGAGTGAGATCCCCCCTACTTTATTCTTCTTTTTCAGGATTGCTTTGGCTATTCGGGGTCTTTGGTGTTTCCATATGAATTTTTGAATTATTTGTTCCAATTCATTGAAGAATGTTGCTGGTAATTTGAGAGGGATTGCATCAAATTTGTATATTGCTTTCGGCAGGATGGCCATTTTGACGATATTAATTCTTCCTAGCCATGAGCATGGGATGAGTTTCCATTTATTAGTGTCCCCTTTAATTTCTCTTAAGAGTGACTTGTAGTTTTCAGAGTATAAGTCTTTCACTTCCTTGGTTAGGTTTATTCCTAGGTATTTTATTCTTTTTGATGCAATGGTGAATGGAATTGTTTTCCTGATTTCTCTTTCTATTGATTCGTTGTTAGTGTATAGGAAAGCTACAGATTTCTGTGTGTTGATTTTGTATCCTGCAACTTTGCTGTATTCCGATATCAGTTCTAGTAGTTTTGGAGTGGAGTCTTTAGGGTTTTTTATGTACAGTATCATATCATCTGCAAATAGTGACAGTTTAACTTCTTCTTTACCAATCTGGATTCCTTGTATTTCTTTGTTTTGTCTGATTGCCGTGGCTAGGACCTCCAGTACTATGTTAAATAACAGTGGGGAGAGTGGGCATCCCTGTCTGGTTCCCGATCTCAGTGGAAATGCTTTCAGCTTCTCGCTGTTCAGTATAATGCTGGCTGTGGGTTTATCATATATGGCCTTTATTATGTTGAGGTACTTGCCCTCTATTCCCATTTTGCTGAGAGTTTTTATCATGAATGGATGTTGAATTTTGTCAAATGCTTTTTCAGCATCTATGGAGATGATCATGTGGTTTTTGTCTTTCTTTTTGTTGATGTGGTGGATGATGTTGATGGATTTTCGAATGTTGTACCATCCTTGCATCCCTGGGATGAACCCCACTTGGTCATGGTGTATGATCCTTTTGATATACTGTTGAATTCTGTTTGCTAATATTTTATTGAGTATTTTTGCATCTACGTTCATCAGGGATATTGGTCTGTAATTTTCTTTTTTGGTGGGGTCTTTGCCTGGTTTTGGTATTAGGGTGATGTTGGCTTCATAGAATGAGTTTGGGAGTATTCCCTCTTCTTCTATTTTGTGGAACACTTTAAGGAGAATGGGTATTATGTCTTCTCTGTGTGTCTGATAAAATTCCGAGGTAAATCCGTCCGGCCCCGGGGTTTTGTTCTTGGGTAGTTTTTTGATTACTGTTTCAATTTCTTTGCTTGTAATTGGTTTGTTTAACTTTTGTGTTTCTTCCTTGGTCAGTCTTGGGAGGTTGTATTTTTCTAGGAAGTTGTCCATTTCTTCTAGGTTTTCCAGCTTGTTGGCATATAGGTTTTCATAGTAGTCTTTAATAATTCTTTGTATTTCTGTGGAGTCTGTCGTGATTTTTCCATTCTCATTTCTGATTATGTTGATTTGTGTTGACTCTCTTTTTCTCTTAATAAGTTGGGCTAGAGGCTTATCTATTTTGTTTATTTTCTCAAAGAACCAGCTCTTGGTTTCGTTGATTTTTGCTATTGTTTTATTCTTCTCAATTTTGTTTATTTCTTCTCTGATCTTTATTATGTCCCTCCTTCTGCTGACTTTAGGCCTCATTTGTTCTTCTTTTTCCAGTTTTAATAATTGTGATGTTAGACTATTCATTTGGGATTGTTCTTCCTTCTTCAAGTGTGCCTGGATTGCTATATACTTTCCTCTTAAGACTGCTTTCGCTGCATCCCACAGAAGTTGGGGCTTAGTGTTGTTGTTGTCATTTGTTTCTATATATTCCTTGATCTCTATTTTGATTTGTTCATTGATCCATTGATTATTTAGTAGCATGTTGTTAAGCCTCCATGTGTTTGTGAGCCTTTTTGTTTTCTTTGTAGAATTTATTTCTACTTTCATACCTTTGTGGTCTGAAAAATTGGTTGGTAGAATTTCAATATTGTGGAATTTACTGAGGCTCTTTTTGTGAGCTAGTATGTGGTCTATTCTGGAGAATGTTCCATGTGCACTTGAGAAGAATGTATATCCTGTTGCTTTTGGATGTAAAGTTCTATAGATGTCTATTAGGTCCATCTGTTCTAGTGTGTTGTTCAGTGCCTGTGTGTCTTTACTTATTTTCTGCCCGGTGGATCTATCCTTTGTGGTGAGTGGTGTGTTGAAGTCTCCTACAATGAATGCATTGCAGTCTATTTCCCTCTTTAGTTCTGTTAATATTTGCTTCACATATGCTGGTGCTCCTGTATTGGGTGCATATATATTTAGAATGGTTATATCCTCTTGTTGGACTAAGCCCTTTATCATTATGTAGTGGCCTTCTTTATCTCTTGTTACTTTCTTTGTTTTGAAGTCTATTTTGTCTGATATTAGTACTGCAACCCCTGCTTTCTTCTCACTGTTGTTTGCCTGAAATATGTTTTTCCATCCCTTGACTTTTAGTCTATGCTTATCTTTGGGTTTAAGGTGAGTTTCTTGTAAGCAGCATATAGATGGGTCTTGCTTTTTTATCCATTCTATTACTCTATGTCTTTTGATTGGTGCATTAAGTCCATTTACATTTAGGGTGACTATTGAAAGATATGTACTTATTGCCATTGCAGGCTTTAGATTCGTGGTTACCAAAGGTTCAAGGTTAGCTTCTTTAGTATCTTACTGCCTAACTTAGCTCGCTTATTGAGCTGTTATATACACTGTCTGGAGAGTCTTTTCTTCTCTCCCTTCTTATTCCTCCTCCTCCATTCTTCATATGTTGTGTGTTTTGTTCTGTGCTCTTTTTAGGGGTGCTCCCATCTAGAGCAGTCCCTGTAGGATGCCCTGTAGAGGTGGTTTGTGGGAAGCAAATTCCCTCAGCTTTTGCTTGTCTGGGAATTGTTTGATCCCACCATCATATTTAAATGATAGTCGTGCTGGATACAGTATCCTTGGTTCAAGGCCCTTCTGTTTCAGTGCATTAAGTATATCATGCCATTCTCTTCTGGCCTGTAGGGTTTCTGTTGAGAAGTCTGATGTTAGCCTGATTGGTTTTCCTTTATAGGTGACCTTTTTCTCTCTAGCTGCCTTTAAAACTCTTTCCTTGTCCTTGATCCTTGCCATTTTAATTATTATGTGTCTTGGTGTTGTCCTCCTTGGATCCTTTCTGTTGGGGGTTCTGTATAATTCCATGGTCTGTTCGATTATTTCCTCCCCCAGTTTGGGGAAGTTTTCAGCAATTATTTCTTCAAAGACACTTTCTATCCCTTTTCCTCTTTCTTCCTCTTCTGGTATCCCTATAATACGAATGTTTTTCCTTTTGTATTGGTCACATATTTCTCTTAGTGTTGTTTCATTCCTGGAGATCCTTTTATCTCTCTCTATGTCAGCTTCTATACGTTCCTGTTCTCTGGCTTCTATTCCTTCAATGGCCTCTTGCATCTTATCCATTCTGCTTATAAATCCTTCCAGGGATTGTTTCACTTCTGTGATCTCTTTCCTGACATCTGTGATCTCCTTCCGGACTTCATCCCACTGCTCTTGCATTTTTCTCTGCATCTCATCCCACTGCTCTTGCATTTTTCTCTGCATCTCATCCCATTGCTCTTGCATTTTTTTCTGCATCTCTGTCAGCATGTTCATGATTTTTATTTTGAATTCTTTTTCAGGAGGACTAGTTAGGTCTGTCTCCTTCTCAGGTGTTGTCTCTGTGATCTTTGTCTGCCTGTAGTTTTGCCTTTTCATGGTGATAGAGATAGTCTGCAGAGCTGGTACAAGTGACCGCTGGAAGAGCTTCCCTTCTTGTTGGTTTGTAGCCTTTTCCTGGGAGAATAGCGACCTCTAGTGGCTTGTGCTGGGCAGCTGTGTGCAGACAGGGCTTCTGCTTCCTGCCCAGTTGCTTTGGGGTTTATCTCCACTGTTGCTGTGGGCTTGGCCTGGCTGGGGCTGTTCCTCCAAAATGGTGGAGCCCCGTTGGAGGGGGAGCAGCCAGGAGACTATTTATCTCCGTATGGGGCCTCTGTGCTCCCTGCTGCCCAGGGGGTTAGAGTGCCCAGAGATCCCCAGATTCCCTGCTTCTGGTCTAAGTGACCTGTCCTGCCCCTTTAAGATTTCCAAAAAGCACTCTCCAAACCAAAACAACAACAGCAACAATGAGAGAGGGAACAGAAAGGAAAAAAAAAAAAGAAAAAACACGCGATTTTTTTTTTTTTTTTCCTCAGGTGCCGGTCCCAGGCACCCGCGCACTGGTCCTGCTGCCCTGTCTCCCTAGCACCAGGGTCCCTGTCCTTTCAAGGCTTCCAAAAAGCACCCACCCACCGGTCCCGCAGGGAAGGAACGCTCAATATTCTTGGTCCTCAGGCACTGGTCCCACGCACCCGCTCACCAGTCCCGCCGCCCTGCCTCCCTAGCACCGGGATCCCTGTCCCTTCAAGGCTTCCAAAAAGCACTCGGCAAAAAGAGAGAAAAAAAAAGGGGAAAAACGCGCGATTTCTTCTGTCCTCAGGTGCTGGTCTCAGGCACCCACCCACCGGTCCCACAGGGAAAAATGCGGGATATTCTTTGTCCTCAGGTGCCGGTCCCAGGCACCCGCTCACCAGTCCCGCCGCCCTGCCTCCCTAGCACCGGGGTCCCTGTCCCTTTTAGGCTTCCAAAAAGCACTCGCAGAAAAGAGAAAAAAAAAAGGGGAAAAACGCGCGATTTCCTCTGTCCTCAAGTGCCGGTCTCAGGCACCCGCCCACCGGTCCTGCAGGGAAAAACGGGGGATATTCTTTGTCCTCAGGCGCCGGTCCCAGCCACCCACTCACCAGTCCCGCCACCGTGCCTCCCTAGCACTGGGGTCCCCGTCCCTTCAAGGCTTCCAAAAAGCGCTCGCCAAAAAGAGAAAAAAAAAAAAAGGGGAAAAACGCGCGACCTCCTCCGTCCTCAGGCACCGGTCTCAGGCACCCGCCCCCAGGTCTCGCAGGAAGAAACGCGGGATATTCTTTGTCCTCCGGCGCCGTTCCCAGGCACCTCCTCACCGGTCCCGCCACCCTGCCTCCCCAGCAACGGGGGCCCGTCCCTCTAAGGCTTCCAAAAAGCGCTCGCCAAAAAAAAAAAAACAAAAACTGCTCCGGTTTCTCTCCACCCGCCGGGAGCCGGGGGGAGGGGCGCTCGGGTCCCGCCGGGCTGGGGCTTGTATCTTACCCCCTTCACAAGGCGCTGGGTTCTTGCAGGTGTGGATGTGGTCTGGATGTTGTCCTGTGTCCTGTGGTCTCTATTTTAGGAAGATTTTTCTTTGTTATATTTTCATAGCTCTATGTGTTTTTGGGAGGAGATTTCCACTGCTCTACTCACGCCGCCATCTTGGCTCCCTCTCAGAACTTCATCTTTTGCAACTGAATAGATAGTCCCTGAAGATATGGTCCCAGTAAACAAATCATCCCTAGAAAATATATATGAAGATATTTTATAGACATAACTTAATAAGGTAGAATTGTTGTATACCAAATTGTACATGTTTAAATTATATAACTTACTGTTTTGACTTAATGTTTACAACTGTAAAACCATTGCCACAGTAAGTATAGTAAACATACTGATCACTACCAAAAGCTTCCTCGCGCTCCTTTGTAATTCCTCCTCTTTCGCTCTCCCCAGCAGGCACCAGCTGTGACCTGCTTTCTGTCATTGACAATTATTTGCATTTCCTTGAATAGCATATAAATATAATAATACTCTTTTTTTGCCTTTTTAAAAACAAAAGCAGCATAATTATTTGAGATTCATGTTGTATGCACTATTGTTCATCCTTTTTATTATTGAGTAGCAGTCCATTACATGGATATACTATTATTTATCCAATCATCTGTACATGCACATTTGGTTTGTTTCCAGTTTGGAGTTTTTACTGATAAAGTTTCTATAAACACTCATGTTAAGTCTTGACATGGATATATAATTTCATTTTTCTCGAGTAAAGAAATGACGAGGAGAGAAATGAGGGATCATCGAATAGGTCTATCTTTAACTTTTTAAGAAAAGTGCCAAATTGTATTTGAAAGCAGCTGTGTCAATTTACATTCTTATGAACAGTGTATGAGTTTCATTTACTCCATGTACTTGCCAGTGTTTCTAATGTTAGTCATTCTAACATTATCGATATGCAATGGCATACATAATAGGTATGTAGTGAAATCTTATTATGGTTCTAACTTGTATTTCCCTAATAACTAATGATTTTAAGCATCTTTTCCTGTACTTATTCAGCATCAACATATCCTCTTTGGTGAGGTATCTGTTCAATTTTTTTTTTGTCTTCCTGAAAGATTGGGTTGTCTTTTCTCAGAACAGAGTTCTTAAAGTTCCTGATATACTGTAGAAAAAAGTTATTTTTTAAACCTATACCTTGAAAATAATTCTTCTGTCAGTCATTTGTCATTTCAGTCTCTTAAAAGTATCTTTGAGGAGCAGAGTTTTAAATTTTGTTTTAGTACTAATTAGCATTTATTTTCTTTTATAAATTATGCTTGTGGTATTTAGCCCAAGTTCACAAGTGTGTTCTATTTTCTTTTATAAGTTTATGATTTTATTTTTTACTTAAGACTATGCTCAATTTTGAGTTAATTTTTTACATTATATGTCTCCCTCTCTTTTTTCACATATGGACACCAGTCATTGGTTGAGGTCCCTACTAGATCAAAGATGATCATCTTGAAATCCTTAACTCAATTACATCTGCAAAGATCCTACTTCCAATTAGAGACACATTGGCAGGTACCAAGGATTGACACTTGAATATATTTGGGGGCAGCTATTATTGACCCATTGAAATTACATGCCATAAATTTCACCATTTTAAAATATATAATTCAGTGGTCTTTAGAATGGTCACCAAGTTGTGCTACCAATAACATTATCTAATTCAGAACATTTCCATCACCCTAAATGGAAACCATAAATTCATTAGCAGCCATTCATTGTTTCCCCAAAGCCCAGACTCTGGCAACCACTAGGCTACATTCTGTCTCTAAGGATTTTCCTATTTTGAATATTTTGTATAAATATAACCATACAATATGTGTTTTTTCTGTTTCTGTCTTCTACTTAGCATAATATTTTTTAAGATTCATCTGTATTCTAGTATGAATCAGTGTTTTATTCTTTTTATGGCTGAATCAAAGTACAATGAATGAATATACTATATTTTTCTTGTTCATCAGCTGATGGAAATTGGGGATTCTAATTTTTAGTTATTTTAGGAACACTTGTATGCAAATTTTGTATGGGTATATGCTTTCAAATCTACTGGGTATCAATGATGTTTTAAAGAGTTTTAAACAAAAAGAAAAGGCTTATTTTAACTTTTACATTTTAATAAGAAAAAGAAAATTTAGACATTTACTAGTTTGGTTACTTACCATTTCTGTTTTTTATAATTCCTTTGTGAAGGTCCCTATTTCCTCTTGTACCATTTTTCGTCTGGCCTAAGAACTTTCTTTAACATTTCCTATAGTGCACATCTGCCTGTGATTAAATCTTCCAAAGTTTGCTTGTCTGAATGTGTTGATTCTGCCCTCTTTTCTGGAAGATATTTTTGTCAGTTATATAATTCTAAATTGGACATTTTTTTTCCTCTGGTAGTTTAAAGATATTGCTCCACTATCTTTTTGTTGCACTGGTTCTAACAAATACACTGTCATTTTTATCTTTGTTCTGTATATACGTGTCTTATTTTTATGCTGCTTTTATGATAGTTCCTTTCTCTGATTTTGAACAATATCAGTGTGCTATGCCTTGTTTTGGTTTTCTTCATATTTCTTATGTTAGAGGGTCATTGAGCTTTTTGTATCTGTGGGTTTGTAAGTTTTATCACATTTGGAAAAATGGTCATTATTTCTTTATATACAGATTTTTTCTGTATCTAAGATTTCTTTGGCTACTCCAATTATATGTCCTATGAGGTTTGAAGTTGTCCCATGGGCCATTGGTGCTCTTTTCTTTCTTTTAACATTATTTTTTTTATCTGTTTCATTTTTGGTAATTTTTGTCCCTGTGTCTTCATGTTTACTAGTATTTTCTTTCCCATCTAAACTAATCTTAATCCCATCCCATTCAGTGTATTTTTCATCTCAGATATTATAATTTTCATATGTTGAAGTTCAGTATGGGTCTAGTCCATATTTCCATGTTTTCCTTAACTGTTTGAACACATGGAATTCCTTTAGGACTACTTAAATGACCTTGTCTGCTAATTCTAACATCTGGGTCAGTTCTGAATGGTCTTAATTGATAATATATCCTCCCCATTATGAGTTACCTTATTGCTTGTTCACATGGCTGGTAACCTTTGAATTCCATGCTTTTTGCATTTAACCTGATTTACTACTGAGCATTATTGAATTCCTAAAAATTTTCTTGGTATTTGTTCTGGGATGTAGTTAAGTTACTTAGAAACAGTTTGATTCTTTTGGATCTTACTTTTAAGACTTGTTAGGCAGGACCAAAACAGCATTTACAGTAGAGATAATTATTTCCCACTACTGAGGCAAGACCCTTCTGAAAACTGTACAATATCTAATACATTGTAACTTTTTCCATTCTCACTGGTTGGAATTGATAATATTCCTGGCCCTTTATGAGCATCAGGTACTGTTGACATTAATATTTATGGGTGATTCTGTAAACATGACAGACTTATAAGGTTGATTTAAAAACATGCACCAATCCATATTCTGTTGAATACTCGAGTGGGATCCTCTGCAGATATCCATGATTCTGTTTCTCTATACCTCTTTCTTCTCTAGTATTACAGGTGCAAATTCTAGCCAGGTTGGTTTCCCCATACTCTCAGGTTTTTCTCTTCAACTCAGAGCATCTCCTGTGTCTCCTCTTCCTGGAAATTCTCTTTAGTTTGTAGGCTGGGACAAGTATAGGGCTCCCCTCACTTGTTTTCTGTCTTTAAGGGATCACTGTCCCTCATTGCCTGATGTGCAGTGCCTTGAAAATTGCTGCTTCATTTATTTTACCTCTTTGTGTTTGCTTCAGGTGGAAGGGTTAATACAATCCATGTTGCTATATTTATTTCCAGGCAGTAACTTAATGAGTTAAAATATAACATGCATTCATAAACATGTAAAATGAAAGCATATGGCTTAATAAGTTATCATATAATCATGTACATATAACCACTATTCAGGTCAAAATAAAGAACATTATCAGTATTTAATAAATTACCTTACTAATCCTCTATAAACAAAACAAAACAAAAAATATCCCGAGTTTTAATTCTGTAACTATACAAATGGCAACCTTATGTATATGTTCTTTTTTGTCTGCCTTCCTTGATAAGCATTATGGCTGTGGCATTCAGCCATGTCCCTGTGTATAGCACTGTGTATTTTCAACACTTTATTGTATTTCATTATATGAAAATGCTATAATTTTTTTTTATTTTTCAGCTGAAGTACGTTTGGGTTGTTTCCTGTTTTTGACTATTACAAATAATGACACTATGAATATTGGTATATGATTTTGCTCACATACACATAAACACACACACACACATGTATACAATTTTGAGTATTTAATTTGGATTGGACTTTCTGGTTCTGAGGTTTTGTATATGTTAAATTTTAGCCAACATTACTAAATAATTGTGTAGAGTAGTTTTAAGAAGATACCTTCGTTTTCCTTTTCCATTCACAAGCATTGTATAACAATTCAGAGCATAACAGTGTCCTAGCTGTCCCAAATCTTGTACATTACTGTCAGTTTTAAATTTTAGCAATTTTGGTGTATATATAATGGTATATAGCTGTGATTTTAAGTTGCATATCTATGATAGGTAATGATATCAATCATTTTTTAATACTTATTGGCCATTTGAGTATCTTCTGTGAAATACCTGTAAAGTCTCCTACTCATTTATTGGATCATCTGCCCTATTGACATGTAGAAGTTTTTCTTTTTTCCAATATATGTACTATATACAAGACCTTTTTTACTTTTTTACTTATGTGTTGTTTCCACACTGAATTTTCTCTTTCTTTAGGTGAAGAGAAGTTCTGACTTAGTGTAATCCAATTATCAATCTTTTTTCCCTTTGATGAGTCATAATGAAAAAAGAGTTTCATACATACACCAAGTTCATGAAAGTATTCTCTTCTACCTTCTGGGACATTTAATGTTTTATACATAACATTTAGAATGACAACTCACCTGGATTTAATTTTTGAGCATGTTTGAAAGTAGAGGTTAGTTTTATATTTTCTTTTACATGCAGATACGCCACTGACCAAACGCTATCCTCCGAAAACGTAATTTTTTGCCATTGCCTAGTTAATGAAAAATTGTCTTTGTCATCAATCAAGTATTCATATATGAGTGCTTCTCTTCCCAGACCTTCTTTTCTGTTCCACTAATATATTTATCTGTCTTTGCAATGAGGCCATACATATTACTTTAGCTTGATCATAAATCCTGATATCTGGTGGAGTAAGTCCTATGTTTCTTCTTAACATTAACGGCTTAAAACTAAGTCATTGTTTTTCATAAAAGCTTCTCATAGAATCGTATAGCACTTGAAAGATAAACCATAATAATATAGAGATACTGAAAAATTCTTTTAAAAATACTCTTCCATAGGATAATATTTCCTTTCTCTTCAAGAATATACCAATAAAACATTTGAGCATTAAAGATTGAAGAATCATCTATTTTTGTTCCATGTCACTCATGGCATATTATAAGTAATTAATCTCCCTCTCAACCATTTTTAGCTTTAGTAATTGCTACTAGCATAATTTCTTCTTAGAATATTCATAAGAAATATCTGTTCAATTGCCTTTTGTGGGTTTAAAAATCCATTATTTCAAACTAAATGGGTTCTAAATTCTTAATCTTTGAAAGTATGTTATGTATTGGAAGATAATTAAATCTTTTAGGTGATTTTGCCAATTGATAAAATAATAATAACAATGGTGATCTCTACACCCTTCCCCCACACAAACAGTGCCATACATGGATTACTACATTCATATTAATATGTGGAAGTGGCTTAGAAAAAAAGTTTAGTGAATTTTTTCTTAGCCTCTGACATATTCTAGTGGGTTCATAAACAATACTAGTAGTGAAGAAAAGGAATGCCATGTGTCTAAGAAAGATGAACAGAGGTGATGTCCTGTGATCATATACTGTTACAGCTCTGCCTGATAAAAGTCTCTGTTTGCTGCCTTGTGAGAGAGTTAAGTTACAGAGATGCAGCAGAAATTTAATAAAGGCATATCTGGTAAGTTCCAAAACAGAGCTTCTAAAAATAAGAAAACCTGGAATGTATGTTAAGTAGTCAATCAACAATATTAACCATGAATGGAAAGATTTTAAATATGTCCCTTTAAAATGCAAAGTTGGAGCCGCTTTTGAAGACATAATACCAAGCTATAAATTGTCCTATAGTAACTCTTATTCCTTCAATGTTTATTTATGTTTATGTGTGTTTGTTCACTTTAATCAATTTCTGCCTATGTGTGTTTGGCTAGAGCCTCATAGTGTGATCTACTTGTCTCTCAGAGAGACCAATCAGATTCCCAAATATCACAGATTGTTGCTAATAATTTTTCCAAGTTTTTCAACCTAAGTATTTACATCAAACTCAACATTCCATATACAGAAAAGAACTTTGTAGGAATTCAGCTATCCATATTGGTAGATTGAGAAATTGGACAAAACTACATTTTTTGGCTCCAAAGAGCTATTGTTTTAAGGATCTGAGAAGGATGTGATCTCAGAAACATATTTGTGGTTGTTAAACTGGGAAAGTATGGACGTTTTAATCTTGCATACACCAGAGTTTACATAAGGCTGTGTGAGGAAGATCATTTTTCTTCAGAGGCACGTATATTTTACTTTGTAAATGGTCTAATCAATAAGTCCTCATATAACATATTCAAAATGAAACATTTTATTTACATACTATAGAAGTAAAAGCAATCAATCACAAATTAAACTCAGCAGTAATTTTTAACCATGTAATCTTAAAATAGCCAAGCAGATGTTCATTTTTCTGTTTCTTTATGAGTAAACAAATTTTATATCTATCATTTTTAAGTGTGCTATCATATTTACCTTATGAAATCACATCAGTGATTTTAAGGCTATTTTAGGTTTGGAAAAAAACTCACAGGATAATGTGAGTCCACAAAATCTTATTTAAAAGAATAGCATTTATATATCAATAGTTTCTAGATTCTTTATATTATAAAGTACATGATTTTAATTACAAATTGACTTATACAACATATGCTCACATAAAAAAATTTGCCCAAGGATATAAAAGGAAGATAAAAGGAACCTATAGAGAATAGGAAAAATAGAAAATCATTTACTTTCACTGTAATTTCAAGAAAAATGGTATCTCAATATTAAAAATACAGGACAGAGATAATTTCAAACCACAGTTCTATAATCCAAATTATGTAAATCTCACAAAATTATGAAATTATTGATTTTTTTCTTATTTTGGTACAGATTGGTAAAAACTTACTTCTAAATCAGCATTTGGTCTGTAAACAGCATTTGAGGACTGATGCCATACAAAGAACCTTTGCATTCAGTGGCAGAATTATACAAAAGTCTTCTCACTTTGGTAAAATAAGACTGTCTACTAAGCCAGTGATGTGTCCAGAATACTTGGATTTTCTGAACCCAGTTGAATTATAACATATTTATTCAATGTCAGTCCCATGCTTGGTGGTAGAAATAAAGAGCAAGATAGGAATTCTGCTCACAAGGATTGTTAGAATTTAGTTGGCAGTTTTTAGCAAATTTCCACCTATATATCCTTCACACCACCATTTCTGTGCTTGCAGGCCTAACTTCAAATTGAAGCCACTGATACCTGCCCTGTTTGCAGAGGTGGCAGGAAATAACAGGTAATAAATGTCCCCAACCTAATCTCCTCTCATTAGGAGCATTTAGTAAATAAATTCTCAAGCTCCTTTGCTCATTGGTGGAATTATTCTAGAGTGTGTATTTCATGCTTTTTTTACTGGGTTCCCTAAGAAATCTACTCCGGTTTTCTGCATTGGTAACTTGCTTAACAATGTATCTTTTATTTTTTTTTAAATTATTTTTTCCAGTCTCAGCACTGCTCCCCAGTAGCTCTCTTTTCTAGAACCTCCTCCCGAAGAAATTACCAGTACTTGAGTCCTGTCTCAGAATCTGGTTTTGGGGAAATGCAAGATAGAGTCATTACAAATTGTGTTGTAAACTTGAAACAAAACAACAAAACAATCATTTAAATGGTGCTTAGTTTGATTAAAATTAAAATTGCAAAAAATAAAGCAACAACAGGAGACCTAGGTTTATGCTTCAACATTGTCATCTAACTAGCTCTGTGGCTCTGGGTAAGTCTGGTTTCTTTCTCTTAACCTTTTTTTTTTTCTTTCTGTTTTAAATTTTTTTCTCCCTTGTGGTAAGAACACAAGATTTACCCTCTTAGCAAATTTGTAAGTATATAATACTGTATTGACAACTATAGGCACAATGCTGTATAGCAGATCTGTAGAATTTATTCATCTTGTGTAACTGAAACTATATCTTTTGAATGGCAATTCCTTGTTTCCTCCTCCTTTCAGCCCTTGGTAACCACCATTCTGCTCTCTAAAGCTGGCTGTTTTAGATACCTCATGTAAGTGGAATCTTGCAATATTTATTCTTCTGTATCTGACTTATTTCACTTAGCATAATGTCCTACAGATTATCCATGTTGTTGTGTATAGCAGGTTTCCCTTCTTTTTTAACACTGAATAATATTCCACTGCATATATATGCCTCATTTTCTTTATCCATTCATCTGTCTATGGACTCTTAAATTGTTTCCATGCCTTGGTTATTGTGTAATGAACATAAGAGTATATACATACATGTATCTTTGAGATCTTGATTTCAATTCTTCAAATATATACCTAGAAGTGAGACTGCTGGATTATATGGTATTTCTATTTTTAATTCTTTGAGGAAACTTTGTACTTTTTCCATAGCAGTTATATCATTTTACATTTCTTCTGATAATGTGCGAGTGTTCTAATTTCTCCACATTGTCATCAACATTCGTTATTTTTTTTCTTCTTCAATTGTATATAAGAATAATATAATCCTTTCATGATACTGTGATTTATAAAAAGACATACATATATATTTAGTCTTTGACCCTGTTTCTGTCACAGAGTTCCTAAAACCCTTGGAATTTCCTGGATGAGTGCAATAAAGGTATATTTTTTTATGTTAATAAGGTGACTAGGCAAGCACCCCAGGGTGAGAACTGGTTGTCAGGGGACCAACTAGTTAATAGAAGGTTGGAATTCCCTGATTTCAGGGCTGGAGGTTAACTAAAACACCGATGGCCTATGATTTAATCAGCCATGTCTATGTAATGAAGACTTTGGAAAATCCCAAAGGAAGGCCTTCATAGAGATTTCAGGTTGGTAATCTGGAACAATTCTACGTACCACCATGCTGTGGCCCAAACTCCCAGAGGACAGAAGCTCCTTCGTTCAGTACCTTGCCCTAGGTATCTCTTTATCTGATCTTTGATTCCTATCTTTTGATAACCTTTGTAACAAACCAATAATTCAGTAAGTAAACTGGTTTCTTGAGTGCTTTGAGCCACTCTAGTAAATTAATTGAACTCAACGAGGGGGTTTGGGACCTCCAATCTATGGCCAGTTGGATAGAAGCACAGGTGACAGCTTGGACTTGTAATTTGAAGCTGAAATGGGGACAGTCTTGTAGAATGGAGGAATCTGGTGTCATCTATGGGTAGATAGTGTCAGAACTGAGTTGAATTTTAGGGTGCCCAGCTGCTGTTAGAGATTTGCTTGGTATTGTGGAAAAAATGCACACACACAAATTGGTGACCAGAGTCTCACTTTCTTAAGAATTGTTAGGCATAAGTAAGATAATTCATGTGAATATATTTTTATAAGCTAAGTAATTCACCAGTATAAGCTATTAAAATTATCCATATCATTTTAGACTTATTCTCCTATCACAGGTATTCATTCAAAAGTACTGTGAAATAAGATATGTTAAAGATATATGAAGTGGTATAAATGTATGTAAATTAATGTGATCTCTCTATGTATTTTGCACTCATAATTCCTTTTCCCCAATGCCTATAGGCAACCACTAAGACTTTCTGAATTTGATTTGTCTAGTGGTTATTACCAATTTGATAATATATGTATACCTAGATTGATCACCTTTAAATATATCTTTTGACTCCTCACCATAGGTTTGAGAAATTTACTATCTTTATATTAAATCCTGACTCCTTTACATGACTTTTGATAATTATCTTTCTCATTTTAATTTTTTTGTGGTTGTTTACCTGATCTTTAATAAATTGTCTTCTTGACTTATTAAATTAAGCCTGTCTTTATTGACTCCTGTTCTGAAACATAAGGAAATTAGCACATCTACTTTCCTTTCTACATTTCTTGCTTCCCATTCTGTTTTTTGTTACATTATTATTTTTACATGGTCAAACTTGGAGACATTGCATTCTGTTCTGTAACTCTAATTATCCTGTCCTTTGTCAATAGGCAGATTATAAAAAACAGAAAACTCCAATATATCATTTGTAATGTTATGATCATACAAATACTATTAATTCTAGTAGAATCATTAGACACATATATAAGATGACTTCTTGTGCTGTTAGTTCTTTTATTTCAAAATGATATCCTAAGTATTGCTCTAGAATCTGTGATCAGAAAAAAATTTCCAAAGAAATGAAACTCTCTGTATTTCTTCAGTGTCATATTGCCACTGCTTCTTGTATCTCATGCCATACTTATTTTTGGATTCCCTGTTTATTATTCTAGAACAATCTTTGAGCAATTTAATGTTACAGGGAATTTTAAGACTATTTTGCACACCTGAGTCCTCATGTATACTTGAGTTTCCCTGGCATAAAACTGTTGTGACAAAATTGCTTGTATTTATCATTTAGAATGTTGTTAATGGGGTATCCAACAGGGTCAGTTAATTATTAAAAATAAACTTTTTTGCACTTTGAATTAGGAAATTTTACCAGAATATTTGCCGGCATAATTTTGTTATTGTTTTTGTTTTGCTCTCTCCTTTATTTGTTCTGTCTGGTACTGAATGGGCTTAATCAATATAAACATTGATCTGTGATTTTGGCTGTAAAGATGTTTTTTAAATGATAATTATCGCTCACTGAATATTTACATATTTCCCACTATAGATTGAATTTGTCATATATTCAAAATAGTCAGAAAATAATTATTTTAGGGGAAAGATGGGGTAATTCTCTTTTAAATGAATTGCTCCTTTTATGTGATTTACTTTTATGCTTTTGTGAGTAGAATACTATTTATAATTTCTGTAAGGTCTTTAAGCTAAAATTTGGAAAAATCTCTTTCTCCCTAAATTAGAATAGTTTCCTTCAGTATCAAGAGTTGTGTTTGTTCATCTTGGTCTTTCACTAACATGATACAGATTTTCTTCAAATGTCCAGTGATCTGTTTTTTTTGTCCATTGTATTGATGATTATGATGAACTAGGTTGATCGGTGTGTGTGAGATTTTCCTGTACAGCACGATGATTTGTGCCTCTGTTGGGCTTTTCCACTAAATGTGAAGGCGTCTGGGCTTGGCGTGAGTAACTGGATTATACCAGCAGGTGGATTTTTCAAAGGGTGAGGAGCAGACTGGTAGCTGGTGCTCTTTCTCAAGTTGTCAGATGAGCTAGAGTCCCTTGTCTCATTTGCTCCTAGACATATCATCCGTTCCTGCTTCACTATTTTCTTTTATCTGCTAGTATTTCAGGTATGAAAGGAACTTCAGTTCAACCTTGTTATTTTACATGTCAAGAAATTGAAGTCCTAGAGAAATGCATGAATTACATCAGCTTAGAGAACAAATGGTGACAAAGCTGAGTTTGAAAGTCAAGAACTTCTGTTTGTAAATCCGAGTATTTCCAATTATCTCAAGACTTTTCCATCTGGAAAGCATATAATGTTCTCATTCATGCATAACTTTCTAGGACAGTTTGATAATAGCAGAATTGTTGCTCTGCTGGCATTAAGTTTTATTAAAAGTTATTTAAGGAGCAAAACCTGTGTAAGACAGGGAGATGATAAGATGTATTTGACAAGAGAATGAAGGAGCTGAATATCAGTCTTGTTCTAGGCCAGTTGTTAATCAGTCTGAGAAGTTGTGGAGGGAAATATATAGACAGAGGGTAAGTGACCTTCCAAAAATAAAATATTTGGTTAGGACAGGAACCTTCTGAGAGGTGTTGCAGGTTGACATGCTAAGTCTGAAAAAAATCTGGGAAACAGAACTCAGGAAAGCAACATATGATTTAAACTCTGAATAGACAGAAGAGAGATTTTTATATCCATTTGTTAAGGTATTTTCAACCTTATGCCAAGTCATACCATCTTCAGGCAGCCTTATGTAAACGTCACCTTGAAGAACTTCAAAAAGAACAATTTAATGAACTTTCCACTGCTCATCCAGTCTTCTTACCCACAGGTGAGACTAATTTGCTATTTGGTGTGCTGAAGTTAAAAGAGTTTTGGGAATAAGAAAATTTCTTCTATTTGCATTTGAAAATGAAACTAATTCAGGGCACTTCTGCAAACTGTAAAATGATGTTCTTGGGAGGCATTGTGTAAAATGTTTCTAATAACCTGAAAGAATAATATCGACTATTCTCCTAGAAAATTTAATTCAGTTGTTAATTCAATTCTATTAGCTTTTTAAACTTAAAAATAAGGAGATCAGTTAAAGTAAATTTAAACAAACTTTTAGCATGTCTTTTCAGTTAAATATGGTTAAACAATAGTTATTGCCAATAAGCTGTATAAACAAAGAGTCAGAGACCTTTGGTGGGCTATTGGGGGTCCAGAAATTGATTCATGAATTTCCAGGATAAGAAAACCTATTTTATTTAGGTATTCTAGGATAGTATCAATTCTGAAGAACTTACACAATAAAAGTATCCTAAAGATACTTTTTATTGTAGAGTGTCAAATTATTAGAATAATGGGAGAAACATTTTATAAGGTCCCTAATGTTGACATTTGCTAAGCCATCTCCCTTTGTCAGAGCAGTATACTCAGGACTTCATAAATCTGTGAGTTTATAATGGGTGAAGAATAAATTGAGATTTTTAAAAAGGGATGTTTCTATCAAACTACAGTGGTTGGAAAAATCATTCTTCATGCTAGAGATATTTATAATTGTTAACAAATACTGGCTCTTTAGAGTCAATCCCTCATTCACATGGAGAAAATAATATGTAAGAACTTTTTAAATGTGTATTGATTGCACTGAAGGTAGGGAGAAAAATGAAAAGTTCCAAACTTTTTATTTCCTATTTTCAGTGTCTCACTTCCTTGAGTGTGGTCACCGATTGTTTCAGAATGTTAGGATACACGTTAGCCCAACAAAACCTTACTTCCTTCAGTTACGTCCTAGTCACTGTTTATTACGCTGTTGTTTCTGTTTCTGTTTTGTTTTGTTTCATACTATAGAGATGGTATGATCTCAGCAGCATGCTGAGCTTGCAATCAGAATGCTTGGATTAAAATCCCCCTGTATTTCTTTGCTCCATTTTTTTCTCATCTGCAAAATAGAGATAAGATAAAGGGGTTTGCATTGACATGGGATAACACGTGTAAAAACAATGAGCATTAATCCTGGCACATAATAAACACTCAGTAAAATGTTTATGCTACGTTATGAATTCATGCTGAAAACTTTTACAGGGTGTAGGAGACATATTGTTAATGTATTTATGAAACTTTCTCCCCTTAATAGATTTACACTTTTATATCTTCTCAATTCCTTAAACAGTGTTATCAATGTAGAGGTCTAAGATTAACCAAATCTATACTGAATATTATTTACTTCAATGTTATGGGATGATGTTGCTAAATTATAAGTGTGTCTCCTCTTGGAGCTTATACTGGTGTTTTAGGCATGGTGTATATTGGTTGAGAACCAATTCTGCTCATATCTTCCCAAGCCCTCATTCAATAACTGTACCTTAACAGCTTAAAATTGGCCATCTTGGGAATATTCACACCAGGTACATCATCAGATGCTACAGATCAGATTTTAGGCTTATGAGAGTTCTACCATTTCATACATGACTGCAGTCATGGCAAAGAATGGCTTTCTCAGGGAGGTTATGCATTATTTTTCTATGCGTTGGCTTCCACTCATAGCTGTTTTCCAGAATTAAATAAATGGCTGAGCTTAACTGCAAGAGAGCAAGGGAATGATGATGGGCAGAAAACATGTTTTGGGAGCACCACAATGTATGCCATTGGTAGTGATTAAATGTTAAATAACCCTTAATTTCTAGTTATACATTCTATTGCTTTTAAGAAACCCATTTAGCTAATAATCAGTCATGATTATCCTGATGTACTGAAATTACCTGAGACTTAATTCATAGCTTCTTGTTGTCATATACTTTGACATGGCTTGTCATATACTTTGAACTAATGAGAAAGCTCCATTGAAATATTTCCAAAGGACTTGTGAGAAAGAACTTATCTTACAGGGAGAGGAAATAAATTTACAAATTATGCCAAATAACTCTTTAATTTCCAAAGGTGAAGTTTTTGAGGAAAAACACGGGGTTTGTTCCTCCGGTGTAACTGTCATCTCAGCCCTGCCTGAGATATGATTTGTAGGAAGGGGAAAGAAATCTTACACCAATAAAAGCTATTTTGTATCAACACCCTATAAAATATTGTAACAGTGCTTTCCATTACTGCTAAGGAGTATAATGCAGAATAGCAGAAGGAAATTCTACTTTGACACATAACTGCAATCATTCTTAAGCTTTGGTAAAAGTAATAAGCCCTATGCCCAGAGTAACACACTTGCAGATATAATTAGGCACACATTCAGCATCTGAATTGCAGTGGTGCATATCGTCCCCTGTAACATACCCCTGCTAATGTTCTCTTGTGGCAGGCAATGTGAGTACCGCGGCAGTGCGGCCCGCCAAGGCCACAGTCTTAGCAGAAGTAACTACGCCGGAGAAGCAGTTCTTGCCAAGCAGGTGGTGTATAGTGGGCAAGAGCAGTACCCAGAGGAGTTAGTGGTTGTCTAGTAGGAAGCAGCACTGCTTGGGCCAAGGATAGAGGCATCTAAGGAGATACCATTTGCAGAACCATTTGAAATCTCTGTTGTAGGCATTGCTTCAAATAGTTAGATCACAGCAGACCATACATTGTTGTGAACTCTCAGTTGTTTCACAAAGACTGAAATCTGAACAGTATACTCTATAAATATATAGAGACTATATAAAGACTCTATCTAGATCCTTACCATTACAGAGGTAAATGAGTTAATATATGCAAAGGTCTTATATAAATGCCTGGCATATAGTAAATGCTATATAATTATTAGTTGTTATGTTGTTATTATTACTATTGCTATTGCTATTGTTAGATTTCTAGTAGTATTATCATCTTATTTCTCTATATGTTAGAAGAATGTTTAGCATTCTGCTTCTAAGTAAACTAAAGGCAAAATTAATAAGCTTTGGGGTTTAGGGCACTGTGGAAGGCTTGAATGTCCACTAGTAATAAGGACAGTGCAGAGAAGTGATGCTGAAGTCATTTTTCTGCATGGAAGTATAAAGTGGAACATAAGGATATATATTTTAAACCTAATTTTTTAAAACCTAACTTTTCACGTTATCTGTATGAATGTTCAGCTTTCCATAAAAATTTTAAACTATAATTAGGTTACTCCTTTGAGGTAAATTTAGAAAATATAGATATTTTACTCTCCAACATAGACAAGGTGGAAGATAGTACAAGGCACACACTATTGGGTGCTGAGCATGGAATGGCACAGGGGAGTTCATTTTAATTATCCTTAAAAAGTGATGCTATTAAATATAGTGCATACATTTTCCCACAAATGTTACTAGTACATGTTCAATGTCAAGGGAATTTCAAAAGCAGTTGCACTTGAGTAATGTATTCCTCTTTCCTTCGAAGACATTTCTAACATTAAGTCATTCATGGTGTAGCATAATGCAGTTGCATTTTAATGCACTTTGCATTGTCAAAGAGAGTGTGACTGTAAAGACACAGGAAAATATGATTGGGGTTGTGTGTGTGTGTGTGATTATAAACATATTTCTTCATGTCTGAAAGATAAAGCTAGCTTATGGCTGCACATTCTTAATCTTTACAGAATGCCGTGGTTGAAAAATTAAAGAAGTCTGACAAAGGGGACAAATTGGAACTAGGAAATGAGAATCAGCAATATAAACTCAAAAGAGATAAAAAATTTGAAACTACAGTAGAAGTAAAAAGGTAAATATCAAAATAACAGAAAACAGGGAGTGGTATTACTGGCATTAAATGTTAATTTGTCACATTTATTAACATTATATATTTAATAATTCAGAGTAAATATTGAGTAGGTAATGGAGGAGAGTGATGATTCTTTTCTTATATTGTTCCTCAGGATATTCTGAACATTTCTCATTGTGTTAAGCTGGGAACACTAAAATGCAAAAATAATATAAAATTATTTTTCTCTATTATTTCAATTTGATTATAAATAAAAGTACTAATACATTGTATTAAGTACATTTATAGCATTTTATTTTGAGGTATTTTTTTAATTGTACACTGAATTCCTAATTCGAGAACAGCTAATTTAGTTGGAATTATTTTGCTTGGGGAGGAGGAGGGATTGAGAGATTTTTCATGTGCCATCTTTTTTCTTTTTCTTTGAAAATGACTTAGTCTTTCAGTCTTTTGTACATACATAGAGACTGGTTTATAGCTGGCTGCTCGCACAGACGTGTGTGAAGTACTCTCCCAGTGTCTGCGGAGTTCAGCTATTCTGGGTAATTGGAGGGAGTTGTGGCTCTCTCCTGCTGACCCCTTAGAATCAGTGAACCAGCATAAATGCCAATATGTTGCTTGCAGTGGGAAAGGCAGGACTAACTGAGATCTTCCCTTGTCCATGTGGGGAGCACAGAGGCATGCCGGAAGCTGGGCTGGCTGATGTAGCTGACTTACGGTTAATTTCTCTATCAGGGCTGGAGAGAGGGCACTCAGGCTTTTCTCCTGAGAGGTGTTGGCCCAATTCAGACTGCTGCCAGCCCATTCAGCAGAGCTCTGGCGATTTCTGGTGAGGAAAAGAAATTGGGAAAATTGAGAAATAAGTGAGTTTTCTTTGGTGGTTGTAATATTTCCATTTCAAATGCCTTCACTTGCTGATTTGCTGAACTCCTTAGGGTGCCAGAACTCTTGTTTCTTTCCTCTACCCATCCAACAAATGTGGCTGAATCTACAGCAGACATATGCAAACCAGCTGCATGAATGTAGAGAAGGAAGGGGGTGAAATTCTTACCTAGAAATTCAGCCTTTCTGAGAAGATAGTGGTTGGAGGGAAATTGTTGGCTAAACTTCCTGGGGGTCTGTGTGGGTAGGGAGTTAACAGATCAGGAGAGCAGCCTGGGCAAAATCATAGAGACACATAATTTGTTGTGGTTGGATGACAGGTAATATGTTTAAAAGTGCTTAAAGATGAAACTCTATCTGACTTCCTCCCCCAATTATAGCGGTTAGGACAGGCCTAACAGTAGAACACTTGAGTGTATAGAGAATCCAAGGGTAAATTCTAAATTGTAAGAGATAGTGCCACAGATTAAAAAAATATGCTAATAAAGTTTCATGTTAGATCCAGATATACATGGGGCCAGGAGTGAGGAATTCTAACTAGAAGTCCTAGATCTGGCTGACATTCAGTGGGAGACTGGGAGAAAAGGGAATAAGGAGAGAGCACCCGGGATTTCTGAGCCTCTCTCCTGCCAGCTGCCAGCCTTGTTCCCCCTCAGAACTCTTAACTGCTGCATGTCCTGCCTGGAATGTTCTTCCCCTTCTTCACGGCTAACTCCTCCTCCTGTCAAGGAGATACTCTCTAAAATCCTTGTCACTATCAGGTTCCTGCGTTGGGATGCCAAAGGCTTAAACCATCAAAGTGGGATAAACAACTGGGCTTTTAGGTTAGTTTAGGAGGAAGAATGGTCAGGAGTGGTGACTGATTTCAACTAAGGAGTGAAAAGCAAGGCTGGCTAAATAATTTGGGGGGCCCAGTGAAAAAGGAAAGCATAGGGCACATTATTATAAATTATTTGCAATTTCAGATGGTGACACTGAAACCTTGACCAGGTGTGGGGCCTTTCTGTGAATGGGACCCCATGCACTGCTCCAGTCCTACACACGTACAACTGATCTTGATAAAGAGAGGGAGGGGATGCAGATTCTTTTCAGTGTGAGTTGTTAGATGGTCGTAGGTACCCAGAGTAGAGAAAATTGATCTAGAGAGAGGAGCAGAGTGAAATATTGAAAGTCATTTACTTGTGGCACATTGGCCAGGCAGAGTCCTGTGGGCAGTTGACTATCTGCCTTTATTTTCTTCATTACCCATGTGTTCCTACTCCAGCGGCAAATCCACAATCTCTAGTAACTTTTATATGTTAGGATAGACAAAATGTTAAGTCAAAGAATTAATGGATACTGCTAAAAGTAACAGAGAGAAGGCTTTGAGTCTATGGCGTATGTGTTGTCCTCAACACGGGGAAGGGGAGAGTCAAGCTGATATTTCAGCACACTGCAGACAGTAACTGGAGACCTGAAAGATACAATAATCTTCCAAAGATGTCCTTTGTTGACCGTTCCATCTTAGGGATTTCTGTTTCTTTGTCCTCTGTACTACTTTTAGTAAGCCATTTACTTCCATAATAATCTTAATGATATTTATTTCTGAAGTTACATGAAAGCCAACTATGAACCCTACAATATAAAATCATCCTACACGACCCAGCTTCCTGATTTCTGACATGGGCCTTTGTGGAGAAAGGTGACTGGTGTTTAGCTATTGTGTTAAGTCTGTTGAAAGATGACACAGATGATGGTGCTGCCGAGAGCTCCCCCGTGACTCACAGGCAGAGTTGCCTAGTAACTAACCCAAAATAACATCGCTGAGGCACATCAAACCCGAGAGGACTGTGCTGCTGTGGATCAGGACAAAGGTGCCCCCGGCAGCAGCGAACTTTTCCTTCTCATTCATGGCTTCAATTTGGAGATTTTGTGGCCTTTGGTCAGTGATCCATATAGTGAATAAGAACTTCTGAGTATATAACATCAAATCTAGTGGCTTTCTCTTTTTCTATTACTGACTGTGGTACAGGCTTCTCTGAAAGTTTGATGCAATCATGAAAGATGTGGGGGTCAGCTCAAACTAAATAGAGTCATAAACCAGTTCAGCCCTCAGAAAACACCATGAGTTCATCAGATTTTTCCAGGGCTTGAAATCTGTTTAGGTTGCTTTTTAACTGTTTTAAATTACAGAAGTAAAACATACTCAAGCTTCACAATTAAATTAAAAACTTCCATTGCTATTTGTTCTTCCAAAAATCTATGTAGATATTGTACTACAATTGATTTTAATTATGTTACTTTGTCATTTTTACCATGTATGATGAAATAAAGGCACCAACTAAATACATGTATATCCATATGCCAATATGTGTGTGTGTGTTTACATGTACATTCACTGTGCTGAATTCAGTATAAAGCTAAAATAAGATGAGGATAGAGAAAAGTTTATTGAATTTGCAAGTTAGGTCATCAGTGATCTTTGAACAGCTTTACTGAGCTTTGCCTGGACAGGCCAGAGAGGAACCAAGAAATAAGCTATATATTGCTATGTTTACTGTGGGTTGTTATCCTTAGAAAAGATAAAAAAATAAAAGAAGTATTTTCTTGTCCTTATTTAAAATTTGAGAACATCATGTCAGCTGTGATCTCAGTACTTCAAAAAATTACATATTCATTCTGCTTCCTGAAATTGTCTTGCTACAGTTTTATTGCTCTTATTTTCATTAGTAGCTGTCTTTAAATGTAAACTAAGGAGTGTCTCTTTCTCCTACAGGACTTAACAGTACAGGTCAGCTGACTGCTCACTTCCTCTTTGTGGAGGAATGTGTGTGTCAGGAGGAGAGGCTTCCCTCATTCCCATTATTTTTCACACAATCAATTAGAGACCGTTCTCTCTATTCTTTGTTTGTAGGTATGCTTGACTTAAGGTATGTGAGTGGTAGTAGGTAATTCTACCTAAATCTCAATTGTATTGTATTAAATGGGGCATATATTAATTACCATAATAATAATGATCAATATATCATATTTAAACATTTTCAACCAATATGTCAGCACAGAAAATAAATTCAAAATAAACTTTAAAATTTTTATTTATTTCTGCATTCAAATGTAACATCAACTATGTCAGAAAACCCCTGCAACAATACTGGGATATGTGATATTTAATGGGATTGACCAAAGGACAAGCATGTTTCAGTTTTTCAAGTGCTCTTTGGAAGTCCAAGTTCTCATCTGATGTTTATAGAAATCCTGGGAAAAGAGAAATCTGGAAATCCACTTGATTAACAGTCTACCTCTTGAAGTCAACATAGCTGGACGTGAAGGCATGAATGGTTACTTTAATGTTCCCTTTGACTTTCTTTTTTTCTTAAATTAAGGTATCATTGATACACAATCTTATGCTCAGATTTCACATGAGCAACATTGTGGTTATTAAATTCCCCCTATTATCAAGTCCCTACCACATACAGTATTATAGTCACTTCCCATCAGCATACTAAGCTTCTCTGGGCTATACTTCCTTCCCTGTGCCTCCCGTATATTATGTGTGCTAATCATAATGTCCCTTAATCCTCTTATCCCTCCCTTTCCTTTTGGTAACTGTTAGTCCATTCTTGGGTTCTGTGAGTCTGCTGCTGTTTTGTTCATTCAGATTTTTCTTTGTTGTTATACTCCACAGAAGTGTGAAATCATTTGATACTTGTCTTTCTCTATCTGGCTTATTTCACTGAGCATAATACCCTCTAGCTCTATCCATGTTGTTGCAAATGGTAGGATTTGTTTTCTTCTTATGGCTGAATAATATTCCACTGCATCTATGTTCATCAGGGATATTGGTCTTTAATTTTCTTCTTTTTTGAGGTGTCTTTGCCTGGGTTTGGTATTAGAGTGATGTTGGCTTCATTGAATGAGTTTGGTAGTATTTGTTCTTCTATTTTTTGGAAAACTTTAAGGAGAATGGGTATTATATCTTCTCTAAATGCCTGATAAAATTCAGTGATGAAGCCATCTGGCCCAAGGATTTTGTTCTTGGGTAGTTTTTTGATTACTGATTCAATTTCATTGATGGTAATTGGTCTGTTCAAATTTTCTGTTTCTTACTGGGTCAGTCTTGAAAGGTTGTATTTTTCTAGAAAGCTATCCATTTCTTCTAGGTTATCCAGTTTGTTAGCATATAATTTTTCATAGTATTCTCTAATAATTATTTGTATTTCAGTGGTGTCCATAGTGATTTTTCCTTCTGCATTTCTGAATCTGTTTATGTGTGTAGATTCTCTTTTCTTCTTGTAAGTCTGGCTAGGGGTTTATCTATTTTGTTCATTTTCTCAAAGAGCCAGCCCTTGATTTCATTGATTCTTTCTATTGTTTTATTCTTCTCAATTTTATTTATCTCTTCTCTGATCTTTATTATGTCCCTCCTTCTACTGATTTTGGGTCTCATTTGTTCTTCTTTTTCCAGTTTCAATAATTGTGAATTTAGACTATTCATTTGGGGTTGTACTTCCTTATTTTATTTATTTATTTATTTTATTTTGGTATCATTAATCTACAATTACATGAAGGACATTATGTTTGCTAGGCTCCCCCCTTCACCAAGTCCCCCCCACATACCTGTTCATAGTCACTGTCCATCAACATAGTAAGATGCTATAAAATCACTATTTGTCTTCTCTGTGTTGCAAAGCCCTCCCCGTACCCCCACACATACTATACATGTTAATCATAATGCCCCCTTTCTTTTTTCCTGCCCTTATCCCTCCCTTCCCACCTGTCCTCCCCAGTCCCTTTCCCTTTGGTAACTGTTAGTCCATTCTTGGGTTCTGTGCTTCTGCTGCTGTTTTGTTCCTTCAGTTTTCTTTTGTTCTTATACTGCACATATGAGTGAAATCATTTGATACTTGTCTTTCTCCGCCTGGGAATTTTACTGAGCATAATACCCTCTAGCTCCATCCATGTTGTTGCAAATGCTGGATCTGTTTTTTTCTTATAGCTGAGTAATATTCCATTGTATATATGTATCACATCTTCTTTATCCATTCATCTACTGATGGACATTTAGGTTGCTCCCATATCTTAGCTATTGTAAATAGTACAGTGATAAACATAGGGGTGCATCTGTCTTTTTCAAACTGGAATGCTGCATTCTTAGGGTAAATTCCTAGAAGTGGAATTCCTGCATCAAATGGTATTCTATTTTGAGCATTTTGAGGAACCTCCTTACTTCTATCCACAATGGTTGAACTAATTTACATTCACACCAGCAGTGTAGGAGGGTTCCCCTTTCTCCACAACCTCTCCAACATTTGTTGTTGTTTGTCTTTTGGATGGTAGCCATCCTTACTGATGTGAGGTGATATCTCATTGTGGTTTTAATTTGCATTTCTCTGATGACAAGCGATGTGGAGCATCTTTTCATGTGTCTGTTGGCCATCTGAATTTCTTCTTTAGAGAACCGTCTATTCAGCTCCTCTGCCCATTTTTTAATTAAATTATTTGCTTTTTGTTTGTTGAGGTGGGTGAGCTCTTTATATATTTTGGATGTCAACCCTTTATCGGATCTGTCATTTATGAAAATATTCTCCCATACTGTAGGATACCTTTTTGTTCTATTGATGGTGTCCTTTGCTGTACAGAAGCTTTTCAGCTTGATATAGACCCATTTGTTCATTTTTGCTTTTCTTTCCCTTGCCTGGGGAGATATGTTCAAGAAGAGGTCACTCAAGTTTATGTCTAAGAAATTTTTGCCTATGTTTTTTTTTAAGAGTTTTATGGTTTCATGACTTATATTCAGGTCTTTGATCCATTTTGAATTTACTTTTGTGTATGGGGTTAGACAGTGATCCAGTTTCATTCTCTTACATGTAGCTGTCCAGTTTTGCCAGCACTATCTGTTGAAGAGACTTTCACTTCCCCATTGTATGTCCATGGCCCCTTTATCGAATATTAGTTGACCATATATGTTTGGGTTAATGTTTGGAATCTCTATTCTGCTCCGTTGGTCTGTGGCTCTGTTCTTGTGCCAGTACCAAATTCTCTTGATTACTGTGGCTTGAAGTTGGGGAGTGAGATTCCCCCCACTTTCTTCTTCCTTCTCAAGATTGCTTTAGCTATTCGGGGTCTTTGGTGTTTCCATATGAATTTTTGAACTATTTGTTCCAGTTCATTGAAGAATGCTGTTGGTAATTTGATAGGGATTGCATTGAATCTGTATATTGCTTTGGGCAGGATGGCCATTTTGACAATATTAATTCTTCCTAGCCACGAGCATGCGATGAGTTTCCATTTGTTAGTGACCTCTTTAATTTCTCTTAAGAGTGTCTTATAGTTTTCAGGGAATAGGTTAGGTTTATTCCTAGGTATTTTATTCTTTTTGATGCTATTGTACATGGAATTGTCTTCCTGATTTCTCTTTCTATTCTTAGTGCACAGGAAAGCCACAGATTTCTGTATGTTGATTTTGTATCGTGCAACTTTGCTGAATTCCGATATTAGCTCTAGTAGTTTTGGAGTGGAGTCTTTAGGGTTTTTTACGTAGAGTATCATGTCATCTGCAAATAGTGACAGTTTAACTTCTTCTTTACCAATCTGGATTGCTTGTATTTCTTTGTTTTGTCTAATTGCCATGGCTAGGACCTCCAGTACTATGTTGAATAACAGTGGGGAGTTTGGGCATCCCTGTCTTGTTCCTGATCACAGAGGAAAAGCTTTCAGCTTCTCTCTGTTAAGTATGATGTTGGCTGTGGGTTTCTCAGATATGGCTTTTATTATGTTGAGGTACTTGCCCTCTATACACATTTTGTTGAGAGTTTTTATCATGAATGGATGTTGAACTTTGTCGAATGCTTTTTCAGCATCTATGGAGATGATCATGTGGTTTTTGTCTTTCTTTTTGATGATGTTGATGGATTTTCGAATGTTGTACCATCCTTGCATCCTTGGGATGAATCCCACTTCGTCATGCTGTATGATCCTTTTGATGTATTTTTGAATTCGGTTTGCTAATATTTTGTTGAGTATTTCTGCATCTATATTCATCAGGGATATTGGTCTGTAGTTTTTTTTTTGGTGGGGTCTTTGCCTGGTTTTGCTATTAGGGTGATGTTGGCTTCATAGAATGAGTTTGGGAGTATTCCCTCCTCTTCTATTTTTTGGAAAACTTTAAGGAGAATGGGTATTATGTCTTCTCTGTATGTCTGATAAAATTCTGAGGTAAATCCATCTGGTCGTGGGGTTTTGTTCTTGGGGAGTTTTTTGATTACCACTTCAATTTCGTTGCTGGTAATTGGACTGTTTAGATTTTCTGTTTCTTTCTGGGACAGTCTTGGAAGGTTGTATTTTTCTAGGAAGTTGTCCATTTCTCCTAGGTTTCCCAGCTTGCTAGCATATAGGTTTTCATAGTACTCTCTAATTATTCTTTGCATTTCTGTGGGGTCCGTCATAATTTTTCCTTTCTCATTTCTGATTCCGTTGATTTGTGTTGACTCTCTTTTCCTCTTAATAAGTTTGGCTAGAGGCTTATCTATTTTGTTTATTTTTTCGAAGAACCAGCTCTTGGTTTCATTGCTTTTTGCTATTGTTTTATTCTTCTCAATTTTGTTTATTTGTTCTCTAATCTTTATTATATCCCTCATTCTGGTGACCTTAGGCCTCATTTATTCTTATTTTTCCAATTTTGATAATTTTGACATTAGACCATTAATTTGGGATTGTTTTTCCTTCTTTAAATATGCCTGTATTGCTATATGCTTTCCTCTTAAGACTGCTTTTGCTGTATCCCACAGTAGTTGGGGCTTTGTGTTGTTGTTGTCGTTTGTTTCCATATATTTCTGGATCTCCATTTTAATTTGGTCATTGATCCATTGATTATTTAGGAGCATGTTGTTAAGCCTCTATGTGTTTGTGAGCCTTTTTGCTTTCTTTGTACATTTTATTTCTAGTTTTATGCCTTTGTGGTCTGAAAAGTTGGTTTGTAGGATTTCAATCTTTTGGAATTTACTGAGGCTCTTTTTGTGACCTAGTATGTGGTCTATTCTGGAGATTGTTCCATGTGCACTTGAGAAGTATGTGTACCCTGTTGCTTTTGGATGTAGAGTTCTGTAGATGTCTATTAGGTCCATCTGTTCTAGTGTGTTGTTCAGTGCCTCTGTGTCCTTACTTATTTTCTGTCTGGTTGATATGTCCTTTGGAGTGAGTGGTGTGTTAAAATATCCTAAAATGAATGCATTGCATTCTATTTCCACCTTTTAATTCTTTTACTATTTGTTGTGCATATTTGTGTGCTCCTATGTTGGTGCATAGATATTTATAATGGTTATATCCTCTTGTTGAACTGACCCCTTTATCATTATATAATGTCTTTCTTTTTCTCTTGTTACTTCCTTTGTTTTGAAGTCTATTTTATCTCATATATGTATTGCAACTCCTGCTTTTTTTCTCCCTATTGTTCACATGCAATATCTTTTTCTATCCCTTCACTTTTAGTCTGTGTATGTCTTTGGTTTTGAAATGAGTCTCTTGTAGGCATTACATAGACGGGTCTTGCTTTTTTATCCATTCTGTAACTCTGTGTCTTTTGATTGGTATATTCAGTCTATTTACATTTAGTGTGATTATCAATAGATATGACTTATTACCATTGTAGGTTTTGGATTCATGGTTACCAAAGGTTCAAGGGTAGCTTCTTTACTATCTAACAGTCTACCTTAACACTTATTATACTGTTATAAACACAATCTGAAGATTCTCCCACACATCCTTCTTTTTCTTCCTCCTCCTCTCTTTATATGTTAGGTGTCATATTCTGTGCTGTTTGGGTATCCCTTGACTTACTTTGTGGGTAGATGATTTAGTTTAGCATTTGATGAGAATTTGATTGGTCTGCTTCCTTTGCTGTAGTTTTATTTTCTGTAGTGACAGCTAGCCTTTGGCACACATCCATCTAGAGCAGTCCCTTTAAAATATACTGTTGAGAACTTTAGTGGGAGGTAAGTTGCCTCAACTTTTGCTTATCTGAGAATTGTTTAATCCCTCCTTCACATTTAAATGATAATCTTGCTGGGTGAAGTATTCTTGGTGCAAGGCCCTTCGGCTTCATTGCATTCTGCTGAGCAGTCCGATGATAGCATTATGGGTTTTCCTTTGTAGGTCATCTTTTTCCTCTCTCTGGCTGCTTTTAATACTCTGTCCTTGTCCTTGATCTTTGCCATATTAATTATTATATGTCTTCATGTAATCTTCCTTGGGTCCCTTGTGTTGGAAGATCTGTGTACTTTCCTGGCCTGAGAGACTATTTCTTTCCTCACATTGGGGAAGTTTTCAGTAATTATTTCTTCAAAGACAATTTCTGTCCTTTTTTCTCTTCTTCTTTTGGTACCACTACAATGCGAGTATTGTTTTGTTCTGACTGGTCACACAGGTATCTTAATATTCTTTCATTCCTAGGGATCCTTTTTTCTCTCTCTGTGTCAGCTTCTCTGTATTCTCTTCTCTAATTTCTATTCCATTTACTGTCTCCTGTACCACATCTAATCTGCTTTTAAATTCTCCACTGTTTGTTTCATTCCAGTTATCTCCTTCCCAAATTTGTCCCTTAGCTCTTGAATATTTTTCTGTAGCTCCATTAACATGCTTATGATTTTTATTTTGAATTCTTTTTCAGGAAGATTGGTGATTTCAGACTCACCAAGCCCTCTTTCTGGTGTTTGAGGGATTTTGGATTGAACAATGTTCTTCTGCCTTTTCATAGTCCTGGAGCATTGGGAGTGCTTACAGGCGAGTGGTGTGGGTATCGGCTGGGAGGACAAAGTCCCCTCCTGTTTTGCAGTCTCAGTGCCTGTCTCCACTGCCTGTGCCAGTTAACCACACAGAGGGAACAGCCTCTGAGTTTATCCTAAACTTCCATGGGTGGGGCGGCCCTCAGGATAGCCTAGGGTGATGGCGGGAGTTACAGGAGAGCAGCATGGGAATCTGCTCTGAGGACAAAGCTCTTTCGTGCTTCCCAGGCACTGTGCCTGTTTCCGCTGTCTGGGCCAGTTAACAGCATGCATGGAGAAGTTGGTGTGCTAAGCTGTGTAGTTGCTATAGGCAAGGCTGGCCTCCAGCTGGTCTGCAGGATTGGTGCAGACAGCGGGTTTACCCGCAGGTGCCATAAGGGAGGAAGGAGTGGCAGGCTGCTTATTGTGGTGAGGGACCTTGGGGCTGCATTGCCAATCAGGGGGATGGAGTGCCTGGAGCTCCTGAAAATTCCCAACTTGCTGGGCTGAGTGTCCTGGGCCAATTTTGCCCACCTTTTCCTTCTCCTAAACCCTTGCCCCTTTAGCAGCCTCTGACTGTTGAGAACTCTTTCACAGCACTTGCTTTTCTTTTGTCTCAGGGCAGCAGGTTGTGGGAATCTGCTTGCAGTCTTAGTCTCTGACTTTGGTTTTCAGCCCCTAACCTCCAGAGTACCATGCAATGTGGGTCTGTGCTCCCTGGGTAGACTTCTAGGGCTGGGTATTTATCAGTCCTGTGCCTCCACTCCCTCCTCATTCTGATTCTGTTCACCCCACCCTGAGCTGGGGTGGGGGCAGTGCTTGGGTCCCATCAGATGGCAGCTTTTTTCTTTACCCTTTTCCATGAGATGTTGACCTCTCCCAGATGTAGAATGGCTGGTGCCCTCTTACTTCTGGTCACTCTTCTAGGAATAGTTGTATTTTATGTATTTTCAAAATAGATGTGGTTTTGGGAGATTTCTGCCACACTTCTCACACCACCATCTTCTTTCCAAGCCCACTTTGATTTTCTTAATACTTGTGTTGGAAATCATGACCAAGCTGCACAGTGCCTCAGAATGATCATCATTAGCATTTACCTCCATTTTAAGTTTAGAATTTGAATCTCATTAAATGTCATGCTAGGAACAATTTTAAATGACAATAACTGCTGAAATAAAGTTCTGGTAAGAGGTAGTGGCCCCTGGGATGCTCTACCAAGAGGGACTTATGTCCTCATGCTTCCAGCCATTTTTAATATTGACAGCTGATGATTCAAAGCTAAATCCTTTCCTAGTAATGGCCCTCACTGGAAGGAAGCTGGTTCACCCAGATCATGCTTCTCCTAGGGGTAGTCAATATTCAGTGATGGTGCATGTGGGGGCCAAATACTTTTCCCCTAACTTCCAATATGAAAATCTTTGAAGGCAATCAGGGCTTCAAAACTCACTGTAGGATTCACCAAGGCTTTACTGCAACAGCTTCACAGTTCAGCCTCTCCCTTGGCCCAGTCTGTCCTCCTCAAGTGTTGTCCCATCCACGGTACTTCCTGCATGGAAATCTTGAAAGAATCTTGAACATCCAAAAAAAAAAAATCTTGAAAATGCAAGAAAAAATCTTGAGAGTCCAAAAATATGTTTCATATGACCTGTGATAGAAGAGATAATATTCAAATATATTGAATCAACTTTATTTTTACAAGTTTACTTGTTAATAAGTTAAGCCAATAAAGAGTAGTATTTCCTCCCAAGCCTATGGCATAGGAAGAGCCCAGTAGACAATGTACACCATATCAAACCTTACATCTCAGACAGAGAGAGCCCAATCCTTCTAAATGACTTTAAATAAAGAGTATCAGAATATGATTAATGTAGAAAAAGCATGCTGGCAACTAAGGGGCAGTTGGATTGGGAGATAATGAAGTATCTGGTCAGAAGCTGCTTTTGTCCAGCTAAGAAATAATGGAAGTTGAAAGATGGTTGATTCACTGGGGGCCAAAAGGAGAAATATAAAAGACATGCAGGAGCACAAATCACTGACTTGTGTATCTGACTTAATAGTGCAAAGTTTTGATTGGATGTTGCATGTGAGGGCGAGAGAGGGGTCAGAGAAAAGAGTGGAGATTTCCAGGTCTGTTGGCTGTCTAAGTCAATGGTTATGTTCTTCACTGGCTTCAGATAACTGGAGAGGAAATAGGTTATGGAGGACATATATCAGTTTTAGACTAACTAAATTTCAACAAAATTACTTAGAGAGAATGGAGTGATATTAGGTGAGAGAGATGAGGTTACTTTGACTAGTATATTAGAAATATGAAGGTTTTATGCTTTTTCTTTTGTAAAAAAGTGAGTAGTGTTACTTAGACTTGATATAATAAAATACCTCTCCCATCATTCTCTTTCTATATCTCCACTTCTGTGGTCTCTGAGCTTGTTCTCTTCAAACCAGACAACTCAGATGGGAACTTTATTTGAGCACATGTGTCAATTTTCCACAGCAAAAATCGTTCTGGTCTAAGATAGGTCCTCGGAAAAGCACTGATTATCTGATTGCTGAGAGCCACATTCAACCAGATAACTATATTCAGGTCAAAATAGAGGCTGAGGCAGCAAGAAAGAGAATAAGGAAACTGGCATGTTGAAATATTGACTGTACTGCCTCAAAGAAAACATCATTCAAGCATGGCTTAAATTCTCTCTTCTTTACCAAAAAGAAGTACTGAACAATATTCTTTCTCTCTCTCACCCACACACAAACACCCCCCGCCACCCACACGCATACATTTCCTTTACATCTATCTGAAAAATGTGGGCAATGTATCATTTCTCTTCTCCATTATTTTATAAGTTAGCATATAAACACTCAGAATGGATTACAAGAAAAACATTTTGGGGCAAATATCACAATTGAAGGGTCTATATAAGGAAAAAAATCTATAGAAAATGGATTATTATGAGCAAGGACTTGTGTATCTGACCTAATAATGCAAAATTTTGAAACTCAGAGGGACTTTCTTCCTCAACTCATGAAGGCAAGTCATACATTCCATGACAATGAACTGAGTCAAGTACTCTGCTATTTCTAAAAGAATTGTCAGCATGTGAATGTACCCCTTAACTGGGGCAGAAGCTGTGGAAACAGCAACTTCTTCCCTTATCACTTTTACAGTAAAGCAATAAATTCAAGTCAGCTTCTTTTGGATGGATTAACAGACACATCACTATTAGTTTATGTAAAAACACTAATAGCAACAAAAATAATAAAGTTTACCACTTTAGAAGTATTTCTTCTCCAAGGCCTTTGACCAGATTATCCAGAAATTAATATTTTGATCACTTCATCTTAGACTTTTTGCCATTTGTGATAGGCTGACTGTGAGGCATTTTTTTTTTTCTTTAAAAACAAATAGGTTGTGTGAATGATGAAAAAGTAATGAAAGTCATGGAGTGAAAAAAGAACCATCTTTATTCTCCTATGAGTCATATATTGTAAGTGTAATTATTAAAATGTGGCCCAAATGACCTTGCTTATGGACTGATGCCATCTGTTCACCTGTGGATTTCTGTTTATGGCACAATGCCCACTTGCAGATGAATCCTGGAGCTGTAAAACATGACATCCTGCTACCTGCTCTTACTCCTCAACTGCCCTTCTGGTCCCAGAAATATTTATTTATTCAGAATTAGAGGTAACTGGGAATAACATAAAGAGAAAGAACTCTGTTACTTGTAATTATTCATCATCTTAGCCTCTCTAGAATTAATTTTTTCTATAGAAGCATTATAAATCCCCCTGGATCATATGTCAAAACAGAAGAAAAATTTCTACCTATGGAGCACAGAAGGATCACTTTATTTTTAGATGAAGAAACATGAAATAATTTCATTCAAACTCTTTTTAAAGCTTTATAGATGGCTTCTATCAATTTTGACCTACTACAAGGGCAAAACCCATATCCATTTCATTAAAGTCATGGGCTTTATTTATTTTTTTAATGTAAAATAAATGTTAAAGTACAGTTTAAAGTTGCTTTTTCAAGAGTAGGTGTTGAGTGCTATCAAAGTAATTTTTATTAGATGGAGAATCATTTCATATTCCTGCTGGACATCTAACCAAAGGCAATAAATTAGTTGCTGGACATATGCAGGTCTAGAAGGGAATAACTACAGGCTGCAAATTCTAGAAAGTACTGCTTTCTAATACATTTTGGACTTCACATCAGGTTCTGATGTAGAGAACTGGTTCTTAAATTCATCCCAGGGAAAAGGTTTAAAGAGGCCTCAGTATGTAGTGGAAAGTTGGGTCTAGACAAGAATGCCAGATCCATGACTTAATAGCTAAGTAAGATTGCGTATTTAAAAAAACTGTTTATGCCTTAATTTTATATGAAGATGGGAATCATCCTAGTTTTCTCATATGGTAGGTAGAATGGGGAAGTAACATGGAAAACTTCTGGCACATGGTAAGTTCTATATAAATATGTATTTCCCCTTGTTTTTTAAATCATACCTGTTATTTGGAGACATGTATTGCCAAATATGTATATTTGTTTTGCTCTTTTTGAGCTAACACGAAAGATTTTATTTTCAAATCTGAGTCACACAAATTGAAGGTGTTGCCTGTTATTAATCTTAAGGGCAATTCGGAAGCCCAGACAAAGTGAGGAGAAGTCCAGGGCACAGAGGCCAGCTTCTTTTGTTCTTCCTACAAAGGTCATGTGCTCTCTGGACAAGAGTCCATGTAGTGTCCAAGTGAGAGATTATCCCTTCACACAGCAGAAGGGTTTCAATTCTCTCCATTTTATACCATAGCTTATTTAATACTATCCATATGGAGCCACACTTCATAAATCTACAGATTCCAGTTTTATTAACTACAAGCATGGGCATCCTGTAAAGAACATTCCATGGGTAAAGATCTTCCTCTTAGTAAATATCATTATGCTATTAACCTAGAGGTCTGGAAAATTATTGAAAGGACAAAATATTAGACTTGATGCCCTGCCTTCTTTTATTTCCAGCAGAAGCATCTCACCAGGAAAGGGAAAGAATGGATCACAGCCACTTACTCCTTTTTATCCATGGCTTCTCTCTACTTAACAAAAGCTTAACACAGTAAGTGATATATAGACATGACTGTTTCCTCCTTTTCTTCTCACAGCACCTTCATGTAAATGTAAGCTGATTCTTGTGAAATAATGGAAAGTACCTTGGACAAACATTCAGGAACAGGAATCCTTGTGCTTGCCTTGACCTTGTGCATGTTACTAAAAAGCTTTCAGATTCTTTGAAAATTGTACACAATAGTGATATTGAAATCTAAATATTTCTGAGTCATTTCTTTATCTGTTAAATTCAGATTATGCTTGTTATGTGTAGTCAGAAGGATTTGGGGAGTTACATATGAGAAATATATGAAAAATAATAGAAAGCATAGAAATATTACATCTTGTTCACATATCATCTTAGTCTGATTTTCAGAGTGATGTATACTAAATAAAAATTTACCTTTTCTACCATGAAAAATGCATTACACTATTTTTGTCTATAAACCATGCTCATTGTAAAGTATTTTAATAGTTGTAAGAATAAAAAGAGTACAAATATTTCTTAATTCCATCCCCACAGATAGCCATAGTTCAAATCTACAGTATACCTTTTCTAGACTACTTTCTGTACAGATATACAGATATACACCATCTCTTTCTCTGTATGTACATAACTATGATCATATCACTGCAAATTTGAAACTTGCTTTTCTCCTCCTAAACAATACTTCATAGTTATCTTTTGATGTCAATATAAATTGATCTATGTGGTAATTTTTAATTCTCAGGTATTCCAAATTTATATTCATGTGTGAACTTAAGTAAATAAAATGCACTAGTTCTTTGGAGTTTATATTCATACAAATTTTATAATACACATAACATGATTATAATTTGTAGCACAGACAGCATTTTTACTACAGACGTGGTGGGATAATTTGTCTATCATATGTTATCAATAACAAAATCATTTTGATATCATATTCATAATAAATTTTATATACATGACAATAGTAGCTAATAATGATTGAGAACAGGCTAGATTGTGTGCCAGACAATATGCTAAAAGCTTTGTACACATTTGATTTACACAATGATTCTATATAATAGGTTCTATTAGTGTTTTCAGTTTGTAGTGAGGAAAAGTGAGACAAAAGGGGTTGGTATCTTACACACGATCAAACAACCAGTAAAAGTTCACCAAGGTTCCCGAGCATGGCGAGCCTCTGGGTTTCTCTCATGATAGAGTTACTTTCTCAGTCCTGCCCCACAACCCCATAATTACCTTTCTTCTTAAATTAACTGAGCTTGGGAGACAAGAGGGGAGAGAGAAAGGGGCTCTTGCCAGTAAGGGAAGCACATTTACATTTGATTTCCAGCAGTGTTGCTTCTTGCAGCTCAATAAAACAAGTTGCCAGTATTTTCAGTCCAATCGCAGCTCTATACAGGGCAACAAGGTTATTATTACTTTGGGGACCCTGTGACTCTGCAGCCAGAGCCACACTGCTTTCTGGCTAGGGCTCCTAGGGCTTTGCTTTGTTTGGATGTTTTGATCTTGATTTGCACAGTGGTTACTTTTTTTAAAGCAGTGGACCTTAAAATCTGAGGCATTGTCTTTTCTGTTGTCATGAGAACATGTCTTAAGTTATTGTCTGGTTTTAATATAAGGGCAAGGGACATTTTTCAGGGTGATGAGAATGACAGCACAAATTTATCTAGATTTCTTTAACTCAGTGTCTCTTCCTCTCATGGGTCATCTTTGCATGCAGTTAAACTCAATCCAGAGCAGTAAGAGCTCAAATACTATTTAGTGCCCCATCCATGGTTTACCATGGGGTTTGTCTCAAGGAAATCTGAAGGCCAGAACTTCCTTAAAACAGGCAGTATCTATTGCAAAACTCTTGGAGTGGATGGAAGATCACCACGAGATACCGCAAGAGGGGTTGAATACTAAGATAGCCTAGCTGTTGCCTACATTCTTAACAGAAAGATCACCTGTTTCACTCCTTCATCTCCCAAGCAAACCAACCTAAGTTCTAATAATTCACCTGGTATCAACCAATAATGGTCAAATATACTCCTTTCACTCTTGATTGAGGTCTGTTTCTCTGTAAATGTTTCCTGAAGGCTGTCAGAAACTTCTGCCACCAATAACAAATCTCAGTACTAGTTGTTAAAATGGGTGACCCTGAGACTGACCACTATATTGGTGAGGGAATACTGATGCCTGGAAGAGGTGAGTTACAACAACATCAGTTGTCTTTGAACTCATTTATTTGTATTTGACTTATGGTAACCTGGAAGACCACTTACTGTCTGTGGACCATACGATTTGTGTCAACATACCAACAATTCCAATGGCTTCCTTCAAATCCCATGTATTGACTTAAAAGGCCCTCATTTTTCCTCTAGAAAATCATGCCTCTATCAGCATCTCATCCTTGCTGAAATAACTATCTATAACAGGGAAAGGTCTTAGGTTTCAACCCTGCTTGCAAGCTAATAAATTAGCCTGCCCATGGGTGATGGCAGAAGACTTAAGATTCCTGTACCAGACACAAAGGGCTTTATAATTCATGACAATAGCAATAATCAGAGCATCAGCATACAAACGTCCTTTTAAAAAATAGTCCTGAACAAAGCCAGTCAGTGTGTCTGCTCACAAGACATGAAGAAATGCAAAAGAATGATGGAAAATCATCTCCTAACAGGGTTATTGTTAGCTGAGTTTTCTTAGGTTGAGCCTTTAGATTCTTTTCTTTACTTGAAGGGCTTCTTGAATTTGAAGGTGCTGAGAAATCACACAGAGATCTTGTTAGTATGCAGATTCTGATTCAATAGATGGAGTTTGGGGCCAAAAATTCTGCATTTTTAAAAAGCTATCAGGAGATGTTTATGTTACTAGTTTGTGTACACTTTAAATAAACTACAGTATGCACCAAAGTTCTGGAATTTCACTCTCATTAACTATAGGCCACCAGTGAGTCTGCTTTAATAAGCCAACCTAGTAGACTATTCCAGTGAGCACATTGAATCCTGAGTCTTGGATGAATCCACTGTTGTCAGTTAAATCGTATCAGTTTAGACTTTTATTTAATATTTCTTTGTCTACCACTCTCAGCATCCACTCCCACACATACCCTATATACTACTGTCCATACAGATTCATGAATTCCTGCAGGTCTTAATATAGGCTATGTCTTTTTGGGTCAGGTTTTGTACTTCTGTATCTGGGCTATTGAGGAATCTGATTCCCATTATGCATCTGGAGGCAATGAGTCAGCTGTCCCAATTACAAACATTGGAAGATTTTTATTTCAGAAAATGCTGAATCCATCCTAAAGGGAGGGTAGTTGGTTATACCTCAGCTGGCAAGGGAGCTTCTTGATGACTAAAATTGCAAATTTTTCAGCTTTGCCTATGACTGCCCACATGTTTCTATCCATGCCCAGCTTCCCATTCATTCCCTACCAGTGCCCTTAGCAGGCTGGACTGAGCATTTAATTGGCATTGCAACTCTAACTATTAAGTCTTGGGCCCAGTTCTCAGCCATGAGTGCTTCTAGCTATAAAAGACGAAATGACCTTCAAATTTCCAAAGAAGCTTTCTAGATGTCTACCTGTATTCCCAGTTGAACAGTCACATGACACAACTTCTCATTTACTCCTTTATACTCTCTAGGACTTCAAAATTTAGATGATGCCACCATCTGTTGTAATCAATATTTGGTTGTTATTATTGCAATGATTATATAAATGCCACAGCTGTTTGATCTCTTCTTGCCTTTACTCTTCATTCTAAGTGTTATGGGCTGAATGTTTATAAAAAGGGAAAAACCTTGGCTTTCCTCCTTCTGTGTGGAGAAGCCCAGTTCTTCCCTGTGAGTCTCCTTAACCACTATATAAAACACTGAGCTCTGATCACCAAATGTGTGGAGTGTTTCCCCACAAGCAGTTCTCTGCTACACTAGCTGGGTGTCTTACAATTTAATTAAACTCTGATATTATCTACCTGGAGATAGTGCCACATCCCCCCAGTTAATGGGTCAGTCCCACAAGACTGCTTCCCCACCCCCAGCACGCCTCAGGTGCCATTGCAGACCCAGATTATCACCCGGGCTTCAACTGGCTACAGATCAGAGGTTCCAACGACTCCCTCCTAGGGCTCATTTAGTTTTCTAGAACAGCTCACAGTGCTCAGGAAAACACTTTCTTACATTTACCAGGTTTTTGAAGAATGTGATACAGGATACAGAAAAACAGCCAGATGAAGAGATAGATATGATGAAGATTGGGAAGGTCCAGACCTCAGGAACTCCTGTCCTTTGAAGTTGGGGTACATCAGCCTCCTGGGTTGGGTGAGTTTGCACCCCTGGAAGCTTTCCAAACCCCAGGATTTCATGGAGGTTTCTCATATGGACACGCTCACTTATTAACTCCATTTCAATCCCCTCTGCCCTTTCTAGAGGATGAGGTATGGAACTGACTACTCCAATCTTCTCATCATGGCTTGCACCTTTGGGTGACCTGCCCCATCCAGGAGCCAACCAGGAGCCCACCCAGAGTTGCCTCAATAGAACAAAAGATGCTCCTAGTACTATTGTCACTTAGGAAATGACAAAGGTTTTAGCTCTGTGCTAGGAAAAGGGGCAGAGGCCTACATATACTTTCTTTTTCTATTATCTAAGAATTAGTGTCACCCCAAAATTGATACAGTGAAGTCCAAACCCCTAATGTGACTATATTTGGAGATAGGGCGTGTGAGGAGGTGATAAAGTTAAAAGAGTTAAAAAACCCTAACCCAATAAGGCTGATGCCCTTGTAAGAAGAAGAAAACAGTCCAGCACTCCAGCAACACATGCACGCACCAGGGAAAAGCCATATGAACCCACAGAGAGAAGGTGACTACGTAACAGCCAGGAAGAGAGCTCTCACCAGAAACGGACCCTGCTGGCACCTCGGTCTTGGACTCGCAGTTTCCAGAATTGTGAGCAGACCAACTTCTGTTGTTTAAACGTTAACATTCAGCCTGTACTGTTTTGTCTTGGCAGCTGAGCAGACCAAGCTACCAAACCACCAGCAGTGGTACTTTGAATGACGGTATTACAATATTACCACCTGCCATGGATTACCCATTATTCATTTCCTTCTGCCAAAGATATTATCCCTGCATTTCTCAAATATATGAGCAACTCAATCCCAGAGTTTCATTTTAACATTATCTTTCCTGAGGCCACTGCTGGTTCCAATTATTCTATTAGTTACTACTAGAAAATATATCAGATGTTAAACTCAAATTGGGTAATTTGAGGAGAGTTTAATAAAAGGATTATATATTGTCATCTGAGCATGGTGTTTGGAAACCCACAGAAGGTAATGAATCTCATCACTGGGGCTGATGAGATAGTGGTGAGTGGTTGCCGGGCCCCACAAACTGAGAGTGCTGAGCAGATGGGGCTGCGTGGTGGGACCCAGGGCCTTAGGTCATGGGGCTGAGCCCCCCATGCTAGCCAGTCATGCTGGGAGGGGCAGGCTGGTGCTTCTCCCCTTCCCTCAGACCCCCTGATGACTTTTTTCCCAAGCCTTTTCATTTTTTTAAGGAGAACTGAAGGCATGTTGACTCAGTGCCTCCTATCATTTCAGGTATGAAATTAGTTTTTCTGTCCATGGGCTTTCTTTCCGTATAAACATTTATGAACTTTCAGAGGAACATATCCTTCACCTGGAATCTCAAACAACAAATTTCACATGGAAAAAGTAGTTGGTGACACCTTTGTATGATACCTCTGTTGGGGACACTCATTTTCAAAGGTTGAAAGATAAAAGTGGATGCAAAAGGGCAAAAAAGATGAACTGTGAGAATAACCAGCATTCATTTCCACAGGCCCCCTTCATCCTCTCTCCATCCTACTCTCTACCCTGGGAGGCAGAGCTACATGGCTACATGAGGGAAGGAGGAGAGAGACGTTGGGGTACTTACATCCTGCCCTCCTTTCTGTCAGGTTGCTGTCGGCTAGCTGCTATCCTTAACAGACCGTCACAGCCGTATCGTCACCTTGACAGATGTCTCTGCTTCTTGGATTTGGAAACTGCCCCTCATATCCAGGAGAGATGCTTGAACTCTGATTTTTACTAGTCCCGTATTAGTCCACATTCCTCTGTGTTTTCTTATGCCCTTGTTACACTTTGGTGTACAGTTCTGTTATCAAATTATCTTCAATTACCCAATTTGAGAGTACCATCTGTTTCCTGTTAGGACTCTGAAGATACATCCACAGCGCTCTATTGCCCCCCCCCCAGCTCACCTGGTTCTCTCAGCAGCCCTATGAAATAAGCTATTCTAATCCTATAAAGGTAAGGATACTGAGGTTGTAAGAGGTTAGTATATTTCTTTCCAGCTTTTTATGAACAGTTCTTTAAACAAGTTGAAACCACATAGTATGTACAAATCACAGCTTGCTTTTTTCCTATCATTTTCTCTTTGTTCATATTATGAAGTTTCTTCATATATATAATTTTAAGGGCTCCATGAGAATCCTTTTTTGTGGGTGTGACATAATTTACCAAACTGATTCTCTTTATATTAAGCATTTGAATCATTTTATGTTTTCCAGTACTCTGAATGAAAAACTGTGATAAATGTATTTGGGGGGGTAGCACTATCTAAGCTGATTTGGGCATTCAGATATGTACATATGTGTGTATATACACATAATATATACATATATATTCAAATGGAAAATTTCCAAATAATTATAGATGGGCAATGAATTCACTCCTAGAATAAATTATTTTTGGAGCTGGCTATTATTTATTTTGAGCATATTAGAAAAACAGTGGTGATTATAATGCCTTATATTTGAACAGTACTGTGGAGCTTACAAAGCAAATCTTCTATGGCCAACCAAACCTCCCTATGTATTAGACTAGACATGTAGAAGAGAAATGCAAGCACAAAGGATAAGATTTTCTGTGATGAAGAATTGACCATTTAGATATTGCCATCGAGTCTGAGCAATTCTCACAACTCCAGAGAGAGTCTGATAAACAGTAACATCTCCCTGACAATATTTTCAATGACTGAGAAGGAGTCAAATAGTCTAAGCTTGGAATCTGAACACACAGCCTCTGCTCTGCTCTTTTCCAACTGTACAAAAGATTTGACTTCTCCCAACTTTTGATTTTTTCATCCATAAATAAGGCTAAAATTACCTCTTGACATGGGCTGTTGTCAACATGATCAACACTCCTATTTGAAAGCTATTTGTAAAAATATTGGTATGTGCTCATGGGCTACAGACATGTTTATGGATATAGCAAGGGTCTCTTTTCTTGGAATATACTCCTAGGTTGTCTGTTCTTTTTTACTGATCATTATATAGTTTAAAAGAAAGGGAAATGTGTGTGCCAGCCATGTGAGATTATTAGTCCTGAAACAATTGCCATGTAGAATACTCCCTGTGCTTATTCTTTATGGTTCTAGATGCTGCTTCTCATCCTCGGTTGCTTTTAGCTGGAGTAGGCAATTGCTTCTTTCTGCATCTTAGAATTCCACAGCTATAGGCACTTCTTTGTACTAAAATTGCTTTTACTTGCAAGAGAATTTTCATGGGACCTTTTGCCACAGAATATTGGCTCTGGAAAGATCTTAGAAAACATCCAGTCCTGACCATAAATTTAAGTTTCTAGGGAGGTATGAGTGAAGAATGATGAATATAGAATCCTGCGGCTTTAATTTCTCCATTTTGACAGAAATATGAATACAGATCAATTTCTTCACTATGGGGAAAAGTGTTGATAAATAGAAATGGAACTTTATCAATTTGGGCAAATTGGAGACCCCTGCTTTACTTTGGGTTCCTAGGAGCAGACTCTGGGGAAGAGAATGACTTAGGCTTACTGGGATGTGCTCTCAGTAGATGCATATATAAGAAAATGAGGAAGGCAGGGTTGAGTAAAAGTTTTATTTGATTCCATTTGGAGCTTCAGAGTTGGGATTGCTCTTCAGAGTCGTCCTCAATTGTAGGAAAGGAGCCAGGCCTGTCAGTTGCTAAGGACCTTTACTCAGAGGGGTACAGTGCTGAGTTAAGACAGTCGCCTACATCTGGTCACAGACAAGAGCTGTCAGCAGTTGATGTTCCCAGTAGAGTCTGGGTGCAAGGTAAATGGACGTGGTGTGTAGGGAGGGTTATTTTGGCTCTGGAGAGGGGATCTGAACAGGGCATCATCACAGCCCTTCGATGGTGCTAATCAATTTCAGCTGATTATTTTCATGTGGAAAACTCAAGCCGATAGTACTATATTTTTCAATGTGTCAAGAAAATCCGATAATCTCAATGTTTGAGTTAAATTTACCTATTTTAAGTCTCTACTCAAAAATAAAATACTACAATTAAAAAAAAACCTATGTCATATGCATATGATCTCAGGGTTCCCTGTTTGCTAATTCATATTTTGTTCAATCTCCCCATTTTATGGATAAAAACACTGAATATCTGAGAAGAAAATAAGAAAGGCACTGTCACAGAACTAAGTGGACGAATTTGATTCCCTAGTTCCCATTGTACAGATTCTTGCTCCTTTCTTACATCAAGCCAATGGATATCAATAAAAATGTATTTGTTCTTAAACTATCTTAGTTCTTATCAGGTCTCCATAGGAGCTTTATGAATAATATCTTATTCATTAAAATGTATTTGCGGACCATTCCAAGGGAAACAGTGCTAAACACTTCCTCAGGGAGAGCACTCCAAAAAACCTAGTGCACTTAGCTGGCCTCCTAATTAGCAGATTAGGACAGGTCTGTGCATCTCTCTGGAGATTCACAGAAGATTACAATTAGCTGGGAAAGTCAGGTAGTAAACTAGATTCTCTGTGGATACTTCACATGGAATAGCTGCCGTTTTTATGCTCCTCTGCTTAATGCTAACTAGGTGCCTTCAAAGTTAGAAAACATTTTTTATTGAACTTTTAATTCCTTACAGAGACACTTATTCCATGGCCTCATTTTCAGGAGCGTGAAATGGAAGTCAAAATTAAAGAGTATTTACAGAGGACCTCAGCTGACTGAGACCAAAGGATTTGGTGGATCCCTTTTTCCTTCAGAATCCCCACTTCTACTTAAAAAGGCAAAGCCCCAAGGGAAACAGCCAGGAATGTTGAATAAACATGGTAACAATAGCTGCGATGGTTTTTACAGGCAGTATTTTATGCCCCATCTTTATTTCTTTTATGTCTTTCCCTCCCTGCTTGTTTTTTCCTTTTACCAACAAATATGCTTATGTGTCCTCTCTTCTAATTAAGAAAAATCCTAAAATATTTTCTCACTTAAACTCTTATATTTTTTCTCTATCTTGTTGTTGTTAAACACCTTGAAATAATGGTAGAACCCAGTGTTTCTCAAGCTTTAAAGTGCACTGGGATGACCAGGGCACCTTTCTAAACTGCACATGCTGATTAGAAGGTCTAGGAGGGCCTGAATGTTCACATTTCTAATTGGCTCCTGGGTGATGATGGTGCAGCTGGGCCTGGTACATTTTGAGAGGAAAAATTCACATTATGTTCTATGTAAGTCTTACCACTTGCTATGGACTGAAAGAAACAAGATTGTTGCCCTCACAAACTAGGAAACCCTAAACTCAGTTTCCTCTATTATTAGCATTTTATATTAATATAGTGTATTTGTCACAATTAATGGGCAAATACTAATACATCATTATTAATTGAATTCTAAACTTTATTCAGATTTCCTCAGTTTCTCCCTAATACCTCTTTTCTATTTGAAGATCCTAGACACCACATTACATGTATGAATCATGTCTGTTTGGGCTCGCCTTAGTGGGACAGTTTCTCAGATGTTCTTCATTAGTAGATTTGAATACCACTAGTCAGGAATTTTGTAGAATATATCACTCAATTGGGAATTTTCTAATGCTTTTCTCAGGCTAGAGTATATGTTTTTGGAAGTAAGCCCACAGAGGTCAAGTGCCATTCTCACTACACTGTCAACATGACCCTTGATGTGAATACTGTCAACATGACCCTTGATGTTGACCTTGATCACCTGGCTGGGGTGCCACTTGCCAGTTTCTCTACTGCAAAGTGACTCTTTTTTCCCCTCTCTTTTCATACTTTTTGGAAGAAAGTCACTCACATAGCCCACACTTAAAGTAAGGAGTTAAATCCCCCCTCTTTAAGGATGGAGTACTTGCAGAAATTATCTGTCATTTTGCTGCATGGAGGGTTTGAAGTGCTTTCGTTGTGAATGAGGAGAGAATAAGTTTAATCTATACTGGACTTACACTAGAGTCCAGAAATTTAAAAATTGTTATTTATCACATATTATTAATGTTCTGCTATGACAGAAGTGAAAATTAAGGACTTAGATATCCTGTGGCGATTGTCACATGGATTACCTAAAACAACGTTATTTTTCACAACTTCAGAAGGTAATTGAGATAATAATCACTGAGATTTTCTGAGCACTATGTTTTATTCTCTGATGATACTGGTTTTAAATACATATAAAACTACTCACTTTTAAGAAGCCATACTCAGGAGTTTGGCTCAAGGAAAGGGCCTGTTAAATAATATCTGCAATATTTTCTTAAAATGTTTAGCTATTGGTGAACATATGGTCTCTGCAGGAATAAATATACGTTTCAGAGCCTATGTGCCAATTACACTTCCTGCTTCAGGAAGGAGTATTTAGCAACACAGGTAATTTTCCTGCTTGGCTCTGACAGACTTTCGTATGAATTTAAGCACTTGTATTATACCAAAAGGTCATGCAGGTCATTTTAAGGAAACTGATCTATATTTATCATATAGGCATAGTGTTTATAAAAATAGTTGTGGGGCAGGTGTGGGTCAGTGTAAGGAGTTTAGGCACAGAACACAAATCATTTCCTTGAAGTATTCTATTCTTAAGGGAGAATAGCACTTTCATCGCCATAATGCTTTGAAAAGAATAAAGTCCAAGAAAACAAGGATCTTTCATCATGTCGTAGACATTGCTAACAGTCTTTTAAATAGGCCGCTATTCTTGGTCCCTACAGTATATTATAAACTTCCTTTAATAAAGTATTCCAATGGCTACTCAACTTCTTTTTCATAAGTAATATTTGAGGTGAGGGATAAAACATATATGAGTTCACAAAACAAAATGTTATTACAAGACAAACACCCTTGTCACCATTATCAGTTCAGAAACTAAAAATTAATCTGCATGTCAGAAGTGTTTCTCATGCAACCTTTCAGTCTCTATCCCCAATTCCCACCCATAACAGTAACACTATTTTGACTTTTATAGTTACTATTTCTTTTATTGGATTCCTAAACCCTATGATCTATTTCACTTATTTGAACATTCAGTAGATGAAATAATATAAAATGTGTTCTTTCGTGACCATTTTCTAGTTTTATTGAGAAATAGTCGACATACATCACTGTATAGTTCAAGGTATACAGCATGAGGGGTTAACTTACATGTATTATGAGATGATTGCCAGAGTAGGTTCAGCAAGCATCTGTCTTCTCATTTAGACATCTTAAGAAAATAAAAATTCCTTCTTGTGATGAGAACACTTGGAATTTACTCTCTCAGTAACTTTCCTGAGATCCTACTACAGTGTTCGCTGTAGTCATCATGCTGTGCATTATTTCCCTGGTACTTATTTATCTCACAACTGGAAGTTTGTACCTTTTGACCATCTTTCTTTTATTCCCCCTAATCCCACCTTCTGCTTCAGGTAACCACAAATCTGATCTCTTTTATGAGTTCATTTTCCTTTTAGATTCCACATATAAGTGAGATCATACAGCATTTGTCTTTCTCTGACTAATTTCAGTTAGCCTAAAGCCTTTCAGTGTCCATCCATGTTGTCACAGTAGCTATGCTTCCTCATTTTTTTTATGGTGGAATGGTATTCCTTTGCATATATATAGCACATTTTCTTTAACTGTTCATCCATCAGTGGATACTTAGGTTGCTTCCACGTCTTGGCTATTGTATGTAATGCTGCTATGAACATCGGGGGATGGATAGCATTTCAAGTGAGTGTGTTCATTTCCTTTGGATAAATTCCCGGAATTGGAATTGTTTGATCATATGGTTGTTTAATTTTTAATTTTTTTGTTCTTAATGACAAAGTTTAGGGTATGATAAATGGGAGTGAGCAGCTTTGAAAAAAGCGAAGATCCATTTTATTAGAAGAAATGAAATCATTGAGCTGAGTACACAGCACATTGCATATATAATCTATATGAATATTAGAATCACTAAAATAGTGTGAGAGCTATGTCAGATAAAGTGACTGTGATATCAAGGCTAAAAATCTTCATAAAGGTAACCAGGGTGTCTGTAGGTGATTGCAATAAGAAGAGGCTATAGAAATATGACATAACGACATTGGATTGAGCCTTCTTTTTCTTTAATCCTAGAAGATCTGGAAGTAGCAATGAGGAGCAAGGATGATTTTATCCTATCTCTTAGCTCAGTGCTATGAGTGACAAGGGGAGAAAACTGAGAAATACCTGAGAGGGTTTCTGGGTAAGAGTATCTTCAGGGTAGAGTCAATTAGGTTAAAAGCAAGAATGTGAAAGGAATATCCAGAGAAGCTGACATCGGGATTTGGCTGTGAATTCCAGAGAGTGACACTGGAAAGTTCAGGGGATAAAAAGTAGGGACAATTGGTGTCAGAAAGAAGAATATTCAGAATTTTCTTGGGTAAGAGACAGGTGAAAACTTCACTGGCTGACAGAAACCATGATAGAAGCACTTCACCATTTCCCAATATTCTGAAATAATTTCCACTTGCAGTGTATTTTGCAATATATAGTGTATTTCATCTTCTTCATGTGGTGTTTTTTGGCTCCAACTCACATAACTATCTCCCTTTTTTTTTCTTTCTAGGACACATGCAACTAACCCCAGTCTTTTGGTTATATTGTTTGCTTATTTACTCATTCAAGATCCTTACTGAGTATTTACTTTGTGTCAGACACCATGTAAGGAAGTAGTAGACAAAAAGTCACAGTTCTTGTAGCTGACATGAGTGAGTGTGTCTGTATAGTCTCTCCAGTTACATTGAACATTCTCAAATGGCAAAGGTCACAGTTGTATCATATCCCATTTAGTCCCTGTGTAGAACAGTCCTATAAGACTACTAAGTATCCTGTGACTATGTTATGAAAAGAATGAATGGGTTTTGGAGCTCTCTTGAAATGGATATGTAGTAAATACAAAATGCTTACATTCTTATATGGTCATATGTTTAGGAAGAAATGTCCTTGATAATTTGCAAATCAGCCTTTCATCATCTGTCGGCATTCCCAAATTATTTTAGTGCTAATAAGGAAAAATGATTTATATACTATGAATTTTTGTTGATTTGTCAATGGTTATTGCCATTTTGAATAAAGGCCTGAGAAAAATATACTTATGGAGGCACTGGAATTAATTTAAAAATTCAGGAAAAGAGTTGATTAAGAAAAAAACTGAGGCAGAAAAAAAATATTACATGTTAAAGGAAACACACTGTTAAGGAGCAATAAAATATAACTGAAAAGATTATTTGATTATTAATATCAATGTGTAATTGATATAATTTCTTAATGGATTAATTCTAATTTTTCTTTTATGTAATTAACTGATGAACCAATCTTTCAGACAAGCTTGACAGGGATATCTTGAAAAGTTTTAGATCTTAAAGTTTGAGTGGGACCTCAAATTCTAATATTTTCTCAACCATAGAAATGAGGAAAAAGAAAATTGGTTAAAGCCACATTCCTAATAAATATAACATTAACCAAATGCCATTTAATACTGTTGGTCAATTTCCTTGAAATTTCTTTTCTTTTAAACAGAAGTAGTGAGAGGAATAATGAATGTCTTCAGAATTTATAAATGTTTTAACTTTTCCTTCAGGATTGACTCAAGCACAGACCTTTTTCAAAGAATGCTGGCAAAAGAAAAGGAGCTTCTATCAGCAGTAGAATAGGAGGGTAGGAAAAAACAACTGGTGATGGCAAATCATGGCTGCATTGTAAATCCCACCTCAGTTTTTAAGTATATTTGTCATTTCTTTGATAGGATGCTAAAGAATATATTTTAGGGAACAGATTAGGGATTACCACCCAAGTTCTCAGAACTGAAATTTTGCGGTAGAATCATCGAAGCCATCTAAGTCAATGAACTTATCATTTTCCTGACAAGTTACTATACAGACAGACCAGCAGTGTGTGGACAGAAGATAAATAGGGTCAGATGTCATGGTTGAAGAAATTAAGTTCGCAGAACAATGAGAAGAGCTTGACTGTCCTTTCTGGAATATAAGGCATTTGATGATCCCCGGTAGCCACAAAAGTGTGGTACTGACACAGCTCTAGTATTGACAGCTTGCATTATTTTCTTGTGTGTTTGAAATGTAAAGTGCTCTGATATGAACGATCATATTTGAGTCATGTATTTTTCCTGTGATGTGGGCAGGAATATATTTTCAAAGGAAACTGATACTCCTAATCAGAAAGATTGCTCAAGGTCATCAGCTACCAAATGACAGAGGTGGGACTTGAAGTAAATGCCCAGTTCTTTGCCTCATACCTTCTCTGGTAACTTCCATGGACCTAGGCCTGACTGAGGGTGCTGAGATGTTTCTAGGCTTCATAACACATAGAATCTGGTCTATCACAAGTTAATAATAATTAACTCATATTCAGTTAATCATTAAAAATCCAATCAATCTTAAACCAATATATGTATAAATTAATAATTTATAACTTGCAATCCTGTTGTCTTGAAGTTTTTTTAAAAAATTAATATTACCTATGAATACTTTATACATTTGTTTTACAGCCTTAACTGCTGAATGGAAAGATCAGGTAGGCATCACTGAACATTGTAACATGAATAATGTATTCAAGAAAACATATTTTAAGTACAAAATAATAGATCACACACCCTTATTTCTGTAAGTAATGTAAAATATTGAGTGGTGAATGATTTGTAGAGATGAAGTTCTCAATTTTCTGTGTGACTGTTGGCTATCTTTAAGTGTTGCCTCACAGAATGTTACAGGGTTGAAAAATGATGAAGCACTTTGAAGAACATGCGTTTGTCCTCTAAAGGACACATATTAATATTGAAATAAATATTCATCCTTAAGCACATTTGACGTCCTTCTAAAAATGATGAGATTGGCAGCCAACCTGAATCAGTGAATATAGTCTATTGATCTTAATGTTTGAACTAAAGCTTTCTCCCTAATTATTTAAATTCACAACAGGCCACTTAGTAGGGCACTAACAGTGTTATATCATTACAAGTGATCTATGGTTTGTGTGTAAAATAAGCAATTTAGGTAGTTATATAAACGTTAACTGAAAGTCTCCTAAAGCAACTAGTATGTAAACCTTTAAAATGTTTGAAGAGTTCAGGGAACCAAAGTTGGTATTTTTATGGAATGTTTAAAGCCAGACATAAATATTTTAGTGAACTGAGCTGCTCAGTCATCTGAAGTTTATGACTTGGTTCAAAACCATTTATCTCGTCAGAAACTAGTTCTAAACTATAGTCTAATATTTTTGTTACACAATTGCAGCAATGAAGTATTACTGATTCTTAGTTTGAAAAATTCTGTACAGATAGAATAGTTGAAGAATATGAAAAATTTTGAAGGTGATTAATAAAACCAATATGAAGCAATAAAACCAACATAAACATGTGCATTTTTGCTGAAGAATAATCATGTACTTTTCAGAAATATCAAAATTATATGCTTTTAAGTATTTTTTCCCATCACCAAAATAGGAACCTTTGCTGGAACCTCATGAAACAAAGAAAGAAGGTAATAAATATTAATAGAGCTGTTTACATGGTTCTGTAGCTGAATTTATGCTTGCAATAATACAGGTACACTCTCCAAATTGCTAGCAAGGGGAAGAAATGGGCTTTATTAATGCCTACCATTTCAAAGTGCTGCTCCAGATTTTACTCAGGAAAATTATTGCTTAGAATCAATGGGATGTGTAAGACTGTTTTCCTTTAGTTCCTGTCCAGCACCTTGTTTCTATGACTCATTTTGAAAATTTCAAGGTTAAGCAACTAGCTACTTCAGGGTAGTTAGTTATACAATAAAAATGAAGTTACAGTAAAAAGTAAAGTTTTGGCTAAGATTTTGTATAATGCTAAGGTATCAATGCAATTACTGTGCTACCAGAATAATGAAGTGTTCTGTAAAGTGAGGTTATCTTCTTCATGTCCTAGAAGAGAGTTAAATGTTCTTTTTATTAGAATGAGCCTTCTTTAGGACAGACATCCTGCTGTATCCCAAAGGCCCCAGATGGTGTCTGGCATACAGTAGGTGCTTAAGAAAAGCTTTTGAATGAATTAATGAATAATTATAATAAATGGACTACAATCTAAGTTTACACTATGCAGAAATATAAGACTGTGATAATTGTTTCACATTTTCTTCAAAGTACTATGCCAGCACACTAAATTCAAAGTGTCTAAAATCAAATGTACTATTTTCTTCCACAACAGCTTTGTTATTGTTAACTCCCTGTTCTGAAGAATATTATTCTCTGCCACTCTGCTAGTCTCAGTCATGTATTGTTGTTGTCCTCTTTAAAGATCAATGCCTTCTCTATCTATTCTACCTCTGCAATATTTTTTCATTTAGCATGTAGGCTGCAATCCCATTGCATTGTTCTGATGTGTGTATTTAGGATATTTTGTCCTAACAAGTGTAAGAGTCTCTTATCTGGTCTCCTTGCCTTCAATTTCTGTTTTTTTTAAATCACCCTGAGATTATAGGAGTTGTAAATTGTATAGGTTGTGCTGAATGTATAGGAACAAAGATCAAATAAGTAAGAGCATGCTAAATAAAGATATGTTTTTATTACTTGCACATATCAGGACTCTAGAAGTAGGTTGTAGAAAATCATGAATGCAGAAAACTAGATTCATTTTATATTGCTGCTCTACTGTATTTCATGAACCACCTCATGATCCAAGATCATGGATGCTTGAGCTATACCCAGCATGGTTACATTTAAGCCAGTGGGAAGTAAGAAGGAAAAGAAGAGTGTGTGGAAAAGGCTTTTTTCCATAAATCACATATAATATTTCTGATTAGCATCACTGGCCAAAACATACACATTTGGCCCCATTTCACTCCACAGAAGGCTGGGAAATGTCACCAGCCCAGAAGGAAATGGCTGTTCTAGTAAGTTGCAGTCTCTGCCAATCCAAATGTTTTATAAAAATTATCGTCATTAACCCTCATGATGTTCCCTATAAAGATGATGTGACTTCTCACTTTTCAAGGATGCAATAAACATCTGTGGAGAAGCCAAATAATTCTAAAACTCATTTTTTTACAGCACATGTTCAGAGTTTTCTGCTACTTTATGCCTTCTCTTGCAATATCATGCTGTTCTCTTTCTGGAAGGGACTAGATCTTAAATTTTTAATTGCTCAACAAAAGCTTGATGAATGAATGAATCATTGGTCAAGTGTGAGGGGGGGAGAGCTTAATTGTACCAGAGAATTTCATAGTTCTGGCCTACCATCAGGAAATAACTAGCTTTCAGAAAGAATATTTATTTCTTCACTCATACATTGTCATGAAGTGGACACATTTAATATCCCAACTCTCTCGATTACAAGTCCAAGAACTAAAAGATTTAGGATACAGGAGGATGACAAGGAAGAAAGGACTGGTAGTATAAAACTTATAATTTCCAACAAAAAAGGTTATTTTTTAAAACTTTGTTCGATCAACTGCACATTTTGAGCTATTAAGGAAGGGGCATATATTGGTAGATGACTGAAGAAAAGCAAATAATTCAAAATTGAAGGATTAACTGAGAAAATTTGTTAATATGAACAAATCTCATGGTTTAAATGCAGCTGGGTTAGTCAGCTGGAGTAATCAGAACACTTGTATGCCTGTTTGATTGCTAAAATTGTAGAAAACTTGGGAGAAGAGCTATTTGGTTGTAGCAGAAGTCATACAAATAAACTATATTTTGCTGAATATTTCAGCTTCTTGCACTGTCCACCTGCCAAAGTATATGTCAGCCTATGCTTTTTGGTGTTAATTCATAGAAGTCACTAGTTCAAGAACCTTTTTGCTTAAGATTACTTATTTTTCAGTCTGCTCTAGGTGCTGCAGAATGCCACTTTGTACGTCTAAAAGTAAGCAGTTTTATCATTGTCACTCACTTCTCACTCTCCTTGCACAGGAGTGATACTTTACTGACTTACAGCCATATTCTTCATACAAAGGAGATAGATAATTGCTAACAGTTAAGGACACAGGTAATTAAACAGCACAGTTGAATACCCAAGTTACCTAATTGACTAGAAATCTTTAATATATGGCACTGCTTTAATTGGTTATATTTTAAAATTATAAAATTGTGGCATTTAGAGTAATTGTTTCTGGGTTCTTGTGATTATTCATCCCCTGTGTTTTTGACTTTATATTTAATTGGCAGTGGAGTGGTTTGCTCTTTGTAACCAGATAACTAACTTATATTTGTGTACTTAATTAATGTATTAACTCACTATTAATTTGTTCAACAAATATTTATTGTTGAGGAAGGGATTCTCTGCTATTTTGCAGCTATCTTTTGTAAGACAGCCATTTAGGTGGTTCAGAAAATGAAGACAACAAATGCCCTGTCCACAGCTGGGATATTAGGAGAAGACAGGAATGATTAAGTATGTACAATATGGTAAGTAGAATTAAAGGATTTTGATAACTTGCTAGAGGCACACAGAAAAATAAACTTTTCCTGAGAGTTCCTAAAAGAGTTTCACTAAACAGATACAATTTGATTTGACATTGAAGATGAGTAAAGATGTATCAAATGGAGAATTTTATTAAGATAGTGCTTAAAGTTGTGCCCATCACATACTGGATACTCAGGGGAGAGGTCAAATATGGCTAGATGTAGGGTGACAGTAAAATAGACTTAATCTAGACTCTAGAATAACTCACTTTATATCATATATTGTGATCTATGCCAGCCATTGGAATAACCAAGTACTTACATGTCACAAATGCTGCCACTCAGTCACAGTTGGGGAAAACGCCCTGATCCATTTGCTTCCCAATAGTCCTGCAGCGACTTTTCAACAGCCATGATTGTTCTCAGCTAACGTCCTGGCTGGCTCCCCTCCTACTGTTACCATAGCTAAAGCCCAGATTCTGCCCCATGGTTCCAAGCCCTGATCCCAGATTTGGAACTTCATCCCTCCCTTAACTAACTGGGCTCTTTTGCCCAACTTCAGAGAATCTGGCCTCTAAGAAGTTGGAGAAATCCCCTAAAATTAGATTAATTCTTTCCACTCTATAATCGCTTATAGCAGAATGTGAGTATGTGACTTGAAATGAACTTGCCTGAGGTAATCAGTATTAAAATAAAATTATGTCTTCAAATTGACTCAAATAACTGTCTTCAAATAGGCCATGTCCTTTTGAGCTTAAGTGTGTTCCTTGCATCTTCAGATCTCTATTTTCACAGTCTCCAAATGGTGTATTTCTTGCTTTCTCTAAACTTTTTATATATACTTACTGTCAAAGAAGCAAACCTTTTAATCAACATTTCGCTTTATGCTTTCATCCCTATTAAGCTAGGTGACATCAGTTACTGGGCAGTCGTGCTTTGTCTGTCCTTCTAATGGTGGCTTCCTTGGAAGGTAGAATAACATAACCTGGAATCAGATAGAACTGGACTTCAGTAGCAATCCTGCCACTTACTTGCTTTGTGATTTTGTGCAAATCATTTAACTCTCTGATCATCAGTTTCTCAACTGTAACATTAAGCTCCTGCCTCCAAGATGTAACTTCCCTATGGAAAATGAAGATACTCTTACCATCTCCTTTAAAAGGGAGACACAATATCCTGAAGGTCAAGGATCCCCATGAGATTTAGTAAAAGATAATTTAGTGAAAGATAATAATGTGCACCCCTAATCCCAATAACCCCATATGCAGCCTGCATTAGAGTTCATAGACCAGAGATTTCTTTGAAGGGAATTTTTAGGAGTAGAGGGTGCTCTGGGGAATGGGATGGGCTATGTTTCTTATATCCAGACCCAAATGAGGTGGAGCTCAGACAGAAAAAGATTTTCTTCTGAACATCTGATTCACACCCATTCCTAACTGCTGTCAGTATAGGACTAGAGATTTCTTGGAGGACCTTAGAATGTGTACTTGAGTTCCTGTGTCTGAGTTCTGCAGGCTGATTGAAGCTGAACTGTAATGGCAGCCTGAGAACAGAAGGCAACAGTGGGAGAAAGTTGCAGTGCCAGGGACTGTGAATTTTCTTAAGGACTGATTGAATGGAGAGCCCTGGGGCTGAGGCTCCTTGAAGACTCTACCAAATACATACATACATACATACATACATACATAGGTAATGAGAAAAAGGAGATCTATGTCAATAATTCATATGCAACAAATGAAATCTATTTTTCAATGATTAGGAAATAAATGTTGAGATTCTGTTTCAGGCAATTTGGCATATGAAATCATGTGAAAAAGAAACAAGTAAACAAAATGCTCCCCCTGAGAAATACATAGGTGCTAGAAGAAGATATTAATGATATCTTTTAATCACAGTGTTGAATTTGTAGGGAAGTCTAAGGAATCTGGAAACCCAAAATGTTTAAGCTAAAATCCAAGCTGGATGAGGTGTGTCCTGGTTCTAGGACCCTCAAGATGGACAGAGTGATATTTAGGAAGTAGAATCCCCAGATATGGTGATCAACTGGATTATCAGGAGTGAGGGAGTTTAAGTATTAAGGGATGGTGGAATAAAAGAGTAAAGTTTCTAATTTAATAAAGCAGAGAGAAATATTGTGGGAGGCAAGAATATAAAAAAACATTTAATCCTAGATAGAACTTGATGTTTTTGTGGGACTATTTGGTCTGATGCTAGAAGCATCTGGACTGAAGATCAGAACTTGGGTTCACCAGCAGACATCAAGATGATAACTGATGCCATGTGGATTAGATGAGCTCTCCAAGGAAGAATGAAATATACACAGGGGACGTGGGATGGAAGTAATGGGGAAATACCACTACTTACAGGATAGTGGAAGACGGGTTGTAGGGAAAACGGAAAATTTACCGCCAGGATTCTCACCTGATTCTAATATTGCCCATTGTATACATACTTAGCCTGCTTGATTGCACACTGGCAGTCAACTGTTTACAGCCCACAGAGCTCTGCCCTGAGCCAACTGCCAGTCATGGAAATATCGGCTGGAGGGGAGGGATGGAGAGAAAACACACAAGCACTTATATATAATTGGTCGGGTGTCTGCAAGTCACCAGAGAGACTCACCCACAGAATTCCGCCCAGTGCTAGGAGGGGCAGAGAGGATCCACGGAGTCCAGTGCTGAGGAGCAGGAGGGAGCAGAGATGGAGCCACGGGTGGAGACAGTGCCTGGGGCAGAGACGGGAGCCAGGGCCACAGAATGAGACAGGCAGTCAGGAGTCTAGCACTGCTGTGAGAATAAACTTGGTATGAGCGTCTTTTTAACCCCAACGTTCAGGTGTCATTATTTGGTCTCTTCGAATTCATAGTGAACTTGGCTGGAGTGGGGAACCCTCTCCTCCTGGAGCAACAGAGGCAAATTGGGGGATTTACAAAAAGAGTTTTTAGAAATGTAGGAAGAAATCACACTGGGAGAAGATGATGCCTTAGAAGCCAAGAAGAGTTCTTTTGAGGGATAAAAAGCTCATCAGTGGAACTAAAGGATGCCTAGAGATCAGACAAGGACTGGATACCACCACAGGATTCAGCAGCAAGGAGGTTATGGGGGCTGGATTCAAACCTGAATCTCATGCTCCTTTCAAATTCCCATCTTCCTGTCCAAGGACCGTTATCAGCCTTTTAATTTACATATTAAAAAACTGGGGATCAAAGGTTTAATGAATTTGCTAAATCAGGGGCCTGAAAACTATGACTGAGACCAAATCCAACTCCCTGGGGGCTCTTATATAGAATGGTGTTTACATTTGTAAATGATCACATTTAAATGGTTATATAAGTATTTGCATGATATCTTCCATATTCCCTTTACACTCTCAAAGCCCCAAATATTTACTATTGACCCTTTACAGAAAAACTTTTACAGAAAGTTTGCAAGTCTTTGCTTGGCCTTTTTGAGAGTAAGTAACAAAAATAGGTCTTTTGACTGTCTATTTCACCTCCAAACCTAAGCAAATCAATAAAACAAACCAGCAATTCTTTTCCAACAATTGAACAAAATAACTCTGTTAATGAGCTATATATTGATGCAAAGTATTATTAAAATGCAAAATTTGAATACCGCCTGATGTTTTTTAGAATGGTCTTCTGGGTTGGTCCTCAATGATTCTGTGCAGTTTAAAAATCAATAGCATGCTTTAAATCAAATAAATCGTCAAGATAATAATGTGTTTCCAGCTGAAACATTATTCCAAATGACTCGTATGTAGTCTGGGGAAATAAAGACTTTGATGTAATTTTGATAATACAAATGCAAAATAGTTTTTATCATCAGGGATAGTAAAAGGAAAGTAAGTTGTTTTGATTTCATTTCATGTATGAAATACTTGGGGATTTCTATAAAATTGTAAAAGGTATTTGATGACTCCTCTAGTTCCTTCGCTTGTCATATTGATAGATTTTTTAAGTAATTATCAAAAGTTATTAAATTATTCACTCTGGAGAGATATTTAATATGCTGGGACAATTAATGAATAATAAATCCCATTTCTTCTCTTCTTTCACACAATAAAAGGAGAGGTATGAGGGAAGGAGCATTTGATCCCAGAGGGATAAACATCAACCTTAACTCCTCATTTCGTGGCTGCATATCTGCAGAAAGTTCTTTATTCTCACTGAATCTGTGCCATCAATTGTAAAATTGGGAAATTGAGGGAGGCAGCTGGAAAAGTTGTCCGGCAAAGGATTGGTCCACTTGTAGACCTACTGTCAATATCAAATGAGATAATATAAGTGAAATTATTTTGAAAAGTTTATTCCACAACTGCAAGTCAACTTTATCTAAGGGGGATAAGATAATTGGTTAGATTAAAATTATATATTTTTTAAACAGTGACAAATCTGTCATGGTAAATGTAAAATTAAAAGATAAAGTTTTCATAAAAATAAAAATATATTTTCTTTCATGTATAGTACAAAAGTAATACTTACAAAGGATTAAATTTTTCTCTCATTTTCAAGCAAAATACAATAGCAAGTTGTTGAATAAAATGAAATTCAAACTGTGAAAGTAAGCCAAAGCCTAAATTTTAATTCTATTCAAAAGTAAATGACAATAATAAAGATGCTTTTATTTAGCATCAAAAGTATTTGAGATTCTGGGTCAGTAAAATTATGAGAAGAATAGTTGAACTGCATAAATATTAGTATATAAGTGTTCATATGATATGCCCCAAAATGTAGGCATTGTTTGCACAAAATAACAGAATAAGAAGTATAAGACAATGAAAAAAATGGGTAGCCCAGTTTAGCACTAATTGGTGTCTTTTAGATAAAATAAAAATAAATGTATGTCTCAAAGCATTCTTTTTTTATTTATTTAGCTTTAAGTAACCTTTCGATTCTAATGTATTTCAAAGAAATACAATGTGCTGTTCACACAATTGAAAGAAAATCAAAGAACTTTAGGGTATCATTACTAGAAACTGCATGTGTCAAACAAAAAGCAAATACGGCAAATCATTCTTTAATCATTCTTTATTTCTTTAATCATGTGGTAACAAATATACAGACTTACAAATATCATTTGGATGTGGACTTTGATGGCATGGTGAGACAGCGGGGAGAGTGGGGGGTAAGAGAGGCATACCAACTGAAAGAATTAACAAGTGAAGAGAAATGGTGGGAATATGGTTTCACTGATGTGGCACATCTAAATCAAAAGAGAAAACATAGATTTTTAAAAAAATTGTGTAAGTAAGCAAATTCAAGTTTGTGTATTTGAGCACCTCTGGGTTTCTATAGTCCATCATTTCTTCTATTAACTACTTTGCCATTTCAATATAAATAAATCAGGATTTGCAATATTTTGCCTATGGTATCACTGAAAATGAATTCATGGATGAGACCAGGGAACTCACTTTCCTCAGGCATCAGTGAAAGTTGAAACACCTGGGATAAAGAAAGTGAGAGTAAAAAATTATCGACCAATCTCTTATTTAACATCTTGGAAATCATGTAAATTTTAAGTTTGTGTTTTGATCACAGCAAGTACTAATGCAAAACATTACACACATGGGGAAATATGTAGCTCCTAAATTTCATGCAGCTGAATCACTAGATGAAGACTTACATTAAGAAACATCATACTTCAATTCTTAGTTGTGAATTCATGTGAACAATTTTCTTTGTAAGCCAGTGACATCACATTTGGAAAGGCTTCTTTTGCTGATACGGCTTAACTATATCAAAAGTAAATGACTAAGTCCATATTTCAATTTTATTTTTTTTCTGAGCAGAAACAAAATTTCTTCACATTTATAAGTTGTATAGATTTCTACTTGGGGACAAATGGGCATACCTTTGTCACCCTACACATTAGCTAGTCAGAAACTTTTTTGAGCCTTGGTAAGTTCCCATAATTGTCTGCCTCCAACAACTAACACAATGAAGCAATATGGCCAAAAAACTCACAATTTTTCAGTTTATAGTGATTTCAGAGGAGACTTGATTCAATCATTTACTTTGGAATTAAAATCTTATAAAAGATCTACTAAAAAAAGGAGGCAAAGAATCAATTCCTCTTTGTCAAATTGATTTGTGCATAGTCTCATCCATCTTTACAATAACATAAGTGATCAAAGTTTAATGACACAGGTTTGTGTGGTGAAGAACTTCATATTAAGATTTTTCTAGACAAAACTTTAAAAAGATGAGTTGTATATTCCCTACTTTCAATAAAGTTGATTTTTTTTCTGAGCAGTGGATAAATTTCTGTTAGGAATGATGGCAGTCTTTGTTACCAGAGAATGAAATAGAGAAACAATAAAGTAAGAAACTGTCCTCACCAGAGCAGAAAAGGTAGATGTTGATACAGGGGCTTTATCTTTGCAGAGTACTGGGTATTTTTTTCACTCAAATTTGACTGATAAAACAAAACATTTTTACAGTTTTGGAGAATGATAATCTTTGAAATTAAAAAAAGGGGTTCTTAAAATAGGGAAGATTTTGTGATGTCATCAGCAACACATATGCACTAAAGCAGGAAATGGCTGGGTGGAGACAATCAGTGGTTCCAAGTTACTGCCCAGGGCAGGAAAGTGGAGAGTAACTCCCTTGTTCATTTACTTCAGTGTTGTACAAGAAACTTCAGAGTAATTTAAATGGATGACATCATTACACAACAATTTAGCTGCGTTTTTAAAAATTTTTTGCTCTGCTCAAGATACAAAGGTGTTCAATCTTTCCTAGGATATGTAACATTAGTTTCTACTTCTCTTATTAATAGTATATATAATGTAATAGAACACTGAAAGAGAAAGCTTTCAGTTTGGACAAATCAAGTGGTAAAATTCCAAGCTGTTCAATGTAAGCTTCTTATTTTTCAAAGTTTCACAATATTTGATGCATAGATGTGAAATTGTTCTTCATTTTCTCCTTTTTTCTTTGTATTCATGCTTCCTCGGCAAGGATCTTGACACTCAAGGAGCAGTTATAAAAATAAGGAAAATGGAAAAAAGAGGTGCAACAAAGAAAGTGTAAAATATTTTATTACTTGGAGGAAACATTAATTGCTATACTAAATACAAATGGTCTGAAATCCTTATTGAAACACAGAGACTCTCAGATTGGGTTGAGAATTAAACCCACCTATGTATTCATACAAGAAATACACAAAATAAAAAATTAAAACAAAAAACCACTCAAAACAACCAATCCAGTTTCTGTGCTCTTTTAAGTTTATTGATTAAAGAAAAGCTAATAATACACAAGCTTTGTCCTACTTTTTTTTCTTTTTCTGCAGTTGTAATTATTTTTGCTGTTGATTTGATGTTTTCTGACAAAAGTAGGTACAATGTCAAGTTGTTTCTTAAAATTAAATCCTAGCAAGTAAAAAGGCTCAAGTGTATAGTTGGTGAGAATAATGATTATATATTATTTCACCATGTATACAGCCAGGCACTGTTTGGAGTAAAATATTAGTTTTTAATAACATAATTTTACATAAAATTTAAAGTCAGTTTTCTAACAGCAACAGAAAAAAATTTTAAGAAAAAAAATTTTGTAGCTATGTTTGACCTTCAAGGGATGTCAGATACTATTGTACTTGCTGATATTTTAAATGAGCTTTTCTCTGCACATTTTCAAATAGTATTTTTTTTATAGTAGATGTTAGATAACTTTTAAGTGAATGGACAGTAGTAGAATCTCCTTTTAATTAACAGGCTTTATTTCCTTTCCATGGGAAACTAACTCTGTGCTTAGCACAAAGTAAGAACTCAATCTGTAATTTTAATTGATTAATTTAACTCAAAGATGCAAAGTCAGTTCACCAAACTGTTAAGTATCTAATTTTCTAAATATTTTGGAAATATGAAATATCACCAATAATATTTGAAGGTTTTTAGTGGCAAATATTTTGAGAAAATATTTTGTTATTCAGAGGAGTTGCAAAAATTATAGAGTTTTCACATACTTTCACCCAGTTTGCCCTTATGTAACATCTTATAACCACAGATGATTTATCTAAACTAGGAAATTAGCCTTGGCACAATTTTATTGACTTCGGTATATAACTGACTTAGATTTCACCAGTCTTTCCACTCATGTCCCTCCTCTGTTCCAGGGTCCACTTTAGGGTCCCACATTGCATCAAGTTCATGCCTCATAGTCTTTTCCACACCCTATGGCAGTTCCTCAGTTTTTCTGCCTCTCATGACCTTGACACTTTTGAAAAGAAATGGTCAGTTATTTTTGTAGACTGTTCCTCTATTTGGGATTGTTTGGTGTTTTCTCATGTTCAGGTTGAGGTTCTAAGTTATTAAGAATGGTATCACAGAGGCGAGGTGCCTTAGCGCATTATGTCAGAAGGCATATATGCCTGTCTTCATACTCATGATGCTATACTTCATCCTTTGGCTAAGGAGGTGCCTACCAGAATTCTATGCCATAACCTTACATTTTTTTTCCTTTGGAATAACTAAACATATTTATACTTTGGGACTACATAGCTTTTTCCTGCTTACATTCTTGCCTGATCAGTTTAACATTTATCAGTGTTTATTGTCCATGACAATTACTACCATGATATTCTAATGAATATTTAAAATTTCCCCATTCCTTCTATATTACTAAATGGAATTGATATTCTTCTGTAGAGAAGGTTATCATTTATCTTCCATTTATTTGCCTATTACTTACGTATATCACTGTGGGCTTATTCTTAAATATATTTTTTGGGTTATATTCAATATCATATTTATTGTTGCTTGAGTTCATACTTTGACCATTGTATTGAGTTCTTTCACATTAGTTTTTATGCCTCTTCCTGCCCTTTTTTCTTTCTTTTAAAACTTTCTTATTTTCTGATACTACAAGATTTTCCAGGACCTGAAATTAACCAGTTCTTCATGAGCCCAGATTCCTTTATTGGCAAAAGGCACTTAGAAACCAAGATCTAGTTGCAATATCTAATTTAAGTTAACCTTATTGAAGTATAGTTTAGTATACACTAAGATGATCCCATTTTAAATATGCAGTTAAGGAGTTTTTGTAACCACCACTGAAAGCAATATTTAGAACATTTCCATTACCTCCCACCAAATACATCTGCTGCTTTAAGGCCAATCTTCCCACTCCCAGTCTCTAGACATCCACTTGTCTGCTTTCTGTCACTAGGTTAGTCTGCATTTCCTAGGCTTGCATGTAAGTAGAATCATGCAGAATGAATTATTTTGCATGTGGATTCTCTCATTCAGCTGAATGGTTTTAAGTTCATCATTTAGAAGTACATATCAGTAATTTTTTTCTTTTTATTGTTGGTAATATACTACTCTGTGAGCAGTCCACAATTTGCTTATTTATTTACCTATCTGGATATTTGGACTATTCTATATCATAAATAAAGATGCTATGAATATTAGTACACAAGTCTTAGTGTGGACATATTATTTTTGTCTCTTGGGTAAATTTTATGACTGAAGTTGCTAGGTCATGTAATAGGAATTTGTTAAACTATAAAAAACTATCCAAGTATTTCCCAACATGGTGTGCCATTTTACACTCCGACCAGATATAGGAGAGTTCTGAAATGGTTTTGTTTTTATACATAAAATGTAATCATATTTTATTCTGAAGGTGAACTAACTTTCGGCATTTTACAAAGAGAAACAATAAATATTAGATTGCTTATTTATTATAATGTCTTGCACTACATTCGGAAGATTTAATATAGGTGCATGAACAGATTGATTACAGAGGGTATTTTTCTTTTTTTTTAATCTGACTCCCATTCATATTTAGGCTTTTCTATCTAAATTAAGGTGTTGTATCTTAAGGCCATGTGTGAAAATATGGACAAAGCACAACAAAATAGAATTAACTATTTGACATACTTGTAGTATCTGATATGAACAAAGAATGGGTTAAATTTTCTACTTTTGAGAAACCTCATGTCAATATTTATGCTTTTTCATTTATATACACTAAAATTTACAATGTGTTGAGTGTGAGTCTATAGGTTTTGACCAATACGTAGAGCCATGTATCCTCTTTCACAGGCATGTAGAACAGTTTCCCCCAAATGGCCTTTTAGCCAACTCCTCATCCCACTCCCCATCTCTAGCCATCACTGTTCTGGTTTCTTCCCCATAGTTTTGTCTGGTTATATTTCTTACCTGTGAAATTCATTTGATATCTAGATATGATTATTTAGGTAAGCATTGGTACATGTTTATGTTCCCTAGGTTTTTGTTTTGAAATTTTTAAAAATTATTTAATACTGAAATTTTACTGAAATCACTTAAAATAAAAGCAGGAGAGTTCTTCTTCTTTTTTCTTTTTTCATTTCATGATTTACTGACTTTGCCCTACTGCCTGTGGGCACCAGTGCACCTTAAAGTATCTATCGAGTACTGGAACACCCTCTCCAGAGGCTTACCTCTGCATCTTTGAGGGCTGGAACTGAAACGTGTACTTCCTGGGCCACAGACGTCCAGATGCTCTGATTGCCTTCATGTGGACCCGAGTAGATGTGAATTTTGCTTTCCACATGAGAAAATACAGTTAAGTAGGGATCAGTCAAGATAAATGAGCTGATTAATTACGGATTTAAAAAAAAGTCGCCGTGGCATTTTTGAAACCCAGTTTTGGTGGTGGAAGAGAATGAGGGCTGTAATAAATGGTGACTTTCTTCAGGGAGGTCCTTTTAGATGAACGTATTGCTTGCCTCAAAATGACAGTCAGGACAGGTTGGGAATCTTGTGGAAGGTACTTTGAAACTGTATATCAGAACAAAACCAAACCAAAACCACTATCCAAATGTTAGCAGTGGGGCATCCACTATGATCATTCATTCTGAGGGTGTATTTTGAATCTAATGTGATAGGTAGTGATTTAAAATATAGACTGATTTAAAGTTCATCAGTTCCATTAGCTGAGCTGATTTTTTAATTTAATATGAAGTATAGCCCATTGTGGATAACTCAAATATACACTAAATTCTGCTCTAAGTAATCTACATATTAATTTGAGCCAATAATTTACTTCTCTAAGCTGATAGAAAGGAATGCATGTTCAAATTAATTTTTTTCTGTAACCACATTAAGAAATTATTTGTATGTATGTGCTTAGATGTTATTAAAATAAAATGCATAATTTCTTTGAAAAATAAAATAAATGAAAGAAAAAATCACACTCAGATTCCTAATGTATTGTCCTTATAAGGCAATTTCAACAAATTTTCTGCACTATGGGATTACAATGAAAGTTGGTACCAGTGCATAGATTTGAATTTCCAATTTTTAGTTTGAGAATTCTGGCATCATGGGATTCAAAATACCAGTTAGTTGTAACAAACAAATTTCCTTCCGGAAAAGGATGGTATTCAAAGTGTCCAAGAGGAATACCCAAAGAACAATCTAGCTTTGAAATATCCAGTCATGTGAAACTATAAAAATCTTTTTGCTGTTCTAGCGTTCTGTTCATTATGAAGCAGCAACAGGAGTTAGACTGTTGATTCCTTGCTGAACTGATAGAATTACTAATGTGATTCTCCTAATCTCCAAAAATGAATTTACACTTTTTTTTATAGATTACAGTTCACTCTTCACACTGTAAAGTTCTATGGCTTTTGACAAATGCATAGTGTTATGTGTTCATTATCACAGAATCATGTGTATCTAGTCATCTGTTGAAGGACATCTTGGTTGCTTCCAGTTTTGGGCAATTCTGAGTAAAAATGCTATAAGCTTTCACAATTAGACTATGATGTGGACATCAGTTTTCAAATCAGTTGGGTAAGTGTCTAGTAGTGTGACTATATGACTGTATGAAAAGACTACGCTTAGCTTTGTAAGAAAATGCTAAAATACCTTCCAACTGGCTATACCATTTTGCATTCCCAACAATAGCGAATGAGAGAGTTACTGTTTCTCTGCCTCTCAGCAGCAGTTGGTATTGTTGTGGTATATGTTTTGTTTTCTTATTTTAACCATTCTAATAGGTTTGTAGGGTATCTAATTTTTAATTTGAAATTCCCTAATGACACATGAGGTTGAGCATCTTTAAATATGCTTATCTGACATCCATATACTTTCTTTGTAGGATGCTGTTTAGATCTTTTGCTCAGTCTTATACTGGGTTGCTTTTTTTAATTGTGGATTTTAAGAGTTCTTTATTATACATCTATTTTACAAATAGTTTCTTTCACTTTGTGGAGTTTCATTCATAGCAATGTCTGCCACAGAGGAGAACTTTTCAGCCTAATCAAATTTAATTTATCAATATTTTACTTCATGGATCATTTTGATACATCATCAAAACCACAGGTCACCCAGATTTTCTTATATACTTATTCTACATGTTTCATTGTTACATGTTCTACACATAGATATATGATCCATTGTTAACAATTTCTATGAAAGGTATAAGATCTCTAAGTTCATTTTTTAATAACCAGCACCATTTGTTTAAAAAAGTTCTTTTACCTATTGAATATATCTTTGTTTCCTTGTCAACAATTAGTGACTATATTCATGTGAAAATTTCTGGTTTTACCATTCTTTTTCATTGATGTATGTGTATTCTTTTGCCAGTATCATTCTCTTGTGATTATCGCAGCTTTATAGTAAGACTTGAAATTGCGTATAGTATGAATCCTCCAACTTTGTTCTCCTTCTTAATATTATGTTGGCTATTCTAGGTCTTTTGCTTTTCCATATAAACTTTAGTGTCAGCTTGCTGATATTTTACAAATAGCTTGACATAATTTTTTTTTCTTGAGAGGGCATCTCTCATATTTATTGATCAAATGGTTTTTAACAACAATAAAATTCTGTATAGGGGAGTCAATGCTCAATGCACAATCATTAATCCACCCCCAGCCTAATTCTCGTCAGTCTCCAATCTTCTGAAGCATAATGAACAAGTTCTTACATGGTGACCAAATTCTTGCATAGTGAAGAAGTTCTTACATGGTGAACAGTACAAGGGCAGTCATAACAAAAACTTTTGGTTTTGATCACTCATTATGAACTATAAACAATCAGGTCAAATATGAATATTTGTTTGATTTTTATACTTGATTTATATGTGAATCCCACATTTCTCCCTTTATTAATATTATTATTATTATTTTTAATAAAATGCTGAAGTGGTAGGTAGATGCAAGATGAAGGTAGAAAACATAGTTTAGTGTTGTAAGGGAACAAATGTAGATGATCAGGTGTGTGCCTGTAGACTATGTGTTAATCCAACCTAGGCAAGGGCAATAATACATCCACGGATGCAGAAGATTCCTCTCAAAACAGGGGGGTGAGGTTCTAAGCCTCATCTCTGTTGATCCCCAATTTCTCACCTGATGGCCCCCCTGCAACTGTGCCTGTCTTAGGTTGTTCCTCCCTTGAGGAATCTTACCCGTCTCTGGCTAACCAGTCATCTTCCGGGGCCATACAGAGAAATGTAAAGTTGGTAAGTGAGAAAGAAGCCATATTGTTTGAAAAGGTTAGCTTTTTACTTCTTTGTAGATTTATGCCCTGTGGCTTCTATGTCCAGCATTTGTCTTGAGGTATCTTTACCACTTGGAGGAGTTATGATACTCAGTGAATTCGATATGAGGCACGAATTCTATTTAAGGGTTGTAATTAGGAAGGAAGAAGAAAAGCTATAGAGGTAGCAGATGGAAGAAAACATGGGAAGATTGATTATTTCTTTGACAAATCTTCTTGTAGAGTATCTTCAGCATGTATAGGTTTTAAACTAATAATTAAATTGTGCACACACATTAACATAATAGGAATACAGTTACATAACCAAAGCAGATCTATACTTACCAGCCATCTCCAGTGAAGTCAAGAAAACCAGTTAGGCACCCTAGGCATTTGTGAAAATTTGTCTATGATATAATGGATATTGTCCAACTGTACTTGAACAGTCTGAGAGAAATCAGACAAATTAAAAAAACCCATTCCTGGGAACTGTTCACATCCCATATGTTCTTTTAACAGTAGATAGTCTGTAGTTGTAAGATTTTGGAGCACTACAACTTGCACTTCTCCTAATTCTTGGTTGAGTTCCAACAGTATAGATCAGGTCAAATTTGTTGTTTTACTGTATGCACAAGCCAGCTTAGATATCTCCTTCTTCATTCCAATGGCAAGTCCAGGAACCGGTGGGATGAATACAGCTACAACTGCAGCATTGCCTGGATCTTTGTTGAGGATTTTTGATGATCATCTTCTGGTATGTCTCTTCCAGAGAGTGCTGATGTTGAAAGTTTTTCTTCATATTGTATCTTAGTTCATTTTCTGGGTAGCCAAATTAGGCTTTGATCCTCTGTATAAACAAAAACAGACCCTTTGCCCACACTTTAATATGCCGTTTAAACCATTGTGTAGAACTCATTGGAGGTCACCACACAGGAACTGCTTTTTTTTTTAAAGAGAAGGGAATATTATCAGAAAAGTGTACATCCATAGCCGATCATCTGACACCCTTTAAGTGATCAAAATTAAGGATATTTAAAGTATGCATTAATCATTGATTTACAGTTAGTTTTATCCTATCAGGGAGTAATTCCCCTTTTCTTTCTTTCTTTCTTTCTTTTTTTTCTTTTGTTATCTTAATCTACACTTACATGAAGAATATTATGTTTACTAGGTTCTCCTCTATACCAGGTCCCCCCTATAAACCCCTTTACAGTCACTGTCCACCAGCATAGCAAAATGCTGTAGAATCACTACTTGTCTTCTCTGTGTTGTACAGCCCTCCCCTTTCTCCCACACCCCCATGCATGCTAATCTTAATACTCCCCTTCTTGTTCCCCCCTCTTATCCCTCCTTACCCACCTATCTTCCCCAGTCCCTTTCCCTTTGGTACCTGATAGTCCATTCTTGGGTTCTGTGATTCCACTGCTGTTTTGTTCCTTCAGTTTTTCCTTTGTTCTTATACTCCACAGATGAGTGAAATCATTTGGTATTTCTCTTTCTCTGCTTGGCTTATTTCACTGAGCATAATACCCTCCAGCTCCATCCATGTTGTTGCAAATGGTAGGATTTGCCCTCTTCTTATGGCTGAGTAGTATTCCATTGTGTATATGTACCACATCTTCTTTATCCATTCATCTACCGATGGACATTTAGGTTGCTTCCAATTCTTGGCTATTGTAAATAGTGCTGCGATAAACATAGGGGTGCATCTGTCTTTCTCAAACTTGATTACTGTGTTCTTAGGGTAAATTCCTAGGAGTGGAATTCCTGGGTCAAATGGTAAGTCTGTTTTGAGCATTTTGATGAACCTCCATACTGCTTTCCACAATGGTTGAACTAATTTACATTCCCACCAGCAGTGTAGGAGGGTTCCCCTTTCTCCACAGCCTCGCCAACATTTGTTGTTGTTTGTCTTTTGGATGCAGCTATCCTTACTGGTGTGAGGTGATACCTCATTGTAGTTTTAATTTGCATTTCTCTGATAATTAGCGATGCGGAACATCTTTTCATGTGTCTGTTGGCCATCTGTATTTCTTTTTTGGATAACTGTTCAGTTCTTCTGCCCATTTTTTAATTGGATTATTTGATTTTTGTTTGTTGAGGTGGGTGACCCACTTGTTCATTTTTGCTGTTGTTTTCCTTGTCCAGGGAGATATGTTCAAGAAGAGGTCACTCATGTTTATGTCTAGGAGGTTTTTGCCTATGTTTTTTTCTGAGAGTTTTATGGTTTCATGACTTACATTCAGGTCTTTGATCCATTTTGAATTTACTTTTGTATATGGGGTTAGACAATGGTCCAGTTTCATTCTCCTATATGTAGCTGACCAGTTTTGCCAGCACCATCTGTTGAAGAGACTGTCATTTCCCCATTGTAAGTGCATGGCTCCTTTATCAAATATTAATTGACCATATATGTTTGGGTTAATGTCTGGAGTCTCTAGTCTGTTCCACTGGTCTGTGGCTCTGTTCTTGTGCCAGTACCAAATTGTCTGGATTACTATGGCTTTATAGTAGAGCTTGAAGTTGGGGAGTGAGATCCCCCCTACTTTATTCTTCTTTCTCAGGATTGCTTTTGCTATTCGGGGTCTTTGGTGTTTCCATATGAATTTTTCAATTATTTGTTCCAGTTCATTGAAGAATGTTGCTGGTAATTTGATAGGGATTACAACAAATCTGTATATTGCTTTGGGCAGGATGGCCATTTTGATGATATTGATTCTTCCTAGCCACAAGCATGGGATGGGTTTCCATTTATTAGTGTCCCCTTTAATTTGTCTTAAGAGTGACTTGTAGTTTTCAGAGTATAGGTCATTCACTTCTTTGGTTAGATTTATTCTTAGGTATTTTATTCTTTTTGATGCAATTGTGAATGGAATTGTTTTCCTGATTTCTCTTTCTATTGGTTCATTGTTAGTGTATAGGAAAGCTACAGATTTCTGTGTGTTAATTTTGTATCCTGGAACTTTGCTGTATTCTGATGTCAGTTCTAGTAGTTTTGGGGTGGAGTCTTTAGGGTCTTTTATGTACAATATCATGTCATCTGCAAATAGTGACAGTTTAACTTCTTCCTTACCAATCTGGATTCCTTGTATTTCTTTATTTTGTCTGATTGCTGTGGCTAGGACCTCCAGTACTATGTTAAATAACAGTGGAGAGAGCGGTCATCCCTGTCTTGTTCCCGATGTCAGAGGAAAAGCTTTCAGCTTCTCGCTGTTCAGTATGATGTTGGCTGTGGGTTTTTCAAATAAGGCCTTTATTATGTTGAGGTACTTGCCCTCTATACCCATTTTGCTGAGAGTTTTTATCATGAATGGATGTTGAATTTTGTCAAATGCTTTTTCAGCATCTATGGAGATGATCATGTGTTTTTTGTCTTTCTTTTTGTTGATGTGGTGGATGATGTTGATGGATTTTCGAATGTTGTACCATCCTTGCATCCCTGGGATGGATCTTACTTGGTCATGGTGTATGATCCTTTTGATATACTTTTGAATTCGGTTTGCTAATATTTTATTAAGTATTTTTGCATCTGCATTTATCGGGGATATTGGTCTATAATTTTCTTTTTTGGTGGGGTCTTTGCCTGGTTTTGGTATTAGGGTGATGTTGGCTTCATAGAATGAGTCTGGGAGTATTCCCTCCTCTTTTATTTTTTGGAAAACTTTAAGGAGAATGGGTATTATGTCTTCTCTGTGTGGCTGATAAAATTCTGAGGTAAATCGTCAGGCCAGGGTTCTTTGTTCTTGGGTAATTTTTTGATTACCGTTTCAATTTCTTTTCTCATAATTGGTTTGTTTAACTTTTGTGTTTCTTCCTTGGTTAGTCTTGGAAGGTTGTATTTTTCTAGGAAGTTGTCCATTTCTTCTAGGTTTTCCAGCTTGTTGGCATATAGGTTTTCATAGTAGTCTTTAATAATTCTTTGTATTTCTGTGGAGTCTGTCATGATTTTTCCATTTTCATTTCTGACTCTGTTGATTTGTGTTGATTCTCTTTTTCTCTTAATAAGTTTGGCTAGAGGCTTATCTATTTTGTTTATTTTCTCAAAGAACCAGCTCTTGGTTTCGTTGATTTTTGTTATTGTTTTATTCTTCTCAATTTTGTTTATTTCTTCTCTGATCTTTATTATGTCCCTCCTTCTGCTGACTTTAGGCCTCATTTGTTCTTCTTTTTCCAATTTCAATAATTGTGATGTTAGACTATTCATTTGGGATTGTTCTTCCTTCTTCAAGTGTGCCTGGATTGCTATATACTTTCCTCTTAGGACTGCTTTCACTGCATCCCCCAGAAGTTGGGGCTTTGTGTTGTTGTTGTCATTTTTTTCTGTATATTCCTTGATCTCTATTTTAATTTGTTCGTTGATCCATTGATTATTTAGGAGCATGTTGTTAAGCCTCCATGTGTTTGTGAGCCTTTTTGTTTTCTTTGTAGAATTGATATCTACTTTTATGCCTTTGCCTTTGTGATCTGAAAAATTGGTTGGTATAATTTCAATATTTTGAATTTTGCTGAGGCTCTTTTTGCGGCCTACTATGTGGTCTATTCTGGAGTATGTTCCATGTGCTCTTGAGAAGAATGTATATCCTATTGCTTTTGGATGTAGAGTTCTATAGACATCTATTAGGTCCGTCTGCTCTACTGTGTTGTTCAGTGCTTCTGTGTCCTTACTTATTTTCTTTCCAGTGGATCTATCCTTTGGGGTGAGTGGTGTGTTGAAGTCTCCCAAAATGAATGCACTGCAGTCTATTTCCCCCTTTAGTTCTGTTAGTATTTGTTTCACATATGCTGGTGCTCCTGTGTTGGGTGCATATATGTTTAGAATTGTTATGTCCTCTTGTTGGACTGAGCCCTTTATCATTATGTAGTGTCCTTCTTTATCTCTTGTTACTTTCTTTGTTTTGAAGTCTATTTTGTGTTATATTCGTACTGCAACCCCTGCTTTCTTCTCTCTGTTGTTTGCCTGAAATATGTTTTTCCATCCCTTGACTTTTAGTCTGTGCATGTCTTTGGGTTTGAGGTGAGTTTCTTGTAAGCAGCATATAGATGGGTCTTGCTTTTTTATCCATTCTATTACTCGGTGTCTTTTTATTGGTGCATTCAGTCCATTTATATTTAGGGTGACTATTGAAAGATATGTATTTATTGCCATTGCAGGCTTTAAATTTGTGATTACCAAAGGTTCAAGTTTAGCCTCTTTAGTATCTTACCTCCTAACTTAGCTCGCTTATTGAGCGGTTATATACACTGTCTGAAGATTCTTTTCTTCTCTCCCTTCATATTCCTCCTCCTCCATTCTTTATATGTTGGGTGTTTTGTTCTGTGCTCATTCTAGGATGCTCCCATCTAGAGCAGTCCCTGTAAGATGCCCTGTAGAAGTGGTTTGTGAGAAGCAAATTCCCTCAGCTTTTGCTTGTCTGGGAACTGTCTAATCCTGCTATCATATTTAAATGATAGTCATGCTGGATACAGTATCCTTGATTTAAGGCCCTTCTGTTTCATTGCATTAAATATATCATGCCATTCTCTTCTGGACTGTAGGGTTTCTTTCGAGAATTCTGATGTTAGCCTGATGGGTTTTCCTTTATAGGTGACCTTTTTCTCTCTAGCTGTCTTTAAAACTCTTTCCTTGTCCTTGATCTTTGCCATTTTACTTATTATGTGTCTTGGTGTTTTCCTCCTTGGATCCTTTCTGTTGGGGGTTCTGTGTATTTCCATGGTCTGTTTGATTATTTCCTCCCCCAGTTTGGGGAAGTTTTCAGCAACTATTTCTTCCAAGATACTTTCCGTCCTTTTTCCTCTCTCTTCTTCTTTTGGTCCCCTTATAATGTAGATGTTGTTCCTTTTGGATCAGTCACACAGTTCTCTTGATATTGTTTCATTCCTGGAGATCCTTTTATCTCTCCCTATGTCAGCTTCTATGCGTTCTTGTTCTCTGGTTTCAATTCCATCAATGGCCTCTTGCATCTTATCCATTCTGCTTATAAATCCTTCCAGAGTTTGTTTCATTTCTGTGATCTCCTTTCTGGCATCTGTGATCTCCTTCCGGAATTCATCCCATTTCTCTTGTGTATTTCTCTACATCTCTGTCAGCATGTTTATGATTTTTATTTTGAATTCTTTGTCAGGAAGACTGGTTAGGTCTGTCTCCTTCTCTGGTGTCTCTGTGATCTTGGTTTGCCTGTAATTTTGTCTTTTCATGGTGATAGGAATAGTTTGCAGAGCTGGGACTAGTGACAGCTGGAAGAACTTCCCTTCTTGTTGGTTTGTGGCCTTCTTCTCCTGGGTGAATAGTGACCTCTAATGGCTTGTGCTGGGTAGCTGCACGCAGACAGGGCTTCTGCTTCCTGCCCAGCTGCTATGGAGTTTATCTCCGCTGTTGCTGTGGGTGTGTCCTGGCTCGGGCTGCTACTCCAAAGTGGTGGAGTTGCATTGGAGGGGGAGCGGCTGGGAGGCTATTTATCTCCAAAAGGGCCTCCGTGCTCCCTGCAGCCCAGGGGATTAGAGTACCCAGAGATCTCCGGATTCCCTACCTCTGGACTAAGTGTCCCACCCTGCCCCTTTAAAACTTCCAAAAAGCACCCGCCAAAACAAAACAATGACCATAAACAAACAAACAAAAATGGTCGCTCATTTTTCTTTATTCTCCGGCGCCAGCCTCGGGCACCGGCTCACCGGACTTGCTGCCCTGTTTCCCTAGTATTGTCGTCCCTATCCCTTTAAGCCTTCCAAAAACGCTCCCCAAAACAAAGCAACTACAAAAAAAAAAAAAGATGGCCGCTCACTTTTCTTCTGTCCTCCAGCACTGGCCTCCAGTACCCACTCACTGTTCTTGCTGCCCTGTTTCCCTAGTGTCCAGGGCCCCGCATATGCACTGTGTCTGCGCTCTGGTCCTGATGGCTGGGTCTGGGAGTTCAGCAGTCCTGGTCTCCCTCTTCCTCCTGCTCAGACTTCTCTCCTCCCACCAGGAGCTGGGGAGAGGGGCGCTCGGGACCCGCTGGACCGGGGTTTGTATCTTACCCCCTTTGCGAAGCACTGGGTTCTCGCAGGTGTTGATGTGGTCTGGATGTTGTCCTGTGTCCTCTAGTCTTTATTCTAGGAAGAGTTGTCTTTGTTATATTTTCATATACATATGTGGTTTTGGGAGAGATTTCCGCTGCTCTACTCACGCCACCATCCTGGCTCCACCTCCCCAGTTTGAGTTAATTTTGATCAGGATTTCATTGAATCTGTAGATCAATTTGGTAAGAACTATAACAATATGCAACAATGCTGACGTTTGTAATCCTAGAACATGGATTATCTCTTTATTTAAATACTTAAAAAATCTTCCTCAAATTTTTGTAATTTGTCACATACAAATACTGAATTTTTCTTTATGTTTATACCTAAGCATTTGATTTGCTGGGTGGGTGGGATGCTGTTGTAAATAGCATTGCTTATTACAGTTCAAATGACAATTTTTCATGTCTGGCTTATAAGAAAACAATCGATTTTTTAAATATTCTCCTTGTGTTCTGGGACCTTGCTATACTTCTCTGTTAGTTGCAGGAAGTTTTATTTATTATTCTTATTCTCTCAGATTTTCTATAGAGAATCACGTTTCTTGTGAACATAAACATTTTTCCTCCAATATGCCTATCTTTATTTTCTTGTATTGTCTTTTTGCACTAGGAGGACTAGGTAGACTGAGTAAAGAAGATCCACCCTCACCAATGTGGGTGGACATAATTTTATCTGTATATACAAAAAGTCTTTTTAAACACTTAACTGTAAACAGTTAAAGCAGTAAAACTGATGACCAACCCCAGCTTATTATTGTGATTGCATTCACCAGTGCCTTTGGACGGGGGTGAGGTACTCATTCTCATAAATATATGCAGGAATAATTCCTGTGGAATTTGGTATAAAGAGATTAATTTGCTCATTACAAGGTTTGGGATTATTTCCTGGTGAACACTGACTTGAGATACAAGCTCAGTGAAAAGTCCACATTTCTCTACTTGGCATTTCCTTTAATGGCTGCTGTGGATACCTCTGTTCTGAGGACTTCCCTCACTCAGCTTGGGGATGTTCACCTCCACAGAAAGGAAATGAAGAGGCTTGATTCAGCAAAGACCTATTTTGGTTCTGTTTGCAAAAGAAAAAGTATTCCTTATACATTCCAGCCGACCTGCAGCCAGAAGGTATGCTGCCTCCTCTCTTGTCAGGCTTCACAGCCAGGCAACCTCCCAGGATGAGGTGCCCACAGTGTCCCCAGTGCAATAAGTGAAGACTGTATGATAGGAGCAAGTTTTTTTGACCTCTCTATGACATTTGCTTCAGTTGGCCATAAATTACCCCTTCAAAACTTCAGGGATTTGGGGCCATATAGTGATTGCATAAAGAGGTTTGCATTAACTTGGGGAATTGTACAGGAAAGAAAGTCTTGTGAGCAGAGGTTCAAGGGAATTACAAATGAGACACCTGAGGGCATATTTTATTTTCTCTGCTTGACAATTATCTTACAGTCTAATGTGTTTTCTTCCCCATGCACATGTATGCTGATGATACAGTGTGATTTTAGAGAACAACACTGACACCCTGGAGTAGTCCCAGCCACCTGCAGTCCAACTTACTGAGCTGTTTTCTCCAGAAAGTTGATTCAAATGAAAGTTGATGCCAAAATCTTTGTCTTCTGTTTCACTTCAAGCTTTCATAAATTTAGTGTCTCATTAATGATTAATGACTAGGTAACAGTTCAAAACAGGCTGAGTAAGCTTCATTTCTGAATTCTGACCTAACCTCACTTGAGATATCTTAAAGGCACACTTCTCTGCCTTTTCAGTGCCTGTAAAAATGTTTGGTAGGGAAAGGTCCCGTTACTTAAATGTGATCACATTAGCTTTTTTCTAGGGTGGAGAAGGAGTTGGCTCCAAAACAACCTTGATATTTCTTGAGCAATTGCTGTCCCTGTGCACCTGGTTTGACATGTGTCTAAGTGTCTCTGAGAGCCTCTTAGGAGCTTGCATTATCCAGCAGCTGTGAAAGCTGATACAGCCATTGTGAAATGAAAATCTAGGATCCTCACAGGCAGAATGCATCCTAACCTCAGCGGCTGGCATGAGAATGCCAGTGTATCCTCCCACGCCAGAAGGGGTGGATAGAGAAATGTATTCATACCAAAATGTGCACTTGCAAATCTAGTCTCCAATCATTACTTTAATTATCATAATGTATAAATGGCACAATCTGGTACTCAGAGGAGCAGCTGAGATTGTCATGTTTCAGAGAAGGAAGGTAAAATGTAGAATTCAGAATCATGGAATGATACATGGAATGGGTCATTTATATAGTATTACTTTTTTTTCAAATTAGAAAACTGGCTCAGAAAACATACAACTTTCCAAGGTCATAGAGCTATTTTTAAGTAAGTAATTTGGTATCAGAAAAATTGTTTAATAGTATTAGGAATACAGACATCTGGTAGGAAACATGTCCAAGAAGAATACAAGATAAATATGAAAAGAGGGAATTTAAATATTTTTGAAAGAAAAGTGCTTAGTCAATTACCAATTATTTTTCTGTTCTTTTTTGAAAATATTGAGTTAACTGTTAGTCTAAAGACAGATCAGCTTCATCATACTGGTTTAAATATAGCACAGTAAATAATTGTGAAAAAGTTTGGTCCTTCATTGATACTCAGAACTGCCTACTGATTTGTGTTGAATTTATCAAGCCCTGCTCATTTTCTAATGCTAAAACTAATAGTAACAGAGATAAAGTACATGTGTATGTATATGCATGTGTGTACCAGCATAACGGGTTAATTTGCTGGCAATCAGAATTTTAAGTCCAGACAATTAGGCATAGAATTTCTTTCTGAAACCTGAACCAATAAAAAGAGCAGTTGCTTTAATTTATGCTATTTTATATCATCTCTTATTTCAAATCCAGATTAAACTGTTGTTTCCAAAAAAATATGATCAGTAAATGCACTTTCATCAAAATGATCAATAATATATAACATACTCTTTTGTTATGAAGTATTTTCATCAGGGAAAAAAGGAATCATGACTTCTGAAATTTCAGGAACCTGTATGCTGCTGAGGAACACAGCTTGTGGAGAAGTTTTGTGTGTGTGCATGTACATTCTCTGTTTTTCAGAAACATATGGCATAAGAAATTGCCAACAGTTCTTCCTGCAGGCAAGCCCAGCCTAACCCCTCTATGCATAGGCCGCAAGTATTTCAGTTCTTTCTTATTCATGGGCACCTCTGGAAATCCTTCCTATCCTTTAAAATCTAGCACTCTGTGTGTGAAGGTATTCACAATCACACTGTGCAGAGAAAAGCTCTCCATCATTTAAATCTTCATACTTATTTATTTGCATCAATTACAAAGCACTTATATTGTCTGGTAACATAATTTTCCTATGCATTATTGCCTCCATTGGACTGTAATTGCATTGAAGTATGGACATGGGCTGAATATTTTTAACTTATGCAGCATGTTTAACAGTCATTTACACATAGTAGCCACTCAAATTTCCATTGAAAAGTAAGTGATATTGATTCAACATGAAGGTGACATCCAACTTCAGATTCTGAAGAAAGTAGCATTTCCTGACTTTATAAATATTGAAACACTATGTAAGAGGCACATCAACTTCTATATTGTCACATTGTGATGGAGAATATATATTTTATCTTCTATTATGATATTTGTAAAAAAAAGTGTAACAGGCAACATTATCTTCCATAATGGCAAACAAACAACAAACTTGGCATGTCAGGGTATGATTTAAGAGATGATATCACCAACTATAATTGCTGCTTTATATTATGAATGTCAGTTTGAAGTAAATTGTTGTTAATGTCAGCTAAAATATATGATAGTATCTAGAAAATCATAATGTTGAGCAATTAAGCCCTTAGAAGAGTCTAACTTTATAGTTTCCATCTATAGTTTTGTTGTTGTTAAGCTAAGAAAAAGTGCAAAGACTATATTCATCTTTGAAGTAGATGCGATTTCTAGAAGATTTTGGCAGCTCCAATTTGTCTTGTGAAGTTTCAGTGACAGCTAAGTATTTTGATTTTGATGGGTGACATGTTCTTGTTAACTTCCTTTGAAATGTATCCAAAATGTTTTTTAATGATTCTGGCATTTGTTGAAACTTTATATATTTAGTGTTTGTGTCTGTGTTTTTAATTCTTCTTTAGGATTATATTGGTAAACTGATTGAGTAGCTTACATTCTTGGACCATGTTGTTTGCTTCCTGTAAGATACACATGGCTAACTGGGAATTTGGGGATTGAATTTGTACAAGTGAAATAGAGCAAAACTTAATTAGTTCCCCTAACAATTGAACCACTGCCTTGAATATATTCACAGCTCACTACACTAAAAAAATCATGAACAAATATATATTGTGTTGTGGACACTGTGAGTTCTGAATAAAAAAAATTGAAATAGTGAATAAAAAAATTAAAATAATGATAACTAGTAGTCATTCTTACAATGACCCTACAAATTATAAATCCATAGCTTCAAGTGGTTAAGTTCTATAAGAATGTAGGCTTGTTGGACTCTTAAAACATACTAACGAGTAAAGTATGTACTGAATGATGCTTTTCCTGCCAGTTTCAGTCTAATCAGAGTTAGAAGATGTCCCTTAGAATGTACTGGGTGTACTTGCTTTGGGATTGTGGAAACTGAAATTGGTGGATATATGGGGTAGTTCTATATGTAGAGCTGGAAACCTGGCTCAACAGAGTCGGGGAGAGGAGTGTGGGAGAGGGTAAAGGCTGAGAGTTGGAGTGATTATTCTTAAGGGTATAAAGTTCTTTTAGCAGAAAGCCTTCATTCTAATGAATGACCTATATTGGTGCTACAAAATTACTTGCCTTCTATGATACAGTATTCTTCTTGGGCATCTTATGTTATTTCTACATGTTCCTCACTAAGAGTCTTCTATTACAGTCAGTTAGTATCTTATTATTGCTACTTTTGCCCAGCTTTTATTATTCACAAAAGTTAGGCCATGTCTGTTCTTACATGATATGAAAACCAGAGGCAGGAAGTTCAGCAACTGATTGGCTGGTTCAACAGATAAAGGACCTCATCAGGGACTCTGGCACTGGCACCACCCATGTTTCCACACTTACTTGTTTAGGGTGTCAGTGATCTTACCCTCATGGCGACATGACGGCTGCAGCGCTTCCAAGCACCACGTGCACCACATGCTGACTTGACTTATATGTAAGAAGAGATTTTCCTATTAGGTATTTCATTTTCTTAGCCAGCAATCTGTTCTGAGAAGTCTCACGGAAGTTCACTCAGTGTCCACTGACCAGAACCAGGTCACATGCCCATGTCTCAACTACTTAAAATTAAGGCAAATGAAAACTGGCATGAGGCAACCAAACTCTTGTACCTGGTCTTGAAAGAGAATCCTTGAGCTTAAGGTCATGGAAAGTTGATAACAGAAGAGAATTTGGGTCTGTTAGGGAGAGAATTAAGAATGAGTGTTGATCAGGGGACAAGATATATATATATATATATATACATATTATATGTTCAGTATATCTGAACAAGTAAGTGTGGAAATATGGATGGTCCTAACACCAGGGTTTCTGATAAAGTCCTTGAACTGTTGAACTAAGGATACTGCCTACCTCCTCTCATTTTCTTATTTAAGAACAAAAGTGGCCTAATTTTTATGAGTAATAAAATTTGGCAAATGTATCACTTTTAGTTGAATTTTCTATTACTTATAGAATATACAGTAATAGAAATATTACTATAAATAAATTATTTAGTTAATAAGTATTATATATATATATGACTTGTTCAGTTCAACAATAAATGACTATTGATTAGGGAACACGCTATATAATATATGTGTGTGTGTGTGTGTGTGTGTGTGTGTGTGTTTGTGTGTAAAACCTCATCCATCTAGTGAGGGCTTTTTCCCCTATTGAAAGAACTAAAGTATTTTAGGCTAGCCTTGGTGGATTAGAGCTATGGTCTTGTAATCGTGTAGCAAATAAACCACTGGCTGTGTGTGGGATGGCCATACTTATTGCTGGATGTAATTCCTGTCCTCGGGCACTACTGAAGCGTAGGGTAATGGTTGCTGAATGACCATTCATCCAAAGGAACAAATAATATGTGAATCTGCCTGGGGACACGACCAGCTAAAATTGCGTGGAGCCATGCAATATGCATTGAGCTTAGTCAAGAGAGGAAGTTGGTCATAAGCTCAGGCACAGTGTTATTGGCTCAGGACAAAAAGAATGGATGACACTAGGTCATGGTAAAGTATCTGGATAATATATACAACTCAACTGATGCCTCTTTCATTCTTCGCCAGTGTACATACTTCCTTTGTGGTCACATTGTAGCAATCCCACTGATTCTACAATAAAAATAAAAATAACAAAGAAAAAAGGTGAGAGCAAGGGAAATTTTCAGGTGCCAGAAATTTTATTTTCTCAGCATCCATTTTAATGCAAGCACTGGGATGTATTATGACCCCCTAGTGGCAGAGAAATAGGATGTCCATGCTAACTGACAAAATATAAGAAACTACAAAACACCTTAATTAAAGTCAGAAGCAGTATTTACAGTCAGAAATTTATGAAAACTGGGGTGGCAAGAAGCCTCTCTATTCCTTTCTTTATATCTGTTCTCTCTTTTTCAAAACCACAGGGTAGGAACAAAAAAGTATTAGGAAAAAGAAAAATGTCTAATTGCAATACATTCATGACATACTAAGATGAGTAAATTCCTGCAGTAGGTAATAAACTCTTTATAGGGAAGTATTGCTAACCAGTAGTCGATGAAATAGGTTTAAATATTACACCTTTGAACATGCCCCCTTTCCATTTGTGAATATGACAAATATAATACAGAGGGGTCTTATTTTAGGCAGCGGTGAGAGACAGCAGTTTGGGTAGTAATTGTACCTTTTGAGTTGGTTCTAATTCTTGTACTACTTTTTTGATCAACTAGTTAATTGAACAAGTATCATTAAACTTCCTGGAAACAGAGTGTTTAATCTTAACACTCTGCCAAGATGGTAGGGTGGAAAATGTAGAAAAAGGAGAAGGGGCACTCACCTTTTGAAGCTAGAATTTTCTAGGATCCTTGCTGCAACTTTATGATCAATCACCCACATGACACTAACATCTTCATTTATGATTCAGTGAAAGATAATATACCTATGATACTGGTATTATTAAGCAGTACTATTAAAGGTATCAGAGGTTATTGTCAACTCTGTTTTGGGGTGAACTGCTGCTTGTGGCTGATAATTTGTTGCCAATATCAGATTATGCCATCTGTAAGAATTTATTTTTAGCTTTCTGTCCAACTACATTCTTTTGCTTGTTTATCATTTGTCTGTAAGTGCAATGATCACACATTAATTCTATACTCATTTATTTTTTTTCTACACCTTATTTCAGAAAAGATTTAAGAAAGCTAGTGATAAATGTATGCATTCTAAACACTCTGACTTCTTGTTAATAACTTAGATTTGTGATTCTTAAAAAATATAAACTATGTCACATCACTTATTAGAAGTTTTCCAGGCTCTTTTTAATTATCTTTTTAGATTGTATGTCTTCTAACTTTTGAGATTAGACTATTTTATACACTTGACAGATCAAATATTACTGTGTGTAAAGAATCAGTCAAAATTCAAAAGGGTTGTTGATCATAGCTGCTCACACACTATAAAGGAAAAGTCTCCTTGAAATTAGGAGAAAAGATTTGAAATTTTCAAAAATGACATTGGGCACCTTCCACATGGTAGGGGAGCCAAGAGGAGCCGCAATGGTGGAAATTCTTATGTGTTGCTATGGATGCTCTTATTGCCTCATATTGCAACTGTCTGTTTATGTAGCTGCCTTTGTAGTGTCTGTGAGCTGAGGGGAAGTCCATGTGATATTAATTTTATATTATGGAAGTCCAAATAACAGAATCACGTGCCTGTCATAGAGTGGTTGTTTAATAAATACATATTGAATAAATGAGGAGAAGGGAGACCATTTGCCCTTAAGTCTCCAGTAGAGGCAATTTGCTAAAAATGAGACATCACCTTCAGGGCTGATCCACAGACTAAAGCTGTAGGCTGAGATGATCCCAGAGTCGTCTTTCCCTAGATTGTTTCCCACTGCACTGAGGCTAGGGGGAGTGTGGGGAGCCTTTCTATCATACTCTATTAACCAGGATACCTGGGTAGTTACCCCATTGACTTTCTGTCCAAATAAGATGCTCAATTGGGAGTGAAAGTGAGACTTGGTTCCACTTCATCTGCTTGCTGTCCAGGACCTCTCCATGTGTTGTAACAATGGTCACAGACAGCAGCTCTTTTGTTGAACTCTTTGCTCTGAAGACTCTGATAGCATTTATGCTGCTACACAAAGTTATAGTCTCACTCTCTTTTCTTACAGTGAAAATCCCTCAGGTAAAGGGCCTAATTAAGTATACATGGGTTTCCCTTTTGCCAAAGGACAGCTTAATACCACTTCCTTCACATTTACTTAAGGACAAGAGTACTTTGGTTTCAAAAAGAAATGAATTTTGTTCTAAAATAAAATATGGCACCTATGAAATCATGTAAGATGTAATTTAAGAAAAACCAGCTGAGTTGTGTAACAGGATTTTCTTATCAAGCTCTCTCCAGATGCTGCAGCTGTCACACAGGCCATGCCAATGTCTGGTGTTGTGCCCACTTGATGCAAGTTGGTTCCACTTGTCACCCTTTCAATTTCCCAGCTGGCCTCAATTTTAAAGGGCATATTAGCATTATCATAGCGATCTTAAAGATGTGTCTTGGTTTGACTTTATGCCCGTTTTGTTTCTAAGTCACAAAGTATAATGAAATACCACTGAGATAAAAAGGATTTTATTGTCTATATATGACATCAAATGCGCTAATCTCTGACCAAAGAATTGAAGGTTTTTTAAAAGGTTGTTCTATGATACACACTGCAGTGGAGCGTCAGAGAGAATGAGAGGTGCTTCAGAACACACAGGTTTAAATAACAGATTGGGGGAGTGCTTTCCCTAACCTTTTTTTTTTCAGGTGTCATTGACATACAGCATCCTATTAGTATCATGTGTACCTCACAGTGATTTGATGTTTTTATGCACTACGAAATGACTTGCATGGCAAGTAGAGTTACCATTTGCCACCAAAGTTATTACGATATTATTGACTATATTCCCCATGCTGTCTTTACATCTCCATGACTTATTTATTTTATGACTGGAAGTTTGTACCTCTTAATCTTCTCTCCCTATTTCTTCCTGCCCCACCCTGACCCCTTCTCCCTCCTATAATTAACAATTTGTTTTGTGTATCTTAAGTCTGCTTCTGGTTTGTGTGTGTGTGTGTGTGTGTGTCTGTGTGTGTGTGTGTGTGTTTGTTCATTTGTTTTGTTTTTTAGATTTCACTTGTAAGTGAAGTCATAGTGTATTTGATTTTTTTTTGTATCATTAATCTACAATTACATGAGGGACATTATGTTTACTAGACTCCCCCCTTCACCAAGACCCCCCCACAAACCCATTACAGTCACTGTCCATCAGCATAGTAAGATGCTGTAGAATCACTATTTGTCTTCCCTGTGTTGCACAGCCCTCCCCGTGCCTCCCCTCACATTATACATGCTAATCTTAATGCCCCCTTTCTTTCCCACCCCCTTATCCCTCCCTTCCCACCCATCCCCCCCAGTCCCTTCCCCTTTGGTAACTTAGTCCATTCTTGGGTTCTGTGATTCTGCTGCTGTTTTGTTCCTTCTGTTTTTTCTTTGTTCTTATACCCATATAAGTGAAATAATTTGGTACTTGTCTTTCTCAGCTGACGCGGTCCGGCCGCACTGAGTCGAGCAGGTCCTGAAGTGCGGAAGGGGGGTGAAGAAAACAAAGAAAGACAGAAGGAACTGGGAGGGGTGACGCTCCTGCGCGTCACCAGCAAAGCTTTATTCGAGTCCAGAGTATTTATACAGCAAAGAAGCACACTATTCCAGGAAATAGCATTATCCAATAGACAATCAAGCACAGTATTGACATCAGCGGTAGCCGGGCAAAGGTAGGCACAGCAGGGCTCCTTCAGTTGCTCCTGGAATGCGTGAACAGGATGTTCTTTGTTCTCCATTCCCACCACATCAGCAAGTGGGGGAAGGGGCATAGCCCACTCCCCACATCTGCCCCTTTTTTATTTTATAAGAGGGTGACAGTGCCTGTCTTAGGTGTTCCTGGATGACTCATCTGGACTTACCCGTCATTGGTACCCACATTCCATCATGAGGGCCCTGTCTTAGGTTGCCAGAGGTCTCCAAGACACTTACCCATCATTGACTATCCTGTCCCCTTCTCAATATCCGGCATCAGGGGGTGACTTTTCAGCTGAGACATATGTAGCTCTGCACCAAGGTGCAGAAATGCTTTTAAACTCATTTTTAGGAAACAAGGCAACAAGAACACAATGAGAAACATACACACAATGGCTGCACATAATGATAACAGAAAATGAGGCAAGACTTTAGAACTTATGATTTACAAGTGGGGGGGCCATCTGCAATTTCAAATGATGCAGGTCTCATAAGGCTTACCGGATGAGTTTCCACATGCTGCGAAGGACACAAGGCCCTAGCAACAGCAACAAAAGCCATAAAATGCTTAGGGTTAAGAGAGGTGCGACAGCATGCCAGAGACTATTCAGGGGGTCCCTGAACATGTCTTTTATCTGATTTAATATATCAGATGCAGTTTTGGCTGCAAATAAGATATGATTTAAATATTTCTGTGGTGGCCGGGGATATAACTCCCCCTTTTTTGTTTTTTCCAAATGAGCTTTAAGGGTGCCGTGGGCACGTTTTACAGTGCTTTGCCTTGTGGATTATATGGTATCTTAGTTTTGTGGGAAATATACATTACATGGCTGAAATTGAACATGTTGAAAGACAGACATAACTTGAATATATATATATAGGTTTTAACAAACTACTAGTTAAATTGCTTACATACATTAACAGAATAGGAATACAGATACATAACAAAGGCAGACTTACAATTACTAGTTATCTCTAATGAAATTAAAAAACCAGTTAGATAGCTTAGGCATTTGTAAACACTTATTGACAATATGAGGGATATCATCTAATTGATTTTGGGTAGTTTGAGAAAAATCAGACAAATTGAAACAGCACATTTTTGGAAATTGTTCACATCTTACATGCTCTTTTAACAGCAGACAGTTCACAGCAGCGTGATTCTGAAGCACTGCAGCTTGCAATTCTCTTAGTTCTTGGTTGAGTTCAGATAATACAGAAGCAGTCAAATTTGTTGTTTAGCTATATGCACAGGCCAGCTTAGATATCTCTTTCTGCATTCCAATGACAAGTCTAGGAACTGGCAGGAGGAACGCAGCTGCAACTGCAACAGCGGCAGGATCTCAAAGTTTCAAGTTTTCATGACAATCAGATGACAGAGCTCGGAGAAGCCTCTTGCACTTATATTCAGGTGGTCTATTAGAGCAGGAAGAATGCGTCCCACCTCACAAACACCTTGATAGTGTGAAGAAAGGGCTTGATATGTTTTGTTATTACACAAAAATACCCAACCATTTGGAAATCTATATCTAGAAGACTATTTTACAATGATTGAAATTACAGTAAGAGGGTACACGAGTACAATTAATGCATACACAGTCAGTAATTATAGTAGTGCTAACAGGTAAATTTAATTGGGCATCAGGAGTAAGCATCTTAGGGAGAAGAGTGACATTTCTGTAACATAAAACATTCAGTAATAAATTTTAGCATTATTCTTTTTGACAGTGCTTTCCAGGTAAATATATATCAAGTAAATAAGCCAAATTACTCAAATATTTTCTTTGATGAGGAGAAGAAATTCTACTGATATGTTCCAAGGGCCCCCTGGAACATATCAGAGTTAATTGAGAGGTAAAAATACCTTTTTAAATTTTGGTTTTGGGAAGCTGTCAAAAGCTTTTAAGGCACTTGCTTAAATAGAATTATAGTTATTAAATAACACTTATTATTTAGCCAGAATGATAATAAGAAATTTTAAAAGCAAATGCAGAAGGTTACATAGTTAACAACACTTAGCTTACAGTCCTTTTAATATTAAGATCTCATTTTCTTAAATACTCGATTGAGACTTTAAACATAAGAAACTGTTTTAATAAACAAATAGAAAACCTTTTTCAATCTTTCAACATTAAAGGTAGACTAATAAACTCTTGTTCTTTTAACAAACAAAAATTTTAGTCTAGCTATGTACTTGATATCGAGATTTCTATGCTTTAATTTCACATAGCATGATTATATCAATCTTTTCACATAGCATGATTATATCAATCTTTTATAAACTTTTACAACTTTTATATTCAGTGTTTTCTTTCTTTGAACAAACAGCTGTACTTTAGAACAACAAAATAAATTTCTACTCTTTATACTTTCTTTTATTAAAATACGCATCTTTAACATACTAAAATATTTTCCTTATATCAAGTAGTTTTCATTAGAACTTAAAACTATTTGATACTTTAACTTTCAGAGAACACTGAAAAATATACCATTGTAAACTGTTACACTAGCATTCTTCAGATTGATACATTTATGAACATATTTTATCATTTTTGGAAATGTGCCTTATAGCACAATTTCTCATTAAGTACAAACTATGTCTATATAGCTTAGCAAACTTTAAGAATATTGGTTACCACAAAAATTCTCAAGCTGTTTGAAGATATATACACTGTTATACATTAATACAGTATTATTATTTAAAACTTTATTTGCTACACTTGTTTACTTATTTTTAGCAACTAAGCTAAATTACTTACAAAACTTTTACCAAACATTAGACAAAGTCAAGCTTTTCTTTAAGTATTTTCTTGAAATATTTAACAGGTAACATCAACTTAAACAACTTTAAGTAAACTATGGCAGCTAATAACTATAAGGACATTCCCATATCAGTTAAGCTTAAATTAGCATTAATGCATAATATTTTTTTATTAGATTTTCTGGAAGTTTTAGAATGCCCAATTTTCACAAGTGCTTGTTTTTAAATCAATTTTATTAATACCTTCCAGAGGTAGAAAATATTTTTTTGTTACACACTTAGACATGCAAACATACAGACTGAGACATAATGACTACAGTTAGCAACACTTTTCATATAAAAACATATACACAGACAAACTGACATAAAGATTTGAGTTTCTAATATTCAATGGTCTTCTTTCTTCTTAGTTTATTTGATTAAAAGTACTTCAGTTTTCAAGAATACACTCTAAGGGCAAGCAGTTTACATAACTGGGTTAAGGTTTAGACGGCCCCAGACTAACAGGGTCGATGAAGGCTCTGAACTGATAGGGACTGTGTGTGTCCAGGGGGCTGGAAATGAAATGCAAGTACAATTCTAGCTCCAGTCATTTAAAGCCAGGCTGTATTGCAGAAGATAAATTTCTTCTATCTCAGGGAGTTTAGTTTAAGACTTCTTAATTCTCAAAGATAATGATGAACTTAATAAGTAGAATAGATGTTCACTAAAAGAATTTAGAAAACTAGCTCCATATTGTAGTAGTTAATGGAACTTTTGACTATTTTCTTCCCTTGTGGCAAAATATATTTAGCTGCATAACATTATATTGCATTCTTCTTTTAGGGGCCAAGCCTCTCTATCAGAGAGTTTGTACTGGGGCCAGGTTTGTGTGCAGAAGATAAAATACTTCTTTTTAGAGTTTAGGGATCGAACTGCTCTCAGTTAGTTTCCTAGTTTTTTTCTGCCCGAGCTTTAGTCATTCCTCAAGAGGCCCCTGCCTGTCTGATAAATGCAGGGACTGTAACTTTTTGCTACTAGAGCCCTGATCTGAGTCACAAGCTTGTTTGGCTTCTCTGGGGCTGCTGAGGAGGAAATGCTTAGCTCCAGGATGACTGCCTCTAAGGAAAGCAGTTAATAGAATAGAGCTATTTACATGTTGATCTGAGGGTTCCGCTTAATTACAGGCTCTATTTACATTACACAGGAGAAAGTAATGCAGGCCTAAGAGGACTGCTTTGAATGGGAAGCAAGGTAAAAAAGCAATCTTTAAGGTCAATGATAGCCATATTCCAGTCTTTTGGAATCATAGCCGGAAAAGGGAGGCCTTGTTCTAAAGGTCCCATAGGTTTAAGAACCACATTAATTTGTCTTAAGTCATGTAAGAGTCTTTAATTAAGGTCCACAGGCCAAATGTGTCCACCGGAACCTTTTTTGGACCATGGGTAGAATAATAAGATTGAAGTCCCTTTCCTACCTCATTCCACAATTCTAAGTCTACTGTCCCTTCTTCTGGGAACTAAGGGCATGCTTTATCAATAAAATCTAAAAATCTTTCTAATTGGGGTTTCCCTACTTTAATTCCTCTGGCGGTTAACAACCTCTTTAGCCCGCAAACATATAACTGTTTGCTCCCTGCCTATCCCATATTGGACTCCCAGAAAAATTCACTTACCACGTCCATGTTGCTTGCGTGCCTCTTCTCTCACGCATCTTCTCTGGTTACCCGGGCCAAGGCTTTCTCTTCTCAACGTGGTGGCCCTCACCTTCTCCCTCTCCTTCAGGACCCTGTTCAGGCACCACTTGACACCGTCTGGCCGTGCCGAGTCGAGTAGGTCCTGAAGTGCGGAAGGGGGTGAAGAAAACAAAGAAAGACAGAAAGAACTGGGAGGGCTGACGCTCCTGCGTGTCTCCAGTGAAGCTTTATTAGAGTCCAGAGTATTTATACAACAAAGAAGGCACACTATTCCAGGAAATAGCATTATCCAATAGACAATCAAGCACAGTATTGACATCAGCGGTAGCCGGGCAAAGGTAGGCACAGCAGGGCTCCTTCAGTTGCTCCTGGAATGTGTGAACAGGATGTTCTTTGTTCTCCATTCCCACCACATCAGCAAGTGCGGGAAGGGGCATAGCCCACTCCCCACACTCTGCCTGGCTTATTTCACTGAGCATAATACCCTCTAGCTCCATCCATGTTGTTGCAAATGGAAAGATTTTGTTCTTTTTCATTACTAATAATTATAAATCTTTATCTTCTCACATCTTTATCCATTCTTCTGTTAATGGACACTTAGGTTGCTTCCATGTCTTGGCTATTGTAAATAATGCTGCAAAAACATTGGAATGCATATATCCCTATATATTTTGAAAAGCCACATGCCTATCAAATGAACAGAAATAGTTTATTTTTATTTTAATTATTGTTCTATTGAAATATAGTTGATATACAATCTTATATTGGTTTCAAGTATGCAGCCCAGTGGTTCAACAGTTAAATCCTCACCCCTTCTAGAATGCATTCTCTTATTCACCATCGAGGATGATCTTGACTTTTTACTATTACACACAATAAAGCAGAAAATATTCCTGTGTGTTTCTTTGTGTACACATTTGATAGTATCCCTAGGAAATGTGCCTAGAAGAGGAACACGCATCTTTAACTTTATTAAATGTTATTAGTTGACACAATAGTTGTACCAGTTTACTCCTATTAGCAGTGTGATAGTTCTGGATAGAAATAGTTTTAACAGAAGTTGTCAGAAGAGTACAGAATTAGGTGAAAAGTAGAAAAATATGAAAACATAAATGCCTTCTAAATTGAATTATTGAACAGTAAAATGACTTACTCTATGTTATTTTTGCAAATCTCAAACGTGCCTTAAATACAAATGTTTAACTCAGTATCTTCAGGTTCCTTTGTTTGGATATTGTGTTGCTGCTTTGAAATTACACTATTGAGCTTAAATTTTGTGGTAGAGATGTTTACTTTAAGATGAATGAAAGTCCAAGGAAAACAATTACTTGCTTATAACTTACTTGACACTTTCAGACATCACTAAGGGATCCATATACAATTTAAATATAAAGACTACCAAGATTTTTAAATTCTTTAGCATGTATCATTTTTGTCTTCTTTGTTGTCTCAGATACTCAGAGCTTTCCTTTTCTTCATCCACAAAATGAGGAGAACCATAGTTACTCTATTGGGTTGCTCTGATGGCATACCATAGGTAAAGCTTTGTTCAGCAGGCAGCTGGGAATGCAATCAGCACTGCATAGTTACTGGACTTTAAAGCACAAAAACACATGTGCACACACATACACATGCATATACACACAAATGCACAGAAACACTTTATGGAAATATGCAACAAGAAAAGTTACCTACAATTGATTGCATGGGTGGGTCTGGCTAATATTGAGAGTTAATCTAAATTTATTTAAAAATTATTAGGATTCTAATTTGTGTTATGTAGAAACACTGAACTGCTGCCTTGGTGGAGGAATTGGGAGAGCTATGCCTTTTACCTTGAAACATAATCAAAGTGAAGTTCCAGAGCTGGGATATCTTCAGATCTCTACGTCCCCAGCCCAGCTCAACACCAGAACAAAGTAGATCCCTATTCCTCTGGGTCTGTAACTGTCTGCTGCTCTCACCACATTTCGAAGAGATGGAGCAAGGCAGGAAGAGATCAAGATAAGTTGTGCAAGGAATTTTTACGTATTAAAGGCTTTGTGAGGATCTATTAAATTACTTTCGTACAACTGAGTTTTGTGTTCAAACCCATGCCTTAGAAAGAGGATTCCATCACCTACATTGTAGAAACACTGAAATAAGGGGAAATTAGAACAAAAAAGGAAATCCAAACAGCAGTGAGGAGACTGTTTTGTTCATATGTGTTCATCACATTCTCCATGTTGAAAATTAATAAAGGGTGGTGGTGAAAGGCTTTGTTCTGGAAACCTGGGTCTGAATACTCATTCTACCATTATGACTGTAGCAACCTGGGGAAATCATTTATTCCCTGTGATTGCGACTCAGTTTCTTCATGTATAAAACATTACTAGTTATAATCATAGAACTATTATAATGACTAAATAAATTCATAGACAAAAATTTCTTGGAAATTGTGCCTGGCATGTTATACATACTTTATTTATTATTATAAATTGCATAAAGGCATACACTAGAAACTTCAAATCATTGACAGCATATAGCTTGTCTTGGTGGAAAAGTGGGAAGTTTATGTCTTAAACTGGCACACAAAGCCAAGTTCCTTCACACATTGTACCTACCCCTTTTTTATTTGCAGTTTGGTATCTATGTATAAATAATATGATATTACAGATTACAGATCCTTCAGATTATGAACCATGGTATCTCCAATTACATGAGTTCATTGGAAACGTAAAGGGAAAGCCACTTAAGCACTCCATGTCTCCGATTGGTACTGCTGTTCAGAGGAGTAATTGGGATACTGCATCTGAAAGTGCCTAAGAAATAAGAAGTGCTTAATTCCTTTTAGTGGAATTTGAATTTGACCTTCATTGTAAAAGAAGAAAAGGCAAATGGTTAGATTAAAACTTTATACCAAATTTAAGACAAATGCACTTTTCAAGTAGAGTGATCCAGATCACTGCTCTATAGGATAAGTTATGTTCTGTCTGGTTCAGGGTTTATGGGTCCTTTTCTCCCCTTGGATGTGATTTCGACAACATAAGCAGTCTTCTAGTGGGATCACATCTATGGCACTTGTGACTACCTCAAATGAGCAGTGAGAACTTGGGCAGGCCCTCTCGACTTCCTCCTTCAGACGCTGTAGACAACTGTGCCTTCCTTACCACATATTTAAGGTGGCTATGAGGATGAAAGTTATCTTCATAAAGCTCTGCAAATCTGTGGGGTGTTATCCCTAGTCTCAATAGCTCCCCACCAGAAGCCCCAGTAGACAGTTAAAGGGTTTCTGGCCCTGTAGGAAGAGAACTCTTGGTTTAGGGCAAAAGCAGGGACTTGGCATCATATTTCAGTTGAACTTCTAGAACAACCTCTTCCTTCCTAGCTGTGTGACTCTAGACTAATCAGTTAATTTATTCAACCTCACCTAGAATACCTGGAAAATAGGGATAATAGCATCTACTTTATGAGGAGGGTATGGTGACTTGCCTTCATTCAACTGTCAAATTATGAAAGTGATGGCTTGGAGGACTGATTTCTCTGCCATGCCTAATCTCTTGATGATTTCTTTTATACAAGCTTTCCATGTACACAGATGCTGACAGTCCTAACACATAGTTCTGTTTAGGATGCTGTGGGAGGGTTCTTTGGGGGTATTAATAATATTAACATGTATGCACCATGAACACTGTGAAGGCTGATGGCTATAGATATAAATAAACTGAATGTGTCTCTGTGTCTAGTTATATTGATAAGATTGTTTATATTTAAATTTTATTTATTTTTAACCTATTCAGAGTGCTAAAAAATAAAGAGTAGTTCAAATAAAGAAAAACTATGGTTCTATTCTAGTCCATTTGTCATTGACAACCATTTGCAACTCTTGAAATCATTACTCCTTTATTTACATCACTATTTTTTAAATGATTATGCTTTTTCTTAATTTTTCAGTTTTAAGTATCCCACCTGATTCTTACTATTTAGGAGTTAGAATTTAGAAGTTGGCTCTCTTTTATCACTTATGACTTCCAAACAAACATTCCTTCTATCCCTGAAATATATTTCTAATTCACTTGACTAATTCCATGTTGACAGGTTTTCATTATCAAAAAGATAATAGCTCTTTTTGTTTGTTTTTATTGTGGAGCCAAGCAGTATACTATGAGTTTACTTCCTCTCCTGAAGAATCTCATATTTTTTTCTGCAGTTAATTGGTTTTTTATTTGCTTTGCTTGATACTCCTCTTAGGCTACTTTTCCACAGAGACAAATAATCTATCAGCCTCAAGTTTTCATCTTCCTGGAAAACTCTTCCTCACCTACCTGATCTAGTCCTGTGCGGTCTGCTACCACGTTGCCATTCTGGGTTTTCCTTTTGAGTTCTCAGTGATTCTCTTTATCTCCCTCCTGGGTGTGGTCCTCAGTCCATGGATCCCATGTCTTCCTTATTCTTGATTTATTCTAGCTTCTCATGCTGCTGAATGCATTTTTTTTAGTGTTTTCTTCCTTTATTTCTGCATCCCATCCTTAAGACCAAAAACCTTTTGTTTGTAACAACTAGTGTTTGCTCTGCTTTGTGCATGCAAACTGGTGGGAAGCACAGCTAGACATGCCCATTACAGGTACAAATCTTCCTTGCAATGGAGTATTGATTTGATAATGAGAATGATTGAAGTCTGTGTTTGATCTTCAGATTGCACATAAGCTGCAAAGTGGAGCAGGCCCCAGGTCAAAGTTCTATAATTTAAATGTATTATAATTTTCCTTTTTGTCATGAGAGCTATAGAGTCTATATTTTTTTGTAATTCTTGTCAGTTATTTAAGCAGAGCTCTTAAATTTTTGTGTAATCATATGTTATAGTTATAAAGAAAACATGTAACAAGCCAAATAAGATGTAAATCCTATTTTTCTAAATGCCCTTGATGCTACAGAACTCCCTATTTAAAATGACAGTTCTTTTAATAGTTAGAAAATGAAAGGTTTTAGTAAAAACAATAACAAACATACCTATAATTTAAAAGATAAATTCTGGCAAAAACTTAAAATAAGAATATTAAAGGATCTTTGTGGCTGCAAGTCATAAATTTGGGACATTTTAAAAATATGAGAAGCTAAGAAGAATGAGTGCATGAGCCGCTTGTAGTTTGGTAGTATCTCTTAAATATAAATAACTTATAAAATTTGGTTAAAGGATACTACCTACCAAATGGCTATAGTGGCTTATAAAGCAGTCCTGAAAGAACCTTCTGAATATTTACCTTGTATAGATTTTTTCCACTGAGTCCTGTATAACTCGGAAGGCTCAGACATAAGGAAAGGAACTGATATAGAGTGTTTTATTCCAAAGATATTATTGCTTCTACTATTAAAGGAACAAAGAAATTCTGCTGATATTCTCATCATGGTAATAAAAAAATGGAGAGGTGGTCACTTCATGGGTCTCACAGCCTGAGACTTTCATCTATGCATTTTAATAAATACATATTTGTTGAGTATCTACTGTATGTAGGGCTCCATGCTAGACACCAAGGATTACCCTGATGATAAGGAAAAGATATCCATTCTCAAGATGCTTAAAACCTAATGGAGCTAACTCATGTGCACAGGTAGCTATGACACAAACTCAAAGGTGAAGGGCTAGAGTAGGGAATTTAGCTAAGTACTGTGAGCATAGAAAGAAGGACAGTTAAGTTCCACCAGAGCACTTCAGAAGCCTTCAAAGAGCAGATAGAGTCTGTTTTCAATAACAGTAGGGTAATTCACAAAGGAAAGAAGTTAAGAATATATGACATTTTACATTTATACTGATTCACAGCCTACAGAATTCTTATAGACATCTTTCATTTTACTTATTATTATCATCTACTTTACAAATGAGGGATATGAAATGCTAAAAAGGCTAAGTGACTTTCTTACATTTATAATTGTTACAGGCAGTCAGGGATGGCATAGTTAAAAAGTACCTCCAAAATCCAATCTAATGATGGTTTTAAGTATAATCCATTTTCAAGATTTTATGGTTGGCACAGACCTAGAAATGCCAATCTAACCAAATGTGATTCTGTGTACAGGAACAGAGTGCTTGATTCTAAATTAGCCCTGTGATGATTCTAAAAATTATTTGCCCCAGTGAATGAGGGTAGTCTACATCAGTGCTTCGAGCCTTCTCATCATCAGTATGACCCAGAAAAATATTTTCAGAACACACATCCTGGCCCCCATTACCACTAACATCCCTATCCATTTTATCAGAAAAACAGCCTAGTGCTAGCAGATCAGTATTTCTAATTGCACCTTAGTAACTAGAATTATCAGCTAAAAATGGAATACAATGTTCAAAAGAAGAAAATGAGAAATGTAACTGTTTCTCCCAAATCACCATCATGTACCAATATAAAAATTTATGTTACATCATATATCTATATAAAATGTACTTTTGGGTGTCACAAGGAATACTGACATGAAACCATAGATGATATGCCATATAACTAAAAATTGGATGTGTCTGATTATCTAGTTATTTTAACTAAGAATGAAAACACATTTCTCCCAAGTTTTTGACTGAAGAACCCCATGAAGCCCAGCATTTCTTCACTAAGCTATCTCTAGGTAAAACCCATGTAGTTGCTATTCTATTCTAATTCTCATGCAAACTCTTTATGTGAATACACATGACTTCTCTAACTTAGGAAGGAAAGTTAACTACAATGAGGTTTGTGTGATGTGTATTTTTTAAAAGCAAATTCTCTTTGCTCTGAGTACTTTGAATGGTTTGCTTACCTCCACAGACAACCACTGAGGTCATTTGGAGTAAGAGAAATGCAGAATAAAGTATTCTAGAATATACTGTAAGACGAAATAGTGAACAACTCATCACTGACCACAAGACTTCCTCTGCCTTGAAATCTACCAGGCTTGGAGTCAGTCCAGGGTTGGGAACTGGCTCTGCCAATCATAACCCTGGTGTGACATCACCTGAATCATTTTCTTTCTCTGATTCTGTTTCCTATCAGAGCTGTTAGGTGGTTCAAATGAGGAAATGTAGATCACATAACTTCACAAACTGTTAAATGTGTTTCAAATACTATAATGATGAGATGGTGATAACGATTATCATGATGATTTAGCCTCAAGATGATGCGGAGTATCTTAACAAGAGGAAAACACATATACTAGGACTCTTTTTGTAAACAGAAATGGTTTATAAATTGTTTTATATGGATAATTGCTTTAATTCTATATTTTGCTTGTGATTTCTAAGACAAGTCTTATTGGTTGATGTTTATTCATACTGAATGATAAATTTACTTACTTGGAAAAAATAACAAAAACAAACCTGATCACACTTTACGGCTATTGTGGAGTCAGGGCTGAACACATCCCAGACTGTGGTGAAAGGTAGGCATTTGTTCAAATCCCAACTTTGTAGCTAATCTTTGAGATCTTCACAAATTATTTTAAATCCAGAAACCTTGAGTTTATCATCCATACAAACTAAAGTGGCAGGTTCATTAGGATTATTAACCAACAAATGTGGGGAAATAACTACTATAGTGCCTGGCCTATAACAGGTACTCAGTCAAGCATTCAGTCATGTCTTTCCATCTGCTTCACTAATCCTCAAACTTACCTTTATTAAGAGCCACTTTGGATGTAGGTATTTTTATGTTGGTACACAATTCTATGAGAAAATTTTTCTCCTTATTTGCTGTTATGTGCCGATTTGGGTCTCCCCATAAAAATATGTATGTTGAATTCTTAACCCCCAGAATGAGAACTTTTTTGAAGATGGGATCTTAAAAGAGGTAATTAAATTAAAATGGAGTCATTAGGTGACTATTATGACCTAAACCAATGGGTCTGGTGTCCTTATAAGATGACACAGACACAGAGGGAAGATTATGTAAAGACACAGGGGGAAGGCAGCCATCTACAAATCAAGGTGCGGGGCCTGGAGCAGATCCTTGCCTAACTGTCTGCGTGAGGAACCAACCATACTGTCATCTCGATCTTACACTATTAGGCTCCAGAATTGTTAAAAAATAAATTTCGGATGTTTAAGCAGCACAGTCGATGGTAATTTGTAATGGCAGCTCTGGAAAACTGTAGGTACCTTTAAAGAAAATGTGGACAGTGTTAAGTTTTGCTAGTCCTAGCCTAGTGATTGTTACAGGCTCTGCCCTCCTCCCCTCCTTCACCCTCTCGATGCTGCAGCCTGATAGACAGGGTCCCTAAGGTTCACACAGCAGGAGGGAAGTGCGGGAGACCTGTCCCTCTCTAGGGCGAATGTCATGCAGCAGACACAAATGGAGGACTTCTGCTCACAAGCTGCTCCAGGGAGTCAGGTCTGTTGAATCCACCATACATATAAGAAGACCAAAAACTCAATTCAGGACAATTATTTTGCCTTACTCCCTTAGAGACACAGTGACTAGTCAAAAGCACATCACCCAAACTGAAAGTATTTTCAAATGGGTTCTGGCTGGGAAGCACCTTTACTTTGCTCGTGGAGCTGTGAGTGTTGGGCCTAGGCCGCACCCCACCGCTGACATTTCCCCAGGGGTGGGCCAGTCTCAAACAGCAGAAGAGCAACAGTGGGAAGACAAATGGTCCTGCTGATATAAATATATACATAAATCACCCTGGTTTCAGTCTTCCACAAAGTAAGCTCTAATTCTACTCCTCTTGGGTTGGTTATTTTAACTGAAACATTCTTCACTACAATCTAGTAAGTCTTGACTGATGTAAACAAAATTTTTGAAGAAAGAGGAGAAATATTAATAAACATAACTTTTTCCAAAGAATAATGGGAATGCTATTTTCTCTTATTATGAATGATAGGTAACATTTACTTCTCATTTTTGTTAAATTTCTATTGTTAAATTCAGATAAGTAACATACATATGTTATAAAACAAATAGAAGCAAGAACCCTGTTAAGGTAAAAAGCGATGCTCTTAGTCATACCTTCTCTTATTTCCTAGGTTAAGTATGATTACCCATTTGTGTGTAAAGTGCAAGAAATTTTTTATATAAGTCCACATTTGTATGTATTATTATATACATATGAAACTATACAATGTATTGATTATGTATTTCCCATGCCATATTTTCCCCCACAAAAATGGGAAATTTGGCGATCATACTGTATTAAGTAGAATGCTTTCTGTTGCAAGTAATAAAATACCCAATTTGAGGTGTCTTTGACATTAAAGAAAATGTATTAGTTCAGATAACTAAAGCCTGGATGTGGCATTTTCCAGCAGTGTGGAGGTTAGCGAGTGGAACAATGATGCCTATAACAAAAAGCTTTCTTGCCCTCTCACCACAGTCACAAGAAGGCTACAGCAGTTCCAAGTGTCACAATGACATCACAATATCCAACAAGGAGAATGTCATTTCTTCTCACGTGTCTCTTTTTACAAATGAGGACAGCCCTACTCAGTCATTACCAAGAGGAGTATCAAGACTGAGTTTTATTCATCGTGTCCTTCCTTCTCCTCCCTTAGGCTCAGAGGGGAACATCTTAACTGAGCTCCAGAAGGTGACACCCTGACAAACCTCTGTCAGCAAAGAACGCTGAAGGGCCTGAGGCGTTGGTATATGCAAAAGAGACATACAAACAAGATACACAGCTTTGAATTTTTTTTTTATTTTGGTATCACTCATTAATCTACAATTACATGAAGGATATTATGTTTACTAGGCTCCCCCCTTCACCAAGTCCCACCCACATACCCCTTCACAGTCACTGTCCATCAGCATAGTAAGATGCTGTAAAATCACTACTTGTCTTCTCTGTGTTGCACAGCCCTCCCTGTGCACCCCCCACACTATACATGCTAATCGTAATTCCCCCTTTCTTTTTCCCTGCTCTTATGCCTCCCTGCCCACCCATCCTCCCCAGTCCCTTTCCCTTTGGTAACTGTTAGTCCATTCTTGGATTCTGTGATTCTGCTGCTGTTTTGTTCCTTCAGTTTTCCTTTGTTCTTATACTCCACACATGAGTGACTTCATTTGGTACTTGTCTTTCTCCACCTGGCTTATTTCACTGAACATAATACCCTCTAGCTCCATCCATATTGTTGCAAATGGTAGGATCTGTTTTTTTTCTTATGGCTGAGTAATATTCCATTGTGTATATGTACCACATCTTCTTTATCCATTCATCTACTGATGGACATTTAGGTTGCTTCCATAACTTGGCTTTTGTAAATAGTGCTGCGATAAATATAGGGCTGTCTTTTTAGAACTGGGCTGCTGCATTCTTAGGGTAAATTCCTAGAAGTGGAATTCCTGGGTCAAATGGCATTTCTATTTTGAGCATTTTGATGAACCTCCATACTGCTTTCCACAATGGTTGAACTTATTTACATTACCACCTGCAGTGTAGGAGGGTTCCCCTTTCTTCACAACCTCCCCAACAGTTGTGGTTGTTTGTCTTTTCAATGATGGTGATCCTTACTGGTGTGAGGTGATATCTCATTGTGGTTTTAATTTGCATTTCTCTTATGACAAGTGATGTGGAGCATCTTTTAATGTGTCTGTTGGCCATCTGAATTTCTTCTTTAGAGAACTGTCTATTCAGCTCCTCTGCCCATTATTTAATTGGATTATTTGCTTTTTGTTTGTTGAGGTGTGTGAGCTCTTTATATATTTTGGATATCAACCCTTTATCGGATCTGTCATTTATGAATATATTCTCCCATACTGTAGGATACCTTTTTGTTCTATTGATGGTATTCTTTGCTGTACAGAAGCTTTTCAGCTTGATATAGGCCCACCTGTTCATTTTTGCTTTTGTTTCCCTTGCCCGGGGAGATATGTTCATGAAGAAGTCACTCATGTTTATGTCCAGGAGATTTTTGCCTATGTTTTTTTCTAAGAGTTTTATGGTTTCATGACTTACGTTCAGGTCTTTGATCCATTTGGAGTTTACTTTTGTGTATGGGGTAAGACAGTGATCCAGTTTCATTTTCTTATATGTAGCTGTCCAGTTTTGCCAGCACCATCTGTTGAAGAGACTGTCATTTCCCCATTGTAGGTCCATGGCTCCTTTATCAAATATTAATTGGCCATATATGTTTGGGTTGATGTCTGGAGTCTCTATTCTGTTCCACTGGTCTGTGGCTCTGTTCTTGTGCCAGTACCAAATTGTCTTGATCACTGTGGCTTTGAAGTAGAGCTTGAAGTTTGGGAGTGAGATCCCCTCCACTTTATTCTTCCTTTTCAGGATTGCTTTGGCTATTTGGGGTCTTTGATGGTTCCATATGAGTTTTTGAACTATTTGTTCCAGTTCATTGAAGAATGCTATTGGTAATTTGATAGGGATTGCATTGAATCTGCATATTGCTTTGGGAAGGGTGGCCATTTTGAAGGTAATAATTCTTCCTAGGCAGGAGCATGGGATGAGTTTCCATTTGTTAGTGTCCTCTTTAATTTCTCTTAAGAGTGTCTTGTAGTTTTCAGGGTATAGGTCTTTCACTTCTTTGGTTAGGTTTATTCCTAGGTATTTTATTCCTTTTGAAGCTATTGTGAATGGAATTGTTTTCCTGATTTCTCTTTCTATTAGTTTATTGCTAATGTATAGGAAAGCCACACATTTCTGTGCTTTAATTTTGTGTCCTGCAGCTTTGCTGTATTCTGATATCAGTTCTAGTAGTTTTGGAGTGGAGTCTTTAGGGTTTTTTACGTACAATATCATGTCATCCGCAAATAGTGACAGTTTGACTTCTTCTTTACCTATCTGGATTCCTTGGATTTCTTTGTTTTGTCTAATTACCATGGCTAGGACCTCCAGTACTATGCTGAATAAGAGTGGGGAGAGTGGGCATCCCTGTCTTATTCCTGATCTCAGAGGAAAAGCTTACAGCTTCTCGCTGTTCAGTATGATGTTAGCTGTGGGTTTATCATATATGGCCTTTATTATGTTGAGGTACTTCCCCTCTATGCCCATTTTGTTGAGAGTTTTTATCATGAACGGATGTTGAATTTTGTCAAATGCTTTTTCGGCATCTATGGAGATGATCATGTGGATTTTGTCTTTCTTTTTGTTGATATGGTGGATGATGTTGATGGATTTTCAATTCATCCCTGGGATGAATTCCACTTGGTCATGGTGTATGATCCTTTTGATGTGTTTTGAATTCAGTTTGCAAATATTTTGTTGAGTATTTTTGCATCTATGTTAATCAGAGATATTGGTCTGTAGTTTTCTTTTTTGGTGGGGCCTTTGCCTGGTTTTGGTATTAGGGTGATGTTGGCTTCATAGAATGAGTTTGGGAGTATTCCCTCATCTTCTATTTTTTGAAAATCTTTAAGAAGAATGGGTATTATGTCTTCTCTGTATGTCTGATAAAATTCTGAGGTAAATCCATTTGGTCGTGGGGTTTTGTTCTTGGGGATTTTTTTGATTACCACTTCAAATTCATTTCTGGTAACTGGTCTGTTTAGATTTTCTTTTTCTTTCTGGGTCAGTCTTGGAAGGTTGTATTTTTCTAGAAGTTGTCCATTTCTCCTAGGTTTACCAGCTTGTTAGCATATAGGTTTTCATAGCATTCTCTACTAATTCTTTGTATTTCTGTGGAGTCTGTCATGATTTTACCATTCTCATTTCTGATTCTGTTGATTTGTGTTGATTCTCTTTTTCTCTTAATAAGTTTGGCTAGAGACTTATCTATTTTGTTTATTTTCCTCAAAGAACCAGCTCTTGGTTTCATTGCTTTTTGCTATTGTTTTATTCTTCTCAATTTTGTTTATTTCTTTTCTGATTTTTATTATGTCCCTCCTTCTGCTGACTTTAGGCCTCATTTGTTCTTCTTTTTCCAATTTCGATAATTGTGATGTTAGACTATTCATTTGGGATTGTTCTTCCTTCTTCAAGTATGCCTGGATTGCTATATACTTTCCTCTTAGGACTGCTTTCACTGCGTCCCACAGAAGTTGGGGCTTTGTGTTGTTGTTGACATTTGTTTCTATATATTCCTTGATCTCTATTTTAATTTGTTCATTGATCCATTGATTATTTAGGAGCATGTTGTTAAGCCTCCATGTGTTTGTGAGCCTTTTTACTTTCTGTGTATAATTTATTTCTAGTTGTATACCTTTGTGGTTTAAAAAGTTGGTTGGTAGGATTTCAATCTTTTGGAATTTATTGAGGCTTTCTTTGTGGCCTAGTATGTGGTCTATTCTGGAGAATGTTCCACGTGCACTTGAGAAGAATGTGTATCCTGTTGCTTTTGGATGTAGAGTTCTATAGATGTCTATTAGGGCCATCTGTTCTAGTGTGTTGTTCAGTGCCTTTGTGTGTTACTTATTTTCTGTCTCGTGGATCTGTGAGTGGTGTGTTGAAGTCTCCCAAAATGAATGCATTGCATTCTATTTCCTTCTATAATTCTGTTAGTGTTTGTTTCACATATGCTGGTGCTCCTGTATTGGGTGCATATATGTTTATAATGGCTATATCCTCTTGTTCGACTGAACCTTTTATCATTATGTAATGCCCTTCTTTATCTCTTGTTACTTTCTTTTATTTGAAGTCTATTTTGTCTAATACTAGTATTGCAACCCCTGCTTTCTTCTCTCTGTTGTTTGCCTGAAATATGTTTTTCCATCCCTTGACTTTTAGTCTGTGCATGTCTTTGGGTTTGAGGTGAGTTTCTTGTAAGCAGCATATAGATGGGTCTTGCTTTTTTATCCATTCTATTACTCGGTGTCTTTTGATTGGTGCATTCTGTCCTTTTACATTTAGTGTGATTATTGAAAGATATGTACTTATTGCCATTGCAGGCTTTAGATCTGTAGTTACAAAAGGTGCAAGGTTAGCTTCTTTACTACCTTACTGTCTAACTTAACTCACTTATTGAGCTATTATAAACAAAGTCTGATGATTATTTATATCCCTTCTTATTCCTCCTCCTCCCTTCTTCATATGTTGGGTGTTTTGTTCTGTGCTCTTTTTAGAAATGCTCCCATCTATAGCAGTCCCTCTAAAATACCCTGTAGGGGTTCTTTGTGGGAGGCAAATTCCCTCAACTTCTGCTTGTCTGGGAATTGTTGAATCCCTCCTTCATATTTAAATGATAATCGTGCTGGATACAATATCCTTGGTTCAAGGCCCTTCTGTTTCATTGCATTAAATATATCATGCCATTCTCTTCTGGCCTGTAAGGTTTCTGTTTGAAAGTCTGATGTTAGTCTAATGAGTTTTCCTTTGTAAGTGCCCTTTTCTCTCTCTCTGGCTGCCTTTAATACTCTGTCCTTGTCCTTAATCTTTGCTATTTTAATTATTATGTATCTTGGTGTTGTCCTCTTTGGGCGCCTTCTGTTGGGAGTTCTGTGTGCCTCCGTAGTCTGAGCAACTATTTCCTCCCCCAGTTTGGGTAGTTCTCAGCAATTATTTCTTCAAAGACACTTTCTATCCCTTTTTCTCTCTCTTCTTCTTCTTCTGGTACACCTATAATGTGGATATTGTTCCTTTTTGATTGGTCACACAGTTCTCTTAATATTGTTTCATTCCTGGAGATCCTTTTATCTCTCTCTGCATCAGTTTCTATGCATTCCTATTCTCTGGTATCTATTCCATCAATGGCCTCTTGAATCTTATCCATTCTGGTTATAAATCCTTCCAGAGATTGTTTCATTTTTGTAATCTCCCTCCAGAAATCATCCCTTAGCTCTTGTATGTTTCTCTGCAGCTCTGTCAGCATGTTTATGATTTTTATTTTGAATTCTTTTTCAGGGAGACTGGTTAGGTCTGTCTCTGCAGATCCTCTCTCAGATGTTGTCTGAACTATTTTGGACTGGACTAAACTTTTTGCCTTTTCATGGTGATAGTGGTGGCTGTAGGCAGGTTGTGGGTGTATCAGCTGGGAGAAGAAAGTCCTTTCCTGCTTGCTGGATGCCTTGCCCTACTCCACTGCCTGTGTCAGTTAACCGCACTCCTGGAACAGCCACCGGGTTAGTTCCCTAAGCTGCTATGAGCAGGGTCTCCGTCAGAGCAGCGTAGAGCCCTACATGGAGTGGCAGGCATGCCAGGTGCATTCCTCCATGATAGCAGCACCCCTACAAGGCTGCTGTGTGCCAGCAGTGGCCTTTGGGTCTGGCCCGGGTGGCTGTGCTTCGGGCTGTGATTCTGGTTGGCTGCTGGGAACACGGCTGTTCTCTCTGGTGCCACTGCAGGTGTGCGTGTGACTCGCCCATGCCCCTCTGTGCGCTGCTGCCACTAGCACACGCAGGCCGCTCGGTTGCCACCGATGCGGGCTTGTGCATACCTCTCCCGGGCTCCTCTGGCGCCACTGTCACCTGCATGCACGGGCCGCTCCTGGGCTGCTCGATCACCACTGTGGTGCGTTTTCACAGGCTGCTCCTGGTTCCATCTGGCACTGCCGGCACACACAGGCTGCTCCTGATCCCCTCTGGTGCCGCTGCCCCTGGTGCTCACTGCCACTCGCCCATTACTGGGGTGGTGTGTCGGGGTCTGTGCCAGTTGGGGGAATGACTGACAGGCTGCTTAGTGCCATGAGGGGTTTCAGAGCTGCATTGCCACCCAGTGGGCTAGAACACCTAAAGTTCGGCGAGATTCCCAATTGCTGGCTAAGTATGCTGGGACAACTTCGTCCAGCTGTGGTGTCCCTGTCTCTTTAAGACTTGCAAGACGCACTTGCTTTTCTTTTGTCTCAGGGGTGCCACTTGCAGGCACCTGCCCGCAGGTTTTGCTTTTCCGTTTCTCTAATATCCAGCACCCCGTGCACCTTGTGTCTGCGCTCTGGGTGTGGATTTCTAGACCTGGTTGTTTAGCAGTCCAGGGCTTTCACTCCCTCCCCATTCCTACTCCTTTCTTCCCACCAGGTTCTGGGATGGGGGAGTGTTTGGGTCCCGCCTGGCCGCAGCTTGTGTCTTACCCTCTTCGTGTGATGTTGAGTTCTTGCAGATGTAGATGTATCCTGGCTCTTGTACTGTATCCACTGGTGTCTCTTTTAGGAATAGTTGTATTTATTGTATTTTCATAAATATGTATGTTTTTGGGAGGATATTTCCACTGAACTACTCATGCCGCCATCTTCCCATGATCCCTCTTGAATTTTTTTTTAACTCAACAATATATGATGTCTTTTGAAGCGACCTCATTGTTCCGAATGGAAATGCAGTATTAACTTTATTTTATGTACTTTTAAAAATTTGAGGTAAAATGAACCATTTTATAGTGAACAGTGCAGTGACAACCAGTTTATCACAATGTTGTGTAGCCACCATCCATAGGTAGCTCCAAAATATATGATGTATGTTACTGGTGGCCCAGTTTGCTAAAGGACAGCTCTTTGATTAATTTTATAACTAGGAAAATAAGTCATCTGTTTTAGTACTGAAAGGGAAAATGCAGTTTCCTTTCTGCTTCAGAAAGGTTTTTGTATTTAGGAAGACAGTAAGCTCAATTAAAAGCCTCACTCTCAGAAAACGTAACTGTTATATCAAGAACCCATTTGAAATAACTCTGTCATTACATGATCATGTACATTCCAGTTCTCTACCCCAGTTATTACAAATTGTACAGATATGTTTTATTTTTTAATTTGCATGTATTTCGTACAATTCTAGTTGGAGATTGTTAGAATTTAGATGCTGAAGACCAAGGGAATTGCCTTTCAATTATAAAGTTGATAGGCATGAAGACTTTTGTACTTGTATTTCAGTTAGCTAAATGCAATTTGGTGTTGGGTCGAGGGCCAGGTAAGAAAAACATGCTGCATATCGTATTTTTTAAAGGCAGCTAAATGTAATTCATCTGCTTATTTAGGTTGACTATACTTGCAGAATTTGATCATTATCATTTAATATCATTTTATAATGTTTTCAAATCTCCTCTACCAGGCATGGATTGTTCTCTTTGAACTTGATGTATGTCAAAAGAACTTTGTAGTTAAATATAGGCTTGGGATATCATGGCCAAAGTATGTCTGCTAGAAAAAATAAATAAAAGTTTGTAGAGACAAACATTTTCCCTTAACAGTTTAGAAGTACCAATCTATTACTAGTATGGACTTCTATCTTTCTGTTTGTTTGATTTTTATTTTCATTTTATAACACCTTATCTTTTTAGCTTTTGCATTGCATACAATACCACCACATTATAGAACTTGAAAAATTAACTGATCCAATGAAACCTGCCATTTAAATGTGCAGGGTAATTCATAATGGTAAAGATGGTACTGAAATTACTGAAAGCTGGCATTCTGATTGCCTTCAATGAAGCAATTCCAATTTAGGTGGTGCTTTCTTCTAACACTGTCACTAAAGGACGCCGATCTTTCCATATCAGTGTGATTTATTAGGAAATAGGGCACATGACTAAAATTATTTGAGATTTGAGAAAAATCACACGTGTGGAAGTAATTTGAATTCTAATTCATTGGGAGAGACTTAAAGTGAGAAGAAGAAATCAGTGAGACTATATTCCGATGTACTTTCTATAGAAGAATGTTGAACCCCTCTCTGACCACATCTTTGAGTCAAACTGACAAACAGGTGCACGGACAGGAAGCCCACTGATGTAACTGCAAGAGTGTGAGCACATCTGGATCCTAAGTCTTGTCAATATTTACAAGGTGTGGAAACTTGAACTAAATGTCCTAATTTTCTAGGACAATATTAATATTCGTCACCTGAAGAAGACGTTTGATACTACCACCTCCTTTCTTTTAGAGAGCATTAAATAGAATATTTGTAAATAAGACATAAATACATTGCCTAGGGCAGTACCAAGCTAAGTAGGTACACTAAATGACAATGACAATAACTTCATGATTTTTAGCCATACAGCATTCTGGTAGATCCTACTACTAGAGATATATACCATACTATCTTTTAATCTAAGGATGTTTTGGAAAGATGATCTGCTCCTATGAGTCTCAGTGCATCTTTTTACTCTGACATGCCTGAGGGATAGTCTCCACTAGCCGAAACTAATTACTGCCTCCAAGCACATAAATAAGGGCATTTCTGTCTTACCCTCATTGTATCCCCTATAGAATTTATTTTAAGGTTCAAGTTTTGAATGGTAAAGAAGGCATCACTTCATACTCAATTAATACTTAAAATGGAAATTTTACAGGAAAAATCTTGGAGATCCTATTATCACCAAAATAACATCCATTATTTAGTTGGACATCTATAAAATAACATTGATGTTGACTGATAATCCTAATCTCTCAGAGCAGTAATTCATTTGTTTTCCTACTACCCTTTGTGAGGAACATGAAGTACCTCATTTGTTAACATGAAGTATTCATTCATTAAAAGAATTTACACTTGCATGTTGAGGTGGTTTTCTTACTGTCTCCGATAGCTGGCTTACTGTGCTTTGTTTTTGTTTTTGAGCACGAGGCAAACATGAGGGAGTTCAAGACGCAAATTTATAGGAAAGGCTGAGGATGACATTTTATGAAAGAACTTCTCATTGTTTCTGTCCATTTTTCTTCCTTCTCTCATCCTGCTGCCAGACTGTCAAAGCCCATGAGGGTCATGAGGATGTGAGCCCAACTAAAAGATCTAACACTCAAGGTACTTCTGATTGTATCAGTTGACCCTCCATGAGGCAATTTTAGGTAGGGTCATTTCCTGAGAATATTTCAGGACCTTCGATTTTCATAAATGTATTAATTTGACAAATTGTGGTTAATTTGACCTAAAAGACACCGAGACAAAGAAACAGATTGCTGTTGAAACTACCCCAGAGTTCTTAAAGGCGACCTAAGAACTCTCAGAAGTAAGACTCCTGCAATGTTGAAAAGTTTGTCTAACCGTCTTTCCATTCTCTTCATTTCTCCACAATTTATATTCCAATGGCCTGAAATTCCAGTGGCCTCCAATACCAGAAGAAAATAGATAAAATACAACTTTCAGTATAGGAGAATTCAGGACCTAGTGAACAATTATGTATTTGGAAGTTTGGTAAGTAAAACATTCTCAAGGGTATGATAGTATTATCCACTGTCACATTTTTTATGGGATTTTTTCAGCAGCAGATTTAGCAGCAACAGAACCTTATTGTAGGGCAACTTCATGATGGAAGCATTTCCAAATAACATTCTGTGCTTTTAATATTGAAAATTTTCTAGATGGAGCAGAATAGTCCAATGAAGCTAAATCTTTGCTTGTATAGTTTTGTAAACAATATCTGTTTTCACAACCTACATACCTTAGTTAAAATTATGGAATAAGGTTGACACACAGTTCATTTAAAAAAATTGACCACAGAGAAAAATGTAACATAATACAATAGTTCCCTCCTTATCCATGGTTTTGCTCTCTGTGGCTTTACTTTTCTGTTTTCTGTTTTATTTTTGGATATTTTTATTGAAGTTCAATTGATACACAATATTATATTGGTGTTAAGTGCACAACATAATATTTCAACAGTTATTTACATTATTAAATGCTCACCCCAACTAGTGTAGTTACTATTTGCCAACATAGAAAGATGTTACAAAATTGACTATATTCTCTATGCTGCACTTCCATTCCCATGACTAATTTAAATTGTAGTTAAGATTTTGTGCCTTTTTTATCACCTTCATCAATTTCGCCTACCCACCTGAAACCCTGACCTCCATGGGAACCACCAATCACTTCTCAGTGTCTATGAGTTTATTGTTGTTTTATTCATTTTGTTTTGTTTTTAGATTCCACATATAAGTGAGATCATATGGTGTTTGTCTTTCTCCACCTGGCTTTTTCTTTAGCGTAATAACCTCTAGGCCCATCCACATTGTTGCAAATAGCAAGATTTCTTTCTTTTTTACAGCTGAATAATGTTCCCTTGTTTTAGTTACCCACAGTTTGTCATGGTCCTAAAGCAGATGATCCTCCTGACGAATTGTCAGGTCATTAGTAGCCTACACTACCTCACAATGCCTTTATCACTCACCTCACTTCATCTTATCATGTAGGCATTTTATCATCTCACATCACTACAAGAAGAGTACAGTACAATAAGATATATTGAGAGAAACCACATTCACATAACTTTTTTTTAATAGTATATTGTTACAAAAAATTGTTCCATTTTACTATTAGTTATTGCTGTTATTTTCTTCTTGTGCCTAATTTATAAATTAAACTTTATTATAGATATGCATGAATAGGAAAACACATAGAATACATAGGGTTCAGTATTACTGAGGTTTCAGGCATCTACTGGGGGTGGACTATATCCCCTGTAGATAAGGGGGACTGCTGTATCTCCATGTATAGTTCTGACATTTAAGCATGATAGAATTTCAGTAACATAGAAGGTTATATCTAAAAGGACCTCATACATATTCTTGTACAAGAATTTATAGATCAAGAAACCTTTATAGAGAAGTGGCATGGCTTGCTCACTACAGAAAAAAAGCTCAAGATTAGATCAAGATAATATTTATTGCAGAGATATTAAATGCCAAGAACTTCACTTCTACTGCATTTTGAATCCTACAGCAATTTTGTGAAGTTGATATTTTTATCCCTGCTTTACAGATAAGAGGGATTTGAAGACATTGAAGACACATAGTTTCCTGTATTCCAGTAAATTGGCATGCAATTAATTAGACTTGAACCTAATTATATTTTTGGTAAGCATAATGGAAAGTCAATAAATATTTTTGAGTGAATGAGTGAATAAATGAATAGATTTACAAGAATTATTTCAGTGTATTACTGTCCCACACACACACACCCTTGGAACTCCAGTATATATTTACTTGTTTTATTTTATTCTATTTGCAAGAGCTTAATTGACACATATAAACTTAGCTTAGCACTTTCCCCTAAGATTAATACAATTATAATGGCATATGTCTTTACTGATAAGAAATGACCTACCATTATTCATTATTAAACTTATATGTGCAAATTCCACCCATCAAAAATGATGCCTTAGTCTAATTAACTTTGATCTATGATCTAACTAGGAAATGACTAAGAGTGGGCAGATATTTAAGTCGTTATGTTCTTCCATATTATCCTGAAATGGAAGTAAGTGTGTATTTAATTGCTCACAAATGTGGCTTCTCTTATGTCATAAAAATTAGAATACTGAGATATGATTCAAACAATTTTTAATAATTTGCAACCCAAAGCACTGGTAGACAAACACAATGAAATAGGTCTCTCAATACCTAATTTTAAAAGTTTGACCAGTTACTAAAATGAAAAATCACAGGTAATTTCTAGATGAAATATGAGTTATAGGTATTTTTATATCCAATGTATTTCAACTGTCTTAATTATGTTGAAAATATTACCTGTTCTACATAGTAATTAAATTTCTGTACTTACAGGAATATTTAATTCTACTTGTAGGTGTATAAGAAGTAATCAAAACCTGTAATAACTGCTTTCATTCATTTATAGAGTAGCCATGAAAACCCACTCACTCTTTCTAGTAGTTGATATTTCTAACAGAAGAAGTGACAGAAATATGCAAAGAAGTAGTATAACAATCTCAGAAAGAGTCTGTCAAATGACAAATCCTCTATGTCACTGAAATGCACATTAGTTTTGTTTGTTCATTTGGTTTTTTTTTTGAGACTAGTCTGTGACTTTTTTCATAATGCAAGTTAAATCTTTGGTCAACTGTTGTCCAGAACACTTTCACAAAAGAAACCACAACAAAGTGTTCTTACATTTTGCTTATTAAATTTTATAGGATATAATTCAAGATAGAGTAGCTTGTATGGACCTGATTCTAAAGCAATGAGTTGTAATAAAGTGGCTGTATATATGACACAAGAAGATAAATATTTATATTAGAGGGAAAATGTTCTGTGTTTTAATGCCAGCATTGCTATACACAAGCTGCAGTTCTCTCTCTTTCTCTGAACCTCTTTTCTGACTATAAAATGAGGACCTAGGTAATGTTCTATTTGTCATTATAAGAAACACCATTCAGCATTTACTGTACACTTAGTAGGCATTTTCACATAAATCATTATTTTAGACCTTAAAACAACAATATGCCATAAGTATTATAATCCATATTGTTTTCAAAATGAACAATAACTTTCCTAAATTCACACAGTTCAGTGTGATAAGAAAAACTCCCTTGATTAAAATTCAGAGCTACTTGTTCTTTGCCTCATACCAAATGATGTCATGTTCTTTGCATCATACCAAAATGTCAATACTGTATGAAAAAATACCTAGTACATAATTAGCACTTATCAATAGTGGAATATAAGTGGGTGAAGTTTTCTTACACCCGGTGCAAAATTTACCCTCTTTGCTCATCTCTTGCTTTTCCTTTATCTTCAATGCAAAAGTGAAACCAGAGGGATACATTCTATGTGTATATGTGCATGTGTGTATGTGTGTGCATGTGTGTGAGTAAGTAAGCAATTTTTAGTTTATGACCTAAACTGGATTGAAGTGCAAGCACTGACCATTTTAATCTGGGCACAAAATGACTTCACTTCAATTTGATTCTCTAGGAACTGACCAAAAGGGGGCATTAGAGCACTATTACTAACTGTGGTCGGTGATTGTCAGTTTAACAATTCTTATCTGACATTACTAAGAAACTTAAAATATCCTTTTGGCTTGCCTTAATATTTGCAGTTGCTATGCTAGAACTAGTTGCTGAAATTTAGTGTATTAATAAAGTGCAGTAAATCTTAGCAATGTTAATGAATCAAGGATTTTTGATTAGCAAGGCATGTGCAGGGGAAAAAGTTAAGACTGGGAATTCAAATGAAAGTAATTAAAATGAACACAGAGCTGAAAATGAAAATGTGACGCACATAAATGGCCCTATTATCACAAGATAGCAGAGTGCTGTTCGGGCAGTTTTCCTGTAACAGATCAGATCACGATTTGTCTATCCCTTCCCTCTCACACTTCCCTCAACAAAGACTTTTGCCTCTTCTAAGAGAAAAAGTTTAAAGGGGAGAGTCAAAAAAAAAATGGGGGGGAATGACTCAGAATAAATCACCATTTAAAGACATCTAATAATATACCACTTTTTCTGTTCATATAACGTCCAATGGAGAATTATCTGTCCTGTAGTTTTCTATCAAATGTTACTGACCAAAACATGTATCTGGAGGGAGGGAGGGAGCACTTGGCATGTTCCCTGTCTTGGGACTCAGAACCCTTGAGCAAACTGTAGAGGCTGTGACCTTACACCTCACACATCTGATCTATCTGAGATCCATTTCACTGTATTGAGATCCAAGCTCCCAGGTGTCTTGAGAACTCAGTGAAAGAACAACTGTGATGGTGTTATCAGGCAAACTTGTCCTGATTTGGTAAAGCACATGAATTATAGTGTTTAGAAAGTCTAAAATTTTCCCCAATTTTCAATTCTCATGATTTTGTTAACATTTTCTCAGTTTTAAATAATTAAAATGAGGTCTGCACTGCAACCCTGGCCTCAACAGCAGTGCTTTGAGTTTGTTTTGACAGTTGTATCAATAGATATTTTCTAATCCATCCTCTCTTGTCTGGTTCCTTTTGTGACCAATAGAACTCACTTGGTCAGTAGCCATGGAATTGAGTGAAGCTAACTGGCTCATATGGCAATTGAACTTGCAATCTTGACTTCATTAACACCATGCTCCACCCAGCTGAGCTAACAAGCCAAAAAAATCAAATTAGACACTCTACAGAGTTTCTGGTTAATTGCCTTTTCCTCTTTTGGGCTCTTCATTATAACCAAGTTCCCCAATTACCAGCTTCTAAAGGTGAGGACTGAGTCTCTGTGGCTCTTGTTCATTTGTCCCTTTTGTTGAATCTGTAGAATGGAATGTACCGTTTACATTCAGGCAGCAAAGTCACGAGCATGTATCAGCAAAATTGTGGTACCTAATGTTCTTTGTTAGAGGCTGAGTAGAGCGTTTCAAACGTCCCAAAAGGAAAGCTGCTGCTTTTGTGGACCTGAGGGGTGATGAGAAAGGTTTTGGCAGCTCTCTGATCCACTTTCTGTGTACCTTCTTTCCAGTCTTTGAATCGTAGTTCTGCCTCCAGTTTCCACCTTACCTCATGCTAGAATTTGTATTTGTGTTTTTATGTGAACTCTGGACTGCAGATGAAACCTGCCTTCAGTCATGCTGAATGACTTGGCAGCCCCTCATTAAATCTTGAAGCTCAAATCTACTGTGTCTTGAAAGCTGATTTTTCTAAGTAGCACGTCCAAATAACAATATGCCTGTGATTCTTGGTAATTAATGCAGTGTTCTACTCATTAGGCAGCAATGTGAACAGGGCCTAATTCTTTCTTTGCCTAAATGGCCAGGCATGGGTAATAATGGTTTTGCTAAATTTAATTCATTTTAATTAATTAACATTTTGACATGTATGCATTTGTAAACTCCCAAGGCATTTACTAGATTAATGTTTTATGATGAACCATCATGTCAACAAATATTGTGGCTGAAATGTTTAATAGGCTCAATCTTCGAATGCATAGTGGGCATTATTTTATGATGTATTATTTAAGATGCTGGGTTTTGAGGTTGAGAGGAGTCAATGATTATAGGTTCACTGAGTGTCTCTTAACACAAACTTGAAGCTGTGTTCATCTGTGGATTAAGATAATTTAGTAGAATAAAATAAACACTGAATATCATAGTTGATCATTATAAACCATCCTGTGGAAAGGGTAGGTTTTTGCCTTCTTTATTGCTTGAAACATTAATTGTTAAATTTATTTTCTTGGGGGACAAAGCCAGTATTTTGTTTTTCCAGATACATAGAGACCATCCACTTCAACTTTATTTTCTATGTGGTAAAACAAAAAGGAAGAAAAAAAATAAGAGGTACAGGAGGAGAAAAATTTGTCCAAGCAACTTAGTGTCAAGGCAAAGGAGAGAAACCAGGTTTCCAGTATTATGCACTGAATTTGTACCCCCAAAATTCATATGCTGAAGTCCTAAGGTTCAACATGACTGTATTCATGCCTTTCAGAAGGTTATTAAGGCTAAATGAGGTCATAAAGGTGGGGTCCTAATCCAGTTGAATTGGTATCCTTATAAAAAGAATAGACAGCTGAGACCCCTCTCTGCATATAAACAGGAAATCCGTATAAAGACATCTATAAGCCAGAAATGGAGGCTTAATGAGAAACCAACCCCTCTGGCACCTTAATTTTGGACTTCTAGCTTCCCAAACAATGAGAAAATAAATTTCTGTTGTTTAAGCCACCCAGTACAAGGTATTCTGTAATAGCAGGAGAGCTGACTAATACACCAAATTTCGGCTCAAAGTCTTCTGTTACCCCATATTACTACTTCTGTGGTTAATAAAGTGCACACATTTCAGCTATGATACACATTATTCAATAGCTGTCACCAGAGATAACCACCTCTTAATGTAGTAAAATTAACTTTAAAATAAAATGGTGGTAGTGATGGAAATGTTTGACAGGTACAGGATTCCTCCTAAGTCTTTAGAGCCTGGCATAGACATTGCCACTGATGTTAAATTGCTTTGTCCCTCTCCTTTTCTCCCTTTCTTTGTTTCAAATGCACTAGCAAAGATAGTTGTCTCTTTATAACTTCATCTGGTAATCTCTCTACATTATAGCCCCGGGAAAGTAAAATTGTATCCCTCTCTTTTCCCTTTTCCATGCAAAATTCTTATTAGTTTACAGGCCAATATCCAATAAGATCTGGTGTCCAAGTGAAATGCACAATTTAAAAGTGAGGGAAAAATAGCTTAATAATGTAGCAAAATTCTTTAAGCATAATGCATATAAAAACAAGTTATTTTGCTTTAGAAGAGCTAGTGGTATATAGCCCATATTTTTCTGTAGATTGTGCATATCAGATAAAACATAAGAAAGATATAGACTTGAATAACAAAATTTTATCAATATTTGCTGAATGAAATCCCCTTCCTTTAAATGCTTATATAAAATCACCCTTGGCTTAAGATTTTATTGAGGAATAAGATGTCAAAAACTATAAGAAATATTAATCTCATACCCCATGTTTGCCACTGCTCCTGAGGTTTGGTTTTGGTGCAAAACATTGGATATGGCTTTGGTACAAAATTCATAGTGAGGGTTAAGATATGATTCCATTCCAACTACATTAGGAAAGTTCCAAAACTGTGATTGATTTTATTTGGTGCTGCTCAAGTATTTGAGTCACAGAGACTTCATGACCTTTTCAGGTCCCTTTCAGCTGTGAAAAATAAAATGTTTCTATGTGAGCTTTTTCTTTGATTCTGCTTGAAATTTCAGTTGGGGTTATCTAAGGGTCTGTTATCTTCAATGAGGACATTACCATAGTGAAGGATATTGCAACTTCAGAAGCAAAATACTCAAGGAGATGTAATGGCAAAGAAACACATGGTGCTTATAGTAAGTTAGTGGTGCTTAATGAATTACATTTTTAATTTCATAAGAACTCTCAATAAAATGAACCATTATAAGAGGGAAAATGAGCTACATAGGCTTTTACTGGCACAGTTAAGGAGCTCTCATTTCTACCCCTTTTCTAGCATCTTTGCTACTGCAAAGGGAATGTACCTATAGAATGTAGGGTATAGAGCTTTTGTTCTTTCCTTTTTATTTGGCCTAGGTCTTCGTAGTATATAGAAAGCCCACTACTGCCAGTTGAGTCAATGGTTACAGGTATAATGAAATGATCTGTCCAAATTCCTTACCATGGTTTGTAAGACTCTGCCTAGTGGACCCTCTGCCACCAGAGCTCCTTTTGCTCAGTACACTCTAGTCATTCTGGTCCATTATTTCCTGGAAGACACCAAACATATTTCTAAACTTGGTCCTTGCATTTTTTTCTCTACCTGAAATACTCTCCTATCAGAACTTGACAGGGCAGCCTCTTTATCTTTCAGACCATAGTTCAAATGGTACCTACTTAATAAGACCTTTCCTTACCATACTATGTCAAGAATCTCTCTTCCTCTCAGAATCACTGTTTATCTTCATTTCCTCATTTTCTTCAAAGCATTTGCCACTATTTGTAATTATCATGCTTATAGATTTAGAGAAACTTTGTCATGTTACTGTTGCACCCTAAATGGTACGAGTAGGGCATTATATTTATTAAAGAGTTGATCAACATGGGTTATGCTTACTGAACAGTTATATCACCACACAGGGGAAAGATTACAAATAATGCATTGTATATCTAACTTTAGCGTCTATATTTATGTCATGTGCCTTCACCTCCATCACCCTGACTGGGCTTTACAGTTAAAAAGCTGCAGGAGCATTAGTTTTGCCTTCTCTATAGACATCTTCTGACACCCTTTCCCATACAGGGTGAGTTCAAGTTGCAGACCATCACTTGTAACTGTTGTTTATTGGAAATCATCTCTAATTCTAAAATTTTTTTTCTATTTAAGAGTTGATGCCATTCCTGGAAAAAAAAACTTTTATGAGTGCATGGATTGAAATATTTTTAGATGAACAAACACTCTTTATTTCTGTAGTCAAAAAACACAGCTGTCTAATGGATGGTGTACTCTAATTTGGAGTTGATGCTTATGAGTTTTAATAATGGTTTTATTCATTTAGTTTATTCATTACCCAGACATTTATTGAATGCCTATTATATACCAGACAATTATCCAGGAACTGGAAACGTTTTGGGTAAGAAATACACACAGTTCCTGCTCTCAAGGAGATCAGATACAGTGGAAGAGACAGAAAATAGCAAGCAAAAATAATTACACAAGTATAATTACAAAGTGTCTCATTCTATCAACAATTGAACTGACTTGAATGTTATGGAGGAAAGGTGGAAACCATTCAGGATGATAGAAAGAGCTGTCTGAGGAGGTGAAATTTAATTCAAAGTTGAAGAATGAGAAGATAGAGGTAGAAATATGTCCATTAATAGTGTGGCATGAGACAAATACCATTTCTTACTCCAGGCCTTTATTTTCCGTGCATATCACATTGCAAACCACTTTTGAAACCAACCACTGGAATTGTAATGGTCTTGCCACAGTTGATGTGCTTTCTTCTTATGGATTTTCTTTAGAATCGAATGCCTCGTGAACGGAGTTATCTGTTTTCCAGCCGTCTGTCAGGATAAGTTGCACACTGGAAACTGGAATCAATTGTAAATCTGACAACATAGTGGAATGTTCAGTTAACTTTAAAATGCCTTTTAGAGAACACAAGGGAGTTCTGAATAGTCTAATCACTTTTTCCAGAAGGCATCTGTGATTTTGCTAATTTGCCTCTGAGGAAGTCCGTGAAGAGGGAAAGGAGAACATACGGCTCTCAGTAGCTGAAGGAGGTAAACTGCTGTTTTGCACTTGTTTTCTCTTTATTCATCGTTTTATGAAAGGAGCTATAAATTGGTTAGTAAAAAGGATGCTTGAAATGTTTTATTCTATTTTTTTTTCTGGGAATCTGCAAGGTCTTGGATCAGATATCCATATGTGCAAAGATTATTTGGAGACTTAGTGATGCCACAGAATGAAGCATCAATATTTAATATGCTAAAAGATTTTAAAGGCTAAAAAGCCTTTATGCTAAAAACCCTTGCTGTTTCGGGAGGATTCTGTTATACTTGGCGCACTTACCAGGGGTGTGCTAAAGTAACTATGGGTGATATGCTTAGAGTGCTCCTAAAGTAGAAACGAAATTTCCACTTCTGGTAATAAGGCAAAACAAAACCAACACAGTAATGCGTGTGTATACATGTGTATGTATAAAACGGCTTTAAAAAACCATTTTCGACAAAAGAATTTTCAATATTCCTATCATCTGACTGAAGAAACTTAATGTACTTCTGAGAGTATGTATTCTAAGGAAGCAATTCAAGGAAGAAAAAATTATAGTCATCAAGATATTCATTGCCTCCTTATCTGTAGTAACAAAACCTTGGAAGGTGTCTAAACGTTCAACAATTAAAAATGTAAATTTTGTTGAATTTATTCAGTGTAATATTTTGCCAGCCATAAAATAAAACTGGAGAATATAAAACAGAATTGGAAAATATTTAAGCTAGAATGCTAAGTGATGAGGAAAAGAGGGAGTTACAAGACTTCCCATTTCTTCACAAGTCACTGTTTACAGAAGCCTCAAATACAATGTATGTAGGGCCAAATTTCCACCTCAAAATTTTCGCTTTACTGTGTTTTTTATCTTATTGAACTTTATCACTATACACACCAAACTGAGAATTTAGAAACCTTGGCATTGTTTCTGATGTTTCCCTCTATGACAAAATCTAGCATCTCCATTCTCCATGCCCATGCATATACCCAGTCTTCACCATACTGTGACCTGCCCCCCAGAGTAGGCACTTCAACATCCTACCTAGCAGCCTCCAGCTTCTCCGTTCTGGGAGACATAGTTCTTTAAAATACAGAAGTGATCATGTCAGTTCTCTGCTCAGACGTAATGGTGGCCGTGCAGTATACATGGGACAAAATCTCAGCTCTTTCTCATGAGAAAAATGGTGATAAATATGAACTTGAATATTTTCCCTCCAGATGCCTAGTGAAAAATTTACTATTGGAAGAAGAGTTTGAGACTTTTGGTAACAAGAATAAATGGTTCATCAAATTAGAACCAAAAGTAGTATGAAGATTTGGGGTATAATTGTTCGGGTAGAAAGATTTGACAAACTAGTCCATATAACCTCATTTTTGAAAAAGAGAATTACAGAAACTTCTATGTGGGTGAGTTTTGAATGGGCATAGATAAAGGTATGAAAGGATACATACCAGGTTATCATGATAGGCTGTAGGGAAAGATTGTTTTTAAATTTATGTATCTATATACTAAGTCAATAGTTATGGTAAATGTCATTTATTATTATTATTATTACATTTTTAGAGCAAAATATTTTTAGGAAGCAGAGCCTAGAGTGCAAAAAGAAAACTAACACCACCAGTGACAATTTTATGTTACTGGATGAATAGCAAGAGAAATTTTTCCTTCCATTCTAGATTGCCCAGTTTAATTCTCTTAGACAAGACAGAATAAAAGGATATAAAAGCAGGTGCTCTGTACGGAATAGAGAATGTTCATTTGCTGGACTATAATTTCAATTATAGCTATTTTTTTCTTGAACACTTTGTAGGTACGTAAGAGAGTAGGAAGGTTAATAACTTTTTAAAAAATTATAATTGTTTGGAATTCATCTGTGACCCATGCTAAAGGAGAGAATAATTTAGAGCAAGTTGCATTTCCTTATCCTTAATATAAGAGACAAAGAGTTGAGAGATTTTTGCCTGTTCCGCATTAGGCAGAAGAGCTAGGTGTAGAAGACTGGGAGGTAAGGCAAAAAAAGATAATCACAACCTTCAGTCCCCCTTGAAAGTGACAACAGTAAAAGACTCTTTAGGTTGTTCCTAAATTCACATAAACAGATCTCAAACATCTGCTCCTAGGAAGGCTACAAGCACGAATTGATTTGGCACACAGTTATCATTTGACTCTGCATAAGGATTAAAACACTTAATCAATAGGTATTGAATAAGTAATTCGTACACGTTCGGCTAAAGGAGAAATATGTTGCTGGCATGTCTTTTAGAAAGGTTAAGTATTGTCTTTCTCAATCACTTTCAAGAACAATTAAAATTTTAATTAACAGAATCTTACTTTATTTGGCAAGAATTTTAAGCATCCATTTAGGCAGACTGCTGCATTTGCCAGTTATTGCTGGGCCTCTTGGCAAGTGTCATAGACAAAAGAAGCAGGAAGTCAAATTGCATTCAGAAAGATGCATCATTGGGCTTCTCTTGATTCTTTACACTCTAACTTTGCTTTTGCTCCTGTGATTTCGCTCTTCTGATAGCCTAAAATATGTAGTATATGATGTTGAACACAAAATGCCTAACTAATGTGAAATACATTTTAATTATAATTCTCATCCCATGGTTGATATAATTCTGTTTTGCACCAGTCCTGCACATTTTAATATGACTTATGATTTCTTCAGCCCCTTCTTTCTTTTTTAATTTTTATCAGGAGTAATAGGAATGAATTGAAAGTTGAAACGAGTGAGCAGAGAATAATTTTACAAAGCAGGAAAAATGCATAGTTAAATATGGTGACCCCATAATAGAAAATTTATACATTTAAACATTCATCTAAAGTTCTCTCAGTGAACACCCACCAATCATACAGTTTCTTTTGCCTTTCTCTTCTGCTCTCTGTTATTTGAATCAGTTGCGATTCAGCCAAGCATCTCTTCCTCAGGAAGGCTTTCCTCTACTCCACACTCTCAGGTAAGACGCGAGGCAGTGTTCCTCTCATCGTGCCTTGTATCATCACTTTCAAGGCACCTGGCACACCATGTGTGGTGATATTGGTGTACTTGCTGGTGGGTTTTTTTTTGCAAAAATGAATTAACAATTTTTTGAATAGCTTTTATGAAATATTGATGAAAGGACAATTAGATAAGTAAACATACTTGACTTAACAAATATTTACTCCTTTTGTTGCTTTTCATTAATTTTTGCATTTCTGGTATAATTTTCTTTCTGTTGGAAGACATCCCTTTATTGTAACCCCTCTTCACTCTGGGTCTAGCTGGCAAACACTTACCCAACTTACGTTTGTCTTGGAATTTCTTTCATTTGCTTTCACTTTCAAAAGAAATTTCTTTTTTGGGGGGCACAGAATATCAGGGTAGTAGTTTTGTTTAGATTTTTTCAATAGCACTTTAAAAACATCCATCTATTCTCTGGCTTTCATCATTTATCTTGCAAAGTCAGCTTTTTCAGTCTTGTCCCTACTTTGACTGGAATGTGTCTTGTTTTTTTGAGTGTTTTCAAGATTTTTAAAAGAGTTTTTTTGAAGTATTTTTTTCTGTCTTTGGTCTCCTTAGTGTTGGCAGCCGCGCTCAGAAAATAGCGCCCCATGCAGGGCAGCCGGAAGGCCCCGAACTTCCTAATGACAAATCATCCCACACCACTAAACTACATGCTAATTGCGCCTTGGCATAAGGACCAATGAGACCCACCAAATGGTTATGCTAATAAGGCATATGGAGCCGCACCAACCAGGTCAGAGCATGAGAACTATATAAGCAAGCCTCTCCTTCCCCTCTGGGTCCTGCCCAACTCATTTGTTTAACAAAGAGCTGAAGAATAAAGCTTTCTGCAGAAGAATCCTGCTGTTGTTGCGTGCTGTTCTTGCCGGCGAGGACGGGGCGCGCGACAAGTGGTGCCGAAACCCGGGAACCAGAACATCACCGGCACAGGGAGGACCCTTCAGACATCTGGAGAGGATTCAGAACTGCAGGTCAGAAGAAAGCCCGGAGGGGTAAGTTCCGAGAGGCCCCTGCTTTTTAGGATGATGGTTGATGGTTCTCTGTAAATAAGGAGGCACCATGGGGAATGCACCGTCATTAGTCACGGCGCTGCAGACAGCTCTCAAAGAGCGAAACTTGAAGGTCTCCAGCAAAGTCTTAGGATCTTTTGTGAAGGAGATAGACCGTGTGGCCCCCTGGTTCATTTGTTCAGGGTCCCTCTCAATCCCGAGCTGGGACAAACTGGGGAAAGATCTTGATAGAGAGGAGGAGGAGGGTAGCCTGAGGGGAGGCACCAGGCCCCTCTGGAAACTGATTAGAGCTTGTCTGCAAGATGAGAGATGTGAAAAGGTAATAAAAGAAGGTCAGAGAGCATTGACAGATATCCAAGAGAGCATGTCAGAAACGGAACGGGAAACAGAGAGCGCGCGCGGCCGAAAAAAGGCCACAAAAACGAAGGTAAAGAAACCTCAGAGTGAGGGAGAAAGCCCGCCTAGGGCAAAAGCGAAAGAGCCCCGAGAAGCGAGTGACAATCGCCTCGGAGAAAATAGTAAATACCCCTGGAAAGAGTTGAGGGACCTCCAACTCTCCAATAGGGAATCTGAGGAGGAATTAACGTCCGCAGAGGAAGGGGAAGAAAATAAAACCGCAGAGTGTAGAAGTAAGGGAACCAGCAAAGTTGAAAAGCGGACCAAGGAAAAAATGAAAGCAGGGTGTCCCCCGACGCCCTTTGCCCCGCCACCTTACGTGAGTGGCGCACTCTCCTTTTGCCACCCAGATACTCTTCAGGCAATTAGACAAATGTTTCCTGTATTTGAGGATAACGGTGTACGCTCTCACCAGCCCCTGAGCCATAAACAAGTTAAGGAGTTAGCAGAATCCGTTCGGGCTTATGGAGTCAGTGCTAACTATACCATAGCACAAGTTGAGAGATTAACAGAGACAGCCATGACACCCGCAGACTGGCAATATGTAACTAAGGCATGCCTTTCTAGTATGGGGCAATACATAGAATGGAAGGCATTGTGGCATGATATCAGCATGACCCAGGCACGCGCAAACGCGGCCGAAGGACAGCCTGCATGGTCATATGATATGCTGACGGGCCAAGGACAGTGGGTAGCCGACCAGACCGCCTTCCCCTTACAGGTATATGCACAAATAAACACGTGCGCCGCCAAGGCATGGAAAGCCCTCACCAACAAAGGAGAAGTATCAGGCAATTTGACAAAAATTATTCAGGGGCTGAGCGAGCCATTTTCTGACTTTGTCGCTCGTATGATAGAGGCCGCAGGCAGAATATTTGGAGATCAGGAACAAGCAATGCCCCTAGTGGAGCAATTAGTGTTTGAACAATGTACCAAGGAATGCAGACAGGCGATAACACCCTGGAAACAAAAAGGGATACATGCCTGGTTAAAAGCCTGTAGAGAAATAGGAGGGCCACTCACCAATGCGGGCCTAGCCGCGGCCATATTACAGAGCCACAAACAAGCCAGGATCACTAACAGAAGTATCAAATGCTTTCAATGCGGGAAATTAGGACATATAAAGAGAGAGTGTAGGAGCCCAGCTTCAGAACAAACAACCCAAAAGACCCCTGAGTTGTGCCCTAAGTGTAAGAAAGGCAGGCATTGGGCTAATGAGTGCCGGTCTATTAAAGATATAGAAGGGAAACCCTTAGAGTTGCCAAAAAACGCCCAGAGGGGCCCCCGTCACCAGGGCCCGCAAATATATGGGGCAACCAGCACGCAAGTGTCATTCGGGAACAACCAGGCCCCCCAAGGAGAGCCACTTCAGGTTCCGCGGGATTGGACATCCGTGCCACCACCAGAATAGTGTTGACTCCACAGATGGGAGTTCAGCCTATCCCTTCAGACTTTAAAGGCCCCCTACCACCAAATACCATTGGGTTACTCCTAGGGCGCTCTTCTGCTGCATTGAAAGGCCTGGTAGTTCATCCCGGAGTCATAGATCAAGATTATGAAGGACAGGTAAAAATCATGTGTTCGGCTCCCAGAGGAATCTATCCTATATCCCCGGGAGACCGCATAGCCCAGCTCTTAGTTTTACCTAGTCTCCACGCCAATTATCCTGCTACCAACACGGAGAGGGGAGAAAGGGGCTTCGGCTCCTCTGACCGGGATTCAGCCTTCATAGTATTAGATTTAGCAGACAGACCAAAATTAACTCTTCAAATAGAGGGAAAGAGCTTTGAGGGAATCCTAGACACTGGAGCAGATAAAAGTATTATCTCTGCAACCTGGTGGCCCTCCAAGTGGCCTGTGACCCAATCCTCACATTCATTACAAGGTTTAGGATATGAGTCAAGCCCTTCAATTAGTGCCAAACCATTGAAATGGCGAGCCCCTGAAGGACAAGAGGGTACAGTCACCCCTTATGTACTCCCTCTACCGGTCAATTTATGGGGGAGGGATGTCATGAGAGACTTAGGCCTCAAACTCATTAATGAATACTCCACCCCCGCCCAAGGCATGATGATGGACATGGGATACATCCCTGGCAAGGGGCTGGGGAAACACCAACAGGGACACATAGAGCCCATCCTGCCCAAAGTAAAGAATGACCGTCACGGCCTGGGTTTTTCATAGGGGCCATTGAAGATGCCATGCCCATACCTTGGCTCACAGAGGAGGCCGTATGGGTTCCTCAGTGGCCCCTATCCTCTGAAAAATTAGAAGCAGCTCATTGCTTAGTGCAAGAGCAGCTCCAAGTGGGACACCTAGAACCCTCTGTGTCCCCATGGAACACACCCATATTTGTAATCAGGAAAAAGTCAGGATCATGGAGGTTGCTTCATGATCTGAGAGCAGTAAATGCTCAAATGAGAATGCTTGGACCCGTACAACGGGGACTGCCACTCCTCTCTGCCTTACCCAAAGAATGGAAAGTGCTCATAATAGATATTAAAGATTGTTTCTTTTCTATACCTCTAAGCTCCAAGGACAGGGAAAGATTTGCTTTTACTTTGCCAGCTATTAACCATGAACAACCCGATGCCAGATTTCAGTGGAAGGTCCTCCCTCAAGGAATGGCAAATAGCCCCACCATATGTCAACTGTACGTTCAGCGAGCGCTAGACCCAATTCGTAAGACCTATCCCACGCTAAAGATCATCCATTACATGGATGACATCCTTCTTTGCTCCCCACAACCAGCGGAAATAGAAGAAGCATATATAGATCTCACTAGATCCCTAGAAAATTGGAGACTGAATATAGCAAGCGAGAGGAATCGGTGTAAAAAATATCACCTTTTGGTGCGAGAATAACCACATGCGCGCACACTGGAACATGATCATGACCCATAACAACGAGAACTACACGTGTTCAGCAAAATCAGGTCCAGAGTCACCTAATTCCCTTTTTCCACCTTCTCCAGTATGCGTATACCCCCCATTTCTGTTTATCTTATCCAATAGTAGCTTTGACTCCTGCTCCAATGAAACCTGCTTTCTTTCTCAGTGTTGGGATGCGCGTAACTTTACCAATGCTTTGGTAGTCCGCATCCCCCGTTGGGTCCCTGTTCCCGTAGACGCCCCTAACACCATGACTCTGTTTCGAGAAAGGCGCGATTTCGGTGTTACAGCCGCCATAGTGCTCCTGATCTCCGCGACCGCGGTCGCAGCCACCGCCGCTGGTATAGCTTTAGACACCTCCATCAAATCGGCTACAGAGCTCAATAACCTTGCAGCCTCAGTAGCTTCTGCCCTGGACCAACAGTCCACACTTGATGGCAAACTGAAAGGAGGAATAATGATCCTCAATCAACGCATAGATCTCGTGGAGGAACAAATGGAGGTGCTCTGGCAAATGGCCCAATTGGGATGTGAGCGGAAATATCGTGCCCTCTGCATCACTAGCATTCAATATAAAAATTTTACACGGGCAGCTAATCTGTCACGAGACCTGTCCCAGTATCTTTCAGGAAACTGGTCCCAAGACTTCGATGGGACACTAGAAGAGCTGCGGCGAGAAATTATCCACATCAACTCCACCCGTCTAGATATCTCCGTAGCGGAAGGACTCTCTTCCTGGTTCCTCAGAGCTCTCTCCCACGTCAAGGAGTGGGCGGGCATGGCTGGGATGGGCGTGTTCCTGCTTGGAGGTCTCATGCTCTTACTCTGGTTGTTATGCAGACTCCGCAACCAACATAAGCAGGACAAGGTGATCCTTGCTCAAGCCCTAATGGCGATAGACGTTGGCGCCTCTCCCCAAGTATGGCTCAACATGCTTAAGAAGGAAGCTCGGCTTTAGCTTGAAGTAGCTCTTGCACCCTGAGCCCATGTGGCACTGCACCAGGCCCGAGTACCTCAATGCTTAATCACAGCTTTCTTTAAGAAGCTCATGGTGCAAGAGGGTTGAGAAAAAGGGTCCAAACCCTTTGTACCAAGCGGTCCCAACGCCAGCCAGAGGATGCGAGGCAAAGCACTGCAAGAGGTCTTGGACCCCTCTGAGAGGCATGCCTGACTGCATAGGGGTAGATGCCCAGAACCCCTCTCCAAAAAAGGGGCATCAGGAAGTATGATGGAGGTCAGGCCTCTGTCTCCGCCTCTGCTGGCAAGTTCCGCCTTGAGCTTCTGTTAGACAAAAAAGGGGGAGATGTTGGCAGCCACGCTCAGAAAATAGCGCCCCATGCAGGGCAGCCGGAAGGCCCCGAACTTCCTAATGACAAATCATCCCACACCACTAAACTACATGCTAATTGCGCCTTGGCATAAGGACCAATGAGACCCACCAAATGGTTATGCTAATAAGGCATATGGAGCCGCACCAACCAGGTCAGAGCATGAGAACTATATAAGCAAGCCTCTCCTTCCCCTCTGGGTCCTGCCCAACTCATTTGTTTCACAAAGAGCTGAAGAATAAAGCTTTCTGCAGAAGAATCCTGCTGTTGTTGCGTGCTGTTCTTGCCGGCGAGGACGGGGCGCGACACCTTAGTCAATTGTGCTGTGATGTATCTAAGTGAGTTTTCTTTATGATCATAATGCTTGGAGTTCTCCAATTTCTTTTATGTGTAGATTGGTGTCATTCATTGGTTATACTATTTGGGGGCCATATGTCTTCAAAAATTGATCTTTCCTTATTCTCTATCTCTTCTTCTGTGACAAAAAATTGCACTTGTGACAGACCTTACCTACTTTTGTATTGCCCATCCTTTTTTCTCCTCATGCTTAAATCTGGATTCATTCTACATATTTATACAGTACAATGAACTAATCTTTCAGCTTTGTCCAACACTCACTTGTAATTACTATATTTTTTAAGTTCTATAATTTCCATTTCATTCTTTTCTTTTGATTACAGTTCTCTGGTGACAATTTTAGTCATGTCATACATTTATTATACCATCTTAATTATAATTATTTTAAAGTTCATCACTAATAATTTCAACATCTTTGTTGTTTATGTTTATTCTATAGTCTTCTTTTAGTCTTATTCCTATATATGCCTGCAATTTTTTGCTTAAATTCCAGATATTTATATGAAAAGTTGGAGCCACTGGACGATGTCATCTTCATGCAGAGAGACTCCCCGCGTCCTCTGGCAGGATGAGCATGAGCAGATCACCTCAGTCCAGTCAAGGCCTAAATTCACTCTGTGCTGGGCTGCAGTCTTAACGATTATTCTTTCTGATTTCTGCACTTCTGTTGTTCAGTCGTCTAGATTTTCCAACTGAGTGTCTGAGGATTTAGTAGTACGTCCCCTCATTGCTACAACCTGAAATATAACTTTGACTCCCAAGCCATGCGGCGTGACAGTCCTGCTGCTTTACAGTCCTGTCTCTCTGCCTTGTTACTCTCTCATCTTGTGCATCTTCTTTGTAAATATCTTGTGAGGAAGACTGATGCCAAATGTTGGGTTTCTTTCTCAGAGTCTACTGTCTCTCTGCTATTTCGTTGCTTCAAATCCAGGCAGCCACAGCACCACCAATTTCAGCTTTTGTTCTTCTAGCTCTGTGAGTTGCCTAAGACTCTATTGTCTGCTCTACATCATAGTAAAAACTTTTTGCCTGGCACATAACCTCATGCTCTATTCTAATTATTGAAAAATATCCTGAGGGGAAAGAGGCAGGCAGCTAATCGAGATCACCTCAGTTGCCTTCATCTTAAGCCATAATTGCTTTGGTAATTTCCAGTGCATTCAAACAAGTGTTTACAACTTTATATAGCTTTGCTACTTCTTTGTTGTTTATTAGGAATACTAGGTGAGTACAAACTATTCCATCATAGCCAGAGCAGAAGTCAATCTTCTGTATTTTATTAATGGAGAATGTAACCATTACTATATTTTTAGATTATTTCACCAGTCTTGTTTGTTGAAATCTATAGACTGTATTCATCTTTAGTTATCCATCTCTGTTCATTCACCTGCAAGACTAAGCAACTGACCTGGTAAGACTATCTAACCACTTGGCCTTTGTAAGCAGCTCTCTCCTGCCTAGCTGTCTACATTAGGCCATCTTTCTGTATTATGCATTAGAATTATTTTATTTATCAGTTGTGTTTACTTATTTTTAATAAATTTTCTGACTAAGGCATTCATCTATTCCATATTTTGTTGCATTTACTTTCCTTTTTACAACCTATTATTTGATATGTAGATCACCTACCCACCTAAAATTTATTGGGCATATAATGAGAGAGCAAAACTGATTTTCTAATTTTCTAATAGTTATCTCACTATCATTGATTTAATAATTGTGGCATCTTTTAAATTATTTATCATTTCATATTAGGTGTTATATTTTGATGATATTTTTCCCATTAATCTGTCCTTTCTTTATTAGCATAATGTTATATATATGCATTCAGTACACATATTTGGAAGAACTGATCATTCCTTTTATTTTTTAGGTCTTTCATATTTTTAGAAGTATAATTTTCTTTGCATTTTATATAGGTTTCTCAAGTTTTCTATTTCCATTTTTCTTAAAAAATAACTTTTGAGATGTTTCATTAGAACTGTGCTGAATAAAGATTTTCATTTACAAATTCCTAGAAGTGATATGCTTACAGTACCAAATAGTCCCTTTCAGGAATGTAGTATTGATCCAATTACTTAAAATACTAGTAGATCTCCAGATAGTTTGGCATTTGATTTTCTATTGGTTATTGCTGATTTCTTTTATTGCTACATATTTTATATGCTTTGTTATTATTATTATATTTTTATTTAAGTTTAATTCACATACAATATCTTATTAATTTCAAGTGTATATCATAGTGATTCAGGATTTTTATAGATTACAAAATGATCCCCAGGATAAGCACAGTTATCAACTGTCACCATTCAAAGTTACTACCATATTATTGACTATATTCCCTATGCTGCACTTTATATCCCCATGGCTTATTTATTTTGTGACTGGAAGTTTCTACCTCTTACTTCCTGAGGCTGTTTTATGTCAGAAAACAAAAATGTTTATCGAACAATAGTGTGGAAAGAGCACTCAACAGAGAAACCCTATGGTAGGAGCTTCATTGTTAACCAAAAAATGAAAGGCAGGCAATCGGGTGTATAAAAGGGAGTTTGAGATAACGGAAGACAAGAGGTCAAGAAGAGGTTGTAGACAAGCATTACAAACTTTTTTAGTCCCCGAAATCTATCAAATTGTGATCACATCACCTAATAAAATCATGTCATCAGTTAAATAGATAATTAGCATGTATCATATATATGCATTCAGTAATATGCAATAAATACATAATTAAATTGAAAATAAAATACAGAGTGTAAGAATAATTCACTCATTTAAAAATGCTAGTGGGCCCTGCCCAAGTAAATCTAACTCTAAAATATTGGCTATTATTAAGCAAAGGCTGAAGATTCAAATTACTTCAGCTTCTCACTTCTAAGAACACTGTAATAAATGCTATAGAATCTTCCAGAGTGATGTGTCCAAAAGATCCAGGAAGCCCATGAGAAATGCACCAAAATTCAGAAATGGGTGTCTTGAGACTGGCAAGAAGTTATGCCAAAGACATAAAACTTTAGCTGTCATTATTTCAAGTGGAAATAATATTTGAGATAGAAAAGAAAAAAAAATCTGCTTCTAATATGAAACCTTATTTTCTCTAAGTATTTATTTTATTTAATTAAAATGTGAATTTCCTTTGTTCTCCAATATATTTATGCTTGGTTATAAAGTTAAACATAATGTAGAATAAAGCAATTGATGATGCAGCTGTAACAGGTATCAGCTAAAGCTGTATTTCTTAATGGTAGGGTCATTCATCCCTTTGAGAATCTGAGAAAAAGTTTTGGACCTTATTTTGAGAAAATGTATATATGCAATCTCCAGATTTCACAAAATTCTGAAGCCCAACCATGTATAACCAAAATAATCGTTTCTGTTTAAACAGCAAAAAGAATAGATTCGTGAGGTCCTAACTTTGTAAATTTGTTACTTGAAACCATTAATGATGGCTCTGAGGTTCTTAGCAACTGAATTAAAATGGGAGATGCATTTAATCTAGTTTCAGGGCTATTGAGGGCTACTGTTCACGCCAAATAGATTATTTTAAATGTAACTGATCTACCTTACGATAAAAAATAAAGTGTGATTCCCATGCCTTCTGAATAGGGAGCAGAATAACTCCTCGGAACCCATGTGCTCTCCCGCTCTTCATTCATGTGGAAACCAGTCCTTGGTCGCTACATGAGGGTTCAGAGGTATAAGCCTAAAGCCCACGACTGAGAGAACAAACACTAGTTTGCTTTTTTATTTAATTTAAACTTACCTCAAACAATAAAGGTTGATTTCTCTCTTTGGGACCGGGGGAGGTCCTTGAAATGAAAGTGTACATTCAACCGTTTAAAATTAAGGATATAATACAAAACAAGCACAAAAAATATGTATTTATGGTAAAGGCCAGGACTGCTTCCATTGACCCAATGGGAATGTCTTCTCCAGATCTTGGTCATTCCTTCAAAGCAGAATGAGGAACACGTGCTAAATTGACCTTGTCTACAACCATTCCGTTTCTTAAATCAGGTTAACAACAACTGGGTGCAAAGATATACTTTCAGTGTAACAATTCAAAGAGTAACAGCTTCCAAATCTAGGTTGAATAACATCACAAGTTCTAGTTGAGTTTTTAAAATGTTACTATTTAAGCATGTTTTGAGTGGGGCTGGTTACTGGGGTCAATCCCCTGCTTTCTTTCAAGTGTCGATTTTGTTATTGACCTCAACCATAGGTGAATATTACAAATAAAAGTGTTATCTGTCATGGGCTAGGGATGAGAACACAGGAAATATAGAATTTTTTTTAGAGGCAGCAAGAAGTGTAAACTATAACAGAGGTTCCTATATAAAGAAATCCCTGGTGAGAAGAAGAGACATCAGTAATTCCAGGAAGCAAGTCGTGACTCAAACTCGCTAAAGAGAAAGTGCTCTAAATGGACAGTAGATTTTCTTATTATAGTCAGCATTCATAATAATGAAGTTTCCCTCATTCAGAGGGGCTGAATTGTTACAGCAAGTGGTCACAGGAACATCAACCCATCTTTTACCAACACAATGTTGTTTTATACATTTTTATTATTTGATAAAAAATATTTAAATAAATTAGTGTAGAAGGGGACTAACACTTTTAAAGCATATCCTATGTAGTAGAAACCTACCGTATATATGATCTCCTTTAATGCAACAACTATAGGAGATAAGTCTCATTTTTATTTTATAGATGTAGAAGCTATAGTTCAGAAGCTAGCCTAAATACTGTGCAACTTGGATTTATAGAGACAAAGTTTCCCAGATTAAAAACTTAATTAAGGATTTGATCTGTATTTTCCAAGAAAGGAGAAACTATTTACAAAAGGATGGAAAGTACTGGAAGACTAGAAGAGCTTAGGCAGAGCATGAGTATGCCTGGATAGAGCTGTGAATACTAGGACACATTATGGGAATATTCTGTATCATTCATGGAGCCAGAAAGAAAATACTAGAAATTAGGTTTAGCAGTGACTCAAGGTAGATATTCTGAAATCAGGTTGCTAATCCAAGAGCAAGAAATGAGCTATGTAATTTATGACACTGAGGCAAAATCAGTGAGGGAAACTGCAAGGGTGGTGGCTGTTGAACCAGATGATCAAGAAGCAAGCAGAGGAAGAAGTCCTAAGGCTATTCCGTGGCCCAGGAGTGGCTCTGTGGCAAGACAGTTGGTAGATGCTCGTCAAGGGAGTCCACTGAGCAGAACTTCTGAAAAGATAAGGATCAATCAATTTTAGAAATTTCTGTACAGTTTATATAAATGCTATAATGCCTTTATTCTCTCTGTAGAGAACAATTAGCACAAATTGTTATTTACAAAATTTATTTTAAAGTTAGCACCATTTCATAACTATTTGCTTTAAAAGCAAAAAACTCTCAATCTTGGTTATTTGTGACAGCTATCATTGATAACATGCATGACATGAAAAAGAGTTTTTCATATATAAATATAAGTTGAAGGAATACAGCTATTTCATATCAGAGAATATAGTTTCAAGATTATATTAAATGTACAAACACTGGTTAGCAAATGTTGAAGCAATACTGTTGGAGAAATACCACACCTGAAAATCTGACAACTTTTGGAGCTCCTAATACAATGCCTGACATGGTATGTGACCAATGAGTATTAATTTGATAAATAAGTGAATAGAGGAAAAAGTTGTCAATTTTCTCTAAAGAGAAGCTTAACAAATCAAAAGCAGGACAAAAATGAACTATTTTTAACACTGAATCAGAATAGTAGACTAAACTTGAGTAATAAACTAAAACTTGAAACTTGCTCAATGGAATATGATTAAATAAAAAATAAGGCAAAACAAACAGTACAAGAGATCTCTATTAGTCTATGTATCATATACATGCAATTGGCATGTTTCAGTTTCCCAGTTTATTGGCATTAAATTTTAATGCCATTCAGAAGACATTGAATTCAATTTTTTTTAAATTGTAATGAGTTTAGGGAAAGAAACCCTTCTACGGAATATTACCCAGATGGACAAGGAAGCAGTTTCCTTCCTTGTCTCTTCCCATTCATGGTATTGCTGTTTATTTTTCTGAATTTTATAACATTTTCTAAATATCAGAATCAGTAAAATATCTTTGCCTTTATTCCTTCTCCTTAATATAACTGACATAGCTGATACCTTCAAAAGAAAATTTAGTAAAAACTTAACGTTTGTACATCATTTTGGGAGGGCAATTTGTTGTAAACCTTTTGTGTATTCTTGCTTAAGTAGTAGCCTCCTGATGTTTAATTCAAAGACTATCATAATGAGAACCCAATTACTAGAATATTGATTATACTACTTGATAATGTTAAAATGGATAAATCTGAAATACCTCAAAACTATGTGGTGTGGTAAAAACTAAGCAGAGTATACATAGAAATAGATAGAAGGATAGATTACTATATATATACTATAGTATATATATTGCATGTGTATTTCATTGGAATATTAAATAATCATTAAACATGATGTACAATGATAGTTTTTGTTCAAGCATTCATGAACAAATGTCATTATGTATGAAGCCCTCTTGAAATTAGAATTTTTTGTGTTCATTAATGTGCATGTCTTTTAAAAGGAGGAGGATAGGATTATGATGTTTTCTATCAAGTTACCAAAAGGTAACACAATAAAATGTAGAAGAATAATTAATCACCTTGAAAAACATGTATAGTACATTGTCAAGTTAAATAATATATACAGCCTTAAGAAGTTTAGAAAATAAGGTGTTTTGTTTGCAAAAAACCTACATATATGCACATATACAAATATAGCATAAAAAAATAATACTTGCTACAAAGTGTTAACAGTGGCTTCTCTGGTTGAGTTTTACCTTTTTCTTTTTGATTACCTATATTTTCCAATACATTATAGGGCTGAACATACATACATATGATAAAAAACAGAACAACGAGAATTTTTAAATGCATAAGGATTCACAAGAGAGAAATTAATAAAGAAAATATGATAGTAAATTAAAAATAAAGACAGATTTCCAATCTTCATGAAGTTAAATGAAAGAGCTATTCTACTCCATTCTATTACACTAGCCTATCCTTTTCCAATCATACCACATTCTCTCACACTTCCATAACTTGAATTTACTAGTTCTTTCCTTTTATCATGCTCACCTACCAAGAAAACTTGTCCTTCAAGTCTTCTCAGTGCCTGGGATATAGTGAGTGCTTAAAATACAATATTTGCTTCAATGGAGATATGAATGAATCAGTCCGTTTCTGAATTGCATAGAGGAAGATGGGGAGCATTGTACTTATACAGAAAAGTGAAGTGAAGAGGGCATTTAAGAACAAGAGAAAATTTCTATCAGGCAGAATTAATACTTTATTCAAGTCACAGTACAGAAAAAGAGATCCTTATGGAAAATTCTGTGTTGAAAAATCATAAGAAAACATAGGTGGACAGATGATGGAGAGACTTCTAAAAAAGCTTAAAATTCTAGAGAAATAAACATATATGAAAACATCTCCCCCATCAGAAAACATCATTAAGCTAAGAAAAATGTGAGCAGTTCTCTTTTGAAAGAATCAATAGGAAATTAATTACTTACTCACATTTTGACTTTATATTTCATATGTTTTTGTTAAATTTCACAATTTTTTAATGATTCTTTTTATATCTGGCAGTGTCTTTACTGTTACCTTTATAATAAAACTAATTGCTATCCAGATACACATATATACATCCACACCCATCCGCACTCATAAAGCAACACACCCACACACACGTAAGTCCTTCTGATGTGGCAGAAGGCGATTTCATTTAAAGATGGCAGTGATTGATACTTACACACTCACAATCGATTGCTTCAATACCTGCTCATAATCCTACAATATTAAAAAGAATCCCTCAACATTTACTCTTGATGCTCTTTAGAAGCAAATCTATTGCTGTTTCTGAACAAAACATTGAGTATTAAAGATTTAGACAAATTACACCGGCTGCTGCCAGTGGTGTCCCCTGCAGTGAATTAAAAAATACATTTAGCATGAAAACAAGGAACAGATGTTATTTTTACAGTCATTGTTCAAATGGCTCCAGCGAGCTGCATTTTCCCTAGTGCTCCTTTGACTTCTCTTAGAGAGGATGACTTATGGGTCTTTTTATGGTCTATGAAAGGATAGACGGGGTGGCAATGGTGATGTTAATTTAATTTACCTTAAGCTATCTTTCTGAAGTTGTGTAACAATTCAATGAAATACAAAGACCCAGTTTAGGTTTAAGAGCCATAGATTATCAAAGTTCTTCCCCTAACACGGTGGCACAGAGCCAAGGGAATTTACATGCTATCTTAGCAAAGAAAGAATCATTCCATTACACTCCATTTAGGATAAGCAATGAGAGAGAAGAGTCTGGGGAAACCTACTCCTTCTCTTCAGGATTAATCTAGGATGAGTTAAGGAGCCACTGTGCTGGGCAAAGAGTGTCTTTTAATAGACCATACTTGAAGGTATGAAGGATGATTTTTCTGTAACACCAAAACAGCCCAGACAAATGTTTCAGAGGCATTCTCACTCATTTGTATTGCTTGACCTAAATGACAGCTTTCCCAGGTATCCATCCTAACTGGTTTCAAGGAACATCAACATGCAAGGAGAGAAAGCCTTTCAGTTTAATGCTTAATAGGTGAAGGATTATGTGCAGATATTAAGAATTTGTCTCTTTAACAGAACTTCTCTCTTATAATATGTTAGATATAAAGTAGGGTGTTAAATGAAAAAGACAAAAGACAAAGTGATGTAATGAGAAGAGTGTGGAAAACATTCCTTAAAACTGGCCATACTGGAATTTGAATCATACTTTGCTATTTAGTTGCTGGATGATTGCAGGAACTTCCAAGCATCATTTTCTCATCTAAAACTTTTGTGTAAAAAACAAATACTTTCCAAGGTTGATATGAGGGTGGAATTAGGGAAATTCAAATATAACCTAAACAGAAGAGTGTATTATTTTCCTGGCTTTTGCCTATTTATTACTTTCCTAAACATAACCTTCTGGTGACAGCCTCTCTAATTTTCTTCATAACTTTTCCTTTGGCTAGAATATCTGTTCCTTACCCTCTTTCTCCAATTTCTATTTCTTCTACATAGGCACCTCTGATGGCTCTGTAAAGGAAAAGCCTACCTTTTTCCCTGAACTAACATTCTACTTTCTGGAACTTTAATGGATTTTGCAGTCTTGGAGACCAGCTGTGTTATGTCCATCCTTTTACCCCAGAATCAGCACAATGCCTTCCTCGTGGGTCATGCTTCATACATGTCATACCCTTCTTGACTGATGACTGGTGAAATACATGATGATTGAATTAATTAGTTAAGCATTAATCTAAAATATTTGCTCTTCAAGTGCTTGCAAATATGTTCTCTCAAGGATGGAGAAGATAGGATATATTATTTTTATTTAAAACAATAGAGCAGTTACTAATTTTCAAGCACCGTAATATATAAAAAGTGGAATACACACACACACACACACACACACACACACATACACACACACACAACAACAACCCTGAAAGCAAGATATTTTCATCTTTATATCACAGTCATATCTAAAGTCCATGGCTGGGACTTAGAGCAGTTAAATAACAATTTCAGTGTCAAACAGCTAATAAGCACTTATGCTGGGATTTGAACCAGGTTCATATCTCAAAACTAAATTCTACATTTCATAATACTAACTGAAATGAAAACCTCCAAAGAGTTTTTGCCTGGACTCAGAATACTGATTCAGGGACAGAACCAAAACGAGAACCTAGGTATCCTGCAAAATAAAAATAAAAATAAAAATCCATGAGATGGAGAGAGCAGGAGTGGGAGATTTGTATTTTAACTCTAACCTAGATAGACATCTTGAGGTTACATAATGAAGGTTAATGGCTTTCCAGAAGAACATTTTCCCAGAGATCTATGAATATGCCTCTAGATACACATTGCTTTGTCTTATTATGACTTTGAAAAGTAAAGTTCTCTAAATTAAAGGCAAGAATATAGAAGAATGTCCTGAAATTCCTCATCACTCAAGACACAGTTGGAGGAGCAGGAAAGAGCTTCAGAAGCCTTTTCAGGGTCTAATTAGTTTTGCACTTACTCTGTGGCGCTGTGGGCCAAGAAAGAGCATTCATTCATATAAAAATGAATAAACCCCTGAAGAGAGGAAAACCACACGGTCTCTTACTTAGATTAGTGCAATAGCCTCCAAAAATGGTTTCCTGCCTGCACTCCTGCCATTTTATAATAATTTTTCCAAGTGACAGCCAGAGTGTTATTATTAAAATTTAAGTAATTAAATAATATCACTTTTTTTGCTTAAAATCCTCCATGGCCTTTCATTACACTTAATACCCTAATTAACATTTGTTTGTGCCCTTTATTGGCTTCTCTCTTCAACCTCTTTCCTTGCCTCATTGCTGACTTGACTGACAGTTTTCTCAGTTATCCAACCAAAGAACTAAGATCTTTCCCATGGATGGGACTTTACCTGTGCTTCACTCTTCATCTAGAATGTTCTCCCCATTCTTCTTCTTTAGATCTCAATTTTAACAGCAGTTCTTCTGCAAGGCATTTTCCTGAATTCCTTCTCTAAATATGAATTGTCCTGTTTTACTCTCACATAGAGCTGACTTACAACACTCTCAGCTGTTATATCACTTATAAAAATTTGTAATTATATATATACATTTGTTTGTTTAACATTCCTCCTTTCCATTTAACTGAAGTCCTATGTGATCAAGAAAATACATAATATATACATACATACACATATAATATACATAAAACTATAAAGTATATGGTATTACAGTTACTGTATATTATGTAGTTATATATAACTATATATTACTTATATTTATGTATAAGCATATTGTATTTACTTTTTATTATATATGTTATTTATATTAACTATAGTTTTACATATATAGAACCTATCTATATCTATCTAACTCTATTTTAAACTATAGGATGTGAAACAAAACTAAAGACTTGGTAACAAGTTATAAGATAAATTAATAATTCAATAAAGAAATATCCTAGATTTGGAAAGATTTGTTGCTTAAATGAAGTAATTTTTCTAGATTTTCTATGGAACTACTAAATTCACCAAGAGCCAAAGTAAAATGGCATCAATACACCTCTCTCCATCTCTTTCCAACTAATTATCCAGTGTCACAGCAACAAGGCTAAAGGATATGGGGATCCTTTCTAAGAAAATGGTAATTAAGGCCACATTAAGATTGCAACTTATCTCATCAACAAAATGATGTCCCAATAGGCATTATTTAGCAGTTGTAAAACTAATTAAGTAAAATGGCAACATCCTTAGTAAAACACCGGGAGTTTCTTTATCAAGGAGATGTAAACACCATGATAAAATGCATGAAAAAAATAGAACACAATGCAGTTTTGAAAATTCATGTTACAGGATTTTGCTTTATTCCCTCATTTCTCATGAAGCTATAAACCAAGCTTTAATTTTGCCCAGTTTCCTTATGTCTATTAAGTATATTTTGGCACACTTTCTGCCATTATGACCATGCATACTAAATTATATTGTGTATTAAACATCTATTATGTGATAGATCTTCAACAATATATTGAACTATGAAGCATTTTCTCATAAAGAAAGTTGGCTTCAGAGGGCCTAGGATTCCGCAGTTTCTAGTTAATAGATCTTGCATTTGAACCTAGTCCATGTTTCCTCAAACCCAAGGATTCATAATTTTGTTCCTTTATTTATTCTCTTGCTGAAATATAAATTTTCATATATATATAATGTACACATATGTCTCTCTATATTAAAATATACATACATATTTATATGCAAATATATAAATATATTATATGTAAATATATATATAGTGAATATATATTTATACATAGAATACACATATAAATATATATATATTTATATATTATATATATTCACATATGTAAAATATACATATACATATATAAAGGCAAATGTATATTTTTGTTTTAAATTCATTTAAATAATCATTAGTGATTATCATATGTGGCTATATGGTCATTTCACTTGCAATATTAATGTGGTTTGAATTCTAAATTTAAAATTTCATGAAATTGAAAAGTGATTTACCTCTTATATTGTCTTTAGTCTGAAACAATAATCATTTAAGTGAAATTTCACATAGATTCTTTCATTTGGGACATTTCTACCTAAATAATTGGGTATTTAAGATAAACCATTTAACAATTTCATTTATATTAACTTGAAAAAGTGAATTAAAAAGAATTGTACCGTATGTCAGTCCATTGATTGAAGGATTTGAAATATTGGCAGCTCTATTTTCATAACACTTATTCATGCAAATGTAGAATTATATTTTCATCCTGTATTACTCTCCACCACTGCATCTTTCCAGGGAACTTTTTTTTAACTTAAGCAAAAAATAATCTTTATTCTTTAATAAGTTTCTGTTGAGATCAGAGCATCAATGAAATTTCAGAACTAGTTAAAGTTCTATTTTAAAGTGCATAATGATAGGTAAGAATACAAAATGCTGGGTAAAATACTGATTAATTTATCTTTGAGTTGGCATTGGTGGGACATAGATAAGTTATGGCAGAACTAATCACTGAGTACACAGTGACCCTTACCTTTTGGAATAGGTAGACCTAATTTTTCCTTTACATGATGTTTTACATTTTTAAATAGATCTTTATAATGAAAAATTAGTTTTGTTTTTGACTGAAACAGAAAACTCAACCTCAAAATGTATTCAACAATTAAGAAACTGATTGGCTCTGTTAAAATGGACATCCAGAAATAACGAGTGAATGAAGGCTTGGCTGGGCGAGTGGCTCTCTGATGAAATCACCATCATTTTTCCACTCTGCTGTATATATTCTCAGCTTTACCCTAAGACTGGTCACTGGCAATAGCAATCAAAGCTGTATGTTTCCTTCTTCATATTAACTAGAGAGAAATCAAATAACTCAGCTTACATCAAAAGACCTAACCTTCAGTTTTTTTTAATCAACTTAGATCATGTGTCAGTTTCTAAACCATAATGGGGACTAGTGAAAGCTTTGCGGTTACTTATGAGGAAATGGCTGGGCTGGAGCGGGGGTGTGGGGTTGGTGGTGATCCCTTGGTTGGCTCAGAGGCAATAAGGCCTATTCCTAGAACCGGGTCAAATTCCCCAACCAAACAGTTCCTATGCAACAATATAACAGATATGTACGCGTTACAGAAGGCAGGCAGTGTTATAGACTTTCATGATTTTGTGACCAAGAGCATTAAATAAATGGCCATCAATGTATTTAATAAGTAAGACTTTACTGCCTTTGGAGAAAGAAGCTGAAATCAGGATGTACTAAGTTAAATAACAGAAAGACATGTGAGGTAGTGGGTCAGTGAGTTGGTATCACTGTTTTAAGAATTACTGCCTTTGAAGGAAGGAAGAAAGGTGGCAGCTGGAAACTACCATCACAGGTTAATATGGAACGATTAATTCAATAAAGGAAGAGAAAAATAAAATGCTATGTATTTGAACTGAAAGTGTATTTTATCCATTCTCAGAACATATTCTACATTAAGGTAAGATTCTACATTAATTTAAGGATTACTTATACTTTTAAATAAGTGATTAACTCTGAGGTTAATATTTTAAAACTCTTGCTTCATTTTGACTTCAATATGTAGTGAAACAGCATGTCCTTTGTCTCCTCCTATAATGTCATAATTATGGTTTGTCTCTCAGGAATCATGGACTGGCTAAATACGATGGTCTGTAGGAAGTCCTTAGCATGATCTTTGGCATGCAGTCCCCTCAATCCTTTCCTGTACTCCATTCTCAGAGTCTCACTGATAAAATAAGAAGATAAACTAGATTACATCTAAGATCTAAAAGTTGATTGATCTATTATTTTAATTAAAATGTGTTTAAGAGAAAAATAAGATACAAGAAATGAGAGGAACAATTTGCAACCATCCCACTTTAAGCAGAGGAGTTTCCTGCTAAATCTGCTGGCTTGAAGTGTGTATCTAGATTCTCCATGACTCCCTATGATCCGTGCCCTGTTTCTACAAGGTCCAAGCACCTGTGAGTTAATGAATAGGAAAAAGTTTGATTGCCTTTAAGACAGCCTTTTTGTCCCCTTATATTTTACCCTATTTTTGATCTTTGGTTATCATTATTATATGTTTGTCAAGTAACACATATGTTTGCATATATTTATAAGAAATTAAGATTCTATGTTTCCCCAAGAAATTTACAAGCATCAGTCTGCTATTCTATGAGTATAATGTCTGTGGTCCTAAGTTAGTACACCAGTATACAAAAACTCTTGTTTTTGAACCATCCCTTTTTCCCCATAAATTATCACAAGCACCTTGCATACCAGATCAGTAATGGTCACTGTATATTATTATAAAGTTAATGCATCTTGGGATCATTCTGGTCTGTGCTGTAGATCATCCCAGGCAGAATTGTCAGCTTCATGCTTGCAGCTGCTCTCAATCTGTCATCATAAATGATAAAAGAGCACTGGAGTCTTATCTTCTACTGTACATTATTGTCACTACAAGAATGCAAGACCAGCATATCTTGGCTTGCTCACAAGACCCCTTATGAAGATAAGAACTTTACTAGAAAAGCAGGGAAACTTTACATTTCTAAGTAAATAAATAAAACTGTAAATCTGCTAAAGTTTTTGCTCAAACTGCTGGAACTTAAACTAAAGTTCCATTCTTGTGTATAGATCTTAAGTTAATTGTTTCAATTAGTATTAATTTCCATGGTGTTTGGTCCTTGAAGTAGAACTGGTGCAATTTCTCAAGCAGATGTTTTTAAATACTTGTCATCAGAAGTGAAATGAATAAGATTTGATGGCAATTCTCCATAGGTCTCTCACATGTCTGCATGCCTTGTGAGCAAGGCATTAACTTCCGTTTGTTCTGGACTATTTTGTCCAAAGATATTTTATATAATTAACAGTCCTGGAAGATAAAGATCACATCTCCCTCTGGAGCAAGTGACAGGTTTGTATATAGTTTTGGAAAACAGTGTCTCTCTCCAAAGCACATGTCAGAAATGCTTATTGTCCTGTATAATAAAAATATCTGGCTCTGGAGCACAGAGCAGCCATATTACCTCCTGCTATAAAAATTTGAGGTTTCCTGTGTTCAGGATTCATTTCCTGTAATGCAAGCCACTGAGTGTACAGGCATCTATTTGTATCCATTGTGTTGTTCCTCAGAGCTTGGAGGAAAAGGATGGAGATATTTTGCAGCTCATGGTGTTTGTTGTGCCATAAGAAAAAAAGTCTTTTGTTTCTTACCCTGGGCTCTTATTTCTTCTGTCAGATTTTCTACAAAACTTTGGCAGGTTATTTTGTTAGGTTATGGGTAGGGTAAAATAAAAACTTTTAACAATTTTTGACAATATGTGAGAAAATGAAGTTGTTTCTAAAGATTTTAATGGAGAACTTACTTTAAGAAACCAAAGACAACCCAAAATTAAAAATCAACAAAACACATGATTATTTATATTTATTTCTACCTATTTTTGATTTTTAAAAGTCAATTTGCCAACAAGTTTTGTGTAATATCAAATACATTTCATTGCTGAGAGCATCAATATTGTCATGAGGAGAATACAATCTTTGGAACAAATATTAAGAATTTCTTTAAGAGCCAGAATTAACGAGTGTGTGTGTTTATGTGTGTATAAAATTTATTATTCTAAGTGACTACTTATTTCAGAGACTGTAAGTAATCCTTAAGATGGATGTTAAAAATGGAAATGTCTTTATCTAAGTTTATGTACAAAGAAATACATTCTAGGCCTTCTTGAAATGGATTTAGCTAAAATAGGTATTTGATTAGAAATCTATTATTCTATAACCTAATTTTGTTTTAATGGACTATAAGCAGTACTTTCCTGGAAGACCATTTAAATGACTTAAACTTTAATATTTGTGTAACAGACTATGGTTTTTGGCTATCTACATTTTTTAGGTCTAATAGAACCCTAACTGTATTCCAATAACCCACCATTCTCATATGATCTTACATTACATTAGGCCATAGTGATTTTCTATTTTACTTGCTAAGGCTTTGTCTAGGAGTGGGTTTTTGATGACATTTAGATTAAGGAGGTGTGAGGAGAAGTCAGTGGGGGCACTGTGAATATGCTTCTCTTGCTCTAAAAAGAATTATGAAAGAAGATGCTCTCCTTTCCCTGCACCATGCTGTGGTATCTGGAAGTGCAAGAGTTATCTATGTTAATTCATGAAGAATATTACCTGAATTGCAGTATTTTGAACAAATCAAAGGAAATCTATATTGTCTTAAGCATAGGGATAAGCAATGGAATGCAGTTTTGCTTCTTAAACCATCAGTTTTCTTCATTCCATGCAGCCATACCTAGGTGAGTTTCATGGAATCCCTAGAGCTTAGTCTGAAAATCACTGTAAAGGGGGAATTTGTGACAGGGATTCTAGTTGCAAACTTAAGACAAAACTAAATCTTAATGTGAGCCAATGGGTTTATGCTAGCGTTATGTGCCCAGCATGTCCTCACTAGATATGCTTAAATTATAGTGATAATTTCAGTATTACAAATAATAATTCATTTGTCAGAGTGGAAATAGAAATGGTATCTTTTATGGTATACTGATCTTAAGTCATATCTTTAGGGTGCTGGCTTACTCAAAAAATAAATCTGGCAGTAGATCCCAAGAAAATTAACAGAATATTCTATATTGTAGTAAAGTCTCAAAATAACCACCTTTGAATATGGCATGTCAGGTGACAAAAACAGAAGGAGGATAAATGGTAAAACAAAACAAAGCAAAACAGTCAAATGAACAAAAACATACTTGTTTTGCTAAGAGCAAATCTCCCTTTTATAAACCACCAAGAAGAAAGCTCTAGAAATTGGCCCCTCCATAGGTAATCAGACTTGCCTCTAAACATAATGAATTCTACTAGATATGAAAGTAGAAATTAAAAATGCCTGGCACTTGACATTTATTTCTACATCGGTTAAAGAAAGCAGAGTCATATTCTATTGAATATGAAGAGATGCTGCATAAGTAAACATGAGCAATTTAGAACTGTTCATCTCTAGTATTTCATTCAATTTACAATCTTGCAAAGAAATCAATAGCTCTAGTTCTCTTCTTGTCTCCCCTCCTTTCTGCTAGCCTTATGCCATTAATCTGAGTTTAATGGGCACAGTAGCTTTAATGCATGTTGTCTTTAAGATAATGTAGCAATTCATCCCTGGAATCACTAATATCTCTGCTTGGACACTATGGTAACCTGTTCTTTCCTTCCGTTCTCTGGAGACTAACACCTAGATTCTTATAGCCAAAATTCTGCCTATTGTCTACTGAAAAATTGCACATCAACTTTGCTTTCAGCCTTGAGACATACAGTAAGTTTGTAGAAGTGAAGAGGGAATAGGTAGAATCCATGGTACAGAGAGGACAAGTGAAAATAAAACAATTCAGAAATAAACTGATTATTTACATATCAGCTTCTGTTTCACAAAAAGTTAAATGTAGCTAATGATAATAATAGTCATCAATTACTCAGTGCTTATTTTATGCCAAAATATGGGTTCAGGAATTATACATTATATCTTTCATTCAGAAACTGAATAATTTTCTTCTTTGTTTTTTGACCTATCTCATCACTCTTGCTTGAAACCCTCTAATGGCTTCTCATTGAATTTAGTTTTAAATCAAAGCTACTTATCACAGCTGTAAAGCCTTGCATGCCTGGACTATGTCTAACTCTCTGACCTCAAGTTCTACCACTCTCTTTCTTACTCACTAGACTGCAGCCTCACTACCCTGAGCCTCTTCTACTTTGGAGATTTTATACTTACTCCCTCTTCTCAGAAATTTCTTTCCCCAAATCTTTACAGGACTGAGTTCTCATCATCCAGGTCTCTACCCAGTTACTATGTCTTCAGAGAAGTTTTCCTGATTACCCTATTGATAAGGGCTTCTTCTCTAGACATTCCTTATGCCCCAAATCACATTAGTCTTTTGTGGATGTATAATTTCAAAATAAGTACTTTCAAAATATGTTGGCTCCATGAGGCAAGCAATTGTATCTCTTGGTATTAATGATATTCTCATGCCTAAAACAGTGTCAGGAAAGTATTACCCTTTAAAGAAACATTTGTTGAACGAATGTTTGCTCAGGTGCATGAATATAGCCATGTTTATATGGTGATGATGTTATTTTATTACCCTTATTTTACAGATGAGAAAACTTAGATTACTTGAGTTATTTTCTCAAGGTTATATTACCTGTAAGGGTAAAATGATGTGCTAACTTACCTCTGGCTAGCATTCACTTATTTATTCTACTGTTATTGTTTGTTATTTGTTGTTTCCATGTTTTGGCAAAGATGAAAAAAATGTAGCTCTGAACATTCCTATATATTTCTTCTGGTGAATATGTGCAAGAGTTCTCTACAAGGTTTGTATCTAGGATAGGAATAGCTGGGTCACGCTGAATTCATAATTTTAGCATTACTAAATAAAGCCAGTTTCCCAAAATGGTTGCACAAGATTTTACTCATACCAGAAGTGCATGAACTGCCATCTTGCACCTTAACAATACTTCAACGTTCTTTTTCAAAACTACAATGTATTTTTTGGTAGTCTCTTATACTTTGATTATATTTTTAATTTTTTATCTCACTATACTGTGTCTGGTATTTATACTGTATCTGGTATTTTCATTATCTGAAATCCTTACTGTTATTTGTGATCCATCTTTGTTTTCATGACTTTTATTTTTTTTAACTGTGGGTGTAGTACAATGCGCATTTGTGCACTATGTGTGGGAATTTTAAGAGGCTAGGTTGGAGAATATATCCCTATAGCTTTTGCTTTCTCTAGGTTTCTGTATAACACAATACTGTAAATTCAAACTCCAAATCCATGCAAGGCCGGTCCTTTGGTTAGAGAGGCTGAAGGGAGACTTTTCTATCAACTTAGGTCCCAGGTCACAAACAACAATTTTATTTCTGCATATATTTGCAGATGGCATCTGGCCTACATTTTACTGAAGTTATAACTCTTTGTGAGTCTCCAAATTTTGCAGAATCTCAGTTCTATCTCCACACACTGCTAGAGGCCAAGGCCTTTTCTCTTGTCAGATCTTCTTGTTAAAATTCCTGCATTTAGATCAGAGGTTTCCACAAATTTTCTGATAACACTGGCAGTTCAAAGACAACCTATGACTCTGGCTGGCAGATCCCTCTTATGTATTGGTTTCAGTAAATTTCTTCCCTTTTTTCTCAGTTCAGCTCTGCATAGTTCAGGATTTATTTTAATCCAGTATTTCTACATATTTTGAATGGAAGAGTGCTTTAGGACATGCAATCCTTCCATAGATTCCCATGCTGGTATTTGCTGGCAAACCTAATTGCTTTCCCTTCTCTTTACTTCTGAAATTTTAATACCAATGAATAAAGCTTAAGCAATATATTGGAAGATAAATATTAATCTTAGAAATATTTTTAATTGAATTTATCTGAGACATATATACATCTAAGCATGTAAATCTACCATGAATACATTCAAAATCCCGCTGTTAACAATTCCCTCTTTCCTTTCCTTCAAGCATTCAAAACCCTGCAATGTAAGGTTGTTATATATTTGGGCTATGACTTTTATAGTTTCCTATTTTTTTGAGTTTTTAATTAACTTTATTCGTTGTGAAGGCAGAAATAAATGCATTCTTTATCATTTCATCAGGATAATTCAACTTCTTATTTATATTTTGGATAATTTTGGGGCCAGTTGTGCAATGAAGACCTTCAGAATTACTAGTTTTTTTATTTTGTATTGTGGAGTTAATTAGCCTATTTCTAGAACCTAATAGATTCCTCTGGATTTATTCTTTGTTCTACCAAAGCATACCCACAAACTATGTTTTCAAAAGGAGATGCATGGGGAAGAAAACTTCCTGAATACATGACTAGATTTTTTTAATTTCCTTCTCATTTGACTCTGATAAGATATGAACTTCTAAAGACAAATTATTCTCCATCCTTGAGGCTTCTAGTATTCAACATCATCAAAACACTTCACAGGTGGTATGTTCTTTTCTCTGAATACTTTTTATAATTTTTCTTTATTCCTGATAGTTTGAAATACAATGGGGAATTTCTAACTGCATCTCTTATCACTCAGTAAGTTTTAAAGTGAAGATCTGTCATCTCTCGATTTTGGAAAATTTCTTCTAATACTTAGTTGTTGATTTCTTCCATTTATTTTCTATGTCTTCTCATTCTAGAAGTCATTTTTGATTGATATCAGCTATTCTGAACTGATCCTCAGCCTCTTAGCCTTCCTTCCTTATTTGTCTTCTTTTATCTATTTTCTTTCAGTTCTGAAAGGCTTTCTTGATTTTATCACTGCTCCTCTATTTCATTTTTAAATGTTTGGCTGTGATAATTTTGATTGCCAAGAATTCTCCTCATTTGGTCTTTTTTTTCCTTTTTAATTCCAGCCAATTCTTATTGTATAGGTGCATTGTCTTTTTAAAAATCTCTTTGAAGCTACTAATTAAAATCTTTTCCAAGAACTTCTTTTTCTGAGAACATTTTATTTCCTTCATGTTCACATTAGTTCTTGTTTTGGAAGCTTCAAATTCCCTTCAATTTCTTACTTACAATGAATAATCAGCATGATTGGTATAACTGGCTTGTAGTTTTTTATATGCCTTTGCTTGGTCTTTTAATGTGTGTGTCTCCAGGAGGATTCCTTCACAAGTCACATTGCCTCTCAGGGAGACATTGAGTTATCCTTCCTCCCAGTTGCCAAAATTAGTAGAACCTTGTGTCTGTAAATTCAAGAATTTCCAGGAAAATGGCTCTAATTTGTTAGAAAGTATTTCTCTGGCTTCAGTCCAGAATCAAACATCACCATTGAGTGTGGGCTGGACAGAGAGGGCTTTGGGAGGCTAAAGGACCAATTAAAAAAAAATCACTGTGTTTATTCCTTCTTTCTTTACTTCTGATCATTGTGCTTGCAGACTCTCAGGGAAAGTCCACCACTGAAAACCTTCCTACCTTGACCACAGCCTTGTCCCTGCAGGGGCTCGGAGTTGTGGTTCACTCTGTTCTAGTATTTCAGCCAGTTTGATTCCATCTGTATGCTGTCCTTCAGAAACTCTTCAAAATCTTTGGTGTTCTCATAGTATGTCTTTCCCAATCGTAGAACTTTCTTAACCAGCTGTATTGTTCTTCCCTACACTCATGTGAATGGGGATTAGGGAAGAACTAAAAACTAAACTTTTCAGTTCTTTCCACTTTCTTAAAAATACATTATTAGAATTACAGGTCCTATAAATATGATTTTATTATTGAGCATTCTGTGGAAAATGGGATGCCACATATCAACATTTGAAGAAACTTCAGTGAAATCCTTGGAGAGTAAATATTGAACAAATACTGTATAAAACAATACACAATGCAATGAAATCACAGACTAATAAAAAATTTGAACCCATATCAAGAAATCAGTGTTACCTTTAATTATTAAATGTAAAGCAATCTTGTTAAAGTATTCGGATATAACTAATTTTTATGTAGCATCAAAAGTTAATTAAGTTAAAATAATTGTTTCCCTCTCAAATGTAAAAATACAATTATAATATCTAAAGATAGTCTATTTGAGATATAAATGGAAAAATGAAAAGTTTTTAAGTTATATGAAGGGGACAATTAATGGAAAAAGATTTCATATTCCTTAATTGGAACAAAAAATGCTGTAATATGTCAAAAGCTTAAAATGTATGTATAGATTTTGTGCAACTTCAAACAAATTTACAGTGGCATTTATTTACCTTTATGAAAAGATCTTAATGTTATTCTGAGGAAGTATGGGACTGTAGAAGTAAATTATGACCAAAAATGATTAATGAGGAAATTACTCTTTCTTATATAAATGTTATATAGTTGTAATATCTAAAATATGTGTCATTTTCATTATAATAGACAGATAATTAAAATAGTCCAAAATAAGCTATTTTATTCAAGATGTTTTACTCATCAATAGATAAAAGCTACAATTGACTAGATATCAGAAAATAAAAAAGCCCAGATAGTCTTTATTCCAACATACAAGAGAAATAAATTCTTGACAGATTAACAAGTTTAATATAAAAAATGCTGGATAGCAAGAAAGTATTAGAGAAGACTATGCACCAAATCTCTGGTAGTAAAAGCCATTCTATGCTCATAAGCAAAACAAGAAAGCATAGAAAATGATATAAAGATTTAAAATATCATTAAAAAGTTAAAAGAATTTGAACAACAGACTTTGTGTAGAAATAAGTTAAATAAATAGTGAATATATTCTATATATTAAATAGAAATAAAGAAAATAGGTATATATACAAAGGATAAGAATGCAATATTAACAAATAAACTGGAACAAAATATGGTTAAAATATTTGGCACAACCTAATTCCATAAGTGCAAATAAAAACTACTGAAGAACTTTTTAAACTTAATTTTAATATTTTAATTTAGATTTTTTATACAGTGAAATTCATGTGTTTGAAGTATATGTTTTTATCATTTTGATAAATGTGTATCTATTTTTATATGATTGTGATGATTATATGTGTGGTATCTCCTTTCCAGCAAAGACAGAGAACATAAACATTGTGCCAGAAAGTATCCTCATGTCCCTTCCTAATCAATCCCTTCCCTTTCTCAGAGGCAACAACTACTTTCCTCTTATCACCATAGCTTAGTTAGAATCCATACAAATGGAAAAACACTGTTATGTACACCTTTTTTCTCTGGTTTCTTTCACTCAGAGTAATGTATTGGTAATTTATTCCTTTAAATGGCTGAACATTATTCCCATTTTGTCCTCATACCTCCATTTGTTTTTATCCATTTACCTGTTTTTAGCCATTCTGGTTATTTTGTTTACTATTATGGACAAAATTGCTCTGTACATTCATGTGTTTTCATCCTTTTGGGGAAATTACTAGGAGTAGAACTTCTGGGTTGTTCATTGGTATGTGTTTGACTCTATTGGACACTACTAAACAACACATTAAGAATTTTTGTTGTCTCAAATGTTCAACAGCACTTACTACTTTGACCTTTAAAAATTTGACCATTTTGGTGGGTTGTGATTGCATCTTATTGTGAATTCAATTTGCATTTTCCTAATGGCTAAAAATATGGAGCATGTTTTCATATATTCATTAGCCAGCATGTAGTCTATCTTTGTGAACCTTCCATATGAAGTTGAAAAGAATGTATATTCTGCAGTTGGATGGAATGTTCTATATAACTATCTAAAGTTGGTCCATAGTGTTATTCAAATTTAAAAACTAACTGGATTGAGGGTACTTCTTCTATCAATTACCGAGAATGGAGTGCTAAATTTTTCAAATAAGATTATCTATTTGTCTATTTCTCCCTTTATTTCTGTTACTTTTTGATTCATACATTCTGAAGATGTATAATTAGGTGTATAAAAATTTATGATTGTTAGGTCTTCTTGATACATTTCCCTTTTTATCATTATGAAATGACCTTAAACACTGGTAATACTACTTCTCTTGAGCTCTATCTTCATGATACTACTATAGTCATAGCAGCTATCTTAGGCTTGGTGTTTGCATGGTATCTTTACTTCCTTTATGTCTGTATTTCTATGAACAATACTCTCACTTCAGCCTAAACAATATCTCATAATTTTCTGGTAGCAACATGTATTATTTGTTTTCATTTATCAGAAAATTTCTTCCCAATTCCTTCATTTTTTTAAAAAAGACATTTTCTGCACAGATATACAGAATTCTAGATTTTTGGTTTCCTTCTTTTTCTACTTTAAAGATGTTCCACTTCTTCCAGTTCTACTTTTTATGGTTGTTTTCCTGTCTATTATGTGTTTTTCCCCCACCGGGTTCTTTAAATATTGTTTGTTTATCTTTATATTTCAGCAGTTTGTATTTGCTATTCTCTGAGGCATGATTTCCTCTGTATTTATCTTGCTTGAAAGGAAGATATGTGAATATTATTTGTTTACAGTTTAGAAAAACTTTGATTATTTTTTCTGTCTTTTGTCTGCCTTTTTCTTGCTTTTATTCCCTTCTAGGACTCTGATCATATGGAAACCAGGGCATGTATTTTAAGGAAATTTCCCCCCAAATGGAAAAATAGTATTTTTGTATGGTTATATAAATCAACATTACTAACTATGTAAAGATTAGAAAACACTATATTCCCATCAGTATATTTAAGTAAAATATTATCCATACTCCCAATAAATATGGTCATTGAAATAATTATTTTGAAGTTAGTGAAACAATATGAAAAAGTCATTATATTAAGAATTAAAAAAGGATTCCTAATTTTGTACATGTGAGTACATCTATGTATGTGTATGTTTGTGTCTTTCCATGTGTGTATGTGTATATACATAATGATTCTTAATCATAAATGCCTATAAATCCTTCTGGAGACAATTTATAAATGATAGAACAATATCTCTAATGAAATGATCAACATTCTGTGACAGACTACTATGGAGCTAATATTATTTAGCTCCATGCTTTTTTCCTTTTCCCACTCTTTTCCAATTTTTATTTATTTATTTTATTTTGGTATCATTAATCTACAATTACATGAAGGACATTATGTTTACTAGGTTATCCCCTTCAAAAAGTCTCCCCCACATACCCGTTCATAGTCACTGTCCATCAACATAGTAAGATGCTATAAAATCACTACTTGTCTTCCCTGTGTTGAACAACCCTCCCCATGCCCCCCCCACACTATACATGTTAATCGTAAGGCCCCCTTTCTTTTTTCCCACCCTTATCCCTCCCTTCCCACCTGTCCTCCCCAGTCCTTTTCCCTTTGGTAACTGTTAGTCCATTCTTGGGTTCTGTGATTCTGCTGCTGTTTTGTTCCTTCAGTTTTCTTTTGTTCTTATACTCCACATATGAGTGAAATCATTTGGTACTTGTCTTTCTCTGCCTGGCTTATTTCACTGAACATAATACCCTCTAGCTCCATCCATGTTGTTGCAAATGGTAGGATCTGTTTTTTTCCTATAGCTGAGTAATATTCCATTGTGTATATGTACCACATCTTCTTTATCCATTCATCTACTGATGGACATTTAGGTTGGTTCCATATCTTGGCTATTGTAAATAGTGCAGTGATAAACATAGGGGTGCATCTGTCTTTTTCAAACTGGAGTGCTGCATTCTTGGGGTCAATTCTTAGAAGTGAAATTCCTGGGTCAAATGGTATTTCTATTTTGAGCATTTTGATGAACCTCCATACTGCTTTCCACAATGGTTGAATTAATTTACATTCCCACCAGCAGTGTAGGAGGGTTCCCCTTTCTCCACAACCTCACCAACATTTGTTGTTGTTTGTCTTTTGGAAGGTAGCCATCCTTACTGGTGTGAGATGATATCTCATTGTGGTTTTAATTTGCATTTCTCTGATGACAAGTGATGTGGAGCATCTCTTCATGTGTCTGTTTGCCATCTGAATTTCTTCTTATTTTCCAATTTTTTATATCATGATTATATTACTCATCTAAGCAAAATATAAAATTTAAAATAAATAGTTGTAGTGGAACTTGTATGTTGATTTTTTAAATGTTTCACTTCTGTTTATGACTAGAATATATTTAATTCCTATACTTGAGTCTCAAAGGTTAAGTTTTTTCTTCTTCACATTTTGCCAATGGCTACACTTGAGTAAATAAGTAGGTTATTCCTAAGTTTGAAGTAGTGGAGTGATGACCCATCATTAATAACAAAGGGTTTCACCACAAACCTTCAATTCTGACAATTCTATCTTCCCATTTTTTATTGACTATGGGTATATCAGTTTTTTACTGCATTGTAACTAATTACAACAAACTTAGTGGCTTAAAACAACACATTTATTATCTCACAGCTCTAAAGGTCAGAGGTTTTTACATGGTATGGCTGGTTCTCGGCTCAGAGTCTCAGAAAGCTAAAATCATGGTACCAGCCAGATGTGTTCTCATCTACCTTAGGCTCATTTGCCAAGCTCACGTGGTTGTCCTGATTCAGTTCCTTATGGCTGTCATCCAAGTTTACTTCCAACTTCTAGAGGCGGCCAGCATTCCTTGCCATGTGGCTCCATTTCAAAGCCAACAACACAGAATTTCTCTTGTATCTAATCTCTTTTAAATGATGTGTCTCTGACTTCATCTTTGACCTCTAGAATCAAATTTAAAGAGTTTTTGTGATTAAATTCAACTGTATATTTACCATAATCTAATCACAGGAGCAAAATCCACCATATGCAGGGCGGGTACAGCAGAGATTGGTGATGTTGGGTTCCATCTTGGAATGTTGCCTACTGTAACAGGGTTATTGGTGACAGTATTTTAGCCATTAAAAAGATCCCAATACATATCAACAAGGTCCATGTTGTATTATTTATACTATTCTTTTGATGTTTATAAGCCCCTCTGTGATTCCTTTCTTAGAAGACAAGACCACCTCCTCATTTCTCACTGCTCTGGCAGCCTCAACTCTAGGGTCTGACTTTTTAATCCAGTAAGTTTTTGGCCACCTGCTTTAGCTCTGCCTTTCACAGCCAGCGAGGCTACATCCCCAGAGGAAAAACTGTATGCACATGGATCTCATCCATTGTATTTTCTATCTTTCAAAGGCTGAATCTCTTTAGTTTCTGCCAGCTTTTGATAATGCTGTAGTGCCTTTAAAAAGTTTAAAAGATAACTTTTCCAATATTAGAATTATTTATGTTGGAGCAGTTTGTGCAACACTGGCTACTCAGCTATTATCAGAATCTGGGATTTCCAGAGTGACATTTTTATTAATTAAGTAAACAGCCCTCTATCTTCTTGTACCTTTAAAAAGTCGGGCCCACTTTTCAAAAATAAATAATATCTACTCAATTCTTAAAATTAACTGTTATAGTAGAAACTATAGCTGAGATACTTTACAACAAGTATAGGTTCCACCCGAATGATTCCTGTTTGCTTTTGTTCTATGACTGATCACTCCTGAATCACTGCTCATGGGCCTGTTGGCCAAATAATCATGGGTTTCAGAGAGAGACACAAGGAGTGAACCCCTTGTCACATCTCTGACAAGCAATAGACTTAATTTCAGTGTTGTAAGTCTTGGCCCCCAGAGCCACTGATTTCCACACAGGTTCCTCAGAAGTTCCACATCTAATCAGCTAAATACATTTGAGATATATATAACTCTTAAAAATAGTAATAAGCACAATACAAATATATTATATATCTAATCTTAACACATGAAGACCAAAACCCACATAAATCCTTCTCATAGATAAGATAATTTGTTTTTCTTTGGAATTTATGATGAAATTATCCTATCACCATTGCTTACTGGAACTTATGCAAGGTGAGATTTTAACAACACCGTTACCACATTAAACTCTTTATCTAGATGAATTAATTCTTTTTTGATACTGTGAAACCTAAAAAAATATAGAAATAAATTTGATATCACAAGTGATGTTACATAGCAACTCATGCATAAACCCCAATTTGGAGATTTGTTTTAATAAAAAATGTTAACTAATTTTATTTAAAGAAAATATGGATACATACAAAAAATTTACACTAGTAAAATACTTATCCTTTTTATTCATTAAGTTTTACTTGAAAAATAGGATTCTGTTAGCAAAAGTGTAGATAGAAAACTACAAGCTTTTTTCAACTCTTTTCTTTAGGAGACATTGATATCACCAACTTTTTGGTGGGTTGAAGAACTTATGTCCTTTGTGATAGTACCCATTATGAGCACAAAGAAATAAATGTTCTTCACTTATCTTTGGTCAGTCAACCCACTCTTCTCCACTCAACTTTTTGGAACCTTTATCAAATCTAAAGCCCTTATTCAATTTTCTATCTGTTATTGAATTAATTTATCTTTTAAATTCAAAGATTACAATGGCCCAGTTACTTTTATCTGATGTTGATTTTACCCTCTCAATGCTACAATTCCTTTGACAGCATTCTTCAAATGGTTCCCAGATAAATCTTTAAAATGTTAGAACTAATTAAGTCATTCCTCTTCTTAACTCCTAGGCATGTATCTCTTGTAAAATTCCAAACACTTAATAGACCCTCAGTGAACATAAGCTGCTGAAAAACCTTAGCACTCACTCACTTCATGTATCATTCAATGGACTTTCATCTCTCTAGGTTAACCACTCCATCTCACATATCCTCTCATCAAGAACTACTACTAATTCGCCACATATGGTATAACAAATTTTAGGACTATTTCTGATTATTAATTTTACCACTATAAATAATAATAACATTGTTTTAGATACACTTTAAAGAACTTAGATAAAATAAAATTTAAATTGGTGCATTAAATTCAAGTAAAATTCATTTTAGTTACTTAGTTGGGAAAACACTCTCTTAAAACAATTGCATTAAGTGATCATGACTAGCTCTTTAATAGGTAAATTTATTAAAACTTTCTAAGCTTTGAAGTTTAACTTCTTTCCATTTTAATTAGAATGTCATTGTTTTAGAATTTATTTGAAAAATAGATTGCATTTTGGGTAATGCACTTTCAAACTTTATCTACACTTAGGTCATTTAAAAAATTTTCCAATATATATTTGGACATACAAATAGAGAAAACAGTATATGAATTTGATTCACCCTTATGTTACTGATCAATCTATTGAATGTCTATTGAATGCATAAAACCAGGCATAATAAATTAATAGACAAGATACATAAAAGCTTTTTTCTTTACTTTCAGAGGAGTTAGAATCAAAGTAGGGATAAGACATAGATATCTAGAGACTACAGACTGTAGAAAGGCATGACTTAAATATAAGTAATGCTTTATTTTTCTACAAAGAATCTCAGTTTAAAATTGGCCAAATGCAGTTTGATTTGAATGAGGTGAAGTTTGAATTTGTGATGGATGGTAGGCATCTAACTGGTGAAGAAAAGCATATATCAATAATTTTTTCAGGGTGTCATTTTATACTGTGGAGTTTAGCTTGAGACAGAGCTCTCATAGGTTTTGTCTGACTACCTCTTATTCCTTCCCCCCAAAACTACCTTAACAAATAAGTTGAAAATAATCTTAACAGGCAGTTTATGGCAGCTCAAGCTTGTCCTCTCGTCAGATGGAATCAAATAGAAACAGGATGAGTTATGTGCTATGAACAGAGTCCCATCTTTTTGTTTTATAATCATGCCCCAAATATTATTGAACTAACATATACTGACTAAGGTATTTTTAAGAAACAAGACCATTATTTTTAACACTTTAGAATCTCTGGCTTCCTGAGGGAGTCTGGGAAGCTTTCTGAGCTTTGTTTTTTTGTGTGAAATCATCACCAGTTCCCTTCCCATACAATACCAGAGAATCAGGTTTATTTATTTTCATTTATGTTGACACCTTGTAGCCTTTTATTACCAGTTCATAGTGATAACTTGTATCTCACTGAATTTTTTCTATTGTATTTTAATTTTAATGACTTTCAATTTATGGGGATTAGGAGGTGTCGATATAGGCAGAAATACCTGGGAGAACAGCCTATACATGCCACAACTAAAATAAAGAGCTAAATAGTTTTGCCTTTTTAAAAAATTCTTCAGAGACTTACTTGCCCATCCCAATTTAAATGACTACTCCAAAAAAAAATTTTTTTAACTTTCAAGATTACATTCAAAAGCATGATAGACATTATTTTTACCCAGAAATCCTAAGGATGAAGAGTTTTAAGTAACATTTTCTTTATAAAAAATATTAGCTAATGCCTTTTTCAACATGGCTGACAAACATCCTGAATGATGCTGTTGATGAAAAGAATAAATAGTGGGTAAAACATAAAAAGGCACTCCTGAGCTAGTACGGTACGAAAGAATCTGCAGAAATCCATTGGATGGAAAGGTAGGTAAATGAATGAAAATTAGGAAAGTAAGCTCCAAAATCTGCCTTTGTCCTGAGGACTCTGTTTTCTGAAATCAACTTTATGCGTGAAGATCCATTTCTATTCCTGAGATCCACTTTGACTGGCTGCATGAGGAAGAGGGGATAAAGGATAGGACCCAACCAAGGGAAAGTATACAGCACAAAACTGTAGCTCTCATCATTTACTTATTTGATATAAGATATAAAGTGCTGAATAAGTGGTATGCACCACCCATGATAATTTAAAACCACAAACTGGACCACCTAGAGATTTTAGTTCTGAATTCCTACTGCCTGTAGTTTAAAAGTTCCCACTGAGAGAACTTATTTTAAAAAATAAATTTAAGTAAGAATTTATTTCATTCATTTTGGAAATGGAAATGAATAAAGAGGATTGAAAGTACATCTAAGTGATTTGCAAAAGCAAATGAAGATCTTTTCTGAAGGAATACAACTTCAATGCAGGTCTCCTATAGTTTTCATAGCTAAAGATCCAAGGAACAATAGTAAAAAATTCAGATTACACCAAAGGGAGAAAATGAAAGCCAAAAGAAACAATAGAAAATAGGGTCATATTTTAAAATCATTGGGCATAGGACATAAGATAGTTTAAGAATATAACATAGACATTAAATTTAAAGAAATGAAAAAGAAAGTTTGAAATGCAATGAAGAAACAAAAACCATAAATGATAAATAGCTTTAAGAAATAATTCAGAAAATTACAGACCAATATCCCTGATAAATGTAGATGCAAAAATATATAAAAAATATTAGCAAACCAAATTCAAAAGTATATCAAAAGGATCATACACCATGACCAAGTGGGATTCATCCCAGGGATGCAAGGATGGTACAACATTTGAAATTCCATCAACATCATCCACCACATCAACAAAAAGAAAGACAAAACCACATGATCATCTCCATAGATGCTGAAAACACATTTGACAAAATTCAACATCCATTCATGACAAAAACTCTCAGCAAAATAGGAATAGAGGGCAAGTACCTCAACTTAATGAAGGCCATATATCATAAACCCACAGCCAACATTATACTGAACAGCTAGAAGCTGAAAGCTTTTCCTCTGAACTAGTTCCTCAGGAACTAGACAGGGATGCCCACTCTCCCCATTGCTATTTAACATAGTACTGGAGGTCCTAGCCACAGCAATCAGAAAAAAACAAAGAAATACAAGGAATCCAGACTGGTAAAGAAGAAGTTAAACTGTCACTATATGCAGATGACATGATATTGTACTTAAAAAACCCTAAGACTCCACCCCAAAACTACGAGAACTGATATCAGAATACAGCAAAGTTACAGGATACAAAATTAACACACAGAAATCTGTGGCATTCCTATACACTAACAATGAACCAACAGAAAGAGAAATCAGGAAAACAACTCCATTCACAATTGCATCAAAAAGAATAAAATACCTAGGAATAAACATAACCAAAGAAGTGAAAGACTTATACTCTGAAAACTACAAGTCACTCTTAAGAGAAATTAAAGGGGACACTAACAAACGGAAACTCATCCCATGCTCGTGGCTAGGAAGATTTAATATCGTCAAAATGGCCATCCTGCCCAAAGCAATATACAGATTTGATGCAATTCCTATCAAACTACCAGCAACATTCTTCAATGAACTGGAACAAATAGTTCAAAAATTCATATGGAAACACCAAAGACCCCGAATAGCCAAAGCAATCCTGAGAAAGAAGAATGAAGTAGGGGAGATCTCACTCCCCAACTTCAAGCTCTACTACCAAGCCATAGTAATCAAGACAATTTGGTACTGGCACAAGAACAGAGCCACAGACCAGTGGAACAGATTAGAGACTCCAGACATTAACCCAAACATATATGGTCAATTAATATTTGATAAAGGAGCCATGGACATACAATGGGGAAATGACACTCTCTTCAACTGATGGTGCTGGCAAAACTGGACAGCTACATGTAGGAGAATGAAACTGGACCATTGTCTAACCCCATATACCAAAGTAGATTCAAAATGGATCAAAGACCTGAATGTAAGTCATGAAACCATTAAACTCATGGAAAAAAACATAGACAAAAACATCTTAGACATAAACATGAGTGACCTCTTCTTGAACATATCTCCCCAGGCAAGGAAAACAACAGCAAAAATGAACAAGTGGGAGTATGTTAAGCTGAAAAGCTTCTGTACAGCAGAAGACACCATCAATAGAAGAACAGGGAACCCTATAGCATGGGAGAATATATTTGTAAATCACAGATCTGATAAAGGCTTGATGTCCAAAATATATAAAGAGCTCACCCACCTCAACAAATAAAAAACAAATAAACCAATTAAAAAATGGGCAGAGGAACTGATTAGACAGTTCTCCAAAAAAGAAATACAGATGGCCAACAGACACATGAAAAGATGCTCCATATCACTAATTATCAGAGAAATGCAAATTAAAACTACAATGAGGTATCACCTCACACCAGTAAGGATAGCTGCCATCCAAAATACAAACAATGACAAATGTTGGCAAGGCTGCGGAGAAAGGGGAACCCTCCTACACTGCTGGTGGGAATGTAAATTAGTTCAACCATTGTGGAAAGCAGTATGGAGGTTCATCAAAATGCTCAAAACAGACTTACCATTTGACCCACGAATTGCACTCCTAGGAATTCCCCCTAAGAACACAGCAATCAAGTTTGAGAAAGACAGATGCACCCCTATGTTTATCGCAGCACTATTTACAATAGCCAAGAATTGGAAGCAACCTAAATGTCCACCAGTAGATGAATGGATAAAGAAGATGTGGTACATATACACAGTGGAATACTACTCAGCCATAAGAAGAGGGCAAATCCTACCATTTGCAGCAACATGGATGGAGCTGGAGTGTATTATGCTCAGTGATTTAAGCCAAGCAGAGAAGGAGAAATACCAAATGATTTCACTCATCTGTGGAGTATAAGAACAAAGGAAAAACTGAAGGAACAAAAGAGCAGCAGAATCACAGAACCCAAGAATGGACTAACAGGTTCCAAAGGGAAAGGAACTGGGGAGGATGGGTGAGTAGGGAGGGATAAGGGGGGGGGAAGAAGAGGGGAGTATTAAGATTAGCATGCATGGGGAGGTGGGAGAAAGGGGAGTGCTGTACAACACAGAGAAGACAAGTAGTGATTCTACAACATTTTGCTGTGCTGATGGACAGTGACTGTAAAGGGGTTTATAGGGGAGACCTGGTATAGGGGAGAGCCTAGTAAAGATAATATTCTTCATGTAATTGTAGATTAAAGATAACAAAAAAAAAAGAAAGAAAGAAATGGGGGTTACTCCCTGATAGGATAAAACTAACTGTAAATCAATGATTAATGCATGCTTTAAATATCCTTAATTTTGATCACTTAAAGGGTGTCAGATGATCAGCTAGGGAGGTACACTTTTCTGATAATATTCCTTTCTCCTAAAAAAAAAAAAGCAGTTCTTGTGTGGTGACCTCCAATGAGTTCTACACAATGGTATAAATAGCATATCAAAGTGTGGGCAAAGGGTCTGTTTGTGTTTATACAGAGGATCAAAGCCTAATTTGGCTACCCAGAAAATGAACTAAGATACGATATGAAGAAGAACTTCCAACATCAGCACTCTCTGGAAGAGACATACCAGAAGATGATCACCAAAAAACCTCAACAAAGATCCAGGTGATGCTGCAGTTGTAGCTGCATTCATCCCACCAGTTCCTGGACTTGCCATTGGAATGAAGGAGATATCTAAGCTGGCCTGTGCATACAATAAAACAACAAATTTGACTGGATCTATACTGTTGGAACTCAACCAAGAATTAGGAGAAGTGCAAGTTGTAGCGCTCCAAAATCTTACAACTACAGACTATCTACTGTTAAAAGAACATATGGGATGTGAAGAGTCCCCAAGAATGGGTTGTTTTAATTTGTCTGATTTCTCTCAGACTCTTCAAGTTCAATTGGACAATATCTACCATACCATAGATAAGTTTTCACAAATGCCTAAGGTGCCTAACTGGTTTTCTTGGTTTCACTGGAGTTGGCTGGTAATTATAGGTCTGCTTTGGTAATGTAACTGTATGCCTATTATGTTAATGTGTGTACACAATTTAGTAGTTTAAAACCTATACACACTTAAGTTACTCTACAAGAAGATATGTCAAAGAAATAATCAAACTTCCCATGTTTTCTTCTGCCTGCTACTTCTATAGCTTTGCTTCTTCCTTCCTAATTACAACCCTTAAATAGAATTCATGCCTCATATTGAATTTACTGAGTATCATAATTCCTCCAAGTGGTAAAGATACCTCAGACAAATGCTGGGCATAGAAGCCACAGGGCATAAATCTGCAAAGAAGTAAAAAGCTAACCTTTTCAAACAATATGGCCTCTCTCTCACTTACCAACTTTACATTTCCCTGTATGGCCCCGGAAGATGACTGGTTAGCCAGAGACGGATAAGATTCGTCAAGGGAGAAACAACCTACGACAGGCACAGTCGCAGGGGGGCCATCAGGTGAGAAATTGGGGATCAACAGAGGTGAGGCAAAGAACATCACCCCACCCTGTTATGAGAGAAATCTTCTGCATCTTGGATGTTTTATTTCCCTTGTCTAGCTTGGATTAACACTTAGTCTACAGGCACACACCTGATCATCTACATTTGCTCTCTTACAACACTAAACTATGTTTTCTACCTTTATCTTGCATCTACCTACCACCTCAGCATTTTATTAAAAAAAATAAAAATAAAAATAATAATAATAATAATAAAGAGAGAAATGTGGGATCCACACATAAATCAAGTATAAAAATCAAACATATATTCATATTTGACCTGATTGTTTATAGTTCATAATGCGTGATCAAAACCAGAAGTTTATGTGATGACTGCCCTTGTACTGTTTACCATGTATGAACTTATTCACTATGTAAGAATTTGTTCACCAGGTAAGAACTTGTTTGTTATGCTTCAGAAGATTGGAGACTGACGAGAATTAGGCTTGGGTTGGATTAATGATTGTGCACTGAGTCCCCTATACAGAATTTTATTGTTGTTAACAACCATTTGATCAATAAATATGACAGATGCCCTCTTAAAAAAAATAAATAAATAAACTACTCTCCCCAAATGCAAAATGGCGTCACTGATACTAAGCCCCACATCAGCAAACCAGGAATTTATACCTGACCTAATTTCAGTTTCAGCCCCTCCCAGAAATGTAATGTTAACCTGTCAGTCTGGAATTTCCTGGTGGGTAGTTGTGATGTAATTGCATGATGGACCCCTCCCATCCCCTCCAAAAAGTTGAAGTAATTCTCTCTCCTTGTCCCTCCACCTTCTGCCCATAAATGCCTTCCCTTTTTACAGCTCCTCAGATCTCCTTTCTGTCTGCTAGGTGGGATGCTACATGATTCATGATTCATTTGAATAAAGCCAATTAGATCTCTAAATGTAAAAAAAAAAAAAAAAAAGGAAATAATTCAATAACAATTCCTGAAATAAAGATATAATTAAAATTTTAAACAAAAATGGAAATATTAAGCAGCAGATTATATGCAGTGGAACAGAAAAATAGTAATCTGGCATATCTTTATCTCTCTATATAAATATCCAGATTACATTAATTAATTATTAAAGAATAATTTGATTCTGAATAAAGCAAAGAACCAGGGAAAAAGATAAAATATGGAAAAGAAGTTAGAGAGAATCTTTCTAGCAGGAGAAACTTTTTAACAGGAGAAAATAAAGAGTCAGAAGGATTTACGCCTTAAAGAGAGAAAGGCTGTTAATTTCCCAGAATTGGAGGAAGTCATCAATTTCTAGGCCTTCAGAACTGAATGGATTCCAAGCTGAGTAAAGAAACAACCACACCTAGATGCATGGTACTGAAACTTTACAATGTCAAATAACAAATCATAACAAAAAGAACAACTAAGGAGAGAAAAAGATAATGTATGTATGAGACAGAGGAATCAAGAGAGAAGAATGCTCTCCAGGGAGCAATTAGATTGACAACAAACTTTTTAACAGTAAAAGTTGAAGCTCTGAGACCTAAAATAATATCATTCATGTTTTCAGAAAATATAAACTATAATTCTATATGCAGAAGCATGTTATATAAGGAAGGAGGGTGAAATAACATTTTTAGTAAACAAAAACAGAACATTTACCCTTAATGTACCATATTTAAAGATCTAAAAGTCTTGGGAGAAATTATTCCAAACTGAAGATCAGAAGATACAGGAAGATAAGTTATGAAAGATACTTTTTTAAATGGTTAACTGATACAAACATCGACTATAAAATGCAATAATAATACTGAATTTACATACCTAACACTTCTATGAAAATATGTTAGACAAGGTTTTGCACACTTTATTTAAAGTTTAATTAAACTGAATCATTCCATTCAGTCTTTTGAAGAAGGTAATATTATTATCAACATTACAAAGAATAAATGGATAAATAAAGATGTTAATGAGTAGCACACTGTCCCACAGCAAATACACAGCAGGGCTAAGGTTTGAGCATAGCCATCTGTCTCTAGCATCTGCACTCTTAAGCACTATATTTGGGATTTTTCTATTTTATGGAAGCAAAACAATAATAATAATAACAACAACAATAATGTTAGTAATTAAACTCTTGACAAAACAATAGCCACAAGACAGTGTCCCTATGTTCAGAACTGTAAAGTCACACTGGAATTCTTTAAAGAAGCAAAGACATTACTACTTAATTTACATAAACCCTTTAAATTAAACATCACCACAGCGTAAGTATAACATGACCCATAATGGAATTTATCATCAAATATCAGCAGTGATTCCCAAATCTCTCTCGAAGCTTACTCAAGATGAGGAACAATAGGGTATGGTCATTTAAAATTTTAAAAACCCACTTTTTTTAAATATTACATGAAATCAATCCAGGGAGGCAACCCAGGATGCCTCCACTGATTACATATCAAATTTCTAAAGCCATTTACTGAGTTGCCGATTATATACAGATATAATATTTTCCTATAAAATTAAAACAGATAAGAGGTGGGGGAAAAGCAACATGAGAAGTGAGGCAGAAACCTCCTTCCAAAAGCACATATAACATGAAAATAAAGCAAAGACAACTAATCCTGAAAGAGTGACCTGAAGACTGCAGAAAAGACTGCCTGCATCTGGGAAAAAGAGAAGACCTCACAGAAAAGGGTAAAGTAACAAAGCCACTGTCAGGAGGGACACAAGCCCTCCCTCCATTCCCAGCCCACAGGTGGGATAAAGAGAAACAGAGCAGGGAGAGAGTAGATGCCCAGGACTGCTGAACACCCAGCCCTGTAGATCTGCTCCAGGAGCACAAACCCACATTGCATGGTGCTCTGGAGATTAGTAGAGTTGGAAAGCAAAGACAGGCAGGATACTCAGAGACACTGAGATTCCAGCTGCTTCTGGAGAATAGGTACACACAACCAGCCACTCTGGAACAAAAGAAAGGCAGGCACTTTGAAAGACTTCCCAACAGCGAGAGGGGTGACAAAGGGGGAAAGATTACACAGAGCTTGATGCTCAGGAAAATGGACAGGAGGACAAAATCATCCCGCACACTCAGCCCATCAGGTTGGGAACTTTCAGGAGCTTAGGCACTCCATCACCCTGGCTGATAACACAGCCCAAAGGTCCCCCACTGTGATACACATCCTACTACTCCTTCCTCCTGGGTGGCAGCAGCCCACAGACCTGCTACTCCCACCACCATGCCAGGCCAGCAAGAGGGTGGCCCCACCCATGGCAACTACAGGGCTATAATGCAGAGGCTCCTCCCTGTGTGCTCAGTCCACCAGTCCTGGTAGTGGAGGCAGGCACTGCAGCCAGGAAGCAGGAAAGAGATCTTTCTTCACAGTAGGTGTCTGTACTACATGCCTGAGACCTCACCATTGCTTCAGGTGCTGGGCAGCTTCAGAGAATACAGCTTCTGGGAACTAGAGGGAGTCACCTACACAAAGTTATTATTCCATAGGAATTACTAGAAAAAAAGTAGAAGAGGAGGGAATACTTTCAAACTCATTCTATGAAGCCAGCATCACTCTAAAACCAAAATCAGGCAAAGACACAACGAAAAAAGAAAATTACAGACCAATATCCCTCATGAACATAGATGCAAAAATACTCAATAAATTATTAGCAAGCAAAATTCAAAAAATACAAAAATACAAAAAATTCAAAAAGATCATACATGAGGACCAAGTGGAATTTATTCCATAGATGCAAGGATGGTACAATACTTGAAAATCCATCAACATCATCCACTACATCAACAAAAAGAAGGACAAAAATCACATGATCATCTCCATCGATGCTGAAAAAACATTTGACAAAATTCAACATCCACTCATGACAAAAACTCTCAACAAAATGGGTATAGAGGGCAAGTACCTCAACATAATAAAGGCCAAATATGACAAACCCACAGCCAACATCATACCTAACAGCAAAAAGCAGAAAGCCTTTCTTCTAAGATCAGGAACAATACAAGGACACCCACTCTCCCCACTTTTATTCAATATAGTACTGGAGGTCCTAGCCAGGGCAATCAAAAAACACTATTTGCAGATGACATGATATTATACACAAAAAACCCTAAAGAATCCACTCCAAAACTATGAGAATTGATACTTGAATTCAGCAAAGTTACAGGATACAAAATTAATACACAGAAATCTGTTACATTCCTATACACTAATGATGAACAAGCAGAAAGAGAAATCAGGAAAACGATTCCATTCACAACTGCATCAAAAAGAATAAAATACCTGGGAATAAACCTAACCAAGGAGGTAAAAGACCTATAACCTGAAAATTATAAGATACTCATGAGAGAAATTAAAGACATCAATACATGGAAATACATCCCATGCACATGGATAAGAAGAATTAATATTATCAACATGGCCATCCTGCTAAAAGCAATCTACAGATTCAATACAATCCCTATCAAAATACCAACAGCATCTTCAACAAACTGGAACAAATAGTTCTAAAATTCATATGGAACCACAAAAGACCCTGAAGAGATCAGAGAAAGAAGGAGAAAGCTGGGGCCCCCCAATTTCAAGCTCTACTACAAAACCACAGTAATCAAAACAATTTGGTACTGGCACAAGAACAGACCCATAGATCAATGGAATAGAGCCCAGATATAATAATAAATAGAATAATGGAATAAACCTACACATGTATGGCCAATTAATATAAAATGAAGGAGCCATGGATATATAATGGGGCAATGACAGCCTCTTCAACAACTGGTGTTGGCAAAACTGGAGAGCTACATGTAAGAGAATAAAACTGGATTATTGTCTAAGTCCATACACAAAAGTAAACTAGAAATGGATCAAAGACCTGAATGTAGGTCATGAAACCATAAAACTCATAGATGAAAACATAGGCAAAAATCTCGAGTACAAACATGAGCAACTTTTTCTTGAATGCATCTCCTTGGGCAAGGGAAACAAAAGCAAAAATGAACGAATGGGACTACATCAACCTAAAAAGCTTCTGTACAGCAAAGGAAACCATCAGCAGATCAAAAAAAGGCATACTACAGTGTGAGAGAATATATTTGTAAATGACTTATCCTATAAGGCGTTACCATCCATCATATACAAAGAGCTCGCACACCTTAACACCCAAAAAACATATAACCTGAGTAAAAAACTGAGCAGAGGATCTGAACAGACACTTCTCCAAAAAATAAATTCAGATGGCCAAGAGGCACATGAAAAGATGCTCCATATCGCTAATTATCAGGGAAATGCAAATTAAAACCACAATGAGATATCACCTTATACCAGTCAGGATGGCCAACATCCAAAAGATAAGAAACAACAAATGGTGGCAAGGATGTGGAGAAAGAGGAACCCTTCTACACTGCTGGTGGGAATGTAAATTAGTTCAACCATTGTGGAAAGCAGTATGGAGGTTCCTCAGAAAGCTAAAAATAGAAATACCATTTGACCTAGGAACTCTACTCCTAGGAATTTACCAGAAGAAAACAAGATCCCTGATTCAAAAAGACATATGTATCCCCCGTGTTTATCGCAGTGCTATTTCCAATAGCCAAAATATGGAAGCAACCTAAGTGTCCATCAGTAGATGAATGGATAAAGAAGAGGTGGTACCTATACACAACGGAATATTATTCAGGCATAAGAAGAAAACAAATCCTACCATTTGCAACAAGGATGGAGCTGGAGGGTATCATGTTCAGTGAAATAAGCCAGGTGGAGAAAGGTAAGTACCAAATGATTTCCCTCATTTGTGGTGCATAGCAAAGAAGCAAAACTGAAGGAACAAAACAGCAGACTCACAGACTTCAAGAAGAGTCTAGTGGCTACCAAAGGGGAGGAGTTTGGGAGGGTGGATGGCGAGGATTAAGGGACACTATAATTTAGCACACACAATATAGGTAGGTCACAGGGAAGGCAGTACAGCTTGGAGAAGACAAGTAATGACTCTACAGTATCTTACTACACTGGTGGACAGTGACTGCAATGGGGTGGGGGTGGGGAAACTTGATAATATGGGTGACTGCAGTAACCACAATGCTCATGTGAAACCTTTATAAGGTTATATTATCAAGATACCTTAATTTAAAAAAATAAAACAGATGACCATCATTCCTTTTTACAGGCAAAGAGAACTGCTATAGTTGATAAAAATTATTTGGCTTGAGAGCAAATGGTTTACAGCAGGAGAAAAATTTAATCCTATCTCTTTAGAAACCAGGACCAAAGAGTTCTCTGAATTTGCTTTTATACCATGAGTTTAGTTGGTGTCTTGTTTATTTCAAGATAAATTTTAGGGCAGAGGATACTGTGCCTGGAAGGTTATTCCACTTTTCAGTTAATCCTTTTGTGGCACTTAACAAAGTGGGTTTCCATTAATCACACAAAGAATAGAAGCCAAACACCAAGCACTAATGAAGTTTGTTCTTACTTTTGTGAAAGATGCCTTTGTTTGCTAGTGCCCAGTTAAAGAAAATTTTCTACAGCCCTTTCTGTTTTCAGTTAAGAGATTTCCATGTAAGTATGCTGGAGTTTTTAACAAGCAAATAACTGGCATATATGATCTAAATCTTTTGTTTTCCTTACCAAGATTTCACTATTATTTAGATTGTTGAAAGATGTTAATAGTTCTATCAGTCAATGATCCCCATTATTACAAAAAATGGTGATCTCTAATTTGCTTTGTTTTGAGCTCAATGTATGCATGCGTGTGTGTGTGTGTGTGTGTGTGTGTGTGTGTGTGTGTGTGTGTTTGGTTTAAATCTAATGGTGTTACACTGAACTATAGGAATCATAAGTTCTGATATGACCTTTTGGAATACTCTGCATTTCCTCCACCTAGCCTATAATTTCTTTGCTAATTGGCATGTGTTTTAGGCTTTGTAAAAGCTACCTGCTACAATGAAGAAGAAGATAGGTTCGAGATCTGTTTCAGAGAAGAAAAATTGCAGTTGCGGGGACAGGACAAGAGATACTGAAATGAAAAGGAAACCCAATGTGTTTTATAGCATAAGAAAGGTAAATGAAGTTAGTTCACAATTGAAATGATCAGAGACACCCATTGCTGGGTTTGAGAGAGAAGAGCAACTGTCATATGCAGAGAAGATGTACCCATGCTAAGAGAAGATTTCAGGGAGGAGGGACAGGTTGAAAGAATTATGTTCCTGAACCCCAGATAAGGCTGGTGGATTCCACATTGTCCAAGAAACTACAATAAAGGCTTTGAACTCAAGTTCTTGTTCTGGAGCTCTTGTACTGAGTTATTGTTCTGGAATCCCTTGGTAGTAAGTATATTTCCCTGGAAAGGAGGCAGGATTTCTCTAAGAAGAAATGTTTCCATGTGTTAGTGACATGTAGTTACAAAATCAAAAATTCAAAGTGACAATTAAGACTATTTTCTTGAGTGCTGAGTGTATTCTGGGTCACAGGGCAGAATAAATGTATCAAGGAAAGAAATCAAGTGTAAAGATCAGTAAATACAACTTTTCCCTTTCGTGCTTGTGTGTTTGTTATTCTACGATTATATTATCATTAACCTCACCAAGTTTAAAGACCTATGGTGGCGTTTCCTGAGCATGCTTACTCTCAAATAGAAAGACTGTTGAGTTATCGCCATATACCTAGAATCTATACTATTACTTATTACCTGTGTGTATTGTTTCAATATGTATAAATACTGAACAATAATATTTGAAAAATAAAGTCCAACTTTGATGTATCCTAACACTTATCAATGGATTACTTAAAGAACCTGATATTTGAGAGAGAGGAGAGGACTCTGCCTTTTCATTTTCCTAGATTCAAATTCTATCATATCAAGTTGGATTATCACAAAGTAAAGTAAATGGACTGTGTTATCTCTGCCCCCCACAGATAAGCCTTCACTGAATTATGATTTAATGTTATGCCCTGAGCTTGGATAACTCTGCCGAAGCTGCCTGAGCCTGATTAGATTGTGCTCCCCTACAGGTATTAAAATAGCAGGTGGGACATGATGCTTGTTCTCATGGAGGGAAAGTGCTGAGGCTGGATGCTGGGTGGATTTTTTTACATATTCAGGGATGCAACAGAAATCTGAACTGGATTCTGTAAACAAAATTGTGAATGCCGTGTGTGTGTGTGTGTGTGTGTTTGAAACATGTAGTTAAAAACACTGTCTCTTACTTTCCCCTGCGATAGTTATTAATACTAATGCCAATGGCAATAATAATGAAATATTATGTTCGTGATTTGCTGACTTAATTATGTATATTAAGTAAGGCAGATAATCACAACAGTAATGATGATAATTCTTATGACTTTGTTATATAAAATTCATTTCAGAATAAGTCAGTGGCTAAATGAGAAAAAAATCATCTGTGACTGGCACTCATTTCCAAGGAAAAGAGAGAAGGAATATATGTGAACATTTTCAGAGATCAGCATAAATATGCTTGAGGAAGAATTTCAGATGAACTGTTTGCCCACAAAATTAAAAAAGAGAAACACAGGAAAGAAGGAAAACAGAGGAACAGCCACTGAGTTCATAATAACAAGAAACAAATAGACAATCACCATGAAGTCAAAGCCAAAATATCGTTAACTTGATGGATTCTGATGCTATGGGATTGAATAGAGTTGTAAGACCTACAAAACCAGAAGCGCTGTGAGAGCACATAGGTCTGCTAAATGCTGTGTAGACACAGAGCAGTAGCATTTCTCCAAGGCCCTCTGTTAGACTGTCATTTACCAGTGGTGTGTCTTAAAGTGTGGCACTCATAAAAACATTTTCACAAGTACATACACTCCTCTTCCCCATCCCACTCCCACCCAAGGAAAAGAGAGGGATTTAGTATGTCTGGAGTAAAACCCAGTACTTGCACTTTAAATACCACACTCGGTCATTCTGTTGTGGACTACTGTTTGAGAAATGCTCATTTTCATTTTAGATTAGTAAGGAAAATAGATGTATTTTTAAAATTCAGGTGCTACTAAAAGAACACACAGATGCTATATTGCATGTAAAGAGATTAGAAAGACACTTTTTAACTAAGATGTTTTCTTAGGCAGCATGACATAGTATTCAGGGAGCAGGGATTAGAACTAAGGGGATCTACATGTGGGTTTTGTTTCTAGAATGTTGGCTGCATGATCCTGAAGGCATCACTTACATTCCTTGAGCCTTAGTTTCCATTTTATACGATGGGGTGAATAATGCTTAGCGCACAATGTAGTTTGACAATTAAAGGAGAAAAGAAATGGAAAACACTAAGCACAATCCTTGGCACATTGTTAGCGTTATTTTCTTCTGTATATTAAACCTAATTATTCTCTTTGGCATATCCATAACTTGTTAATCATTTCAAATACTTTTAAGTAGGTTATAAACTACTAGAAGTACATTAGAGAGGTATACAATCTTTTTTGAAAATTATTCAATAAGAATGCAGACAATTCAATTTAAAGATTAACAAAATCTGTGATGCAATTGAAATTATTCAAAACATAAGAGGCTTTATACTATCTTTTATATATCGATAAAATCATAAGATTGCAGATCCTAAAAATCACCAAAATAAAAATACTTGTAAAGTAATTAGACTGATAATATTCCTGGCAGCAGATGGGTTGCAAGACAGTTGGATTTTCCTGGAAGAAAACAAAATGGAATGCAAAACATGGTCTAGTGGAAATAGGCCGTTAATTGGAAAAAATAAATTCACTGTGCATGGACAGAGATAAGCATGGTCATGAAGTTGTATCATATTTGTAGAAATTATGCTCCACTGTCAGTACAATTAACACTTCGGAAAACAGCAAGAGGGACACACAAATAAAGATGTTGCTACATTTGGACATCACTGATACTTCAACCCACAATGACAGGGCTCTACCATTAAATCTGTGCATATTGGAATAGATTCCAAACGTTTTTCCACAGAAGTTGATAGCCTTAAGGTAACATCAAGAGTTTTGTTAAGTTGGCATTGTGATGTTTCATCAGAACTACTTTTTCACTCTTTATTAGTTTAGTGTACCCATGAGCATTACAGTATTAGCAGAAACTCAGGCGTACTGGTACAGAGAAAGGAAAGTTTGGGGGAAAATCTAAGAACTCTGTTAGTGCTTTTAGCATATATTTCATGTTAATTTACTTTCAACATCCAAACAACATTTGGTTTCAACCTCTTGTCTCTTCAACAAGGATGCTATGAAAAAGAAGGAGACTGTCTTTCTTTTCTCTGGTTAACTTGAAGAGACTAAGAGAGCATGTTCCCCACTGAGGGCCATTGATTAAGCCCGCAAGGTACATTTGTGAACATTAGAAAGAGATAACCCTTCCTGGAACAGATAGTGCCTCATATGCCAGCACTCGAGGTTTAGTTAGGTGGGTATACACTAGAGTGCATTCTTATCTTTGTGCATGGGTGGGGTGCCCTTGGCAGAGAACAGTCTGGAAGCCTCTGTGGAGAGTGTCACTATCACTGACCTGAGCTCCCGCTACAGAGTGAACAGCACAAGTCTGGGAACTGGTATCTCCTCCGGGTTTAGGGTAACCCAGGTGCACACTGGGCAGAGGAAAGTCACTGTTGGACCTGACTTTCTACAAGCTTCCCCTCTGCACAGCTGCCAGAGCTCCCAGCTGCCTTGGTTGTGCATCTGGCACATTTCTGCACTGGCGGATCAGAGCTATGGATCCATGCCAGGGGGAGCACCATTGTTGTAGGCTAAAAACTGCCCAAAGCTCATTAATATGGGCAGCTTTTAGCAGGCCAAAGAACATAGGTTTATGACTAGAAATTTTAGGTTCAATTTCCTTGCCACTATATAACCTTTAGTAGCTGAGATCACTTAACCTTTTGTATGTGTCTGTGTATAATATGAATTTGCTGTTTAATGCTGATACTTTGCACAAAAACGCTAGATTATGAAGGATGTCAATTAATTCTAGATAAATGTTTCAATATTAAAATTAAACTCCATAAAACTTTGCCATCTGTACAGGCCAAGGACCAATGTGGGTGGCTTGTGCAAGAAAGATTTGACTTAGTAAGTCTGGGCTGTTCAAACTGTGCACATTACAAACAAAAGATTGGCTCTACTCAGCTCCTGGAGATAATCTCTAAACCTTTAGAATATCCTGCCTGATAAAGTGTATTTGTAATCCTGGGGTCCTTAACCCATTTCCAATAGTCTGTATGAACAATGTGATTCATGAGGGTTCCTTGGGCCATGCTGTATCTCTGGAAGGGTCAGAGACAGATTAGCTGAACTAAGAAAATGAATGGTCATTGCCTTCCTGGCCACCTTCCAGTGACACCGCTGGGGATCCAGACCCACATGAGCTTCCCTGGCAGACAATACTCTGTAGATGTTGCTGCACATCACCACTAAAAAAAATTAAGTGCTACCTATATAACTCCACTAGGAGAGGGCAACTAGAAACTCGTGCCTCATTTCTCTGGAGCTGTGCCCTATGCACCTTTTACATTTACTTATTTTAGTCAGTATGGTTTTTCTGTGATAAGCCATAATCATGAGTATAGTAGTTTTCTTGAGTTCTTGTGAGCCCTTCTAGTGAGTCATTAAAACTGAGGTTGGTTTTTTGGCCCCAGACCTGGTAATGAGGAATTTTCCATCTGACTTGTATTTGAAAAAACACAAATTCAAACAAATAAAATACTATGTGTACTTGGCAAAAATAGAAATAGTGAGAAGGGTGGAGCCAAGATGGCAGTGTGAGTAGAGCAGTGGAAATCTCCTCCTAAAACCACATATATTTATGAAAATATAACAAAGACAACTCTTCCTAGAATAGAGACCAGAGGACACAGGACAACATCCAGACCACATCCACACCTTCAAGAACCCAGCGCCTCACAAAGGGGGTAAGATACAAGCTCCAGCCCAGTGGGAACCGAGCGCCTCTCACCCCAGCTCCAGGCGGGAGGAGAGGAGTCAGAACGGGGAGGGAGAGGGAGCCCAGGATGGCTAAACACCCAGGACTACCCATCATCCGCAACAGAGCACAGACACAGTGCATGTGTGGGGTCCTGGAAACCAGGGAAACAGGACAGCAAGACGTGTAAGAAGGTCCCCGAGGCTGGCACCCGGGGAAAAAGAGAAGTGAGTGGCTTTTTTTTCTTTTAATTAATTAATTATGTATTTTTTTGGCGAGTGCATTTTGGAAGTCTTAAAGGGACAGGGACCCCATAACCAGATGGAAGCATCCTGGGAAACTTAGTCAAGCAGCAGGGAGTTGGGGGAACTTTGGGCACTCTAACCCCATGGGCAGCAGGGAGCATGGAGGCCCCTCACGGAGATAAAAAAAACCTCCCGGCCTCTCCAAACCAACAAGAAGGAAAGCTCTTCCAGCAATCACTTGTGCCAGCTCTGCAAACCATCCCTATCACCATGAAAAGGCAAAATTACAGGCAGACAAAGATCACAGATTCAACACCTGAGAAAGAGACAGACCTAACCAGTCTTCCTGGAAAAGAATTCAAAATAAAAATCATAAACATGCTGATGGAGATGCAGAAAAATATCCAGAACCTAAAGGATGAAGTCCGGAGGGAGATTACAGACGTCCAGAAAGAGATTACAGAAGTGAAACAAACTCTGGAAGGATTTATGAGCAGAATGAATAAGATGCAAGAGCCTATTGATGGAATAGAAACCAGAGAACAGGAACACATAGAAGCTGACATGGAGAGAGAGAAAAGGATCTTCAGGAATGAAACAATATTAAGAGAACTGTGTGACCAACCCAAAAGGAACAATATATGTATAATAGGGGTACCAGAAGAGGAAGAGAGAGAAAAAGGGATAGAAAGTGTCTTTGAAGAAATAATTGCTGAAAACTTCCCAAATTAGGGGAGGAAATAATCGAACAGACCACAGAAATACACCGAACTCCCAACAAAAAGGACCCAAGGAGGACAACACCAAGACACATAATAATTAAAATGCCAAAGATCAAGGACAAGAAAAGACTTTTAAAGGCAGCTAGAGAGAAAAAGGTCACCTACAAAGGAAAACCCATCAGGCTATCATCAGACTTCTCAACAGAAACCCTACAGCCCAGAAGAGAATGGCATGATATACTTAATGCAATGAAACAGAAGGGCCTCGAACCAAGAATACTGTATCCAGCATGATTATCATTTAAATATGAAGGAGGAATTAAACAATTCCCAGACAAGCAAAAGCTGAGGGAATTTGCCTCCCACAAATAACCTCTACAGGGTATTTTAGAGGGACTCTTCTAGATGGGAACACTCCTAAAACTAAACAGATGTCACCAGAGAAAATAAAATCACAGCAAAGAAAGCAGACCAACCAAATACTAACTAAAGGCAAAAAAATAAAATTAGCTACCCACTAAAAGCAGTTAAAGGAAACACAAAAGGGGACAGAAAAAAACAACCAACATATAAAGAATGGAGGAGGAAGAATAAGAAGGGAGAGAAGAAAAGAATCTCCAGACAGTGTATATAACAGCTCAATAAGCGAGCTAAGTAAGCTGTAAGATACTAAAGAGGCTAACCTTGAACCTTTGGTAACCACGAATCTAAAGCCTGCAATGGCAATAAGTACATATCTTTCAATAGTCACACTAAATGTAAAAGGACAGAATGCACCAATCAAAAGATACAGAGTAATAGAATGGATAAAAAAGCAAGACCCATCTATATGCTGCTTACAAGAAACTCACCTCAAATCCAAAGACATGCACAGACTAAAAGTCAAGGGATGGAAAAACTTATTTCAGGCAAACAACAGTGAGAAGAAAGCAGGGGTTGCAGTACTAATATCAGACAAAATAGACTTCAAAACAAAGAAAGTAACAAGAGATAAAGAAGGACACTACATAATGATAAAGGGCTCAGTCCAACAAGAGGATATAACCATTCTAAATGTATATGCACTCAACACAGGAGCACCAGCATATGTGAAACAAACACTAACAGAACTAAAGGGGGAAATAGACTGAAATGCATTCATTTTAGGAGACTTCAACACGCCACTCACCCCAAAGGATAGATCCACTGGGCAGAAAATAAGTAAGGACACAGAGGCACTGAACAACACACTAGAACAGATGGACCTAATAGACATCTATAGAACTCTACATCCAAAAGCAATAGGATATACATTCTTCTCAAGTGCACATGGAACACTCTCCAGAATAGACCACATACTAGCTCACAAAAGGAGCCTCAGTAAATTCCAAAATATTGAAATTCTACCAACCAACTTTTCAGACCACAAAGGTATAAAACTAGAAATAAATTCTACAAAGTAAACAAAAAGTCTCACAAACACATGGAGGCTTTACAACATGTTCCTAAATAATCAATGGATCAACGAACAAATTAAAATAGAGATCAAGGAATATATGGAAACAAATGACAATAATAACACAAAGCCCCAACTTCTGTGGGACACGGCAAAAGCAGTCTTAAGAGAAAAGTATATAGCGATCCAGGAACACAAGAAGGAAGAACAATCCCAAATGAATAGTCTAGCATTATAATTATTGAAACTGGAAAAAGAAGAACAAATGAGGCCTAAAGTCAGCAGAAGGAGGGATATAATAAAGATCAGAGAAGAAATAAACAAAATTGAGAAGAATAAAACAATAGCAAAAATTAATTAAACCAAGAGGTGGTTCTTAGAGAAAATAAACAAAATAGATAAGACTCCAGCCAAACTTATTAAGAGAAAAAGAGAATCAGCACAAATCAACAGAATCAGAAATGAAAACAGAAAAATCATGACAGACTCCACAGAAATACAAAGAATTATTAAATACTACTATGAAAACCTATATGCTAACAAGCTGGAAAACCTAGAAGAAATGGACAACTTCCTAGAAAAATATGACCTTCCAAGACTGACCAAGGAAGAAACACAAAAGTTAAACAAACCAAATACGAGCAAAGAAATTGAAATGGTAATCAAAAACCTACCCAAGAACAAAACCCCCGGGCCAGACAGATTTACCTGACAATTTTATCAGACATACAGAGAAGACATAATATCCATTTTCCCTTAAGTTTTCCAAAAAATAGAAGAGGAGGGAATACTCCCAAACTCATTCTATGAAGCCAACATCACCCTAATACCAAAACCAGGCAAAGACCCCACCAAAAAAGAAAATTACAGACCAATATCCCTGATGAATGTAGATGCAAAAATACTTAATAAAATATTAGCAAACCAAATTCAAAAATATATCAAAAGGATCATACACCATGACCAAGTGGGATTCGTCCCAGGGATGCAAGGATGGTGCAACATTCGAAAATCCATCAACATCATCCACCACATCAACAAAAAGAAAGACAAAAACCACATGACCATCATCATAGATGCTGCTGAAAAAGCATTTGACAAAATTCAACATCCATTTATGATAAAAACTCTCAGCAAAATGGGTATAGAGGGCAAGTACCTCAACTTAATGAAGGCCATATATGACAAACCCACAGCCAACATTATACTGAACAGTGAGAAGCTGAAAACTTTTCCTCTGAGATTGGGAACTAGACAGGGATGCCCACTCTCCCCATTGCTATTTAACATAGTACTGGAGGTCCTAGCCACAGCAATCAGAAAAAAACAAAGAAATACAAGGAATCCAGACTGGTAAAGAAGAAGTTAAACTGTCACTATATGCAGATGACATGATATTGTACTTAAAAAACCCTAAGCCTCCACCCCAAAACTACTAGAACTGATATCAGAATACAGCAAAGTTACAGGATACAAAATTAACACACAGAAATCTGTGGCATTCCTATACACTAACAATGAACTAACAGAAAGAGAAATCAGGAAAACAACTCCATTCACAATTGCATCAAAAAGAATAAAATACCTAGGAATAAACCTAACCAAAGAAGTGAAAGACTTATACTCTGAAAACTACAAGCAACTCTTAAGAGAAATTAAAGGGGACACTAACAAACGGAAACTCATCCCATGCTCGTGGCTAGGAAGATTTAATATCGTCAAAATGGCCATCCTGCCCAAAGCAATATACAGATTTGATGCAATTCCTATCAAACTACCAGCAACATTCTTCAATGAACTGGAACAAATAGTTCAAAAATTCATATGGAAACACCAAAGACCCCGAATAGCCAAAGCAATCCTGAGAAAGAAGAATAAAGTAGGGGAGATCTCACTCCCCAACTTCAAGCTCTACTACCAAGCCATAGTAATCAAGACAATTTGGTACTGGCACAAGAACAGAGCCACAGACCAGTGGAACAGATTAGAGACTCCAGACATTAACCCAAACATACATGGTCAATTAATATTTGATAAAGGAGCCATGGACATACAATGGGGAAATGACAGTCTCTTCAACTGATGTTGCTGGCAAAACTGGACAGCTACATGTAGGAGAATGAAACTGGATCACTGTCTAACCCCATACACAAAAGTTAATTCAAAATGCATTAAAGATCTGATTGTAAGTCATGAAACCATAAAACTCTTAGAAAAAAACCTAGGCAAAAATCTCTTAGACATAAACATGAGTGACCTCTTCTTGAACATATCTCCCCAGGCAAGGAAAACAACAGCAATAATGAACAAGTGGGAGTATATTAAGCTGAAAAGCTTCTGTACAGCAAAAGACACCACCAATAGAATGTAAAAGTACCCTATAGTATGGGAGAATACATTTGTAAATGACAGATCTGATAAAGGCTTAACATCCAAAATATATAAAGAGCTCACCTACCTCAACAAACAAAAAAACAAATAATCCAATTAAAAAGTGGGCAGAGGAACTGAACAGACAGTTCTCCAAAAAAGAAATACATATGGCCAACAGACACATGAAAAGATGCTCCATATCACTAATTATCAGAGAAATGCAAATTAAAACCACAATGAGGTATCACCGCACACCAGTAAGGATGGCTGCCATCCAAAAGACAAACAACAACAAATGTTGGTGAGGTTGCGGAGAAAGGGGAATCCTCCTACACTGCTGGTGGGAATGTAAATTAGTTCAACCATTGTGGAAAGTAGTATTGAGGTTCCTCAAAATGCTCAAAATTGACTTACCATTTGACCCAGGAATTCCACTGCTAGGAATTTACCCTAAGAATGCAGCACTCAAGTTTGAAAAAGACAGATGCACCCCTATGTTTATCGCAGCACTATTTACAATAGCCAAGAATTGGAAGCAACCTAAGTGTCGATCAGTAGATGAATGGATAAAGAAGATGTGGTAGATATACACAATGGAATATTGTTCAGCCATAAAAGAAAACAAATCCTACCATTTGCAACAACATGGATGGAGCTAGAGGGTATTATGCTCAGTGAAATAAGCCAAGCAGAGAAGGAGAAATACCAAATGATTTCACTCATATGTGGAGTATAAGAACAAAGGAAAAACTGAAGGAACAAAAGAGCAGCAGAATCACAGAACCCAAGAATGGACTAACAGATACCAAAGGGAATGGGATTGGGGAGGATGGAGGGGTAGTGAGGCATAAGGGGGGAAAGAAGAAAGAGGGTATTATTATTAACATGCATAATTGGGGGGGGAGAAAGAGGAGGGCTGTACAACACAGAGAAGACAAGTAGTGATTCTACAACATTTTGCTATGCTGATGGACAGTGACTGTAAGGGGGCTTATGGGGGGGACCTGGTATAGGGGAGAGCCTAGTAAGCATAATGTTCTTCATGTAATTGTAGATTAATGATAACAAAAATAAAGAAAGAAAGGAAATGGGGAGTACTCCCTGATAGGATAAAACTAACTGCAAATCACCTTTAATGCATGCTTTAATTATCCTTAATCTTGATCGTTTAATGATTTTCAGATGATTAGCTATGGAAGTACATTTTTCTGATAATATTCCTTTCTCTTAAAAAAAAAAAAAGCAGTTCCTGTGTTGTGATCTCTAAAAAGTTCTTCACAATGGCATAAAGGGTATATTAAAGTGTGGGCAAAGTGTTTGTGTGTGTTTATACAGAGGATCAAAGCCTAATTTGGCTACCCAGAAAACGAATTAAGATATGATATGAAGAAGAACTTCCAACATCAACATCCTCTGGAAGAGTCATTCCAGAAGATGATCATCAAAAAACTTCAACAAAGACCCTGGTGCGTTTGCAGTTGTAGCTGCATTCATCCATCAGTTCCTGGACTTGCCATTGGAATGAAGAAGGAGATATCTAAGCTGGCCTGCGCATACAGTAAAACAACAAATTTGACTGGATCTGTACTGTTGGAACTCAACCAAGAATTAGGAGAAGTGCAAGTTGCAGCGCTCCAAAATCTTGCGACTATAGACTATCTACTGTTAAAAGAACATATGGGATGTGAACAGTCCAGAAATGTGTTGTTTTAATTCGTCTGATTTTTCTCAAAATATTCAAATTCAGTTAGACAATATCCATCATATCATTGATAGTTTTCACAAATGCCTAGGGTGCCTAACTGGTTTTCTTGGTTTCACTGGATATGTCTGGTAATTGTAGGTCTACTTTGGTTATGTAGCTGTATTCCTATCACGTTAATGTGTGCATGCAATTTAATTAGTAATTTAAAACCTATACACGCTTATGTTACACTACAAGAAGATATGTCAAAGAAATAATCAATCTTCCCATGTTTTCTTCCATCTGCTACTTCTATAGCTTTTCTTCTTCCTTCATAATTACAACCCCTAAGTAGAATTCGTCCCTCATATCGAAATTACCGAGTATCATATTTCTTCCAAGTGGTAAAGGTACCTCAAGACAAATGCTGGGCATAGAAGCCACAGGGCATAAATCTGCAAAGAAGTAAAAAGCTAACCTTTTCAAACAATATTGCTTCTCTCTCACTTACCAACTTTACATTTCCCTGTATGAACCCAGAAGATGACTGGTTAGCCAGAGACAGGTAAGGAAGGAACAACCTAAGACAGGCACAACCTAAGACAGTCACAGTTGCAGGGGGGCCATCAGGTGAGAAATTGGGGATCAACAGAGGTGAGGCTTAGAACCTCATCCCCCGTTTTGACAGAAATCTTCTGCATCCATGGATGTTTTGTTGCCCTTGTCTAGCTTGTGTTAATACTTAGTCTATAGGCACACACCTGATCATCTACATTTGCCCTCTTACAGCACTAAACTATGTTTTCTACCTTTATCTTGCATCTACCTACAACTTCAGCATTTTATCAAAAAAAATAATAATAATAATAATAAGGGAGAAATGTGTGATTCACATATAAATCAAGTATAAAAATCAAACAAATATTCATACTTGACCTGATTGTTTATAGTTCATAATGCGTGATCAAAACCGAAAGTTTCTGTGATGACTGCCCTTGCACTGTTCACCATGTAAGAACTTATTCACTATGTAAGAATTTGTTCACCATGTAAGAACTTGTTCGTTATGCTTCAGAAGATTGCAGATTGTTGAGAATTAGGCTTGGGGTTGATTAATGATTGTGCATTGAGTCCCCTATACAAAATTTTATTGTTGTTAACAACAATATGATCAATAAATACGAGAGATGCCCTCTCAAAAAAAAAAACAGTGATTAAAATATTGTCTCATGGAAAAAAAAGAAAAAAAATAGAAATAGTGATTATAGTCAGTGGTGTCCAGTATATGGACAAATACATAGCTTGATAATCCTTGGAGAGAATGTAATATATTTTTTCCTTTTTAGGTAGACTTTCTTTATTTTTCATATTTAATTATTTTTAGAGCAGTTTTTGGTTCACACACAAGTTGAGTGGAAGGTACAGAGTTTCCATATATCTCCTACATCCATACACACATAGCTTCCCCCATTACTAATAATCCCCACTAGAGTGATGCATTTGGTACAACTGATGAACCAACATTGACACATCATAACTACCTACAGTCTATAGTTCACATTAACAATTCATTCTTGGTGTTGAGCATTCTATGGTTTCAGACAAATATATAATCACATATATCTATCACCCTAAAAATCCTCTAAAAATCCTCTGTGCTCCACTTATTCATCCTTCCGCTCTCCAAATGCTTCTCCACAGTTTTGCTTTTTCTAGAATGTCATAGAGCTCGTGTCACACCATATGTGGTCATTTCAGATTGGCCTTTTTCTTACTTAGCAATATGCATTTAGATTCCTCCACAGCTTTTCATGACTTGATAACTCATTTCTTTTTAGGACAGAGATTGGGTTAGAGAATCTTACCTAAACCATTCAGCCTTAATTTTCTGGGATACTGTAATTTTCTGAGATTCTGTGATTTTTGCACTGGAACTAAGTGTGTGTGAAGCTAATTGATCAAAGTTAGATTCTACATGCAAGAGGAGACCATAATTCTCCCCTAACAGAGTTGGGACTTGAGACAGAGGTGGGGTCATGCAGTCTCTGGAGGCTGAAGCTGCATAAGCTGTTTGTATAAGATGTAAAACTAGGGGCTCTCCACTGTCAACTCTTCTACCAAGCGAACCACATGCCAGGTTTTCAGAGAAAGAATAATAAAGCAAATGACTAGAGAATAGCAGAGATGGAAGATAGCCAAATAATCTTGTCATTGAATCCCTTGTTGGAATTCTTCCTAAGGCCTAGTTATACTGTTGTCCTGATGGTGTGTGAGACACACTGCTGCCATTGTAATTCATTTCACTTTTTCTTCAGCTACTTCTGTTTTGACTTTTGTCACATGCAATGAAAAGAATCTTATCTCATGCATTCTTCTCTTTCCCTATCATTTCCACTTCCTTGTCTGGACTCTTTGCAGCTTCATATTGATCTAAGTCATTTTTCTAACAAAGTAATATGTTAATTTATGTCAAAATTCTGGTGACAATATAGTACACATTTCAGGAACATCTGCCATTTGTAATAGAGATGATTTTTCTTTTGTAAGAGGAATGGGTTCCTAAGGGCTTAATTTGAGATACCGTGAAACCTGGAACAGAATCTTATGCCTGTGGGGAGAGAGATTGAGTCTCTCACTGAAACTGTGTAGATGACTTATTTTGTGACCATGGAAAGGCTAAATTTGAGGGATTGGTCAAATGAGACTGAAGATTGCTCACTCTCCATATAATGTTTTGAGTTTGTTCTTTATTACCATTGCTCCAATAATTTTACTTTGTCTTCAGGGAAAGAAGCAGGCATTCTATTTTTGAATGCTTTTGTATTGGGAAATGCAATGATTGAATCTTACTAGCATTAAGAAGATGATAGCTGTATTTCTTTAAATTGAGATCATTAAAATAAAATTACACTGCTAGCTTTTATATTCCATTTGAGTTTCTATAATTAAAATAATGTTCTCATTTAAAACTTAGACTCATAATTCACAAGGAGACATTATTGCCTATCCAAATATTGCAAAATGTAAACAAATTTCCACTAGAATGCCCACACAATAAAAAATAAATTGCCTTTATTATTTTGTGTACTGATAAGTGGTTAATAATATGATTTAATTAGATAATTTAAAGTTGTTAACATAACAGATAACACAAACACTCTAGATAAATTATGAGAGTACTTTTACATATTATAAATTATTTGAGGTCTATTGAGTGTAATTTTAGGTCGAACCATATTAAAAAATCGATATCACTAGATGTGTGTATTTGCACACATTAGAAAATATGTCTGGGTAATGGACCTTATCTAAGCCATGTGTCTGGATTATGTCTTTATCTATACCTATAATCTATATCTCTGTATCTGATGTGTATATCAGAATATGTAAAATGATGTCCATAGGCATTGTTTTTGTTGCATATATATTTTGGCTCTGGTAGCCAGAAACTAGTTTTTCTACGAATGGAAACTTACCTGGGCTGCAATTTCCTCATTTCTATACAGGTAATAGCAATTTCCTCAAACCATCTGTGATAAAGGTTAACCTGAATCAGGAATACAAAGTGTCTGAGGCTATTATTTCACTCAATAGACATTATTTCTCTTCATTATTGTTGATCTCCTTGCTGCAAAGCTGCTTTTTTATCGTTTTTATTTTATTTTTTGCCCTGTAATTTTGCTAGACTATCTAGAATATTGAAGCTACAACTTTGGCAATCAAGGGAAGATGTGTGATTTATATGATAAATTATGTATGTAGTCCAGCAGTCAGCATTATCTCATGTAATCTCAAAGCTACTGAACCAAGTGTTCTGGGTGAAGATTTGTGCTAGAGCTCTCGATGACAGGAAAGCAGAAGGAGCAACCAGAAGCCACTTCACAAGAACATCATTGTGTGTTGCTACTGTGTGTTAAAATGGGTGGCCCAGTTCTCCTTGCTTCCTATGGAGAGGTGGAGCCTAGAAATCAGTGGAGCGTAGAAGAAGAGTTTTGCCTCATTAAACTGATATTTTAGGAACTGAAAATGGATTTCACCTTCTAGCCTGATTTGATCCCAGGAAAGATCTGTTATCAACCATTTTACACATTATATGAATTAAGCTGAATATAAATATTTAGTTTTTCTATACCAACGGATTTTCATGTGAATTTTTCTTGCTGTATGTACAATAAAATAGCACTTTCCCACTGAATAAATTTCAAGCATAAGTGAGCTGATGGTGAGATATTTAAGAGGATGTTTTCTTATCAAGTACTTATCAAGTCTACCCATGTATTTTATCACTTTGCAAATTCAGACTGCCAATACCCCAAAACAAATGTTTTCAGAACACAGTTTTTCTAAAGGGATAATTGCAAAAAACATTTTTCCTCAAGATGTAAGTGATAACTATTTACTACTTTGTCATATGTGCTAAAATATTATCTCCAAAGAATATGGGAATCTATCCCTCACATTTCCAGTTCTGTATATAATCCTACACTTGATATATATCTTGCCCTTCAGTTTAGCCCACATCCTATCATTAATTTTGAATTTCTTGGAAATTTAATCATTTGGTTATATATGTAAATATAAATATCTACATTAAAATGTAATCACGAATGGCTTACAGTGAACTAACAGTAATAATAGGCCCCTGACTTTCAGAACCTGGAACATACCTGGAACATACAAAGTCAGAAGCAAATGTGGAAACTCCTGGTAGTATTAAGGGTTGGTGTTTTTACTCTATGGAATGTTTGGAGATACCCTTAGACACTCAAGTGTTGTTTGATAACTAACAACTAAGTGTAGAAGGATTACTAATTAATAAGCTTACTTAAAAATTTGGAGCAGAAGGTAATATTGCTCCCCATAGACATGCTGATCCAAAGGAAAGGCAGTAAGAACTGTATAAACAAGTCAGGAAACTCTAAGAGCTTAGCTATTGGACATCTTTTAATTTAGGGAATAATTTGACTTTTGACTGTAAATCAATTTTTCATTATAAAACAAAGGTCTCAGGGCTTCACAATCCTGACACCATAAATGGTTCATGTACATGTACGTCTACATTTTACTAGCCTGATACCCACTCCCCCTGCACACACAGGATAGACAACCCCCTCTGAGCCACTTTCATCATTTCTTCCACTTAGGATATTTCTAGGAACCCCAGTGAGGGGACTCATCCGGCTTGACATTCCTCTTACGCCCCTGCCCGCTCCACTGTGCTGCTCTCCTCCAGGTCCACGTTCGTCGCCGCTCCGCCAGTCTGGTGTGGCGTCACTTCCTGCAGCGGGCCACGTGTCTGTGCTGTCTCAGATGTCCCCTCCCCTCCTGCTGCTCCTCTGCCGAACACAGCTCGGCTCCTCGCGGCAGCCCCTCCTCACGCCACCATGAGCGCTCGCACTGCCGCCCCAGGGACCACCGGATCTCTGCTTCCCATCACTTCCACTCTTCCCCAGAACTCTGCTACTTCTCTTTCTTCTCAAAAGTAGGTAAAGAAAAGAAACACCCTTGTCTGTGGTCTCTGACAGGCACCCCAGCTGCGTCATCTGGGTTCTGAGGTACGTCAGGGACCACCCTTAGCTTGTACCTACGGCCTTCCTCCGAGAGATCATAGAAAACTGCCACCCTGAAACGGGGGCCTTATCTGCCCACTTCAGCCCTCAGTCGGCTTACTCGGCTCACCATGAATGTCCGACTTCCAGTATTGTAATATCTTCTTCTTTGGACGTAGAGAGAACGAACAACCCTCTTCACTTTGCAGTCTGTGCCCTCATCATCACCAGCCATTTGAAGTTTATGAAGCATTCTTGTGCTTTAGTGAGACCTATGTATTGATGAATTATGAGATATTCACTACTCAGATAGTTTATAATACCAAATAAAATCAGATATTTATGGTGTTTAGTGTTTAGGGTGAGGGAAGAAGTCTACATAAGTAATGTTTCATATATTCAAATCTGAGTTGTGTGCCCAGTGAGGGTCCTCATTGATTATTTCATAAAACATGTACTTTGGAATATTAGATCCACAGGAAATTCAAAAGTATGTTGCTTAATAATTAACAATTTGTCTGTTCCATAGAAATTCTCAGGGTCTTTATGGTGCTAATGTGTATTTTGCTTCTCTAAGAGGTGATTGTAATGTGCTGTTTCTTGTACTTCAACATCTGTTGTTTGTTTTGCTTCTGTTACACTGATTTTTTTCTAAACTTTTAATTTTAGAAGATTTAGGTGTATAGAATTATTGCAGAGATAATTGCAAATAGTTACCATATATCCTTTACTCAATATCTTCTATTAATAACATCTTACATTATTATGATATATTTATAATAATTAATAAACAAATATTGGTATATTATTTACTAAAGTCCATACTTTATTCAGAGTCCCTCAGTTTTTACCTAATATCATTTTTCTCTTCTAGGAAGGATATCATCTAAGATATCATAATACACTTAGTTGTTATGTCTAATTGTGTTTCTCTTGGTTGCAACAGTTTCTGAGACTTTTCTTATTTCTCATAATCTTGGTAAATTTGAGGATTACTGGTCAAGTATTTTATAGAATATCCCTAAATTGGGATTTCTTCGATATTTTTCTTGTAATCAGAATGGTATTATGAGTTTTGGGGAAGAAGAACACAGAAATAAAGTACCATTCTTATCACATAGCAACATGTATTTAAAATTTACCCATATCTTTTCATAGCTTAAGAGCTAATTTATTTTTATTGTTGGATAATATTACACTCTGCAGATGTACCACAGTTTATTCACCTATCAAAAGACATCTTGGTTGTTTCCAGTTTTTAGTGATTGTGAAAAAATTTATAAATATTAACATATAGGTTTTTATGTGGTCATTCATTGCAATTCAATTGGGTAAATACCTAGTAGTCTGATTGCTAGATTGCATGGTAAGACTATATTTATTTTTATATGAAATAACCAAATGAACTTCCAAAGTGGCTGTGCTATTTTACATTCTCACCAACATGAATGAGAATTCCTGTTGTTCTGCATATTTGTTAGCAATTGCAATTGTCAGGTTTTGAATCTAACGAATGTATAGTGGTATCTCATTGTTGTTTTAATTTGCAATCCCCTCATGACAAATGATGTTGAATATCTTCTCATATTCGACTGTCCCATCTATATATTATTAACTCATTTCTGAAAAAAAAAAGAACATTTGCAGAGATTGGTATTTTCTGGAATACTCTTTGGAAAATGTTACCTTAGTTCATTCTGAAAATTTAGAAGTATTCATAGTACACATTGTTGTTAAAGTAGGAGATCATATAATGCTTCAAAAATAGTTCACAAAATATTAAAATAAAAAGTTCAATGGCTAATTATTACTTTATGTATTCCCTTTAATTTTGTTGATAATGTTTTGTAATAGATCTTTAAGAAAATGTATTTGAAATTAATAACTTATAATAATGTCATATTTATAAGATATTGTCATGGAGATAGCCTATTATGAGCATGAATATATATTTTTATTTTTAGGTCTTAAAATTATAGTGTTTTCAAGATTTTTACTAACTTTGGGAATATTCTCATTTCTGCTCACAGTCCTTAAGTTTATACATGTTTAGGTATATAATACAAAATGACATGTGTGCTACATGAATAATTATAGAATAATGATTGCATATACATATATATATGTTAAATAGGCAAAATATTTTAATATATTAAAATAATGTTTTAAAGTTTTATTAAAATATTTGTATATAGGTGAGTTTTCAGATTCATTCAATAATGAGTTGTGATGCTTATGGAAGCACTGAGGAAGACAAATGTAAAAAAGTATTATAATACAATGAAATGAGTGCTACAATCATTTTTTAAAAGACAGAGGGATCACGGTGTGATAAGTGAAACAAAGGAAAGTGTCTAAAACAGGCCTAGGGAGTTTCATACTATGTTTGGTTTTCATTCTATAAAAATAAAGAATGAGAAAAGTCCCTTGGTAACAAATGTAATGCCTGTGCATTACTCAAATATTGGTGAAATGCTATAGCACCATCTCTTACTGACAGTCATTAATGACTCTAATAAATATGAGACCTTAGTTCAAACAAATACATTATTCCAAATGACAAAAGTGTAAGCATGACTAATTAATGAATTTGCTAATATTTGTTCCCCATTTATGGGAACATTGCCTGGAGTTAGAACTAATTACTTGTACATATACCTCAGAAATATACCCATATCTCTAAAACCAGGTATTTCATGTCATAGTTAATAGAAGGATGACATTTCTGTGTATTGTAAAGCTCCAGTGCACAAATAAAAGTTCAGAATAATTGAATAAATCACAAACATGTTAATTTTTAAATTACATTGCAAGGACAGCTTTTTCTTTCAAATTTGAAATCAGGATTCAAAGAGCTCTTCTAATTTATGTACCTGCTACAGTCCTTTAGAGAATGAAAAATAGTTCACAAAATATTAAGTTTAGAACAGAATCCAAGCCCAGGCCCAGCACTCTGTTACCATGGCAGCCTTCAGTGCTGGGCTTTTTGTTCCATGGCACTTCATTTTTTGAATGTGTTTATAATGGAAGACCAGAACATGACCCAATTATTTCAGATTACTGCTTTAAATTGTGATTGGAAAACAGGATGACATCAGCACAAACCTACTAGTATCAGATAGATAGTGAAGAGGCAAATCATACTGAAGTTTAGAATGATAATACAAATAAAAAATTATTTAACCCCTGCTATAACTTTTTTTCTCTTCTCTTTTTCCTAAGAAATCACCCTTACTGTGGTGGTTAGCACAGCGCCCTATACTGGGTACAACTATGTACCAGCTACAGTTTTTAGTACTCCCTGTATCTCTGTTCCTCTCAACAGCCTGCTTAGAAGGGGATATTATTTCCATTTACAAATGAGGAAACTTCAATTTAGTGATTAGAAGCTAAGTAATTTGCCCAAATTTACTCAGGTGGTAAGAAGAGGGAGAATTTAATCTGGATGTTGACATTATAGCATCTGCTCTATCCTGATGTAAACTATTTTACCACAACACACAAACATGGCGTTGAATCCTAAGAATAAACATGTCCCCATATTCTCTAGACCAATCCTTTTTTAAAAAAATTTCATAGACATGGAAATTGATGTCCACAGGTCAACTCGTTCCTCAATGTTCTATAGCTAATTTATGAGAATATCTGCTTGGGAGGTGGCTTCTATAAATACAAAATGATCAAATTACTTCCTGTGAAAACCAATGAAGGTGCAATTACAGGGACAGGCTATGAAGCATAAACATATCTTCACCGAAGTATGATATCTGTAGAGCTTTTGACCTTAGCTCGTCCTTGGCTCAGCTTTGCCTCTAACCTTGAGAGGGATAATTTTTCAAGTACCTAATTTAAGTTCATTCTCAGTTTGTGTCTTTATTCTCTACCAATCTGCTCACGTTTTAGTTGTCCTTTTCTGCTGCAACCATTCCAAGAAAATGATACCATTCTGATTTGTCGAAAACAACACCAGGATCTTCAGTACTGTTGGAGAACACTGAGGGAGCTGTCTCTTACTTTTTTCATTTGTCTTTTATTTTACTCACTACTTTTATTTGGTATGTGCAGCATTATTCTTTATTTATTTTTAGAAAAGATGAAAAGACAATTTTACTTTTTACTCCCTCAATAACTTAGCACCCCCAAAGCTAATAACAAGTGTGAAAGGATATTTGCTTTATTATGTTAAATATTTTGCTATTTGTTTTAAGATATAATGGGATTTGCATTTCTAATGATATTTTTCATCTGTGCTATGGAAATGCCGAGTATGCTCTTGATACATATTTACAAACACACGCATTCATGCACCATCCCAAAGTAGCCATTGAGGATATGAGTAATTTGAATCATATAATAAGAAAATTTATGTATGTAAAGAAAGTTGATGGATATCTTATTGAATCTCATGGTAAATGTAGAAAACCTGAAAGCATTCTTGTCATTCAGACCTGAGTGGGGAGGAAAAATAAGTAGTATCTTAAAATTCAGGAATCCTAATAAAGCTTACAACAGTAGGGTTAAGCTATAATGTGGATTGTTTTTAGGAATCAAAAAGAAGCAGCACATGTAAATATATAATTCTTAGTAAAAAAAAAAACAGAATTTATTCACTTTCTTATACTCTCCCTCTATTTTTCCTTTTCCCTAAGCACCCATATACACAAATTTTACTGAAAGATAATCTAGCATCTGAGGTGTCCCTGAAAAATGAGAAAGGTCTTTGGCCTGCACCAATTGGCAATTATAGTAACAACAAGAGCAAAAATCAAAGTGAGATGTGGATGGGATCACTTAATGCTGGAGAGTAGCAAAGTTAGAAATTTCCCATTATGAGTCAAGTTTAAAATGCAGAGCAGTGTCACTTTCTGAGTTCAGAATTTCTTTCAGTGTTATGACATGCATTCATTTATTTTATCCTATGTGATCTCATTTGAACTCCACAACGGCTCTGTTAGGTGTGTGATATCATTGTCCCCTTGTGTTGTGCTCCAAGACCTGCAGGTGAGATCTTGATCCCAGAGATTATGCAGTGGGTGTTTAGGGAGGAACTTGTCCAAGGTTGCCGAGCCTGTGATGATGTGTGGATTCATCCACATCTGAAGGGATAAAATCAAGCACTTAGTTTGACTAAGCCAAAGGTTCTCAAACTTGGTGCATCAAAACCCTCTTCAGGGCTGGTTGAACAATTGCTTGGCTGCTATCCCCTGGCAGTTTTCATTCAGAAGGTTTGGGAAGGGGCTTTTGGCATTTCTAACAAGTTCCCAGTTGATGCTGACATCCTGGTCTTGGGGAGTCACACTTTGAGAAATCCTGAGCTAAGCTTTTAGGGTTGTTCAGTCAGCCCCAGTCCCACTACAGAGGGAGTGGTAGATACTCTTCCTCTGTGTAGACAGAGGTAGCACTCTTGCTTCTAGGCACATGAAAGCTGTATTCACCCCCCACACTTTGTACCACCCAATTAAGTTTTTATCCTTTTTTTGTGTGTGCGCCTTAAAGCAACTTTTTTCCCTTCGAGGTAAATACAGTTTGTTCAATATATTTGTCATTGTTGGGGGGAGAGAGGGACATGTTTCATTCACTGTTGGAATCCTAACCTGATGTTTTGAATCAAATCAATTACCCTTGGTTTGCCAAGTGTAGTATAAAGAATATGGATTTTGTAGTATTAAAAAATACTGGAGAATTTTTTAGAGAAGTATTAGGTTTACAGAAAAATCAACAAAAAGTACAGAGCTCCCATATGCTCTGTCCCCTTTCCCCTCAGTTTGCCCTGTCATTAACATCTTGCATTAGTATGGTACATGTTATAATCGATGGACCAATATTGATACATTAAGGAATGTGGATCTTCAGGTTGCACAAAGTGAAAGATAAGTGCTCATTCTGAAACTTATTACTTGATAAATGTGGTCCAGTTACTTATCCTATCTGAGCCTTGTTGATAAAATAGACATAATAACAATGGACTCATAAGACTGTTGTGAGTATAAAACATAATATTTAAAATTAACTCATACATATAATGCATTAACAAATATATGTTCAGCATCACAACTGCATATACAAAATAATGTCTCTTTTGGGGGGCAACCTGTAGGATTTTTAATGACAGTTTTGTTCATGAGTGACAGAATTTGTGGAAAATTTTATGAAAAATTTTACTTAAGGATTTCTAAGAAATTTTCCAGTTAATATTTTTATGCTATTTGTAAGTTTCATGTTTCAGGGAAAGTTTTACCAAATTCAGGGGGAAAGGCTCACCATCTTTCCAGGCCACAGAATAATTAATAGATAATTTTCAGGACAATAAATGAAATGTATGAAATTGTAATGATGACTATCAATAGAGACAGAATAGTCTATAAAGTTTTTCAAATTTTCTGAACATGAATTTTTTTCAAGAAATATTACTTACATTGGATTTTAGGGGCTTTGATGTTAAAGGTTTTGTGCTTGAGCTATTTCAAAAGTCTCAGCAAATCCTAAGACTCTTCTGTCTTTAAAGCGACAAAAATTGTCCACCAATCTAGTTGCATGGACAAAAACATGTCAATGGTTCCCGCCCTTAGGCTGAGCTGCCTCTGTTTTGCACTCAAAATGCTTGTCAGTGAAGAAATTATTATGTTTCCTTTTCCATTTGGGACCCTGAAAAGCAGAACTTCTATTCCCTAACATGCATATTACAGAACAATGGGCAAAATGAATTCTTGTAATAAAGTACAAGATGAAAAGACAAAAATATTTTGTATTTGTTTATTACTTTGCAATAAATCATCTTGTGGGAATAGAGTAGTTTAAGCCTTGCCATTTTGCTTTCCTAAAGTAACCAAGTCTGTATGTTCACAGATGAAAGAAACATCAATACATGATTAATTACCAGAAGGTCCCCGGTCTCCCTCAATAGACTGTTGAAGGATCCCTAAAAGAGTACATAAAGATAATGACTTTTCAGGATCACAGATTTAATACATAGCAGAGAAATGATCCTAAACTGAGCATGTAAGTCCAAAACAGGGTCTTTTCACTCTGCTTTGTGTCCCTTCCAGCTTGTTTTTTCTAGTGAAATAACTCATTGGCAGGAATCCTGACAGAGGCTGAGAAAGGAAATGATTAATCCTGAATGTGTGTAATTCTGTGATGGTGTAGACCTATGCCAACTGTAGTTTATTTAAATATTATGGCATGTGTTTTTTAGTTTCATTTGGTAATGTAATTACTAAGTGTGAAGTGAAATTTATTCTATTTAAGAATTAAGTCATTCAATATGAAATAATTTAAAATACTTACAAAGCAATATCTGTGTAAATTTTCTTGACTGAGACATGAGTCATAAGGTACCCAATGACAACTTTTTAATAAGTAAATATGTTGTGACAGGCAGTGTTTAACATTCTATATATTCTGTATCACTTTAAGGCACCACAGTATTCTCATGAAATAGATACACCTGTTTCTATTTTTCACATTAGAGAATAAAGAACAGAGAGTATAAAAAATTTGTCTATACTCACTCAGCAAAGAAATCTAAAGCTGAATTTCAAATCCTGTCTTAGAAAACTATAAAGTCAATCTTCTTCTCACTACAGAATGAAGTATAATATGTAATATGTAAAGTAAAATTAAGATAAATAATCTTAAATACTCAAATTTTTCTTACAATGAAATGATTTGTTTCACTAGCATATTATCAATGCAAAATCAAGTTCAAAATTACTCAAAATATCAACTTGGGTCAAAATGGTCAAAGCATGCAAGCTTTATGCCTTTATAAATGTCTCCTGAGTGCATATTGTCTTTCCGTATTTGATCCACTGTATTTTAGTTAGGACTAAGAAAGAGGTGCACTGTTGCATTTCAAAGTTTACAAAAGGACCCAGTCATGGACCTTGACAGGTAAGCCTTATGTGGTACAATCACTTGTGACCCAATGTCTGTCCTTCAGCCTTACGTGGAAAACCTGAGTTTTCTTCACTTCATTCTTGTTTTTTATTATTGAGTTACGTGCAATAAAATCCACAAATATTAATGTATAGCTTGATGCATTTTGACATAAGTATACATGTAACCATCACCCAGATCAAGATATTAAATATTCTCACTATTATTTTATTTGAACTACTCTTCTGTCTGAAACTACTTCAAGAAAAATGTTATCACAGTATTAGGAATTCTAGTTAAATTCAATATTACTTAAGCCATAGCCTTAAGGTAGCCATGGAAAATTGTATTTAGAGGCATTTCACAAAAGTAAAAATGTATCCACTGGATAAAACCAGTGTTCAGCAGAAAAGCAGAGCTTACTCTTCCTAAGATTTATTAATTAATAGTTTTCAGATATAATTAATAAAACTAAGTAAATTGTAAAAGTATTACAAAGATTCTCTCTGGCTGCAAATGGCTGCCTGAGAACGAAGAGAAATCCTTCAAAGTAAAATTCCACCAGGACCTGTAAACTGAAATTGCCATTCAATTAAGAAAAGTTGCTAGATTTCTTCTTCTTCACATCTTGTTCCACTTCTTCTCTCTCTTACTGTTCTTTTCCTGTTGAAGAACCTGTTCCAGCGGGCACATTGGAGAAAGGACAGCTGCCTTCTCTTGCACTTGCTCTATTTCAGTTTCACTGCCCAGAGTTGAGGAAATATTGACATGTTTCCAAGGTTTTCCATCTGGAATGGAAACTGCAGTAACTTTCCAATGTGTTGTAAGCAGCAAAAATTACTGAAAACCTGTTATCTATACAAGAGCCTTTGTGTTTTCATAGAATTCATCACATTGTTTAGAAATAATCAGTTAACTGTGTATATTTCAGTAGACTGTGAACAACTTTAAAAGGAAGGATGTGGTGATATGCCTATTTGTATTCCCAATATTTATCACAGTGTTTAGAATGTGTTAGATTCTTAGAAAAAAAAGCCCAGGAAACTAAATCTTGTCCTTGTCCCCATTTCCTGGGGATGACTGATTGGATCATGGGACCTCCAAACAGATAAAGGAGTCTGGACAGAGCAATGTAAAATAACCGTGTCTGTGGAGAGGCTGTCCCTTAAATTACTCTATGTAGACAAATGCCAGGATGGCACTAATTGAAGCACAAGGTAAGGTAAGCTAATGCACTGCCTTCTAAATTACATCAGCTTAGAGGAGATTAATGATACTTCTTCAAAGACTAAATCAAAAGACTGTAGTAAAGGCAATGTTTCCATTTAAGTATAAATTAAAAACATTTGTCCATTACAGAATGGAATGGCAGTTCTTTCAGTCTTAGTGAAAATTTAATCCAACAATTCAAGTAACATTTGGTTCAAATGTAGATGATAAAAATTTTTGTCTTAGTCAATATAGAACATGATAGTTTACATATTACTTTTCTAGGTTTGGACCTCTTTATTCTTTACAAAAACACTGAGTGATAGATATTGAGTTATTTTTTATTGTCTGATGAAAAAAATTGCATGTTATGTTCCGTTTAGGTGGTGTGTTCTCTCACACTCTGATACTTTAAAGTATGTGTTTACTGTCCTCTATTCTCTAAGCTCCACAAAGGCAAGGACCACCTCTGCCTTGCTCACTTCTCTGTTTATACCACATCGCACAATAACCAGCCCAGAACTGGTGCAAATAAATAAATATTTATAATGAGCTAGTGATTTGTTATTTTTATTATATTCAACCACTAAAACATTGTGACAGGTATACTGGGGATATATGAAAGTAAGACAAATGCTTGCATTTAATTCTTCAGTCTTGTAGAAAATTGCAATTGGAAAATAATACCAGAAGGAGGGAAGGAGGAAGGAGGAAGGAAGGAAGGAAGGAAGGAAGGAAGGAAGGAAGGAAGGAAGGAAGGAAGGAAGGAAGGAAGGAAGAAAGGAAGGAAAGGAAGGAAGGAAGGAAGGAAGGAAGGAAGGAAGGAAGGAAGGAAGGAAGGAAGGAAGGAAGGAAGGAAGGAAGGAAGGAAGGAGGGAGGGAGGGAGGGAGGGAGGGAGAAAGGAGGGAAAGAGGGAGGGAGGGAGGGAGAGAGGAAGGAAGGAGGGAGAGAGAGAGAGGTCAGAAGGCTAATAAGAAGGAAGAAATTATACCCTTCTGTGGTAGGCAGAATAATGGCTCCTGAAAGTTGTCCACTCCCTGGAACCTGGGACCTATGAGTGAATATGTTACCTTCCACAGCCTAGGAGACTTTACCATTATGATTGACATCCAGGACCTTGAGGGGAGATTATTCTGGACTACTATAGTGGGTTCATTGTAAACACATGAATCCTTAAAAGCAGAGAAACTTTCACAGCTGTGTAGAGAGAGAGACAGAGAGAGAGGGGAAAAGAAAGAGGGGTCAGAGTGCTGTGATGTGAAAAAGAGTCAGCCAGCAGTTGTCATCTTTAAGGATGGAGCAAAAAGATCATCGGCTGGAAATAAGGGGCCTCTAGCAGCTGGAAAAGGCAAAACATCATATTTTCCCTTAGAGCTTCTAGATAGCAACACAGCTCTGCCGACACCTTAACTTTGACTTAAATTTATTATACAAAATAATAAATTTGTATCATGTATGCAGCTAAATGTGTGGTAATTTACTACAGGAGCAATAGAAAATGTATGCACCTTCTTTTCACATGAATGGCACAGGAAATGTAAAACAGAAAAACTCTGCATTAGAATTGAAAGCTCGAAAAAGTACCACCTTAACTCAGAATTCTAAGTTTTTTACTACATATAGTACGGATGGATTGAAATTAAAGGAGAACCTACAAGCTTATATCTGAAATCTCTCCTTTTAAAGAACATGTCTTTCCCCCTAAATAAACCAGAAAGGAATCTGTATCTCATGAAATCCTCGAGGCTTGAAAGGGGAATGACTGAGACGATGGCCGACTGTAAGATACTCGAGAACTTATTTCAGCTAGAGAACTGGAGTGCCTTTTGTTGCCGTGGGTCAGCAGCTGCCATGGTAATGGCAGTGTCATGGCCCAAGAGCTCCTAACAGAAAGCCAAAACTAGTGGCACCTGGGGTCATGCAGGGAGCAGTTTTATAAGATTCTTCTTTGATGCAGGAGACACTTAATTTCCATACTTGCACCTGAACACTCAGATGACTGTCAAGTTATACTTAACATGGTCAGCTTTTGGTGAGGTCATAACACCCTAAGAGAAACAGTTTCGTTTAGCAGTAAAGTTCTTCATTATCTCAATGATTATTTAGGTAGACAAAATTGTCTTAAGAATAAAATCTATTCCTGCTCTGGAAGAGGCACAGTAACACTGAATTTAAAATTTAAATCCGTACCTTTGTCCCAAACAGCACCATCTATGCAAAAATGAATTTCTCCCATCAGGGTTGCCCATGGTGCTGGATCATAAAAACTCATATTCCAACTATTTATTAATTAACTGACTTTTATCTTTTAGCTCCTATCCTGCTTCTCCATGCTTTCCTCTGTCTTCCTAAGAGATTAAAATCCTGCAAATATTTTTGTAAATTCCCAGGGACAAGATGTTCAGACCAGGGTCCCAGGAGACAGCTCCCATGATGCGAGCACTGGCAAGAAGAAGGAAAAAGACATTTTCTCTGCTTCTTGCATCGCTGACACAGTGACTGTAACAGTGGCTTCAGCAGTGGCAGCGGCGGTCTCAACAGTCTCACTGGGAGGGAGTGCGCCTGAGTCCCCACAGAGCAGCAAAGGCGACAGGAGGGTCAGGGGCACAGGTCAGCAGGCTGAGGCACTTAGGATCTCACAGGCTCCAGCATGTGACCACAGCGCCTTCCCCGCGCAGCCTACCTCTCCTTCACCTTTGGTTTGTTCTCCATGCTCCCCCTGGTTAGCTCTCGGGTCCTTCCAGTGTCTCTGTCAACAATTCCTCGCTTTATATTCCTGTCTGCTTGATATCAGTAAAGTGCCTCCTATTGAACAACTAGACTTTGACTCATTTGGTATTTGTAAAAGAAGTGGGCTCAGAAATAGGCTTTCAAGAATTGGAATCAGGACATTTTGATCTAGTTGTTATCTGAAAGGTGTGACTTCGTTGCCGGTGAATAACAAGCTACACCTATTCCGTGACAAGAAAGGAAAGAAGTTAGGATGAAGTTAGAAACAAATGTATGAGGTAGAAAATGGTTGTTTAATTTATTAGTGTGGCAATGGTTATCACATGGAGTATGGAATGGGTGGACTATTCTGATTACACTAGAAAGCACCACCACTGATCAGTCAGGGAATGAAGCCACCTGAGATATTTCAATGGTTATCACATGGAGTATGGAATGGGTGGACTATTCTGATTACACTAGAAAGCACCACCACTGATCAGTCAGGGAATGAAGCCACCTGAGATATTTCAATCTCCTGCTGACCTGTCCAGAGTCACCACAAATAGAGGAAAAAAAGGCTTCTTTCTTACACCCACCTTTTAGTCCCTCATTATTGTTTCTTTCTGGCACAGCCTCAATAATCAAGATGGCAGAGGATTAATGGGAAACAAGTTTGCAGGCTTCTAGGTCCCCGAAATGTGAAATCACAGAAGGATGAGAGCAACAGCCAATAAAGAAATAGTCAACTCAGTGGCCAAATTATTAATGTGTTCTATGGTTGTTTCCAAAGATAATCTGTAATACATTCTGGTTCAGAAGGAGGACATTCAAAAAACAAACAAATAAGAACAATGATCTTATTTCTGGGTGAAATTTCGGACTTAAAGAGGACTCTCATTCTTTAAGGATAAAGAGAGTACTATTGGAGCAAAAAAATTAAAAATAAAAAAAAAGGACCAAGACATTTTTTATGGTATGCAAAAGTAAAACATGCTAAAGGTGAGAAATACAATATGTCTAAATGATATGTACTATAGAAAACAGAAGTAAGTTCCAAATAGCATCTATAAAAGTCAAAGAAACAGAAGTAAATTTCAAATAGTGTCTATAAAAGTCAAGGAAATATGGCTCTGATATAAAGGCAAAATAATAGATTTAAGATTAGTTGAAAGGGCAAAGCAAAGAGATCAAAAGGTAGGAGGCTAGAAGGCCGTCCAAAACAAAAGTGGAGCTTGCGGGGATTACCACAACTGTTCAGATACTAGGTAATAAAGCAAGTTTAAATGTCTAACACCAGTGAATATCAGAAGCCATACTGTTGAATGCTAAGTTCATGTTGTGGTTGAGATGGACAGGTTTGCAAACTAAGAGAAAATAGGAAAAGCACAAAGAAATGAAAAGGACTAAACCCCAAGGTGAACAATACATCGTTGAAGTAGCAGGCTTAAATAAAAGTTTTGATTCTCAGTTATGTAAGAACTGTTCTGCAAAATAGTTATTAAAGGACACTCAACAAATGAAAAGGGTCAGAAGAGAAGGTGACTTTTCATCTGTCTTCTCTCATGTTTACAGAAGGCACTAACATACATGTCAATATTGTCTAGGCAATAGTAAAGATGAAAACTATGTTATTGCTATAGGTATCTTCCACATGCAATGTGAAAATGGCATTAAAATGTCTTATGGTAAATTGTAAACAGTTTCTCATATTTTTAAAAAGAAAAACTTTACAACAGTTGCATTATACTAAACTTACCTAAATGATGGCATTAAATAACACAAATTTACTTGAATCTGTAATGTTTGTTTATTTATTTATTTTTAGGATGTATACTTCTGAAAACAGAGAATCAGGAAATAGATTAACAATAGTAATAGAGAAAATCCAAGTGGAACTTTTTATGTGCCAATTTGCCTTTTATTATTTTACATGTGCTAACTTAGTACATGCTTATAATAATGCTCCCAGAGGTTTTATTATCTTCCTTTTCACAGAGGAAAGAGACTAAAACACAGAAAGGCTAAATAACTTTACCAGAGATACAGCAAAAGCTGTTGATCTGGGATTTGATTGCCAACAACGTTTACCAGATGTCTGTGTACTCATCTCCTATGCAGGACTGTGCCTCACATTTTGACCCTTGTACACTGGTTATAAATTCTTAAGTTATCTATACTATAGATTTATCACTCAAGATATTTGAATTATTTCATAATGTCTTATTTACCAGTTCAAAAGTTAGTATATAACAGGTTAAGTATTCTGATGGCTATTAAAAGAAAAATGAATCCAACAACATTTATTGGTTTATTGCTCTAGTCTAGACTCAACACTGAATATTCATGATAAAAATAGAAAAGCGAAATAGCAGTCATAAGCCTCTAGAGGTTTATATTCTAAAAGCAGGAATCTGGTGAATGGACAAGTTTGTTTACACAGAATTACTGTAGACCAAATACAGTGGGAATGATTAAATATGGCCTCTTTTACTAAGGTGGCTGAAATGAGGATAAAGAGATGACTGATAGGAGATATTTTAAAGATATAAAGGGTAAAGTAACTAACATTTATTGAATGTTTTTCATGTAGCAGTTACTCTCATAATTGTTTCATATGGATGTTTTTACTTAATTCTAATTATAAAAACTGTTAACAGGCTACATTAATTTTATTAGTAAGGGGAACTGAGTGTTAGAGGCTACATAAGCAACTGATAAAAAGTGACAGAAGTGACATTTTGTGACTTCTTAAAACACATGGTAAACTTATTGCTTCCATCCTCTTCGAATGTTACACTTTAAACACCACGTCAGGAAATAAGTTTAGCCTCTGGTGCCTGAGGGGCCGTGTGGGCCAGAGCCACGGTACCTCGGCCAGTAGCCAGCACAACAGCCAGACGTTGACGAAGCCATCTCCAATCTTCCACTCCACCGCCTAACACATGAAATGCTGTTAAGCGTTTAACAGCCAGCTTTAGGGGAATGAAGAAACCTGGTTTTTAGCCTCGGCATTTTCTGCATAAGGACACGCGCCATGGTCAATTTCAAGTCATAAATATGACACTACCACTCACAGAAATTCCACCACCATCAGTTGCCATCAGCTGCTGGTAACACCTCCAGCCCACCAGCTCCTGGTGAAATGCAGCGGTGTGAGCAAAGCCAGTTGGAACCACAGGAGGAATGGCTGAGCAACCCACGGAATCATGAGGAATAAGCAATCATTGCTTTATGCTATTACATTTTGGTGTATGCAACAAAGACTAACCAAAGCAACAAACAACAGAAAGACAGAAATACAAGTATGATATTTAGAGCAGCAGAAATGTTCAGTAGTCTCAATCACTGGACTAATGATATCAAGAGCTAAAGAAAACATATCTTCCTGTATAATTTGTCCCAATAATAGATAAATAAAATGTTAATAATTTACTCACCCTCTCTTAAATGTTAACCTCTGTATAATTTTAATTGACAAACCAATGGTAGGGAAGGGAAAACAACTAGGAGACATGTACATATATTTCACAGCTAATAGAAAAGTATCATTATATGTAAGTATGTATAAGGAGTACAGTGTATCCTCACTGTAATTTTTAGAGCTATTTCTATATGAGAGAGAAATGTATGATACCCATGTGTCTCTGGAGCTTATAGTGTCATGCAAGATTTTTTAAATGCTTGGGAGGATTATGGATCTGTTATCTCATTTGACACCCACACATTTGGTACCTAGATAATGACAGGGCTTCCTTTTTGTAAGTGAAATAAAAGGCTGAGAATATATATGTAATTTTCTAACTTGGGTATTTAAGTTAGGAAAAAAGAATTAAAACTTTATTCCTCACATCATATTTTCTCCATTCTAGCATGTTGTCTACTAATGTGTTTAAAACATTTTAATAAGACATATAAATGTGGATTTAAAAAAATTTTTAACTTAGAACTTATTAATGACTAATATGAGGAATCCTCTATGCCTCTGTACAAATGAAGTTCTGTGAGATCAGTCCATGAGAGCCACTGACAAAAATTTTTATTATTAATTTATTAATAAGAAGAGATATACTGCATAGTTCACAATTAGTTACAGCCTGTGGGAGTTTATCAGGCAATTATATCTATCAGGTATTCATTTTAGAAGGCTCTGCATATTGATAAAGACTGCCATAGGCATTTTTCAGAAGTAGAGAACAGAGCTCAGCTGATAATGATAGCTGATAGGAATATCCCAAATGAAGAAGGTGGAATACAGTGATTTTTCTACAGTGGGGCTGCTATTGTCATTAAAGCTCTTAGCAGTAGGACAGGTCTGTTTGAGTAACCATAATTACTCCTCTATTATGAACTTCTTTCCCTAATGAGGATGAAGAGCTTTTAAAAACAACATGCAAAAAATATCTAGTACCAGTGCAAATGAAAGTTAATAAATGCACTTGTCTGTCACATTAAATTAACTAGATTAACTAGCTAATAACTAGAAGTGTCAGTGCAGGAGATGAAAAATCACTTGATAGGCATGTGGTGGAAAGAAACCTAGCAGAGGGGGTGGTTGTGTTAAATTACCTCTAATATCTTTTCCAATCTGGATATTCTTTGCTTCTTTAATTCAGTGACATAACATGGTGTTTATATATCCCACCTTGATAAAATTATTCCCAACAGTATCTCTGGTCTACAGAATTTGAGTTCTTATGCTAGAAACTTGGTGTGAAGGTAAGACAGTTTGAAGTCTTTCTGAGTCTTAGAGAAAGAAAGAGCTAACTGTACAGGTAGTGTTGACAGTGGTAGGGGGCACTTCAGTAAGATCTTGAAATAGGGACTTTTTTCTGGGCAGAATTACACAGAAGAGGAAGTTTATGGGAGAAAGGTTCAGACTTGGAAAAAGCAAGGAAAAAGGTATTGAAGATATAGAGTGTATTAAGGTTTGAAAATATTTGGTACTCAAGAATTCTAGACTGTAATGGGGATGAGTATGTGTCAGGGTAATGGGGGTGCAGCGGCAGCTATGGCAGGGGGCACTTCTGGAACAGATCCTTACTTTTATGAATAAAACTAGAAGACATACACTATAAATGGTGTAGTAAATTGTACATTTAATAAAAAGATTTGCATATGTACTTAAATTAAATCAGTAATAAGTCATGAATGACTTCCAGGTTTCAGTTTTGAATGATGGGATGACTGATACTACCATTTATTATGAAAGAAAAATTAGAAATTGAAGCAAATGTAAAGGAAAAGATGGTTTGTTTAATTTACATAGATATATGCATACACAAATGCACACACACACACACACACACACACACACACACACACACACACATATAATTTAAAGGAGTCTCAGACAGTTAAGGAAAAATACAGAAGTCTGAATAGCAAGAGAAAGTTGTGTGTAAACTTGGGAAAATAGAAGAATATTGAGAAGGACATCTTTAAAGTAATGGGAAGGTTGGGAAAAGTAAGTGCTGGTAGAGAATACTATTTATGTAGGTTTTAAAGTTTAATTTCAGATGTCAGCAAGATATTCAAGTGAAAATATTTTAGACAACAGAAGAGAATGTGGAAAGTCAATGTTAGAGTGTACATGTGGGTGTCTTTTGCTCATGTTATATTAAATAATTACTTTGTGAGGGCTGAGAATAAATATAGAGAAGATGGCTCAGTAAACTAAAAACATTCTTGGTTTGGGGAAGATAACTATGATGAATGATGATCCAGGAAAAAGATGATGCAGAGCAAAGTGGTGAACCATGAAGAAAAAAAGCACAAAGATTTTTGGGAGAAGGAATAATCATCATGATCCCATATACTCCTTAGTGATTAAACATAAAAATTGAGGGAAGCCTGCAGAGTTTGGTTAAGAAGAATCCAAAGTTCCATTAGTGATATAATCTTCTAATAAATATAACAGAAATGAAACAGATAACTTAATATATTAAATAATTTAATGATATTAGCAACAATATTAAAATTACATAACTTTCATAACAATGCAAATGAAATGTTGAATTTAAGAAAATAAGAATTTCACACAAGGGAATAACATGGTTAAGTAAACAGATATTTATAGTAATGCTCACTGTAAGGTTATAACACTATTTAAGACATCTTAAATTATCAATAAAAAAGCATAAGAGATAAGTTACAATATGTCCACTAGATGGAATATGATGCAATCATTTAAAGAAGTGGTTATGAGTACATATGAAAATTGTTTATTTATAATATATTAGGTAAGAAAATGTATAAATTTAGGTTAAAAATGTACTATGCAAGGAAAGATGTGTGCCAAAATTCCAGTATTGGAATTATGGATAAATGTTTTACTCTCCTGAATTTTTGTCTATTTCCAACATCTTTTAGTGTGAAAAAGTAATTTATATTGCAATTATATGTAACTAAAGACCAATTTATTTTTCACAAAAAGGTTTTTGTTCATAAAAAAATGCTTCTGAAACTAGAAATCAACTGATGAAACGTCAAAGCTTATATTAATGGTACTTACTGTTGGCATAGTAATTAGTATAGACTAACTTTGTAGTAAATAGAACTCAAAATGCATAATGCCTAATAGATACTTGAACCTTATTTCTTGCTCAAGAATCTACACTTGCCTGGTGAATACGTCAACAACCAGTCATTCAGGAACTGGGCTCTAAGGGTTGTTGGGAATCTTCTCTAGCTACTGAGGAAAGGAAATGAGCATGCTCACTGAGGAGGGCTCACAAAAGGGTTTTATGGATCAGGCCTAGAAGGGGTACAGGCACTTTTGTAAGTATTACTTCTTGTATCTATTATATATTTCTGCATAAAATAGCACCTCAAAACTCATGTCCGAAAACACCAATAGTTTATTCTTTCTCACAATTGCATGGGTGGACTAAGCAGCTCCTCTACTGGCCTCCTTTTGTCTTACTCATGGGATTGCAGTCAGCTGGCAGGTCAGTTGATAGCCAGGCTCAGCTGGGGCAACTGAACCTCTGTCTCTGGGTGGTCTTTCATTCCAGGCTTCTTCAAGGCATGGGCACGTCATAGTGGTATAGGAATTGTGTTAAGACTTTAATGGAAGTTGATGAGTAACATTGAAGGTTACCATTAAATTCTGTTACCACATTCAAGCTTTCACTTGTAGCAAAACCTCTTGTTATAATTCTGTCCAAGAGACTGTGCTATGCTTGCCATTTTGTTTGCCAACCCAGCTTTGAGCTTCATAGCTTTCAGCTCCAGCTGCACCTGGCATGCCACGATAGTGAACGGAAGTCCCAGGCCAGCACACCAACAAGATATGAGGTGCCAAAACCTGGCTGATAATAACATGACCTGCTGCTGCCTATGGGTGAAGAAATAGAGACCAAGGAGGGTGCAGTCAGCCTGAAGTCACTGTTTCGGTAAATACTTTAAAACCTTTCCCACGTCATGCTAAGATATTTGCAGCTTATCCTCTAATGTGGACTCTTGGCTCACATTTTTAAGGAGAAGAGAAAGTAAGCAGTTATATTTCAGAAAGGCAAATATGGTTGCAATAAAGAAAATGCTTTTCTGGGCTAAGTGGCTAAGGTAAGGTGATGGATTAGATTACAGGTGCTTAGTGTCTGAATGAGTGTAGCTGAAAAGAGGAAATGGATTAAAGATAATATCTGAATTAGAATTGACATGACTTGACAGCTTATGGTAAACTAGAGAGTGGAAAGGTGTAAGCTGCCCTTAATGCTGTGTATGCCATTTAAAGGCTCCTGGCCACAGGGAGAGCAGGGACAGGAATGCAGCTCATCTTGGATTTGCCGAGCCTTGAGTCCTGTTACAACTATATAATCCTACAGAGGGAGTGCTGTCTCCTAAAATACCTAGGTGGGGCACCTATTCTAATTCATCTACCTGTGGACTGCTTTTCTCAAGTTCCAACATCTAGAGAGAGCACCTTTCCTAAATACAGAAAAGTGCTACTTCAGCTAGAAGTAGTTCTTGGTGGAGAAGTGGAGGATATCCGGGCTTATGAGATGAGTCACCTGGTCAAGTTTCAAAACTTTGATTCTTAAAATGTGGTCCTCAGAATGAAAGCAGTGGCATTGCCAGGGAGCTTATTAGAAATATAGGCCATTCAATCTGAATACTAATCAGAATCCACATTTTAACAAGACCACCAGGAGATTCACATACAAGTTCAAGTTTGGGAAGCACTGCTGTAGAGTACAGACAGTGAAGGAATTTAGTTATTAGGGAGTGTTTCTCCACGTGCCTCGCCAGAAATACCTCAGTGACTGCCATGCCCACCTCCTATGATAGCTTCTTGCTGAAACAAGGTGCAGAGAAAGCAAATACATTTTCAAAGATGTGAAACAGGTAAGGGAAGAGAAGGAAGCAGAATATGGGGAGAAGATTTAAAAAAATGTATGCATTTTCCATTTTCTATTTTCTATTTTTATGGTGGTATAGTTCAGTGAAGAGAGAACATGCAAGATTTAATAAGTTGTATTAGTTTCCGAGGGCTGCTGTTGTAAAGTTTCAAAAACTAGATGGCTCAGAAAAACAGAAATGTATTCTCTCACATTTCTGGAAACCAGAAGTCCAACACGAAGGTGTCAGAAGAGCCGTGCTCTTTCTGAAGCTCTGTATGGGGATCTTTCTGGAACATTTCTAGCTGCTGGTGTTAGCAGCAGTCCGTGGCATTCCACTGCTTCTACGTGCAACAGTCCAGTCACACGGCCTTCTTCTCCCTGTATGTGTTCACATAGTCTTCCTACTGTGTGTATCTGTCTGTGTCCTGAATTTATCTTTGTAATAAAGACAACAGCCATATTAGTTAAGGCCTACCCTAATGGCCTTGCATTGACTAATTAATTACATTAACAATAACCCTATTTCCAAATAATGTCCCATACTGAGGGATTGGGGATTAGAACTTTAAAAGATCTTTTTGAGGGACACAATTCAACCCGTAACAGAGGATAAAAATAATTATCACAAATTTGTTTTAATGACCTTTTATAAATGATAATTTATCAGAGAGTTTCCACAATTATATAATAAGCTTTGGTAACTGAATAAAAAAAGAATAAATACCATATTAATTGAAAGTAATATAAAGGTAGAAAAACAGGAAAGATATTAAATGAATTAATTAAAACAAAGTCTAAAAAGGCTAAGTAAACATACTTTGAACATAAAGGAGATTAAAAATATTGAGCTCCATTTACATTTAGACTCCTGGGCTGTAGGCCCTCACCAGTTTTTATATTGTACACCTCCTCATTTCTTGCCAATTTCTGTTCAAATTAGAATCTACTACTGAGGTTTTTTCCACCCACCCCATGTAAAAGAGCAATCCTTCCTCCACACTGAGGATTTCCTATTACATTTACCTTGCTTTATTGTCCTCCAAGTATCTTATTGCCCTCTGAAGTACAACTTAATTACTTGCTTATTTCTTTATACATCTCTTCTCAGTATAATATAAAAAGCTTTGGTACTGGGATATTATCTGTGCTGTTCACTATTGTATCCAATATTACTCTTCTATCCCTACCTAGGCACAAAAGATGAACTCAGTAAATGTTTGTCTATTACACAACCCTCCTGAATACATAGTTCAGAATATTTAATATGGCACCAATTAATCTATGTTCTATCATTCTGAGGACAGAAAAGAAATATTTGCAATTGATCTAAAGACTTTGAAAATAAACTTTTCACAAAATCTAAAAGTTTAATGAAGCTGTTTTGAAAAGTACAGCCAGCAAGCATGAGTTCTGTCTTTTTCCACTGTCAATTCATAGCACGGATAGAAGGGCAGATAGTTATAAAATAGCCAATGTTCTACTATAATGGAACTGCTTCTGAAGGGAGCAACAACCTTAACAACTAGAAAAAACTACTTTCTTTAGGAAATATGGTTGGATCTACATATATGTTATGAGAACAAAAGTGAATCAAATTATAAACAAAGAACATTCACTAGGAAATGTTTTGCCAGGGAGAAAAGGGAAACCAAGCCAAGATATTTTTCCATAAATTAAAAAAATGGCATAATGGTACCTGAGAAATAATTCCACAATGTAGAAATGCACAAAGTCAGAAGAGAGGATCAAAGACATGAGGAGGCACTGAAATCTGGGGCACAGAGAACACAGGAGAAAAGTTTAAGTTGAAGCATCACAGAAACTAAGGCAAATAGGAATCCAAGAAAAGATGAATACAATAGAAGAAAAATGCCCAAATACCATACAGGTCTTCACTGGAAAGCACAATGTGACAATTTGAGAACAGAAAATTCAACAGAGAACAGAATCTACACTAAAGTTTTTGGGTGAGTTCCAGGTATCCTGAATAATGTCTGCAGATTTGGGAGCAATTGGGCTTCATGACCCTGAAAATTAACCAGATGACGCAGGAAAGAGCCTAACACTATGGAGGAACTGTTGGAAATACAATCCTGTTTAAGCGGGGCAGGTACAATAATGGCAAAGAAAGAAATTCACGTGAGAGTGGGGATAGGAAACAGGACCAGAGATACCAGAAAATAGGAGTCCATATTTTTTAACACTTCAGAAAAACAACAGAAGAGGGGTTTCTAGAGAAGTGAAATGGTTGGGAAAGACAAAGCTAACTTAGCAATAAGCAATAGAAAAATGATTTTGATCAAGAATTACATTCAGAAGTATTTTAATAGCAAAAGAGAATAAGAAGTGGGACAACATCCTTAGAGATGACGGAAGTGTTGGGGGCTGAGTTTGTTCTCGGTTCATGTCCCGCAGCAACAAAGGACCGGATGGCAGAGACCCAGTAGTGAAGCAGAGTGAAAGTTTATTCCAATACACTCCAAAGGAGGAGAGGGCTAGAGTAGAGGTAAAGGCAGGTTTATTTGATTATACTCCAAGGGAGGAGTAGGCCAGAGTCAGAGTAGACAAAGGAAGGTTTATTCAAGGGAAAAAAAATACACACTCAGAGAATGGGGAGTGTGGACAGCCTTAGAGAAGAGACACACTTAAGGGCTTAGGATTCTGTCTTGTAAGGCTTTCATTTGAAGAATGGGATAAAGGTAAAAGATGAGGGGGCTGTAGGCTTGACACGTGGTCTCATGATGTCTGTCTCCGGTGAGAAACACTGTATCATTATCCATGTCAGTCCTCTAGATAATTCTGTAAGATACACTTAACACAATAAATGTATTGATCTTGTTCTTCTCCAACATACTGGTTACTCTTAAGCACTGGGAACGCATCAGTTAAGACTGCTTGCCCTACCTTAAGATACGTTGTTGGCTGATCACCAAATAATATGTTAGGAATCTAACTTCTCAACTCTCTGCTTTTAGAATGGAATCTTAGCCTCCTGTCCTCGGCATGTTTAGGAAAATTAATCGTGATGGTTGTCCATGTCTCTCTCACATGCATTCCAAGTCTCAAGGTCAGCTCAAATTCAAAGCACGTGGAATGAGTTCGCATTGCAAAGGGCAGTAACTCTGAGTCCTTTCTGGCCCTCTGGCTTTATCTGATTAGCTCCCTGAGTTCTTGGTGGGCCCTACCTTCTTTTCAACCCATTCATATCTGTCTTTCTGCCTAGCAAGAGTGAGATAGGAAGGCGGAACTCCTGCCCAGTTAGAGTACAGCGTGGCCCCTGGAAAAGGACAGTCTTGCAAAACACGGTGCTTGAGATTGAAACAATGTAACAATTTATTCACCACCTGGACCCAGTGGTATAGACAGCTCTTTGCTAATAGTCGCCTGTAGCCCCATTAGTTGACAATAGGGTATCCAGGAAACCTTCCCAGAGATAGGTTAAAATATAACTAGCTAAATCTGTAGAAACTCCCACTCTAGCAAGCATAAAACCCTAGACACAGAGACCCCAAGTGGTAACCTTGCCCCTCCCTGCACCTGCGGGGAGTTACGTACTTTCTCTTATCCTGAATAAAGCTCTCTCTCTATATCTGAATAAAAACTCTCTGTAAATCTCCTGCCTTGTTTGTTCACGAAGTTTATTCTTCGACTCAGTGAACAAGAACCCCGGCATCAAGAGGACATAAGAAAAGTGTACCCACAGCTTCAGTTAAAATTATATTCAAAGAAAATGAAAATAGAATATATAAAAACACAACAAAATCAGAAACAAAAAAAAATAAAAATAAACAAGGATTCAAAAAATATTTGGAAAAAAAGAAAAAGAAGAATTTCAAAATTGGAATAAATGAGAAAAAATATTTTAATAAGCAAAAAATGACCTACAAGACTAAAAAGTAAAAGAAGGAAAACTGAAAAATAAAAGTAATGAAAAAAGATTTTAAAATATGACAAATAATGTGAGGAATAGAGAAATTGGCCAAGGTAGATCCAGTACATGTATACTGAGTCCCTGAATAAGATAATAACAATTCAAACATCTCAAATGCAAAAAAATCTATACTTGAAGACAAATTCTTATTTTTTAAAAAAGAATTAAAAGCATTTGAAAGTTTGTTGAAAGAGCATCTGACATACTGGGAAAGTCAACATGAAACAAACAAAAATTAGTTATATCCTAGTGAAATTGCTACAAATTAAAAAGAAAAATGAGCAAGCAAACAAAAAAGACCAAATCATTCACAAGGAGAACAGTAAATTATCATCGTTGTTCTTGACAATGCTTTATGCAGGAGTCAGTTGAATAGCATATTTAAAAGTGCAAGGAAATAAAAGGTGAGCCAACAACTTTACATCCAGCTTTTTATATGAAACAAATGTTCAGCTTCAGTCAGAATAATAAAAATATAAATCAAAACCATATTGACATATTCCATTTCACATATAATATTTTCAAAGTCCCCAAAATTTGGTAACACAGTTTGTGTACATCATTCTGTATGCATGTATGTGCATGTTTGTGTGTGAGATAATAAGAATTCTCATAAATTTCTAGATAGTATAAATTAATAATATCCCATAGGAAAGGACATTTGGCAATATCTATCAAAAATGTGAGTGCTAAAATCCTTTGATGCAGCAATTCTCCTTTCAAGAATTTGTTCTGCAGATACACTTTCAAAGTAGGAAATGGCATATATAAAAGTTATGTAGTATAACATATTTTTAGTAGCAAAATACTGGATATAAAATTTATCACTAAGAAGTGGCTAAATAAATTTTGATGTATTCATATGCAATTTAAAAATCAATGAGAAAGCTATTTATTATTATGAAAAACAGCTAATCTAAATAGTTATTTGGGGTTCTGGGACCTAATTCAAATATATGTGGGAGGTAGATTCCCCACACTACAAAGCAGTGCTCCAACAATCCTCCAGACACCCGCTGGATGTCTTGCAATTCAGCACAATTCTGACACTACCCCGAGATAACATTAGATCCCAAAGGTAAAGGGCTCAGTCTTACAAGATTGCCCTCCTTCAGCCGTACTTCGGAAACCAATTATAGCCCAGGTTGGTTATGAACCACAGGTTCCCACACCCTCCTTGGGTTTCACTAATTTCCTAGAACCTCTCTCACAACTCAGAGAAACATTTTACTTACTAGATTACTATAAAAGAATGTTAAGTCAGGAAAGGGTACTTTCTAAGGGAAGAAAAGCATAAGGCAAGGTATGGCAAAGAAGCACAGAGCTACAACGCCTACCCAGAACATGTCATTCTACCCCGACTTCCACATGTTCACCAATCTGGAAGCTCTCTGAACCTGGTCCTTTTAGGTTTTTATGGCGGTTTTATTACACAGGCATGATTGATTAAATCATTTACTGTTGATTGATAGATTCAACCTCCAGCTCCTTCTCACCAGAAATTAAGGGTTGGGACTTAAAGATCCCCTCTCTCTTCAAGATTGGTTCACCTGGCAAACAGCCCCCATCCATAGGTACTTTTGAAAAGTCATCAACATAACCCCCTGCTGTGGTTGAAAGGTGTTTGTTTTGAATAACAAGACACCCATTTCACCTTTGTGGCTCTATAGTGTTTTCAGGACTTGAGAACAAGAAACCAAACATTATAACAAAAGATGCTCCCATTGCTCTTATCATTCAGGAAATTCCAAGGGTTTTGCTAGCTATGAGCCCAGAATTGTCAACTAAGACCAAATACATATTACCTATAGATCGCAATAATTTATTATGAAACAATGTGCATAGCAGTGTATATTGTATTTTGTTGCCATTTATGAACAAAAGATGAAGAGATATGAATGTATGTGTATAGGTGTTTATTTCACATGCAACGAATACCCCTGGGAAGATTAGAAAATAGTATTAGTGTCCATCTCTGTGTAAACTGCTAAATAAACAAAATTGAACTGATTAAATTTGAAGAACTAATTAAGCAATTCATGAATAGGACAGCATATCCCATCTAGCAATAAAGGAATGCTCAAACCAGTCATACAGAATGGGAGTGTTATGTAGAAAGACAGACATGAGCAGTGGGGTAAGGGGAGATAAGGCTCAAGGAAGCAAAACTGCCCCAACTGCCCAGGTATGGGGTCCCACATGAAGACAGCAAAGGCTTTGCAGGGAGATAACTTCTTGCCTATCAGGACCAGCCCAAACTGGTCCCAACCAGGTCCCAAGAAGGTGCAATGGCACAAACATAAGAACCATCCAAACTACACCTCATTAAAATAAAATTGTAGTTTTGCTCCCCCATCCGTGGGCTTTTCTGTGGGCATTTTGGGAAAAGACATGTGCACGAAGAAGAATGGGTGTATAACTATAGCTGTCAATCAAATGACCTCACCCTGTCAATCAAAAGAATTGCCTCCCAGCTAGGTGGTGATAAATAGATGCATGCCTCAAAGTTCAGAGCCTCTGTCTACCTTGACTCCACCGTGCCCCTGCCTTGGAGTATATGCAAATAAAATTTTCACTCTGCTTTGCTGTTGTCTCTCTGCCTTTCAGTTCTTTGTTACTGTGGGGACAAGGATCTAGGGGAACAAATTCAACCCCGTAACAGAAGGGTTTTTTTAGGAACTAGTGAGGACCAGAAGTTCTTTGCCAAAGTAAAGGGGAATTGTTTCAGACAAGGTCACCTTCCTTTAGGGGGGAAGAGCAGAGGTTCTTACCAAGCAGATTACTTCACCTTATTTTGGGAGGGTAGTTGGAGAAGGGCATGGGACAGATTACTTCATGGGTGCTGACCAGAAAATTCCCGATTAGCTATTAGAAGTTCACAGTCCAGGAAGAGGTTGAAACTGTAATTATGTATTGGTTTGCTGTCCCTGGGGGGCAAATAACTCTATTTTGAGCTGTTGTTTCTTTTTTAACAAAATGAATTAGAGGATTGGAAGATAGGGTATAAAGAAGCTTTTCTGCTTGGGCTACCATACCAAAATATCACAGACTGGATGGCTTAAAGAACAGAAATTTATTTTCTCACGGTTCTGGAAGCTGGAGGCTGGAGTCCGAGCTCAAGATGCCAGCAGGATTGGGTTCTGGTGAGACCTCTCTTCTTGACTTGTAGAAGCCTGCCCTCTCCCTGTGTCCTCGGATGACCTTTGGGCATGTGTACAGAAAGAGAGAGATGTCTCTGGCATCTTTTCCCCTTATAAGGACACTAGTCCTATCAAAATAGAACTGAAATGTACAACCTCATTTAATCTTAATTACCTTCTTAAAGGCTCTGTTTCCAAATATAGTCACATTGGAGGTTAGAGCTTCATCATACAAATTTTGGGAGGACATTATTCCTTCCATTGTCATAAACCTCAAATGTTGCTTTTTGAAACAGGTGAACGAATGAATGATTGAGCAAATGAAAACCTAAAACCAATAAACTAATAACCTCCTTAGAAAAAGACATATGAGTTGAGACAGAAGAAAACTCAATGATATAAAGGACTGACTTGAGTTGCCTTATTTCAGTAAGCAACTGAAACAATAAACATTAAATTGATGGAGAAAGGTCTTAGTTATGAAGTAGAGAAGAAAAAAGATTCAAAATAAGAAAAACTGGAGTTCCTAAAATATATACCCAAATGAATATAATGAAAATTTTGCAATTAGGATGAACCAAATTAGCTCATGACATTTAAAGCAAACATGTTTGAATGTTATAACTTTCGTTATACATACAAATCTATAAGAAGTAATGAGTACATCAGCCCAGTTACTATAAAATTAATCAAAATATTAAAAATTAATAAAAATAGTATGACTCATTGATGGAAAAAGTTTAATACATGGATTTATTCTCATTTTATACCAGTGGGATTGCATTTGTATATGCCTAAAGTCAATCTGTATAGACTTTTGACAATTTGTTCATAAATCTTAATATAGTCATAACTTTAAAAAGCACATTTCTAGGAATTCTGTCCAAAAGAAATAATGCACAATACTAAGTTTATAAATATATTATGATGTATTTATATGCATAAAACATCCACATATACATTTATATATGTAAATATACATTCATAAATATAAAATGATGTATGTAATATTAGAACTTGGAAATGAGCTAAATATTTGCAAAGTTGTAGAATAAATTATGATACATTTATAAATTTATATGAGTGTCATATGAACTGAGTCATTTGATTATGGAAATTTTAGCTTGAAATGTTATCTTTTAAAACACACATGTATAGACATATATGTATATTTTATTCCCTGAAGTATGTAAATTTATATAATTAAGGAACTACCTCCATTACATTTAAGGTAAACACTCTAATGGATCTATCTTGAACTTATTATCTGGAATTTACCAACTTCAGATATCCCATTGAAAAGAACAATTTGTTCCTCCATGACCATTGCTCAGTAATCCAACAATTTAGTTTTAATATCTTAGATTATTATTTCATACATTCTCTTTATTTATTAAATCTTAAATTTCCAAATTTAGAATAAAATGTCCTTGCCTCACTGTGTATGGTTAGGTGTTAAAAAAATCCCATGTTGTTTAAATCAACCCATTTTCTATTCCCACCATCTCTTCTCTATGACTCTCTCTTGTGCTCTTACTCACTTGGTCTCTCTCTCTATGTATCTAGATAGATAGATATGAAAATGCATTTATGAGTTAATACATAACTTTTGAAACCTCTTTTAATTGTAGAAACTTTTAAGCCCTCATCGTATAGAAAAAATAAAAGCTGAATAAGGTTAACTTGTTCAATGGAATAGTTCCTTAGTGGTAAAATACTATCCAGGGCAGCCTGAAGCTAAAAATCATGCTTTCAAATGTATATTCCCTGTGCCTCCATTAGTTCTGTACTGTCAGCTGCCTCCAAATGTCAGTGTGGAGGAAGATACAGGATATCGTAGTAGGATGCATTGGAAGAGCATCCCACCCAGTGTCACACAGAAAGAATGGTATTTAGAAATGGTAATGCCTGAGATTAAGTTTAGAAGTTAGTCAGTTGCAGAAGCTAGGAAATGCTTTCAAAGGAAGATGAAGGAACTCATAAAAGTAAAAGAAAACATGGCCTTTTGAGAAATAAACACACTGGAGTGGCTTGTGCTCAGGGCTTCTGTAGGGAAATAACTAGAAATGAGTTTGGAACATTGAACCAATAACTTATCATGAGGGTCTGTAAGATGATATTCTAAGAATTGTTAATGTTATCTTGAATAGCCAATTGCAGGACCCCTAAGCATTCTTGGTGCAAACAATGGTGTGGTAAAAGAGGAAGATCAGTCTTGTCTACTGTAATTTCTCAAAGTCTAGGCAAACTCAACCAAGACATCAGAAAAAGTTCTCATCTTTTCCTGTCCTGAGGTCCTGAAGGATATGTGCTTACTTGTTTATTGATTACACTGCTTTAATAAGATTCCACTGAAGAATTAACAGGACCATAGTACTCTGAAACTGGTCCTTGCTGACTCTGGTACCATAAAGAGGACTTACTTTTCCCTTCAATGGTGGGCTGATGATCTGTATGGATTTATGAAGTGCCTGTATTACTATGAAGATTGTCATCTTCCCCAAATTATCTCTGTAAATCTTAACTTAATCTACCCAAATATAAGAACTTTTTAATGAATAATTACTCCTATTTTGGTTGATCTGGTACATAACATGCTTTTAGTCTAAGAGAAGTCGAGGTCACAACACTCTAAATATTTATTTTATGTCATCTTTTGAAATGAAGTAATAAAACTGAGTTAAAATCTGAAATTGCAATTAAGTTCATAATGTTTCTAAATCAAAATAAATAAGAATTATGAATGAGACTTGGACTCATGATGAAACTGCATATTTTTTTAGGAAAGAGACAACAACAAAAAATAATTTCACAGCAGATATTGTGTCATTTCTAATCTGTTGCCAATGTCATCTTCCACTATTTTATCTGTTCTTCTCACTCTAGATTATATTTTCTCATTGAAGATCTCAATGTTAGGAATTCTGTTAAAAGGGTCACATAGAGGTTAAATAAGCCTTCAATGATAGAAATTCTACAAAGAATTTGTTCTCACAAATTGTCAGTGGGTGATTTTTAACTGGCACTAATTTGACAGGCTGAAAATTGAATGAAAATGTGAGAAGATTAAAACTTTCAGCCACATGTATCATTTTCAACAGTGATTTGCTACACATACAAGACTATTCTTTAGTTTCAAACACTGAAAGAAGTGAAAATGAAATGTTAATTGTTTTTCATGTATATTGGTGTATAATTTAATACATACAACATATCCTATGTATATTTACTTACATATGTATATAATATAGATATTCAAATAACACTTTTTTCAGAAAATATTTTTAAACATTTATTCACAGCATATAACATTCTAAATAAAGAGTTGGGGCTTAAGTAATTTGAATAAGAAGGAGGCCTCTGAAAAAGCATTAATTTTATATAGTTGAAAAAACTGATTTATTAAACACAGTTATTTTAATTTTGCCTATTTTTTATTGATATTCAGCCATATATATAATCATTTACACTTAAGGATTAGGTAGAACATCTAAGGTTTAGAATCTATTCTCAGGATATAATTCCTAGGATGCTACTTATGACCCTTCAGAACTTGCCCTGTTTAACCAGTGACCCACTACGTTACTTTTATTCTGTTCTATAGATTACTTTTTTTTCTTAGCATTTATCACAGATTTTGTAACTACAGATTTTACTTTTTCTTTTTTAATTGTCTCACACAAGAATATATGTTCTGTGCTAGCAGAGTCCTTTCTGTGTTTCTTTCTGTTTGCTCATGACTACAATAACTTAAGTATCCAGAAAATATCTGGAACCTAATGAACACTCAATAAATATTTATTGAATAAATATGATACAGTTTATATTTTGTATGAAGAAACTATGATCCAGAGGAATTGAGTTGTCTAAGGGTAAATGGAAAGTCTTTGGAGGTTTCAGAAGCACGACCATGTTTTCCAGCATCTAGAACAACACATTTCCTACTTCCTAAATTCTCCAATATGTAATCCTTGGGCAATACATATGCACATGTTTACACACAGTATATTATCTAGGAGGAAAACTTCATTGAAGAAAGACTTTTTCTGAATTTATATTATTCCAAATATTTTTTAAGAAATTTTCTAATGGCACCACCATATAAAACCACTAGAAAGGATGTGATACAGCAAAAAGTAAAAGTCATTTGTTTAAAGAACTTACAATGAACCAAACCTGCCATCATATATTATGAGTTTATTATAATTCTAGGAGTCTATTGAATCAAAACGATCATAGTAATCATCTAATTTGTTGTGCATATATATATATATATATATATATACACAATAGATACATGTACTACATATATATGCATATACTTCATGTACACATATTTTATATACATACTATACACAGTTTATACATACATAGATAGTATACATAATATGTAGACACATAGTACCAAAATTATTCTAATGTTAATTTGAATAGAAAAATTAATAAATTTTGTAATTACAGAAGGACTTAATTTTTACAACTTCTTCATGTACATTTTTCTTTTTCATTGCTGGCTAGCTTTTGCTATGACTAAGAAAAAGTAAAACTAATACAACACACAAAAAAACCCTCAACATCTTAGTGAAATAATGATTACACTTAATTTTTTTTTTCTAAAATTTAACTTGTGTGCTTTCCTTAGTTCTGAGTTAATAAAGTTGACAGGAGAAAACAATCTTCTTTGGAAATCAGGTGCAAACCAACTCACTGCCTGGCCTGTGTAGTCAGTCCGTACAGTACCGACTTGGCTGGCTGACATCATTCATCTGGCCTTCAGCAAGGTTTTGATTCTTATCTTCAGATTCAGTCATCTCAAACTCTTAGTCTTGGTTGTGCTATTGAGTTTCCACCCCCATGACCACAGCACTGTGTATCTTTTGTGGAGGATAACTGCTCTCAGTTGTCTCATCAAAAAATACCTTGGGCCTGTGAAGGGACTGAAAAAGAAACTTATTTTCTGTTGGATGGGAATGTGGAAAGAAAAATCTCGAGGAACACTGGCAGCCACCTTTTGACCATGAGGTTAGAAAAAATCCAGTAAGAGAGGAAAACTAAATGGAACAATGAGATGCAGAAAATCTGGGTCCTGTTAATGAATCTTTTGTATCCCGGAATTCACACTTTAGATCTGTTCTTGAATTTGTCAATAAACTGAATGATTATAATACCATTTTGTTTAACTTACTTTGGGTGAGTTTTATGTCACTCACAATTAAAGGACCCCTCATGGACTCTAATATTCTTGTTATTAAAGTTAAGTTACATGCAGAGTTACAGGAAAAAGTACTGCATTTAGCTTCAGAATAACTAATGAACTACATTTTCCAGATGATATGTTGTTTTTCTTTGTTCTAGGGTTGCTATTGTTTTATCACTAATGTTCTTTATGAGCAGGTTTGTAAATTTCCTATTACAACACTAAATATGTATCCAAGAGAGCTGGTAATGGTGGTAGTAGCAATGCTGTCCACCCATGCCACTTACCACTTGAGCCATTATTTCTTGGTGAGCAAACAGAGGTCCCAGAGAACATTTAAATCAGGTTTCTGGGGATAAACTGAGAGAAAATTAGCATGTGTTAGAGTGGCTGCAAAAGCAGTATTGTTCCCCTAGTTTAATTAACACAGCCATCTTACACTTTTTAAGAGCTCTAGAATCTTACTGACATGACCTTCTAGATGTTCACTGAAGGATGTTCACTAAATTGCAAGATAATGTCCTACAAGTGTTCTCTGTCACTTAAACTATCAGATTCTCTATGTTCCCATGGTCCCTCTGGACCCTACAACTCAAATTCTCCTACTGAAGTCCAGCATTTGGGAAGTCTCTGGATAGGTTCTTATATTTGCAAATTTTCATGGGCATCAGCATTGACTGAGGATGTAGTCATCTTATCCTCCACCCATTCCAGTAGACAGAGGAGCAGCTGGAGAACTTCCTAAGCAAAACAGGTGTGTGTGAGTAGTGGGGGGGAGTACTGAGAGCAATGTGGTGGTTAGAAAGGACCTCAGTACAATCATCTAGGGCAGTGGTTTGCTTCCTTCTTTCGGTTGTGCTAAAGATTCAAAGAAAAAGAAAATATTGCCTTGGTTAATTTCTTCACAATATCCTTTGTTAAACCTGCAGACAACATTCATGTAATCCCTTTTAGTTGTGCTCTTACTGTGATAAAGGACTATTAGCCACCATTGTATTCTTTCTACATAATACAAAAATATGATCAAATTCTCTTTAATAGTCCTTGGGTTTCTGAGAGTCACAGTGGATAAAAAAAAAGTTTCACAACTAAATTTGCAAGGCATTTCAGTACATAAGAAAAAATATTTCTAGAATATTTCTTCTTACATCTCAGATAACATACAGTAGACATAAGTTGAAGAGATGAACTTATTTTTTATATCTATAAACAAATACAAACACACTTATGATGGCGGGTCAGTTGGGATTTTGCTTATATTTTATTACAGTGCCAGTGTGACTGTTCAGCTTAGAATATGGAATAATATAATTGATTGCCTAGAAGCCATGTCTCCCAGACCAACCTAAAAAAACTTAGAAAGTCAGAAGCCAAAAAATTGGTGATAATTTTAATGCCAAGTTGTTGGAATGCAAAAACCTGAGTTTTGTTGTTGTTAGATTTTTAGCAAAGAATATCAACTACACTATTTTAAAATTAGGTAATAAGTTAATCAAAACTTTGAACTTAAACTTCCTTCTTTTTGTACTATTCAGTCAGTTCTGAAGCAAGAAACAACTACTAGCACAACTAATCTCAAGCCTGAATTCATCACACTACTGTAACGATTATAAATCCAATCAGTGGATTTGTGAATGTACTTCAAACTCTATAATAATCTACATGAGATGCTTAATTACTTAGTTCCAGGACCCCATAATACTTGCAGGCTTAAACTTACTTTGTGCCCAGAGGGGGTAATTACTAAATCATATGTTATCAATATTTAAGGATATAAAATTAAAATGCATATTCATTTGCTTCCAGACTATTATTATTGCCCTCATGTGTAGAGACAGTTAGATCACTATAACATTACAACAAGACTAGTGAGATGGATGAACCAGAACAGTTTTCTAGGGACCAGATAACTGCCTCATGACAGAAAGGGAGGGGAGATTTTTCTGATGCCAGGATCTTTCTGAAAATCTGATAATGGACCTTTTTACAACTATTGCTGAAAGTTGGAAAAGAAAATTATACGACTGACTTCTTAAATTTAAGCACATTTTAAGACCTTATATCTTCCCCCAAAATTAAAATTGGTAATATGAGTATTTCTTTCATTAAAAGTGGTAAAGATATAAATTGTGATAAAGAGATATATGTGTATGTATATATATAAATATACATATATGTGTGTGTGCATGTGTGTATGTGTGTGTGTTATATATATCACATGTCTGGAGATATATATGTATGTGTACACAAGTATATATATGTGTGTAATATTTATATGCCTGTGTGTGTCTTTGTGTGTATTCATGTCAAATGTAAATCCAGGGTTTTCAATGTCAGGATGCTACCTGATTTCTCTATTTTTAAAATATTATAGAACAGCAGCTCTGAAAAACTCATTTTTAAAAAATTACTGGAAATAATAAGGATTCTGGACTTGTGTCTATTGCAAAGACTAAGATTCCTGGATTCTTTTACACGATTTCCCAAAAATAAATTTAAAAATATATCTTCCATGCTATATCTCCTAATGGCTCAAAACCACAACCCAAAATACACTCAGAATATTCTGAGTTAGAATTGAATGTAATCACACAGGCTCTCCTAACAAAATGACACTTCATATTTGGAGCTTTCTTATTCTAAGAAAATGATACTCAGAAAGAACTGAGGGAAAATATCCAATACTAGGAGAAAGGTTCAGCAAATTATGTTACAGTCATATAATTAGATAAATTGTAGGGATTAAAATGTATGCTTTTGGAAAAGAGAGTAACTGAAAAATTCTTATAGATTCTGTGAATAATAAAACAATGTAATTAGAAAAATTAGCAAATTCTCCATAATATTAGGACTAAATATGTTTTAGGTTGTTGAATTTTGTTGATCTACTATTATCTATATGGTAGTGAACTTCTAAGTATTCTATACTTAGATAATTTTGTTTTTACTAACATAAAAGTAATTGTACAACATCAGTGAAGAAATAACATTATAAAAGATGGGAGAGAACCCATGGGAAAGTAGAGGCTAGAGTGGGTTCATGCGGACATGCTGTGTCTGGGGATCATGACTGATTTCATGTGGTCAAAGATGTGGTCAGAGAGAACCACTCCTGAGATCATGGGGAGGCAGTGCCTGGACCCCCGTTACCCTTGGCAAAGCTGAGGAGATAGACTGAGGCAAACTTTCTTGATTAAATCTGTCTTATTCACATGTGTATGTGATGTATAAATAACCCAGAGAAATATTTTTTTTCAGTAAAAATTTGTAAGAAATGGTGATTTCATACCTTCTTCATTTGGACTTGGTATGGTGAAGGTTTGGAAGACATATTTTGACCAGAGGGAGAGAACTGAGTGTAAGAGTTGCTGAGAGCTCATTGGACCTTGCAAATGGGATGGAATGGCACCAGTAAAATTGGCTGTGTTCTATATTTTCCAGCTGAACTCAATTATTCAGAAAAGTGATTGCAGTAGTGATCCAAGGCGAGGTCATGAGGGCCTTAACGGAGGTAGTGTGCAGTGGTTAGAACAGGTAGTGTGCAGTGGTTAGAACAATGATGGCAAGAAGATCAACCCAAATATTAGGTCCAAGTGCAGGGCTTATTAAAGGCAGTTCCTGCAGCTTAATTAACCAATTATTCTAGAGTTTTAGAGGGATGTGAATGGAAATTAAGCAGGTTTGGTAAACTCCACCACATTCTCTCTGCAATGTGACAAGATTTTTGCCAGCATTATCATCACCATAACTCTATTTGAGGTCTCCTGTGAGGACCAAATAGAACTGAAAAGCTGAACTCCATTGAAATAGCTCCCCAACCCCCACAAATGTCCCCAGTAAATGTTGCACAGACATTTCTTGGCAGTTGTTACTGAGACTATATTCTGATAAAATAAAGCCATATATAATATCATATATAAGATTTGTATGTCAGAGTGCCCATTTTTGCTAACCTTCCAACTCAGCCCTTTTGTGGGATTACTTTACCCAGGAGCATGTCTGGAATCTACAGTGGGGGAAACCACCATGTTATAGATACTACAACTCAAGTTTCATTAAAATAAAACATTTTGCCTATAATTTTCTCTCCTTTTTCCCAGTGTATTTGTGTTGATGTAATGCTGTTGATACTTGTTGATATTGTTGATATCATGTTCCCCCAAAGAAAATTTTGCATGTTAACAGATCCACATTATCAAAGAGCAGATTTCCATTTATAAAATCCATAGCAAAGCTGTTAGAAGACATTTTCTTTTCTAAGGATAGATGTACAGCCTCTCATTTTCCCTCCTGGATCCACCCATACTTCTGTAAGATAAACAGTGTGTTAAAATGACTTTGTACTAAAGTGCTTACTACTTTATAATCTCATGCTAATACGCAAACTGTGGGAGCTGGGTTGGTTTCCAGGTTGCATATGAATTATTAATAGACTATTTTTTAGAGCAGATTCAGACTTACAGAAAAGTTTTACAGAAAGTACATGGAATTCCTGTATGCCATCTCTTGCATGTATGCCACGTCTTGCATGTACACTGTTTCCCCTATTAATAACATGCTGCATTAGTGTGGTACATTTGTTACAGTTGATGAGCCAATATTAACACATTATTATTAACCAAAGTTCATAGTTTAATGAGAGTTCACTCTTAATGTTGTACAATTCTTTGACAAAGGCATAATGTCATGTATCTGTCATTACAGTATCATACAGAATAGTTTCACTGCCCTAAAAATGCTGTGTGCTTTATCTATTCATGTTTCCCTTCTACCTTTAACTGCTCTGAACCCTGGCGACCACAGATTTTTTTACTCCTTCTATAGATTTGCCTTTACCAGCATATCATGTAGTTTGAACATTACAATTTGCAGTCTTTCCAGACTGGCTTCTTTCACTTACTAAAATGCGTTTAAGATCTCTCTGCATTGTGTGTGTGTGTGTCTTATTAACTTGTTTCTTTTTTTATCAGGTAATAACAATTATTGCATTGATGTTCCATACCTTATCCATTCATCTATTGACAGTCATCTGGGTTGCTTCCACGTTTTGTGATTATGAAGAAAGCTGCTATAAATATTCATATGAATGTTTTTGTGTGGATACTTGTTTCTACCTCATTTTGGTAAATGTTTGGGAGCACAATTGCTGGGTCATATGGTAAGCTTATGTAAATATATGGTAAGTTTTGTAAGAAACTACCAAACAGCCTTCCAAAGCAGCATCATTACACATTCCCAACAGCAGCAAATGAGAGTTCCTGTGCCTCCAAATCCTTCCCTGCATCTGGTGTTGTCAGTGATTTTCATTTTTGCCATCCTAATGGTATATAGTGGCCCATGTTATATATTGTGCCTCTTTTCTATATTCAAAATGCTTTTTCTCTATAATACCATCATCTTAAGTATCACACAACTCCCAGCCATAATATTTGTTAGACTTCTATATCTGACTTCTAATTATAGTTCTTATCTGTATACTTCTTTACTTTGTTGATCAAACCTTCTCTGAATTTCTAAGTACCATCTTTTTCTCTTTTCCTAATTTAGGACTTCAAAATTCACCCTCCCCATTACTGCTGGCACAGAGACCCACCCCCTGGTCCCTGGGGGTAATCGTTATCCTTTTAATGTGTATTCTCTCTTATGTTTCCCATCAACTAGGTTTCCTTTTCTCATGTAGGAAATAAACAGGTAACCTTTACCATCTATCCTCCTATTATCCTGTAGGGAAATACTCATCTCCAAAAAAGGAATCATGAATTTTTAATTTAAGTACAGCACATAATCTTCCTTGTCTTCACATCAGGTATCCTCACCTTGGACCATTAGATGGCTTTTGTGTGATGAAGCCAGGATTGGTAGATGGTTCTTTTGACCCTTTAAATGTTCACTTTGCCATTATTCACCAATAATATAGAGATTTTATGAGCAATCCATTCTAACACCCAGAATGAACTGGGAATTATTAAAAGAGCAAGGGAGATAAAAAACCAACATATACATCAATTTATCACATTTTTCTCAGGGATGCAAATATTATATCTATTGTTATGGACAAGTTAAATTGTATTCCTCCGAAAGTTATATTGGCACCCAGCACCTCAGAATGTGACCTAATATGGTATTTTAGGGTTCCCAGACCCAATTTCAATGTTAGGGAGGACTCCTCACACACAACACCAAGAAATTCTCAGACACCAGTAGGTTGTCCAAGAATTCAACTATATTTTAAAACTTTGTACCCAGAGATAGTATCATATTCTTCAGGTTAAGGGTCCAGTCTTACAACACTATCCTTTCCCCCAACTTCAGATGTCAGTTTCAAGACTCAGGCTTGTTACCTGTGCTTCTGACCAATTGGAGGTTCCAAATCTACAGACTGGAGATTCCAAAGACCTTCTCTTTAGGTTGCATTCATTTGATAAAGTAGCTCACAAAACTCAAAGAAACATTTAATTGACTGTATTAGTTTGTTAAAGGATATGATAAAGGACACAAAAGCCAGATGAATAGATACATAGGGCAAGGTTGGGAGCAAAATTATAGAGAATGTTTGGTATCTTCATCAGGATGAGGATTATGTGAGTGTATACACATGTCAAAATTCACCAAGCTGTATTCTAGGACTTGTGCATTTTATTGCATGTACCTCAATAAAAAAATGAAAAAAATGAAAAAAAAAGAAATAGACTGCCTCACACTTCCCACTTCAGATGTAGAGCTTCTATCCTCCTGGAGTTTAGAGCCTGCCTTGGTGGCACATGGAAGCATTCTGGTTCCCCAAGTGTAGAAGCTCTCTGAAAAAAAAGGAACAAAGGCTGTTCTCTTGAGTTTTTATGGAAGCTTCATTACATAGTGAGGACTGACTAAGTCATTGACCATTGGTGGATTCAACTCCAGCTCCTCATCCTTTGATGATCTGAGGTGTGACTGAAATTTCCAACCCTTTAATCATGTGGTTGGTCCTCTGGGCAACAGCTCCTGTCCTTGGGTGGGGTCCAAAGTTCCCTTTTTAATAATAAAGAGCCATTTCACCTTTATGGCTCTAATTGGTTTTCTTGCAGTACTAGGTGCCTGTGAGATTGCAATATCTATTCAGAGGGGATTGTTTTATGGGTATAAAATCTTGATAACCTCCACATCAAAAAGCCTCAAGACACATGTAATTAAAAGATGAGATGATATGCTACCAAATATTAACTGAAACATATTCAGAGGTCAAGGGTTAGCTGACAACACCATTGTGAGTCACAGTTGATATCTTCATGTGATTATTGATGTCTTCATTTGATCATTGTTGATTATTTACTTTTTATGAATAAATTTGTTATCTGCAGCCTACATAGATCCTAATGAATCTATGAGATCAAATAGTCACTATACACCTCAATTATCTAATTCTTTTTAATTTTTTTGCAGAACTGGAAGTGTTTGATTAAAGGTTTTATAGGTAGAAGCCCCCCACCAACATAATGCCTTGACTTTGGCAGTTGACTGTGAATTCCCTTAATGATGATTCTGAGAACAGGAAGACTTGAGAAAGCAAGAAAAGTATGTTAGCAACTGCCATCGGATGGGATGATGGAAACGGAGGATGGCAAATTGTGACACAGCAGAGAGAAAATAATGACTTACATCACTGACCTATAAACCTTAATTTTCTAGTAAGCAAAGCAAAATCTCTCAACCATGAGAAATAATGTCCCTTGAGTCAAAAAAAATTATAAGCATTTAAAAAATTGTTTATCTTTAATAAGCTGCCTTCTAGAAAAGGAAGGAACAGGTTTGAATAGCATTAGATATAATGACAAAGGCAAACACACACAAAAAACAAAATTGTACTTTTGTTTTTGATTTTTGAGGAAACTGTTACATTATTTCTGTTTCTTTCTTTGTTTATTTTCTTTGGCTTTATTTCCATTCAGGAGGGTGTTTAAGCAATTTTCTCTGGTCCTCCATAGCATAGCTAACAAATAAACCTTTTCCTTTCCCTGGTCCCCCAATGACAATGATAATATTCTTACTTAGGCTGGCAAAGGTTCTAGTGTCTGTGGCTGTGGCGGTTTCAGGAGGGATTTCTGCTGGAATAGTCTTATGAGGTGACTAGACACTTCTCCTGGTTACATCTCTTCTGATTGACTATATAGCTTTCTATGCATTAAGAAATTACATTATCCCACTAGCACTTTCAACAAAATCTGTTTCTGCTTTAATTATCTAAATTAAATCTACCTGCAAATAAATTTCAATTAATGCAAAAATATCTTATAAAATATGATTCTTTTCTCAGGTAAGATGAAAATATGTATTCTGTTAAAAGAGGCAAGCAGCAGAGCTATTGTTTTTTCCTAAAATTCATTCCTCTTGATTCTTACATAATAGAAGCTCCAGTTTTTAGCTACATGGTGGTTTTTCTAGAATAAAATATTATCATAAAATTTCTTAATTCCCCTTGCAGTTAGGAATGACTTTATGAACATAAGTGGAGGTCCCCTTAGAAACTTTCAGTAACTAAGTAAAGGGAGGATGCACACTCTTCTTTATCCCTTTTTCTTCCTGCTGGCCTGGACCACAAGAAGGAGAAAGCAGGTGTTGAGGATGAAGGAGCAAGAAAATGGGAAGAATCTCAGCTACTGATACTTACGCTTGTATATTTGCCTTAATTGCCATGAATTGCTTCCTTCTGTATCTCACACACTCTGAAGAGAAAGAAACCTCAATTAGGAAAGACTAAAGATCATTTAAAGTGTTTGAAATTTCTCCCCTTGAAAGGGAAGGGTTATCTTCCCTTTCTTTGTATCTGCGAAGGCTCTGTGGACTGATTTGACTAACACCATGGAAGGGATTGTGTGTTCCCTACCAGAACAAGGTCGACAGGACAGGCAGCATCTACTTCCTGTCTTTTAGTAAAGTTATTCTTAAAACATAGCTTCCAAACATAGCTGTGGAAGTCCATTAAACTCCACAGAGTGATCCACAGTGAAAGAATCTAAGACCACAGAAAAACCTTCTCAATTTAGTCAGTTCCAGCATGGCTGTGTAGAAAAAAAAACCTTGGAAGTAGATCCTACAGCCCTGTGGATTGTCCCAGATGATCCTGATTAGCACAGACAGGGTGTCCCTGCTGTTACCTGCCCATGAGAAAGAAGGCCTAAGCAGCAATCAAGGAAATTGTCACATGTTTTAGGTGAATTGTCAGTAAGGTATCCACACTGACCTTGTCTGAAGATCCCACAAAAGTACCCAACATCTGTCAGTTTGAAGTACTATCCACCATGCAAGGACTCCAGTATTGCTAGAAATTTCCTGCACCCACAGTTTCTCTCCCTTCCCTATTTTGAGCCTGAGTGAAGGTGAGGTGCCAAAATATGTTAGGTAACCATAAAATGCTTTGTGAGTGTCTTGCCAATGGGTTTCAGGCCCCGGCAAGTTCACTATGGATTCAATGTGACCAAAGACTGACAGCAAAATGTTCTTGGGGTGAAAGGGTTATACCCAACTTTATTTCCAGGTGGTAGGTCAGTCACTAGAATCCCATTCACTCAGAGTGAGTCTGGATGCAGCAAGCCGGTCTCTGCCTCTGGGCCTCTGTCCTTGGTACTGCCACAACTCCAGCCTCTGCTCTGCTCTCCTGCAATCTTGCAGCTGTGCACCATGTCGCTCCCAGTACATTGGGCGGAGCTCTATATATCGAGTCAAATTGCCCACAGGTGTTCAGTGAGCTAGTCAACCAGGCCAGGTGAGAATCCTGGCCACAGGAACTCTCATTTTATGCACAGTGGGGAAGAAAGGTCAACATTCCTACTTTCCCCCAAATAGGCTTTCTTTCCAATTTAGGAGAGGCAGAAGTACTGGCATTAAAAACATGCTCAAAATTATTATTTCTTTCATTTAATGTAATAAGCTATACTAAAAAATTTATCAATATGTAATTCCTAATTATTTTGCCAAGATGGATTGTTTATCAAATTTGAACATTGATTTAGGATACATCTTCTGAAAGTGATCTTATTTATTTTGTTTTTCATATTCCTTTTCACATTTCTAAATCTTAAAAATGAAGTGCTCTTCCTTTTTACTACTAATGATTATCTGTTTAAATAGATATTTCAAATAAACAATATAAGGAACTCTGAAACATTAAAAATCATTTAAGAAACCTTGAAATATACCTGTTTTCTAACAATAACGTAAGTTCATTAATGTGTTGTTTGATTTTGTGTTTTGTTTTTTGCCTAAGTTCATAAACTGGAAAACTAGACCCATAAGCTAGTCCCTGCTAACATTCAAAAAAGGAAAACACTGAGCCTTCGAATTTTCCTTTGATGATAAGCTTAGATACATTCATTCTCTAAGTTATATCATTTAAGTGACTCATTTTTTCATTTATCATTTAGTTGTCAAATAAAGATTTAATTTTCTATTTCTCCTAATGGTGATAAAAACAGTTCTTTTTTCATTCCAAACTACTGTTTATTTTAGCATAACCAAAAAAGACGGCTCCATTATAATGCACTTATATGAGTACTACTTTACAAGGGTTTTTTCCCTCCATTTTCCATGTAAATAGTCACATTTTCTTATGCCCCAATATTTTTTCTAGGGTACTAGATATTTTGTAACTTAACAATAGCAGTGAGTGTAGTCCTTGCTATGTCCCTCTTGTTTGGATCCCAGGTGGTCCCCAACCAAGAGGGTCCGTCTAGGGGTGCTCCAAAAGCATGACAAAGGAAAGGCAGTGGAGATTAGGGTTTAAGGCCCTTTACTTTTCCACATTTCTCCTATGGCCTGTAGAGATATTTATGGAGATGTATTTTTTTAAGATTTACAAAAAAAAATTCTTATTTCAGAAGCAAATTTAGAATATTTCAATAAAATAAGACATTACAAAATCCTCATTTGGGCACATATGAAGGTCCTGTATTATATTAAGTTCATTTGATAAATGACTGAAAGAAATTCAGGTATATAATTTATGCAATATGAAACAAGGTGGAAAAGATAAATCAATAGTAATCATTTTGTTATTGCAAGACTATAACAATAAAGAAAAAAACAAATTCATAAAAAGGGAGAGGTAAATGTTTCATAGAAAATTTATTAAACTTAAATCTTGAATAGATAATTCATTTAAAAGATACTTTTTGAAAAATTATAATTAATTAAAGAGGAACATTTTGAAGAGATAATTGTTTAAAAAATCTTACTAAGAAAATGAATTACCTATAGGAAGACTTTGGAAAAATATATTTCTTGCTAATATGAGGCTAAATATTAACACTAACAAAGATAACATAAAACACATAATATAAACCAAGACAGCAGGACATTAACAAGAAACTGGTTGATTACTGTTTTCAGTTCAGAGTATTTCTGATTACTCATTGCTCCCATTAACTTGAAACACCCTAAAAGCTAACAGCAGATATATAAAATAGACTAATAATTACATTTGAAATATGTTTGTGAAACCTTATATAACATCACCCATAACAAGTTATTAGATGACACTAACTTTTTGTATTAGTAATGATATAAAATGGTTTGATCAATCATAGAGGAAGGTAGAATTATCTTTCTTTTCAGTGTATAGAAAGTTAATATTACCAAACTGCCTTCACATGAAGAAAATATCAAGGAGCTTATAGCCAAAAATACAAATGGAAGAGTTTTAATATCTGTATCAGTAGTTAAGTAATAAACATAATTATGTTTTCTTTTTGGATAACGAGGTGTTTGTGATACTTGTCAACATTTTAATATTAGTAATTTGTTGTGATTTGATTTTTTTCTCATTCGAAATGATGTCATTTTTAGCAAATGTGTTTTAACTTCTATATTAAAGAAGTCCCTTTCACTTGTTATTTATAGCTGTACAACATATTACCGCAAAAACATATATTTATTACGTTACAGTTCTTTGATCAGGATCCAGGGTACAGCCGAGCTGAATCCTCTGCTCAGAGTCTGACAAGACGACAATTGAGATGTCAGCCCAACTGCATTGGCTCCTAGAGGCTTGAATGGGGAAGAATCCCTTCCAAGTTCACTCAGGTTCTGCCTCAAGAATTTGGCCTTAAGAGGAAGGAAAACCAGATCTAATTACAGTCAACCAGAAGGTAAACAGACATAATTTTGCATCACACAAGTTTGCTTTCATCCCTGATACCTATTAACTAAGGTTTGACAAATCTCCTTTGCATAATTATTCTGTATAGCAGATCACTTTGCACAGATCTTCATACATTTTTCATTGTTGAAAAGATATTTAGGTAGTCTCTTTAATACTTCACCCTGCTTTTTGAATCTCTGAACTGATGTAGTATATCCAAATTATTATTGGAATATGTACTCTCATTAGCATTCTTGTGAGTCTATTGCAACTAACATAAGCTTGATTTTGAGCATTACAATGTGAGGATGAAATATCATTACCTATCGTCCCTATTTCCAGACTCGTAAGTTTTCACTAATAGCTAGGAAGTATCTGAAGGGATGTAAATAACAGATGTTGATGATAAGGAAAATAACATTTTTCAACACGGCTCATAGGCTTAACAGGAGAATCTCAGCCCCGCCCCGCCCTGCCCCCAACCAGGACCCTACCGATTTCTTCTTCCTCCCTGTTCGCCGCGCGCGTCAAAATGCCACATATACGAAAGTAGAAAAGTATAAATTGCTCCCCTTGCCTGTGCTGTGCTTGGGGCTCAGATCATTGGTGATCACTCACCTCTGAGCCTGCCTGTGTGAAATAAACCTCGCATCCTGCAAGACCACCGAGTGCCGCTAGGTTCTTCCTTTGGGTGATCCAGCCCAGGTTCTGTAACACTGAGAATGAGGCAGATGTAATGTCCATGCAGGGGTGAGATTAATGAGATGCTGGGGTAGTAGAATCTCCCTGTGTCCATCATTGTGCAAGCCAGTGATATCCAATAAGAATGGGAAAGATGCATCTTCTCGTTAGTGCCTTACTGGCTTAACAGTATGCTCTACTTCTGAGCTTACAGAGTTTGGGGCCACTAATAATATTTTTTCTGACAGTTTTATTAGCTTTATGCATAGTGAAAATGTCAGTCATATTCTAAATATTCTAATTTGTATCCAAATGCACCATACTTTTGGCTTGAACTTCTGAATAGTTTGGTTTACTGTAGATCCTGCTGTGACCAATGCTACATCCGCAAGTATACAATCAGTGCCAGAACAATGTTGGAATCATTCTGATTATAATTTTCCTTCAACTGAGTAGCTCTAAATGTATCCAAGCCAGGGAGTAAGTGATAGAGAGTAAGAATATTAATCATTCTCTGGGTAAACAATGAAATTGCTTGTGGAAATCCATCATATTCCATAGGATTGGAGAGAATTTGACTAAGTAAAGTCTTGAATAGCTCTTCTCCCCAAAATTACAGAAAGAATATTCTGACTCTCTAATAAACACAAAACAATCAAAAGTCTCAGCCGTTACATGGAAACTCTCCTTGTCACCAAGTCATGTGCACCATATCTGACCATTAATATTCCTCTATATAGAGAACTAGCTTAATGTCATTCAGTAAAATGTATCCTATTTGGTTATCATCAAGAACAAAGCTATATTTTAGTTCTGTATCTTAATTATTGCTCTTTTCTCAATTTTCTTTTTTTTTACAGTCCACAGGATACATTTCTTCAACTCTTAATAGATTGTCAAAACAAGTAACAACTTTTTGCCATTGTCTAAAGGCATATTCTTGATCCCCCCCAAATAAATGGAAGTATTTGAAAATACACTTAAATATAAAATAATATATGCAAGTTGAGCAAACTCAGAAATCATAAATGCATACATTTATAAACATCTCTCTGAAAATAAGAAGTAACTGCCAAGTCAATGTACACAAACTTTAAAATTGAATAAGGAGTCATGAAGACCAATGAAAGGTGACTTTAAATATAATGTAGGCAAGTGATTAATTTCAAATTAATCATGTTTTTTCCCAGTTTGAGAAATAACAGCAGTTTATATTTTAGCCTATTTTTAAAAATTGAACATCAAAGTACAAGTGTTGTAAAGTTACTTCTACAGATGTTTGGAATTAAACACTAACCTAAAACAAAATATGTTTGCTTTTCTTGCACTAGAGTGAAAATTATGGAGTAATTTTACACTGGGGACTTCTCCCTGCAATTAACATTGCAGATTGCATCCACTACACCACTAAAGTACACTTAAGAAATTAATACTTCAGAGATTAAAACAAAGATCAAACATTCATAGAAGTCATGGAAGAACTTGTGACTGTGCCAGGCATTTCTGCTCTTGACCCTTAACAATATGTTTCTACTTAGTGCACCTCAGTGTAAGCACTTGGGCTCTGATTTCAGATGAATTAACAGACACAAATTTAAGCCCTCTGCTTCTTAGTATTATGACTCGGACAAGACACTATACCTGGTCCTCAGTATTTTTATCTGTAAGGTGGGAAAAAAGTTATCTATCTCATAATACTATCATGAGGAATAAATCATGAGAGATAGTAACCATGGGATGCTAAGTGGGCATGAAAAGGGAAAATTGACCTTAGTAGTTATTGCTATTATTGCTTATGTTATTTCACTATATCCATTTCTTATCAACTCAAAGGGGTCTTTCCAAAGTAAAATGTTGTAAAAATTGGATAGGGGGAATGATCATTTGGCAATCAGGAAAAAAGATTTAGCAATTTATCTGACTGGATCATAAAATAATTAAAGTAAAAGGCTACATGTAATATATATCCATGTAGACAGCAGGCACTTTTGTGTGAATTTAGTCTATATAGTGTTAAGCAGGTGAGAAAAGTATTGTGAGTGTGTATAACAGAGAATAACGGAAAAGAATGTATATAATGTTACGGCATAAGAGAAAAGGGGAAAAAATGAGGAGAGGTCAGGAGAACAAGGTACATGGGGGGAAATACTGAGAATAGTTGCTTTTCAGTAAGACATGTTTCCATGGTTATCACAAGCTTGTTTGTGGTCTTATGCTAAAAAAATGTAATTATTTTTTAGTAGCAAAGATAATTTTGAATTTTGTAGTAAAAAATAATTAGTACGGTTTAAAATATCACCAGTTAACTTGATGTCTGGTTATACCTGGGCATTGACAAAGTTAAGATTGTCTGCATTTGGTAACAGAGCTACTAATGGTTGATTCTAGCCACATTGTTTCATTTAATATATTTGACTAAGCTTACCTTTATGAAAGCTATTCAATTTAATTGCAAGGGAAATATTTTTCATAATATTCTTCCAGCTCTGTGTGTGTACAGATTGTCTGAAGTAATTAATACTGTTGCCCTCCTCCTTTTCTACCTGTCTAAGTCTTTTAAGAGACAGCTGTATATTAGTGAAAATAACTTGACATTGAAAATAATAATAACAATAGTGAAAACAATGTAAAGAACTCTAATAATTATTGAGCTCTTACTATATGGCAAACATGTTCATCATTATTCATATACTTTATGGATTAGGTATAATCTTTTACTAATGGCAAAATTTTATGAAATAATGTCGGTGAAATAGTGGTTCAATACAATATCAAAAATATTTATTCATCTGTTCTACAAAATCTCAGTACTCTTTAGTTCTTGCCATCTCTTTTGCCTAGAACATTTCTCCCTTCAGTTTTCAAGGGCTGCCTTCTCTGCCACCCTTAATTCAAATGCCATCTTGATTTCAACACCTCTTCTCCTATCACTAAATATTACCTATTATGTTATTACTTTTTATTAGTTAATTTATTCAGTGGCTTTACTCCCCAATAGAGCTTAGTTTCAGTGAGAGAACCTATATAGTCTGTTCATTTACCACTTGATCTACAAGGTGCAGGAGCATGCCAGAGATACTGTTGGCATTCAATTCGTAATGGAAAGACTGTTCTGTGAAAGGTTGTAATATGAAATTAGATATATTGGCTAGTTTTTTTTGTTGTTGCCTTTTTAGATCCACATTCCAGCTTCCTCTGTGTCTTTGAAGTCTACTTAAAATGGGTTCCTTTGCCTTTTTAGTTCTGTTATGGCCTCTAAAATGGGAAATACTTTCAGAAAATTAGCAACTTGGTGAAGAATGATGTTAGAGCATTTATTTTTCTTGTTAACTGTCTGCATGCTAGTGCTACAAGTTGCCTGTGGTCATGTTCTAGTGAAGACCACAGCTCCTTTTCCAGCAGTCCTCTCCTAAAACTCCAGGTTTGGCAGCCAGTTTTTATAAGCGCTGTCTCCTCTTTAAGTCAAGGTTGATAGGTGATTCCAACATTTAGCTTCTGCATGCTCCAGCATACATACCACAGTGCTTCCTGCTCACCATGCCCAAACTTTTAAAATCTGTGAAGCAGAGAGTGAGAAATTAGGATTGACAGATGGACAGTTGGTCAGAGTATAAATAGGGTGAACTGATAGGAATTTGAATTTGTTTTGAAGGAAGAGTGTACAAGAAAGTCTTCTGGTGGATTAGACCTAGGGAATGAAGTATAAAGGGCAATTTCTAAAATTTTGATCTGAACAGCAGAGGGAAGAGAGATGCTACTTATCATTATGGTAAAATTTGTGGTTGGTCATATTATTGGAAAGAAAATAAAGAATTCTGTCTAGGACATACTGATTTTTTGAAGCCTGTAAAATATATAGACCTATAAAATACATATTAGCCACGCAATAGGATTTTTAAATGTTGAGCTTGAATTAGGAAATGTGCACTTGATGGTAACAGGTGGGAGTGCATAGAGGAAAGGAGATAGCTAAAGGTGGAATTGCTTGCTCCAAGATTAGTGAGAATGTAGGTTTTTCCTTAAATATGAACAAACTGATGACCAGAACACCCTTTGTACAGACCAGTTCATATTTTTAGCTTAAAAATTGTTTAAAAATGTACAGCTGATTTAAAAGGAATATGGTATCAATCTTTAGGGACAAAGAAGATAAAACGATGAATCCAGAGTGGAAATAGCTACCAAACCATTGTTTGTGCTGAGGGATATTACTGAAGAGTGGTAGTCTATTCTGCAAGTTTGAATTTCAGTAGATTTTCTATGATAAAAATAAGGCAAAGCCTGGTTCTATTGGACTGAAAGAGATAAAAGTGATGACCCTGCCAAAGCCAGGAAACCTAATGAAGAAAATATGTAGAAGGTATCCCAGGGTGGACCTTGCATGGCCACAGGAAGTGGCAGATACACTTGTTTGACTCAGCCTCTGTTCTGAATATAGAAAAATTGCCTCAGAAAAATTTTTACTCTGAATGTTTTTGAAGTAAATCCAAGGTTAGGAGTCACACTAAATATATAACTTTAAAGGCTTCCCAGTGAAACTCATGTGTTGGTAGCAAATGTAGATGATGCCAGTTAGGATACATAGAAGTTTTTTACCTCCCTAGGGAAGCACATTTCAAAAAAAGCAAAGAAGGGTCCAATAATTTTATCAAATAAAAGCTCCAAGAAATAAAGTTCATAAACAAAAATTCCAAACAAGGGGTTAAATAAAATATTATGAATGGAGTATAGGAAAATAAGAAAAACAATCAGATCCCTTATCTCAGCACTTATGGGAATTTACAAATCAAAATATAAAATCAGTTTGTAAACTATAAAAAAAGGAATCAATAAAGAATGATACTATGGAAACGAAGAGAGGAAAATAAGAAAAATGACACTATCAAAATGAAAAGACAGAGTTGGAAAAGAACCAAATAAAATGTCTACAAATAAAAATTAAGATGATTGAAGTCAGACATGTAATACATGAGTTAAAAAAAGGTGAAAATATTAGGCCATGTAAAAAGAGAATTAGACAGCTTAAAGGCAGACATCTAAAAATTACCCAGGATTTTATACAAATAAACAAAACGGCAAGAAATATGTAGGGTGGACTGAAAAATGTGAGTCGAGTGATAAGATCTAACATGTCTAAAATAAATGAAGTATAATGACAAATATCAACATGGATCAACAACCAAAATATATTGTTAAGAAAAAAAAAGTCACAGAAGAGTATCATACAAAAATGTCAAAAGCAGACAAAAACATATTATTGAAGAACATATGATCACAATACATAAATTTTGTTCAGCAATGTGATGTTAAAAGTATAAAAATGAAAGAAATATTAGTATTTCATTTCAGAAAGCATATATTTCTTGGGAGAGGATAAGGGATATAGAGCATAAAAAGACTTCAAAGTTCATGATAACATTATGTCTCTTAAGATAGGTAATAGACACCCATATTTATGATGATTAAAGGAATAGATTCAAATTTTGTATGTTTTATAATAAGTTTGATATATTAGTGAGAAATTTCTTTAACAGTTATTCCATAAACATTTTCTATGCTGCTATCCTTACTTGATAATGAACCTGACAAATCTGTAGGTTTAACTTGGATTTGTGGGGTTGTTTATAATTTTCCTTAGATTGTCGAAGGATGTCATTGGTTTATGTATTCTCAGTGGAAGAATGTTGACAGTGAATTAAAAGAACTAGAAAAATGGAAAGCACTAGGAGGGGAACAAGGGCCCTCTCCAGCTGTGTGAGACCCCAAGTAAATATTTTTTTCAGGACCCCATCTATATGGACAATTTGACTTAAAATTTTGTTTAAAATTCATGGTCACCTGTGGAGTTTAGCGATTTTTTTGTGTGTAAAGATAGAATAAAGGGTAGAGAAGAATGACTTGCTTACCTGTTCATTGTTCAGTCAGACATGATCTCTCTTTCTTCAGGTCCATGAACTATCTCTTTGTTCAGGTACCATCAAATCTGCCATTCCTAGCTCATTCCATATTTTCCTCTGCAAGAAACAGGTTAGCAACACTGTTGTTCTCATAATGCAATGGTTCTTTAAACTCTGGTCATATAGAAACAATATAAACTTTTTGCCTCTGAAGTTTCCTAATGTGATTAATTTAATGCATCATTATTCTTGACACTTACTCTCTGTACCACCTGTGAATATTGGCCTCCAATTACTCTCTTAACAGTTATAACTACTTCAGGATGATGACAACATGCAAACTTAGCCAGCCTGTTTAGGATAATGTTAACAATAATTCATCTTCAGTTCAAGTTAAATGTACCATTTAGGATTTCAGCATAAACTTCATCTTCTGAACTCTTTATACATAAAAAACACATTCCTAAAACGTAATCTCTTTCAGTATCGACCATATCCCTGGTTTTGTATGCGATTACCCTAGTAGGAAGATAGTGAGGTATACAGGAGAGGGTGTAATGTGGTTCCACTTGGCAAAGAGTGTCTGACTCTTTTCCAGTATGGCTTTAAACAACCTCAGGAGAGCCTGAAGTCACCAATCTATTGGAGACAAGAAAGAATATCAGTCAGAAGGCTTACTGGGCTTGAAGAGCATCTGTCTTCATAGCCTGGGGGAAGTAGTCATGGACACTGCAGAAGGACTGCCTAACACATCATGAGGCAGCAGAGGCAGTGGAGTGACTGCTCTGAGTGCAATCACAAGGACACCCAGATAAAGGATGCTTGCTTCCACTCTCATCATCCTGGGGTGCTACAGATTGGAGGAGGCAACACTGTTACTGCATGGTTGGGTAAGTTTTGATGCAGGGACCCAGATACTCAGCTGAAGAGCAAGGATGTTGAACCATTGGTAACCCAGGGCTCTGTACTCATCCTGTGAATTATGTGAAAGCCGCCTAAAATCAGGTTGTCTGCACCATTTTGGGGGTCTCACACAGCTCTGTAAAAGAAATACCAAACTGCCTGGTGAGAGTGATCTACTTACCAGACCACGGTCTTGGAACTTGGTCCAGAACATAGGACCCTAAGACAATCCCAGAATTATGGTGACTGGAGATCCTCAGGGCTTATGGTCAACATAATGCATAATTAAAAAGTGATTCTAAGGAGGAATTGGGACAAAGCCATGCCAATTCAAATTCTTGGGTAAGCTGACCTCCCCAGGAGACAACACACTACAGCTAGTCCTAAACAGAGTAAGTGATTTAGAAAATTATGATAGGTAATTCTTGGCCACCAGGATCCCTATGGGACCAAGTCTGGTCTTAAAGTGCCCTCCCTACATGGGTGGCTCTGCTAGCCTCTTCTAGCCACTGGAAGTGAGCTAGAAAAATCTGAAGAAGGCATTGAAAAATATGATAACCATGGAGATGCAGGTTTCCAGGTAAGATTTTACTTGTCATATATAAAAGCAGTATTGAATATTCAATATTGAAAAATATTTGACCAAATATAACAAAATCAATCAGATACATTTTACATTAAAAAAATATTAAGTATCAGTTGATATTGATTTGTAGTATTTATTAGCATGCATCTGTGGAAAAAATTTAGGTAGCTTTCACTCTTTAATGCATTAATTATACATCCATTGGATGTTTGCATATACCAGGTTCTGTCCTAATGATGAAACAAATTTTGTGATGTTTTCTACCTCTGTTGTAATAAATATTGAGTCATAAAATCATTTATAACCTTTGATTGACTAATATAATTATAGAATCAAATACTATGACTAGGCCAACTAAAAGCTATAGGAAAGGAAGATTTATACTTAAGTATCATCCATTGTTTTCAATATTGCTAATAATCAAAATATCCATCAAGAGTACAGAAACTTCTGGGACAACTATTTAATATTTCACATCTATTTAAATTAGAATTATGAAGTCATCTCAATTATATTTTTAATTTACATTATAAATTATACTTTAAAGTATAAAATAATGTAAAGGTATATGCTTTTTCCTCTTAATGACTATGATTACAAATATAGAACTTTGTATCTTCTTGAAGATGAAGATCAACAGGAAATGGAAATGAGAACAGTTGATATTTATAGTGACCTTCCTTGTTGTTTTAGTATGTTTGTAGCATGATAGAGTTAAGAAAAATTAAGTAGAATTAATTGTCTTTAGTCCAAAACTGCCTTTTAACTAAGTTGACCTGACTAGTACAATAGTGCTACTTGTACTGATCATAAGGGTCATCATTCATTTCCTTCTTTAATCATTTGTTCAATTTTTTGTTAATGGAACTTCTCTGTACCAGACACTTTTTTCTAAGCATGAAGTATTTGTGGGAAATGGAAAGAAGGAAAATGTATCAGGGATTCTGTTTTGGATGTTTTAGGATAGAAAACCTACTTTCCACTCTTGTGAGATTTAAATTCATGGCAGCATGTAGGTATAAAGTAAATAGTAGTAGCTAACCACTGAGCTAAAATAACATGCTCATTAATGTCCTATGTACTGTGAATATTAGAGCAAGCAGATGGAAATCAAGTATACAAAAAAATTAAGATTATTTCCGATTCTGAAAAGTATGATGGAAAAAAAGTAAAATGAGATAATGGGATAGAAAATCATAGGGTGAGATCAGGATTAGGGCAAAGGAATCCTCCTTGAGAAAGTAATACTGATGAGGAAACATCAAGCATGAGAACATCTCAGGGAAGAAAATTCCAGGTGGAAAGAATATGCATTACAAATTGCCTGAGGTTGGTTTAGTCAGATAAAATAATTGTGTCTGTGCTAAGAATTTTTGTATTATCTAAGTGTGATGGTTAGCCACTGGATATTTTAGGCAGAGGAGCATTTTAAATAGACCTTTGGCTGCTTTGAGAGTATGTTTGTGCCATGGCTGGGGATTAAAAGTGGGAACAGAGAGAGGACATTGCTGACTGTAGGAGAGCCAAGGTATCTCATGGTGGGTTGAACTAAGTAGCAAATGAAAAGGATGAAAGGAAATTTAAGCAGATATATTTTAGAGGTAGAACCAATAAGAGATAGTGATATGAATCTGATTGTTTCTGGTAAATAAGTGGAATTACTGAAGATTCCTCAGGATTGGTAAGATTTAATGAGAACAAGAACAACTGAGGGAGGAGAAGATTAGGTTTTCTGACATTTCCAGGTCAATTTCAAGAGACCTATTAAATACATAATGACCTGATGTGAAGTAATTGTACAAAAGTAGTTGGTAGCTACTGAGCTAAAATAACTACACTCCCTAGTATACCAGGTATTGTAAAGCCTAAAAAGGATGTATTTTAAATTTCTCATGCCTATCTATTGCAACTTATTCATATCTCTTACATATAATTTATTCTGCTTTTAAAATATGAAAGTATTACATTTTGCTTATTTACTTGAATTCTTCCACCATTAAACTGTTATTCTGAGGCTTAATAATTTTTGCATCAACAGCAATGAACCCAAAGCCTGACTTACAGTAGAATTCAGTAAATGTTTATGAATAAATGAATCTAGTTCAAGGTAGAAAATTAAAAGGTAAAATAATTGTACATATGCAATAAAATGTATTATATTATTTAGTTTTTTAATGTAGTCCCTAAAGTGTGTAGAATAAATTTGATGTGCTCAGAGACTCATAAGGAGCAGAAGTTTTCTCTGAGACATAGTGGCAAGCATTAGTAAGAGTTAATTTGAGGGGCATTCAAATGTGCCACAATGTACAATAAGGTGCAGAGGACAGACATTCATAGTGGAAATAAATATTATAGAATTGCTTTACTCTGAGTATCAAAGCAAAACATTTTGCTATGTCCTTAATCATTTTGTATTGATCCATGTAGATAACACAAAGAAGTGTAAAGTTTAGTATAGTACCACACATTTAACCATCAGAATGAGAAAGTGATTTAAGTGTGAATGGGAAGAAACTATGAATATCTAATGCACAGAACAAGTCTTTAGTGCTAAATGCTGATAAGACTATTCTTTAATAACCTCTAGTGATGCCAGCAACTAGGATCCCTTAATGGAACTGTCCAGGATCTTCCTGCTAAAGATGGTGTATAATGTTAGGTTTCAATACATGCTTTTGATCAAATTAGGAAAGTGCCTTCCATTCCCAGATTGCTAAAACCTCTTTTTTTAAATTGGAAATTGATGGTGTTTTCTACTATATCTTTTGCCTCATCTATGAAGCTGATAATTTGGTTCTTATTTTTTAGTCTCTTAACATAATACATCATAACATTATTATCTATCCAAATGTTGACTCAATTTTGCATTGCTCGGTTAGATTTTATTTATACAAGATACGTTAATGATTTGATAAATTGCTGTGTTGGATTTGCTAATATTTTAATTTAAGTCTTTACATGTACATTTATAAATCACACTGAGCCACAGATAAGGTTTTTATTTGTGCTTTTTCTGTATGATCTTAATTATGGTATTGACCTGGCTTCATATAATTAATTTGGAAATATTCCAATTTTTTATAATGGAGCAATTTAAATAATGCCAATATTATTTAAATTTTTGACAGAATTCACTGTAAAATTATCCAAGCATGATGGTTTTGTTATGCTTTTTCACTATGCTTTTTGTCCTGATCATGTTTTTGATTCATGAGTCAAATTTTTTCTTCCAATAAAATTTTATAATTTAGTGTAATAAAGTTGTATGTGGAAATATCCTTTAATATTTTAATGTCCTCTTACTCAGTTGTAGATTTTTTAATATATCTAGTGTTTTTTTGTGTTTTCTCTCCCTTTATCTCTTGGTCAACATTTTTAGATATGCCAATTAAAAAAAAATTCTGTGGTCTAGTATAGCTGGTTCATTACTGAATTCTTAAATTTATATTTACTTACTTTTCTCTCCTTTTCAATACTTGATTTTTTCCTAGTCTTGACTTGTATGTCTGATTTATGTTTAGTCTTAATATTTTCTGATATTAATTGTCTACCTTAGAATCAATTCCATTGCAAAACATCTCCAGTTCCTATTACTATCTCTCCATCTGTTATTCTGGTTGCAACCTAAATGGATGAAATCAACCCTCTGCTGGTTCTGTGGCTGCTTTTGTAGCAAGTAAACTTGTTGATGAAATCACACCACTTGGAAAAATGTTATTGTTTTTTTTAATTCATATAACAAGGCAAAAATTGTCAACATACAAATATTTCCTCATTATCCCTTCAGGTATCAGCTAAGAGTGTTTTTCTTGGTCTTCATATTGTTTAATTTCCTCATTCACCATGGAGAGTTCTTTTACTTGCTATACCATTTACTTCAGTTGTTCAGTTTTGAATTTATATAGACAGTGGCAGAAAGGACAGCATATTGATTAGATTAGGGTAGATTTGAAATCTCAGATTAGAAAGGGTGATCGGTAAAAAAGACAAATAATTAAGTAAACACCCTCCCTGCCCCCAGCAGTACCCAGAACAACATTAAGTGATTATCACAAGGAAAGTGCTCAGAGCACAATATAATCCACGCACATACTCCTACAAAGATAAAAGTAGAAAAGAGATAAAAAAAATGCTGAAGAGGTGGGCATGCTATGTTACTGAAGGAGAATTTCAAAAGAGAGTTCCACCATTTTCTGTGCTCATTTTGCATCCATATATCTTCTTTTGAGAATTAATTATCTTTTCAGATTATTTGCTCATTATTTAAATTTATATATTATATAAATATATAAAAACATTTAAATATTTTTATTGATTTGTAGTTCTCTTCATTTTCTGTATATGATTCCTTGAGACTTCTATATGCACATAAAATATTTCTCAGTGTTTGGCTTACCCGTCCATTTTCTCAGTGTTGTCCTTGGTGAGATGCTTTGTTTTATTTTATTTTATTTTTCCATTGAGATTCATTTCATTATCCTTAAAATTCTGAAATTTCAAAACAGAATGTCTAATTATGATTTTTTTTCTCACTATTCACAGCACTTGGAAGGATCTTTCAAACTGAAGACTTTTCTCCATGTTTACCTGTGTTAAATATCTAAATATTCAGATATTTACCTAAATAATATCTGACTAAAGTAGAGATTTTTTTAAAGTTATTTGTTTCTTCTACTTCCAATCTCTCTGCTGTCATATTTTCTTTTAGTTTTTCTTGGTTCTCCTTGTTCAAGTGTCTGAATTTCTCATATGTTGAAGATCTTGGTTATCTGTTCATATTTTTAGAAGAGAAAGTGGGTAATTAATTTCAGTTTCCATTACTGTTGTGTTAATAGTGCTTCTCTCTAAACTTCTTATTGAGTTAGAAAGCTGGGAGCGTAATTACAGGCACATGAAGCTGTCTCCATGCTGTATTTTACAGTGAGTATAAGGAAAGCAGGTACAGAGTTGGCTATCAGACTGTGTGTTCTTGTGTAAGAATTAGCAGATACTATAGATTTTCTACATGCAGTTGTTTCATGTCTACAGGTACTATAGACTTCTCAGCCTTGCAAGGATATTTAGAAAACTTAGATTGTAATATTATAGTTTATATAACTGTTATGCAGACCAGAATGATCCTGATGATTGAGCAAAATTCTCTCTCTGTTGGAAAGCTAGTTGCTTAATGATTATGTCATTAGTGCAAGGGGAGTTATTAGATTATATATCAATTACTGGGGCTTCCTGCTATGATAGCCTGAGGCTTCCATACCTATTATAGGATTATAGTGGATAAAAATTTGGATGCTCATATCTTTGAGGTGACCCTTCCTTCTGTGCACCAGAGTACCAGAGAAATACTTCCCTAAAGAAATGTTTAAGAGGGTCATTTTGTGTGCATATTCATACAATTAGCTGAAATTTTCATTGCTGGGTCCCTAGTACTTGAAGCACTGTGAGATCTAGATAAGGCTATGTGATAAAAGTCTCTGTGATGATTGGAATGTACTATATCTGTACTGTCAAATATGGCAGCCACTAGTGGCAATCGTACACTGTGGGATAAATTGCAGGATTTCCAGAATCTCCCGCCTGGTCTTAGTACATTTACATATGTACTAAATGTTTACCACTGAAGCCTCTCACAGCCTCTGGGGCAGAGGGTGGAGATGGCAGCAATTCTTTCCTCCCTTCTGTTCCTGGTATGTAATTAGTCTCGTGTCTGCCAGTCACCAAGGACTCATGAGCAAGCTGTGAGCAATAAAAGGCCTTTCTCCCAATCTACCCTTTCACTAGACTTATTCCTCTTTCACTAGTTTCATAGGGGATTTGTCTTGGCCAGGACCACCCTTCCCCACCAGAGCTACATCCAGTGTGAGTCAGCAGGACTGGTGAATCCAAAATCTGCCTTCATGGGTGTGATGTTTGCATGGGCTGCCCCTAGAAATAGTGGGGATACACCTATGAACTCCTCTGTCGTGGTGGGGCTTCACCCAGGGATCCCTCTGTATATGGTAGGAATTCACCTGGGGATTCCCCAGTGGGGATTTAGTCTGGAGTAAACTGCCTCAGAAGAATGGGCCTCTCCCCAGAACTGGGGAAGGTTGGAGACACCAGAGTCAGTGAAGCTAACCCTCTGTGAAATGGGGGACTTAGGGGAACTGAGTAGCCACGGCGTGACCGGTATTTTAGGGCGGCTGTTTCTCATGACATTGGAAAGGATTATCAAGGAGTGAGATGCACTTTAGTGTCAATTGAAAGAACAGGAAGATGAGTTGTGGGATGCTCTGAAAAAGGAATGAAAGATACTGAGAACTGAGATCGTGCTGCTGAGAGACATACCAGCAATGAGAGAGGATGCAGCAGAAAAATGTGAGCTGAAAGAGGCCATGGGGAAGGTGAAGGAAGGGGTGATGCCTCAGTCCTGGAGGTGGCAGAGAAGATGTCAGGGAAAAAGGAGCTGGGGTAGCACAAGAGGGTGGGGCAGAGGGTAGAACTGTTGCCGAGGCCACTTCCTGAGACTCCAGCCCCTCTGGTATTGAGAGTGCATCTGGTTATGGTTAAGAAAATAAAGATGCAACAACTGTGGGTTCCCCAGGGAGAGGAGCAGCCCCCTCCCCGGGTTATGAAGCACTCCACACTCTGCACCTACACCCAGGCTGAGCTGGTGGATTCGAGCACCCAGTTTCAATAGAAGCCCTCCGAGCCTTTGCATCTTCAGGATTTAGAAGTAGAAGGTATTCTTCTGTCTTGGTCAGAAATGAGTAAACTGGCTTCCCTAATGACTCACCTCTCCCTCTGGCAGAAGTTACAAAAATCAGACTCTATGGAATCATGCACCTTTGGATTGGCTGACAGCAGCCCTCAGGGCAATGTGGCCTAATCAGAGTGATTTACCAAATTGCTCCACTAGCTGGCACACATATGCAGAGCTCCAGCAGGTGTTATGGGAGTAGGGTGTGAAAAATATCATATGCCTTTTCCACTGCCAAGTGAGCAGTCAAGGCCATGTAGGCCTCAAGTGTAATGGACCCATCAAGGCCCTGTGAGCTAGATGTTTATGTGACCAAAGATGGTCATGGATGGGGTTTCTGGCAGTGGCTTGAATGCACCCACCAACATATTGTATTCTGGTCACAACTTTGGAAAGGAGCAGAGGTCCAGTACACCTTGATAGAGAAGAAACTGGCTGCTGTGTACCATGCCTAGCTGGCTATGGAGTCTATCACTGGAACAGCTCCAACCAAGGTAATAACCACCTATCCTATTGCAGGGTGGGTGTGAGACTGCACTCAAAGGCCATGGAGTGGCATAGCACAGATGCCCATACTGGCCAAATGGGGCACATATTTTCAGCAGCTTGGGGCCCTCTCCACTGGCCTTTTAAGTGGAGAACTCCAATGCCTATTGGGGCCAGTGACATACACCAGTGTAAATCAAGAAGAACTTGCTTTGGAGCCATTAGTAACCAAGAGTCCTTTTCAGGATGTAGAAGCCCTTATACCTGAAGATGCTTGGTATAAAGACAGGTCCAGTCATGGGCAGCCTCAGAAGTGGAGGGCTGTGGTTTTCCATTCTACGACTGAGACAATATGGATGGAGTATGGGGAGGGGAAGAGCAGTCAATGGGCTGAATTGGAAGCAGTATGTCTCATGATCACCCAGGATCCCTCCCCAATAATTGTCTCCACAGGAAGTTGGGCCATCTATCTGGTTTGACCCTGTGGCTACCAACATGATACCAGGCCAACTGAATGGTTGGTCACTGGCCCCTTTGGGGGCAAGAGTTGTGACAAGACCTATGGGACACTGGTCAGACTAAGACCTTTGAAGAAGTCAGAAGAACCTGGCAGGAGTGCCTTCTGTGATCTAAGAAGGACTTAAACTGAGTCCTGAAGCAAGATGGGACAATAGTTAAGAGGCCAATACTCCTTGTCAGGTGGCAGATAGACTATAATTGGGCCTCTTCCAAATCAGAGGAGTATCAGTGTACCATTACTTGTGTGGACACAGCAACTGGACTATTGGCTGCTTTTTTGAACATCATGTGGATCAGCAAACAACCAAAAAGGGCCTAGAGCATCTCTGTACAGCCTATATATTGACCCATTTGTAACTCCTATAGGGAGAGGGGTTAAGGTCTGGTATGCTCAATGGGAATGAGACACCATTCCTGCCATTGTCCTATCACAGTACCACTCTCTTGCTTGATCCTACCCAATGGACAGGATTTGCCTATTCCTGACAGCATTTATCTTATCACTCATAATTTTCTTTTCTTTTACAGTCCTTGCAGATTGAGTCCACATCCTAGCCATAGCTGCTGCTTGCTGAGTGTGCACAGAGATCTCTGCCCGTTCAGCTGTTAGCCTTCTGTTGAATGAGAAAAGTGTGGACTTAATCTGTGTAGGACTTTGATCCCAGCTGCATCCTTAGGCCTGAGAATTATCATGATTTTATTGCTACCTGTATTTCTCTTATTATTGCATGGTATTAGTCTGAATAGAGTGCTCTGGATTTATTGCACAGGGACCATTGCTGAAGGTGGTGGGGTGGGAAGTGCATTTAGATTTTGAGGTGAGAATTCTGGAGGGGTAGATTTTGGGTAAAGTGCAGAATTTCCCAAATCTCCCACCTGGCCTTACCATTTACATATCAATAGGTGTTTACTGCTGCAGCCTCCTGCAGCCTCCAGGGCAAGGGGTGGAGAAATAATAGCCATTCTCTTCTCCTTTCCATTCCTGGTATGTAATTGGTTTGGCATCTGCCAGTCACCAAGGGCCCACCAATGGAGCTCCTCCTGGAAGAGGAAGGTGGGAAGTAGAGAGCAGTGATGGCCAGAGGAGACAGACGGGGCCAGGCATAGCTAGCCAATTCAAGCAAGCTGTGAGCAATGAAAGCCTTTCTCCCAAATTACCCTTTCACCAGACTTACTCAGTTTCATTGGTTTCGTAGGGGATTTGGGCCAGGAACACCCTTTCCCCTTGGAGCTCTGACACTTAAAATGTGGCTACTGTGACTGAATAACTGAAATTTAGATTTTAAGTTAGTAAATTAAAATTTAAATTCATATAGTCACATTTAGCTAGTGGGCACCCTGACGTACAGCCCAGACAAGAAACTTAATGTCAGCTCATCATTCACAAATGATATTAATATCTTCCAGAACTGTTTGAGGATAGCATGATAATATACTCAGCATATAGTAAGCACTCCACAAACATTTGTGAAATTATCCAGGGTTAATTATTCTGTATACATACCAAAGCTTACAGACACATCTACTAAGAATATCATCTTAATAGCTAATGTCAATTTCAATCAAAATAAATTGTTACCGCTTGACCCATGATGGTTTGCTTTTCTGTATTTTGACATTTTACCTGGTGACTCTTTATTTTCTGTCTGAAAAGCAGTCTTGTTTTGCAGCATTGAACAATTTGGTAACCTGTACTTTGAATTCAGCAACTCACTTCAATGCAACTTAATTAAATTCAGTAAATTTTTCTTTAAGTATGCCAGATGCTCTTCTCTGGGTGTTCTTCCTCTCTTACAATTGACTTATATCAAGTACTGTTATTTAATTTATTTGCTTTTACTGCAGTAAAGAGGAATCGTTGTGAAATAGCAAGGGTCTGTTTATCTTGCTATTTATCTATATACTTATATATATTTATAGGTAATAAAGTAAGTAAAAAGTATTTTCACATTAAGTAAAAATTACTCATAGCTTATAGAATGTTTACTATGTGTGTATTTTCTATAAAGTGTAAGTAAGGATTTAATGATAAATGTATTTACTCCCTACCAACAGGCATTGTAGAGTCTAGTATAGGAAAGCAGTGAGAGGACCTATATTTTAGTAATGACTCTATAATCTTGGCACTGTAATGTTGCAGCTGGTCATGCAATCTATCTAAGTGCCAGTTTCTGCATCCATAAAATAGGAATCATAATTCTAAAGTCTAACTTAAGACCTGTTGTGGTAATTAATTAAAATAAGAAAACTTAATAAAATTAAAAATTAATTAAAAATTAAGAAGGTATGGGTCTTAAGAATTCCAATTAGGGATTCCAAGATTTAACATGCATTTAAGAATTATATAATATTACAATGTTTTGTAACACAATGGAGAATACTTCTGGATTTTAGACCTGTCTCAGCAACTTAAAAAGCCAATTGACCTTGAGCAAGTAATTGAACTTCTATTTTCTCATTCTCACACTGTGGACAACAATACCTACTACCTACCTTCTCTAAACTCCGTGGTTATTGGAGAGACCCAGGTGAATTCATGTGAAACAATTGTGTGAGCTAATGTGATTTTATTATTGAAACATCATAAGACAAATAAGAAAATTACAGAATGAATAATACAAAAGGACATCAGGTACTATAGGAGTTCAGAGTAGTGACAAATTTTCAGCCTTGGCTGGCCAAACAAAGCTTTGTAAAAGAGGGATTGAAAGCAAACAGGAATGTTCTATACTCAAGGCTATATTTCAACATCTTTTTATTTGCATTCCATTTATTTCAAAATCTAAAACAAATTAAGATAAACTTGAGGGTCAGGGAAAGGGCAGCAGAAGATAATAATTCTGTTTAATGAAATATTATTGTGTCAACACAGAAATACAGAGTGCTCACATAAATTGTTACTGTTTCATTTTATATTATGTGAAGCTGTATCAGGAGAATTTAATAATCAAGAAAGACACCAAATTCATGATGTGTCAGAATCATTTCCATTTTATTTCAAATGCTATTTAATATCAATAAAAATAAAAACAAAGATATGACAAGTTAATTTCCTTGCATTTTACCCCTGCCCCTTAATTTCAGTTTAGCAATTTCAGCATAAATGAGATTTCTATCTTCGATGCTTCTCAGTTACTTAAAGTCTATATTTTCCAAATATGTTATCATTCTATATATTTGATAAAATATCAATGAATTTTTTGAGCCAACTTTTGAAATACTTTTTCTTTATTTTGTGTCACATTGAAATTTTACAAAATGATGTTTGCTATTAATACTACTAATAAAACACTTTTAAAGAGAATAATTCCATTTGGACTTCATTTAAAGTAATTTATTGCAAAATAATAGTGATTATATTTTTTAAAGTTGTTTCTTTGGTATTTCTTGTTTCTAAGGCAACCTGATTTTTAATTTCTTTTCACAGTTTTTGTTAGCTTCTTGTTTGTCTTGGAAAAAAAAATCCTGATGGGTTTTCAAAAGTATAGGTTAATCCAGGAAAAAAGCTATTTTCAAAATTATGATCACTTGCAAAGATTCTATTATGATTAGATAGACTTTCAACATTTTCTATGCTTTGTACTATCTCAGGAAGCATATGACTCTTCATGTTCTATCTTTTTGCAACAGTGAAATCTAAAGAAATTTATTTAAGTGAAATCTCTTATTTCCAGAATTTAGGGGAAAAAAAGCACATTAAAAATCTTTTATGATTTAAAATAAAGAGATAACCATACAGTCATAATTCAAACAAAAAATCCAAGTTGTTAACTTATTTGTGTGGTATATTTCTTTCTATCACTGCCTTTATTGTTTTCCTATTTTATTTTTGTGTTTTTGTTTTTGGGCATATAATGACTGTGTGTTTCATATATATTAATAAGTGTTAATTCCTTAATTTTGTTTTAGCTATACTAAATTACACATAGGTTCTTATAAAAATACTGGAAATATAAAATCGTAGAAATACATTACTTTGTTAGACATAATAACATTTGATTATAAGAATTCAGATCATAAAATATTTTAAACTGTGAGTATAGAATAGTTCAATTAATAGAAGAATTGTTTACAACACTAGTACAAATATATTTACTGCATCTACAAAGGGACAGTGACTCTTAACTATAAACAGCTTCTGAGGTTTAGCAGGTGGCTAAATTACTATGTCTATTTAATAACTGATCTTTTGGCTGAGTCCACCTACAATACAGTGAATTTGTGGCATTTGTTGCATGTATGATGGATTTTCATGGAAAACATCAACATTCTACAGGTAATTTACCAAGTGTCAGTACAGATATTTAAAGGGACAGAAAGGACATCCATACTTCAGTCTCAAAAAAAGAGTGTTTTTTTCTATATTTTTGAAGATTACACCCTACACTTGGTATATATGTTTTTAAAGAAACCATTAAAAAATCAAGAACATTGCACTTCCACAACTACATCTAGTTTTATATTCATTTTGGCTGTATATCCCAATGTTATTGAATAGCTATGACAATAGTCAACAAGCCTTTGAATGTATTTTCGAACCCCAAAGTACAATAAACAAAACCATAGATTCCTAAAATGAGACACATGCTTATGGGTCCTTCAAGATAGAAGCCCAGAGAGGGGCAGAATTTCTCAGGTACTTGTGAGCTTCATCTCAATTGCCCTTACAAATTTGATTTTAGCACTAGGTTGGGGTGGTCTTTTTACTAAATAGCTCTTGAAAAAGTGTTCAAGAGCAAAAAAAATAAGTAGGGTAGAAAATTCAAAGTTGCAAAACAAGTTTGTTTCAATCACTGTAAAATGAAATTCTATTTTTTTCTGCATCTCAGTAAAACTGAAGCTTCAATAAAACACTAAGTACTTCAAACAATAATATGTTGAAAAAACAAAACACTGTTTGGAAGTGTACTTATTTGGAAATAATTTGGAAGTAATTTGCATAGTACTTGGAAAAATTTTGTCAAACAATAATGTTATAATGAATAATATAATTATTCTACATTAAATAGTATACAAATGGGATGCTAATAAGTGCCATAAATTGATCTCTATGCATAAATATACTTGTATTTTCATCAGGCACATTACAATTAATATTTTAAATCCTTCAATAGAAACAAATTGAGAAAATTATTCAAAGATTTTGTTAATGTTCAATTGTATTTGTTTTGAATGTTCACATGGCCACTTTTAAATATAAATATTTTCTTCTACTAAATAAATTTTATGGTTACTTATTAAAATGTTTAGAAACATCTCCATTTTAAGAAAAGATTTTACGTTTATTGAAGAATGAATCCATTTGATATTATAAAGGGCTCAGTTCTAGTCTCATAACACAGTGGGCTCAAAAATTTGAAAATTAAAAGAAATAGTGTGTATTTTGGTCATTATCTATCATCATTCCTTGATTCATGATTTCTTATTGAAAAATCAACCAGTGTCAGGTAGTTATCTAGTTATTAATAAAACAGCAATAACAGAAGAAGTCAGCATCCATGCCACTGTGTAACTTACAATGTGAGGGAGACACAGCAGAAACACATGAGAAAATAATAAATAATAAGTCAGGTGGTGATAAGTACTAAAAAATATCAACTGAGAGGAGAGGACAGAGAGCATATGTGATGCCAGGTGTCACATGATTTAGTAGTATCAGGGAAGTCAGCTGTCTGGGCGGCCATTTGGAATCATGTGAGGAAAGATACAGTGCAGTATGGGGTGGTAGGAGGGGTTGTATGCCAGGTATATTGCCTGTGAAGGCATTACCCTGAGTTTGGAGTGATCTTGCTGTATTCAAAGGACAGGGAAACCTGTGTGGCTGGAAAGGGAAAAACATGGGCGGAGGACTAGGAGATGAAGCCAGAAGGTGTAGGGAAGGATCACATAGGACCTTGCAGGTCTGTTATTAGCTCTTACTCTGAATGAGATGGGAAGACACTTGGAGGGATTCTATATTTTTTTAATAAGGAAAAATAAAGTGGTCAAATTTGGAATGAACAATGAAAATGTAGATCAACAGGAACCCCGTCCAGTGTTGCTGAGAAGGTGCATGGGCTCAGTCACTGTGGAAGACAATGTGACCCTAGACTTTGAAGATGGATATGTGTATACATATAATCCACCAATTCTGTTCCTCAGGACATGTCCCAAATACACTCTTGCATATGTTTATCAGTATGCAATCACATACATCTTCTTATCAGTATTGTTGACAATGGCAAAAATCTGGAAAGAATTGAAATGTTCATTGACAGGAAAATGAATAAATAAATTACAGCATATGGATTATTATACAGGGGTGAAAATGAATCTGCTAGGTTTACATGCAGCAACATAGATGGATATTAGAATCAGTGTAGAGTAAAAACAGCAAATGTGCAGTATGATAGCATTTTTATTAAGTTTCTGTAAAAATAAAAAGTAGACAGTTTATTGATAAAGATAACTACATATGTGACTAAAATAAACAAAAAAGTAAATAGAATGATAAACAATACACATAATAAAGGTGATAAGATCAGAGAAGAATACAAAGATGCTATGGTATTAATTTTTTCTAATTCATAAAATTAAGGAGGGTTTATAGATGTTTACTTTTTATAATTAAATATAAATAAAATAGCTTTTTATGTATCAAATATTACATAACCTATTTTAAGATTATATGTAACATATTATCACCTTTGAAATATTAATAGAAAAATCATTAACTTTGATGAAAAAAATTTAGTAAAATAAAAATTAGCTCTAGACAGTGACATCAGCAAAATGGTGCATAGGAGTTTCTACCATTTGTTTGTTTCTTCATCCAGAAACACTAATTTGAACAACAATGAACTGAAAAAATTCCTTCATAAGAACCAAGATTCCAGGTGAGTGACTACAGTGCTCAAAAGCACAGAAATAAGAAAGGATGCCCTGAGGAGGAAAGGATAGATAGATTTTCTACTACACACAGGGCCCCCAGTTTTCGCAGTCCAGTTTGGAGGGAGCCACCTTCCCTGTGTGATCAGGAGAGTAATGGGAGCACCGGACTTCACTGTGGGCCCCAGAATTGGCCTGTCTTTACTCTAGAAAGTACTTCAATATGAAAATGCCCAACAGTCACTATATAATTTTGAGCAGAGTACCTGGTCAGATTTTGTTTCAAGGAACGTATCTGTTGTATGAAAAATTGACCTTAGGTAGGCCAAGATGGATGCTTGGAAATGAATTAGGAAACTGTTTCTGTTGAGGAATAATTTTAGTTGGATTAGACTTAGGGGTGAATGTGGTGAGAAGTTTTGGATTCTAGATATAGATATAAAATATACATATAAGTTTATATGGTTATAGAATCACAGTTAGATCTACTAATATAAAATATAAGAGAAATAGAAGCTTCATTGTATGGACTTTGAATTGGAGTAGAATGGAGTTTTCATTTGCCAAAATGATGGGGCATGTTTAGGGGACAGAACAAAAGTTTGTGTTTCTGAACATGTTAGACCTGTGGTGACCATTACACAGCAATAGGAAGATGAGGGATAAGTGTCTGAAGTTCAAGGGAGGCATCAGAGCTGCAGCTGTGAATGTGGACATCATCAGTGAGGGTTTGGTATTTTCAGCCCAGTGACTACAGTGGGAGGGCCAGGGAATGACTTAGGAACAAAGTTTTGACAACCAAAGGTGACTGAGCTCGTGAGACCAGAAACTTAGAACACGGAGAGAAGGCAGTCCTAATGACCAGTAAAGACAGGGTTTGAAGAAAGAAAAGATGAATGTTCATTTGTGTCAAATGCGGCTGATTTATGTAAGAGGAAATTGAGGAATGACAACAGATTTGTAGTATAAAATGCATTGATAACTGACAATGGATGTCCATACCCTACGCCTATTACAAGTTCTTAATGAAGGCAGTAAATTCTTAAATAATATAATCTTTACATTTCTAGGATGAGAAAAATCCCTTTGTAGCAACAGGAAAATAAGTGATGAAATTTTGTCAAATGATTGAAATGAGTCACTACTTAGATTTTTTTTTTTAAGTTAAAAAATGACCATAGAGGGAGCCAGGATGGCGGTGTGAGTAGAGCAGCGGAACTCTCCTCCCAAAACCACATAGAATTATGAAAATATAACAAAGACAACCCTTCCTAAAATAGAGACCAGAGGACACAGGACAACATCCAGACCACATCCACACCTGCGAGAACCCAGCACCTCGCGAAGGGGGTAAGATACAAGCCCCGGGCTGGCGGGAACCGAGCGCCCCTCCCCCCGGCTCCAGGCGGGTGGAAAGAAACAGGAGTGGTTTTTTTTCTTTTTTGGCAAGTGCTTTGTAGAAGCCATAAAGGAACAGGGACCCCAATACTAAGAAAACAGGGCAGCAAGACCAGTGAGTGAGTGCCAAAGACCGGCGCCTGAGGACAAAGAAAATCGTGCATTTTTCCTGTTTTTTTTTTTTTTTTAGGTGAGTGCTTTTTGGAAGCTTTAAAGGGACAGGGACTCTAATACTAGGGAAACAGGGCAGCAAGACCGGTGAGCGGGTGGCTGAGACCGGCGCCTAAGGACAAAGAAAATCGTGCATTTTTTCCTTTTTTTTTCCCTCTTTCGTTGTTGTTGTTGTTTTGGTTTGGAGAGTGCTTTTTGGAAGTCTTAAAGGGGCAGGACAGGACACTTAGACCAGAGGCAGGAAATCTGGGGATCTCTGGGCACTCTAACCCCCTGGGCAACAGGGAGCACAGAGGCCCATTACAGACATAAATAGCCTCCCAGCCGCTACCCCTCCAAAGGGGCTCCACCATTTTGGAGCAGCTGCCCCAGACAGGCCACGCCCACAGCAGCAGTGGATATAAACTCCATAGCAACCAGGCAGGTAGCAGAAACCCTGTCTGCACAGCTGCCAAGTATAAGCCACTAGAGGTCGCTATTCTCCCAGGAGGGGAAGGCCACAAACCAACAAGAAGGAAAGCTCTTCCAGCTGGCACACGTACCAGCTCTGCAAACTATCTCTATAACCATGAAAAGGCAAAACTACAGGCAGACAAAGATCACAGAGACAACACATGAGAAGGAGACAGACCTAACCAGTCCTCCTGAAAAAGAATTCAAAATAAAAATCATGAACATGCTGACAGAGATACAGAGAAAAATGCAAGAGCAATGGGATGAAGTCCGGAGGGAGATCACAGATGTCAGGAAGGAGATCACAGAAGTGAAACAATCCCTGGAAGGATTTATAAGCAGAATGGATAAGATGCAAGAGGCCATTGAAGGAATAGAAGCCAGAGAATAGGAACATATAGAAGCTGACATAGAGAGAGATAAAAGGATCTCCAGGAACGAAACAACACTAAGAGAACTATGTGACCAATTCGAAAGGAATAATATTCATATTACAGGGGTAGCAGAAGAAGAAGAAAGAGGAAAAGGGATAGAAAGTCTCTTCGAAGAAATAATTGCTGAAAACTTCCCCAAACTGGGAGAGGAAATAATCGAACAGACCACGGAAATACACTGAACCCACAACAGAAAGGATACAAGGAGGACAACAGCAAGATACATAATAATTAAAATGGCAAGGATCAAGGACAAGGAAAGAGCTTTAAAGTCAGCTAGAGAGAAAAAGGTCACCTATAAAAGAAAACCCATCAGGCTAACATCAGACTTCTCAACAGAAACACTATAGGCCAGAAGAGAATGGCATGATAGATTTAATGCAACGAAACAGAAGGGCCTTGAACCAAGGATACTGTATCCAGCACGACTATCATTTAAATTTGATGGCAGGATTGAACAATTCGCAGACAAGCAAAAGCAGAGGGAATTTGCTTCTCACAAACCACCTCTACAGGGCATCTTACAGGGACTGCTCTAGAAGGGAGCACTCCTAAAAAGAGCACAGAACAAAACATACAACATACGAAGAATGGAGGAGGAGGAATAAGAAGGGAGAGAAGAAAAGAATCTCCAGACAGTGTATATAACAGCTCAATAAGCGAGCTAAGTTAGGCAGTAAGATACTAAAGAAGCTAACCTTGAACCTTTGGTAACCACGAATCTAAAGCCTGCAATGACAATAAGTACATATCTCTCAATAGTCACCCCCTAAATGTAAATGGACTTAATGCACCAATCAAAATACACAGAGTAACAGAATGGATAAAAAAGCAAGACCCATCTATATACTGCTTACAAGAAACTCACCTCGAACCCAAAGACAAGCACAGACTAAAAGTCAAAGGATGGAAAAACATATTTCAGGCAAACAACAGTGAGAAGAAAGCAGGGGTTGCAGTACTAATATCAGACAAAATAGACTTCAAAACAAAGAAAGTAACAAGAGATAAAGAAGGACACTACATAATGATAAAGGGCTCAGTCCAACAAGAGGATATAACCATTCTAAATATATATGCACCCAACACAGGAGCACAAGCATTTGTGAAACAAATACTAACAGAACTAAAGAGGGAAACAGACTGCAATGCATTCATCTTAGGAGACTTCAACACACCACTCACCCCAAAGGATAGATCCACCTGGCAGAAAATAAGTAAGGACACACAGGCATTGAACAACACACTAGAACAGATGGACCTAACAGACATCTATAGAACTTTACATCCAAAAGCAACAGGATATACATTCTTCTCAAGTGCACATGGAACATTCTCCAGAATAGACCACATACTAGCTCACAAAAAGAGCCTCAGTAAATTCCAAAATATTGAAATTCTACCAACCAGTTTTTCAGACCACAAAGATATAAAACTAGAAATAAATTCTACAAATAAAACAAAAAGGCTCACAAACACATGGAGGCTTAACAACATGCTACTAAATAATCAATGGAACAATGAACAAATCAAAATAGAGAACAAGGAATATATAGAAACAAATGACAACAACAACACAAAGCCCCAACTTCTGTGGGATGCAGTGAAAGCAGCCTTAAGAGGAAAGTATATAGCGATCCAGGCACACCTGAAGAAGGAAGAACAATCCCAAATGAATAGTCTAACATCACAACTATCGAAACTGGAAAAAGAAGAACAAATGAGGCCTAAAGTCAGCAGAAGGAGGGACATAATAAAGATCAGAGAAGAAATAAACAAAATTGAGAAGAATAAAACGATAGCAAAAATCAACGAAACCAAGAGTTGGTTCTTTGAGAAAATAAACAAAATAAATAAGCCTCTAGCCAAACTTATTAAGAGAAAAAGAGAATCAATACAAATCAACATAATCATAATTGAGAATGGAAAAATCATGACAGACCCCACAGAAATACAAAGAATTATTAAAGACTACTATGAAAACCTATATGCCAACAAGCTGGAAAACCTAGAAGAAATGGACAACTTCCTAGAAAAATACAACCTCCCAAGACTGACCAAGGAAGAAACACAAAAGTTAAACAAATCAATTACGAGCAAAGAAATTGAAACGGTAATCAAAAAACTACACAAGAACAAACCCCAGGGCCAGATGGATTTACCTCGGAATTTTATCAGACACACAGAGAAGACATAATACCCATTCTCCTTAAAGTGTTCCAAAAAAATAAAAGAGGAGGGAATACTCCCAGACTCATTCTATGAAGCCAACATCACCCTAATACCAAAACCAGGCAAAGACCCCACCAAAAAAGAAAATTACAGACCAATATCCCTGATGAATGTAGATGCAAAAATACTCAATAAAATATTAGCAAACAGAATTCAACAGTATATCAAAAGGATCATACACCATGACCAAGTGGGATTCATCCCAGGGATGCAAGGATGGTACAACATTCGAAAATCCATCAACATCATCCAACACATAAACAAAAAGAAAGACAAAAACCGCATGATCATCTCCATAGATGCTGAAAAAGCATTTGACAAAATTCAACATCCATTCATGATAAAAACTCTCAACAAAATGAGAATAGAGGGCACGTACCTCAGTATAATAAAGGCCATATATGATAAACCCACAGCCAACATTATACTGAACAGCGAGAAGATGAAAGCATTTCCTCTGAGATCGGGAACCAGACAGGGATGCCCACTCTCCCCACTGTTATTTAACATAGTACTGGAGGTCATAGCCATGGCAATCAGACAAAACAAAGAAATACAAGGAATGCAGATTGGTAAAGAAGAAGTTAAACTGTCACTATTTGCACAGGATATGATACTGTACATAAAAAACCCTTAAGACTCCACTCCAAAACTACTAGAACTGATATCGGAATACAGCAACATTGCAGGATACAAAATTAACACACAGAAATCTGTAGCTTTCCTATACACTAACAATGAACCAATTGAAAGAGAAATCAGGAAAACAATTCCATTCACAATTGCATCAAAAAGAATAAAATACCTAAGAATAAACCTAACCAAAGAAGTGAAGGACCTATACCCTGAAAACTACAAGTCACTCTTAAGAGAAATTAAAGGGGACACTAACAAATGGAAACTCATCCCCTGCTCATGGCTAGGAAGAATCAATATCGTCATAATGGCCATCCTGCCTAAAGCAATATAAAGATTTAATGCAATCCCTATCAAATTACCAGCAACATTCTTCAATGAATTGGAACAAATAACTCAAAAATTCATATGGAAACACCAAAGACCCCAGATAGCCAAAGCAATCCTCAAAAAGAAGAATAAAGTAAGGGGGATCTCACTCCCCAACTTCAAGCTCTACTACAAAGCCATAGTAATCAAGACAATTTGGTACTGGCACAAGAACAGAGGCACAGACCAGTGGAACAGATTAGAGACTCCAGAAATTAACCCAATCATATATGGTCAATTAATATTTGATAAAGGAGCCATGGACCTACACTGGCAAAATGACAGTCTCTTCAACAGATGGTACTGGCAAAACTGGACAGCTCCATGTAGGAGAATGAAACTGGACCATTGTCTCACCCCATATACAAAGGTAAACTCAAAATGGATCAAAGACCTGAATGTAAGTCATGAAACCATTAAACTCTTGAAAAAAAACATAGGCAAAAACCTCTTAGATATAAACATGACTTACCTCTTCTTGAACATATCTCCCCAGGCAAGGAAAACAACAGCAAAAATGAGAAGTGGGACTACATTAAGCTGAAAAGCTTCTGTACAGCAAAAGACACCATCAATAGAACAAAAAGGAACCATACAGTATGGGAGAATATAGTTGAAAATGACAGATTCGATAAAGGCTTGACGTCCAGAATATGTAAAGAGCTCACATGCCTCAACAAACAAAAAACAAATAACCCAATTAAAAAATGGTCAGAGGAACTGAACAGACAGTTCTCTAAAAAAGAAATACAGATTGCCAACAGACACATGAAAAGATGCTCCACATCGCTAATTATCAGAGAAATGCAAATTAAAACTCCAATGAGGTATCACCTCACACCAGTAAGGATAGCTGCCTTCCAAAAGACAAACAACAACAAATGTTGGCGAGGCTGTGGAGAAAGGGGAACTCTCCTACACTGCTGGTGGGAATGTAAATTAGTTCAACCATTGTGGAAAGCAGTATGGAGGTTCATCAAAATGCTCAAAATAGACTCGCCATTTGACCCAGGAATTCCACTCTTAGGAATTTACCCTAAGAACGCAGCAATCAAGTTTGAGAAAGACAGATGCACCCCTATGTTTATCGCATCACTATTTACAATAGCCAAGAATTGGAAGCAACCTAAATGTCCATCGGTAGATGAATGGATAAAGAAGATGTGGTACATATACACAATGGAATACTACTCAGCCATAAGAAGAGGAAAAATCCTACCATTTGCAGCAACGTGGATGGAGCTGGAGAGTATTATGCTCAGTGAAATAAGCCAAGCGGAGAAAGGGAAATACCATATGATTTCACTCATCTGTGGAGTATAAGAATGGAGGAAAGACTGAAGGAACAAAACAGCAGCAGAATTACAGAACCCAAAAATGGACTAACAGGTATCAAAGGGAAAGGAACTGGGGAGGATGGGTGGACAGGGTGGGAAAAGGGTGGTGAAGAAGAAGGGGGTATTAAGATTAGCATGCATTGGGGGGGAGGGTGAAAGGGGAGGGAGGGCTCTACAACACAGAGAGGACAAGTAGTGATTCTACATTTTGCTGTGCTGATGGACAGTGACCGTAAGGTGTTTTTTAGGGGGGACCTGATATAGGGAAGAGCATAGTAAACATAGTATTCTTCATGTAAGTGTAGATTAAAGATTAAAAAAAACACCGTTGGTAAATCAAAGATTAACGCATGCTTTAAATATCCTTAATGTTGATCACTTAAAGGGTGTCAGATGATCAGCTATGGGGGTACTCTTTTCTGATAATATTCCGTTCTCTTAATAAAAATTAAAAGAAAAAAAAAGAAAAAAAAAGAAAAAAAGCAGTTCCTGTGTGCTGACCTCCAATGAGTTCTGCACAGTGGTATAGAGGGCATGTCAAAGTGTGGGCAAAGGGTCTGTTTGTTTCTATGCAGAAGATCAAGGCCTAGCTTGGCTACCCAGAAAATGAACTAAGATACAATATGAGGAGGAGCTTCCGGCATCAGCACTCTCTGGAGGACTCGTGCTGGAGGATGATCATCAAAAAGCCTCCACAGGGATCCGGGTGATGCTGCGGTTGTGGCTGCGTCCACCCCACCGTTTCCTGGACTTGCCATTGGAATGAGGAGGGAGATGTCTAGGCTGGCATGTGCATACAGTGAGACAACGAATTTGACCGGATCTGTACTGTTGGAACTCAACCAAGAGTTGGGAGGGGTGCAAGTTGTAGCGCTCCAAAATCTTATGACTATAGACTATCTACGGTTAAAAGAACATATGGGATGTGAACAGATCCCAGAAATGGGCTGCTTTAATTTGTCTGATTTCTCTCAGACTGTTCAAGTACAGTTGGACAATATCCATCTTATCATAGACAAATTTTCACAAATGCCTAGGGTGCCTAAATGGTTTTCTTGGCTTCACTGGAGATGGCTGGTAATTGTAGATTTGCTTTGTTTTATGTCACCGTATTCCTATTATGTTAATATGTGTGCACAAGTTAGTTAGTAGTTTAAAACCTATACATACTTAAGGTACTCTACAATAAGATATGTCAAAGAAATAATCAATCCTCCCATGTTTTCTTCCATATGCTACCTCTATAGCTTTTCTTCTTCCTTCCTAATTACAACCCTTAAATAGAATTCGTGCCTCATATCGAATTTACTGAGTATCATATTTCTTCCAAGTGGTAAAGATACCTCGAGACAAGTGCGGGGCATAGAAGCCACAGGGCATAAATCTGCAAAGAAGTAAAAAGTAACCTTTTCAAACAATATGGCTTCTCTCTCACTTACCAACTTTACATTTCTCTGTATGGCCCCGGAAGATGACTGGTTAGCCAGAGACGGGTAAGATTCCTCAAGGGAGGAACAACCTAAGACAGGCACAGTCACAGGGGGGCCATCAGGTGAGAAATTGGGGAAGAACAGTGGTGAAGCTTAGAACCTCACCGCCCCCCCCCTGTGTTGAGAGAAAGCTTCTGCATCCGTGGATGTTTTATTGCCCTTGTCTAGCTCGGATTAGCACATAGTCTACAGGCACACACCTGATCATCTACAATTGCTCTCTTACAACACTAAACTATGTTTTCTACCTTTATCTTGCATCTACCTACCACTTCAGCTATTTATTAAAAATAAAAATAATAATAATAATAAAGGGAGAAATGTGGGATCCACATATAAATCAAGTATAAAAATCAAATGAATATTCATATTTGACCTGATTGTTTATAGTTCATCATGCGTGATCAGAACCAAAAGTTTCTGTGATGACTGCCCTAGTACTGTTCACCATGTAAGAACTTATTCACTATGTAAGAATTCATTCACTATGTAAGAACATTTTCGTTATGCTTCAGAAGATTGGAGACTGACGAGAACTAGGCTTGAGAAAGATTAATGATTGTGCATTGAGCATTGACCCCCCTATACAGAATTTTATTGTTGTTAACAACCATTTGATCAATAAATATGAGAGATGCCCTCTCAAAAAAAAATAACCATAGAAACCACTAGGAAATGGCACATTTTTATGCAGGATTCTACTATATTCACCTTGAAAGGAAGGATTAGTGAAGTTAGCTTGTTTTCCTACTACTTAAACACTCAAATCCACCATTCAGTTTAGACTACCTGAGTCAGTCTTTGAACGCACCAAATTCAGAAGCCACAAAAATCGCACATCATCTAGAGGCAGGCATTGTTTCCTTTGAAAACAGAAGACAGAAGATGTGGAGAAGTGTCCTCCAGGGCCAGAATAGTATTAAGTATGTGAGCAAATGTTTTAGGTCACAATGTTCTAAAGATCAGATGCGAAATGATAGAGGCATCCATGGATTCTTTAATATTATTTGTACCTTGGAAGGAGGGGTAGGACTTCATGATCTGTATATGATTCCTAATATAAAGATATATGATTGTTTGTTAATGTCATAAACCATATTCTAAGGTTGGTACGGCTGAAGGAAAGGGTGAAGAGGACTGGAAACTTTGCTTCCTTAGTATTCCCTTTGTTCTTTCATGTCACTGCTTCAGAATGGGAAACGTATGCAAAGCACGGCAATCGTAGCCTAGAACAGATTCCACAGGTTATAGCTGAAACTGATATTTTGTTTTTGTGTCTTGCTATTAAAGTAGATAAAAGGGAAAAAATAGGTCTTGGAAGTGAGTTAGTTAATTCATTCTTTATTTCAAGCCACTTTTTATTTTCTAGAACTAAGTAGATGATCTGGCATCATTTTTATGCATTCTTAATACCCAGAATAAGATCAAAGCCTGCTTTCTGAGGACTGAATAGAGCACAACTTCATATTTTAAGACTACTTCTCAGATACTTGTATTTCTTGTGACAAGCCAAAGAAATTAAAATTAGAATGAGGAGATTTAATGAGAAGAAAATAATTTTCTTTGCTCTGTGGAATTCATAAAAGTGTCTTTTAGAATTCAGGTACTTCAGATACTTATTTTTCCATGCACGTGAAGTTGAATATTGTGCTACATATGAAAGTCAAGAAATAATTTTATGAAATGAATTGAATCATTTTAGTTTGATTGCATAAAAATGTGTTATCAGAAGCTATGGCAAATTGATTTTTGGATGGAGAGGGATTTCCAAGGCATTAAGCAATTTTCTTTTGCTTGTCAGTAAGACAGAAGCAAGAAATATTTTATCTCATTTGGACCTGTGGTTCTTTTTTGGTTCATTAGTTTTCACTCAAGTTCATCTACATGCCACAGTTAATACACTAATGCTTTAATGAGTTTGTATAAATAAGCTGAGGCAGAATTTGGTTTATAAATTCCCAAGATATAATTGTTCCTATAATGTATATAGTTTTCTTTCTTCTAATTATTTTCAATGAATGTGGAATAAAAGCCAAGATAGTACTTTTGACATACAAATGTATGTGTTGTCACTGCATTATTCGGAGCTCTGGAAATCTGTATAATTAGGATTTATCTAAATGATGGTTTAATGGTTGCAAAATCTAAGTGTAATAAAACTTGAAAAATTTTCAGGCATATTTATTTAATTATCAACTCCCTTCTAAAATATTTTAGCTCTCCACCTCTCAGCACAGGCATAAACTTACTAATTTTTCTATTTTAACATAATATCATGTCATTATAATTTTTACATATTTACACAATGAAAGCATGGGCTCCAAGGGGGAAGAGACAATAAACCGTTCATTGCTGTTCTTAGGTAAAAAGTGTAATGAACGAGGGCAAGTCAGTTTACCAAGTATTTGTTGACACCTGCTTTTATGATCCTCTTCATTCTCCTCCCTCCTGGTAAATTCTTTCCCCTCCCCCTTCTTGTCTCTCTCCTCTCAGTATTTGCTACTATAAGCTTGTAACTCTGTATAGGTTTATTATGGTTTTTCATATTTACACAGGGCTCCATATGTCTTCCATTATTTCCCCTGCTCTCCTAATGCTCTTAACTTCCTACAATTGGGGCTACTGTTACAGTCACCTCTTGATTTCCTTTCGATCCATTTTTTATCCTAATGTTAAAGGTTTTTTTATTCTTCTAAAATAAAGATTTAATCATATAAGTTTTCTGTTTCAAAAATCTGTACTACTTATGGCCTATTATCAGATATCCACTATGAAACTCAACCTACATTTCCAGCCTGGTTTCTTATGATAATTTCCCACACTATACTAGATCTCCAAACATGTCATGAAATTGTCTACCTTGGTGTCTTTTCTTATGATCTATTTTCTATCTTGGATAAATATTCTCTAATCTATTCTTTAGGCATTTTCACCAGTTAGTTTAAATGTGAAGTCTTTTCCTCAGCTGGAAATAATCTCACTCTTTTGGAAATCACATTTTATTTAAACATTACATCATACCTTGGAAATAATAATTTATGTAAATATTTATCTCTCCTACCATATTTTAATATTCCTAAAGACAAATGAGACATATTTCTTGCCTTAGTGGAATTAATTTTCCAGCATGAGTAATGGTAATGCTCTCCAACTGCATCCTTCTTTCCTGAATCTCTTTCTATACCATGGAAGGCCTTTATCTCCATAATGAATTCTCTGGACTTTTGACATTGCAAAGAGTGACTCCAGCTCATAGTTCTATTAATACACCAGTTCTTGACGAGCAATCAGCATCAGTAATTCAATTTACAAAATGGTATGAAAAGATTAACATTGAATTATATTCCTTATCATTTTGTTTCCTTCTTTTTTGTTTCTGTGCTACTTTTGTTTGCACAACTAACAAGAAAGCTTCTATATAATCACAACCATTTTCTTACTTCTTTTGTTTCTCCCTACAGCTGTTACCCATAATACCCAACAAAGTTTTGTAAACACAGTAATATCTGACTAGGTAATTGGTTTTTTTCTTTTGTTTATTTTTTTATTCCTATAATTTTTGTCATGAATCAGTCAATACACAGAAGTTAAAAGTGCATTATACAGACTTTAAAGCTCCCTAATCTATATTTATATGTTTAGCAAATCTCCTATCACAACTAAATATACTAGATGTTTAGGTGAGCATATTCCCCCTTCTATCATTTATGCAATATTTTAAATTATTTAATCTGCTTTTTGGAAACTATTCTTCTATTAATATCTTCTTCCTTTGGCTCAGGTTTAGTTAACACCTTTGAAAAATACAACACATTTCAAAATAGAACATGAGCAACCAAATAAAAATACCCATAATCTAGCCATTAATTTTTGCAAAAGACATTTGTTTGAAAATAAAAAGGTTTTCCCTTACAGAAAATGATAGATTATTCTGTAAACATAGTAACAAGTAACCAAAAGTGTAAGTTTCCATTTCTGTGGTACAAATTCCCAGAAGTGGGATAACTAGGTAATGCTATAATTATTCATAAGAAACTGCCAAACTGTTTTCCAGAGTGTCTGTTCCATTATATATTCCCACCAGCAATGTGGGGATATGAAAGATCCAGTTTCTCTGTATCCTTGCCATCATTTTGTGTTATCATTATTTTTTTAATTTATCCATTCTAATAGATGTGTAGTAGTATCTCATTGTGGTCTTAAAGTTTGTTTCTCTTGAGGCTAGTGATGGTGAACATCTTTTTGCATGGACATCTTCAGTAACATTTTCTGGATATAAACAACTATGATTTGTAAATATTTCCTCCTGGGTAGCTCATCTTTCCATTTATTTTTTTAAAAATTTTAAATTAAATTATAGTTGATATACAATATTATATTGGTTTCACATATATAAAACAGTGATTTATCAGTTACCCACATTATTAAGTACTCACCCCAACTTGTGCAGTTGCTACCTGTCAACATAGAAAGATGTTGCAGAATGACTGACGATATTCTCCATGCTGCACTACCATCCTTGTGATGAACTTATATTGTGATTAAGATTTTTGTGCCTCTTTGGACCCCTCACCCACCTCATCTAACTAACCAATTTTTTAAAAACGATCTTTTGCAGAGAACAGTTTTTAATTTTATTGAAGTCCCATTTATCCATTTTTTGCTTGTATATTTTGTGCTCTTGGTGTTATGTCTAGGGAGTCTTTATTAAACCCTATGTTCCAGAGATTTTCTCCTATTTTTACTTCTAAATAGTTTATAGTTTTTACATTTTATATTCAAACATTCCATATCGAGGTAATTTTTATATAAGATTTAGGCTGAAGTTCATTATGAATAAATTACTATATATAATTCCATCAAGATAATAACATATACAGTAAATAACAAAATTCTACCTAAAATACCATCAAATAAAGATAATATTTGTCAAATAAAAAGCAGGATTCACAATGTTATATACACCTTGAAAACTAACAACCATGTAACAAATTTATTTCAATAATTAATTTACAAGCCTATGCTGTTCAAAAAGGGGTCTCAGATAACTTAACTACATAAGTGTGAATTCCTGTGTGTTAAGGATTGGAAGTCTTCAAAAATGCTTGTAACCTGGATATGTTTTTTCATGACAGTTTAATTTATTTTCTGTCATTAAGCTGCTGTTGATTTTCTTTTTCAGTCATTTGTCCAAAATATACTATATAATGTTTACTATGAATCAGAAATAAAATATCAATTTAAAAGGTGGAAATAAAAAAAACTGCACTTTATATATAGAAAACATTTTAATAATAGTAACCAGTTACAACCAAGAAATTGTGTGTAATCTTTGAAAATTTTTAAGTGACCCTATCTATTGCTATCAATCATTCTTATAAATAAGATTAATATTAATAAATGTGCAAATAGGGTATACTTTACACAAATCCTATAAATGTTACTTCAAAAATAATTTTTGGATGCAAAATCATCTTTAAGGAAATTATGAATTGAAATGGTCTTGTTAATCTTGCTAGGATATCTGAGATGATGTCATTTGAAAACCAGTAATAATCTGGTGTTTATCAGTTTCTGATAATTTTCTAGCTCTTAATTCTGTGCAAAAGCTATGAAACTTAAATTTTAATTATTAGAAATGTAAATAAAATATTGTAAAAGTAAAGAATAATTAATGATTCAGAAATTCCTAAAAATTCTTATTTTCATTCCCAAATGTCATAATTAATAGCTATTGTGAATTTGGAAGCAATAAGTTGTAAGTTAAAAGATTCAGTTAAAGATGAACAAACTAGAAAGTAAAATTTAAATTAAAAAATAAGCTTACTACCTTTGAAAAGATATAAATCCAAAGAAAATCACTGGAAAAGAACTATAACATCTCTACTTAACAAAAAGAAAAAGATTTAAAAAAGCAAAACAAATAATATCTTTTACATGAGAATTATAATAATTATAAAATATTATAACAGAATTGAGACCAAATGCATTAGTTATATCAATATATGTTGATAGGTTAACTCACCATCAAAATAAATAAAATTGAGGAAATAAGACCAAAAGTTAATACTAAAGTGGAATGTATATGTATATTGCCCCTAAACATAGAAAGAGATATTCAATTTCACTACTCATTAGACAAAGATGGAAAGGACTTCCATCTTCTACTTAAGGTTCATTGATCCCACCCTAACGATAGGAAAATCCATATAATCTATAGAATCATGTAATTTCTGGAATCCATGTGAGAGCTGAGATTGCACAGTAACCAACTAGTCTAAAATCTAAAGGAAGATAGATACCTCTAAGAAGAGAAGAAACACATATCTAGGTCAGAACCCAGAATGAAAAGTTAGCCACCAGGACATGGTAAGATTTCAGTCAAAATTTTCAGTAAATTAGTAAAGGCAGGCTATGGGCTAAAGGGATTGTACAGACCCCTGGGAACCCACAGGCACAAGCAGCTTTACATTTAATCTTAGGTTCTTCTTCATGGATCTCCCCCAGTAAAATATGCTGGAAAAGATGAGGGGCAGGGCAGGGGGCTGGAAACCATCTCTCTCCTGGTGCAGGTGAGGGTAAGGGGTGGAGCTGCTACTGCGGGAAAGGCACAAAGCCCCACCAAGACGGTTTTATTTTCCTTCAGCAGCTAGTGAAGGACATGGAGAACAAAACAAAACAAAATAGAAACAAACAAGCAAAAGCTTTCATTCCTGAGGAAGGCACAGGAAAATGTCGAAAGCCCGAGTCTTTGGAAATTCCCTACACCATTGGGGAGAGTAGGACCATTGTAAAATCCCCAGCCCTGAGACTGAGAGACGAGTATCATCTACAAGGCCAAAATAAAACAACAGGAAGAGCCCCTCCACCTCACCACTGTCACCACAGTGTATTAGAAGTGTTCAGTACCAATGAACAGCAATCTGCCACTGGGGATGGGGGAAGAGCTTAAATGAGGCTATCTCTGAGGTTTTGGCTTATAAGGAAAGTCTAAATTTGAGGGTAAAATAGAAACATTAAGCAGAACCCTCCAGCAAACCAACGCTCACCTAGGGACAAAATAATGCTGGAGGACTTTGGAGTCAGTTGTGCACTAAGAATAATCTTGGCAAGCACAAAATCTGAAAACCCGCTCAACTCTTGATTAGATTAATTTAACCCCTACCAATATGCAACAAAATCCTAGAAGAAGAATGCTTATTTCCAGATAAATATATTTTCACCTCAGTTTTTACTGTTCTACACATGATGTCCAGCTTTCAATCAAAAAAAGAGGCAAAAAAGCCCCACACACAATAAAGAGAAATAAACAGAACAAGACTCAGAGATTACTTAGGTGTGGAAACTATCAGTGAATGTAAAATAACTGATTAATATGTTTAAAGTTTCTAAAAGAAAAGTGGACAGCATGCATTAATAGATGGGTAATCTCAGCGGAGAGATGGAAACCACAAAGCCTTAACACTGCTGACCGACCATGTCACATTTATCAAGTAAGTGAAATGTCAGGTATATGAAAATTAAAAGTTTAACAGTACATTATCTCAGTGCATCTGTGTGGAAAGAGGCACTCTCATACCCTAATGATGGGAATGCATACTGGTAGAATTCATTTGGAAAAGACTTTGAAATATTGAACAAAAGCCCCAATTAACCTAACTCCCACTTTTTGGAATTTACCCTGAAGATAAACCTCCACAACAAAATGAAAACACATACAGACACAAAAACTGGAAATAACCTATTATGCCCAAACAAAGAAGAATGGTTGGATAGACTGTAATCTTTTATCCACCCAAAAGACTACAATGAGAAAGACCTATCAACTGATATAGAATGACTTTTAGAGCATACATTGCTAAATGACTATTGCAAAGTATAAAAGATTATTCATTAAACACTACCTTTCATGTTCAAAGAACAAGTATATACGTACTTCTTTGTGCAAAACAAAAAAGGAAATGTAAGCTAGAAACAAATGCAAATGGTTATCTATATGGGGGTCAGTGGGACTGTGGTACAGAAGATGGAGGGATGGAAACAGGCTAAAATGAATTGCGGGTGGCACCCCGCTAAGTATACTTTTTAAGAAACAGTCCTGACTTTTAGATTTTGATTAATATTTTATACTTAGTAAATAAAATACAGAGTGAAATTTAAGTGTAAGAAAAAAAATTTTACTCATCTTTTTCAATGAGAAGGGCTTTTTCCTTTCATATATACTTCCTTGCTCTCTTTCTATAAAAAGTTTGGTTGAGAAAGTAAGTAAATATTGACAGTTTCAATATTACTAACCTTTATCATTTCCCATTTTCTGACCAGCTCTGAGGAAACATCATATTCAATTAGAATAAGCCCTAGATTCTGAGTTGGAGTCCTAAATTTGGTGTTAAGTCATAATCTTTGTGATCTTCCAAGCCCACATCCATGTAATAAGAATACTAATTCTTTCTGGTAAATTGATTAAAGGGTTTGTAAAACAATAAATTAACAGAATTATCCTTAGAGAATAAGATTATGAGAAGTCAACTTTACATTTGTTTGCTGGTTGGTTTTGGCAAATTATTGAATAAATTAGTTCATAACTAATCAGGTCTACTAATGAAGATATCTAAAATCAATCAACAACAAATTATCTGCTGAAATTTTCCTTTGTCTCAGTGATTCCATTTAGTTATAGGATTGATTGCTCAATAGTCAGACAAAAGTGGTTTAAAGAGCTTGGATGGTAAAATGGTATAGTATAGGTGGGCTTTGAATCTAAAAGGTATTCAACTTTTGGAAGTTAAAGGCATTCAAAACCTACCTGTGCTGTATTCTAGCCATATGACATATACATTTTTCTTAAATTTTCTAAGCTAACTTACACTTATTATGAAACTGAATTAAAAATATCTACCCAGTAGAGTAGCAGTTAAGATGGTATTTGATGGACAGTAAGCACCATTTAATTTTAACTATTATTATTGTTGCTGTTACTTGATAACTTAATGATTTAAATCAGTAATTTTGAAAACAGAAAAAATTACAGGGCCTGTTAAATATAAGAAGTTGACCTTCATAATAATTACAAAATAAATCAACATTTCAAATCAAGAAAAAAAGTGGAGAAAGAACAAATTAATAAACAGAAAATGATAATGGACAAATTACCTGTTAAAGAGTTATTTCAAATAATCACAAGTTATTTGAACCATATTTTGAGATTATGGATGTTCTGTGATTCCTCTAGGATAAATATATATGACAAGAACTATTCTATCAGGGTAGAAATCCAAGCAGAAAATTACCATAGAAGAAATACAGTTGTCAAAATTTCACTCCTTACTTAAGAAACACAGAACTTGAATAAGCAGTTTCGTATAATAGTTGCCTTTAACTAACATATAATTCTAATGACCTTTTCACTGTTTCTGAAGAAAAAGGGGAAATGCAGATTATTTCTATGAAGTTAGCCTGGCATTTATTTATGTTTTAGTCATTATCAAGTTGTATTGAAGTTTTTTATTTCATTGATTCTTCCTTTATTAATTTGGATGTTTAATTCCTTTATAATAATATTTTTTGTTTCTTTCTTGTACCTTTATTGAAATATTATTGATGTATAACGTTGTGTAAGTTAGGGTGTACATGTGTTGACTGGCTACACTTATATGTTGCTATATGATTACCACCCTCTTGTTAGCTAACACCTCTCATGTCCCATACTTACCATTTCCTATTTGGTGGTGAGAATTAAAGATCTATTCTCATAGCAATTTTCATGTGTATAATGCAGTATTATTAACTATAATCACATTGTTCATTATAGTCTGCAGAATTTATTCATCTTCTAACTGGAAGTTTGTATTCTTTGACCAACATCTCCCATTTTCCCACCATAACAGCCCCTGGTAACTGCCATTCTATTTTCTTTCTATACGGATTCAGCTTTTTTAGATTTCACATATAAGGGATATAATTCAGTACTTATCTTCCTCTGCCTGACTTTCTTCACTTAGCATATTGCCCTCAAATCCACTCATGGCAGGCGTCCTTCTTTCCACAGCTTTGTCCTATATTTGCTTTAGGAGTTTCATGGTTTCAGGTCTTACATTTAATTCTAATCTATTTTGAGTTAATTTTGTGCCTGCTATAAGCTAAGGGTCCAGTTTAATTTTTCTGCAGGTGATTATACAGTTTTCCCATCACCATTTATTGAAGAGAATAGCTCTTCCCCATTGTGTGTTCCTGGCTCTCTTGTCAAATATTAGTAAGTGTGTCAGGTAATGAGTTTTCCTTTCTTAGTTTCTTTGTATCTTTCAATTGCTAACAAATAATATCTTATTCATAATTCTGGGAGCATGTCACCTTTGAGACCCTTTTTGAATAAGAGTTAGGGACATTCACTGATTGTTTGCTTGTTTGTTTACTTGTTTGAATATTCTACAGCTATAGAATATTTTGTGCTCATTTTATTTTCTAGTTTCATTATAATTTCTTTGCTTCTTTCTGTTATTATTCAATCATTTAAGTTTTAAAATATAAGAAAAACTTCCTAGGGTTTTGTGGATGTTTCACTTTTTCAACAGTTTGAGAATTTAAATAAAACTATAATTTTTTGCCAACTTCAATGTTGTTCTAGTTCATTAAAAATTATATTGCAATATTATTATTACCTTATTCTATGGCATGCTAACTTTTAAGCAAGATTATAATACTGCTACCAGATGGAAGATATTGGAACTTTGGGTACTTAACTGTGATTTTAAAAAATACCATATACACAATTTATTGTAATAAATTATTCACATTTCCCTCATGTCTTTTTATTTTTATATTTAATATTTTGTCATAGGAATTTGGAATCTATTTTTATGAAAATTATATGCAAATATCCATCTGCTGTTTTTCATTGGAGATTTAATTTTCAAAGAAATTATTTGTATTCAGTTTCAAAACTTTTACTGAATAGTTTGAAACCTTGGATTATCTTGATAGTGGACAAAGTATGCCTACTTTCAATGATTACAGGTAATTCACAAATGCACATCCTTTTGTTTAAGTCCATGTAGTCATATGTTGCAAATCTCTGAATTTTTCTTTCTTACATAGCTATTTTAATGAACCAAGTTGAAATACCATGCAAAAAGCATTTAATCGATGCAAAATACATTATAATGTTTAAAAATGAAAGATAAAGCAGTCTTGTTAGCTCTAAGTCAAGCTGGCTCAGTGTGATCTGATTCCTTTGACCGTTTCTGTAGAAAAAAAGGAACATAAATTGTGTGATAAATTGACCTGAACTGCCCAGTTGGATAAAGGGTCTGATAAGAACAAAACTTTAGAGAAAGCCCAAATAACAGAACAGAAGTTAATAAATCTTACTGAGAAAATTAAAATTAATGATACCCAAGAACTTGGGCTCATGCTGTATTCTTAGATTTCACTTGTAGCTTCATATTGGAATTATGGAGAGAACATTTTTTCACACACTAAAACCTCACTTCATTAATGTGAAGGGGTCCTCTTTGATGAATTTTAAAATGTTTTGTTACATGAAATGCTAAAGGAAAGTTTAAAGAGAGGCCTTTAAAAGAAGAAAGAGAAAAGATAATACATAAACAACAGTGCACTCCAGAGAATGCATACACAAATAAAGGTGGATAAGAATAGCATTTATATAAAAAACCAGTGTTTTATTAATTTTCTGAAATTATGCTATTTAGTTTATGTATGATGCATTATGATCTGTTGAACTTGACCATGTTACATTCCAACAAAGAGATGAACTTCATGATTTATTATTTCTTTGTAATAAAATAAAATTTCAAATTTTAAGCATGTAGAAGAAAACTGAAGTGTGAACATTGGCTTTGGAAATTTTTGTTACTCTGAGTTTAGCTATATCACACTGTGATTTCTCTTTCATCTTCATAGGAGAACTTAAAGTTCTTCCCATATATCAGAGACAGACAGATCTGAGTTTGAATCTCTGTTTTGGAACTTATCAAGTGTGGTGTTGGAGAAAATATCTCTAAATCTCATTAGTAAAATGTCGACTAACTATCAATCCAGTGGGATTGGGAGTTTAGAGATAATAAATACGTAAATTTGGGTGATTTGTTTTACTCCTTCTCAGGTTTCTTTTCTCTCTTTATATATATATTTTGGGAAATTGACTATATTCAGACAATAACCCCAGAAAAAGAAACTCGACATTTATTATCTCCCATACAAATTAATAACATGTAAAACAGCCACTCAGAAATAGTGTTATTTTTCTAATGAGGTTCTTGGTAAGATTAAGCTTTCATGCAAAGTGTTACATTAATGAATTAATTTATTTCCTGTGCAACTAGAATGGTTTTGGTTGTATATCATGTTAAGAAGGCTGGAAAAATAATCTTCCAATCATTTTCTAGTTTTTATTGAGAGCAGAAATGCCAGCCAGAAAGGCAATGGAATGCATGTTTTTTTGCTTTATTCAGCATTTCTTTTAATGCCACAAAATGTAATTTTGGGAGTCACCAGACTGGACATTATCTCTCTTACATTCTCTGATTTTTAACTGAACTACTTAGATCAGTGAGGGACAATGTGTAACTGATGACTGAAGAATTAAATGATTTGCTTTATTGAAAATAAAAGTAGTTCAAAATGTGCATTATACAAAAATTATCTGAGGATATTCTCAATAGGATAATGCATATTTCATGGAACTTACACTGAAAATGCTGACATACAATATCACTTTAATTCAAAATTTTGAAAATCTTTTTCTAGAAAACCGATTGCATAAACAATGGTACATCCATTCAATGCAATACAATTTAGCTTTTGAAAAATGAGGCAGATTTGCAGGTACTGATATAGAAAATTTTACATTATGTACCAAAAAAATAAAAAGAGAGGGCATAGAGATGAGTGTGTTTGGATTGCTATATCTTAAAATCCAATGAGCAAAACAGAAACTGGTAATTAGGGATCATGAGTTTGGGAAGCAGAGTTGAGATGAAGAATATCTTTTTACCGTGGACTGTTTTGTGCTGTTTGATTATACTTTTTACTATGTACATCTATTTGTTAACTCACAGAATTTAACACGAGGTGAAACAAATTAAGCATGAAAAGAAATGATGAAGTGTTTCGAGTGAATCCTCAAACTTAAGTATAATACTACAATTTATATTTAATTGGGTAGTCCTATCAAAAATGAATCCAAATTTTCAGTGTAGTTAGCTATTGTCTTTGGAATACAATCCAAATTCTAGATACAAAATAGCATACATAGAAAGAGCCTTATATTTACTGAGACAATCCTGCCATTTTAATCTGTCTCAGAAAGTGTGCCAACTTAAAAAACTAAATGACCTTTAATATGTTCACACCATAGGAATCTGATAAGCCTCACTCACAAATTTTTAAAAGTAACTTTTAATGTTATATAACTCTAGAGATACTGTATTCATGGAAAATGAGTGATTATTATAGTGTCATAATATATGAGAGTTATCAGCTCAATTAAAAATGTTAATGAGCAATTGAAAAGGTCCTTAACTCTTAATCACAATTTTTCACTTGAGATAAACTGTTATTATCTCCACTAGAATTCAGACACCCTTCTGTAGCATACCTGGTATTTATCATTAAATGGGTTTAATAAAATTAACAGCAACCTGTATATATTTATTTCATTGCTCATACAACATTGGAATACTAAACACACATGTTATTTTATCAAATTAATCCCCAAATTAATTTTAATCCCAAATAAAGAAAACAAGGTTTAGTCATAGTTTCACTTATAAACTCCAGTTAGTCAAACACTCCCGGGTAGTGCCACTTTAACTCTAAACTTAATCCTTTTCTTTTTAAATCAAAAGCTCTGTAACATCACTAAGTTATAGTAACACCAGTCATAAATTCCCTAAGAGAGATAATTTTTTAAAAATTCTTCTCTTTCAGCTCTCATAAAATTGCCTTTTTATCCCTTCGAGAAGGCACATCATAAAAGGGACTTTATTCCTGTAATATTTTTCCATTTTGCATCATTTAGAATTTTAGTCTTGAAATTCATTCAAGTTTTAAAAAAATTTACCATCTGATATATATTTTTTTAAAGTTCAGTAATCTGATTTAGTGTTTTCAGTTTACTCACAAATCACTGGCTTTTCCTCCTCTAAAGATGTATTTTTTGCCTTTTAGTATTACTTTCTCTTTTCTGATCCCTTCCCTCCACTGTATCACTACCTATATGAAATATTACCTCTCATTCTAGGGCTAGTGGAAAAAGCCCTCCCAGTCCTCCTTGGGGTCCCTGAGTCAAACATGACTGGCCCAACCCTGACATCTTCTTTGTTTATAGTTGATTCATGACAGTCAACATAATTTATATTGCCTTCTCCATTTATGATTTGCTTCCTCTAGAAAACTTCCCTGAAGGTGAAAATATTGAATGTACCACAGCTCTCTCTGACCCCTGCTGCACAGACCTCTCTCCATATATACGTATAGATACTATATGATAGATAAAAATATAATATACATGCTGATATATTTCATCTCTCTTTAAATATATTGTTATATATATTATATATTATACCATATAATTATATATATAATTAAACTATATATAGTTGAACAGATGTTTAATATGTGTGTTGCTCTACTAGAGCTAATTTATGCAGCACTCTGAAAAAATTGTTTAGATCATATCTTGTAATACAGCTTATACAGTGCCTATTTTTAACGATAAAATTTTGTATTTAAAGATAAGCATTTTTAAAGATAAAGTTTCGTGTGTGTGTGTATAAATCAATCACCTGCTTTTCCAGATATCCTCCCCATATGAAACAAAGCCCCTGGACAGAGGGAAAATGTAAACGTTGAGTCAGACGAATGCATGAAATTGCCAAGAGGGCTAAATGAAACAGGTTTGCAGCCAATACTCTCACGTGATTGGGAAACACTAACGACAAAACCTCTGCTGGTTAAAATCCGAGTTTTCTAAGTGCATTTCCATTGCTATGATTTTTTTTTTTCTCATGTTTTGAAGTTGTTGCATCCGGGAGTCTTTCCTTCTCCACCCTGTCAGTTTGACTTTTTCGCAGTTACAGGTATTAAAGTGTAGATATTCCATCTCCATCGTGCTCTTCCCTGAATGTGTGCTTTCCCTTTACTCCTTATGATAAACTCCGTGATGGTGACTTGCTTGCACTTAACACATTTCCAGTGTTGGTCTACGGAAATTCAGACAGATCCTCACTGGATTCCCGAATAGACTGAGGACAGGGCAGGGGTTGAAATGTAGTCTGATGCTGTATTAGTTATAGGAAAATATTGAAACTGTATGTTGTATTTTTTTGTGTTTGTGTGTGATTTCATAGTTGATATTTTTAAAGAAGAATTCAGGTGATTTTATCTTTCATTCTTATGTTTTATAATGTCTACTCACTGCCTTTAACAATGAAGAAAAATTTGATGTGTATAATATTCTCAGTTCAGCTTTACTTCCCTGGTAATCTTGTCAATATTGTTACATTTTGTTCTGATTTTTAATGTTCTTTTATGATGTAAATTAGTTCTTTTTAACTAATTGTAGATGATTTGTTTATCTTATTTCTGGACAACTAAAAATAATTTCTTTATTATTAAAATTGAGAAATAAGTAAGGGCCTCAGTGTACATTGCTCTAAATTCCTTTTACTTAGAACATAGAGCCTTTTCAAACTCTTTCAAGATTTTAAGAAATTTATATTTCAATGAATTTTATACCAATTTGCTGGTTTCAATTACAGGGAGACTTGCTGTCTCTATGTCTTTTCTTTGCTAAGTCTTTTCTCTCCTCATGTACTATTATCTTCCTAAATGCTTTAATCTTTTTTTTCACACAACCTCATCTTCTCAACATTTTTTATGTCAATAATTCAGCTTGTCTTTGAGTCATAACTTTGTAGAATTCATATCTCTCCATTTGTATTCGAAAGTATTCGTACATTTTTTTCTATTCCTGTACTATATGTTGTACAAACTAAGTTCTTCTATTGGTAAGTAATGAATATGTGGATAAAAATGGAAGAAACAGATATGGAAATTGGGAATAATAGGCAACAACTGAAGATATATATTTTAGGAATCTAATCAGGAGAAAATGTTGAGTTTAAGAATTTGGCACTTGTGGATTTTTTTTTTATTATTTTTTGGACTGACTGTGACAAAGCTTGTATCACATCTTATGAGATTGTTTGAACAAAACTGGCTTTTTCCCACCACCTGTTTCTGCACCTAGACACTGAATTGACAGCCTCCAAGAATTAATAAGGCAGTGCTGACCAGTGACTAGACAGGTTCCCCATAGCAACCACTTCAGGTGTGCTCTCACTTCTGAGGGGCTTATTGCCTAAACTCAGGGAATTTGCTGGAATTACATTTTGTAACTGTGCTGGTGTTATTAGATTCCCCTCAAGAGGTGAGCTAAATGAACAAATGTCTAATATGTGTGTTTTTCTACTAGAACTAATTTATGCAGCACTTTGAAAAAAAATGTTTACATCATATTACCTTGTGATACAGCTTATGCAGTGACTCTTTTTAAAGGTAAAATTTTTTATTTGAAAGCTTTTTTTAACAGACTTAATTTTTGAGAGAAGTTTTAAGTTCACAACAAGATTGAGAGGAAGATACAGAGATTTTCCATATACTCTCTGCCCCTACACAGCATAGCCTCTCCCATCAATATCCCCCAGCAGAGTGGTACGTTAGTTATAATTGATGAACCTCCACTGGAACATCTTTATCATCCAAAATACATAGTCTGCATTAGGGTTCAATCTTGGTTTTGTACATTGTATGGGGTCTTGACAAATTTATAATGATATGTATCCACTGTTACAGTATTATACTGAGTGGTTCCACTGCCCGTATTCATCTCTATGTTCCACTCACTCATCCCTCCTCTCCCCATCCCCTGGCAACTACTGGTCTTTTTACTATTCCATAGTTTTGCCTTTTTCAGAGTGTTATACAGTTGAAACCATACAGTGTGTAGCCTTTTCAGATTGCCTTGTTTTGCTTAGTAATAAGCATTTAAATTTTCTGTATCTCTGTACATGACTCAGTAACTCATGTCATTCTAGCACAAAATAATATTACATTGAGTATAAACACAGTTTATCCACTCACCTACTGAAGGACCTCTTAGTTGCTGCTAGGTTTTGCCAATTACGTATAAAGCTGTTATAAGTATCCGCATGCCAGTTTGTGTGTGGACATGTTTTTCACTCCTTTGGGTAAATACCAACTACCACAGTTGCTGGATTGTATGTTAAGAAGGGTACATTTAATTCTGCAAGAAACTCCCAGACTGTGTTCCAGTGTGGCTGTACCATTTTGCATTCTGACTAGCAATGAATGAGCATTTCTTTTGCTTCACATCCTCACCAGCATTTGGTATTGCCAGTATTCTGGTTTTTGCCTATTCTAATGGTTATATAGTGATGTTCCTTTGTTGGTTTAATTCAACTTTCTCCAATGATGTATGGAGCATCTTTTCATATACTAAATAAAAATATCTGTATATCTTCTTTGGTGGGGTATCTGTTAAAATTCTTTGGTCCGACTTTTTTAATTGGATTGTGCTTTTTTATTGATGAGTTTTAAGAGTTCTTGTATATTTTAGATGAAGGGATTTAAAAAAAAAGAAATGAAAATTATTTGCAGGTTATATTTAACCACATGTTGCTTGCTGTGGAATAACCACTATCTTATTGGTATCTGGTCATACAGATGACAAAAATAAATTAAGCATCAGTTAAATCTGTGAAATTATTAGCTCACTCATTTTGCATGTCAAATAGAAAAGGTCAAAGACATATTGAAAGTATGTGAAGCCTAGATAAATGTGAGGACACTTACAAAAAACCAGATTATTGTTGTTAAATTCTATGATAATTATGAAGAATATATAAAAACAACTGTTATAGACTCAGTCTCACTAGATGCAGAGCATTTAAAAAGATGAATATTTATTTGTATTGTACATTAAAATTCTATATGAAGTATGTTTGAAAGCATAACTAAGCCATACTGCTACTCTCAATGCTTGGGTCAAGGATTTAGCTACAGGGTCTATATATTCTAGACCTATATTCAGAACTTTGATCTTCTTCTTATCACTATCAGATTATTAATTGAGAAATTTCTTTGCTCTACCCAGAGGAACCATTAACTGATTTATTGGAATAAGAATATAACCACATTTCATTTTAAAAATGACAGCAATTATCTTGTTTCACTAAAAATTCATCACTTTACCAAGATTTAACCAAACTTGACTTCTTTGTCTCCTCTTCTGACACATAATTTTGGGGTCAGCAAGACTTATACCAGGTAACAATGAATAATCACCTAACACTACACTGTTATTTATTTTCCTTTATGCATCCCATCATGTGAGAGTCCCAATTTCTGCCATCTGAAATGTCTGTACAACATAAGAAATGAATATAATTAATTTATATTCATAGTCAAAATAATTAAAATTCCAGTGTTAAGTATTTGCTGAAGTCATATGAAAAAGGCCATTGTTTATAACCACTTTGTATAAAAACGATCAAAACTAGAAACAGCCCAAATGTCCACCAACAGGTGAATGAGTTAGTAAATTGTGATAGTCATGAAATGGAATGAAATACTATTTAGCAATAAAAGTAATGAACTAGTAAATATGCCTCACAGTATACATGCATCTCAAGACCTCAGTGAAAGAGGTCACTTACCAAGATTGAACTATTCTGTTCCATTCCAAGCCTGAATGATTATATTGTATGAAGCTCTTTTTAAGACAATCTGAGTTAACAAAAACAGGTCAATTGTTTCATAGGTTCTGGATGTGGGACAATGAGGCACAGGGGAAACTTTCAGTTTGATAAAAATATTCTGTATCTGGAATGTGTATCTGACAAGAGCTTAAACAAAAAATCGTGATTCTTTACCTTTTTTTATAGATATAATTCAGTTCATAGACCCAGAGCTCACTAACTGAACAGAATGCTGGGTCACTAGGAGGAAATATCCTGTAATGCCAGCACAAGAATGTATAATCATTATTTCCCTGATCCTTTTGTGAACAAATGGACATATGAATATAAATACAAGTTCACAGGGAAGAGGGTTATAGACAGACATTTTCAGGGCTAAAAAATAAAGTGTCTAAGCCAACAATATAGCTGGAGCTATAGCTGGCTATCATGTCCTTTACTGGAGAAGGTGTCTATGGAGGTCAGGAGATAAAGAAGCCCTGGCCTGATTTCACCTATACTAGTTCCAATGGCTTCACAAGTCTGCCTGGTATGCCCTTTATTCTTGAGTTCATAATTTGGTTAATGTACTTATCAGCTGGCAGATCCTTCAAATGGGTTACCCCATTTGTGGATTAAAAGCCACTTAGTAGGGAAACTCAACTTTTTGCCATTAGGCCCAGTTATTAAAAGAAATAAATGTTTGGTGGAGTAGAATAACTAACTTAATAGTAATCTTTACTCCACTCTAAAGTTGTATCTGGGGTTCTTGTTGAGAACCCACACACCTGTCACATCTGACTGTTTTATTGGAGCCACTGAAAATTGCATAAGAGATTGAAATGTCTTGGGAGAGAGCTTATTCCTTGGAAATGTGGACTCAATATTAGCCATCAAAATGAAAGAATGAATTGTGATCATACCATGATTTTCTCAGATTTGGCTCTGCCTCCCAAGACTAATTCTAGATACTAAGAAGGGAAAGGGCTTCAGATACAAGCTGAACTGGTCACATAACATAAAGAAAGGTCCGCTCTCTCTGAGTGCAGTAGTGGAAGAGCTGTTTGCCCCATGAGGTCATCCAAGGACTGTCTTCTGTCCTGCTGCTCTCCCACTTCTTAGATGATGGAACATAGCTCCCATTGCCATCTTGTGGTGTATCTGAGAGTGTCCTCACAGTGTGAGGGGGAAAGAAGCATAAGCATCTAGCATCTTTTTAAGGCACTTCCTGAAAGTGTTTTTTGTTACTTTTCTCACACCCCTTTGGTCAAAGGCTAGTCACATAACCACAAACTGAGGCTTATGTTAATTAACTTGTGCAGGGTCACATAGATAGCAAGTGGCAAGACCAGATTAAAAAAATACAGTGATATGGTGAAAACAAAATGCTCTGTCGTACTGAGTTCTCCAATATTGTAGTGAACATGTCAGAACAAAGTCCTCATGTTCTTCCTCACAGAAGTATATCCCTTGATTTCTCTCTTCCTGTTGGTCTTGAAATGCAAGTCTTGAAATATTAGCTATTATATTTTAATTCCACTAGTTTCAGCTTTCCTAATTGTTCCGTAGCTTTCTACCAATTGATTCAATTTTACTCTGTCTTCAGAGAGCAGGATCAATTTGTGTTTCAGATTCACCTTTGCTAAATATTTAATTGAAGCATTTTTTAAAGTAATTGTTTGAAAGAGAAATGATCTTTTGTTTTGTTATTTTTTAATTTTAGAAGGCTCTCTTGAAATTTCAAGATCCAGAATCTGGCTAATTCAGACCATAGATGTTTAAAAACAAAACAAGAAAAAAATTTAAAAAATAAAAATGAAACAAAACAAACTAGTTGAAGGGAAGAGCAAGAGAATGCCAAAATGGCACACCTCCAGCCTGCCAGGGAGCTCCCTGCTATCCTGAGCAGACAAAAAGGAACTGAAGTGTCTCCTTTCCTGTTTCACACATACTTACATCTCCAGTAGCACCTTCTACCACCAGTGCTTTGATGATGTGGAAAGGTCTCCAAAGTTTACCCTTAACCCCAGTCCTCACCTGTGAACACCAGCACAACATAGCTAGGTTCTGGACAACATGAAGCAGTGCCTGATCTGAGGGAAACAACGACGTGAGGTGAAGGATGACAGCAAAGTTTTGGCATAGACATCCAAAGCAAGAAACTAAAAAAAAAGACAAAAACAAAATGGAGCCAAGTGATGAGGTGGGCAGGCTCAGAATTCTCCTCAAGGACCTGGACACTGAGAAGGGACCACCCGTCACACTGCCTGGTAAATTAGAGTGGATACCATGGAGGTGCGTCCAGTATTTCCGTCAAGCTGAGATACCGCTCCCCTGAGAACAAGATGATCAGCTCCCTTTCCCTTGCCTCATACAAATGAGGGGTAAGGAAGAGCCCTGTGTTTGGCTTTGCTTAAGTCTTGAACTGACTGAAAGTGACCTTCACTGATTAGGTGTTTCCTCCTTTCAATGTAAATGGGAGTATGTGACTAAGTTGAATTCTGTTAGAAATAAAGCTGCAATTTTGCACACCAAGGGCCAACTTTAAAGTTGATCTATGAAGTTTAAAACTTTGAAAATTATCATCTACACTCAAACTCTGACAGTCAAATTTTATTCTTTTATCTTCACCCAAATATATAAAATCAATCACATATTATTGTCTATTCTTTTAAACTCTTGATAGTCATATCCACCTATTTCTACAATAGAATGTAATATAGTTATTAAGCTGCAGATACAGTAAGTGACATTGTAAAGGAAAGTCATGTAATAATGGGATGATGTTGAAAAAATTATTAAAATGGAAATCAGAGTTGAAGATAAATGCATACTTTTATGTGGCTTCTTGGAACTCAGACCAAAATGTGCAAATATAAACATGTAAGTAGTCCTTATGTAAGATGTAACAGCTTATAAAGGAGGTAATTTCTTTTCTATACCTAAAATTAAAACGAATTTACCTCATGGATATATCTATATCTATATATCTCCATATATATATATATATATATATATATATATATATATATATGTATGTATGTATGTATGTATATGGTACTAGCATCCTACCAGTATCCTGTTGTAAAAACCTAGCACAAATTTAGCTTAAACTTAAAATAGCATGAGTTTATTATTTTGCAATTCTAGACATCAGAAGCTCAACATGGGTCTCACTGGGCTAAAATGAGTGTTGGCAGGACTGCATTCCTTCTAGCATTTCTAGAGGAATCTTTATTGCCCTTTCCAGCTTCTGTAGGCCACCTGCATTCCGTAGTTGGTGGCCCCTTCTCTGTCTCGAATGCCAGCAATCGCTTCACTCTGGATTCTTCCTCCACCATTATTTCTCCTCTTGCTCTGCCCCAGCTTCCATGTCTCACTTACAAAGTTGCTTGTCATTGTATTGGCTTGTCATAGGTTGGACCCAGTGGGAGAAGGCATATTCCAGGATAATATCCCCATATCAAAATCCTTAAGTTCCTCATATTTGCAGCCTTTTTGGCATGCAAAATAACATATTAATTAATTCCAAGAATTAAGAAGTGAAAATCTTTGGGGGGTTATTACTCTGCCTACCACATATGTATTAATAAAATGATGACACAATATGAGCAAACGTTGTCAGTTTAGCTATTACTTATACTGATGCTCTATTGCCCTAATAAATTTGATGGAAACATTTAAAAAATTTCTTTGCAGACATATCTACCTATCTGTATGTAATTACATTTGTGTGTGTGTGTATATATTACATATATACACACACACACACACACATACATATAGTTAATTACATTTATGTAGATGAAGTATAGCATTCTTGGTAATGAAGGTTAATACAGTTTCTCTTATTTTTAAATGTCTAAGTATAATCACCCAAAATTGTTTACTTCAAAGTTAGCTTTAGGTACTTTAGGTATAAAAATATGTAAAGTACAAACTTGCCATATTATTATGAAAATAATTGAATCCTTGTTGGTGAGAGCAGAACAGTGTTACTTGTACATGGAAAGTATTTATTTCTTTCCTTTCTTTTTCTTGCATTCTTTCTGTCTTTGGGTTTATTTTTTTTTTTGTCTTCATTCTTTATCTACCTTGTTTGGTTTAATTGAGCATTTTATATAATTCCTTCTTTTCTCCTCTCTTAAAACATCAATTATAATTTTTAATTTATTTTTCATGATTGCCCTTGAGTTGTCAGTATACATCTGCAACAACTGAGTCCTTTTTAAAATAATACTAGACCATTTCACAGGTGGTACAACTACCTTATAATAGAGCACTCCAATTCCTCCCTCCCATTCCTTATAAAATTGTTGGCATTCACTTCCCCCATCCATGAGCTCTAGTAGGTGAATGCATTGTTGTTGTTATTATTTTGAACAAGCTGGTTTCTGTTGGATCAATTGAAAATGAGAAAAATAAAATATTTTACCTTCATTTATTCCTTCTTTACCACTCTTCCTTTCATTAGGTAAATCCACATTTCTGCCTATATATATATTTTTTGCTTTTTGAAGAATTTCTTTGAATATTTCTTGTAAAGTAGTTCTGCTGGCAAGAATTCCCCTCAGTTTTTGTTTTTGTCAAGAGTCTTTATTTCTCCTTTACTTTCAAATAATAATTTTGTTGAATACAGAATTTTGGCTTGGTGATTTTTTTCTTTTAATACTTGAAATGTTTCACTCCATTCTCTTCTTATTTGCATGGTTTCTGAAAAGAAGCCCAATGTAATTATAATTTTTCTCCTCTATTGCTAAGATGTTTATTTTACCCCTTTGTTTTCCTTGAAGATTATTGCTTTGTCTGATTTTCTGTGGTTTGAATATGTTATGTCTGGTTTTGGTTAATTTGGTATTTTACCTAATTGGTATTTTCTGAGATCCCAGATCTGTGGCTTAGTGTCTATTATTCATTTTGGGAAATTGTCAGTAATTATTGTCTCAGATTTTTTGTGTTACTTTTTTTGGTCTAATAGTACCTTTATGCAGATGTTTTAAAAATATGACTTTTCTTAAAACTCACTGACTCTGTTCCTGGATGTGCCTTTTCCGTAGCAATAAGGTATGTGTGGAGAGAAAGTGTTCTACAGTCAGTCCTATGATGAGGTGTCAGTCTTTTACTAAGCCTGTGTTCATGGACTATGACCTTCAGAAGTGCTTCTTGGTTTTGTTTGCCTCCTTTATATGAAAGGAGAAGGCAGCCCAGGCTGGGGTTGGGCATTTTCCTTCTTCTATATAGATGGCCAGAGGTGCTGGAGCTGGGTATTTCTTTTCCCTAGTGTGGAAGGTTAGAAGGGGCTGGAATTATTATTTGCCTTCTCCCACTTGCTTAGATGCTGGCAAAACCCTAGTCAGGCTCTAGTAGAACAGTTTCTCTTGAAGGCAGGCCTTATTGAAAAGGACACAATGCTTAGGATGTATTTTAAAAAGGCTGCCACTTCCCACTTCCTCTTGCCAGTAGTATGAAGGGATTGTTCTCTGCTGTTCACTTTGAGAACATGAGAGGGCTTCTGAAGGTAAAAATCACAAATGTGTGGGGGCGTTCGTAGGACTGGACACCCTGGAGATTTGAAGTCTCAAACCTGTCTACGCTAAGCCTCTAACACTTGAGCTGCAGTTTCGGTTTTCCTGCCTCAGTGCTGGTCTCCACAGAGTTTCTGTTCCTGGCTGCTCTGGTAAGCTGTGATTCTCTGCATCTAGTTTCTGGGGCAGAAGTTTGCCCTGTGACTTTAATTCTCTGATGAATCTCAGAGAGTTGCTGATTTTTCATTTACTCAGCTTTTTTTGTTTTGGAGCTTGGAGTGGAAACTTCCAAGCTCCTTACATGCTGGAGCTTATAAAAAAGTCACTTCATTTTATTGCTGAATTTTAATATTCCCTTGTATGGATATCAGCTCCGGATGATTTCTAAATCTTAATGGTTGACTCTTTTCACTATATAAGGCCCTTATATTGTTTAGGAGAAATATTTGAAACTAAGTATCATTATTAACATTGGAGTGAATTAGCTGTGAGATACATACCGACCTAGTGAATTTTCACTGTCCTCTCCTGTGCTCTCTTTTTCCTATGTGCAGAAAGTCTATAAGCTACCTTTTTAAGATTATAGTGATATAAGGATAGAAGAATGATGGATTCCTGAGACATTGCTTGAAACAGCCGCTAAGGAAAGTCAGGCATCTTAACTGAACTCTGACATAAGTGAAAAACTTGTATGTGATAAGCCAGAAAGAGATTTGGGGGGTTATTTGTTATGGAAGAATAAATAGTCTGGCCTAAGCATGACAATACACAAAGCAATCCTTAAGTTAAAAAAAAAATGGTAGGACAAACAAATTATGGTAACCAGGGGAAAGAACTTAAATTATCAACTATTTTGGTAAGGAAAGTTCATTGTATCTTCCATTATGGAAATTATCCCTTCCAATCAACTTGATGCCATTTTGGGTTTCAGCACTAATGTGAGGACACATGACTTATCATTGCTGATTAAATTTTGGACACTTGGTGGGGGCAGTCGCCTTGTTGAGGGATGAACCATGCATGGCCTCCATGACTTCTTTGTTCCTGTGCTTAGTAAACGTGGTGTGGTTGGGGAATAGGCTCACCGATTTCCACAGGGTAGGCGATCTTGTTGATATTATAAATTGCCTTCTCTCAGTAAGAGCTTTTAGGTGCTATTCACTTATGGAGTTAGTATTTTGATAATTTTGGCTGTGTGCTTTTAGATGTGCCCACATTTATGCCTAGGTGTATTATTTAACATCATGTTGTACTAAGTTGCTCAAGTAACAGTCCCTTGGAGTCTCTACCAGGTCCTAGTGGCAAGTCAGTAGCTATTTCTCAAAAGGAGTATATTTACTTGCTGAAAAGAGAATGGCTCAGGTCCAAAACCACATGGACCCTTTGCCATGATTGTGATTCTCCTGTTGGGGTTTGCTACAGGATCAATACAATACCTCCATCTTTTACAGACACTCTACACATTTCCTATTCTGTCTCCTGTCAGCCCTTCCCAACTTCTAAAGCCTGTCTATTGTGTCCTCTGGGATTCACTGTTCATTAGCAGTAAAAGCCTTCAGAGCTTCAATCAATACTCTAAACACTTCTCTTACTTTCTTCCTCTAGTAAAACCTGGCTTTCCGTGAGGACAGTGTTTACCCTTCAGTATTCTAAAGGGTACCCTCCCATGCACTTGTATGAGAGTCTTAGAGCTGGGCTAGAAGGTAGGATAAATATTCTTAATTCTTCTCTTGCCAATTTTAGAAACTGGTTAGGGGCCTTTGATGGTCCCTAACAACTCCCAGAATTGATTTCTATATATCGGATGCCCATCAACCCTCACTGCTGCAGTTAGGCCCCAACCCCTTGGGCATATTCCCCTTGCTGCTTTACAGTGTTACCTTTTGATTCACAGTCACTCTTGCCTACCACATTTCTGTGTTAATTTGCCATTCATTTTGTCCTCCACTCTACCGTGATTACTCATTTTATCTCACTCTGCCCCCTATCTCTCCAGACCACTTCCCTTAATGCCTCATATCAGATGTTTTTTGGCGTTACCAGAACATAGAATCATTTTGTCTTATCACATTATTACTATCTCTCAAATATCTGATTTCCTAACTTCCCTCACTAGCTCAGTTGCATTTTGCGGCAAATCTTTAATCATCCCCTTGATATGTCCTAGATCCCTAACTATGCCTCTCTTTTCTCCTATTCTCAGTGAAATTATAACTTCATACTACCTTGCCCTTTTTTTATAACTATGATCATGCAACTAAACTTGGTTGGAGCAAACTATCTAAGCATGATGAACTCGTCTCACATTAAATTCATGATCATAAACTTCAAGTTGATCCTTAATACTGAAAATCAATCTTATTCTTCCATTTTTCTTAACATCAATTATTTCTCTCCTTTCAATCCCCCATTTCCCACCTCAAGGAAAAGACTGGATTTATAATATCATGTGAAACAATTTTCTCTTTACAAATTAGATAAAAGCAAAATGTATGGTTTGGAAAGCACTATAAATCACGCTAGGAAAGGCCAGTGATCCCTGAGAGACAGGAAATACATGCGAGGAAGCCCTAGCTCACTACCTTTAGAGAAGCTGTGGTCTACAGCTCAGGGAAGAGTAATGTAGGTGGAAGATTCCTTCAGCTGAGGAAATAGAGGTGAATATCTGTGGAGTCCAGGTTAGCTAAAGTTTGAAGGATGGAATACTAGAGGGAAGAGAGCTGTGCAGAGACAGAACTTGAGAGATCTGAAAAGGACCCACTTTGAGTATTCAGCAGAGTAGTAGTTGGGGCATATGTGTAAGGAAACCACTCAAAGGTAGAAAAGAACCATTTAAAGTGCTAAAGGGACACTTCACAATGCTTACACAGGACTGGGAATTGTGCTATTGTATTGCCCAGACTGGAAAACCCCATAATTCACAGGGGAGTGGATAGAGTACTGAGAAGAGTTTTGCTTCAATAATGGAAAAAAATTGTCCCTAATAACAGCTCTGGTCCCATCCAATAAACCTTAAAGGTAAGACCCAAAAAGATTAAAGTGCTTCCAAGTAACTTAACTGTTTACAGAACAAAGCTCAAGAAGTTAAAACCACAATCCCTGCTATTCAACAAAAAAGAAGCACAGAAGTAAGACTTATTAAGGGGAGAAAAATCCATCAATCAAAATTGAATCAGAATTACATATTAAAAAACAGACATGAGTATATTAAAATATTTATTTTTGAAGTTCATGTGTTCAAAAAATTAAATATAAGACATAAACAAGACTCAGATCAAATTTCTAAAGATGAAATCAGTATTGTCAGAGATGAAAAATATACTGGATGGCATGAAGATAGATTAAATATTACAGATGAAAAGATTAATGAATTTGAAGATATAGCCATAAAACCTATTTTAAACCAAACATGCAAAGAAAAATAAAACAAACAGAAAATCAATCACTGAAATGTTGAAAAATTTTTAGTGACTTAATATATGTGTAATTTGAGTCCCTGATGTATGATGTATAGGGGGTAATAAACAATATTTGAAGAAATAATGACTGGAAAAATTCCAAATTGATGAAAAATATGTACCGTTAGAATAAAAGAATTCAACAAACTCAGACACAATAAATATGCTGAAACTTTATCAAGACACTAATAAAATTGTTAAAAACCATTAGTGAAGATAAAATTGTAAAAACAGATAAAAAACTTACTCTGGACAAAAGAACAAAGACAAAGATAATACCATAGTTCTCAAAAGAAACAATGAAAACCAGAAAAAATGTTTAGGTTAAGCAACATTTTTAAGTACTGAACTAAATAAATCTGTCAATTTTTAAATCTGATCTTCAGCAGAAATGTATTTCAAGTTGAAGGGAAGATTTCTGGTTTCAGATATGAAGTCATAGATTCACTATTTTTTCCTACTCCCCTCAAAATACAATAAATTCCTGCAAATAATTGAATAATCAATCACAAAAGTCATTCTAAAATTTAGAAAGAAGAAAGCAGACTGGCTAAAGACCTCAGAGTTTAAACAAGACACCCTGATGTGTGTGTTTCCTGGGTTTTCTTTATCTCCCATATCCTGAACTGTGAGTTAAGAGGTTTATAATCCAGAAACACCAAAAGGTGTTGAAAATTAATTAATTAGAATAAAAGTCTACCCTCTCTTACAAAAGAAAGGGGAAGAGGAAGCCCAGCAGGATTTCCAGTAGTGGACAAGACTGACCCATCCATCCAGTTCATTGGTAACAGCTGAGTCAACTGTCCTTCACCAGTAGATCCAGGCAGGCTTACCCATGCCCAGCCCATGTCAGGTGTGAGCAGGTGAGCCCGTTCTCCCTCATCAGTCGTGTCAGCAAGTCTGCTGTTTCCTAGTTTTCCACCCAATTTGACAGCCACCCAGACCTAGGAGAGGCAAAACAACTTGGAAAAAGTAGAAAAATGTTTAAAGACTTAAACCTACAGTAACCAAGACAGCATGTTATTGGTGTCAGGATAGGCACATAGATCAGTGGAACAGAAAAGAGTCCAGAGTAAATGTGCACAGATATATAAAAACTGGTTTTTAACAATGGTGTGGTAAACATTTAAACAATATGTGGTAAAGGATACTGTTTTAAACAAATGATGCTGGAAAAATTGGTATCCATATGCAAAAAAAATAAACTTCCATCCATACTTGATACAATTTATAAACTAACTTAAAATGACTAACAGCCCCAAATATAAGACCTAAAAATCATAAAACTTTTATAAGAAAATGTTAGAAGAAAATCTTTGTTGGGTTGGGTAGGGGTGAAGGGTGAAGGGTATAAAGAGGCACAAAAAAATTCTCAGTCATAATGTAATTTGGTCACAGGGATGGAGGTACAACAGGGAGAATGTAGCCAGTGGTTCTGTAACATCTCCCTGTGTTGACAGATGGTAACTGCGTTAGTGGGGTGAGGATTTCATAATGTGGGTAACGGTGAGCCACTGTGTTGTGTATTGGAAACCAATATAAGATTGGCTTCAAAAATGTATCAGTGATTCTCCAATACAAAAACACAAAACAGCAACAACAAAAACTCTTATGCCCATCTACAATGATGCCGAAACCAAACATCATCAGCATGTTTAATCTAGAAAGAAAACTCTTTGTGACCTTGAACTGGGAACTATTTTTCAGAAACTTCACCAAAATCGAATACATAACAGAAAAGCAGTTCTACATTGGGCTTCATAAATATTAAAATCTCTGCTCTTCACTTCCTGGGCCAGGTGATCAAGGTTAACATAATATTAACATCAGTTGAGGGACGTATTATAAAATACCTGGCCAGTATTTTCACCTCGACATTGTCAAGGTCATTAAAGACAAGAAAACTCTGAGAAACTCTCACTTCCCATGGTAGAAGCCCAAGGAGATATGGCAAATAAGTGCAATGCAATATACTGCATGGAATGCTGAAACAGAAGTAGGACATTAAGAAAAAGGAAATTTGAATAGTATATTGATTTCATTTAATGCTAATGAATCAATATTGATTTATTAATTGTAACATGTACTGTATCAGTGTACAATATTAAAAATAGGGGAACTGGGTGAGGAATATTGTAGGATCTTTGCAGTGTCCTTCTAATTTTTATGTAGATGTACAATTCTTTAATTAAAAATTATTAAAAATGGAATTGTGGAAGCAAGAAAACAAATTTTGTTATTTGTAAGGTACTGTTAAGAAAAGGAAAAAGGACTGGGAGAAAATATTTGCAAAGCATATCCCTGATAAAGGACTTGTATCCACAATATATAAATAATTATGTAAACTCAGTTATAAAAAAACAAAATAAAACAAAATGTGTCTCACACAAATGGGCAGAATATTTGAATATATACTTAACAATAAAGAACCCATTAATGACAAATAAGAATAAAGAAAGTGCTCAATATCATTAGTCATTATGAAAATGCAAATTGATTTGCTAGCAGACAACTACTAGAATTGTTAAGAAGTCTGACACTGTCAAGTGTTATTGAGGATGTAGAGAAACTGGATCCCTCATATATTTCTGATAGGAATATAAAATAGTACAAACACCTTGGATGGTTTCTTAAAAAGTTATACATACTTAACATAGGAGCCAGTCTTCCCATTTCTAGTTATTTACTCAGGAAAAGAGAAAGCTGTTTGCTCATAAAGGTTCATAGTGGCTTTATTTGTAATGGCCAAAAATTTGAAATAATGCAAGTCTAGCAGCAGATGAATGAAGACACTGTGACAATAGAATGGAATAAAAAAAATAATGAACTATGGATGCATTCCACAACATGGATGAATCTCAAAATAATTATGCTATATGAAATAATCCACACTACATAGAATACACACTACACAAGTCAATTTATATAAGCCTATCGGAAATTCAGATAAGCACAAGAAAACATTTGGAAGTGTTGAAAATATTCACTACCTTGATTTATGTTATGGTTTCATGGGTATATATGTATATATGTCAATGCTTAAATGGTACACTTTAAATGTATTCTTTTTATTTTATGTCAGTTATACCTCAAGACAGCTATTAAAATAAGATTTGTCCTTTGGTGGATCTACTTTCTTCTCTTTTAATCATTTTTTTTTTACATAGGATATGAGAAAAAGTGAATCACATAAACGTCTGCTTTCTAAAGTGAGAGAAAAAGAGACAGAGACAGAGTCAGAGAGACAGCAAGAATAAAGGATATAAATTTTTCATGCTGTTAATTATATTACACTAAAGAAAGCATTTAGAAATTCTACTTCAAATCTTTCACAGATGTGGTATTTTCACAATCAGAAATTATGTCTACCAAAAGGAAGGCTATAAGTTACTGCTCTATACTATTCTTTGAAGCCAAGCATGACTTTAGATAGCTAACATTTTACAAAGTTAATTAATATTTCCATACCAATCTAAATGCATTAGAATATTTGAAGTAGTCATGTTCAGATTTTAGAGGTGCAATTTAAAAAATCTCTTGTTTTATAAATACATGCCATATATAGTTAAGTATAAACATATATGTTTTTTATATATAGATTTCTTTTGTATAAAAATCCTCAATTGCTTGGACAAAATAAAAAGACAACCTAATGTAAACCAGATTTAACCTAATCTTGAACCTAGAAAGTGCCGTAATACTGAGAGCAAAGATAAATCTTTTTCAAATGCTCTGCAATTTTTAATCACTCTCTGCTTATTTGGAAAATCTGAATTAGTGCATGATTTGGAGAAGATACCAGAGTGATTTATTGCATTTCTTTGAGTGAAAAAAATATATGAAATGGTGAATGTCTTGCATTAGTTTCACTTACTCATATGGTTGAATCAAAATCTATGTTTTTCTTTGGTTCCGCATTATTTATTTTCTGTACTTAACAAATTACACAGTATAACAACAGTACTCTGCACAGACTCCACTGACACTAGGCGTCCCTGAGTACCAGAACACTTTTGAGTCCATTACCCCTGATGCCCTGGCTTGGTGAGGAGCAGTGTTTTCCACGATGCCCAAGGACCTGTGAGCCTCTTCCAGAAACCCTCAGAATTTCATAGTCACTAATGATCTGCTTTAAGAAACCCATTTGCCTATTGAATATATATATATGCCAGGAACTGTCTTTGTCACAAAATTCTTTTCTGCAGAGAGTCTACATTATAGTAGAGGACACATAAACTAAACCAGCAACTACAGTCAATGTGCAATTCAAATAAACATAGGGAGTTAAGGGAGGACAGAACTGACAGGATCAAATATGACTGGAATTATGGTAATGTAGAAATTTTTTCCCATCGGGAATGATGCTTGGGCTAAATTTTAAAATGCAAAAAAAGAATTATTAGAGACTAAAAGAAGAAAGTGGGAATTTCAAGTAAAGGAGACAGCATGTGAAAATTTACTGAGGTGAGAAAATAACATGTTAAATATTGTTTTCAGCCATTATTACATGTTAGTAGTTTAAAAATCATTAGGGACATTGGTGACTTCCCAGAGAGTAAATTCAAACACCTGAATGGAATTACAACTGTGGCAACTGGAAAGCAGAGATTGGCTGGAAATTCAATTGGAAACACGCTTAGTATAATATTCTACCATATTTGCTTGGCCATTTAGCAGTAATTCTGAACAATGATGCCAGAAAAAGACAAAAGTTGTCAAGAACTATAAAATATGGTGCTCAAAAACTAATGTATATACCTCCTAGAAGCAACTATATTTAAATGAATCGGCCAGGGTTACTGCTTCACAGAATGAATTGTTAATTCAGCTCTATTTGTTTATCTTTTTTTCTCACCATAATTCCCTCTCAGAGCAACATTTTTGATTTTGGATATTTTATGCTATAATTTTAGTTAATGATAGTTTATTCTCATATAAACTTCATTTGGTTTCTTTAAGGAGATAATTAATGGATGTGTATCTTCCATATGTTAATTTTACATTTCAAATTTCAGAATACATCACTCTTTCCAAGATTTTGTGGAGAGGGATATGGGGAGTTATCATTAAATATATTTCTCCAAGTGATTATACGTTTATATGTAACATACATGTGAGGCATTTTTAACAAAGATGGCCCTGAATCTTTACCTCTCTTAATCCACAATCTTGCATTAAAAATACTTATATACTCCATTCAAGAAATAGATCCTATTTCATCATTGTCAGATTGTGTAGTGGTTATGTGCCTTGCTTTCATTAAAAAAAAAAAAAAAGTCGTATGCTGTGGGCTAGTTCTGAACCTAGGTCTCAAGAGCATAGTAACTGCCTCTCTTAAGATTACAAGGGAGCAAACCTATTGGTGGATGAGATATGCTTAATAGGGCAAATTTATCCAGTAGACTTCATCGAGTCCTCAGCTTACCTGTTAGATCACTGCAGAAGTGTGAACTACAGCAGGAACAAGTAACCCAACCTGACTCAGACAGAACTTCAGAGATAAATATATATTATTTTATGCTATCACATTTAAGTGAAGTGTGTTTTTATATCATCATAAAGGCAACAAGCAATAGATGCAACACATTTTATTAATAAATGTGAATGGTACTGCTGCAGTACAATTTGTGCCTTATCTCCTTTATCCTTGCTAAATTATACTTGCATACTTTTCTACTAGGCTGCCCAATTGACTTAATTGAAACATGGAGAGTAGAGTTAATTGGATTTAAGTCCAAGTGCATTGAAATGTTTGCTAAAAAATACAATGGTTCTAGTTTCATTGTATAAGAAACACCTTTACTTGCTTTTACTTTATTTTATTTTATTTTATTTTATTATTTTATTATCATTAATATACAATTACTTGAAGAACATTATGTTTACTAGGCTCTCCCCTACCCCAAGTCCCCACCACAAACCCCATTACAGTCGCTGTCAATCAGCATAGGAAGATGTTGTAGAATCACTACTTGTCTTCTCTGTGTTGCACAGCCCTCCCCTTTCCCCCACCCCTCACATTATACATACTAATCATAATACCCCCTTTCTTCTTCCCCACCCTTATCCCTCACTACCATCCCATCCTCCCCAGTCTCTTTCCCTTTGGTAACTGTTAGTCCATTCTTGGGTTCTGTGTATCTGCTGCTGTTTTGTTCCTTCATTTGTTCCTTTGTTCTTATACTCCATATATGAGTGAAATCATTTGGTATTTGTCTTTCTCCGCTTGGCTTATTTCACTGAGCATAATACCCTCTAGCTCCACCCATGTTGTTGCAAATTGTAGGATTTGTTTTCTTCTTATAGCTGAATAATGTTCCACTGTGTATATGTATCACATCTTCTTTATCCATTCATCTACTGATGGACACTTAGGTTGCTTCCATTTCTTGACTATTATAAACAGTGCTGTGATAAACATAGGGGTGGATCTGTCTTTTTCAAACTGGAGTGCTGCATTCTTAGGGTAAATTCCTAGAAGTGGAATTCCTGGGTCAAATGGTATTTCTATTTTGAGCATTTTGAGGAACCTCCATACTGCTTTCCACAATGGTTGAACTAATTTACATTCCCACCAGCAGTGTAGGAGGGTTCCCCTTTCTCCACAACCTCGCCAACATTTGTTGTTGTTTGTCTTTTGGATGGTAGCCATCCTTACTGGTGTGAGATGATATCTCACTGTGGTTTTAATTTGCATTTCTCTGATAATTAGCGATGTGGAGCATCTTTTCATGTGCCTGTTGGCCATCTGTATTTCTTTTTTGAGAACTGTCTGTTCAGTTCCTCTGCCCATTTTTTAATTGGATTATTTGTTTTTTGTTTGTTGAGGTGGGTGAGCTCTTTATATATTTTGGACGTCAAGCCTTTATCGGATCTGTCATTTATGAATATATTCTCCCATACTGTAGGGTACCTTTTCGTTCTATTGATGGTATCTTTTGCTGTACAGAAGCTGTTCAGCTTAATATAGTCCCACTTGTTTATTTTTGCTTTTGTTTTCCTTGCCCGGGGAGATATGTTCAAGAAAAGGTCACTCATGTTTATGTCTAAGAGATTTTTGCCTATATTTTTTTCTAGGAGTTTAATGGTTTCATGACTTACATTCAAGTCTTTGATCCATTTCGAATTTACTTTTGTGTATGGGGTTAGACAGTGATCCAGTTTCATTCTCTTACATGTAGCTGTCCAGTTTTGCCAGCACCATCTGTTGAAGAGACTGTCATTTCCCCATTGTATGTCCATGGCTCCCTTATCGAATATTAGTTGACCATATATGTTTGGGTTAATGTTTGGAGTCTCTATTCTGTTCCATTGGTCTGTGGCTCTGTTCTTGTGCCAGTACCAAATTGTCTTGATTACTATGGCTTTGTAGTAGAGCTTGAAGTTGGGGAGCGAGATCCCCCCCACTTTATTCTTCCTTCTCAGGATTGCTTTAGCTATTCAGGATCTTTGGTGTTGCCATATGAATTTTTGAACTATTTGTTCCAGTTCTTTGAAGAAAGCTGTTGGTAATTTGATAGGGATTGCATCAAATCTGTATATTGCTTTGGGCAGGATGGCCATTTTGATGATATTAATTCTTCCTAGCCAAGAGCATGGGATGAGTTTCCATTTGTTACTGACTTCTTTAATTAATCTTATGAGTGTCTTATAGTTTTCAGGGTATAGGTCTTTCACTTCATTGGTTAGGTTTATTCCTAGGTATTTTATTCTTTTATATGCTATTGTGAATGGAATTGTCTTCCTGACTTCTCTTTCTATTAGTTTATTGTTAGTGTATAGGAAAGCCACAGATTTCTGTGTGTTAATTTTGTATCCTGCAACTTTGCTGAATTCCGATATTAGCTCTAGTAGTTTCAGAGTGGATTCTTTAGGGTTTTTTTATGTACAATATCATGTCATCTGTAAATAGTGACAGTTTAACTTCTTCTTTACCAATCTGGATTCCTTGTATTTCTTTGTTTTGTCTAATTGCCATGGCTAAGACCTCCAGTACTATGTTGAATAACAGTGGGGAGAGTGGGCATCCCTGTTTTGTTCCCAATCACAGAGGAAAAGCTTTCAGCCTCTCGCTGTTCAGTATGATGTTGGCTGTGGGTTTATCATATATGACCTTTATTATGTTGAGGTACTTGCCCTCTATACCCATTTTATTGAGAGTTTTTATTATGAATGGATGTTGAATTTTATTGAATGCTTTTTCAGAATCTATGGAGATGATCATGTGGTTTTTCTGTTTCTTTTTGTTGATGTGGTGGATGATGTTGATGGATTTTCGAATGTTGTACCATCCTTGCATCCCTGGGATGAATCCCATTTGGTCATGGTGTATGATCCTTTTTTTTGTATTTTTGAATTCGGTTTGCTAATATTTTGTTGAGTATTTTTGCATGTATGTTCATCAGGGATATTGGTCTGTAATTTTCTTTTTTGGTGGGGTCTTTGCCTGGTTTTGGTATTAGGGTGATGTTGGCTTCATAGAATGAGTTTGGGAGTATTCCCTCCTCTTTTGTTTTTTGGAAAATTTTTAAGGAGAATGGGTATTATGTCTTCCCTGTAGGTCTGATAAAATTCCGAGGTAAATCCATCTGGCCTGGGGGTTTTGTTCTTGGGTAGTTTTTTGATTACCGCTTCAATTTCGTTGCTGGTAGTTGGTGTGTTTAGATTTTCTGTTTCTTTCTGGGTCAGTCTTGGATTTTTCTAGAAAGTTGTCCATTTCTCCTAGGTTTCCCAGATTGTTAGCATATAGGTTTTCATAGAACTCTCTAATAATTCTTTGTATTTCTGTGGGGTCCATCATGATTTTTCCTTTCTCGTTTCTGATTCTGTTCATTTGTGTTGACTCTCTTTTTCCCTTAATAAGTCGGGCTAGAGGCTTATCTATTTTGTTTATTTTCTCGAAGAACCAGCTCTTGGTTTCATTGATTTTTGCTATTGTTTTATTCTTCTCAATTTTATTTATTTCTTCTCTGATCTTTATTATGTCCCTCCTTCTGCTGACCTTAGGCCTCATTTCTTATTCTTTTTCCAATTTCAATAATTGTGACACTAGACCATTCATTTGGGATTGTTCTTCCTTCTTTAAATATGCCTGGATTGCTATATACTTTCCTCTTAAGACTGCTTTTGCTGTATCCCACAGTAGTTGGGGCTTTGTGTTGTTGTCGTTTGTTTCCATATATTGCTGGATCTCCATTTTGATTTGGTCATTGATCCATTGATTATTTAGGAGTGTGTTGTTAAGCCTCCATGTGTTTGTGGGCCTTTTTGCTTCCTTTGTACTGTTTATTTATAGTTTTGTGCCTTTGTGGTCTGAAAAGTTGGTTAGAAGGATTTCAATCTTTTGGAATTTACTGAGGCTCTTTTTGTGGCCTAGTATGTGGTCTATTCTGGAGAATGTTCCATGTGCACTTGAGAAGAATGTGTTTCCTGTTCTGGATAAAGAGTTCTGTAGATGTCTATTAGGTCCATCTGTTCTAGTGTGTTGTTCAGTGCCTGTGTGTCCTTACTTATTTTTTGTCTGGTGGATCTGTTCTTTGGAGTGAGTGGTGTGTTGTAGTCTCCCAGAATGAATGCATTGCATTCTATTTCCTCCTTTAGTTCTGTTAGTATTTGTTTCACATATGTTGGTGCTCCTGTATTTGGTGCATATATATTTATATTGCTTATATCCTCTTGTTGGACTGAGCCCTTTATAATTATGTAATTTCCTTCTTTATCTTTTGTTACTTTCTTTATTTTGGAGTCTGTTTTGTCTGATACCAGAATTGCAACACCTGCTTTCTTCTCTCTGTTGTTTGCATGAAATATCTTTTTCCATCCCTTGACTTTAAGTCTGTGCATGTCTTTGGGTTTGAGGTGAGTCTCTGGTAAGCAGCATATGGACCGATCTTGCTTTTTTATCCATTCTCTTACTCTGTGTCTTTTCATTGGTGCATTCAGTCCATTTACATTTATGGTGATTATTGAAAGGTATGTACTTATTGCCATTGCAGGCTTTAAGTTTGTGGTTACCAAAGGTTCAAGGTTAGCTTCTCTACTATCTTACTGTCTAACTTAACTCACTTATTGAACTATTATAAACACTCTTTGATGATTCTTTATTTCTCTCCCTTCTTATTCCTCCTCCTCCCTTCTTCATATGTTGGGTGTTTTGTTCTGTGCTCTTTTTAGGTGTGCTCCCATCTAGAGCAGTCCCTGTAAGATGCCCTGTAGAGGTGGTTTGTGGGAGGCAAATTCCCTCAACTTTTGCTTGTCTGGGAATTGTTTAATCCCTCCTTCATATTCAAATGATAATCGTGCTGGCTACGGTATTCTTGGTTCGAGGCCCTTCTGTTTAATCGCATTAAGTATTTCATGCCATTCTCTTCTGGCCTGTAAGGTTTCTGTTGAGAAGTCTGATGATAGCCTGATGGGTTTTCCTTTGTAGGTGACCTTTTTTTTCTCTCTGGCTGCCTTTAATACTCTGTCCTTGTCTTTGATCTTTGCCATTTTAATTATTATGTGTCTTGGTGTTGTCCTCCTTGGATCCCTTGACATGGGAGTTCTGTGTACCTCTGTGGTCTGAGAGGCCATTTCCTCCCCTAGTTTGGTGAAGTTTTTGCATTTATTTCTTCAAAGACATTTTCTATCCCTTTTTCTCTCTCTTCTTCTTCTGGTACCCCTATAATGCGGATATTGTTCTGTTTTGATTGGTCACTCAGCTCTCTTAGAATTCTTTCAATCCTGGAGATCATTTTATCTCTCTTCATCAGCTTCTCTGTGTTCCTGTTCTCTGTTTTCTAGTCCATTAATGGTCTCTTGCATCTCGTCCATTCTGTTTTGAAGTCCTTCCAGAGCTTGTTTTATTTCTCTTTTCTTCTTCCTTAGTTCTTGCATATTTCTCTGCAAGTCCATCAGCATGGTTATGACTTTTGTTTTGAATTCTTTTTCAGGAAGACTGGTTAAATCTATCTCCCCAGGTTCCTTCTCAGGGGAAGATGTAGCAGATGCCGAAGCTGTCTGGGTTAGTCTTGTCTGGATCAAATTTTTTTGCCTTTTCATGTTGGTAGGTTCAATGGTGAGCTGTTGACTTGTCTGTCAGCTGGAAGAGTCAAGACTCTTTCCACTTGGCTCCTGGCCTTTCTTTACTGGGACAACTGCGACCCCTAGTGTCTTGTGTTGGGCAATTGCATGTAGACTGGGTCTTTGTATCTTGCCCGGCTGGTATGGAGGAAGCTCCCTTTCTGTGGTAATCTGCTATGGCAGGGCCTCTGAGGGGTGATGGACGGGGCGCTGTTTGGCTGTTTACATCTGTGAAGGGTCAGCAGTCCTGGGCTCCCTCTCCCTCCCTGCCCCACTCCTCTTCTCCCGCCAGGAGCTGGGGTGAGGGGCGCTCGTGTCCCTCCGGGCCAGGGCTTGTATCTTACCCCTTTCACCAGGCGCTGGGCTCTCGCTGGTGTGGATGTAGTCTGACTGTTTTCCTGTGTCTTCTGGTCTCTCTTTTAGGATTAGTTGTATTTGTTGTATTTTCAAAAATATATATGTTTTTGCGCGGAGATTCCCACTGTCCTACTCACACTGCCATCTTGGCTGCGCCTCCTCAATGTCCAGTTTTTAGCAAAAAATTACTAGACAAACAGAAAATGGAAAATGTGACCCATTCAGAGAGTTGGGGGGGAGTAGTTAATAGACATGGATTCTGATATGTTGCTATTATAAATTTAGTTAGACTTGAAAATAACTATTAAAATTATATCTAAATTATTAAAGGAAATATGTGAAAATAACCTAAGAACTGTATCATCACAATGAGAGACAAAGCAAAATGGAAATTTAAAAAAAAATAGGAAAGCTGTATGATGAAAAATACAATAAGTGAAATGAATATACCCTAAAATGCAACAAAGTGATGATGGCAAAAACAAAGAATGAGTGAATGACCATAAATAAATAGAAATAATCTGTATCAAATAATAAAGAGCAAATCTTTCTTTACCTCAAACAAAAGAGGGCAAAAATACTTAAAAAAAAATAAGTAACTAAGTCTCAGAGACATCAAGTCATTTAATATAGGCCTGATTGTACTCCAAAAAGGAGAAATGAATAGTTAAGATATTTGCTGAAATAATGACCAAAGATTGCACAAATTTAGTGAAAAATGTTGAACTTTAGGTACAGAAACCTAAATAAAGCTTAAATTGTGAAGAATGTAAAAACAAACAACAAAATAATGGCTAGATACTTCATGGTCAAATTTTTCAAAGCCCAAGTTAAAGAGAAAAATCTTGGCAGCAGTAAGACAAAAGTGATTCATTAGATAAGCAGTGAACAATGGAATGATTCAAAGCTAACTTCTCATTAGAGATAATGGAGGCCACAAGGTATTAAATGACTAATGAAGGGCTAAAAACGACTTGTCAGTAGGCTGTAAGTTGTAGGAATCATTTTGACCTACTTCATCACTACACTTAAAACCAAGTTACTTCACAGACACAATACACCTTTTAATCTAAGGAAAACAAGTGTTCCTTTTTCCCTGGGAAAAACATGTACAACCACCATTTGAAAGCTGTAGGAAATAGCTTTCCTAATACTAGAAAATTTCTTAGAGTGAAAAATATAATTTTATTAGCAGAGCTGTCCTATTGCAATCTAATTCTTCAAATAAATTCTTTTTGTGTTACATCAACAAAACAGAAATAGATTCACTGTATCAACATTTTTGAATGATCTTCTAAAAATTATTTTAGTTTGGCCATTATATCATATCTTAGCTATAAAAATGGAATTGAGAGCACCATTTCTAGGCTTGGATTATAATTATAGTTGTTAATAAGTTAAAGCCTAGGGAAAAAATGTGGAACACTAAATCTCATTTCTACTGTCTCATGCCATGTTAAAACTTTGAATAAAGATAGTTCTGTGTTAATCACATAAAAACAAATCATCACTTTGAGTTTTTTTTGTTTGTAAGATTAACAAAAAAGTCTTATAGAATAAGTTAAACAGCATTTTCATTTGCCATGACTGTTAGCCTGAGCTGAAATAGTCCCATCATTTAAGGTATTTTGCTCCTTTAAAAAAACAATTATGATATACGTTTGAAGTGTTGCTCTTTATTAAAATCATCTCTGTGAAGACAGTGACACACATTCATTCTTAAAAGAATGACAGCTGAAAAGGATTCTATGCCTAGCAGCTTTAGTCCCCTCCTTTTTTTCTTATGGAGTGACAGAATTCTAAAAAGTGAAAGACAAATAATAACAATCAGTTTCTTGACATGAGATGAACTAATAGGACCTTAAGTTATAAGAATAACAAAGGGACTTAAGAGAGACTATCTGGTCTAAAGTCACAGAATAAAGGAACACAAGTTTCCATTCTATTTGGAAAATGTGTTTATAAGTATAAATTTCATAATACAGTAGTTAGAGAAATTATATAGCTCAACATACATTGGAAATGATAAACCTATACCAAAATGACTTACTCATAGATAATCAGTGTCAGTCATGACTCATTATCATGGTCTTCCAATTCATACATGTGTGTGTGTGTGTGTGTGTGTGTGTATGTGTATACACAAAGTACTGAAGGGTAAACTAAAAAGGAAGGAGCATCATAATTGTGGCATAATTGTCTTTGACAAATATCATAGCATATGATGATTGTTTAAACAGTTAAATTATATGTGATGAACCAACACTCCATTATCGTTATTATCTATGGCAAATGATAAATGCCAATTTTTTTTCAGTAAATGTTTGAGTTCTCCTGACTGTTGTTTAAATTTAAGAAGGGTCCTATAATTTGCCTACACTCTAGGGTAATAGCACTCTTGTGATCTCTTAATGTCACAAACTGTATCAATTTTATAATTAAAAGGATCAAGTCTACTTAGTCATCATTCTAGGATAAAAATATATTCTGCCAGTCCCTTGTGCTAGCTGCCTTCTCTTTTTCCAATTCACTTCTCTTCCTCCTTGCTGGCTCTAAGTGTGTGAGCTTGCAGTGGAGGATTCTGTTGGTAGGCAGAGGTAGTGAAATTAAACTCCTCTGGTCTGATTTTGTGGCTTCAGGCTTTCTTGGCCTGGACATGATAAATATTTACGAGGTTTTAGATGAGCGTATGAAATGCCAACGACATTGGCATTGCCAACCCTTTCATTCTAATTCATATGAATGAGCAATTTACTTTCTGCTTCAGCTAGTCTCTCAAGATCCCTCCTTGGCTCCTGTTGTCTTCTTTCTATCTCCTGTAGACTTTTGTGGTAGGACTCTCCTTGCCACCAGCCATCACTTTCCTGGGCAGTATGCTTCAATAGCTCCAGGCCACCTTTCACTCACTGTCTTCTGACTCAGAAAGAATTCATGAACATTCCTTTTCCCTGGTTATCTTTGAATCTCTTTCGTGACACAGCCACTTCTATTCCGCCATGTTTGTAAATTTGGGGTAAGGTCAGACAATACTCATCCTCCAAGTTTAAGGACATTTGCATTCTCAGAGTGCCCAGTGGAAAAAAATCTCTTGACTAATTTGATAAGGAGGTCCTTCTCTGCCCCAGTCCTCCTCTACCCCACTGGAGCTCTGCAGGAGCTGCCTTTCTTCTGCAGGGAAAGCCAGGATGACATAGCCTTCGCAAAGCTTTCCAACTCTCTTTAAAGTAATACCTACACAGATCCTCTACTTTCTCTCTGCTGATGTCTTTAAATCTGTGATATGGCTGAGGAATTCAGGAGACATGGAACTGATTCTGGAAGTGTCCTTTGTAAAATGTGGCTGTATTAACCTACATTTGGAATTTCATATGTGTTTTGTATGTGTAGCTGACTGAAATTTCAATTTTAACACCATGTAGCAATGTGTAATTCAGAACTGAGCATCTTTCTATGCATTTTCATACAATTTCAGTTTTTTAATTTGCATTGATTACTTAAAGTAGAATTCATAAACTAATGATTGTAAAGATTTTAAGGATCTCAGTATATATTGTAGAACTACTTTCCCACAAATGTTATATGAACTTTGACTTCTACCACCAGTATATGAGAGTATTTAGAGGCAAAGTACAGCATTTTATTAAATTTCTTTATTCACTAATGATAGGACACAAAATTTGTAGCACAAGTTTTTAACAATGCACATAAGGACATACATACATACAACCGTATGTACACACACAAGGACATATGTGCAAGTACATCTATGTGTACATGCATGCTTTAAGTCACTGGTGTTGTGACTAATGAACACATTGTCCCTGAAATATTCCACACTTGCTTTGCCACAGCCTTCTCTACCTAAGGTAGAAGCTCACTCTTAATTACAGGACTTACAGGATATAAACAGAGGAGAACTAGAAAATTCTAAATATATTATAAATCCCATTCAGTGTTTTAAGAAAATTCTCTGGAGTTTTATCATGAGTTGTAACTTTAAAAGGATATTTCTCAAAGGCATTTTCACTTAATAGTTACCAAAATCTTTAGAATATTTATTCATATTTTATAGAATGTACACAACAGGCTTAGAAAAAGATGCAGACAATTTAAAAACTGTCTTTTTCCCAGCTTAATCTCTCATGTTTATGGCCAACACTTGTATGAGAAATTCCATGATGGTAATGCTTAGGGATTTCTTCCTCCCCAGGAACATCCCAGTACTAAACAAGTTAAAGCCTTCTAGTTAACCTCTTGGAGAAGGTTTGCTAAAGTTCCAGAGTACAAATAAGGTCTTTCTCCCTGGAGGGGAGGATAGGTAAATCACTAAATGAGAGTTTCCTAATTTCAGACTTTCCTGTAAGGTAGCACATTGCGTGTGCCCTTGTCGAGTTTGGGGAGTTTGGGGGTTCAGGGAACATTCTTGAGATGTTGCTCTGACTGCTGCTTTTGCTTCAAGTAATAAACTGCCATTGTCTCTGACCCAGAGGACTTGTGTTTTTTATTAGTACACACTCACACACACATGTATATGTACCTCCCTATGTGTATATGTATTTATTAATAGTTGGGTAACTATAACATGAAAATTATTTCACATATAAAGAATTCTTTGCAGAGGCTTTTAACAGAATAAATACAACTGAGGATACATAATAGAAAGGATACAGAATAAAGGAAATAGAAATTTCCCAATCTGGAATACATACTAGCCATTGTAATGTTTGCAATAGTGCAAAAAAAAAAAAAAAACAACTAACTTAAAAACAAATAAAAGAAACAAAACCCCACAAGAAACCAACAGAACTGAAACAGTTATACAGATTGGAAAGAAAGAGGCAGAAATGTGTGTATCTGCTGAAACATATGTATTTGAAACTGTGTATGTTTGTTTTGTATATCTGACAACACTGAAAATCTCAAAGATTATACCAAAAAAAAGCTACTTGAACTAATCCAGTTTAGTATGTTGGCAGAGGCAAAGTGCATATACCAAAAATCCATTGAGAAGATGGAGTTTGAATTAGACATATACATAAACAACAGTGCCAACTACCCTGAAATACTTAGGAACAAGTCTAACCAAAAACATACAAGATTTGTATGAGGGATACTACAAAACATTGTTGAAATAAATCAAAGATGTAAACAGAAAGAACACACTATGTTCATAAATTAGAAGACTCAAAATTGTTTTCCATTTTCCCAAATTGATATATAGATTCAATGCTATTCCAATCAAAATCCCAGCAGTGTGTTTTGTAGAAATCAACAAGATATAAAATATTTACATGGAAAAAAGATTAGAATGGCTATAATTACTTTGAAAAAAGAGCACAGTTTGTGACATCCACTACTTTATTTTACCACTTATTATGAAGGTAGTGGGGTTATCTAACTTAGAGACACATACATAAGTAAAACAGAATAGGGGAAACCACGAATTTACCCACACATACATGTCCAGTTTATTTCAGGCAAAGCTGAAAAAGGAATTCACTGAGGAAACAAAGTTCTCCTGAATCAGTGGTGCTGAAACAATAGGATGTCCACGTATCAGAACAACGTCTCCTTGATCCATAGTTTATATCATATATAAATATCAATTAATTATCTTTATTTCTTTATATTTTGTGCAGCATTTTTTCCTTATGCATTCAATGGCTGTATTGATTGTCAAGAAATATTTTATGTTAGTTAAACTATGGGTTATAGGGTAAGACCAAACAGGGTTCAAATAAAAATCTTCATTTTAACTGAATAAGTTGGCAATTATAATTGATCTCTTAGATTAAATTTCATTATTTATAAAAAAATTTTCACTTGTACTAAATTCATAGGTTATGGTGATAAACAAATGAGTTATTCATATGAATGATAATAAAAAACATTTATTTATAATTATATCATGTTGGACATCAGCCCAACAGCTTTTAATGTATTGACTCCTTTACTCCTCACATCAAATCCAGTTACTATTGTTTTTTTGATAGAAGTATAGTTGATATACAATATTAGATTGGTTTCAGATGTATTACATAGTGATTCAATAATTATATACATTATGAAATGCTCACTCACCACAGTGAGTACAGTACCAACTGTCTTCCTGCAAAGATATCACATTGTTGACTATATTCCCTATGCTGTGCTTTTCATACCTGTAATTTATTTATTTTGTAATTGAAATTTTGCAGTCTTTATTTCCTTCACCTGTTTCACCCATCAGCCCTTCCCTATGGCAACCAGCAGTCTTTTCTCTGTGTTTGAGTCTATTTCTCTTTGTTGTTCTGTTTGATTTTTTAGATTCCATGTATAAGCGGAATCATAGAGTATCTGTCTTTCTCTGTTGGACTTTTTTCACTTGGCATCATACTCTCTATCCATATGATGAGTTACTTTTAATCTGTGTTTATGTATCAGAAAATAAGGCATGTAATAGGAGTTAAGCAAAATGCTTAAAGTTAGAGACCAAGTAAGTTTTAGAGCCAGAATTTTAACTCAGACTGTCAGGGACTCTATAATATTAGTTGCTCTGTTCTAGTGTTAGCCCAGTGATACATTTATGATATATATTATTTTTTTCTTATGAACACATTATACATGAACCATTTCTTGGTAAGTCATAGAATCAATTATTATATTATGTTATTATATTAATACATATTTTATTATGTTACAATAAACATAGATTCAGTTACTGTACATGAGTTTTGAACTAATGCAGTGTTTATTTTTCTCTTTATTAGTCATATTCTGGTCTTGGTTACTTTGAGTTTTGGGTTAGAAGACATTCTTTTTTTTTCCTTTGTTTTTCTTTACTTCAGTCAGGCTATTATCTGTCACTTCATATTATGTCTTAATAAAATTATTTTTCTTATACAAGGCTTTTTCTTATCTAGTTAACTATACTTAAAATTTGAACTATATGAAAAAAAAGAGCAAACAATTTGATATGTTCTCCTCCAAAACATACAAATTTTGATGCATTGATATATGGTCTAGTTTTTTGTTGCTCAGAAGCTCTTGCAAAAATACATTCTCATTCTTAATTTCATTGTCAGAGGTGCACTGGTGCAAATAATAATTATATATTTATTTATAAGCATCATAACATCTTTTTTCAGATGGATTCATATAATTTCCTATATTTACTTGTGAAGGCTATCAATTTGATACAGATGTTACAGTGAAAAAATAGAAGACAAATAGTTTGAAAACAAATATTCTAAAGCATTAATATTTTTATTACTTATGTTCTAATAAAACATCTCTTATTAACTTTAAAAATCCTATAATAGCAATTCTCCCTTCTGATGGTAGCATCGAGTGCACCCCAAATCAGACAGACTCCTATCACCATACCAGTATCTGAAATCTCAAAGGAGAATTATGTATGTGCAAATTGTTGCAAATAAACTGTATTTTTTTTTCTAAGGACAGTAGGAGAGAGAGGAAAGGAGGATAATAATTGGTAGAGTGAGTGTAAGTTTTCAACTGGCATTTTTCATGATCTCTATATAATTATAAAAATGATTTTTAAAATTCCAAAATGCTTAGTCAAAGTGGGAGTGGTTTTCATAGTAATTCTGACTGCAGAAAGGCCAAAACTGTATTTCAATGTTTAAATCAATGTTTAGTCTTCTTTACATTAAAAAAGGCAGTAGCTTGACATTCCATGTAGTGGCCAGCAGTGAAAAAGCACAATCCTGCATGACAATTCTTCTAAGATATTATGAAAAAAAAAAACCAATAAACAGTATTTCTGAAGGTCAGATCCTTGTTATTAGAGAAGGCTATTTCATGAGATGGAATACTCTTCAGAGCAATCTGATTGTGATCGGTAGACCATTCATTAGCTGCTCTTGAGAAGATGTCTTAATCAAAAATTGTAACAAAAATATTTATATGACCTCACCCACTATGGAGTAGGAAAGGATTAGCAACTGTCTACGGATCTATTTTCTTCCTTTCCTGGGAGGTGTCCTGGCAAAGAAACAGAGGTGACTCAATCAAATCTCCTTGCAAACATGCTACCGAGAGACAGCCTGTCAAAGACAGTGAAGGTATGTTTTTGTGGGAGTGTCTTTATGTATGGAATGCGGTAGCAGAGGAAACTGGTCTATTAAGAATCGCTAATGGTGAAGAAACCTGGAATCTATTGATTTATGGGACATGGCTCCATAAGAACTATCACATAACTTATAACTAGTAGAGTATGAAAATAAGTTCTGTGACCAAATAGCTCCCTTATGTGCAAGTGATGGACACATATATCTCTCAGAGCTACTGTTTTTGAAATCTTAACCAGAGTTTATCCTAATGGCAGGAAAAGACTTAAAAAGCTGCAGGTTAAATGGTCCCAGACTTTCCCTCATTCACCTGTGCTGCTCAGTTATACGTGCACTTGAAATTATTAGTAAACCTTAATACTAAATAAGATCTCTGATCTGTCTGAGTTTGATTTGATAATCCAAGTGTGTGTGTTAGCTCAGATGATTGCTGAGAAAATTATCTTTTAGAACTTTGAATCATAATGACTAAGACAGGGAGGAAATTAAATATGTTTTAAGAATCTCATGTCCTTTGTGTCTCTATCATGTCTGTGTAAATCTGCACTATTTGTATAGCTGCTCACATAATTAACCTTTCTGTTTAATTATTGGCCCCTGGAAATAAATTTTACAATGCTGTGATCCAGCATAGTTTTTTTATCTTGTTCTGTTTAAATCTTTTAGCAAATATATGATTCAGAAGGTCACTTGGGTCTAAGAAGCCAAATCTGCAACCCATAAAAAAATTATGTAGCAATTTTAGTTCATAAAAAACTCACTGAAGAGTTACGAATTAAGTGAACATCATACTTTCATGGACAAAAGTCTAAGCTGACATTATGTGATTATTAAAATAAGGATGATACATTTTACTCAATAATGGTTGGATCACAATGAGACACTATGCTGAGTTCCAGGTCTCTCTCTTTGAGAGGGATGTAGATACTTGTTAGCCTGGGACAGTCCTGCTTTACACACAAATAATGAAATAATCTATTCTGTGGCTCTTTTCATCCTCAAAGGTGTTCTCCTTTGGATGAATTATAGGGTCACCTTAGATATAGATATAGTGGAGTATGTTTAAGAGAAAATAATTTTCCCTGTAAAGGACTTAGTTCTATCTAACCTGGAGATTCAAGATTTTAAAAGCTCATCACAGTTCTATTTGCACATTTGGAAATGTTTAATAAATAATTTTCTAACAATCAAAGATGGCCAAAATTAGTAATGTTAGCAGATTTTGGGTTTTTTCTATTGTCAACTTCATGCCCTCCAGGGTTGTAAGAGTCAAGATGGCTTCTAATGACACTTCATAATTTATTCTAAAAATGTTGAGTTGTGAATGAAAAAGTGCTTTTGTCCATTCTGTGTTTAGGTCACTACATAGGACATGGAAGAAAGAGATGATTCACAAGGTGGAAATGCACCAGTGTGGGACTTGTTATATAAATGAATAAGGGTGAGATCATATATATAGTTAAGGTAATCAGGGACATTTTGCTAGAGGACAGGCTTTTGGATGATCTTTGCAACATGATAAGTTTGTGGTAAGTGAAACTAAGGATAGATTTCTGTTAGATTAATGATACATGCAAAATCATCAGGAGAAAAATGTAGCAAACTGTTAAGAAATAGTGAATAATTTGGCTAGCCCAGACATAATTGGAGATAGACCTAGAAATGCTGAAGGGAGCAGTAGTGAAAGTGATTTAATTTTGTTGGTGGTAGTGGTATTGTTTTGTTTTCACAAATAAAAATGATATGAGAAGGAGAAAAGAAAACAAATTGGAAAAGTCATTGAAAAATGTCCTTTTTTGGGGGGAGAACTTGGGACCTTACTGATTCCTAGGATCTGGGAAAAGGCTCAAAGTTTGTGCATTTACAAAGAGGAATATAGGGAAGAACGAGACAAAGAGAAGGTAGGTGGACAATGCTGTGGGACTATATCACATACTAGTCAGATGTTTTAATTTTGCACTACATTATAAAGAGTTGAAGACCTCTACAAGATCTTATTGGTAGGTAAGGGTCCAGTTACCTCACAATAGAGTTAGGCAAAGAAATCTCTCTTTTCACAGAAGACTTTTGAAAAAAATATCTTTATGTACACATACTTTAAGTGGACATGAAATAGGGACTTCTCTGAGAAGTGAAATTCCCAACCATACCTGTAAGACTATGGTGTTTTCCAATCTAATGCCTAAGGGAATGTATCCCCTCTCCCATTTTTCTTTCCATTATCATGGTAAAATGTAGGTCATGTGTTGCCTATATGTCTGTGATACTTATAAAAGTGTATCACTTATAAAAAGTACAAAAGTGTTGGTGTATGTTGGAGGAAAATGATTGAAGAAACTATTAATGTCGAAGCAACCATTTTGCACCCTCTGTGTGTTTATAAAGAATATCGCTTGGTTCGTTGCCACAGTCTGTTGCTTTAAACTCCACCTCTTACCCTTGTATTCTTCCTGAAGGTAACACGTGGAAACACTATGTGGCTCCTCAGTGCCACCTGCCAGGCTGATTTGTCTGAGACCTTGTTTCCCAGCAGGTCCCAACTAGTTATGTTGTTTGAAGTTGTGCTTCAGTAAATCCTTAATATGTTACTCATGCCCTCTCTACTTACCAAACAATAGGTATAGGAAAGAAGCATCTTTATTCCTGGTGGTGTGCCAAGATTGAATATTATAGAACTACTGTCTTTGAAGAAGCACTTACAAATTCAAAACCATTACTCTAACATCTAAATCTTATTCTAGAATGTGTCACTAGAGACATATCCTCAGAATTCTATTTATGAAAGAGTTAATCCTCAAGTAGGTATTTTTTAAAAAGACATCTTTTTTTTCAGTAGTAAGTTATTTAGATAAATCTACTAAAAGTTGAACCGAAATTTTAAAAAAGTGTTATCAGGATTATTGAAAAAAAATACTGCTTTTGAAAACAAACTTTGTCAATATTCCTCAGTCCATTCAACTGTTTTCTTCTCAAGCTGGCTTCATGCACTTACATACAACTAGATAGGCAGTGAGTGGTGAGGTGGCCCACACCTTCAGGTGTCTCAAACGCCATGGGTCCAGACGTAAAGATCGAAATGGGGAGAAGAAGAGTCTAACCAATGACCCAGATATAAAACTATGGATAGCAAGTGCCAGTATATTGGCTATTACTTGGTTATCCTGGCCTCAGGCAAAATCTGTGCAGGAGCACACATCAGAACACCATTCAGAATCAGGATGAAGTCCTTGTTCTTTAAATCTGGATAACAGCCACCGATTTAGGGACAAATCAGTAAAAATATCATGATCTCAAAATTGTCATTATTTGAAAGGTCTTGCTAACTACCAGGGACTCTAATGCTACCTGTCTGCTCTAATGTTGTGACCTTCTAGCCCTCAGAAACGGTGCTCAGAGAAATTTCTAAGAGGGTAGATTTGTTAAACAGAGTGTTATAGAAAGGCTCATAATGAGTCTGTGAATTTCTTAAACATCGGTGAGTTTTGCGGAAGAGGTGTATTTGCACATGTTTCTTGAGGGAAATTCCATGTTTTTCATCAGAGTCTCAAAGAATCATTTCCAACGTTCTCTCTCTCTCTCTCACACACACACACACACACACCTCTCACTGTTTTAAACATATATACGTACTTTAATGGGCTTGAAATATATGCAAACACATGTGTAAGAGATGTATAGTCATATAAATATGTATGTATATAAGCATCACTAACTATAATCCACCCACCAAACCCTGCCATGTGCCTGAGAGTAGGTTAAAACGTTACATTTCTTCTCAAAGTAAATTGTAGTTTTTGTATCCCAGTTTCACAGACATGGAAACTGACACTAAGTATCATTATTTATTCAATATCACACAGGTAGAAAATGCTAAATCTCTTTCTGCAAAAAGCTGCGCTCGTTCCACTTTCAAAACAAAGTACGTGAAGCCATACTCTTAGCTAATGGCCTAGACGTAAAATGGTCAGCAAAGCAAAGTTCACTTGTAACACATATATACCGAATAACATAATCAGAATTACACAGATCTTTCATTAAATAGTTATGATCTTACATTCTTAACACACATAATTACAACAAAAACATACTACCTTCACATTCTAATTTATTTTTGTTTTTATTTCATAACCTCATTTTTGATACCTTAGCATGAGTTAGTCAATGGGTTAAGCACTTTATGTTCATGTATTCATTTAACTTCAACTGTAAACTATGAATAGTCTTGGTCCTTCTGTATATGAATAAATTAAGTCAGAGAATTTAAGTAAAGTCTTTGAAAATGGTAAATATTCCCATTTTACAGATAAGAAAAATGAAATAGGAAATAATTAGTAACATTACCAAGGACACACAGTTTTTGAGGGATAAAAACTGGCACATTAACCCATGACTATCTGCTGGAATAATATGGGAATGAGTGATTAAGTGATGTAAGGAGTATGACCTAATGAAGTAATTCACAGGCTCTGGAGCAAGACTATCAGGTTTAGATGTTAATTATTTAATTTGTTAGCTGAGTGGTCTTGGGAAAGTTACCTAGCTTTTTTGTTTAAATTTCATCATCTTTAAAATGTGACTATTGACAATACCTATCTTAACTGGGTGTTGTGGTAAACTTTGCATGTTTAATTCATGTAATTTACTTAGAAAACACTGAAAGCATAGTAGCTACTCAATGAATTAGAATTTTAACACTGTTATCATTGCCATTGTTATCATTATATAATTATTATTTTATTATTATTTTCTTTCATATTCTGTTTCAATTTGTGGTAAAACAAGTTAATAAGTAGAAAAAAATGACCTATATACAGCCCCGTCATTATGAGGGGTAAAGGGATGTCTTAGTTCCAGCAACTATAACAAAATATCATAAACTGGGTGGTTTATCAACAAATTTCTTACAATTTTGGAGACTGGAAATACGAACTCATGGCTTAACTTCTTGTTACATCTTCAAAGGGCAGAAAGAGAACTGGCTCTCTGCCATGTTCTTGTAAGGACACTAATTCCTTTCATCAGGGCACCACCATAACCTAATTACTTCCCCAAAGCCTCAGGATTAGTATTCCGATATAGAGGGGTGGGTGGGCAGGTAATCTCAGTCCACTAGAAGGAGCAATTAATTTGAACTTTTTTCAAATTCTGAGCTTTGAGTTGGGGTGGGTGCAAATGGAACTTGTGCTATTTGAAGTTTGATTCAATGTAGAAAGGCAGCTACTTGAGAGAATTGATATTACAGATATAAAGAAAAAGAAACTCAGTTTTTCAGTTTCCAAGCAAACTCAAGAAATGTATTGAATTTGGACATGCAAGAAAAAGGGAAAGACAGACAAAAGTATTACGGAAAAAGCTTTTTGAGTATTCCTAAGGTAAGATTCTGATACAATAAACAGGAATAGCGGAATAGAGGTCAAAATGAACTGCTTATATTTTTTAAATTTTCTCCATTTTAGCCCACTGTGGATTATTCCACAAATAAAGTGAATGCTTGCCCTGACTGGCTAGAGACAGTGGGAAGGAGCGCTCGACAAATAAATGGAAATAGCTTGTCTTAGAGACCAGGTGAAGAGCTCCTCCCTATATCACAGGAAAGGTTCTGACGATGGTGTCTGAAAGAAGGCTCAGTTTGAGCTCTTTGGAGATAAGAGTATATGCATGCCCCTGGCTTTGGAAGAGTAGGAATCATGAAAGCTGAACTTGGCATTCAACATGATTCCTTGGTCTTCTAGATGCAATGGTAGGTGATAGCGCTGGTAAATGGAACAAAAAGCAATCTTAGCTAAACCCCACAGACAGTATCAGGTTCCTAGCCTTGCAAGGGGCTTGGATGCTGGCTGAGGGAGACATGCCATGTGTTAAGAACAACTTCATGATTGTGGTGAGGAGACCCTGCGGGCAAGAAGGCAATTGAAAACAAGTTTGCAAAAAGTGCAAGAAGACAAATGGAAACAAGTTTCTTGCGAACAAGAAAGTGGAAACTTGCAGGTACTTCAGCTGCTGTCAGCAGGGCTAGGAGGTCAGACGATCAAAGGTTGACCTGGAAGACTGTAAACCTGAGGACTGTAGACCTCAGAGGATGCCAGTGAAGATAGCAATGTTACAGAAACCACATAGTCCGTGATACCTTACAACTAAATCTGTCTCAGGAAAAAGAACCCGTATATGACAGTTTAACCCTGAATTTACAGAGAAATCACAGTAACATTGCACATAGTTCTTTAACACCTAAGTTACATCAGTGTAATGCATAAATGCATAAAACAAATTCAAATCTACCAAGTTATATTCTTTCCAGAAAGAAAATTCTATTTGCTTTTAAAAAAATGGTAAAATAATTATTCTATCATCATAGGATTCACTCTCAAACTTAAAGTTTAAGGTCAAAAGAAAAAAACCACTATACAATCTTGAAAGGGGTCACAAAGCATGAAATGTCAGCCTTTTCACTAGCTCCTTTTGGTACTTTGAGATGTATTGTATCATTACTATTTAATCATCTTTTAAAACTTTTGCAAGCCTCATGTGGAATGATTATAGGTAATTTTTGTTTAAGAAAAAAATTCACCTTTAGCAAATGTGATATATTCACATAAGAATTCATTAAACTTTTTTCATTATCTAGCTGTAGAAACTTGCCCCATACAATCAATAAATCTGTTATTTAAAATTTAAATTAATGATTGTCTTTTGTCTTTTCTTTCTCCACAAAATATCATTCTGATTAACAATTAGGACCTTGTAACTCTGTCTCCAGCATCACTCGTTCCTTGCCACCACCATTAGCAAATCCTATATGTAATTATGTTTATAGCCACTTCTGATGGATTCTCCTAAGCTGTTCCTTTTATTAAAACATTTCTTACAGAAAAATAGAGTGGAAAATTAATATATATTTCTAAATTAATTCCTCCAAATTTGATTATTATGTGAAAATACTTCTTCCTTTGTGATTAATGACTGTAACTATGTATATATAACTAGGAAGTTTAAATATAGAGAAGAAATGTTATGTACAAATGATGCTATTTATTAATATCTTTCTCAAAATTATATGAGATAGCTATAAATTATTCCAGTGCTAGTCAGGAGATAAGGGCTGTTACTTTGGTTTGGGAAAATAGAGAATCTCATGAAAAATATGGTTGTGTATTTGCCAAGTACAGAAGAGGATAAAGGTTGTTTTACTGGCAAAAAAAGCATATGACTAAAGCATGGAGGTGAGCAGTTACAAATGAGCAATCATGAGTTATTTGTTTATTTTACAAACAGTGTCAGAGAGAAAGAGGTGAGTGATGATATAAGAAATATAGGTTGGAGTAAGACTATAGAATAACTTTCTAAGGAATTTGGATGTTATTCTGCAGATCAAAGTTACCACTAATTGAGCACCTCTGGAGTCTGCTATTATGATAAGCAGCTCCTGTATTTTAAACAATGTCTGCAGACATCACATATCTCCTGCCTGTTGATACCAGACCTTTCAGTTGATCTTTTCATTCTCCCAGAGTAAAATAGAAAGACTGTTTTATTCTTCAGTATGTATTTATTAATATATTTTATTAATGTGTTTATTGATAAATCAAATTTTAATATTTATTTATTCTTCAATATTTATTATTTAAAATGGTAAATAAGATATATATACATAATAATTATATATATGATATACATGTTTATTATATATGTATGCATAATAATGTTTTATATATGTAATTTATACATATGTGTTTTTTTATTTTGGTCAAAATCAGTTGAAGTACTAGTTAAAACTTGAGGGCCCATAGAGATCAATTAGTGAAATGTCAAACCAATTAGTACCAGTCCTGAGATTAAAAGTAAGATATTGTGATGTCTGATTCTAGATTATTTTTTTCTGCATTACTTCGTCAAACATGTTCATTGCAACTGCTGATTCAACTACCTGGATGAAGATAAATTTTCATTTAAAAAGTGTACACTGTATTGTTAATGTAGTTTACTATCATAAAGAGTAACCCTAACCAGGCTAATGAAGTTTGCCAAGTAGTGTTAATTGCCAAAAATAAAAATTACTAGTACTAAATTAATGGCTTACATGAAAATCCATCTTTGAAAAGTCATGGTGTCAATTAAAATACATTACTTGCATAATCTTACTTACATTGCCAATTTAAATTTAAACATCCTATTCATAAATTGCCTACATTTTCATAGCTTTTTCCCATATTATCAATATTTCCAAGTTAATGAACTTTACCAAAAACATAGAGGTTTTTAACTTTGAAAAACTAAAATTTTCTATAGGAAAGTGAACAAATGTATCAATCCAGGGAGAGTTTACCTTAGCAGCCATCACATACCATGATGTGAATCATAATATCTAAAGTAGTTTAGAAGTCTTTGTTAACTTAATTAGAGTTATATAATATTCTTGAAGGTAATAAAGGAAAATTATAAGAACTCCTGACATGAGATAGAGATTTACCTGTCCCCTCAGAAGATAAATATGAGACTCAATTTAATAAAATCTGTCAAAAACCAGCTGGCATTCTTCTCAGAAGACTACACATCTCACATTTCAAAATATCTAAGTATATTTCATGGAGCACCTAAATCAATAATAACAATAGAAAATACATATTTTTAAAAAAATTCCCACGTCCCTAGGAAAAGATGGATTATTGCACAGCTGTGGTAACAATAACCACCTGAAACAATTTAAGCATGCTTACTTAATAAATGGAATTTCTATATTTATGATAACACATAGCCACTGGAACCATTTTTAAAGCAGTTTAATCAATACGTAATAATACTTAACCTCAATAAACATGCTTTTGCATGCCTACAATCAAAGAGGGCTCTTTGCTTTTAAAAGTAAAGCAATTAAAATGGACTCTCTTATGAATGCCAACCACTCAACAGCAGTCTCACTCCAGACACATTGTGTCAACCCACCCATCTGTAAAATTCCACCAATCCTTGGGTTCCATGCTTTCAAAATATTCTATAGAAAATCATTAGTCTACTCTCCTTGGAAAGACTATGCTTGACCAGCAAGCTCTTCCTATTTATAGTAAAAATATATTTAGGGTTTTTTAGATATTGAATAAGAATTTCATCTTTTGGCAGCTCTGAAGATTACACCAAGTTAATGTTGAAGATCTTTGCTTGTCAGCATTTCAGGGGACCCTTGAATCAACAAGCAGGCACCCTGGACTCTGTGTGTCTAAATTCCCGTTGTCTGTAATATGTGCTTTTGGAAGAATAAGTCTTAACAGCAACCTGAGCTGTTTTCTTATTCTAGAAATTTTAGGCTACTATGTCCTTATATAATGTCATTAGACTTAGGCCTTTGTATAAAGTAATTAGATCTTGTCACCATTTATTCTTGACTGCATTGACATGTAAGAATCTAAATGTCTCTCTGTTCTGCTGTATTTCAGTGTGTGTGTAAAGTTATCTAGTTGAATTTCAAGCATGGTAAGTTACTGGATGAGTGACCCTTAACAAATCTTTGAGGCTCTCCGAGTCCTAGATTATTTTATGTAACATAAGGATGGTAATTCTTATTTTGCAAGTGGATTGTGACACTTAAAAGAGATAATGTAAGAAAACATAAGAAACATATTACTTAGAATAACTTGTAGAATCTGAATAATAGTGTTACTTTATATAACAATATTTAGCTACATTTATCTCTATCATCCTGCTGTATCCCTGTCCCTAATCTCCACCTATAACTCTAAGCACTGTTAAGGAAGATTACATGTTCTCCATTTTTAGATTTGAGGTAACATATTTGTTCATAAAAATTGGACATATTCTTTTTATTTCTCATTCTTATTTCTTTGGATCCTATTTACCTTCCTTTCACTTATTCCTTGAAAGGCTACAGAGTGTATACACTATGAAAGCATTAGCAGTTTTATATAAAGAAAAACATAAGCTTACATTTGAAGCAACAGAGATTTGGGACATAGAAAATAAGCCTATTACCTAATAAATAGAATGTAAAACAAATGGTAAATATGACATTATCAATGTCCTCAACAGGTTGCCTCATGATAGAAAAGAATGTATTTGCTTAAAGGGAAGAAGCAAATGAAGAACATACAGTGTTTTGTTAGTTCTGAAGGGCATTTTCATTGTTGAATTCTAGAAGGCAAAATAGGAGAAAAAGAAAAATTAGTGCAATTTAAGTCAAATCCATTTGTATTTATCTTGAACTGTAATTTAATTAGTAACATTTTCTTTAAAAAGTCCTAATTCGTTTGTTTTTGCCAATAAACACAAAGGAATGAGCCTATAAAAACATTTGTGCAGTGCTGAATTTGAAGATTTAAGTCTAGCAGTATCTTTAGGCAAAACACTCAAATACTATGGAACAGAATTTCATAAACTGCAAAGTGTTTTGCATTGTCAGAAGATGAGAACTGACGTAATAGATTTTCATAAATTTATATCAGCACTGGAAATGCTGGATTTATGAAAATTTCAGGGAGAAAGAAATACTAAGGGGATATAAATGACTATTTTTTATTTAATCTATTATCCTACTATACTATATAATAGCTATGCTAATTGCATATTTACTCACATTATTACTTGTAAGGCAAAGTTTCACCAAGTCATTTTCCAAAGTAACAAGTAGGTGGCATTATATTACTACTCTTAAAACATATTCCTAGTGGCAAAATTCAGGAAAAAAAATTACTCTACAAAACATTTGAGTTTTAGAACTCATAAGATGAGTAAGTAAATCTGTTCTAATTCAATAATCTAGTCACTTGAGTCTACCCAAATCTAAAATTACTGCCATTCTAGTGATTTCCTTCAAGTAATTGCTTTGTTAACTGAAACCGATTACTTGAAGACTAGTGAACATGGCAACTAAAATCTTTAACATGAAATTGAATTCCTTTTATCTTACAACATTTAAGACTATAAAGAGTTAAAGTTTATAATGAAATATTAAATTATACTGCAATGTACTCCTCTAACCCCAAACCTAAATAAATGATCAAAATAATTAAAACAAGAAAAGCATGTAGTAGCATACACACCTCAAAGTGTAGAAACCCTGCAAAACATGACAATATTATTTGAAAAGCAGTCACAAAGGAAAAAGACAATAGAAGATTTTAGGAATCTGTGTGTAGTTCTTACCCAGAAAAAGAAGCAGAAATCTCACTAATACCCATTTCTAGATACACTACAAATATTCCTCAATTTATGAGGGATTATATCCTAATGAACCCATCATATATGTCAAACGTATATTTAATACCTTCAATCTACCAAACATCATAGCTTTGCTTAGCCTACCTTTAATGTGCACAGAACACTTAAATTAGCCTACAGTTGATCAAAATCATAGAATACAAAGCCTATTTTTCAATAAAGTGTTTGAATACTTCACATAATTTATTGAATATAGGACTGAAAGTGAAAAGTAGAATAGTTGTATGGGCACAAAGTGGTAGTAAATATACTGGGGGGTTGTTTACTGACCGGATCCCAAGGCTGACTGGGAACTGTGTGCAACTTACTGCCGCTGCCCAGCATCATGAGAGACTATCAGACTGCATATCGCTGGACTACATGAAGATTAAAATTCAAAATTTAAGTACAGTTTCCACTGAATGCTTATCACTTTTACACCATTGTGAAGCTGAAAAATTTTAAGTTGAAGCATTGAAAATTGGAGATTGTTTGCATTTTATACCTGCCCTATATATGAAAAATACCAGGGTACTCCTGTGGATTATTACCATGGAAGGGAAGTCTACCAGGATTTGGCATTTTGCTATCAATATGTAGAAGCAGTATATATATATATATCCATCTTTACCTACATAAATGGAGATTATTTTATGGAATTCAGAGGGAAAATCCAAGAGATTAAAACAATTAGACATAATATATATGAAAAGAAGAACGCACACACACATAAATGGTGATGGAAAAGTTTAAAATAGGAGATATTTTCTTGACCAAGACAAGAACAATCTGTAGGGTCAAAGGTCACTCTGTATCCCTTGAAAATTTCATAAATAATTATAAATTCTGCTAAATATTTTGATGCATTTTCTGAATTTCAAGAAAGGAACAGAATTCTTGAGGCACCCATGCATGAAAAATTAACTGTCTACATGTCGGTCTATATGTATGTACATGTAGGTGTGTGCATGTGTGTGTTTATGAAAGTTTAATGTGTGTTGTGGCCAAGTAAATGTACCAGTCAGAACTAGCTAGTGCTACCTCTGAATGCCCACACAGCACAGCATCTGAACATGCAGACTGTGGAATCCATGTGTTATTTCATGTTTCAAACCATCCAGGAGAAGCTGGCCTCACAGAAGACTGGAATAAGTTCAAAAGACATCAGCTTGAAATCAAAACCACAATGAGATATCACCTCTCACCATCAGGATGGCTAGTATCAAAAACAAAAACAAAAAAAAAAAGAAAAGAAATAACAACTGTTGGTGAGGATGTGGAGAAAAGGGAACCCTTATGCACTGGGACTATAACTTGATGCAGCCATTATGAAAATCAGTATGGAGATATCTCAACAATCTAAAGACAGAAATGACATATGACCCAGTAATTCTACTTCTGGGAATTTATTTGAAGGAAGAAAATCATTAATTCAAAAAGATATATGCACTCCTATGTTTATCTCATTATTTACAATAACCAAGATATGGAGGAAACTTAACTGTCCATTGATAGATGAATGGCTAAAGAAGATACAGTACGTATATACAATGGAATATTACTCAGACATTAAAAGAATCAAATTTTTCCATTTATGGCATTATGGATGGACTTCGTATTATGCTAAGTGAAATAAGTCAAACAGAGAAAGACAAACACTGTATGATTTCACTTACATGTGGAGTCTAAAAAACAAAAGAGATGAACAAGAAAACAGAAATAGACTCACAAACCTAGAGAATAGACAGGCAATTGCCATAGGGGAGTGGGTGGGGTGGGGGACAGGTGCAACAGGTGAAAGGAAAAAGAGGTACAAGCTCTCAATTATAAATAAATCAGTTATGGGGATTATAGGAATATAGTCAATAATATTGTAATATCTTTGTATGTTAGCAGGTGCTAACTAAGAGTGTTGAACATTCAGTAATATATATACCTGTTGAATCACCAAGTTGTACACCTGAAACCAGTGTTATATTGCATATCAACTATATTTCAATAAAACAAAAACAAAGATACCAATTTGGAAGCAACATTGCAAAAGGATGGGGGCGGTCCTTCTGGATGCAGTGTATACTAAATCAGAAATCTTGATGTGGTGGGTTGTCTCCATTAGAAGAGATACACTGGTTTAAGACTCAAAAGGCAGAAGCCAGAAAAGACCCAGTTTCTATCATCCCATGACATTGAGGCATTTTGCACATCCCATTCAAACAGTTTTGGATTCTTCACATTTGGAAGTACTGTTCATCAAAGTGGGTGCCCTCTTGCCCGGGGGCATAGAACAAAAGTCCAGTTGAAATACAAGTAATTACTGCTGCAATTACTTACGATTTTTAGTTGATAAATTGAGATGCATCATTTTATTAAACATATTCCAACATTCTTCTATGTAGATGTCATATTCCTATTTTTGGAAATAATCGGTTATGATGACTTGTTTACTTGCGATGATTTTCTGATATAGTAATAAAATAAGATAATTTTAAAATAGCAGAATTGTACTTAGAGCAATTAAGATAATACCAAGATACAGTATAATAAAAATAAATGTTTAGATATATAATTCAGCCAAAAGACTACCTGACTATGAGGCCAAACAGTTAATATAAACTAAGATCCATGTAATATTAGAGCTTAGACAGATATTTTAGTTATAATTTCTTGGAAGTCATTTTCTCAAATGACCACTGTTCAAGCTCTACTCATTGTAGGTCTTTCCATTATGGATCTAAAAGGTAAATTTTCACTTTTGGAAGGAAGCCTCTCATACACAGCCCAGTTAAAAATTTTAAAATTATAAATTAAATTATTTTCATCTACAAGCACAATATAAATTTTTGAGCAATGTCTATAAAAAAGATACCTATATTTCATATTTATTCATAATAAGGAATAAATTGATATTTAGACTCAGAATCCTTTGGAGACTCAATTCTTTGCTTTTAAAACAAAAGGCAGAACTGTGATTATATTCAATATTGTTTGTTCTTTCAGTTATTAGGCAAACATGTGAATATATGCCGCCCAAAATGTATGCCTCTAAAACATGTTATATTAGGATAAATAAAAGTATTGAATCAAATAGCTCATTATTGCTCTTCTAACAGCAATAATGATAATCCAGAATATACATTTATTCTGTATATAATTAATCCAGAATTTACATACAAAATATGTTTAGGGTATATACATAATGACTTGACATATGTATATAGTGCAAAAAGATCAGTAAGTTTAGTTAATGCTCATCACCTCATATAGTTACAAATATTTTTCCTGATGATGTGAAATTTTAGGATATACTCTCTTAGCAACTTTCAGATGTAACATACAGCATTGTTAATTATGTCATTATGTTGTACATTATATACTCAAAACTTATTTATAACTGGAAGTTGGTACTTTTTGAACATCTTCATTCAATTTCCCTAGCCTGTGGCCTCTATTAAACACAAAGTTGATCTCTCTTTTTATGAGTTTCTTTTAGATTCCACATATAAGTGAGATCATACAGTGTTTGTCTTTCTCTATCTGATTTATTTCATTACCATAATATCTTCAAGGGCCATCGATCTTGTTGCAATAGCAGTATTTCCTTCTACTTTATGGCTGGGTAGTATTCCATTGTGTATATGTACCACATTTTCTTTATCCATTTGTCCATAGATGGACACCTAGGTTGTTTCCATATCTTGGCTATTGTAAATAATGCTGCAATGAAGATGAGAGTACATGTATCTCTCTGAGATAATGATTTCATTTTCTTCAGATATATACCCAGAAGTGACATAGCTGGATCATATGATATTTCTATTTTTAATTTTTGAGGAACCTCCATACTCTTTTCCATAATGGCTGTTCCAATTTGCATTCCCACTTGCAGTGCACAAGAGTTCCCTTTTCTCCACATCCTTGCCAAATGTTGTTCTCTCTTGTCTTTTTCATGATGGTTGTTCTAACAGGCATGAGGTGATATTTCATTGCGCTTTTGATTTTCATTGCCCTGATGGTTAGTGATAGGGAGTACCTTTTCATGTACCTGTTAGCCATTCGAGTAACTTCTTCAGGAAAATGTCTGTTCAGGTCCTTTTCCCATTTTTTTGAATTTTTTGTTTTTTATTTCTTTTAAGTATTGGTGATATATTGGTTTCAAATATAAAACACAGTGGCTCAATAGTTAGCCACATTATTAAATCCTCACCTGCCACTAGTGCAGTTACTGTCAGCATAGAAAGATGTTACAGAACCATTGGCTATGTTCTCCATGCTGCACTCCTATTCCCATGACCAATGTAAGATAGAGATTTTTATGCCCCTTTTTCCCCCTTCCACCTCCCCATCTACCCACTCCAACCCTCCCCAATAGTGACACCAGACACTTCTCAGTACCTATGAGTCTACTGCTTTTTATCTATTTTGTTTGTTTTGTTTTTAGATTCCACAAAAAGGTGAAATCATATGGCATTTGTCTTTCTCCGCCTGGCTTATTTCACTTAGCATAATATCCTTTAAGACCATCCATGTAGTCTCATTTGGCAAGATTTCTGACTTTTTTTAATGGCTAAATAATATTTGGATAGTTGTTATCACAGAGGAGTCAAGGGAAACCTCTTTGAATTCACATGCTTTGACACTGAGCTAAGACCTAAATAATTAGTAGTCATCCATCACAAAGTCTTGTCTACTGACTTGTAAGTAGAGCTCCTTTCAGTTTACTATAGTTCTACCAGCCCATACACTTGCAACATTTAGCATATAGTCACTATGAATGTGTAGACTTGTTTACTTATTAATTATAATCTGCATGTTCAGTGATACCACAAAAACAGAATTTTAAAAAAGGATTAGGTGAAAATGAATCCTTTTTTAAATGAAATGCAGATATAAGAGCTTTAAATATCATTTACTGGTATTTTAAGGCATAGTGGGAAGTTCATTGCTCATTGTTAGAGTAGTTACAGTCCATTAAGCTAGTTCCCACAGTAATTTCTAATATCATGACTGACTTATCAAATCAAAATACATCACTAATTTTTTAACCTCACTATGTGCCCAAAGCACTTATATTAGAGCTGTGCCTGCTGTAAGATCACCTTTTCCTTTTTGTTCACTTATGCTTGTGTTTTTAGAGATATAATTAATCTGTGGTTTCTTTGAAGGAAACTTTTCCTACCATTTTCCTAATTTATGGGAGTTAGTTTAATTAAAACTTAACAGTATACTTTTTGAATCCACTTAACCAGGCATAGGTCACCCTCAATAACTTGCAGGTGAAGGAGCTAAAGCAGGGAAGGGCGGTGCTGTCCAGCCTTCCCTCCCCTAGACCTTTCACCTTTCCTTCTTGATGGTCTGCACAACCTACATGATACGTGAGATCTGAGACATGACGTATATACTTAATATTACTAAAGGTTTTTTTTTTTATTTTAGCTTTTAGATAAAAACATAGAAACATGCATCATTTTGTTTATTTCCTCAGTGGATCATTTTGGACACTCCCTGAGGAGTGCTTTTAGTGGAAAGTACTAGGTATTTCACATTTGAACTGGACAGAGGAGCTCAGGCAACTCAGAGGCTAATGGTATTTTACTTAAGAAAATGTCTTGTCCCAAAGTAGTTATATTTTTAAATGGCTACAATTGCTCTGACACTCACTTGGTCAATAAAAATATGGATAATAATGATAAATGAGCTCTGGGGAGAAAAAATATAATTGAGGTGTCTTTTAGGTAAATATAGCTGAGTTTTGATAAATACCAGTTATACTTTAGCTTTTATCTGCTTAACAGAGAGGTTAGTTAGTATGATATATTCAGCAATTTCTTTTTCCAGAAGCTGACTTTCAAGAGCTAAAATTAAAATATGGAAAGTATTTCATTTTAACTGTATTAGTCAGAGTTCTATGGAGAAACAGAACCAATAGGTTGTGTGTGTGTATTCTAGGTATCTATATGTATGTCTATATCTATATCTGTATATAGGAAAATTAATTTTTAAAAATTGCATATAGGGAGGCTGCTAAGTTTCTAGGTCTTCAGGGGAGTAGTTGGCACCTGGATAACCAGGAAGCCACTGGCATAGCTCTAGTCCAAATCTGAAGGCCCGAGAACCAGGAGAGATGATGGTATTGTCCCAGTCTGAAGACTGGCAAGTTCAAGTTCCAGGAAGAGCAGATGCTTCACTGTGAAGGCAGTTAGGTGGAAACATTCTCTCTCACACAGGGAATCTCAGCCTTTTTATTCTATTCAGGTCTTCTGATTTGATGAGTCCCATCCACATTAGGGAGAACTGTTTTACTCAATCTGTCAATTTAAGTGTTAATCTCATATAAAAATATCCTCATAGAAATACAGAAATATTTGACCAGATACCTTGGCATCCTGCTGCCCAGTCAAGCTGACACATAAAGTTAGCCATCACATTTCCCTAGCAGTGAACGAGGACTACTTTTTAAAACCCATTAGATATTTCAAGATCATAGTTATCCACATGTCTCTCAAATATTCCCTTAAGAGAAACAACTTTCTTTAGGTGATACAACTACTATGACAATAAAATTTCCTTAAGTCTGTATAGCTGCTCCATCTTTCATCTCTGGTACCCCTCTACTAGGAAGGAAGGAAAAGAGAAGAGGGCCCCTTGATCACAGTGCTCGTTCTGTGGTATTTTTACTGTTACATCAAGGAATCATTCAGACCACTGAAAGCCAAATAACAAAGAATCAGGTTTTAACTATCAGCTACTAATTCCTGAGTATATACACTCTACTGTATAGTTCTTCTTTTTATTCATCCCCCAAAATACCTTAGTGGATAACATTTTTTCTAATTTACTGTTAAATTCTATTGTGTCCTTCGGCTTGTCTTGATTTTGCTTTTTGCGGAGCCAGGGGTGAGGTGGAGGCTACCAAAACCTAGTCAGAGAAGTGTTTGCTGGATGTGAAAAAAATCATGCATCACAAATCGACAGTCTAAAGGTGTATAAATCATAGTGTGAACTATATTCTCATATTAATAAAATAAATTAAAATAAGACCAAAATAGAAAAAAGAAAATACAGACATGAGCAAAATATATGGCTGTATAAGAAATACAAGTATATATAACACACAGTTTTCTTAAAATTTTCATTTAATACTTATAAAAGATAAGTAATGTGCTGGCTTCAGAACTGAGCAATTACCAAGTCTCATACATTGTTTTACTGATTCAATAAAAATTTTACCCCTTCTTACCTGCATGACCATCACACTTGCTTATTTTGATCACAATGCAAGCCGAAGTTGTAATTCATGTGGGTTAATACAAAGCTCTCTATTTTCATTCTGAGGCCCCATTTTATGCATATTATCCTTGCATTGTATGGATACCTCCAGTCATTTCATTGATAAAATATATTTTCAACCTTCTATAGGAGAAGTCAGGTCAATCTAGGAAGACCTGCTTTAGTCCTATCCCGCTTAGTTTTATATGAATAAATTACCATTTTTAAAGTATTACTTGTATATCTAGTGTTTTTTTCTTGATAATGAACTTTATCAATATAATTTCATCAAAACCAGAATTTTAGCAAGGTTAGGAAAAATCTGTTAAATGAACAATTGTTTACTTGTCCCAGCAATACTTTATTCATGTGTACTCAAAGAGAAAAAGGTTGATGGATTTTTCCTTTCTTTATTTCAATCCATCATTAATTTAAATAAGTCCTATGCTACCTTGCATGATGATAAGCACAGGGAATATGACAAAGTCCCTGTCCTTAACAAGTTTGAAATAATTAATATTTTATATCATCATTGTAACTCCAGAGGGGAAATCTTGGGGCAAAATACCTCTAAAACTGAAATCAGTCAAAGGAACAAATAAAGTTAAGAAACCCTTTTATTTCTTACAAGCAGTTGTCCCTGTCTCTCTTCAGTTGCTTCAGCAGAAGAGAAAGAGAGCTTCACCCAACCTCTCTGGTCCAGATGAACCCTGGCTTGCCCTTGTAATTACCTACTGATATGCAGATGTACTATAACCAAGAGAGAGATTCTGAAAATATTGTAATTTTACCCACAATCGTATGTTTATAAAGACAGCAATTTTACAGGTCCCAATTGTAATAGTGTTTCACTAGGAAATAAAGTTTTGAGATTAACCTAATTTTCATATTACTGAAACTAACTTCCCTTGAAAGCCAACATTAAAATATTTTAAATATTTAGATAATAAAATTTAATTTCATTGCAATTTAGGATTAGGCAACGGTCTGCTAAAAGAACAAATACTGGAATAGGATGAACATTAAATATCATCAAAATAGATAAACTATGCTTTTTAAAAAGGATTTTCTTACCTTATAAAGATTTCTTCCCTTCCCTAAACATGGGAACAGAAAATTTCTTTCCAGAGTTATGACTAAATAATTTTGCATTAGCCGTAAAGTGCAAACATTTTTGGGGAAAATAAAATATTGACTGGTATTCATAATGTCATAATACATTCAGGCCACTGTAACAAAAATACCATAAACCAGGTGGCTTGTAAACAACAAACATTTATTTCTTACAGTTCTGAAGGATGGGAATTCCAAGGTCATTGTGCAGGCAGATTCAGTGTCTGATGATAGCCTGCTTCCTCATTGATAGTCATTTCCCACTGTAATCTCCTGTGGAAGACACAATGAGGGTGCTCTTTGGGATTTCTTTAAAAGGGCACTAATCCCATTTAAGAGAGCTCCCCCTTCATGACCTCATCACATCCCAAAGGACCCACCTCAAAATACCATCACATTGGTGATTAAGTTTTCAACATTTGAATTTGGGTAAGGACACAAACATTCAATCTAGAGCACACAGTGAAGTGTGAATAATTTGACAGTCTATTTTTGTGAACAAAGGATATTGATGTAATGAAAGAAATTGAGCTGAAGCTATGGGAAATGCACATACATAGAGCCAGGATAATTTAAAGCTAACATTACAGGGAGATATTTACACCATTGGTGACTTCAGTATAAAGAAGAAATCAGATAACTCTGCAGGAGTGTGAGAAAGGGAACGTTAACAACTTAAACACAGTTCTCTGCTGATTCTCTTGGCATCATTTAGGAATTGTCCACTTTGGATTTCGTTTTCTTATTGTCTCACAGATTTTTGTAGTCATTACTTGGGAGTTAAAGATCTTTTGTTCATGATGTTTGGCATGATCAGTGCAATATTTATTTTTGTTTTATGCACCGAATTTGATGTAACTGGCAGATCCTGTGGATAGTGCTAGCCTCTATTCTCCAGAGCTCTCTGTATGTTTCTATATATTTATGTGTAATACATCTGTTGCACTGTACAGCTCCTCTCAGAGTCATTTTCTGATTTCTGTTTGGCAAAAGGGTGAAAGAAAAACAACTTAGTAGACAAAAAATGAAATCGCTGCCAGCCTGCAGCTCTGAATGAGACTTGGAGGCTCCTTCACTTCTTTGAAGCAGCGTGTGTCAAACTCGTTATGAATCAGATTTTTATATTCAGAATCAAAATCCTCTCAGCTGACACAGCTGATGTCAAAGCCTTGCAGATACAGTGCAAGAAGCCTGTTTTGCTTTAAAAACTGAAGACTTCCCCTGGAAATGCTTTTGCCATTTTAATGACTTCATTTTCAATTGAATGCTGGGGTACAGATGCCCAGGAAACCAGCATCCTTTTTTAGAAACAAAGACACAAAATGTGGTGACCTTTCTTCCTTTGTACAAATTGCTTTGTACAAATTCTACCTGTCAATTTCCCTACCCACTTTCCTGTGGGTCACTAACCCCAACTGCTTAATGATTGAAAAGGTATAAAATGAAGCTCCATATATAACTGTTTTATTAGATAAAACAATCCTTGAAATAGAGCACTGGGTTGAACTGTGATGCTTTGCTTTAGAAGACTAAACTGGAGGTTTTTTTAAAAAAGCCTGTACCAACAGGTGGGTAGCTTCTCTTCTACTTTGAAGGAAAGTCTATCACATTTAGAACTTCTGGTGGTGAAATTTACATAGTAGTGCGGTTAAGTGTGGCTATGCTATGGTCCAGCCATCTTCTGCTTAGATCTTTTTCAATGGAAGTGTTCAAGTATGTAACAGGATTTCCCATGTGGAATATGAAAAGGCATACATATAGGAATCATTTTTTAAAATAGCTTTATAATCATGCTTCTAGATGACCCTAAAATTAACAACTTAAACACAATTTTCATTTGGAATTTGTGTTTGACAGATAAAACTCTTTGACTTAAAGAAACACTGATTCTTGCCTATAAATTTAACAATATAACTGGATCTTGAAGTGAGTTTTTATTCCAGATTAAAATTATATTTGATACTAATGCAGGTATAAGTAGTAAATGCTATTGTTCAATAATAAATAAAATATAATGCAAAAGTATATCATAATAAGAGCTGGTTAAGTAAATGCATGTAGGCATCTTGATTTTCTCATTCATTAGTTCCAGAAAAATTAGGTAAAAATAATGCAAAATTGGAATAATAGGGTATTTTGCTTTTCAAAATGATTTAATCTTCTTTTTTTAATCCAAACAGCTGGAGGGAAAGAAGAGAACATTTTATTAATACCGGTTTTAGGGATGCAGAAACTGAGGCACACAGAACTTTACCTAACCTGCGTAGAGGTTACAGTTAGTACATAATAGCCTGAGTGCTTTGGTCTACTGCTTCCTCTGTCCACAAAGTCAAATTGACTGGCTTGGGATGGAATCATCCCTTTAGCTGTGAGTGTTTAAGGAAATAACACTAGAGTTTTAAAAGATATTTTCACATTAGTTCCTTTCACTGTGTATAACAAAAAGTCAATCTCTTCAGTTTTGGTAGATGCTTACTCTTATGGACTGAATCTTTTTTACCCCCAAATCCCCCAAATTTTTATTTCGAAGACCTTATGTGATGGTTTTTGAGATGGGGCCTTTGGAGGGTAATTAGGATCACATGAGTTCATGAGCATGTGTCCTGAATGATGGAAAGAGTGTCCTCATAAAGAGGAAGAGAGAACAGACGGCCACCTTCTCTGTGAGAACTCAGTGAGAAGGTGGCCATCTGAAGCCAGGAAGAGGGCTCTCACTAGCCACCAAATCTTCTGGCACCTTGATGTGACTTCTTAGCTTCCAGAAATGTGAGAAATAAATGTATGTTTTTAAGCCACCCAGTCTATGGTATTTTGTTATTGCAGCCCTAGCAGACAGACACACCTCCTGAAAGAAGTTATGTATTTTTAAACAAATAACCAAATTAACACATGGCTTAATTTGAACGTAATTAAAAAAATTTATGGCACATTTTAACAAAATCTATTAAATGCCCATATGCTTAGGATCATTAACACAAAGCTTCTGGGGAATAATTTTGTAATAAAAATGTGTCTACAGGCACAATGTCACTTACATTTACACTGATCAAAGTAAATAAGTAGAACCATATTTTCGTATTAATTACCCCTTATTAGATTACAAAGCACAACTGATAAAAAAACACTATTCAACATTTCTAAAATACTGGTCCTTGTTATAATGTAAATATTATCCTAAAATACTGGTCCTTGTTATGTAAATATTATCCTAATCCAGATACTACAGATTAGTCTGAGAAACAAGTGTAAGAAGCGATAAAATATATTAGGATGTAGCAATTACTTTGGAAAGAGCTAAAAAGGCACCAGGGGATATAGCAGGGAGAGCAATTTTATATTAATCATTTAATGTAATAGACATATTTAATATTGTTCTATAATTCTATCTTCATTCCATTTTCTTCATTCTATTTAACCTTCACCAGCTTCCCCCACTTCTATGAGTTCTGGCAATTTCTATAAAAGTTGTGACAGCACGAGGTATACATTAATTCTTAGGTTTTAGAATATCCTAATCTAAATCAAGAGTACAGTTGTTCTTTTTCTGGGATGCAATTATATCTAAATTCAAAGACAAATAGATTTGAAAATATTTTCCACAATTTTAGAGGAGGAATTTATGTAGATTAAAATTATTTGTGAAATGTGTACATATTATTATATCTAAATGTGTGACTTATTCTTTTTAAAAAGATTGTTTATATATATATATATATATATATATTATATATATATATATATACAAGGGGTTCCTTTATATAAAAATAATCATATCTTATTTTAACACCTCATGAGATGCATATTTCCTGGACAAATAATAATCATTTATAGCCAGTACATACAAAAGTTTATGTAGTTTGGTTTTATATTAAATCTCTTATAGTTCTGATACTACATACATGTTCTATTTCTAAATAAAACAATCATGTTAGAGAAAAATTTGTCTAAAAACTACTAAAGCAATAAACCTGTGAAGATTAATATATTTATTTCATAGTAAAAATATTTTAATACACCTATTTTCCTTTAAACTTCAACTAACATTACAATAAGCTTAAAGTGTTAAAGTGATAATGGGCCATCTGTTAAATGTTAAAATCTGTGACTTTATTTTATTAACTAGTGCTTTATTTTAAATGTTGAAGAAGTCTCATTAAATTATGTTTCCACAAATAATTAGAATTTTGTAACAGAAAAATGAAATGTGTTAAATCGTATGGTAAAACCTACAAACTCCTATATTGGTTCAAATATTAATCTATGGAAATAATCAGAAAAATCTTTACTACATTTAGCAGAACTACTAACTCATTCTCAAAACACTTAAGAAGTTATGTGGCTAAGCTTGTTGCTTTTGTTTTCATTATATTTCTCTTGCTGAATTTTTGGCATTGTTCTAGACTTTCATTTTTTTAGAAAAATGTTTCAGAATGAAAGCAGTGACCACCCACACTGCTTTCCATATCTTGGGATTTATGTCATCCATTTACTTCAAGATTACTCCTGTTGGTTACACTGAAAGAGTCCTCTCACTTTACTGCCTCGTAATGACAAGATTACAGCCGAACCATGACAGGAAGAATAAATTATATGGAGCACAATAAAAATGACTCAGGTAGTGGTCACTAAGAAACAGCAAACAAAGCAAAAATGATAAACACACAGGAAAACACAAAACAGCAAAACAACTTTATATATAAAAACATTAATTTCTACCTCCTTTGTTTAGTAATTACCATTGCTTATAACCCTTTAAATAATAATATACCAGTTATTTTCATTAATATTGAAAGTCGAGTCAAAATGAACTTTAGAAATCAAGCAATAGTGCACATATTAGATATTTATATCTTAGAGAAAGAAAAACTGAATCATTAATTTAGATTAAGACATTCTAAAACCTAAAAGTAAATGTAATGCTTGTACTGTCACTACTTTCTTGGAAACTTGTCAGTACTCATGGAAGTGTGGAGATTGGTGAGAAATAAATAAAATGAAGGAACTAGAATGAAGAAAATGTGAAATTGACCTCAAGCAACTTCTAATCCATTAAAAATTATAATAATGAGTATTGGTAACCTAGTATTAAGTAGTTCTAATTTAAATATATTCCCATTATACTTTATCACATCACCCGTTTAATTGCATCAAATGATTTACTATAATATGAGACTTCTATTTTTGTTTTTCAAAGTTGTTATTTGTAATTTACTGCTTACTTTCACATGGGAAATAAATGATATCATAAGGATTTCAGTTTTGTGTTTTACACACTTTTGAATCATTAGCACTTAGTCCAGAGCCAAGCAAATAGCAGCTGTCAAATTGTTTAACTTAAATAATTAATGATTAAGTTGGTTATGTAAAATTCCCTATGCACACTCTAGCTGAAATGTGTAGGCTAGTAGTCTGCCCCTTTGTTTAGTGTAAAATAATTATTTTAACAGAAGAACTTCAATGTTCTGTTTTCAATAAAATCTGGACTAGGATATTGATGCCGACCAGGGTTCTTGTTCGCAGAGTCGAAGAATGAACTTTGTGAACAGGCAGGAGATTTACAGAGAGTTTTTATTTAGATACAGAGGGAGAGGTAGCTTTATTCAAGATAAGAGAAAGTATGGAACTCCCTGCAGGTGCAGGGAGGGGTGAGGTTGCCGCCTGGAGTCTCGGCATCTAGGATTTTATGCTTGCTGCAGCGGGAGTTTTCTATAGATTCATCCAGAATGCTAGTTATATTTTAACTTGTCTCTCGGAAGGTTTCCCAGATACCCTATCATAAGCTAATGGGCCTACAGAGGACTACGAACAATGAGCTGTTCTATACCACTGGGTCCAGGTGGTGAATAAATTGTTACATTGTTTCAATCTCAAGCACCGTGTTTTGTAAGACTTTGTCCATTTCCAGGGCCCACACTGTACTCTAACTGGGCGGGAGTTACACCCTGCTGCCTCCCTGTCTCAATAAGGTGTGTGAGTTTATAAATACTGATTCATGTGATCTTTGGATGAATCTTTCATCTCCTTCTCATTTTCAAGTAACTAACAGCCTCTGTGCTCCCCTGCTTTGAGGTGGTTTGTGGTAGTGTTTTCTGGCTTTTTATTTTTAAAAACAAAATCCAAAGAGGAGAGGCAAGTTTTGAACAAAAGAGAAAGAAAGAAAGAGAGAGAACATTAGAGATAATAGAGAGAACAATAATGTAGTAGATGCTGTGATTCTCACAGATCCCCTACAGGGTGAAGGATTTGTTACTCAGCCTCTAATGTTAGCACCCTTTGGGAACTGTTGCAGGTAAGGAGAGCCATCTGGCACAAGGCTACCACTATTCCATCGCATCCTGAGAACTCCTCACAGCGTTTTGTGGGGTTTCCTTTGAGAGTCTGTGATTTACCTTTTTGTCCATTCATTCTTACTTTACTTTCCTTCTCTTACAGAGAAATTAATCCAAGAATACATCTTAATAAACTAAAATGCTAATCTGCATTTAGATTCTCTTCTTGGGGAATCCAACCTAGAAATGTTAGTGCAGAATTATTATAAGAGGAAGGAGGAGCCAAGATGGCAGCATGAGTAGGACAGCGGAAATCTCCTCCCAAAAACATATATATTTTTGAAAATACAACAAATACAACTAGTCCTAAAAGAGAGACCAGAAGATACAGTACAACAGTGAGGCTACATGTACACCTGCAAGAACTCGGCACCTCACGAAGGGGGTAAGATACAAGCCGTGGCCTGGCGGGACCCGAGCACCCCTCCCCCCAGCTCCTGGTGGGAGGAAAGGAGTCTGAGCGGGAAGGGAGAGGGAGCCCAGGACTGCTAAACACCCAGCCCTAGCCATCCACAATGGGAGCACAGACATACAGTGCGTGGTGGGCTGGATACTAGGGAAACAGAACAGTAAAACCTGTGAGCAGGTCCCCACAGCTGGTGCTCCAGGGACAGAAGAAAAGCGAGTGCTTTTTCAAAGCCTTAAAGGGACAGGAGCCTCACAGCTGGACAGAAGCATTCTGGGACACTCAGCCCAGCAGCTGAGAATCCCAGGGAGCTCTGGATGCACTAATCTCCAGGGTGGCAGGGCAGCTCTGAGGCCCCTCATGGTGATAAACAGCCTCCCACCCATTTCTCCTCTGGCGCTCCCTGCCATAGCAGAGCAGCAGCCTGAGGCAGACCACACCCACAGCAACCACAGGGAACTTACTCCACAGCAGCCAGCAAGAATCAGAGACCCCATCTGCATACAACTGCCCAGCATGAACCACTAGGGGTTGCTGTTCTCCCAGGAAAGGAAGGCCAGGAGCAAAATGGAAAGGGACTTGGTTCTCCCAGCTGACACATGCACCAACTGCCTACGACTACCACCATCGCCATGAAAAGGCAGAAGAATTTGATACAGACCAGACTAACCCAGACATTCTTCCCTGAGAGGGAATCTGGGGAGATTGATTAAACCAATCTTTCTGAAAAAAAATTCAAAATAAAGGTCATAACCATGCTGATGGACTTGCAGAGAAATATGCAAGAGCTAAGGAGGGAGAATACAGAAATAAAACAATCTCTGGAAGGACTTAAAAGCAGAATGGATGAGATGCAAGAGGCCATTAATGGAATAGAAATCAGAGAACAGGAATGCAGAGAAGCTGATGCAGAGAGAGATAAAAGGATCTCCAGGAATGAAAGAATATTAAGAGAACTGTGTGACCAATCGAAATGGATCAATACCTGCATTATAGGGGTACCAGAAAAGAAGAGAGAGAAAAAGGGGTAGAAAGTGTCTTTGAAGAGTTAATTACTGAAAACTTCCCCAAACTGGGGGAGGAAATAGCCTCTCAGACCATGGAAGCACACAGAACTCCTAACACAAGGGACCCAAGGAGGATAACACCAAAACACATAATAATTAAAATGGCAAAGATCAAAGAAAAGGACAGAGTATTAAAGCCAGCCAGAGAGAGAGAAAAGGTCACCTACAAAGGAAAACCCATTAGGTTATCATCAGACTTCTCAACAGAAACCTTACAGGCCAGAAGAGAATGGCATGATATATTTAATGCAATGAAACAGAAGGGCCTTGAACCAAGGATACTGTATCCAGCATGATTATCATTTAAATATGAAGGAGGGATTAAACAATTCCCAGACAAGCAAAAGTTGAGGGAATTTGCCTCCCGCAAACCACCTCTACAGGGTATTCTGGAGGGATTGCTTTAGATGGAAGCACTCCTAAGGCTATACAGATGTCACCAGAGAAAATAAAATCACAGCAAAGAAAGCAGAACAATCAAATACTAACTAAAGGCAAAAATAATATCAACTACCCACAAAAGCAATCAATGGAAACGCAAAAGAGCATACACACACACACATACACACAAAAACACCTACCATACAAAGAATGGAGGAGAAGGAATAAGAAGGGAAAGAAATAAATAATCATCAGATTGTATTTATAATAGTTCAATAAGTGAATTAAGTTAGACAGTAAGATAGTAAAGAAGGTAACCTTGAACCTTTGGTAACCACAAACCTAAAGCCTGCAATGGCAATAAGCACATATCTTTCAATAATCAGCCTAAATGTAAATGGACTCAATGCACCAATCAAAAGACACAGAGTAATAAAATGGATAAGAAAACAAGACCCATCTATATGCTGCTTACAAGAGAATCACCTCAAACCCAAAGACATGCACAGACTGAAAGTCAAGGGATGGAAAAAGATATTTTGTGCAAAGAACAAGGAGAAAAAAGCAGGTGTTGCAGTACTAGTATCAGACAAAATAGACTTCAAAACAAAGAAAGTAACAGGAGATAAAGAAGGACATTATATAATGATAAAGGGTCAATCCAAGAAGAGGATATAACCATTATAAATATATATACACCCAATACAGGAGCACCAACATATGTGAAACAAATACTAACAGAATTAATGGAGGAAATAGAATGCAATGCATTTATTTTAGGAGACTTCAACACACCATTCAAAAGAGACACTGGATGTCTGTCAGCTACACCAGACAGAAAATAAGTAAGGTCACAGAAACACTGAACAACACACTAGGACAGATGTACCTAATAGACATCTATAGAACTCTACACCCAAAAGCAACAGGATACACATTCTTCTCACGTGCACATGGAACATTCTCCAAAGTAGACCTCATACTGGGCCACAAAAGGAGCCTCAGTAAATTAAAAAAGATTGAAATTCTACCAACCAACTTCTCAGACCACAAAGATATAAAACTAGAAATAAATTGTACAAAGAAAGCAAAAAGGCTCACAAACACATGGAGGCTTAACAACATGCTCCTAAATAATCAATGGATCAATGATCAAATCAAAATAGAGATCAAACAATATATAGAAACAAATGACAACAACAACACAAAGGCCCAACTTTTGTGGGATGCAGTGAAAGCAGTTTTAAGAGGAAAGTATACAGCAATCAGGCATACTTAAAGAAAGAAGAACAATCCCAAATGAATAGTCTAAAGACACAATTATTGAAATTGGAAAAAGAACAAATGAGGCCTAAAGTCAGCAGAAGGAGGGACATAATAAAGATCAGAGAAGAAATAAGTAAAATTGAGAAGAACAAAACAATAGAAAAAATAAATGAAACCAAGAGCTGGTTCTTTGAGAAAATAAACAAAATAGATAAGCCCTTAGCCAGACTTATAAGAAGAGAAAAAGAATCTACACATATCTACAGAAAAAGAAACAAAAAAGGGAAAATTATGACGGACCCCACAGAAATACAAAGAATTATTAGAGAATATTACAAAAACTATATGCTAGTAAGCTGGAAAACCTAGAAGAAATGGACAACTTACTAAAAAAATACAACCTTCCAAGACTGACCAAGGAAGAAACAAAAAATCTAAACAAACCAATTACCAGCAAAGAAATTGAATCAGTAATCAAAAAGCTACCCAAGACCAAAACTCCCAGGCTAGATGTATTTACCACGGAGTTTTATCAGACATACAGAGAAGACATAATACTCATTCTCCTTAAAGTTTTCCAAAAAATAGAAGAAGAGGGAATACTCCCAAACTCATTCTATGAAGCCAGCATCACACTAATATCAAAACCAGGCAAAGACCCCACCAAAAAAGAAAATTACAGACCAATATCCCTGATGAATGTAGATGCAAAAATACTCAATAAAATATTAGCAAACAGAATTCAACAGTATATTAAAAGGATCATACACCATGACCAAGTGGGATTCATCCCAGGGATGCAAGGATGGTACAACATTCGAAAATCCATCAACATCATCCACCACATCAACAAAAAGAAGGACAAAAACCACATGATCATCTACATAGTTGCTGAAAATGCATTTGACAAAATTCAACATCCATTCATGATAAAACCTCTCAGCAACATGGGTATAGAGGGCAAGTCCCTGAACATGATAAAGGCCATATATGAAAAACCCACAGCCAACATCATACTGAACAGCGAGAAGCTGAAAGCTTTTCCTCTGCGATCAGGAACAAGACAGGGATGCCCACTCTCCCTACTGTTATTTAACATAGTACTGGAGGTCCTAGCCACAGCAATTAGACAAAAGAAAGAAATACAAGGAATTCATATTGGTAAGAAAGAAGTTAAACTGTCACTATTTGCAGATGACTTGATATTGTACATAAAAAAACCCTAAAGACTCCACTCCAAAACTACTAGAACTGATATCAGAATACAGCAAAGTTGCAGGATACAAAATTAATACACAGAAACCTGAGACTTTCCTATACACTAAAAATGAACTAATAGAAAGAGAAACCAGGAAAATAATTCCATTCACAATTGCATCAGAAAAATAAAATACCTAGGAATAAACCTAACCCAAGAAGTGAAAGACCTATAGCCTGAAATCTATAAGACATTCTTAAGAGAAATTAAAGAGGACTCTAACAAATGGAAAATCATCCCATGCTCTTGACTAGGAAGAATTAATATTGTCAAAATGGCCATCCTGCCCAAAGCAATCTACAGATTTAATGCAATCCCTATCAAATTGCCAATAGCATTCTTCAACCAACTGGAACAAATAGTTCTAAAATTCATATGGAACCACCAAACACCCTGAATAGCCAAAGCAATCCTGAGAAGGAAGAATAAAGTGGGAGGGAACTCACTCCCCAACTTCAAGCTCTACTACAAAGCCACAGTAATCAAGACAATTTGGTATTGGCACAAGAACGGAGTCACAGACCAGTGGAACAAAATAGAGTCTCCAGACATTAACCCAAACACATATGGTCAATTAATATATGATATAGGAGCCTTGGACATACAATGGGAAAATGACAGCCTCTTCAACAGCTCATGTTGGCAAAACTGGACAGCTACATGTAAGAGAATGAAACAAGATTATTGTCTAACTCCATATACAAAAGTAAATTCGAAATATATCAAAGACTTGAATGTAAGTCACGAAACCACAAAACTCTTAGAAGAAAACATAGGCAAAAATCTCTTGGACGTAAACATGAGTGACTTTTTCATGAACATATCTCCCTGGACAAGGGAAATAAAGGCAAAAATGAACAAGTGGGACTATATTAAGCTGAAAAGCTTCTGTACAGCAAAGGACACCATCAATAGAACAAAAAGGTATCCTACAGTATGGGAGAATATATTCATAAATGACAGATCTGATAAAGGGTTGACATCCAAAATATATAAAGAGCTCACACACCTCAACAAACAAAAAGCAAATAATCCAATTAAAAAATGGGCAGAGGAGCTGAACAGATAGTTCTCCAAAGAAGAAATTCAGATGTCCAAAAGACACATGAAAAGATGTTCCACATCACTAGTCATCAAGGAATTTCAAATTAAAACCACATTGAGATATCACCTCACACCAGTAAGGATCATCACCATCCAAAAGACAAACAACAACAAGTGTTGGAGAGGTTGTGGCAAAAGGAGAACCCTTCTACACTGCTGAGGGGAATGTAATTTAGTTCAACCATTGTTGAAAACAATATGGAGGTTCCTCAAAAAGCTCAAAATAGAAATACCAGTTGACCCAGGAATCCCACTTCTAGGAATTTACCCTAAGAATGCAGCAGCCCAGTTTGAAAAAGACAGATGCACCCCTATGTTTATTGCAGCACTATTTACAATAGCCAAGTAATGGAAGCAACCTAAGTGTCCATCAGTAGATAAATGGATAAAAAAGATGTGGTACATATACACAATGGAATATTATTCAGCCATAAGAAGAAAACAAATCCTACCATTCACAACAACATGGATGGAGCTAGAGGGTATTATGCTCAGTGAAATAAGCCAGGTGGAGAAAGACAAGTACCAAATGATTTCACTCATATGTGGAATATAAGAACAAAGGAAAAACTGAAGGAACAAAACAGCAGCAGAATCACAGAATCCAAGAAAGGACTAACAGTTACCAAAGGGAAAGGGACTGGGGAGGATGGGTGGGAAGGGAGGGAGAAGAGCATGGGAAGAAGAAAGGGGGCCTTATGATTAGCATGTATAATGTGTGAATGGGGCACGGGGAGGGCTGTGCAACACAGAGAAGACAAGTAGTGATTTTACAGCATCTTACTACGCTGAAGAACAGTGACTAATCGGGTATGTGGGGGAGACTTGGTGAAGGGAAAGTCTAGTAAACATAATGTTCCTCATATAATTGTAGATTAATGGTACAAAAAAAATTGTTACAAGAGAGAAGACACTTGCATGGAATTTGGATCTGGATTGCCTGCCTCTCAGCTGGAAATAAGGATCCCATCATTTTTGTGTAGAATGAGAACTCCTGGCCCAAAGTAGCAGTGCACCTTTTATCTTTGACAAACTATGGTGGAGTAATTGGTGAAAATGCATAAAATGTGAAATGTATAAGGACCTTGGAGAATTATGAAAGAAATAATAACATTAAGTACAGTAGAGCTGCTGAACTTGATTGCTTTGGGAAAGAGCAAAAGACTGGAAGTGATTAAACTAGCAATCAATGCTAACTATAAGTGTGAAAGTCAGAAGGTCTGCTTGGTGTCCTACAAAGAGGGTCTCGTCTCCTACAGTGATAGGACAGAGAAAACTGAGAATCAGGTCCTGGTACATAATTATAATAATAACTGGATTTGAAGAAGTTTACATGATTTAACAATGAGACAAGAACTCTGGGGGATGATTCAGAAGAAATTGGAAGGATGGCTGCTATAAGCATGGAAAAGTAACTGTGGAAGGCAGAAAAATGGCTACCAAAGATGTTCTGATCCCCAGAACCTGTTATATGCAGGTTATATGGAAAAGGTAAATTAAGGTTGTAGATGGAATTAAGGTTGCTAATCAACTGACCCTAAAATAGAGAGGCTATCTTGGTTTTTGCTCACAGGCCCAATGTAATCAAAAGACATCTTAAAAGTGGAGGAGGGAAATCGAAGTGAGAACCAGGTAGATGACAGCATGAGAAGAAATCACATAATGTTGCTGGCTTTGAGAATGGAGAAAGTAGGCCTTTAGTCCAATGCAGGCAGCCTTCTGAGTCTGGAAAAGGCAATGAAATAGACTTTCTACTGGAGCCTCCAGGAATGCATCCTTGCCAATATCTTAATTTTAACAGATTCATGGCCATTTTGGACTTCTGACCTCCAGAGCTGTAAAACAATAAATTTCTGTTGTAAATTTTAAGTAACTAAGTTTATGGCAATTTGTGTAGCAGCAATAAGAAACTAATACACAGGGGTAGAAAGGCCATTGTTGTTATGGTAGATAATGGAAGAAGGAATTAAAAAGCTGAGAGCAAAGATTTCCTCATGTGGATACATTATATAAGATATTTTTTAAATAATGAAAAAGAAAAAACATGCTCAATAGAGGGCTCAAAAATACATCATTTCCTAAATCTAAAAGGAATCTGTTATTGAGGAATCACCAATCTCACTAAGAAGATCACTGGTTGCTCTTCTTTTAAAGGCTTGCCTGATGTTTAAAAAAAAGTGCTGTAAAGACTGCACTCCCAGAGAACAAAGGCTGTGTTATTACTTGGTCAGAAAAAAAAAAAATAGAGGTTATGTGTAGCATTTAAACATTAGACGTCAGACCAGCTTAATTCTTGTAATGAGCAGCCAGGTCACAGTGGCAGCCATGGGAGCCTCATTTGCAGCTATGCAATGTGCTAATAGAACAGTCTTCCTAAGGACAAGGTAGACGAGCAGCCAACAAGGTGACTACTCAAACTCTATAACCAGGAGAAATCAGAAAAGAAAGACTGATGAAAGGGGAGGGAGAGAAAGGAAGGAGGGAAGATAGACAAGAAAGGAAGATCAGGGCAGACAGCTCAACAGATAATCAAGTTCTTGTGTTGTTTTCATGACTGAACCGGTTTTTTAGACCCACAACACAATGACTAAAGGAACAGCCAGAATTCCAAGAGAAATGACCTACAAGTCCACGGCAATCGTATACTGTGATGATTTCCCCAGTTCTTCCCCAAAGGAACTAGTGATCATTTGACTCAGGTAATTGCACACTGAGGAAAAAAATATGAGGTATTTTGAAAATTGTTAGGCACAGGGCCTAAGTGAACATCAATGACCAGAGACTCAATGTGTCATTACGACCTCCCAAGTAAAGGGGAGTATATACTGGCTAGATAATAAATGAAATGTGGTCTAGGTCCAGCTTATAATGGGTCCAGAGGTGCCGAGGACACACCCAGTGGTCATTTCCCTGGTTGCTGAATGTATAAGCGGAACTGATATACTTGATACTTGGTAAAATTCCAAACATTTGCTGTTAAGGTGGGGTGAGAGCTGGAAGGTTACATAGAAGTCTCTCAAACTGTCCTCTTGGGTAAGATAGGAAGTGTAAAACATACCACATCTTTAAATGGGTGACAGAAGTAAGTACTATTCCTAAAGACCTAAGGAATACAGGTAGGGTGTCCTCATAATTCTGCCCATTTAATTCACCAACCCAGCCCTTGTAAAATCTAGCAGTAATGGTAGATGACAGTGGACCCCTGAAATCTAAAACAAATAGCAGCCTCAGTTGTATTGTGCCAGATGAAGTATCATTGCTACAGCAGAGTAACACAGCCTCATAGGCAGGATATTGGGCTACTGATATGGTGAACATGTTCTTTTCATCTCTGTCCCAAAATGGGATTACAAACATTCACTTGGAAAGGCCAGTAATAAATATTTACATCCTTGCCTCAGGGCTATGATAACTCTGTTGCCCACTGTCATGACAAAATCTAAATAAATCTAGAACAGCTGGACATTCTGCAGAATATCACACTGGGACACTACATCAGTGACATGAAGGAGGAAATAATGCCAGATGAGAACTTATGCATTAGTAACCTTTGAGGACACATGCCCTCCAAAGGTGGTAAATAAATCACAGTATCATCTAAAGTAAAGAATATACTATTACATCTTGTTCTTTCAACCATGAGGAAGATCACACAATGCCTAGTAAGTCTCTGGATTCTGGAGGTAATGTGCTAGGAATAGTGCTCTGATCCACAGACTGGAGCACTGCTAGCCTTGAGTGGAGTCTAGGACAAGAACAAGTTCTGTAGTGTATCCCGGCTATGGCACCAAAGACTTTACTGCTCTTAGTGATATCATTCAATGTGATTGTATGACATTAGAATATCACTGAAGGCATTGCAGTTCAGCCCACTGGAGTTCTAGAGGAAAGCTATGTTGTATGAATTAGCAAATTACACAACTTTCCAAAAACTCCTGGCATTCTATTGGACCATGGTAGAGACAGAGAGCCTAACCTTGGTATATCAAGTACAGCCAGACTGACTATCATGAGCGGGTTAATGTCAGAACCACCAAATCATAGGTCCTGTAGGTCCAAAAACAATTGAACAGTCCATTGTAAGATGAAGTAGTATATCCTGAATATCACCTGAGCAGTACCAGAGGACATAAGAAAATGGCATGTGCATGTGGCTCAGAACTTTCATGTCCGCCTCACTCTTGCATGGGCACTTCTTAAATTAATCTCTGAAGATGTTCACATTTATGCCTCAGGGAATTTCACTTATGATGCAGAAGAACGAATTCAGATATTGTTTCATTAATGGATTGGTTTGGTATATGGAATCACATTGGAATACTGTGACAAGAGGAAATATTTCCAATGGAGACAGCCATGAGCGCTGACTTGCCTCACACTTTGAATGGAAAGAAACCTGTTTTAGAATACACATTGAATCATAGGCAGTGGACAAAGTCTTGACTGAGTGGTCAAGGTCTGGGGAAGGACAGTTTGGAAGATTGAGAACAAGAAGATTTGGAGTAGAGACATGAATAGACACATGTTTATTGTTCTTAATAGCTCAGAATTTAAGAAGAATTGATAGCAAAAGGAGACTATAATTAAAATAATTGTTTTGATTTAAAACTGAGTTAAATTAACAAAAGGAGGGAATATTTTACTGTTATTTGGAAGAGTATTTGTTTAGGGGAATGGAGATATAGAAGAACTTTGTATCTATTTTTAGCTGCTGTATCATAAGCATCTAGAATATCCCTAGTATATACTTACTTAATAAATACTTGTTGAATATTTGTAGAGTAATATTAACATACACAATATACTTTAAGGGGAAGTGTCTAGATTAAAATTATGTAAAAATATAAAAAATGTGTGGTACATGTCCAGTTGACGGTTGCAAGGATGGCTGACTGGGAGTTTGTAATTGAGTAAACTAAATGATTTTAAAGTTGCTTAATATACTCAAGATTCAATTTGCTTTGTAAAATATAGTTAATGATAGTATTCGCCTCCATGAATTTTTGATATAATTAAAAGTGTGGTTGCATCTAACTGCATCTAAGCTTGCTCGGTCATTTAGCAAGCGCTCAAGAAAATTGAGCTATTTGATATATTTAGTTATGTTTTTTTGCAAGTATTTGTAATTTCTACTAAAGAAAAGGTCAGTGTCAATGTTCATTTTCTGTATTTGCCAATACATAGCAGTATGTTTTCTCTCAGTAGGAAAAGATATATCAAATGACTGTCTCTACTTAAATTTAAGTGAAAATTGAGAGGCTGAAGAGCTATTCTATAAAGTCAGTTAGCTATGTTTTTTCCACTTTTAAATATGCTCACTGCTTATTGCTTCTGGCATACTTGAGCATTTAAATCTGTTCATTATATTTATACACTGACTCAAGAGCTAAAAGACAGATGAGAAGAGAGATTTTAAACAATATGACTGAGAAACAAACACTTCTTCCATGTGTGCTCCCATATTTCTTACATAAATATTTAAATGCATTGGATGGGATGATCTTCATTAATACTTACATCTGTCATTGCAGATGTAGATAAATATATATTTTTTTAATTTTAGAAAAGTACTGATAAATAACATATTTGAGAGACCATTTTGAAAAATTTGTCTATATTTTCTCCATTTCTACAAATATATTTAATCTTCACTATTAAAATCACACACACACACACATATATAAGAACCAAAGTTCTTTACAACAGATTTCCACAATTAAAATGAGAAAAAGGAAAGGTTTGCAATATTCATATCAATCTGAGGAACTCAATGTTTTTGAAGAAGAGATTCTCTACTAGTTTCTTTATCTAAGACAGAGACTTTATTTTCAGATAATCACTTCTCCAACCTCTCCTTCTTTGAAAAAAAATCCCACAAAATCAAAAAAATAAGTAAGAATGTCCAAATGTCAAGTCCATGATGAGTCTCTAGATTATACAACTATGAGCCTGTCAAAAAAGAAGATTGACCAAAATATAAAAGTATGTTTTGAAACTATAATCAAACCTAAATTTCCAGATTTTGAATTATTGTTAGAGCTCAAACTGTAGGTCACTCTGAGAATTCTTATCAGACTATTACAGGAAGAAAAGTGGTCAAAAATATTGTAAATGTTGTCAGTGATCAAATTCCTAAGATAATATGCTAACACAATTCCTACCTAATACATCAATACTACATAGAAAATATTTTTTTGCTGGACATATCACATGCAGCCTATGAGGAATGGAGAAGGAGAAATCATTTTCACTCCAGATGACTCTTCTTAAAGGAGCCAGCATGTCTTAGAGTTTGTTTTGACTACAGGTGACCTTTATCAACAATCTTTTCTTAACAGCATTTCTAGCAAGTCAGCTCCTTCCAATGCCATGGTATTGTTCAAAAGCTAGCCATACACAGGAGCTAGGATTTTGATGAAAGATGATTCCTTCGCATATCTTTACCTGCAATGAGAATATTCTTATTCTACTTTTAAATAAGTGTTAAATTATTTATTTGGAAAAAAGTTATTTTGAATGTTTAAGAATTAGATGGGGTTGAAATTAGATTTGAAAAGATAGTGCCCATTGTACTAGTATCTGATATGTCAAACATCTTTGTTCCAGAAGATAGAGCACAAAGGGAAACTTAAGTGTTTGACCTTGAACAATTCTGGGGTGAAAGTCAAACATCTATAAATTGTTAGGTAAGAGACTAAACTGGGAGTCAGGGTAAAGCCAGACACAAGAATATAGCAAGACTGCTTGGAAAGGAATTCTGAGTTCCAGTGACACATGCTCCTCCCCAAGTTGGCTCAGGATTGTGAAGGCCCTCAGAAGTCAAATTAGAGAAGTAGTGAAACAAAACCTGACACTGGAGGAGATAGGCTGGTGACTACATCTAGGAGATGCCAAAAAAGGTTCTCCAAAAACTGAGACTTTCCAGTGGAACTGACACTTTCCACCTGAAACCATCTTATGTCAGCCATCCAGGTAGCTTTCCACCTGAAACCATCTTATGTCAGCTATCCAGGTAGATGAATCTTGCTTAGAAAGCAGAAACATCTGTGGGGAAAAGAAACATAAAACTATATATTTTACGTTTGTATGACAAACCTGATAGTTTCCTACTCAACTTGACTTATCTTCAGATGGTTAATACATAACTTAATAGATATTTATTTGTCTCTACTGTGCAGTGGGTGGCATGTTGATCCTGGGAACCAGGTGACAAGAGACTCACCCTTTCTTCAGGCAGCCTATGTTTTAAGGAAGAGATAAAATTAAATATATAAGGACAATTCCAGAATGTTTTAGGTCCTCTGAACAGAGTAAATAGAGGTAGCAGTTATGTTTTAGAATAAACCAGCCAAAGGCAACTCTGAAGGCAGAACATTCAAGGAAGACAAAAAGAGTGGGTCCCACAGCCACAGGTACAAAAGCTACACTAGGGGAAAAACCTGAAGGAGTCCATGTGGCTGGATAGCGAGTGGGCATGAGAGGCTATTAATTCTGGGAGAGCTAAGTAGGGACCAGAAGTAAGAGGATCTTGCAGGCTCCAGTGATAAACTTCGATTTAATTGAAGTGCAATGGAGAAACCTTAGAATATCTTTCTTTGTTTCTTTGTTTTTTCTTTCTGGAACTTGACCTAATTTTGTATTTTTAAAATAATCTTTAACACCTGTGTGGAGAATGGATTATGGATTTTAGGGGATGGTGAGTTGAAGTTGAATCAGTGAGACCAGTTAAGAGGCTTTTGTGATAATCCAGATGACATATAACTAAGGTAGGGGCCACTGAGGTGCAGAGAAGTAAAAGGAATCTGGGATTTGTTTTGGAGGAAGAACTGGAGGACTTCATAATTACATAGATGCTCCAGAAAAGAGAATCAGGGATGATTCCTAGATTTTTTATTTAAAAAGGATGAATCTGCTTTGATAATTAGAAATTTGTGGTTTAAAATCATTATGAGACAACTAAGTAGAATTGTTAAGTAGTTACATATACCAATATGAAGAATCTTTTACTTACTGTTTGTGTATGCATTAGCTCTACTTTATACTTCCTTAGTTTCCCTGTAAAGTTTATTTAGAAAATTATATTTTTTTCATTCTGTAAAAGGAAAGAAAGGTAGTAAGAAGGAAGGTTCTTTCCATATTAGGCCTGCAGAGTCAACAATGTGAGAATACCTTTAGAGGGCACTGATCACAGTTTAGCAACATTGTCTAAATATATTGGGGAAAACATGATTTATTTTACAGTGAATTTCTTAAGGCAGTTATAGCATGATGAATATAAATTTTACCCCATGTTGGGGCTTCTGAGTTTGTTCCTTTACCTCCTTTCTAAATAATTATCAAACTGTCATTGCTATTAATTTTTACTTTTACTCCACCCTCAACAAATAGAAATAATTACTTTCTTCCTGTGTCCTCACTACACTGCACATATACTTATTTCTAACATGCCATCCAACACATCTCAGTTCTTATTTGACTTCCCTGAAATAGTGAGGGTATCTTATTTTTCTTTGTACCCTTCCATTAGCACTGGCACATCCTTCCTAGCAAATAATTGATTATTGGATCAGTGAATGAATGGAGAGATGAGTGAATGAATGAATAGGACACGACAGTACAGCTCAGTGCGATCAAACCCTAGAGCTCTTGCTTTGCTGGAGACCATTGGGCTGGCAATTTGCTGTTAACCTTGGGTGAGAACTGGAAGTGAGAAAACCTAAGGAAATCAAATGCTCCTGAACAATGGGGAACTAAAACTCTGACAAGTTCAATTATATGATACTTTTTTATACATCATTTATAAAAGCAATTCTTTCTCAAAGGGTAAGAGAGCAACTGTATGTTTCCCACACAAACAAGAATTTTATTTCATTTCTAGTAAAACAATACAGATAGATTATTATAAAACCTCTGTTAATGGAACTAGATTCAGCTTGTCAAGTCAGCACATATTTCTCATTGTAGGCAAACTAGGAGAGCCAAATTGGTATCAATAGTATGCTTTGTAAGCATGAAATTAGAATAAGGAAAATAAGTTCTATGATTCAACAACTAAATAGCATAAAGCTAGGATAGAATATCATGATAAAGATAGACATTGACAACTGTTATTTACAAAAGTTTTATCACTGAGTTAGAGAAGCCTCTAATCTAAACAATCCTTAGATCGATATTCTAATATTTGACTTTTATTCTTTTTACTCTGTTTTTTTGTACTCCATGCTCTCTCTACCCCCTTCTTGTTCATTCCCCTCCAACAATGACACATGTAAGTATTTCCCAGAATACTGAAGGGAAATAGAGATATACAATCTTGAAAATTGAGAAGAACTTCTGGAGCACACTTACTTATCCAAATACAAGAGATCCACATTATGATACAGATCAGCTGTAGTGTTGAATATATTTTAAATTAGACTGTTCATATTGTCACCCTTTTTGGTGCACCTGTTATATAACAATATTGTATCAATTGATAGGAATAAAAACACAAAACAAGAAGAGGTATGTAGGTAAGTGAATTTCAGTACCAAGTGCAACAAGATAGAAATATGAAATATAAAAAAGATACAGAGTCAGCATTATGAAAGCAGTGATTAATACTGGAAGCTATAGAAACAGTGTTTCGTTTTCCAAATGAGGTTTTGTTCAATAGGGACTTGAAAGATAGATGGGGATTTAGCTGATGGATTGATGATAAGCGCTTTCCAAAAGATGGATGAGCATATCTAAAAATATTAAGGAGTCATGAGTCAGCATGATGTGTTCAGGAACAATGTATAATTTAGCACAGAGCAATAATCCATGGATTTACTTCAAAGAGATTGTTTCCAAAGACCGACAGTATAAAAGATATATTGTGTTAATTTCCTCTTAAATTAAGCTATAATAAAATACACTTATTTTACCAATAAAAGAGTAATATTATTTTAGAACAGGATGTTGTATTAAAAATCTTTATATGTATTTATGAAGCTGCCTTAATATCAAAATTGTATTATCATCCTATCAAATATAAACTAAGAAATGGAAACTTGATTTGTGATTATAATGTTGATCATGCTGATAATTTAGAAATATGAAGTTTCTTTTCTAATAAGGAATGAACTAATTCTTGGGCATAAATGTTTGAAAGTGATGAAGGGATGCAGTTTTTCTTTTAAAATGTATAGTATTAACTGAAATTTTTATTTTAAACATTTAAAAGGAACCAACATTTTTCTCATCTTACTGGTTTCATAAGTTATTTGCACTTGTGGTCCTAATGAGTCAGTCCTCTTTTATTATGTTTGCTGTTCTGAAATCTAATCTAAGCTCTCTACTTAATGCCACCTGTATATATCAACACAAGTAAAGTAATGATGAATTTACACTTTGCAAAAGATTTCAAATGAGGAAAAAGACTCCAAACGAGAAACTTTCTTCAAGGCCTAGGTCTACTGTGACCTCTTCTTGCTGTCTCTGAAGAAAAGTGGTATTGGAATTTCCTATTCTGTGATCCCACATAAAATTTACATATTTGTATTAAAAATCAGAACATAAAATTATTAATTTTATTTATTAAATAAATAAAAGTTGACTGTATCTATTAATTAAAAATTAGTATTATCTTAATACTAAATTAATAAAATAAATTAATATTTTTGATTAAATAAATACAAATTGTTTATTTTTCATATACATTGTCCATGTTTAAAGTAAACTATTTTTCTGTTTTATTCTTCATAAATTTCAATGCAAAATTTGCATGTGGTGACTTGATAATAACTGTACAACATGTTTTGGGAGTTCCTTAAGTATTATATACAGTATATGTTTTAATAAACACTTAAACCAAAGGTCATTTTTCATTAGTTTTCAGAATACACAGCATATTGTATTTAGTATCACATGGTCAGCCATGCTTCACAAAGATGAAATAGCAAGCAAATGTAATATAAGCCTGAAAAGACAAAACCTTGCAATTAATGGAAAAGTATTGTTGTACCCCCAACAAGATTGTCAATGTCCAACATTTCAGTTGAAAGAGTAACTTTTAAAAAATAGAAATATTAATGAAAGTGGAATTGAAGTGCAAATAGTTTACTCTTTCTTTGATACCTTAAGTGAAGTTTAGAATTTGACTCAGGGGAAAAGAAAGTGAAGGGATTAGCTTCAAAAGGGATTTCATAAGGCAGAAAACCCCATGGGTTGGAGATGAAATAACATTAGTTCATTGTAATTGGTTGTTCCGTAAAGAGATGACCCTAACACATATAACCAGAGAAGATGACCCTGTCATAATGGGATAAAATTTGAAGGCCACATACCAATTTCTTAGCTCTATTATTTGAGATAAGAGAATTTTAAAAACACTTAAATTATTCTATTAAAAATGATAAATTGTCCTTTTTTCTTGGGAATTTTAATGTCTAACTCAAGCATTTTATATTTTCGTAATGTAATTTGATTAATAAAATATCATTATTGATGAACAACAATGGCAGTATTTATGAGAAAATAGATAAGATCATGTCAAATGTTTTCTTACTTTAAGTTTCTATTAAAAAGACAAAATAGGAGGTGGGGCAAAGGATGAATAGCTAGAGCACAAACGATTTTTGGGGTAGTGAAAATACTTTGTATGAAATGATACATGTCATTATGCATTTATCTAAACCCATAGAACGTACAACACCAAAAGTGAACCATAATGTAAATTATGGGCTTGGCGTAATTATGATGTATCCATGTATATTTGTCAACTGTAACATGTGCTACTATGGTAAGGAATGCTGGTAATCAAAGAAGCCACACATGTGTGGGGCAGGAGATACAGGAGAAATTGCTGTACCTTCCCCTCAATATTGCTGAACGTTAAACTCTTCCAAAAAAAATAATAAAAAGCCCCAAATAATCAGTGAAAACAATACAGTATTTTAAAGATTCAGTTTTTATGCTGTTTAGCAAGAGTTTCAAACTAAAGTAGATGCTTTGTATTAAACAAAAACAAAAAAATTAAAAAGAAAACTTTCAAACTTGTGTTTTGCACATAATAATGTCAGTCCAGGCTTGCGCAAGCAAAGACACTGTTGTTTGGGAGCTCATGGTCACCAGTATGGTTTTCCTGATCATTTTGACATCTGGGAAGAAGCAAGTGCAATACCAGCAAAAAAAAAAAGAAAGGAGAGGATAGAAGCATTAGGCACGTGTGCATTTTTCCAGCTCTGATGTTATTGTTCTTTAGTCTTAATTATTTTCTATGTGTTCCAAGTTTTTCTTTCCCCCTGAGTCTCCCAGATTACTAATAGCAACATTCTTTAGAGTTTGTTCTATAGAACCCTAATACTAGAAAACAAAAGATTCTGTGGTTAAATAACTTTGAGAAACTTTGAGAAAGGCTGGGTTAAACAAAGTTAAGCAGAATTCCCTACCACAGGTTTGTTTAGAGGATTAACGATGCTAATGTGCATTGTAAATCTCCAAAGGGGGATACTGTGTATGTGATGTTTCCAAATTTATTTGATGACTAATAGATTTGTAGGAATACCTAAGTACTTTAAATCTGGGTTTTGGCAAAGTGAGATCTCCAGAGATGTGAGAGTCAGCTTTCTAAACACTTAACAGATGACAGCCAGCAGTGTGTTGATGTATGCTGAGAACATAAAGTACGATTACAAAAGTATAGGAAGAGGATCTCTGGTTCCAGTTGATGTAACATTTAAGGCAGTGGCTGATTTAAGGGCAATTTTGGACTTCAGCTTGCTCAAGTAGAACTTGGTACAAACACTACTGCACTTTCAATACCGCACACCATACTCTTCTAGTTAATATGTTGGGAAAATGCCGAGTAAGAAAAAAATAACTGCTCACCTTTACAAATGAAAGAAACGTAATACGGCCGGTATGATGCCCCTGCTGTTTAGGGCAAATGGAGACATACAAGGTGTTTAATTCTCTGATCTCTAATCATAGGATTTCCAGGCCTTCAATAAGTGTACTTTTCCTCAAGATCCCTAAAAAGGAGCTGCTGAGGCAGGAGGAATCCGGTATCCCACTTTAATGTGCCATTGACATGATGAGCGTAGGTACCTACAGAAAATCTTGGAGGAGCTCAGGCTCATAATGAAAATGAGAGGGACATTGCTCAATTGGGGAAGGTGGAGCAATTCATAAGATACACCTGAGACAAAAACCAAGCTACTATCCCTTCTCATTAGGTTGTCTAATTAACAAAAGGGGTACTTCTAGCAGATATTACCTAAGGAAAAAATTCTACAGTATCTATTCAAAAGCGTAGGCTTGCTAATTGGATTTTGGAGAGGTTCAGAAAGCAGAGAAATCCCAATGTGGCAACTGATTAGACTTACCTGTCCCTGTTTGCCTTTGCAAAACCTAAGTGGGACACACGAAGGGGGAGAAATACAGTCTGAAGAGGTAGTAAAATTATGATTGTCACAAATAGTAGGAGCATGTAAGTTCATGGTGGAACCACAATTAAAATCTTCCACCTAACATGGGACTGTTGTTAAATGTGAATCTAATATCATGAGTTCTTTGTAGAGATGAAGGAAAAGCAAGTATATAGATACTTGAAACATAATCAGAGGGCCTGATGCCATTTTGTGAACCCACATGTGAGTTTAATAAAAAAATGACCAGAAGATATTTTTGACGTGGGGAGGAACTCCAGAGAAGCATTGTGCATCATAAAAAAACAGAAGTAATGATGATAATATCCATGGACCAAGGGCTAGCACTCTTTTCTCTTTTCCTGAGCAAGTTTCAGTATTCATGTTAGTCTCAAGTGGAGGAGATTTCTAATAGATTAGAAATAGATTTCTCATAAAATAAAAGTGACGTATTTCTTAAGTCTCTAAAATTCTAAAGAGGATTTTGTGAACTTAGCCTCCATAAAATGTGCACATTGGAGCTAAAGCACTTCCTTCTGATGCATTGATCTGTCTCCTTTTAAATAAAGGTAAAATTTTAAGCTATTATAACCCATAGCCATGCTTTCCAAAAAAAAGTAGCTTTCCAAGAAAAGATATATTTTCATGTATCAATCAATGATATCTAAACACTGATATTGGATTTCTGCATAATTGAAACATAAAATTAACTCTGTATTCTTATTATAAAAACTTTTACACAGATTTGATAGAGAGCCTCATTGACTTACCTTTTAAGTATTATAAAAGTATCACAGATATAGACTTATTCCAAAATAACAGGGCAATAATATTGCAACATATGTCGCCCTATTGATTATAAATTATTAAAGTTGTTTGACTGCCTAGGCAGATGTCCTCCTCCTCCCTCACAGTTCCATGTGTGCCTTCTCTGAATTTTAAGAGATTTGTGTTTATTTCATCCAAATTTTATAATTAGGTCTACTGACTTTTTAAAATTTTATACCACTTCATTAAACCTTTAAAATACATCTTTGATGTATATTGTCCATGTTTCTAATTATTTGTGAAACTAAGTTTATATCCTGTTAGTCCATCATGGCTGGACCCAGAAGTCTGGCAGATTCTGATAAATTTATTATACCTCTACTCTATAATTCAGCAATTTTATTCCTAGTTATTTACCCAAGAAAAATGGAAACATATTTCCACTGAAATACATGCATAAGAAGCTTCATTCAAAATAGCCAAAAATAGTAAACAGCCAAATGACACAACTGAATAAACAAATTTTGGAATATTCATACTACACAGCATAAAAATGAACTAATTACTGATGCATAGATGAATCTTATACACATTAAGTAGAGCAAAGAGGATAAGCACAAATGATTTCATAGTATAATATTCTACCTATATAAAGTTAAAAATCAAGCATGATATATATATGATGGTAGACATCAGAATAAACTGCTTTATGAATGGTGGGATTGACCTGAAAGAGGTACAAAGAAACTTCTTAGAATTACCAAGATTTTCCATACCTTAATTGTCATGCAGGTAGCTTGAGGGTATAAATTTGTTAAAATCTTCACATTATATGTTTAAGATGTATGGATTTACTTTATGCAAATTTTACTCCTCAGAAACATCTATGTGTAGTTAATAAATAATGGATGTTAATATGTTACGTTTGCTTATCCATATAGAGCTTGTGAATTTGGGAAATTCTGTGAAACAAACTAGCAGGAGTAAAGCCAAGGGAGGCTTTGGTTTTGGAAAATAACACAAAATAGGTGGCATTATGAAAGAGTAGATGTACAAAGTAGTGATGAGAGGTTGCATTTTATGACCCAGTGAACCGCCTAAAACCAGAATGAAGTATTCTGGACAAATGAACTGTTTGTTTGCTCTCAGATATTTCTGACCAATAGTTCCTTCACTAGACCAGATCGTTTCAGATTTTGAGGGGATTTGTACAGGTTATTTGTTACTTCATTCAAGAATTTGGTATGGAGTCTTGTGGCAAGAAGTATTTGAGCTTTCTTAGACTGTATTTTCTAAATAATCACATCAATTTAAGCTAGAACCAGTCTGAGTAACAGGATTAAATAGACCTGCAATATCCATGGGGCATACTGAATGTTTTACTTTATTTTTATTTGTATCATTAATGTAAAATTACTTCAACAACATTATGGTTACTAGACACCCCCTATTATCAAGTCACGCCCACATACCCCATTACAATCACTGTCCATCTGCGTAGTAAGATGCTATAGAATCATTACTTGTCTTCTCTGTATATACTGCCTTTCCCATGTCCCCCACCCACTACATTATGTGTGCTGATTGTAATGCCCTTTTTTCCCCCTTATCCCTCCCTTCCCATCCATCCTCCCCAGTCCCTTCCCTTTGGTAACTGTTAGTCCATTCTTGGTTTCTGTGAGTCTGCTGCTGTTTTGTTCCTACAATTTTTTCTTTGTTCTTATACTCCACAGATGAGTGAAATCATTTGATACTTGTCTTTCTCTGCTTGGCTTATTTCACTGAGCATAATATCCACTAGCTCCATCCATGTTATTGCAAATGGTAGGATTTGTTTTCTTCTTATGGCTGAATAGTTTTCCATTGTGTATATGTACTAAATCTTCTTTATCAATTCATCTACTGATGGACACTTAGGTTGCTTCTATTTCTTGGCTATTGTAAATAGTCCTGTAATAAACATAGGGGTGCATATGGCTTTTTCAAACTGGGCTCCTGCATTCTTAGGGTAAATTCCTAGGAGTGGAATTTCTGGGTCAAATGGTATTTCTATTTTTAATTTTTTTTGAGTAACCTCCATACTGCTTTCCACAATGGTTGAACTAGTTTACAGCCCCACCAGCAGTGTAGGAGGGTTCCCCTTTCTCCACATCTTCACCAACATTTGTTGTTGTTTGTCTTTTGTGTGTTGGCCATCCTTACTGGTGTGAAGTGATATCTCATTGTGTTTTTAATTTGCATTTCTCTGATGATTAGTGACGTGGAGCATCTTTTCCTGTGCCTTTTGGCCATCTGAATTTCTTCTTTGTAGAAGTGTCTGTTCAGTTCCTCTGCCCGTTTTTTAATTGACTTATTTGCTTTTTGTTTGTTGAGGTGTGTAAGCTCTTTATATAATTTGGATGTTAACCCCTTATTGCATATGTCATTTATGAATATATTCTCCCATACTGCAGGATGTCTTTTTGTTCTACTGATGGTGTCCTTTGCTGTGCAGAAGCTTTTTAGTTTGATACTGTCCCACTTGCTCATTTTTGCCTTTGCTTCCCTTGCCCAGGGAGATATGTTCATGAAGAAGTCACTGATGTTTATGTCCATGAGATTTTTGCCTATGTTTTTTTCTAAGAGTTTTTTGGTTTCATGACTTACATTTCTGGTCTTTGATCCATTTTGAGTTTACTTTTGTGTATGGGGTTAGACAATAATCCAGTTTCATTCTCTTGCATGTAGCTGTCTAGTTTTGCCAACACCAGCTGTTGAAGAGGCTGTCATTTCCCCATTGTATATCTATGGCTCCTTTATCATATATTAATAGACCATATATGCTTGGGTTTATATCTGGGCTCTCTGTTATGTTCCACTGGTCTATGGGTCTGTTCTTGTGCCAGTATCAAATTGTCTTGATTACTGTTGCTTTGTAGTAGAGCTTGAGGTTAGGGAGCATAATCCCCTTAGCTTTATTCTTCCTTCTCAGGATTGTTTTGGCTCTTCAGGGTCTTTTGTGCTTCCATATGAATTTTAGAACTATTTGTTCCAGTTTGTTGAAGATGCTGTTGGTATTCTGATAGCGATTGCATTGAGTCTGTATGTTGCATTAGACAGGATGGCCATTCTGGCAATATTAATTCTTCCTATCCATGCACATGGGACATATTTCCATTTATTGGTGTCTTCCTTTTTTCTCTCATGAGTGTCTTATAGTTTAAAGGGTACAGGTCTTTTACCTCCTTGGTTAGGTTTATTCCTAGGTATTTTATTCTTTTTGATACAATTGTGGATGGAATTGTTTTCCTGATTTCTCTTTCTGCTAGTTCATTATTAGTGTATAGGAATGCAACAGATTTCTGTGTATTTATTTTGTATCTTGCAACTTTGCTGAATTCATATATTAGATCTAGTAGTTTTGGAGTGGATTCTTTAGGGTTTTTTTATGTACAATATAATGTCATTTATTTTGACTGATTCCTTGCCAATCTGAATGCCTTTTATTTCTTTGTATTGTCTGATTGCTGTGGCTAGGACCTCTAGAACTATGTTGAATAAAAGTGGAGAAGTGTGCATCCCTGTCTTGTTCCTGTTCTTAAAGGAAAAACTTTCAGCTTCTCACTGTTAAGTATAACGTTGGCTTAGGTTTGTCATATACGGCCTTTATTATGTTGAGGTAGTTGCCCTCTATACCCATTTTGTTGAGAGTTTTTATCATGAATGGATGTTGAATTTTGTCGAATGCTTTTACAGTGTCTATGGAAATGATCATGTGGTTTTTGTCCTTTTTGTTGATGTGGTTGATGTTGTTGATGAATTTTCGAATGTTGTGCCCTCCTTGCATCCCTGGGATGAATCCCACTTGGTCATGATGGATGATCTTTTTGATGTATTTTTGAATTCAGTTTGCTAATATTTTGTTGGGTATTTTTGCTTCTGTGTTCATCAGGGTTATTGGTCGGTAATTTACTTTTTTTGTGATGTCTTTGCCTGGTTTTGGTATTATAGTGATGTTGGCCTTGTAGAATGAGTTTGGGAGTATTCCCTCCTCTTCTACTTTTTGGAAAACTGTTTTGTCTTGACTTTTTAAGAAACGTAGTCAAGTTATCTATTTTACTATTTGTTACTTTTAATATTAAGATTGTTATAATTGTCTAATTCAGCATCTTGTTTCATTAAATAATAATTCATCTTATTTGGCTCCCCTAGAATATGTAGATGTGAATATCAGCAAATTTCATGGAAATTCCATTTCCATAAATTTAACCTTGGCAATCAATCTGCAGCCATTAGGCAGCAGAACAAATTTTTAGAAATTTTATTTCACATGTTACCCTTACCATTGGTCTTTCTTCCTCTTGACTCATTACAACTACATTCTGTACAATTGGTTATCTTGGCTATTGTTTCCTAAATTCATTTTCATTTTTAAAATGTTCATTTAAAGAGAAACGTTTTAGAGCAGTATGCAATGTGTAGTTAGATGAATATGTATGATTCCAGCTCTTTGAATGGAAAGCTCAGGTTTATAGAGAAGTAATCATGAAAGACTATGCTTCCCAGTTAAGACAGAATCTCTTTCAATTCTTAGTGCAGTTTTTCCTAGCTCTTTCACTTCTACACATTATTCAAACTCTTTAATAATATCAAAAGAAGCTTCAGACTGCTTATTTGAGATACAAGTTTAATAATCTAACTTTCTTGAGGTAGTTGTAAAGATTAAATGTTATAATGTCTATGAAATGCCTAGCATTTTCCTGGCCTTGAATAAGGGCTGAAAAAACATTTTATTTTGGATGTGGTTGTTATACAGGACAATAGGAGAATGGTACTATATGGGACAATGATTCTCAGCAACTGTTGTACTACAGCACAGTATAAGCTTCTGAATGAACAATTGTCCTTTATTTTACACTGTGGGATTATATGAAATTCCACATTTTAATAATAATTATGGTTCTTCATAACATACGTCTAAACACAATAGTGTACCATGGGTCTTGGTTTAGATATTCTGTGTGGAGAATATTTGAAGCTGACTAAAGCATAAGTTCTAATTAACATGGAGTACTATATACAGGAAAATAATACTGGGGAATAAAATTGAAAATTAAAGCTAGGACATAACTGAGAACTGAGTGTATTATATAGCATTCACTGAAGAGCATTATGTAGAGAAAAAATTGAAGTTACATTCTTTCTAGTAGATTACTTTTAGAAAAAGGAAATGATACAAATATATGTGAAAATTATTGGAAACCAGTTTTAACTTCAATTTGAATGTAAAAATTATTAGCAGTAGTGCTATTTAAGTGGAGAAATAGTTCTGTGTATTTTTTATAAACTATGATTTTCTATAAATATCATACATAAGAAGAATAAAATATGATTAGATTTACATTGAAAATTCATTGTTATTTGTATAATACTAAGTTTTTACAAGTAATTTAAAATCAGGATACTAAACTGAATGAAAGAATTGAAATCATGTAAGTCTGGCATTTATCTACTCAACAGCTGTTCATAGTATGCCTAATGTATACCATGTGCCGTTTCGTAAGAATAAGAATATAATTGAATAATGAGTTGAACTTCAAAAGGAAGGAGCACTTAATAATTGTAACATAAAATATCAATACTATATTTTGAGGTGTGGAATAATTTAATAAAAGAAAATTTTTCATGTTTATCCAACTGAACATAGAAATAGAGGAGTAATATTATTAGGCAATGAATGACTATGCTATTGTTGTTATACAGAGTATTATTTCCATTTATATATCCTTCATTGACTCTGTAAAAAGACTGAATAGGATAAAGATAGCATTTATAATTTCAAATAGTTATAGTTAGATAGAAAAATTGTTTATTTCCTATATTTTCCATGTAATGATTTATTTTATTTTATTCTAATGACAATTAACTTTGTAATAATATATTTTTAAAACAGAATGTCGTGTTCAATGAATTTTGAGCTTCTATCACTCAATTTGTCCATCTGGATGGGCACTTGGCATAAAGTATAGAAAATATCATCATGTCACATCTTGAATAATGGCTTTAAATGTGGCTCATAACATAGATTCATTATCAATATAATTTTTGTTAAATGTTAATTCAGATGTTTTATATTTCACAAATCTAAAATTCTGCTGGTTTCCTTTTTCTTTATGTAATTTTCTTCTGTGGAAGTGAAAATTGCTATGTATCAAGTTTCAAAGGATTATGCTCTCATACAATATCTTGCACCACATTGTCATAAAGCAACTAATGTCTATATTTAAAAATGTCATCAGTATAATTTTCAATGATGGTTTATTTTCATTTTGATGACAAGAGGTTTCCATGAAATATCATGAAAAGGTAAGTGCTGACAATGGTGGGGATCTTTTATATGCCCCTTACAGAAATGAAAAAGTATGACATAGTTATTTTTCCAATTCTGTCTTTCAATAGTTTCACAATTTTATTATAATCCATAAAATAAACATGCAGGGAACCCATAAGCTGCACTGAATTGGAGAACTTACCTTGAGGAGAGTTGCTTTATTAAGAAATAATTTTATACTTTATTTTGAAAATTATATCTTATACTTTAATAGGTGGGTACATTTAAAATAATGTTATCAAAACTATAAAATAGAATTTCCTTCAAAATAGCATCTAAAGGAATTTCAAACATTGAGATATTGATTAAATAAATTCAGCTTCCTTATTGGCATAATACTATAAAGTAACAGAATTTTGTTGATGGACAATCACAAACTTCCATAAAACATATTTGGTTCCTGAAAAACATAATAATTTTGAAAACAAAAACAGTATACTTTGAAAATGTTTTTAATCACATGCATGTTTGTTTATTACTTTCTTCAGACTTTTTTGAATTATTAGTAATTAAAATATTTAAAGTATAATAAATGTTTATTTGACTAAAAGTATGAATTGACTATATTCGGTATGGCTCCTAAAGCAACACGTTTTCTGTACTTTTCTTTCCTGGTGTATTTTCTTTCAGTAAAACTCAAAGTTCAATTATCAGTTTGTGTAATATTTAGCCACACTATCTCTTGCATTTCCTCATAGCTCTAACTTAAAATGTGCTTGTAATAAATGTTGCGATTTGTATGACTTTTCAAATTCCTGTGGAGGTTGGAAAGTAGAGTCAGAATCAAAAAAATAAATTGTTGAATAGAAACCTTTACGTAGTATAGATAAAAATAAAAATGGAATAAGAATAAAAAACAAGTTAGATTTTTCTAAGGATAGAAGTCAAAGGGAATGAGATAAAAGGAAAAGAACAGAAGGACATTTAAGCATTCACTTAATAAGGTGTGCACTGGGATGATCATTTGGCAGAAACAATGTACAGAGATACATTTGGGATCTGACTAGAAATATATCTTTCTATTAATTCAGATTCTAACTCTAATCAATTTTATTATTACCTGCCTTAATTTATACTCATGATACATTTGGAGTCAAAGCATCCATTTAGCTTGTAGGAATTTAATTATATTAGATAATGTATTAACTTTTCATTATTCTGCTAGTGGTTCTAACAATGCAGACTCAGTGGTGCTTGGAAAGGAGACAGAGGAAAATTGCTTGATAAAAACACCGTGTTCTTCTTTTCTGTTCCTGTGTCCTCTTCCTTCCCTCCCTCTGTACCTTATCCCTACCGTCCTTTTTTCTTTCCTTCCTTTCTTCTTTCCTACATTAATAATATAGTAGTAATTTGACATTTCAAATGTCATGTATGTCACTTACCTTTATGAAAAGATATTTTTAAAGATAAAAACATGAAATGTCATTGTAGACAGACATTAACAGGTGAACTTTTGCGATGTATTTTGATGAAAGAACACTAAATTTGAATCCTAATGAAGCAAAAGCTTTTCTCCCAAAGATATCACCCATTCTTCTCCTTAGATCAGAATTACCAAATTTTGCTCAATCATTATTATCGTTATATACTGAATTGCATTACCCCCAAATTCATATGCTGATGCTCTAAATCCCAATGTAATTGCAAATAGAGCCTTTAATGAGGTAATTAAGATTAAATACTGTCATAAGGACAGAACTTTAATCCAATAGGACTGGTGTCCCTGGAAGAGGAGGAAGAGACACCAAGGATGTGCAGGCACAGAGGAAAGGCCATGTGAGGATGAAGACACAGAAAGAGGAAGGATGCGTGCAAGCCAAGGAGAGAGGCCTCAGGGGAACCCAAACCTGCCAGCACCTTGCTCTTGGACTTCTAGCCCCCATAAATATGAGAAAATTCATTTATGTTGTTTAAGACACCTAATCTGTGGTATTTGTTATGGAAGCCCTAACTGACTGAAATAAGTATGGTTTTGAACTTCAACAGTGAAATGTTTCTGAAAATTGTTTGTTTTTTTATGTGTAAGTACCATACAGACTAGTCTTGATTTTGCCTGTTGGCTCTCAAAGACTAGGTAAACTATTCGCTATCTGGGCATTAATGAAATAAGTTTAAAAACTCCTTCTATAAAGTAAACCTTCTTTCCTCAAAACTTTGATAGGCTGTGTCTTCCCTTTTAAATGACATTTACTACAATTTACATTCTACCCTTTGCTATCTTGATTTCATTTTATCACACCTGTTACTCAGAAGACAACTTCTTCTCCAACTAAGGAGCTAAAGCTCTTCACAGCAGGTACTTCGTAACTGATTGTGAACTGAGGCCTCTAGTGGCTAAGAACAGTATTCACCTGACAGCCAGCAAGGGAAAGGGACCTCAGTTCTCCTGCTATAAGGAACCTTACTTTGTCCACAACCTGAGTGTGGGAGCAGATAAATTATGAATTCATACTACATTTCCAGTTCAAAGTTTACAGTATATGGTTTATACTTAACTACTTTGATTTTTATACTGGTATCTTTAATTTTGGTTTCTAGAAACGTTACTATAGTTTATTATTGGTTTCATTTATCTGACAATGCAAATGTTATTCTAATAAGATTGGTAAATTTGATTTAAGATTTCTTTGCAATATTTTTTGTTGTTCTTGGAATTTATCCCTCTGAAATTATTAAAGCATTCTTCATTAAGTGGTTCTGCTACCAATTTTATGTAAAGTGAAATTCATTTATGTTGATTGTATTTTAATTTAGGTTATATTTTTTGTGCTGTTTTAATTTTATTTTTCAGTGTTTAAACATTAAAAAAATTTTAAAGTAAAAAATAAAAACAGGGCAAGGGAAATTCCGGGAAAAAAATAATTGATTGTGAATTTATGTAATAAAGGAGGAAAATCAATGCAGATATTCCCAAAATGAACTCACCTCCCAAATTATTTACTTTAGAAATTGTCTCCAGATGTCCTTTAATTATCCAAGCCAGATATCTAGGGACCAGTTTCTCTCATTTCTCTATTCCAATAAAATCCCATGAAAAAATTCAGCATGTGCTATCAAATTACAACTTTTGATATTAGATACTCTTCTTCATCCCCAGCATCATCACCACAGCACAAATAACTCTGAGTTTTTCCTTGGTAACTACAGTTGTTAGGTAGCTGGGCTTCCGGATCCATCTGGCTCCATTTACATCGGTGCTACAATGACAGGTAGAAGGACTTTCAAAATATGGACATGCCATTCACCTGCTCCAGACTTCACAGGATTCTCCATGCTCTTAGGCTAAAGAGGAGTGGTCACTTCTTAATTTGGTAGATAAATACCTTGTTTATAATCTTGAATATAAGCCATAAATATCAGGTGAACTGTGTGTTGTGTGGTGGTGTGTGGAGAATGAAATGTGATTAAGAGATGAAAATAGCTCTATAATAAAAGTTCATGATTTCAAAAAAAATTGGCTTTGTCTCCTTGTAGTTGATTTTGTTTACTAATATTTTTACTTCCATATAAGAGCAATTGATCAGATATATAAGTAACATACAGAAAATTTACTATCTAAATTTGTGAATGCAAAACTGTTAAACAAGTACTCTTTGCCTTTTACTGTATATGCAATTGATCTGTAAAATTCGCACTCCTCCACTTTTATTTAGGACTTACCCATTGGGTACATTAGTGATATACTTTACTGTTCTAAACTATGCTTAATTTTCAAGATGTAAATATTAATAGAAATAATAAAAATATAAAAACGAATAGGCAATTTGAGGCTTTGTGTATTTGTAGAATATAAAATAATTACTCAAAATACTAAACACTTACAAAAATTCTGACATTGCTGAATGTTAAAAAGATTAAATAGGAAAAATATTAGAAGAATAATTGAACACTGCTCATATTTCAGAAGCAGATTTTTGCCTTAGGAAATTTGTTATTTTTTGTTTTTGTTTTTGTTTTATTAATTTTACTTTGGTATCATTAATCTACAATTACATGAAGGACATTATGTTTACTAGGTTCCCCGCTTCACCAAGTCCCCCCCACATACCTGTTCACAGTCACTGTCCATCAACATAGTAAGATGCTGTAAAATCACTACTTGTCTTCTCTGTGTTGCACAGCCCTCCCGTGCCCCCACACACACTATACATGTTAATCGTAATGCCCCCTTTCTTTTTTCCTGTGCTTATCCCTCCCTTCCCACATGTCCTCCCCAGTCCCTTTCCCTTTGGTAACGGTTAGTCCATTCTTGGGTTCTGTGATTCTGCTGCTGTTTTGTTCCTTCAGTTTTCTTTTGTTCTTATACTGCACATATGAGTGAAATCATTTGGTACTTGTCTTTCTCTGCCTGGCTTATTTCACTGAGCATAATACCCTCTAGCTCCATCCATGTTGTTGCAAATGGTAGGATCTGGTTTTTCTTTATAGCTGAGTAATATTCCATTGTGTATATGCACCACATCTTCTTTATCCATTCATCTACTGATGGACATTTAGGTTGCTTCAATATATTGGCTATTGTAAATAGTGCAGCAATAAACATAGGGATGGATCTGTCTTTTTCAAACTGGAGTGCTGCATTCTTAGGGTAAATTCCTAGAAGTAAATTCCTGGGTCAAATGGTATTTCTATTTTGAGCATTTTGAGGAAACTCCATACTGCTTTCCACAATGGGTGAACTAATTTACATTCCACCAGCAGTGTAGGAGGGTTCCCCTTTCTCCACAACCTCGCCAACATTTGTTGTTGTTTGTCTTTTGATGGTAGCCATGCTTACTGGTGTGAGATGATATCTCATTGTGGTTTTAATTTGCATTTCTCTGATGACAAGCAATGTGGAGCATCTTTTCATGTGTCTGTTGGCCATCTGAATTTCTTCTTTAGAGAACTGTCTATTCAGCTCCTCTGCCCATTTTTTAATTGGATTATTTGCTTTTTTTGTTTGTTGAGGTATGTGAGCTCTTTATATATTTTGGATGTCAACCCTTTATCAGATCTGTCATTTATGAATATATTCTCCTATAATGTAGGATACCTTTTTGTACTATTGATGGTGTCCTTTGCTGTACAGAAGCTTTTCAGCTTGATATAGTCCCATTTGTTCATTTTTGCTTTTGTTTCCCTTGACGGGGGACATATGTTCAAGAAGAGGTCACTCATGTTTATGTCCATGAGATTTTTGCCTATGTTTTTTTCTAAGAGTTTTATGGTTTCATGATTTACATTCAAGTCTTTGATCCATTTCGAATTTACTTTTGTATATGGGGTTAGACAGTGATCCAGTTTCATTCTCTTACATGTAGCTGTCCAGTTTTGCCTGCACCATCTGTTGAAGAGACTGTCATTTCCCCATTATATGTCCATGGCCCCTTTATCGAATATTAGTTGACCATATATGTTTGGGTTAATGGTTGGAGTCTCTATTCTGTTCCATTGGTCTGTGGCTCTGTTCTTGTGCCAGTACCAAATTGTCTTGATTACTGTGGCTTTGTAGTAGAGCTTGAAGTTGGGGAGTGAGACCCCCCCACTTTATTCTTCCTTCTCAGGATTGCTTTAGCTATTCGTGGTCTTTGGTGTTTCCATATGAATTTTTGAACTATGTGTTCCAGTTCATTGAAGAATGCTGTTGGTAGTTTGACAGGGATTACATCGAATCTGTATATTGCTTTGGGCAGGATGGCCATTTTGACGATATTAATTCTTCCTAGCCAGGAGCATGGGATGAGTTTCCATTTGTTAGTGACCTCTTTAATTTCTCTTAAGAGTGTCTTATAGTTTTCAGATTATAGGTCTTTCACTTTTTTGGTTAGGTTTATTCCTAGGTATTTTATTCTTTTTGATGCTATTATGAATGGAATTGACTTCCTGATTTCTCTTTCTATTAGTTTACTGTTAGTGTATAGGAAAGCCACAGATTTCTGTGTGTTGATTTTGTATCCTGCAAGTTTGCTGAATTATGATATTAGCTCTAGCAGTTTCGGAGTGGAGTCTTTAGGGTTTCTTATGTACAATATTATGTCATCTGTAAATAGTGACAGTTTAACTTCTTCTTTACCAATCTGGATTACTTTTATTTCTTTGTTTTGTCTAATTGCCATGGCTAGGACCTCCAGTACTATGTTGAATAACAGTGGGGAGAGTGGGCATCCCTATCTTGTTCCCAATAGCAGAGGAAAAGCTTTCAGCTTCTCGCTGTTCAGTATGATGTTGGCTGTGGGTTTATCATATATGGCCTTTATCATGTTGAGGTACTTGCCCTCTATACCCATTTTGCTGAGTTTTTATCATGAATGGATGTTGAACTTTGTCGAATGCTTTTTCAGCATCTATGGAGATGATCATGTGGTTTTTGTCTTTCTTTTTGTTGATGTGGTGGACGATGTTGATGGACTTTCAAATGTTGTACCATCCTTGCATCCCTGGGATGAATCCCACTTGGTCATGGTGTATGAACCTTTTGATGTATTTTTGAATTCGGTTTGCTAATATTTTATTGAGTATTTTTGCATCTACATTCATCAGGAATATTGGTTTGTAGTTGTCTTTTTTGGTGGGGTCTTTGCCTGGTTTTGGTAATAGGGTGATGTTGGCTTCATAGAATGAATTTGGGAGTATTCCCTCCACTTCCATTTTTTGGAAAACTTTAAGTTGAATGGGTATAATGTCTTCTCTGTATGTCTGATAAAATTCTGAGGTAAATCCATCTGGCCCGGGGGTTTTGTTCTTTGTTAAATTTTTGATTACCACTTTAATTTCGTTGCTGGTAATTGGTCTGTTTAGATTTTCTGTTTCTTTTTGGGTCAGTCTTGGAAGGTTTTATTTTTCTAGGACCTTGTCTATTTCTCCTAGGTTTCCCAGCTTGTTAGCATATAGGTTTTCACAGTACTCTCTAATAATTCTTTGTATTTCTGTGGGGTCCGTCGTGATTTTTCCTTTCTTGTTTCTGATTCTGTTGATGTGTGTTGACTCTCTTTTCCTCTTAATAAGTCTGGCTAGAGGCTTATCTATTTTGTTTATTTTCTTGAAGAACCAGCTCTTGGTTTCATTTATTTTTCTATTGTTTTATTCTTCTCAATTTTATTTATTTCTTCTCTGATCTTTATTATGTCCCTCCTTCTGCTGACCTTAGGCCTCATTTGTTCTTCTTTTTCCAATTTTGATAATTGTGACATTAGACCATTCATTTGGGATTGTTCTTCCTTCTTTAAATATGCCTGGATTGCTATATACTTTCCTCTTAAGACTGCTTTAGCTGTATCCCACAGTAGTTGGGGCTTTGTGTTGTTGTCATTTGTTTCCATATATTGCTGGATCTCCATTCTAATTTGGTAATTGATCCATTGATTATTTAGGAGCATGTTGTTAAGCCTCCATGTGTTTGTGAGCCTTTTTGCTTTCTTTGTACAATTTATTTCTAGTTTTATGCCTTTGTGGTCTGAAAAGTTGGTTGGTAGGATTTCAATCTTTTGGTATTTACTGAGGCTCTTTTTGTGGCCTAGTATGTGGTCTATTCTGGAGAATGTTCCATGTGCACTTGAGAATAAAGTGTATCCTGTTGCTTTTGGATGTAGAGTTCTGTAGATGTCCATTAGGTCCATCTGTTCTAGTGTGTTGTTCAGTGCCTGTGTGTCCTTACTTATTTTCTGTCAGATAGATCTGTCCTTTGGAGTGAGTGGTGTGTTGAAGTCTCCCAAAATGAATGCATTGCATTCTATTTCCTTCATTAATTCTGTTAGTATTTGTTTCACATATGTTGGTGCTCCTGTATTTGGTGCATATATATTTATATTGCTTATATCCTCTTATTGGACTGAACCCTTTATCATTATGTAATGTCCTTCTTTATCTTTTTTACCTTCTTTATTTTGAAGTCTATTTTGTCTGATACTAGTATTGCAACACTGCTTTTTTTCTCTCTGTTGTTTGCGTGAAATATCTTTCTCCATCCCTAGATTTTAAGTCTGTACATGTCTTTGGGTTTGAGGTGAGTCTCTTGTAAGCAGCATATGGATTGATCTTGCTTTTTTATCCATTCTCTTACTCTGTGTCTTTTCATTGATTCATTCAGTCCATTTACATTTATGGTGATTATTGAAAGGTATGTACTTATTTCCATTGCAGGCTTTAAGTTTGTGGTTACCAAAGGTTCAAGGTTAGCTTCTCTACTATCTTACTGTCTAACTTAACTCACTTATTGAGCTACTATAAACACGGTCTGATGATTCTTTATTTCTCTCCCTTCTTATTCCTTCTCCTCCCTTCTTCATATGTTGGGTGTTTTGTTCTGTGCTCTTTTTAGGTGTGCTCCCATCTAGAGCAGTCCCTGTAAGATGCCCTGTAGAGGTGGTTTGTGGGAGGCAAATTCCCTCAACTTTTGCTTGTCTGGGAATTGTTTAATCCCTCCTTCATATTAAAATGATAATCGTCCTGGATACGGTATTCTTGGTTCAAGGCCCTTCTGTTTCATTGCATTAAGTATATCGTGCCATTCTCTTCTGGCCTGTAAGGTTTCTGTTGAGAAGTCTGATGATAGCCTGACGGGTTTTCCTTTGTAGGTGACCTTTTTTTTCTCTCTGGCTGCCTTTAATACTTTGTCCTTGTCTTTGATCTTTGCCATTTTAATTATTATGTGTCTTGGTGTTGGCCTCCTTGGATCCCTTGTCATGGGAGTTCTTTGTACCTCTATGGTCTGAGAGGCTATTTCCTCCCCTAGTTTGGTGAAGTTTTCACATTTATTTCTTCAAAGACACTTTCTATCCCTTTTTCTCTCTCTTCTCCTTCTGGTACCCCTATAATGCGAATATTGTTCCATTTTGATTGGTCACACAGTTCTCTTAAAATTCTTTCAATCCTGGAGATCCTTTTATCTCTCTCCGCATCAGCTTCTCTGCATTCCTGTTCTCTGTTTTCTAATCCATTAATGGTCTCTTGCATCTCATCTATTCTGCTTTGAATTCCTTCCAGAGATTGTTTTATTTCTGTATTCTCCCTCCTTATTTCTTGTGTAGTTCTCTGCAAGTCCATCAGCATGGTTATGACTTTTGATTTGAATTCTTTTTCAGGAAACTGGTTAAATCTATCTCCCCAGGTTCCTTCTCAGAGGAAGATGTATAAGATGTCACAGCTGTCTGGGTTAGTCTTGTCTGGATCAAATTTTTTTGCCTTTTCGTGTTGATACGTGCAGTTGTATGCTATTGATGCATCTCTTAGCTGGGAGAGCCTAGACTTTTTCCAATTGCTCCTGGCCTTTCTTTACTTTGACAACTGCGACCCCTAGTGGCTTGTGTTGGGCAGTTGTATATAGACTGGGTCTCTGTATCTTGCCGGGCTGGTATGGAGGAAGCTCCCTTGCTGTCGGCATGGCCAGCCTCAGGCTGCTGCTCTTCTATGGCAGGGCCCTGGAGGGGTAATGGACGGGGGGCTGTTTGGCTGTTTACCTCCGTGAGGAGTCTCAGAACTGTTGCCCAGGGGGTTAGTGCACCCAGAGTTCCTTGGAATTTCCAGCTGCTGGACTGTGACCTGGGATGCTTCCGTCCTCTTGTGGGGTCCATTCTTTTCAGTAGCATTCATCTCATTTTTGAGCTCTCAATTTTTTACTTTAAATCTCAGCTATCAAGTTACATCTTCACTTTGTTTACACAAAAATGATATATCTTCTAAGCTATTATCTATCAAATTCTTTTACTGCTGACTGTCATTTCACTGCATGGTATCCTTTTGGCAAAAATCTTTCAAAAAGCACTTTCTTTTCTTTGTCCCAGGTGCTCCGGCTACAGGACCCACTCACATGTCTTACTGTCCTGCTTCCCTAGTTTCCGGCATCCCATGCATGCACTGTGTGTCTGTGCTCCGGTGCTGATGGCTATGGCTGGGTGTTCAGAAATCCTGGTCTCCCTCTCCCTCCCAGCTCCGACTCGTCTTCTCCCACCTGGAGCTGGGGGGAGGTGTGCTCGGGTCCCGCCGGGCCGTGGCTTGTATCTTACCCCTTTCACCAGGTGCTGGGTTCTCGCAGTTGTGGATGTAGTCTGGATGTTGTCCTGTGTCTTCTGGTCTCTCTTTTAGGGATAGTTGTATTTGTTGTATTTTCAAAAATATATATGTTTTTGGGAGGAGATTCCCACTGTCCTACTCATGCTGCCATCTTGGCTCTGCCCCTCAGAAAATTTGTTTTTAAAAAAAAGGAAAAACACCAGAAAAAGAACAACAGAATAATGTGACACAGAAAACAGCATTTTAATTCTGTTGGTCTTTGCCTCCCTTGTTTTCTCTGCTAGAAATTCTGCCTAAAAATTGTTCTTTTCTGATTTATTTAAGCAAGTACCTAGAAATAAGAAAATAAATTTGAAATTTATTTCACAGGTAATCACATTTCAGATAATTTTTTGTATATATTTTTGTATCAGTTCAAAACCTAATTCTGGGTAAACAATTGTCAGCAATAATCTTAGCAGAGAATGGAAAGGTATGGAGAAAAGGACAACCATTTTCAATGGTTTTTAGTAAACCAGGAGCAGCAATAAAATTAATAAATATTCTGTGTGGTACATTACAGGAATATTGGTTCATACTAATAGTAATGATAATAATTTAAGCTATCGCTATTGTCATTTTTTGACAATAGAATTATATAGAAAATTTAATGGGATTAAAGATTATCATCGTAGGTAGCAACTGCAAATATTTACTGAATGAGAATGGAGCTATTATTATTCTGGCTAAATATTTTCCACATTAACTGATAGCTGCTTATATTTGAAAACAAATTTAATAAGGAAGCAGGCAGGAATAAGGAAAGGTAAGAATATGTACATATATATATATACATATATATATATGTATATATATTTTGTGAGAAGTAAAATACTACAGAAGAATAAACTATTTCTATTCCAGTGGAAATTTGTGTGTATACATGAAGAATATGACCAAGTTGAATAGATTTTCATAAAAAATAATATAATTTTAACTATTTTTTATTTGTTTCCTTCATATTCAGAAGGGAAACAAACCTGGAAAATGAGTTGTGACAACAAACCCTGGAAAAATGGAAACAAACCCTGGAAAAAAGATGGAAGACAATAAAGAACAGAAAACAGTGAAAGAGATAATAGAAAAACAATAGAAAAAATCAATGAAAGCAAAAGTTTTAAAAAGTCATAATAAAATAAATTATTTTTATTTAGGTTGATAAATTTTTTAAAAAGCTAAAAAAATTAGTGTAAATTATTGATGTTAGAATTGAGAGGGCATCACTAGCATTCTTACAAGTTGTAAAATGAAAAAACTGACTATATTTATGACAGTAACTTGAACAAACTATATAAAATGTACAAATTCCTTGAAAGTTTCCAACTATCAAAATTATCTCAAGAAATATATAAATATTTTGATATATTTTTGAAAAGTAAACTGAAATCCTGAATATACCCATTAAGGAAAGTTAATTCCATCTTTATCAGTAGCATTCATCTCATTTTTGAGCTCTCGATTTTTTACTTTAAATCTCAGCTATCAAGGTACATCTTCACTTTGTTTAGACAAAAATGATATATCTTCTAAGCTATTATCTATCAAATTCTTTTACTGCTGACTGTCATTTCACTGCATGGTATCCTTTTGGCAAAAATCTTGCAATTAAAAATCAGTATAAATACAAAACTAAAATGTTTTCCATTGAAAATAACTAGATACCTTGTTTCATTTAATAAATTAACATAAAATCTCATGTAAATGGAAGCCTAGATGTAGGAGGTTGCAGGCATATTGTTATAAGCACTTCATTGATTAAAGGATTGCTCCACATTTTCTGCTGCCTCTTCATTTTATTTTTCTTGGTCTTAACTTCTCAAGACACGATTCTTGTGCTGTCAACGTGTCTTCCAGCAGTTGTGGATAAGTGTTTCCTTTGTTCATCTTTAACAGGAAAATGACAAATCTCTTTCCTAATCATGAACAATAAATCTCTTTTTTTGGATTAAATGCACTTTATTAAGCACATGCACACGGTTATAACAATTATAGTTTTAGGAAACATGTTGCCATTGATTGACTTAAACTAATTTCTATATATTCTCAGAGCTGATAATGTCATCAAAAACCTAATAGAAAGATGTCGACTCTTATACAAAGCCAGGACTCTCCTACAGAGGACAAACAATTAAATACATACCAGATAAACTACCCAAGGTTGTACTATCTTCTGTTTTTTCGCATGACACAGAATTAAGAGGCCAGACTGGCTGTTATATGTTCTTAGCTAATATGCATTATTATTTTCTTCCTTGAAATTTAAAATGTTTCTTATATTTATCATTATTTTTATGGCTCAAATATTTCACCAATATATGACTATCTGTGGGTATCTTTTCAGTTATGTGGCCTAAAATATTGTGATCTCTTATAATCTTCAGTGACATGATTTTACTCAAAACTGGAATGTTGTCTTCTATTCCTGTGGAAGGTAGAAAATGACCTCTCTAATAATGTCCTAATGCCCAAAATTTGTGAATATATTACCTTACATAGCAAAAGGGACTTTGAAGATGTGATTAAGTCGAGGATCTTTAAATGGGAAAATTATCCTGAAGTATCCAGGCTAACAATGATCTTTATAAGCAGGAAGTTAGAGGATTAAAATCAGAAGAGATGGAATGACTGAAGCAGAGCTCAGAGGAGAAATATTGGAGAAGATAAACTATTGGCTTTGAAGATGTAAAAATGGGCCAGATTCCAAAGAATATGGTTGGCTAGTTGGACATCTCCTGTAGAGTCTTCGGAAGGAGTGCAGCCCAGACACTTTGATTTTAGTCACATAAAACCCATTTGGGATTCCTGACACCCAGACCACAAGGTGATAAATTTGTATTGTTTTAAGCCACTCAGTTTTTGGTAATTTCTTGTGGCAGAAATAAGGAATTAGTCCAAAGCCTTTGATCGCTACTTCTGTTTTGGCATTGTTCCCTTCAGAGTTGCTAAGTATGTTTTTTTATATTTGTTCTAAGATTTTCTATTTTTCTCTCTTTGTTTTGGTTTTGAGTAAAGCTTCAGATATATGTCTTCCAATGATTCCATTTACTATGGTATAAATTCTGATTTTTCCCCTAATGTTATTGAAAAATGATTGACATACATCACTGTGTAAGTTAAATTCTGTTTTGTTTGTTTTTGTTTGTTTGTTTTTAGTTATGTGTCTTTCTCATTCCTGGTATTAAATTTAGGCATTAAATCCAGGTTTAGTTGCCTGTCAGTACTTCTTTACTGCCACCATGTCCTATTCCATCCCACCTCATTCTTTATTTGTCATGGCTCCTGTTTCATACAGGTTCTAATCATGAACTCTACTGAAGATATCAGCCTTTTAACTTTTCCTCTGGGTTTTTCTACTGCTTCTTTTCAGAGCTTTCCTCTCTCTCTCTCTCTCTCTCTGATTTTTATCAGGGAAACACTGTTTTCTGTTCTCCAGTATGTTTTCCTCATTGGCTCCCGATTTGTTGCTCTTCAGTGCTTACTGTCACTCATCTGCTCAACCCGACTCATTTTCAAACAGAAGGAGCTGTGGAATCTTTAGCCCCTTACTCTTTCTGGTGAGCTGATAATTAATTTTTTCATTTCTTCTACAGATAAAGGGCATAGTGGTATATTTCTCACTTAAAGGGAACTATGTGATAGACATGCAATTACATTATTTTCAAGAATATAGTCGTTAGTGTTAAACTCATGTCATGTTATAAACCACCAAAATATATACATAGTCTTTGGAAAACCTAGGGGAACCATTAATGAAAGTCAGTAACTCAAAGTAAGAACTAGTTTGATGTTGTCCCACTTGTTCATTTTTGCTTTTGTTTCCTTTGTCTGGGGACACACATTCAGAAAAAAATTACTAATGCTAATATAACTGCCTATGTTTCTTTCAGGAGTTTCATGATCTCAGATCTTATATTTAGGTCTTTAATCAATTTTGAGTTCATTTTTCAGTATGGAATAAGACAGGGGTTTAGTTTCATTCTTTTCTTGTAGCTGGCTAGTTTCCCCAGCACCATTTATTGAAGAGACTGTCTTTTCGTCATTGTGTATTCTTGCCTCCCTTGTCATCAATTATATGACCATCTAAGTGTGGGTTTATATCTGGGCTCTATTCTCTATTCTGTTCTATTGATCTATGTGTCTTTTTCTGTACCAGTACTATACTGCTCCCATTATCATAGCTTTGTAGTAGAGTTTAAAATCAGAGAGTGTTTATCTCCAGCTTTGTTTTTTCTCTAGATTGCTTTGGCTATTTGGGGCCTTTTGTGGTTTCATGCAACTATCTTTGCACGTTGACACATGGCAACTACACTTATTATGGTAAGCATTTAGCAATACATGTGATTGTTGAATCATTATATTGTATACCTAAAACCAATATAATATTGTATATTAACTATATTTCAGTAAGAAAATAAAGAGGACAGGATACAGAAAGAGCAATTTTCCTTGAGGTAGAGGGGGAAAGCTGCTGTCCCACATAATACCTACATGTACATCCTGCTCTGTTCCCAGCACCAGGGTATATAGATTTGGTAACTGTGCAATAAACAGTTTTCATGAACATATACAGAAATCCTGAATAGACAACAGTTTTTTAGAAGATAAAGCAGGGAAAGTATTTTTGAGTAAGTTTAGAATTCAAAGAAGAGAAGTAGAAATTAAATCACTGATAAATAGTGTCTGTTCATTCTCTTAAGTTTCTTCCACAGAGTGAGCATTTTATTTTTAATCAGGTCCAACTCATTAATTAAAAACAAAAAACAAAAGTAAGAAATAATGTACTGGAAAATGATTCCTTATGACTTATGTGCTAATGAGTTTAAAAAAACCTAAAGGATTATAGGATTTTAATATTATATAATTTGCTTTTTCATATACAAATGCAAATGTAAATATAGATATAAAAATGTGTGTATACTAGCTTTTTGTAATACTAAAAATAAACATATCTGCCAATGTTCAATAGAAAATACTATCATACTGATATGTAGTGGCTATGATTTGGTGCAGAAAGCTAAGAATAGATTCTATTACAAAATAATGCTCTTCAATCTATATAATTCTTCTGGTGTTTTTTCTTGAGTGATGTGGATTTTCTCTTGTTATAAATATAGATGAAGATCTAAAGGGTAAGTAAAATGCTGTAGAATTTAGATAAGCTTTTAAGTTCTTTCCCATGTGCCATAGAGCAATACTGAGTCATTTTTTGGATGGAGTATAATCTCTCTGGAGTCTTGGTGAACTGTTCTTATTAAGACCATGAGTTTATTTGTTGCTTTAAGCCACTAAGTGATTTCAGTTTGTTGTACTTTTTTACCTAGTCAATCCTTTGAAATTCTTTAAGAAGTAGGCAAGTTACAGACATTGTAGACTTTTGTGGAACTGATCTCTGAACTTGAAAATGTTTTGATCTACTGCTATTTTGGAGAGATTCATTTTTTTAAAAAATTAATTGACTTGAGTGAACCTTTTCAATGCATAGAATTTCAAGATGAATTTCAAGTGTGATTCCTAGATCATGACTGGAAGGAAGGAAGGAAAGAAGGAAGGAACGAAGGAAGAAAAGAAGGAAGGAGGGAAGGAAGGAAGGAGGGAGTGTGGGAGGGAGAGAAAAGAAACTGGGAGTATTTACTAGTGCCAAGCATGTAAACTAGATTCAAATACAATGCATAGTATTAACTGACAATTGGTCATGGGCAAGTTAATCATTAATTTCCTTTTTGTGAAAAGTTAAAATACTGAATTAAATATATTCCATAAAACCTACCAATTTCCAAGTGTTGTTAATCTGTGTAAAGTAGATCACAATAAAGTGTCTTAGTATTGTGGCACTTACAAAACAATGTAGACTCTATGAAATAATTTAACTTACAGGAACTCATGGCTAGGCAACAACTTATCAAGGTTTTACTAGTGAATTTCTTTATTGATCACATTTTAGGAGTGTCCACCAGGGAAAAAGTAAGCTAGACCATTCTATTAGTATATCTCTGTTTGAAATTTCCTATTTAATTATGTAACTATAGGAAAAATACCTCTTTTATGCCCATTGTGAAGTGATTTTTTGCACAAAAAGACCATAAAAGTTTAGCTTGAGTAATTTCTACGTAGAGAATACTACTAGATTGGATCACATTACCAAAAAAAATCTATTTGTACATACTAAAGATTTATATCATCCAACAATTAGTAGATAGAAAACCATGAAAGCCAGAGGAAGAATCAAGAATAGTTAAAATAGTTTGTATAAAGAAAAAGAACTTGGTAGAAGAAGAAAAGAATAGTAGTGATACTTTTGGCCAGTAGAGAAATATATTGTAATTCAAGAGACTGAAGACACATTTGTCTGGTAAACATTCCCAGTCGTTAAGTGATCAGAATCCTTTGAAAACTATTTCCCCTATGTGAATATTTTTCCAAAGCTGTTGAACTGAAATATGACTTTAAATAATTTTAATTTAACAATTGTATTCTCATAAAAATTAAAAATACAGAAAAGGCAAATGTATCTTTTGATCTACTTTCTCCCCCAAGTTCTACTTTCTTCTCCAAGCACAATTAAGTGTAATTCATAATTTCAATTTTCTATAAATATATGTGCACATAGAAATATATAGTTTGGTTTTGACTGTGTGTCTATTTTCAATAGTGTAATACAGAAATGAATGATTCGGCAACTTAGATTATTTGTGTTCAAAACATTTTGTTTTGTTTTTGTTTTGTTTCAATTAACTGTATGTATAGGAAATCTTTCCATACAAGTACACAGAGATCAATTTTACTTTTAAAACAATGTCATACACATTAAGATATATTGCTTTCATTATATTTTAAATTTTTTATTGCTACTAATCAAAAATATTGATGTGTATGAATTTTGCATTTGTCATATTCATTAAACCCCTTTATTAGGAAAAAGTTTATCAGATTATTCTTATTAAATGTCTGTACTTAAATATTAATAAGATATATATTTAATATGCACAATAAGATATATGTTTAACATGTATGCTAAAATATATACAATTTTTCTTTGTCATGATAATTCATGGAGCTTCCAAAAATATTAGGAAATAGTGTTTTTTTTCTTATATTTTACTTTAATGCAAATTATTTTAATTAATTCTTCATTAAATATGATATTGTAGTTCCTTAATAGATATCAAGCTAACAAGGAGGCTTATTTTTATTCCCCTTTTGTATTGAATAAACCAAATCAGAAATTCATTTATCAAATGCTTTTTCTTCATTCACTGAGATTTTATAATGCTAATAATATTCTAACTCTTTAATATGAACCAGTTTCCCAATGTACCATTCTTGAATCTCTGAAACAAAATGTACTTACTTATCACGTTGAATGCAGTTTCAGTATAATGATTTTTTATATAATTGCATTCATGTTCAAAATTTAGTGTAAACAATATAATTTTCTGTGTCCAGTTTTGCTTTCAGGGCTATGATATCACATACAAAGTGAGTACAAAAGCACCAAACTATATGAGCCCTTATATGAAATACAACCAGTCTCAACATTCCAAGTGGAAAATAAGTATCACCATACTGTTTTAAAAATAAATGCAGGACATTTGTAATGGACAAAAATTTATGTAAAAACATGAAAAATTTTAAACTAGTAAGATGGACACAGACACAATATGAAAATACTTGCCTAAAATGGTAAAAAAAATTAACAGCAAAATATACTTTGATGAGAAAATCCTATTAGAGATAAAGAATACTTGATAGTGAAAAAAGGGTTTACTCAAAGAACATAAGAATCCTACATTTGTTTGAATGATTGAGACAACTTGAAAATACATAAGCCATTAGTTTCAATAATTAAAAGGAGAAATGAACAATTCAAGATTATAGTTGGAGGATTTTAATACACTACTTTTCAATAAGTAATAGAACAAACAGACAAAATAATAAGTATATAAAATTAGAAAATAATATTAAGTGGACATAATTTATATTTTTACACATTACTACCAAAACACTTTTCTTGAGTGAATGTGATTCATATTCCAAAATATACATACTATAGGCCATAAAGTAAGTCTCAAACATTTAAAAACCTTGAAATAAATGGAGATTTTCTCTGAGTAGATGAAATCACACTGGATATCAACAGAGAGTTAAGTAGAAATTTTTAAATGTTTGAAAACCAATCAACCAATTTTAAAATAGCCTGTGGAACAAAAGGGAGTCAAAATAGTTGTTAGAAGATATTGGACTGAAAAATAATGAAATGTCACATCTCAAAGATTTAAAACAGTGAAAAATCTACAATTTAATGTTTAGTCTCAATGTTCTAGATAAATACTGCATAGAAAAGTATAAGAGATTAGAAAGTAATTAATTTAGAAAAAGAAATTAAGCAATTGAATCAGTGTAAACAACATCAGATATACATTAGACAAATAAACAAAGAATAACCATGAAATAATCTAATATTTAACAGTCTAATATCAAAATCCAATAGAAATGGGGCAACATTATTGATTCTATAAACATTAAAAGGATAACAAGATTTGAAAAACAGTTATTAGTAAATTTGAGAACTAGGATGAACAAGGATTCATTGATTTCTAAAATTAACACCAGAAGAAAAAGATATTCTAAATAGAGACAGACTGCGTTTCAGGATTAAGTTGATGCATGGGTGATATCGATGTTGATGGTGAGGGGTCAGTTGCAGGGGCGAGAGCTAGTGTTAGGGTTGGGTGTTCAGAAAACTGTACCAAGAGGATATAGTTGCGGTTAGATTTCTTGTCTGGCTGTCATGTGAGAGTGACAGCGAGATTTAGAATCAGGCTTACAGTGAGGCTTGGGGGACGTTGATGGTGACTGTGAGGGTTCTGGCCAGGAGCCAGAGCTAGGGTTAAGGTTAGGTTTTTGCTAAGGTGTAAGGGTTGTAGAAGGTTATGATTAGAGTTAGGTTCTAACTCTGTTGTGAAGGCGAGGGCAATATTGAGATTCATGGTTGTGGTGAGACATGAGTGATGGTGATACTGACTGTGAGGGGTCAGGTCCATGTGCCAGGGCTAGAGTTAGGGTTAAGTGTTCGGTAAGGTGTACGGTGAGGATCGGGTTGTGGTTTGAGTTGGGTCAGGATCTTATGTGAGGGCAAGGGCAAGATTTAACCTCAGGGTTATGGTGAAGTGTGGGTGACAATAAGGGGTCAGGTCCAGGGGGTAGGTATAGGGTTAGGGTTATGTGTTTGTTTAAGTGTACTGGGAGGACAGGTAAACAGTTAGAGTTACGGTTTGGCTCTGATGTGAGGGCGAGGATCATATTGAAGTTCAGCATAATGGTGATGCTTGGGTGACCTAGATGGTGACTGTGAGGGGTCAGGTCCTGGGGCCAGGGTTAGGGTTGGGGTTAGATGTCCAATAAGGTGCATGGGAAACATAAGGTCATGGTTAAATTTTGGGTTTGGCTCTGATGTGAGGGCAAGGGTGAGATTGTGATTCAACATTAAGGTGATGCGTGGGTGATGTCAGTGTTGACAGTGAGGGGTCACGTACATGGGCAAGGACTAGGGTTAGGGTTAGGTGTTCGGTGAGGTGTATGGGGAAGATAGGTTCAATATTAGAGTTTGGGTCTGGCTCTGATGTGAGGGCAAGGGTATGATTGAACTGTTGAGTTATGATGAAGGGTTGGTGACAGTGATGGGTTGGGTTCAGGCATCTAGGGCTAGGGTTAGGGTTAGGTTGTTCTGAAAAGTGTATGGAGAGGATATGGTTGCGGTTAGATTCATTGTCCGGCTTTCATGTGAGGGTGAAGGCAAGATTTAGGATCAGGCTTACGGTGAGGCATGGGGGACATCGATGGTGAATGTGAGGGTTCACGCCAGGAGACATGGATAGGTTTAGGTTTAGGTGTTTGATAAGGCATACGGGCAGAATAAGGTTTTGTATAGAATTAGGGTAAGGCTCTGATGTGAGGGTGTCAGTGAAAATGAATTTCAAGATCATGCTGAGGAGTTGGTGATGTCTAGGCTGATGGTTAGGTGTCAGGTCAAGGGGCCAGGGATAGGGTTAGGGTTAGGGGTGTGCTAAGATATATGGGGAAGATAGGGTTATGGTCAGAGTTAGGGTCTGGCTCTGATGTGAGGGCGAGGGCAAGAGTGAACTTCAGTGTTATGGTGAAGCAGGGTTTACCATGAGGGCTCAGGTCCAGGAGAACATGGCTAAGGTTAGATTTGCATGTTTGGTAAGGTATACTGGAAGGATAGGTTTACTGTTAGATTAGGTCTGGCTCTGAGGTGAGAGCATGAATGAGATTGAGGTTCAGGGTCACAGTGAAGCTTGTGTGACGTCGATGGTGATGGGTCAGGTGCAGTGGCTAGGGCTAGGATTAGTGTTAGGTGTTCAGTAATGTGTATAGGGTGGGTAGGGTTATTATTAGAGTTAGGTTCCATCTCTGATGTGAGAGTGAGGTTGAACTTAAATTTCAGGATTAATGTTGAGGTGTGGGTGATGTCAATGCTGATGGTGAGGGGTCAGGTCCAGAGGCCAGGGCTAGGGTTAGGATGAGGTGTTCGCTAAGGTGTATGGGGAGGATAGGGTCATGGTTAGAGTTTGGGTTTGTCTCTGATTAGAGGACGAATGTGAGCTTACACTTCAGGGTTAAAGTCATGCATGGGAGATGTTGATGTTGATGGTGACAGGTCAGGTGTAGAGGTGAGTGTAGGGTTAGGATTAGGTGTTTGGAAAAGCATACAGAGAGGATATGGTTGCAGATAGATTCATTGTCTGGCAGTCATGTGAGGTTGAGGGAGATATTTAGGATCAGGCTTACGGTGAGGCATTGGGACATTGACGGTGACAGTGAGGGGTCAGGTACAGAGGCCAGAGCTAGGGTTAGGGTTAGGTTTTTGCTAATGTGTATGGGTTGTAAAAGGTTACAATTAGAATTAGGTTCCAGCTGTGTTGTGAGGGTGAGGGAGATATTGAGATTCATGATTATGGTGAGGCATCAGTGATGTCGATACTGATGGTGGGGGTCACGTCTAGGGGCCAGGGCTAGGTTTAGATGTTCAGTATTGTGTACGAGATCTATACAGGTATGATTAGAGTTAGGTTCTGGCTAGGAAGTGTGGGCAAAAATGAGATTGAGGTTCAGGGTAGCAGTGAAGGTTGTGTGACATTGATGGTCAAGGTGAGGCATCAGGTCCAGAGGCCAGGGCTACATCTAGGGTTAGGTATTCGGTAATGTATATGGGGTGTTCAGGTTCATGATCAGAGTTAGGTTCCGGCTTTGATGTTACGGTGAGGACAAGATTGAGAATCAGTGTTATGGTGAGGAATGGGTGATGTCGATGTTGACGGTGAGGCGTCTGATACAGGGGTGATGGCTAGGGTTAGGATTAGGTGTTCCGAAAAGTGTAGAGAGGATGTGGTTGTGGTTATATTTGTTTTCTGTCTGTTTATGTGAGTGTGAGGGCGATATTTAGGGTCAGGCTTATGGTGTGGTGTGGGGAATGTTGATTGTGACAGTGAGGGTTCAGGCCAGGAGCCAGGGCTAGGTCCAGTGTTAGGTGTTCGGTAAGGCATAAGGGTAGGATAGGGTTTTGGTTAAAGTTAAGGACTGGCTCTTATGTAAGGGTGACAGTGAAAATATGAGTTTCAAGATCATGGTGAGGTGTTGGTGACATCTCGATTGACAGTGAGGGGTCGGGTCATGGGGCCAGGGCTAGGGTTAGGGTTAGAGGTTCAGTAAGTTATATGGTTAGGATAGGTTTACAGTTAGAGATGGGTATGGCTCTGATGTGAGGGCAAGGATGAGATTGAGGTTTAGGGTCATGACGAAGGTTGCGTGATATCGATGGTGATGGTGAGGGGTCAGGTCCATGGGCCAGGGCTAGAATTTGGCTTAGGTTTTCATTGATGTGTATAAGGTGAATACGGCTACAATGAGAGTTAGGATCAGGCTCTGATGTGACTGTGAGTATGTGATTGAGTTACAGGGTTAAGGTGAGGCATGTGTGATGTTGATACTGATGGTGAGGGGTCTAGTCAAGTGGCCCAAGGATTAGCGTTAGGTAAGTGCAGGATAGGGTTACGGTTAGATGTAGGGTGTAGCTCTGATGTGAGGGCGAGGGCGAGATTGAACTTCAGAGTTATGGTGAAGAGTGGGTGACAGTGAGGAGTCAGGTCCAGTGGTTCAGGGCTAGGGTTACGGTTATGTGTTTGGTAAGGTGTACTTGGAGGATAGGTTACCAGTTAGAGTTATGGTCCAGCTCTGATGTGAGGGCAAGGATGAGATTGAGGTTCAGAGTCACGGTGAAGCTTGAGTAATGTCGATGGTGACAGTGAGGGGTCATGTCCAGGGGCCAGGGCTAGGGCTAGGGTTAGGTGTTCGGTAATGTGTACTAGGTCTATACAGTTATGAATAGAGTTAGGTTCCGGTTCTGAAGGTGTTTGGTAAGGAATATGGGAAGGATAGGTTTTCGTTAAGAGTTAGTGTCTGGCTCTGATGTGAGGTCGAGTTTGAGAATGAGCTTCAAGATCATGGTGAGGTGTTGGTGACATCTCAGCTGATGGTGAGGTGTCAGGTCCCAGAGCCAGGGCTACTTTTAGGGTTAGGTGTTCCGTAATGTGTATAGGGTGTACAGGTTTAGTGTCCAGCTCTGATGTTAGGGTGAGGGCAACATTGAGGTTCAGTGTTATGGTGAGGCATGGGTGATGTTGATGTTGATGGTGAGGGGTCATGTACAGGGGCGAGGGCTAGCGTTAGGGTTAGGTGTTTGGTAAGCCATATGAGAAGGATAGGGTTTTATTAAGAGTTAGTGTCCATCTCTGATGGGAGGTCGAATTTGAGAATGAGTTTCAAGATGATGTTGAGGTGTCGGTGACATCTCTGCTGATGGTGAGGGGTCAGGTCAAGGGATCAGGGCTAGGTTTAGGTTTAGGAGTTGGGGAAGGTGTATGGGTAGGATAGGTTTATGGTTAGAGCTAGGGTACTGCTCTAATGTTAGTGCGAAAATGAAATTGAGGTTAAGGGTCATGGTGATGCTTGGGTGATATTGATAGTGATGGTGAAGAATCAGGTCCAGGGGCCAGGGCTAGGTTTAGGGTTAGGTGTCCAGTAATGTGTATGAGGTGAATATGGTTACAATTAGAGTTAGGATCAGGCTCTGAATTGAGTGTGAGTATGTGATTGAGTTTCAGGGTTATGGTGAGGCATGGGTGATGTCGATACTGATGGTGAGGGGTGAAGTCCAGTTGCCAGGGCTAGGGTAATTTTAGATGTTTGGAAATGTGTACCAGGAAGATAGGGTCACAGTTAGAGTTTGGGTCTGGCTCTGATGTGAGGGCCAGGGCAAGATTGAACTTCAGAGTTATGGTGAAGGGGGAGTTACAGTGAGGGCTCAGGTCCAGGGGACAAGGGCTAGAGTTTGGGTTAGGTGTTGGTAATGTGTACAAAGAGGATATGTTTGTGGTTTGATTTGTCATGTGAAGTTGAGGGTGATATTAAGGATCAGGCCTATGGTTAGGAGTGGGGGACATCGATGGTGACTGTGAGGCATCAGGTCAATGAGCCAGGGCTAGGGTTAGGGTTAGGTGTTCGCTAATATATATGAGGTGGATAGGGTTACAATTAGAGTTAGATTCCAGCTCTGTGTTGAAGGCAAGTAAGATATTGAGGTTAAGGGTTATGGTGAGATATGGGTGATGTCGATACTGACTGGGAGAGTTCAGGTCCAGGTGCCAGGGCTAGGTTTACAGTTAGGTGTTGGGTAAAGCTTATGAGAAGGATAGGGTTTCATTTAGGGTTAGGGTTTGGCTCTTATGTGAGGGCATGAGTGTGAATGAGCTACAAGATAATGGTGTGGAGATGGTGACGTCTAGTCTGATGGTTAGGTGTCAGGTCAAGGGGCCAGGGTAGGGTTAAGGTTAGGAGTTTGGTAAGGTTTACTGGGAGGATTGGTTTACAGTTAGAGTTAGGGACTGGCTTGATGTGAGGCCGAGGATGAAATTGAGGTTCAGGGTCACAGTGAAGCTTGGGTGACGTCGATGGTAATGGTGAAGTTTCATGTCCAGTCGACATGGCTTGGGTTTGGGTTAGGTGTTTGGTAATTTGTACAGGGTGGATAGGGTTACAATTAGAGTTAGATTATGGCTCTGATGTAAGGGAGAGGGTGAGATTGAGGTTCAGGGTCATGGTGAAGCTTCAGTAACGTCGATGGTGATGTTGAGGGGTCAGGCCCAGGGGCCAAGTCTAGGGTTAGGGTTAGATTTTCACTAATGTGTACGGTGTGGACAGGGTTACAATTAGAGTTAGGTTCTGGCTCTGTTGTGAGCCAAAGGCCATATTGAGATTAAGGTTTTGGTGAGGCATGGGTGATGCTGATACTGACAATAAGGGTCAAGACCAGGGGCCAGGGAAAGGGTTAGGGTTAGGTGATTGGTAATGTGTACAGATATAATCACAGTTAGAGTATCGGTCTAGCTCTGATGGGAGGGTGAGGGTAAGATTCTAAATCAGACTTATTGTGAAGGGTGGTTGACAATGAGGGGTCAGGTCCAGGGTGTACACTCCTCACCGTAAACCTGAAGCTCAATCTCACCCCCACCCTCACATCATAGCCGGATCTTAACTGTAACCATAGACATATCTTGTCTTTACACCTTACAGAACACCTAAACATAAACCCAAGCCATGTCCCCCGAATCTGACCCATCATCAGAATCAACATGACCAATGCCTCCATGCAACCCTGAAGCTCAATCTCAGTGTAGCCCACACATTACAGCCAGACCCTGAATCTAATAGTATCCTATTCATCCAGTACACCTTAGTGAACACCTAAACCTATCCCTAGTCCTGGCCCCTGGACATGACCCCTCACAGTCAACATTGACATCATCCACACTTCAAAGTAAACCGGTAGCTCAATCTCGACCTCACCCAGACATCAGAGATAGGTCCTCACTGAAACTGTAACCATATCCTGCCTGTACACGTTGCTGAACACTTAACCCTAACCATAGCCCAGACCCCTGGACCTGATGCCTCACCATAACCATCAATGCACTCGTACCTCACCATAAACCTGAACCTCATTCTCGCCCTCATCCTCATGTCAGAGGAGGATCCTAACCCTAACCACAATGCTGTCCACCCTGTACACCTTGCAAAACACATAACCCAAACCCTAGCCCTGCCTTTGCTCCAGACCCCTCATCATCACCTTGGCATCACCAATGCCTCCCAGTAAATCTGAGGCTCAATCTCACCCTCTTCCTCATATCAGAGCCAGATCCTAACGGTAATCAAAATACCATGTTGCCCATACATCAAACCAAACTCCTAACCCTAAACTTAGCTCTGGCACTTTGATATGATTCCTAATTATCACCATTGAGAACACCAATGATTCAACATATACCTGCAACGCAATCTTGCCCTCTCCCTGAGATCAGAGCCAGAACCTCACTGTAACCATAACCCTATCCTGCCAGTACTCATTTCCGAGCACAAAACCTAACCCTAGACCTGTCCCTTGGACCTGACACCTCACACATATCCAGTCCATACACCTTGCAGAACACCTAAATATAAACCCTAGCCCTGTCCCCTGGATCTGACCCATCATTAGAGTCAATGTCACTGATGCCTCCCTGCAACCCTTAAGCTCCATCTCACTATTGCCCACACATTAGAGCCAGACCCTGACTCTAACAGTAAACCTATGCATCCAGTACACCTTAATGAATACCTGAACCTATCCCTAGTGCTGAATCCTGGATCAGAAAGCACACCCAAAATTTCAATATGAACCCAGGCAAAATGTAAACCTGAAATACAATCTTGCACTCACCCTCACATCAAAGCCATACCCTAACTCTAACTGACACCCTATCCTCCCGGTACACCTTCCTGAACACCTAATCCTATCCCTAGCCCTGGTCTATGGAATAAACCCCTACCATCACCATGGAGGTCACCCATGCCTCACTGTAACAATGTGACTCAATCTTGCTTTAGCCCTCACATCAGAGCCGGATCCTAATGTAACCATAAACCTAACCTGCCTGTACACCTTACTGAATACCTAACCCTATCCCTAACCATGGTCACCCGAACTGACTTGTCACCTTTACATCAACAAGACCGACACTTCACTGTAAACCTGAAGTTCATACCCACACTCACCCTCAAGTCAGAGAAGGACCCTAACTCTATCCATAATGCTATCCTCCCCATACACCTTCTGGAACACCTAACCCTAACCTTAGCGCTGCCCTTGGACATGAACCCCCATGGTCAACATCAGCACCATCCACACCTCACTGTAAACTTGCAGCTCCATCTCGCTGTCACCCTCACATTAGAGCCAGATTCTCAGTGTAACCGTAATGCTATCCTGCCCATACACATTACTGAACACTAAATCTAACCCAGCCCACAGCCTCTGGGCCTGACACCAGACCAATGGCATCGATATCCCCCACACCTCACCATAAACCTGAACCGCATTCTCGCCCTTATCCTCACATCGGAGCCAGATCCTAAGTCAAACTGCAACCATATCCACCCTGTACACATTATCAAACACTTAACCCTATCCCTAGCCATGGCTCGTGGACCACATCCTTCCCATAGCCACCGACATCACCCACGCTTCACTATAAGCCTGAGTTCAGTCTCTCCCTCACTCTCAGATTACAGCCTGACACAAAGTGCAACCAAAATCCGATCCTCCCAGTACAGTTTATGAACATCTAACCTTAAACCTAGCCTTGCCCTTGCACCTTATCCCTAATGGTCAACATTGAGGTCCACCAAGCCTGCCTGTAAACCTGAACCTCACTCTCACCCTCACCCACACTTTAGAGCCAGTTCCTAACTACACTTATCCTGACTGTACACCTTATCAAACTCCTAACCCTAACCCTAACACTGGCCCTTGGACCTGACCCCTAACGGTCAACATCGACATCACCATCTCACCATAAGCCTGTAGCTCAATCTCGTCCTCACCCTCATATCAGAGCCCTATTCACACTGAAACCAACATGCCTGTACATATAACTGAGCACTTAACACTTAACCTACCCCTGGCTTGGGGTCCAGACCCTTTCCACCACCATCGACATGACCCATGCATCACTGTAAGCCTGGAGTTCAATCTCTGCTTGCCCTCACATCAGAGCCTGATGTTAAGTGTAACTGACATCCTTTCCTCCCAGTGCACCTTACGGAACACCTAAACATAACCCGAGACCTGGTATCCCTGATGTTCATACTCACACTTGTGATCACATCAGAGCCTGACCCTAAATACAACTGAAACACTTTCCTCCAATTAGGCCTAACTGAATACCTAACCTTAACCATAGCCCTGCCTTTGTAGCTGACTCCTCGTGGTCACCTTTGAAGTCCATCATGCCTCCCTGTAAACCTGAACTTCAACCTCAGCCTCGACTTCTCATCAGACTCAGTTCCTGACTGCAACCATAACACAATCCTGCCCATACACCTTACCACACTCCTAACCCCAACCCTACCTCTGGCTTGTGGAACAGACCCCACCCCACCAAATTCACCCATGTTTCACTGTGAGTCTGAAGTTCAATCTCTCCCTCACCCTCACATAAGAGCCTGATGCTAAGGGTAACCGACATCCTTTTGTCCCAGTACACCTTACGGAACACCTAAACCTAACCCTAGCCCTGCCCTTGCACCTTATCCCTAATGTACAACATCAGTGTCCACCACACCTGCACATAATCCAGAACCTCAATCTCAACCTCACCCTCACTTTAGAGCTGGGTCCTTACATTAACCGTAACACTATATTGACTGTACACCTTATCGAACTCTTAACCCTAACCCTAGCCATGGACTTTGGACCTCATACCTCACAGTCACCATCGACATCACCAATACCTCACAGTAACACTGAAGCTCAATCTCGCCATTGCTCTCACATCAGAGCCAGATCCTAAATGTATGCTCTCCGTACACCTTTCCGAATACTTAATCCTAATCCTAGGCCTTTTAACTCTGATGTTCATACTCATACTTGCTCTCACATCAGAGCCTGACCCTAAATGTAACTGAAACCCTTTCCTCCAAGTACACCTTACCAAACACCTAACCCTAACCATAGCCCTGCCTTTGTACCTGACCCTTCATGGTCACCTTTGAAGTCTACCATGCCTCCCCATAAACCTGAACTTCAGTCCCTCCCTCGACTTCACATCAGACCCGGTTTCTGACTGTAACCATAACACAATCCTGCCCGTACACATTGCCACACTCATAACCCTAACCCTTGCCTAGTCTCCCGGACCTGACCCCACATTGTCACCATCGACAACACCCATGATTCACCATAACTCTTATGTTCATACTTGCAACTGTGCTCACATTAGAGACATATACTTACTCTAACCATAACACTCTCCTCCTCATACAACTTCCAGAACACCTAACCTTTACCCTAGCCCTGGCATTTGGACATGACCCCTCATGGTCAACATCATCATCACCCACACCTCACCGTAAACATGTAACTTAGTCTCAGCCTCACCCACACATCAGAGCCAGATCTTCACTGAAACTTTAACCCTATCCTGCATGTACACATTACTGAACACTTAACCCTAACCCTAGCCCTGGCCCCTGGACCTGACTCCTCAACATAACCATGATGCACCCCACACCTCTCCATAAACCTGAACCTCATTCTTGCCCTCGTCCTCATGTCAGAGCCAGACCCTAACTCTAACCACAGCCGTGTCCATGCTGTACACCTAACAGAACACCTAACCCTAGCCCTAGGCCTGCCCTTGCTCTGAAACCCTCATGGTTGCCATGGACATCACAAAAGCCTCCCCATAAGTCTGAGGCTCAATCTAACCCTCTCCCTCACATCAGAGCCAGATCCTCATGGTATACCTGCAGCTCAATCTTCCCCTCATCCTAACATTAGAGTCAGATCCTCCCTGTAACCATAACCCTCTCCTGCCACTACACATTACCGAACACAAAACCTTACACTTAGCGTCGTGCTCTGATGTGAGGGTTAGGGAGGGATTGAAATTCAGGCTTACAGTGAAGTATGGGTGATGTCGATGGTGATGGTAGGCATCTGGTCCTCGAGCTATGGCTAGGTTCATGGTTAAGTGTTTGGTAACAGTACAGGGTGAATAGGGTGGCAGTTAAAGTTGGATCTGGCTCTGATGTGAGGACGTTGGCTGAACTGAGGTTCAGGCTTATGGTGAGGCATGGGGGATGTCGATGATGTTGGTCAGGTGTCAGGTCTAGGAGCCCTGGGCTTTGGTTACCTTTAGTTTTTGGTTGTATGTATGGTCAGGATAGGGTTACATTTATACTGAACATCTGGCTCTGATGTGAGAGTGACAGCGAGATTGAGATGCAGGTTTACGGTGAGGTGTGGGTGATGTTGATGTTGACCATGAGGGGTCTGGTCAAAGGGCAGTGCTAGGGTTAGGGTTTGATGTTCCTCGAAGGTGTATGGGGAGGATATCATTACCGATAGAGTTAGGGTCCATCTCTGATGTGAGCGCAAGTGTGAATATGAACATCAGTGTTATGGTGAAGCATGGGTGTTGTTGATGATGATGAGGTTTCAGGATGAGTGGCCAGGGCTAGGGTTAGGGTTAGGTGTTCTCTAAATGGTACAATTGGGATAAGATTATGCTTACATTTAGGATCTGGCTCTGATGTGAAGGCAAAAGTGAGACTGAGCTGCAGTGGTACAGTGAGGCATGGTTGACGTCGATCGTGATGGTAAGGGTCAGATTTACGAGCCAGGGCTAGGGTTAGAGTTAGGTGTTTGGGAAGGTGTACAGGGTGGATTGGGTCTCAGGTAGAGTTAGGGTGGTGCTGTGATGTGTGGGTGAGTGTGAGATTGTGTTTCAGGCTTATGTTTTGGCAGGTTGACAGTGAAACAGATGGTGAGCATTCAGGTCCAGGATCCATGGTTAGGGATAGGTTTGGGTGTTCATTAAAGTGTACTGGATGAAAAGGGTTACTGTTAGAGTCAGGGTCCTACTGTAATGTGTGGGCAATAGTGAGATTTAACTTCAGGTTTGAGGGGAGGCATCAGTGATGTTGGTACTGATGATGAGAGGTCAAATACAGGCAACAGAGCTAGGGTTTCTGCTTAGGGGTTTTGTAAAATGTAAGCACAGGATATGTTTACAGTTACAGTGAGGATCCTGCTCTGAAGTGAGGGTGGGACTAGATTAAGCCTCAAGTTTACTGTAAGCTGTGGGTAATGTCGATGGTGACTGTGAGAAATCAGGTCTAAGGGCCAGGGCTAGGGTTAGGTTTTGTGTTCTTTAATGTGTACAGGCAGGATAGGGTTATGGTTACAGTGAGGATCTATCTGATGTCAGAGCAAGGGCGAGATTAAGATGCAGGTATACAGTGAGGCATGGGTGATCTCAATGGTGATAGTCAGGGATCAGGTCCACGGGCCAAAGCTAGGATTAGGGTTAGGAATTCGGTTACATGTATGGGCAGCATAGTATTACAGTTACCATTAAGGTCCGGCTATGATCTGAGCGTGAGAGTGAGATTGAGCTTCTGACTTATGGGGAGGCATTGGTGATGTCCATGGCAATCATGAGGGGTCTAGAGCAAGGGCAGGGCTTGGGTTAGGTTTCGGTGTTCTGGAAGGTGTTAGGGGAAGATTTCATTACCTTTAGAGTAAGGGAACATCTCTGATGTGAGTGCAAGTATGAGTATGAACATCAGTGTTACAGTGAAGCATGGGTGCTGTGGAAGGTGAAGTTGCGGGGTCAGTTACAGGAGTCAGTGCTAGGATTAGGGTTAGTAGCTCGGTAAGGTGTACAGGCAGGACGGGGCTATGATTTCAGTGAGGATCTGTGTCTGATATGAGAGCGAGGATGTGATTGAGCTACAGGTGTACAGTGAGGTGTGGATGATGTCAATGTTGACCTTGTGGGGTCAGGTCCAGGAGCCAGGGCTGGGGTTAGGTTTAGTAGTTTGATAAGGTGTACGGGCAGAATTGTGTTGCATTTACAGTTAGAAAACGGCTCTGATGGGAGGTCGAGGGCAAGTTGAGGTTCAGGTTTACCAGGAGGCATGGTGGACGTTGAAAGTGACCATGAGGGGTCAGGTGCAAAGGCAGGGCTACAGTTAGTTTTAGGTTTTCGGTATGGTGTACTGGGAACAAAGGGTTTCATTTACATATAGGGACAGGCTTTGATGTGAGGGCAAGGGAGAGATTGAACTTCAGACTTACAGTGAAACGTGGGTCACCTCGATGGTGATGGGATTGTTCTGTTCAACTAGACAGGCCTGGGGTTAGGTTTAAGTGTTTGATAATGTGCACTGGATATAGTTGCGATTAGAGTTAGTACACAGCTTTCATGTGAGGACAAAGGTGAGACTGAGGTTCATATTTATGGTGAGGCGTGGGGGACATTGATGGTGTTGGTCAGGTGTCAACTTCACTGGTCCTATGTTAGGGTGGTTAGGTTTATGTTCGCTAATGTGTACAGGCCTGATAGGGTTATGGTTACACTGAGGATCTGTCTATGATGTATGGGTGACAGCAAGATAGAGCTGAAGGTTTATGGTGAGGTGTGGGTGATGTTGAAGTAGACAGTCAGGTGACAGGCCCAAAGGACAGGACTGGGATAGGGTTTGGTGTTCCTCAAGGTGTGTGTAGAGGATACCATTACGGTTAGAGTAAGGGACTGTCTCTGATGTCAGAACAAGTTCAAGTATGAACATCGGGGTTATGTTGAAGCATGAGTGTTGTTGATGGTGACACTGTGGGGTCAGGTCCAAGAGCCAAGGTGAGGGTCACGAGAGCGGTAAGGTGTATGATCAGGATTGTGTTACTGTTAGAGTAAGGAGCTGGTTCTGATGTGAGAATGAGTGTGAGATTGAGATTAGGTTTACTGTGAGGAGTGGGTGAATGTCGATGTTGAATGTGAGGGGTCAGGTTCAACGGCCAGGGCTATGGTTAGGTTTTGTGCTTGGTAATGTGTACTGGCAGGAGAGGGTTATGGCTGCGGTGAGGATATGGCTTTGATGTCAGAGTGAGGCCAAGACTGAGCTGCAGGTGTGCGGTGATGCATTGGTGATCTCAGTGCTGATTATCAAGGATCAAGTCCAAGGGCCAGAGCAAGGGTAAGGGTTAGGAGTTCGGTAAGATGTACAGGCAGCATAGTATTATGGTTACCATGAGGATCCGGCTCTGATGTGAGGGAGAGGGTGAGATTGAGCCTAAGAGTTATGGGGAGGCTTTGGTGATGTCTATGGTAACCATGAGGGGTACAGAGCAAGGGCAGGACTAGGGTTAGGGTTAGGTGTTTGGAAAAGTGTACAGTGTGAATAGGGTCGTGGTTAGAATTAGGATCCGGCTCTGATGTGAGGATGAGGGCAAGAATGCAGTTTAGGTTTATGGTGAGAAGAGGGGGATATCTATGAAGTTGGTCTGGTGACAGGTCCAGAGGCCCTGGGCTAGGGTTAGATTTAGTGTTCGGTAATGTGTACGGGCAGGATAGTGTTATGGTTACACTGAGAATCTGGCTCGGATGTAAGGGCTATGGCAAGATTAAGCTGCAGATTTAAGGTGAGGTGAGGATGACATCAATGTTGATCATAAGAAGTCAGGTCCAAGGGCAGGTGTAGGGTTAAGGTTACATGTTCCGGAAGGTGTATGGAAGGGTAGCATTATGGATAGTGTTCAGGTGTGGCTCAGATGTGAGGGCCTATGTGGATATGAACTGCAGCATTACAGTGAAGCATGGGTGTGGGTGTTGTTGATGGTGATGGTGAGGGGTCAGGGCGAGTGGCCAGGGCTAGCATTAGGGTTGTTTCCAGAAAGCTGCATGGGGAGGATAGTTTTACAGTTACAGTTAGGATCCAGCTCTGATGTGAGGGCAAGGGCAAGATTGAGCTTCAGTGTTACTGGGAGACATTGGTGATGTCAATGGTGACCATGAGGGATGATGTCCAAGATCCAGGACTAGGATTAGGGTAAGGAGATTGATAAGGTGTACAGTGAGGATAGTGCTATGGTTACAGTTAGGAACCAGCTCTAATGTGAGGTTGAGGGCGAGATTGGGGTTTATTATTATGGGGAGGCATGGTGGACATCAATGTTGACCATTAGGGATAAGTTGCAAGGGCAGGGCTAGGGTTAGTGTTAGGTGTTCCATTAAGGAGTACTGTGAGGAAAGAATTTCACATACACTTAGTGTAATGCTCTGATATGTGGACGAGGGAGTGACTGAAGTTCAGGCTTACAGTGAAGCATGGGTGACGTCGATGGTAGTAAGAGTGGTCTGGCCCACTTGCCAGGGGTACTGTTAGGGATATGTTTTCAGAAACATATACAGAGTGAACAGGGTTGCAGTTAGACTTAGGATCCGGCTCTGATGTGAGGACAAGGGTGAGAATGAGGTTCAGGTTTATGGTGACATGTGGGGTGCATCGATGATTACGGTGAGGTGACAGATTCAGAGTCCAGGACTAGGTTTAGGGTTAAGTGTTTGGTAATGTGTGCAGGCAGGATAGGGTTATGGTTTCAGTGAGGATCTGGCTCTGATGTGAGTGTGAGGTCAAGATTGAGCTACAGGTTTATGGTGAGTTGTGAGTGATGTCATTGTGGACCCTGAGAGGTCACGTCCAAGGGCCAGGGCTAAGGTTAGGGGTTAGGTGGTCCGGAAGTTGTATGGGGAGGATAGCATTATGGTTAGAGTAAGGGTCCCTCTCTGATGTGAGCAGAGGTGCAAGTATGAACATCAGGGTTACAGTGAATCATGGGTATTGTTGATGGTGATGGTGTTGTGTCAGGTCCAGGAGCCAGGGCTAGGGTTAGGGTGAGGAGTTTGGTAACATGTACTGGCAAGTTTGTGTTATGGTTACAGTGAGAATATGGGTCTGAAATAAGGTTGAGGGTGACATTGAGGTTCAGGTTTACAGGGAGGCATGGTGGACATAAAAGTTGACCATGAGGGGTCAGCTTCTAAAACAGAGTACGGTTATGTTTACATGTTCGCTAAGGTGCACTTAGAGGAAAGGGTTTAGTTTACATTTAGTGTCAGGCTCTGATGTAAAAGCTAGGGAGATATTAAACTGTAGGCTTACAGTGATGTGTGACTCACATTGATGGTGACGGTAGGGGTCTGGACCCTGAGCCAGGGCTAGGGTTAGGGTTAGGTTTTCGGAAAGGTGTACAGGTAGGATAGGTTTATGGTTACATTTAGGATCCATCTCTGATGTGAGAGCGAGGGCCAGATTGAACTTCAGTGTGAGGTGTTGGAGATGACGATAGTGACTATGAGGGATGAGGACCAAGGTCCAGGGCTAGGGTTGTGGTTGGGAATTCGATAAGGTGTACAGTCTGGATAGTGTTACAGTTCCAGTAAAGAACCAGCTCTAATCTGAGAATGAGGGCAAGATTTAGGTTCAGGATTACGGGGAGGCATGGTGGACATCAATGTTGACCATTAGGGACTAGCTGCTAGGTTTAAGGTTAGGTGATACATAAGGTGTACTGGGAGGAAACTATTTTGGTTATACTTAGAATCATTCTCTGATATGAGGGCGAGGGAAAGACAGAACTTCAGCCTTACAGTGAAGTGTGGTTGATGTCGAAGGTAATGGGTGGGTTCTGGTCCATGAGCCATGGCTAGGGTTAGAGTTTGGTGTTCAGTAATGTGTACAGGGTGGATAGGGATGCGGTTAGAGTTTGGATATGGCTATGATGTGAGGATGATGGCGTGAATGCGGTTCAGGTTTATGTTGAGGCATGGGGGACATCGATGCTGTCGGTCTGGTGTTAGGCCAGAGGCCCTGGAATAGGGGTAGATTTAGTGTTCAGTAATGTGTATGGGCAGGATAGTGTTACGGTTACACTGAGAATCCAGCTCTGATGTGAGGGTGACAGCGAGATTGAGCTGCAGGTTTATGGTGAGGTGTGGGTGATGTTGAGGTTGATATTGAGCGTGAGGGCTCACATCCAAGGGAAGGGCTATGGTTAGGGTTAGGTGTTCTGTAAGGTATACAGGGTGGACACCATTGTGGTTAGAGCTAGGGTCCAGCTCTGATGTGACGGCAAGTGTGGTCATGAACTTCAGGGTGACAGTGAAGCATGGGTGTTTTGGATGGTGATGGTGAGAGACCGGGGCGAATGGCCAGGGCTAGGGTTAGGGTTAGGTGTTTGGTAAGGTGTACCAGCTAGATAGGGTTATGGTTACATTTAGGATCTGGCTCTGATGGGAGGGTGACAGCAAGATTGAGCTACAGTGTTACAGTGAGGCCAGGATGATGTCAATGGTGATGGTTGGGGTCTGGTCCACAAACCAGCAATAGGTTAATGGTTAGGAGTTTGGAAAGGTGTATGGGGAGGATAGGGTTTCAGTTAGAGTTAGGGTCGCATTGTGATGTGAGAGTGAGTGAGAGCTTGTGGTTCAGGTTTACATTTTGGCAGGTTTGACATTGAATTAGTGTTCAGGGTCAGATCCAGGGACCAGTGATAGGGATAGGTTTAGGTGTTTATTAAGATCTCCTGGATGCATAGGGTTATGGTTACAGTCAGTGTCTGGCTCTAATGTATGGGCTATAGTGAAATTGAGCTTCAGGGATTTCAGGAGTCACCAGTAACGTTGATTCTGTTGAAAGGTGAGATCCAGGGGACAGGACAAGGGTTTATGTTTAGGGGTTATGTTAAGTTTAAAGACAGGATATGCTTACGGTTACAGTGAGGTTTCAGGCTCTTGTGTGAGGGCAGAGGCGAGACTGAGCTTCAGGTTTGTGGTAAGGAGTGGGTGATGTCGATGGTGACTGTCAGGGGTAAGTTCCAAGGGCCATAGCTAGGGTGTGCGGGTTGGGAGTTAGGTTAGTTGTATGGGCAGCATAGAACTATGTTTACCATGAGGATATGGCTCTGATGTGAGTGTGAGGTTGAGATTGAGCTACAGGTTTACAGTGAGGTGTGGGTGAAGTGGGGGTTTAGGTCCAAAGGCGAGAGCTAGGGTTCTGGATAGGTGTACCGATAGGGGTATCAGTAGGATAGCATTATGTTTAGAGTAAGGGTCAATATCTGTTGTGAGTGCAATTACGAGTATGAACATCAAGGTTACGGTGAATCGTGGGCACTGTCGATGATGACAGTGAGCTGTCAGTTCCAGGATCCAGGGCTAGGTTTAGGGTTAGGAGTGTGGTAAGTTGTTTGTATAGGATTGTGTTATGGTTACAGTTAGGAACCGGCTTTGATGTGAGGTCAAGGGCAAGATTGAAGATCAGGCTTACAAGGAGGCATGGTAGACCTGGAAGGTGACCATGAGGGTTCAGGTACAAAGGCAGGTCTCTGGTTAGGGTTTGGTTATCCTTAAGATGTACTTGTAGAAAAGGGTTTGTTTTTCATTTAGGCTCAGCCTCTGATGTGAGGGCGAGTGAGAGCCAGAACTTCAGGCTTACAATGATGCGTGGGTCTCGTCGGTGGTGACAGTACGGGTCTGGACCCAGAGCCAGGGATAGGGTTAGGGTTAGATTTTCTTAAAGGTGTACGGGGAGGATAGGTTTACGGTTACAGTTACGATCCTCCTCTGATGTGAGGGTGAGAGCGAGACTGAGCTTCAGTGTTACTGTGAGGCATTGGTGATGTCGATGGTGACCATGAGGGATGAGGTCCAAGTTCCTGGTCCAGGGTTAGTGTTAGGATTTCGATAAGGTGTACGTTCAGGATAGTGTTACAGTTACAGTTAGGAACCGGCTCTATTGTGAAGGTGAGGGCGAGATTGAGGTTCAGGATAACGCAGAGGTGTGGTGGACATTGATGTTGACCATTAGGGATAAGGTGCAAGGGCAGGGCTAGGGTTACGGTTCGTTGTTCCATATGGTGTACTGGGAGGAAAGGATTTCAGATACACTTAGTGTCAGGTTCTGATGTGATGGTGAAAGGAAGACTAAACTTCAGGCTTACAATGAAGGGTGGGTGATGTCAATGGTAATGGGAGTGGTCTGGTCCACAAGCCAGGCCTAGAGTTAAGGTTAGGTGTTTGGTAACGTGTACAGGGTGGACCAGGGTGTGGTTAGACTTAGGACGCCACACCGGCATCCTCTCTGATATGAGGATGAGGGCGAGGAAGCGGTTTAGGTTTATGGTGAGGAGTGGGGTAGGTTGAGTATGCCGGTGTGGCGACAGGTCCAGTGTCCCTAGGCTAGGGTGAGATTTAGTGTTCGGTCATGTGTACGGGCATAAAAGTCTTACAGTTACACTGAGAATCCGGCTCTGATGTGAGGGCTACAGCGAGATTGAGCTGCAGGTTTACAGAGAGGTGTGGGTGATGTTGATGTTGACCATGAGAGCTCAGGTCCAAGGGCAGGGCTAGGGTTAGGGTTAAGTGTACCAGAAGGTGTACGGGGAAGAGAGCATTTTAGATGGAGTTAGGGTCTGGCTCTGATGTGAGAGCAAGTGCAGTTATGAACTTCATGGTTACAGTGAAGCTTGGGTGCTGTGGATGGTGATGCTGAGTGGCCGGGGTGACTGGCCAGGGCTAAAGTTAGGATTAGGTGTTCGGTAAGGTGTACCAGCTGGATAGGGTTATGGTTTTATTTAGGATCTGGCTCTGATGGAAGGATGACAGCGAGATTGAGCTACAGTGCTATAGTGAGGCCAGGGTGATGTCGATGGTGATGGTAGGATTCCGGTCCACAAGCCAGCACTAGGGTTAGGGTTAGGTGTTTGGGAAGCAGTACGGGGAGGATAGGGTTTCAGTAAGAGTTAGGGTCCCACTGTGATGTGAGGGTGAGTGTGAGCTAGTGGTTCAGGTTTTCGTTTTGGCGGGGTTAACATTGAACCTTGTGTTCAGTGTCTGATCTGTGGACCTTTGATAGGGATAGGTTTAGGTGTTTGTTGAGGTCTTTTGGATGCATGGGGTTACTGTTACAGTCAGGTTCTGGCTCTAATGTGTTGTCTATAGTGAGATTGAGCTTCAGGGATATGGGAAGGCATCGATGATGTTGATTCTGTTGATGGGTGAGATCCAGTTGACAGGGCTAGTTTTATGTTTAGGTGTTCTGTTAGGTTTAACGACGGGATATGTTTATGGTTACAGTGAGGATCTGGCTCTGATGTGAGGGCAGAGGAGAGATTGAGCTTCACGTTTGCGGTGAGGAGTGGGTGATGTCGATGCTGACTGTGAGGGTTCAGGTTCAAGGATCAGAGCTAAGGTGTAAAGGTTGGGAGTGCGGTTAGTTGTATGGGCAGCATAGTATTATGTTTACCATGAAGATCTGGCTCTGGTGTGAGGGAGAGGGTGAGATTGAGCCTCAGAGTTATGGGGAGGATTTGGTGATATCCATGGTAAACATGAGAATTCTGGAGAAAGTTCAGGGCTAGGTTTAGGATTAGGTGTTCTGTAAGTTATACAGGGTGGACACCATTGCGGTTAGAGTTAAGGCCTGGCACTGACATGAGGGCGAAGGAGAGAATGAGGTTCAGGTTCACAATTTGGTGTGCGGTGGGTTGATTGTTACGGTGAGGTGTGAGGTCCATGGGCATGAGCTAGGGTTAGGGATAAGTGCTTGTTAACGTGTACAGGCAGGATGGGGTTATTGTTTCAGTGAGGATCTGGCTCTGATGTGAGGGTGATTTCGAGATTGAGCTACAGGTTTACAGTGAGGTGTGGGTGATGTCATTGCTGACAGTGGGCGTTTTAGTCTAAGGGCAGGGGCTAGAGTTCGGGTTAGGTGTACCAGAAGGTGAATGGGTTGGATAGAGTTATGGTTAGAGTAAGGTTCCATCTCTTATGTGAGCAAATTGTGAGTATGAACATCTGTGATATGGTGAATCGTTGTTCCTATCGATGGTGACAGTATGCTGTCAGGTGTAGGAGCCAGGCCTAGGGTTTTGGTTAGAAGTGTGGTAATATGTTCAAGTAAGAATGTGTTGCAGTTACAGTTAGAACCCGGTTCTGATGTGAGATCAAGGGCGAGATTGAAGATCAGGTTTACAAGGAGGCATGGTAGACCTGGAAGGTGACCATGAGGGTTCAGGTACCAAGTCAGGTCTCTGGTTAGGGTTTGATTATCCTTAAGGTGTACTTGGAGGAAAGGGTTTGTTTTTCATTTAGGCTCACCCTCTGATGTGAGGGCGAGTGAGAGCCAGAACTTCAGGCTTACAATGATGCGTGGGTCTCGTCGATGGTGACAGTATGGGTCTAGACCCAGAGCCAGGGATAGGGTTAGGGTTAGATTTTCGTAAATGTGTATGGGGAGGATAGGTTTACGGTTACAGTTACGATCCTCCTCTGATGTGAGGGTGAGAGCGAGACTGAGCTTCAGTGTTACTGTGAGGCATTGGTGATGTCGATGGTGACCATGAGGGATGAGGTCCAAGTTCTTGGTCCAGGGTTAGTGTTAGGATTTCGATAAGGTGTACGTTCAGGATAGTGTTACAGTTACAGTTAGGAAACAGCTGTATTGTGAAGGTGAGGGCGTGATTGAGGTTCAGGATAACACAGAGGTGTGGTGGACATTGATGTTGACCATTAGGTATAAGGTGCAAGGGCAGGGCTACGGTTAGGGTTCGTTGTTCCATATGGTATACTGGGAGGAAAGGATTTCGGATACACTTAGTGTCAGATTCTGATGTGTGGACGAGGGGGAGACTGAACTTCAGGCTTACAATGAAGGGTAGTTGACGTCGATGGTAATGGGAAGGGTCTGGTTCACGAACCAGGGCTAGGGTTAGGTATAGGTGTTTGGTAATGTGTACAGTGTGGACACAGTTGTGGTTAGACTTAGGGTTTGGCTCTCATGTGAGGATGAGGACGAGAAAGCAGTTTATGTTTATGGTGAGCAGTGGGGGAGGTCGAGTATGTCCACCTGGTGACAGGTCCAGAGGCCCTGGACTAGGGTTAGATTTAGTGTTTGGTTATGTGTATGGGCACGATAGTGCTACCTTTACACTGAGTATCCGGCTCTGATGTGAGGGCTACAGCGAGATTGAGATGCAGGTTTTCAGTGATGTGTCGGTGATGTTGATGTTGACCATGAGGGCTCAGGTCCAAGGGCAGGGCTATGGTTAGGGTTAAGTGTACTGGAAGGTGTACGGGGAAGAGAGCATTACGGATAGAGTCAGGGTCTGGCTCTGATGTGAGGGCAAGTGCCGTTATCAACTTCAGGGTTACAGTGAAGCATGAGTGTTGTTGATGGTGATGGTGAGTGGCCGGGGAGAATGGCCAGAGCTAGGGTTAGGTATTCGGTAAGGTATCCAGACTGGATATGGTTATTGTTATATTTAGGATCTGGCTCTGATGTGAGGACGACGGCGAAATTGAGCTACAGTGTTATAGTGAGGCCAGGGTGATGTCGGTGGTGATGGTAGGTGTCCAGTCCACAAGCCAGCACTAGGGTTAGGGTTAAGTGTTTGGGATGGTGTACGGGGAGGATAGGGTTTCAGTTATAGTTATGATTCCACTGTGATGTGAGGGATAGTGTGAGCTAGTGGTTCGGGGTCACATTTTGTTGGGGTTGACATTGAACCTTGTGGTCAGTGTCTGATCCAGGGACCTGTCATAGGGATAGGTTTAGGTGTTTGCTAAGGTCTCCTGGATGCATAGGGTTACTGTCACAGTCAGGTTCTGGCTCTAATGTATTGGCTATAGTGAGATTGAGCTTCAGGGATATGGGAAGGCATCGGTGACGCTGATTCTGATGATGGGTGAGATACAGGGGACATGGCTAGGGTTTATGTTTAGGTGTTCTGTTAGGTTTAAGGACAGGATATGTTTACAGTTACAGTGAGGATCTGGCTCTGATATGAGGGCAGAGGCGAGATTGATCTTCACGTTTGTGGTGAGGAGTGGGTGATGTCGATGCTGACTGTGAGGGTTCAGTTCCATGTGCCAGAGCTAGTGTGTAAGGGTTGGGAGTGCTATTAGTTGTGTGGGCAGCATAGTATTATATTTACCATGGGTATCTGGTTTGTAAAAGTGTACCGAGATGATATGGTTGCAGTTAGATTTATTGTCCTGCTGTCTGTATAGGTGAGGGCAAGATTTATGTTCAGGCTTATGGTGAGGCATGGGGGATGGTGACTGTGAGGGCTCAGGACAGGAGCCAGTGCTTGGTTTATGGTTAGATGTTTGGTAAGGCATATGGGAAGGATAGGGTTTCAGTTAGAGATAGGGTCCATCTCTGACCTGAGGCCAAGAGTGAGAATGAGCTTCAAGATCATGGTGAGGTGTTAGTGACGTCTAGGCTGATGTTGAAGGGTTAGGTCAAGGGGCCTGGGTAGTGTTAGTGTTAGGGGATTTGGTGAGGTGTACCAGTAGAATAGGTTCACAGGTAGAGCTAGAGTTCGGGTCTGTTGTGAGTGTGAGAATGAGACTGAGATTCAGGGTAACAGCAAAACCTGGGTGATATAGATGGTGGCAGTGAGGTGTCAGGTCCAGGGGCCAGTGCTAGGATTAGGTTTAGGTGTTTGTTAATGTGTACAAGGTAGATACGTTTAAGAATAGAGTTAGGGTCAGGCTCTGATGTCAGGGAGAGGGCGTAATTGAAGTTCAGCATTATGGTGAGGTGTTGGTGATGTCAATGTTTACACTGAAGGGTCACAACCTGGGGCCAGGGCTAGGGTTAGGATCAGGTGTACAGTAAGGAGTTCGGGGAGGATAGGGTCACGGTTTGAGTTTGGGTTAGTCTCTGAAGGGAGGGCGCAGGTGAGGTTGTTGTTCAGGTTTAAATTCATGCACGGGAGATGTTGATGTTGATGGTGAGGTGTCAAGTAGAGTGGTGAGGGCCAGTGTTAGGGTTAGGTGTTTGGAAAAGCATACAGAGAGATTATGGTTGGGCTTAGACTTACTGTCCAGCTGTTATGTGAGGGTGAGGGCGATATTTAGTATCAGGCTTATGGTGAGGCATGGGGGACGTAGATGGTGACAGTGAGGGGTCAGGTCCAGGGGCCAGGGGTAGGTTTAGGATTAGGTTTTTGCTGATGTGTATGGGCTGTAAAAGGTTACGATTAGAGTTAGGGTCCAGATCTGTTGTGAGGGTGAAGGTGATTTTGAGGTTCATTGTAATGGTGTGACAGGTATGATGCTGATACTGATAGTGAAGAGTCAGTTCCAGGGGCCAGGCCTAGGGTTAGGGTTAGGTGTTCTGTAAGGTGTACAGGGAGGATAGGGTCATGTTAGAGTTTGGTTCTGGCCCTTATGTGTGGGCAAGCACAAGATTGACATTCAGTCTTATGGTGACATGTGGGTGACATTGAGGGGTCTGGTCCATGTGCCAGGACTAGTGTTAGGGTTGTGTGTTTGGTAAGGTGTACTTGGAGCATAGGTTTACAGTTAGAGTTCGGTTCTGCCTCTGATGTGAGGACGAGGAAGATATTGAGGTCAGAATCACGGTGTTGGGTGACGTCAATGGTGACAGTGAAGAGTCATGTCCAGAGGCCATGGCTAGGGTTAGAATTAGGTGTTCAGTAATGTGTACGGGGTGGATAAGATTACGGTTAGAGTTAGGTTCTGGCTCTTATGTGATGGCGAGGGTGAGATTTAGGTTCAGGGTTATTGGGAGGCACGGCTTGATATTGATGCTGTTGGTGTGGGGTCAGGTCCATGGGCCAGGGATAATGTTTGTGTTAGGTGTTGGTAAGGTGTATGGAGAGGGTCATGGTTAGAGTTTGGGTCTGGCACTCATGTGAGGACAAAGGCAAGAATGAACTTACATCTTACATAGAATGGTGGGTGACATTGAAGGGTCAGGTCCAGGGACCAAGGCTAGGGTTAGGCTAGTGTGTTTTGTAAGGTGCACTTGGAGGATAGGTTTATAGTTAGAGCTAGGGTCTGGCTCTGATGTGAGGGAGAGGTTGAGATTGTGGTTCAGGGTCATGGTGAAGCTTGGGGGTTATCGATGGTGACAGTGAGGGTTCAGGTACAGGGGCCAGGACTAGGGTTAAGGTTAGGTGTTTGGAAGGTGTATGGGGAGGTAAGCATGGTTAGCATTTGGATCTGTATGTAATGTGATTGCGAGTGCAAGATTGAATTTCAGAGTTATGGTGAAGGGTGGGTTACAGTCAGGGTTCATGTTCAGGGGCCTGGCTAGGGTTAGGTTTAGGTGTTCGGTAATGTGTACATGGTGGATACGGTTATGATTAGAGTTTGGTTCAGGCTCTGTTGTGAGGGTGAGGATGTGATTGAGGTTCACGGTCACAGTAGAGCTTAGGTCACATCAATGTTGTGGGTGAGGGTTCAGGTTCAGGGGTCAGGTCTAGGGTTAAGGTTAGGTGTTCGGTAATGTGTACGGGGTGGATAGTGTAACGATTAGAGTTTGTTTCTGGGTGTGAGATGAGGGCAAGTGCAAGAGAGATTGAAGTTCAGGTTTATGGTGAGGCATGGGTGATGTCAATGTTTATGGTGAGGGTTCAGGTCCAGGGGCCAGGGCTGTGGTAAGGTATAAGGGGAAGATAAGGTCATGGTTAGAATTTGCATCTGGCTCTGAAATGTGGGTAAGGGTGAGATTGCACTTCAGGTTTAAAGTAATGCATGCGAGATTTCAATGTTGATGGTGAGGTGTCAGGTGCTGGGGCGAGGGCTAGGGTTAGGGTTAGGTTTTCAGTAAAGCATCAGGGCAGCATAGGGTTTCAGTTATAGTTCGGGTCTGGCTCTGATGTGAGGGTGTGAGTGAGAATGATCTTCAAGATCATGGTGAGGAATTGGTGACGTCTTGGCTGTTGGTGAGGGGTCAGGTCAAGGGGCAATGGTAGGGTTAGGGTTAGGTTTTTGGTAAGTTGTACAGGGAAGATAGGTTTACAGTTAGAGTAGGGTCCAGCTGTGATGTGATGGTGAGGATGAGATTGAGGTTCAGTGTCACAGTGAAGCTTGGGTGACACCAATGGTTATGGTGAGTGGTTTGGTGCAGGGATGAGGTCTAGGTTTAGGATTAGGTTTTCACTAATGTGAACTGGGTGGATAGGGCTACGATTAGAGTTAAGTTCAGGTTCTGAAGTGAGGGCAAGGAGGGTATTGAGATTCAGAGTCATGGTGAAGCTTGGGTGATGTCAATGGTGAAGGTTAGGAGTCAGGTCCAGGGACCAGGGCTAAGTTTAGGGTTAGGTCATCAGTAATATGTATGGGATGGATAGGTTTACAATTAGAGTTAGTTTCTGGCTCTGATGTGAGGGTGAGGGTAAGATTGAGGTTCAGTGTTATGGTGAGGTATGGGTGATGTCAATGATGACAGTGAATGTTCTAGACCTGGGGCCAGTCCTTGGTTTAGGGTTCGATGTTCAGTAATGTATATGGGGAGGATAGAGTCACAGTTAGAGTTTGGGTCTGGCTCTGATGTGAGTGCGAGATTGCACTTCACGGTTAAGATGATGTGTGGGTGATATTGATATTGACGGTGAGAGGTCAGGTACAGGGTCGAGGGCTAGGGTTAGGCTTAGGTGGTAGTAAAAGTGTATGGAGAGGATATGGTTGCAGTTAGATTTATTGTATGGGTGAGGGCGATATTTGTGATCAGGCTTATTGTGAGGCATGGGGGATGTTGATGGTGACTGTGATGGGTCAGGCCATGAGCCAGTGCTAGGTTTAGGGTTAGGTGTTCAGTAATGCATGCGGAAGGATAGGATTTTGGTTAGAGATAGGGTCCATCTGTGATCTGAGGTCGAGAGTGAGAATGAGCTTCAAGATCATGGTGAGGTGTTGATGACAACTAGGCTGACGTTGAGGAGTCAGGTCCTGGGGCCTGGGTAGTGTTAGTGTTAGGGGCTCGGTAAGGTGTACTGGTAGAATAGGTTTACAGTTAGAGCTATAGTTCGGCTCTGATGTGAGCACGAGAATGAGATTGAGGTTCAGGGTAACAGCAAAACCTGCGTGATATCGATGGTGACAGTGAGGGTTCAGGTCCAGGGGTCAGTTCTAGGATTAGGTTTAGGTGTTCATTAATGTGTATGAGGTGGATACGTTTATGATTAGTGCTTTGTTCAGGCTCTGATATGAGGGTGAGGATGTGATTGAGGTTCAGGATCATGGTGAAGCTTGGGTGATGTTGGTGGTGATCGTGAGGAGTCAGGTTCTGGGGTCAGGTCTACAGTTCAGGTCCAGTTTTCCCTAATGTGTATGGAGTGGATAGAGTTATGATTAGAGTTAGGTTTCAGCTCTGACATGAGGGCGAGGGCAAGATGAACTTCAGAGTTAAGGTGATGGGTGGGTGACAGTGAGGGTTCAGGACCAGGGGCCAGGGCTATGGTTATTGTTAGAGGTTTGGTAACATATATTGGGAGGATAGGTTTGCAGTTAGAGTTAGGGTCCATCTGTGATGTGAGAGCGTGGATGAGTTTGAGGTTTAGGGTCACAGTGAAGCTTGTGTGACATTGATGGTGATGGTGAGGGTTCAGGCCCAGGGGCCAGTGTTAGGGTTGGGTTTAGGTGTTCATTAATGTGTATGGGGTGATAGGTTTACAATTAAAGTTAGGTTCAGGCTCTATTGTGATGGTGAGGCCAAGATTGAGGTTCAGGATTATGGTGAGGCATGGGTGATGTCAATGCTGATGCTGTAGGGTCAGGTCCAGGGCCAGGGCTAGGGTTAGGGTTAGGTGTTCAGTAAGGTGTATGTGTAGGATAGGTTTGAGGTTAGAGTTTGGGTCTGGCTCTGATGTGAGGGTGAGGGCAAGACTAAACTTCAGGCTTACGGTGAAGTTTGGGTGACATGAGGGGTCAGGTCCAGGTGCTATGACTTTGGTTTGGGTTATGTGTTTGGTAAGGTCTACTGGAGGTTAGGTTTAGAGTTTGAGTTAGGGTCCAGCTCTGATGTGAGGGCAAGGATGAGATTGAGGTTCAGGGTCACCATGAAGTTGGGTGATGTCAGTAGTGAGTGACAGTGATGAGTCAGGTCCAGGTGCCAGTTCCAGGGTTATGGTTAGGTTTTCAATACATAAAATTGATATCTATATGTGAAACATTAACATAAACCATTAAATATGTTCCTTTGACTAGGTATTGATAATAACTTGGATATCTGATTTTAGAATTAGCTCCGTTTTGCCATGGTAGTTTCAATACAGTTGTCACTGCCAACAACTGACAAAGTAGTCAGTATACATTCTTAATTTTAGAAGTTTTAAAGCACCAGAATGAATTTATGCATTAGTTATTATTGACTGCCATTCATATTACAAAGCAAGACATTAATTCAGGAAAGAATTGGTTATTTAGCAAAGGAAAGAGAATATAGGAAGACCTACAATGTTGATCAAAAAATGTTTGGATATTTGGACATTTTTAGAACTAAAATAGTAAGAGATAAACTTAAAGGTTTTGAATGGTAGAAGCTTATTAAAACAGTAATTCTCTGCAGCAAATAATCAGATTAGTTTTTTTTCTTTATTAAAGACTTAAATTTGAAGAGAATCATATTACCAAGGAAAGTATAAGCCTAGTCTAAAGCATTCTGTGACTCTTCCATTCATCTTGGAGCCATTTCTGAAGAGTAATTTCCCTCATTGCCCAGAAAGCAATAAGGGGATACTTGGCAATGCTCATTGGAGATAAAACCAGAGAAGTTAGTCCATAAACAGTAACCTCCAAAAATGTAGAATAAAACAAAGAAAAATAGAAACAACTTTCTTCCACAGAATAGAATCACAGCCTAAAATGAAACTTGCAAAATGCAGACTATAAGAAATGCTAGTGACCTCTTACAGCTCTGATCTCCTAGTTTTACTATAGTCATTTATTATGGGCACATTTTGGGTGACTGTTTCTCCTGCTCCATTATTGTAGTTAGATTGGTTAGGGTTGTTGGTGTGTAGAAAAGTTCTTAATTCTTATGTAGGCCATCCACAAGGATTCAAGTTGTCACCTGACACAAAGGACTGTATATCCTTTAGAGATTCTTGAGGTTGAATTACATGCAGCCATTGGATGAAATTGTGAGGTGTCTTCAAAAACAAGTGTTTAAATACATTCTAAGTAGGAGAGCAGGAGTAAAATATACATTTAGTTAGCAAAATATTAGATTTTGTTAGAGATTGTTCTATGCTCATAAAACCCAGTTTTGTGATCACAAGTCCGATTGCATACCCAAGTGGGTGAGTTGGGATGGGAAAGTGTTCTAGAGGCTGAAGAGAAGACCTAGAAATACCGTACGAGACAGGGAAGTTTATTTAGACTTATGTACAGGGAGTCTAGGAACATCTGTCTGGGCATGGTTGAGCACTGGTATCATGGACAGAGAGGGAATTGCTTATATGGGGTGAGAAGCCAAGACTACATGTGTGCCTGGGATAAGGCAACAAAGAGTCTGTGCATGCTAAAAACAATACATGATTTATGACTATACTTTGTGTTTTGCTAGAAAGAATCATTCTTGTGTGACCAGTGCCCCGAGGAACAGAACCTTTGTCAGAGGGGTCTACATGCCACCAAGATGTTTCCATTCATAACATGGGTCTGGGTTTGTCCAGACCCAGGCCATTAACATACCACATACTTAGCACATCACCTGAAGAGGGGACTACGTGGACATTGGGTTATTCTGATACCACAGGTTATAAGCGGTAGTGTTGTCTCACACCAATATACTCTTTCTCCTGAGTTTCCAGTTAGAATATCTTTCCTGTGCCATTTGGGAGTGAGGTTGAGCCACAGTACTGAGTTGTGAACAGTGGAATGTAGATGAAAGTGACATATGCTATTTCTATGACAGGCTATAAGTTCTTCTCTAAGAGCATCCATATTTCCTTTTTTCCTATTGCATATCTGATAAAGAGGATACATGGAATATTCTGCTACACTAGGTGATAGTATTTAGTCACTGAATGGTTATGTGTAGATACACGTTCTGCAGATGTACACACATAATCTCAGACCCACAGTGAATTTTTCTTTGAGATATAAAAAGGTTTGCAGTAATAAACTATTGTGGTTTAGTTTTTTAGTTTTTATTTTAATAACAGTTACTAGTGTTACTTTCTCTAATAACATCCATGTCTGTGATGAGTAAAACTTTTATTAGAACATAGGAGGATTAATTCAATTATCATGAAAGTTTTAATTGATTTTGAAAAAAATGGAATATTTTTTTCTCATTTCCAAATCTCTGTTATATAATATGTAGCCATTTGATATATTTAATTCCTCTATATGTTATTTTATTTCACATTTCTTATCTATCTTTTTTGTGTTATATGTTTTACATTATTGTGGTTATATTTATAAAATGTATGCAATACATTTACTTCTTAGTTTTTATCTGTCATCTGTTTCTAAGAGATGGTTTCCCATTTTTCTTTATATTTTTGCAATACCTTATTTTTTTCATTTGTCTTATAACAATCATCTCTAAAACAAAATGCAAGAGACACTATTAGTAATAGTTTAAGGGCATTGCAGAAACAGTGCTATGAAAGCAAGGTTTTCATTTGCAAGAGCAATCAATGATTTATGGAGAAAGAAAGAAATATTAGGTTCCAACAAGTCAGGTATTTAAGCACCTGGACCACATTATTTATTCTTGGATCCACAAAATATTAACAACTATATGATGACAGAAGCTTTTTCCACCTAACTATAATTAAGCTCTTGAAAACCCAGATGGGAGAAGACAATTGAGTCATAATGACTTGGGTTTTAAAACTGATAGATCCCTCAAAAGGGCCGAGAAAACTTACCTCCATGGGTTTACATTCAATGATGGAAATTTATTATAATAATCTAATAGAAGTACAGAGAAGTGGTAGGAAAATCCTAAAGCAGAGGAGAAGTTTGTTTCACTTTAATGGTGTGGAGAAAGGATTTTGAATCTCCTAGGGAATATCCCTCTTAAACATTTTTCCTGAAACAGGGGAGTGAATGTGAAAGTCTCTCTCTGCATATGGATCTTAGAACAAAATTTCAGTGACCAAAATACTCCGAAGATAGTAGAAATTCTAGAGTGATTAATGAACTGAAAAAAACTGAGACAAAGAGTTTGCTAGTCGATGAATGTCATGCCTAAAGGTCATATTAATGACTGGATATTATTCCAGGACACAAGGCTCTGAGATCAGGCCGAAACAGTGACATAGAGATGGAGGCCAGAGTAAAAAGTAATGCATGTGGATGCGCAATCCTCTTGTCCTACCTTAGGACAATACATCAATTAATATGAATATCTGGGCTGGTAAAAGATTAGAGACCTGAAGCCTGAACTTGGAAAAATATTTACCAAAAATTAGACTGTTGAAAAAAATAGAATAAAGTTGGCAAGATTAATTTTTCCACCATAACTAGAAATGGGAGCTTATTACCTAAGTTAACTTTATTCTACATTGGAACAAAAGTCACATTTTCTGTGTATGAGATATATTATCAAAGTTTTTAACTGACATTATTTTTGAGTACACTTGCTTACAACACTTGCCTTGAATAATATTTACCTGGTGCCTTTCTGTGAATTTCATTACTCTTATTCTTTTTAGAGAGTATTAGATATGCATAATTTAAGTAGATATTTATAGATATTTTGATTAATCATCATTTATATGCTTTATATTAAAATGCAGGAATTTCTACTTTCAGTCTTTTAACATGCACATTTACTATGATAGCTTATGTACTTATATTTATTCTTACTGCCTTTATTTGAAACCCACCAACCTATAATATGTCCTCATTTTTCTTTTCTAAATTTTCCTGGATAAATTGAATTTCATTTGTTATGTACTATTTAGAGTTAGAATTTATATCTCCTATATATTGATCTGAATGGTGGAAAAAAAAAATAAAATATGTTTTTATTTCTTGGAATACCAAATTAATAACAGTGCTGTACTGCAGATGCTATTTGGAATTCACAAAATAATTACATTTTTTATAAGTATTTCAATTAATTAAAGTGAACTAAATATTTCAAAAATTAGGGACACATTTTATAACAAATAAACAATAATTTAAAAATGCCAAACATACATGATTATTCTAACATATTTGTTAACAGATTAAATCAATTCAAAATTATACAAAAATAAATATATTACAAAATGAAAAAATAAAAATTTTCATATATTAAAATTATATAATGGTGTTTTTTTAAACTTCCAAAGAATTTTTAATAATAGAGGAACAAAGATCCCTACACAGCCTAAGTGAGATACAAAGCCAGACATGTGTAGCTGGATACCAATTACATACATAGACTCTCTCAAATATCTCTCACACACATACGGAGGAGAAAAAAACACATTGATGAGGATTATTCTGTGCTGTACAATTGTGGATAATATTTCTTTTTTCTTTTTTCTTTTTTTTTAATAGAACCCACATTTTCTAAATATCTTCAACTAAAGCCTAGAAGGAAGAAGCAAAAACAATGGCATGTTGCATTCACTTTTATTTTGAGACTTCAATAACAGAACAGGCCTTCTGAGGACTGTATCCTGTGGCCCACTCTGGGGAGTGTACACCCGGGGAGAGGTCCTGCTGCTGCGCAGCCCTCTCCTCACCGTGCCTGGCCTGTCAGCAATCTGCAGGTAACCTGGAGAGATACTATTCCGTGTTCTGCTGGAAGGCTTCCTCAACGAACTTCTGCCATTCCTTCAGCTTCATTTCCTAGGGATTGTCCGCTTCCAGGACCTTCTAGGTGTGCTCTTCATCCAGTTCAGTGCTGAAGGTCTGAAGTGCCTTCCTCTTATTTTTCTTGTAATTTGTTCAGTTGTTGGGAATATGTTTGATCTTTCTAATTCACACTGCTCTCTTAAATCCTCTATATTCAGCAGGTCATTTTTTACCTCCTCAAAACTAGCTTTTAAATGAGTCATATTTGCTGTCATGGCTTCAGAATCTGCTATTAAACCTGGAAGCTGCTGAAGTTGTTCCTGTAACTCTTTTAGGCTGGTCTTCTTTTTCTCCCATTATGCTCACAGCGAGATAGTCTGTAACTCCGGGGGGATATACCTTCCTGGCCTGGGGCAAAATACCTTTGAAACCAAACCAGTCAAATGAAGAAATAAAGTGGGAGAAACCTGTTTATGGCTTAAAGGAAGTCATCCACTTCTGTTTGCCTGTGTCTCTCGTGACCTGGCTGCAAAAAGGGACCCACCCAACCTCTCTGCTCCAAATATGCCTTGCTCCCCCTTGTAATCACGTATCGATATGGAGATGGACTACTTCTCTCCATACCTTGGAAACACCTATTAATGTGGAGATGCACTAAGGCCAGGTGAGAGATTCTGGAAACAGTTTTATCCACAGCCCATTGCTCCAGAAATCTCGCCTCACAATCTACTTACTTCCCATCTTCCGCAGTGGTCCCTGTATAGGAAAACTGGAACATTGTAACCAGACTAATAACATACAATAACAACAGCAAGAAAATTATGATGATCCTCAAGCCAGAGGATTCAGCTAGGTTCGAAGTACTATGCAGATTAAGTCCACAGGCTGTCAGTAGCTGAACAGGTAGGGAGTTAAAAGCAATCATCAAGTGGCAGCTGCATCTAGGGGGTGGGTCCAGGGAACAGAGATTGCAGAAGAAAATAACCTTCAGGGTGATAAGATACATGTTTTAATGACACCAGCATAGGCAAATCTTGTCCATCAGGTAGGATGCATGCAAGAGAGTGGTCTTGTGATGGGACAGTGGCAGGAATGGGATCTCATCCTAGTCTAGTATACCTGAATTTCACCCTCATTCCTGTGGGAGTTACAGATGGGCCAATATATAGGGCTATGGGAGACACATGCACTGGCCATAAAGATAAAACAAAACTTTCCCCATAAGATGCTTATACCTTCTGGACATTTTGGATACACTATCATGATCTTAGTAACAGCAGGTGCCACCCTGCTGTTACTATAGGAAGACACAGGAGGCTAGCTTCCAGGTGTTTTCTCCAAGGCACCAGAAGGGCCAGCCATTGCTTATCCATGTGTCAACAAGTCCAGGCCACATCCACTCAACAGAATCTCCAGGGTTTAACAAAGTTGAGGCTGGCCCCAGGACGTTGCGTTGCTGGCCATATCCTGGATTTAATAACTCCTCTTTGGTTTTCACTTACAGTTGTATAGGAGAGGCAGTAATGTGTGTTAGCATCTCCACAGGGCTCAAGGCTCCTTTTCAGGGCTTCTCATTCAAACGCCATAGCACTATCCATAAGCAAACTGACCAACGCCACTGACTATTGGTGCCCAACTTCAGGCCAGATTTCAACAAACCATTATACCTCTCTATCATGCCTGCCTCAGTAGTTATATGGTACATGAAACTTCCACTCTATTCCTAATTGCTGTACCCATCCTTGTAATGAATGTCCAGTAAAGTGGGTGCCTTCATTCTCTCAATCACCTGTGGCCAGCCGTAGGCTGCAAAGACATGCTCTAGGCCCCTCTTGGTGGTTTGCTGATCTACATGACATGCAGGAAAAGCAACTAACAGTCCATTAGCCATGTCTACATAAGTCATGGAATACTGTATCCTTCTGATATGGGCAGAGGCCCTATATATTCATTTGCCACCTGAAAGAGGTATCAGCCCCCTTACTATTATCCCATATTGCTGTGGGACTTGGTGAAAGTCCCTTTTAGAGCACATAAGGCACTCCTTCTGGGCTCAGCTGACTTCTTCAAAGGTCAACAGCAAGACCTACTGATAGGCTACAGCCCACATTGTCTTTTGCCCCATGGGCAGCAAATGCTGGTGTAACCATTGGGTTATAATGAGATTTGGGCTTTCTTCACTCTAATTGCCTTACCCCATAGCCATATATCACAGCAGGGATCCCAGGAAAATGCTCACAGTTACCATAAATCAGAGAACACTCAGCTCTTGGGTCTACCAAAGCCAGCACATATTGTACATTCACAGGGGACCAATGAATTGCTCATTCTACATGTGGCCTCCAGTTCCCACCATGTGCCCCAAGGCGGGGACCTTGACCCCCACCCATGTCAGACCACAATGCCCAATCATCCTTCTGTGGGGGCAAGGGCCCAGGTGGAGCCTGAGAACTGACCTCCAGAAAGTCTTGCAGGGACACAGACTGGACATGAGGCTTTGCCTTTGGCTTCTGTGTCCTGGACCTCAGTGACTCGAACTGCTGCTCTGGCTTTAATTGGTGCCATAGTTTCAACAAGATCAAGTTTTTCTTTCACTACCCTGGCCTTTATCAAATCAACCCATATCTGGGTCCTTGAGACCTTCATGATGCCTTTTGCACCTCTCCTCTCAGTTACATCTCATGCTTCCTTCCATTCTCTTACTATTTCAACCTCCCCCAGATCTGCTAAAGTACGAGTAGCCTCACTTATGGTTTGCCCTATGTGGGGAGCAAGAACAGTCACTAAGGATCCAAAAAGAGATGGGGGAGCTGTATGCAGCACCAGATTTCTCATTTCTACAGTGAACAACTCCTCATTGGGGTTCTGGGGATCCATATTACAAATGATATTTTTCATGCCCAGGTCCTGTAACACCTGCTGGAGCTCTGCATTTGTTTTCCAGTTAGTGGTTAAGTATGGTAAATCACTCTGATTAGGCCAAACTGCCCTGATGGCTGCTGTCAGCCAATCCCAAAGTGCCCGATTCCCTGAGGTGTGATGGGCACTTTGCAACTGCTACCAGAGAGAAGGATGAGTCATCAGGGAAGCCAGTCTACCCATTTCAGAACCTGACATAACAAGGTTTTCCACCCCCATATCCCAGAGATACAAAAACCTTGTAGGCAGAGGTTTTGAGGTCTTCTGCTGATACTGGACACTCATGTCCACCAGCTCATCTTGGGTACAGGCATGGAGCATGGACTGCTTCACAATCTGGGGAGGGGACAGCTCCTCCCTCTGAGGAGCCCATGGTTGTTGTGTTTTTTATTTTCTTAATCACAACCAGGAAGGCCTTTAATACAGGAGAGTCTGGTGCCTCCTGGAGTGGTCTCAGCAACAGAACTGCCTTCAGCTACACCCCCTCATCTTCTCCCGACATCTCCTTTACCATTTCTCAGGCTGAAGGCACCACTCTTCCGTTCCTCTCCCCCATGGCCTCCTGCAATGTGGCTTCTCCTGCTGCTTCCCACCTTGCTTCTGCTGAGGTATCTTCCAGGAGTGACCCATCTCCTCAATAACTGTCTCTCTTTCTTAAGAATAGCCCATAGGTCATCAACCAACTCCTCCAAGTGACACCAAAGTGTGTTTCTCTCCTCAATAACTCTTTTTACTCTTTCAATAAACAGATATCCCACAATCCCATCTGCTACATGGCCACTCAGGGCCTCTAAGTAGTCCTCTATCTCACGGAGGGCTAATTGCACAGCTTTTGGTGTCTTCACACTTCCCTAGTTCTGGTGAAGGCCGCACCCCTCTAGGATGTGGTTTACCCTAGACCAGTTTCACACTAGGGTCTCTCAATTGAAAGTCCCACAGATAGTGTACTCCCAGGCAGAGCTGTACTCTCCACTGCTTCAGCCACTGGGGCCTCTCCACCATCCACAGTTGGGTTTCCAGGTATCTCCACACCATCTCTAAGGGCAGCTTGCCCAAGGGCCACACCCATGAAGACAGATTTTGGCTTTAGAGGTCCTGCTGACTACCTCCAGATGTAACTCCATGGGGAATACACCTTCCCAGCCTGGGGCAAAATACCTTTGAAACAGAAACCAATCAAATGGAGAAATAAAGTGGGAGAGACCCATTTATTTCTTACAGGCAGTCATCCCCTTGTGCCTGGCCCATGTCTCTCACTACCCAGCTACAAAAAGAGACCCCCCTCAACTTCTCCCACCCAGATATGTCTTTGCTTCTCCTTGTAATCACCTATTGATATGGAGATGGACTACTTCACTTCACCCCTTGGAAGCACATATTGATATGAAGATGTACTAAGGCCAGGGAGAGATTCTGAAAATGCTGCAATTTTACCTACACCATCTATCCACCAACTCTCCAGCACTTGCACATTTTTGATTCTGTTGTGAAATGCCTGCTTCATACCTGATAAATAAATCTAGTCCAGCAAGGTACTTGGGCAAAAATAGAATATTTGGTGTCAATTTTTCCAGTTGTTGTAAAGTTTTCTGAATTCTATTAGCTAAAGGTAATTATAGAAAGATGATTCTAAGCTAACTCTAAATATTTTTATAAGATTTCTTTTATCTTTAAATAGTATCTCTTCTCAATGGCATATTTTAAAATCTTTCTTAAAGTAATGAGCCATTTTAACTTGTGCAAGTTCTGCTTTTTGATGAAATAAAGCATTCACAGTTTTCCTTTGTCTTCTTCAGTTTCATCATGCTTAGATCCCAGTGCAGTCTATATAACTTAGAATACCCTCATTTTCTTATTCTGTCTATTCAAAAGCTTTTGAATGGGAGAAAGAATTATTCTAGCAATAAAAGCTCTGCTTCGTAAATTATAATTGTCTTCCCTCTCTGGAGGACTTTTTGATTTAGAATTCTTTTTGAAGTATGGTGTTCTTTGTTCTATTCAAAATATTATTGTAGAATTTCCAAGTACCCCAAGGATAATGGGAGCATTTTAAATTTGAATTTCTGCACATTTTCTAAGGGGGAAGAATTGCAAATCAATAAAGTTATATAATAAAATCATCCACAGTTAATAATAATAGCATAAGGAGGACCGAGAGAACGCTATACACTTCAAATTACTTGAATGGTAAATAACCACCCAAGATCACAGAGTGTGTTTAATGTTTCTACTTAAGTGGAGCCTGCACTTGAATGTAGTGTCACAGGCAATTGTGATGAATGTAGGAGAGAAGTCCAGGGTCCCAGTGAGGATGATGCAGATAACATTTAATAATATTCGTCTTGAAAAGTAGAGGGTTCTAACCAGGGTAAGAAACACAAAAACCATTAAATAAGGAATTAAATGGAATGCACTTCAAAAATGTGTGATGACAATAACAGCAGTGTCATGAGGGCATCAACTCTGGAGGCAATGAAGGATCCTTGAAAAAGGGCTCCTGGGAGGCTTGGCTGTAAAGAGGAATAAAGAAGCTCTAGTGGAATTAGGAAATAGCAAAGCTGTACTGAAATTAGAAAGTAGCAAAAATCATAAAATATTACATCAGAAAAGATTCCATGTTCCCATTTGTTGAAGAAATCACTGTAGCAACAGGAAAGTTTGCTCTTGAACTAAGAAATGAAACAATTCAACAAACCTCACCTCTGTAGACTCTTTGTATTGTTAATCCCAGAATATTCAATACAATAATCAAAAACAACAACAAAATGTGAACTGAACCCATCAGAGGGAAGAATAAAAGAAAGCATGAGTATTATATTTCTTAACCAAAAAAAGTTATCTAAGCAAGGTAAGAAACAAGGAAGAAGTGTAAAAGCCATCCTGATTTAAATTAATGTAATTTAATTATGAATTAAATGTAATTAAAACAGCATTTGCAAAATTGAAATAATACCACAAATGAAAAATGCAAATACTCTGAGTACAAATGGGCAAATAAAAAAAGGATTTAAAATAAAAACTGACTGAATTAAAGAAATGACAATACAGAAATGAATACTAAATTACAAGTCTCTAATGGAGAATAGATACAATCAAAAACATAATGTAGGTTGTATATTTGAAACCAATATAAGACTGTATATCAATGATGCTTTAATAAAAAGAAATGTAGGATTAATAAAATAAAAGTGAAAAAAGCCAAAAATAAACATTTAAAACGGTAAAAGAAATGTGTGTATATGTGTATAAAGAAGATCCAATAAAGAAGATTAAAGACATAGAGCAAATTAGATGAATTTTTATAGAAATGTTCTAGTTAATAAATGAAAAAGAATGATGGACTTAAACTATAATTTTTTAAACCTAATATTAATTGATCAATGGGCTATTAATATGACAAAATAAGGGATAGTAGCAGATTATAACTTCCTTCATGGAAAGTCATGACATACTAATCTGAAAGAAAAACACCTTTTAGATCTAACTAGGAATTGACAGTATGTAAAAAAAGTCAGGGAGGGTATGTTAAATTATAGGGGATGCAATCAGCAATATCCAGGCAGTGAAAGGAAAGACTATCAGGACAGGAAATGTGTTCCTAACACACTATGTGTTCTCAGTAAATAAATTATAAGGGGGAGGAAAAAAAGAGCAGTGGAGGCTAAGCTAAAAAGACACTCTAAGAGATATAGCAACTAATATGAAGATCTTATTCAGATTATGACTCAAAATCATTATCAGATATTTGAAAATTGGAATACTGAGTGAATATTTGACAGTACAAAATAATTATTGGCAATTATGCTTAGATACCATTTTACTATCTTTATTTTTTAAAATCCATTTTCTGATAGAGACTGAATTGCATATCTATGCTATTTTTTTCTATTTAACAAAGTGAAAACAGAATCATGTGGTCTGCCAAGGTGAAAGGAAAGCTTATCTCGCTGGAATCTGTAGGTCAGGATTTCTCTAATGCTCTTAAGGTTCTTGGAGTTGGCAAGCAGTTCCGTCAGCCCCAGGAGTCCTTAGATCTCATCCCTGTGGTCCTACTCTGACACTGCACACTCCATTTCACAGTTTATCCTCACAGTGGTTATCAATAAAGGAAAATTCACAGCTTCACACGTTAACTCCAACTAGAGCTCCACTATAGCTTATTTATCAAATAAAATTAAATGCTAAATTTGTTGGGGATTTTGTTTAGGGATTTTAATTCTGAACTTTTTTTATTCAAGTATACTTGATATATAATATCGGTTTCAGGTATATAACACAGTGATCCACAGCTATACACATTATTAAATCCTCACCCCAAATAGTGCAATTACTATCTGTCAACACAGAAAGCTGTTACAGAACCATTAACTATATTCTCCATGCTGCACTTGTATCCCCCTGACCAAATTACATTATGATTGAGATTTTGTGCCTCCTTATGCCGTTCACCTCTTCCTTCTCCCTAACCCCTTCCCCATGGTAACCACAAGTCTCTTTAGAGTGTCTATGAGTGTACTGCTCTTTTGTTCAATTTGTTTGTTTTTATATTCCACAAATAAGTGAAATCATATGGATTTTGTCTTTCTCCACCTAGCATATTTCACTTAGCTTAATACTCTCTTGGTTTGTCCATGTTGTTGCATCTGACAAGATTTCTTTCTTTTTTATGGCTGAATAATATTCCATTATGTATGTATCCTTCTCCTTTATTCATTCATCAATTGATGTGCACTTTGTTTCCTTCTATATCTTGGTTATTGTAAATAATGTGGCAGTAAACATATTTAACATATGTACCTATATATTTATATACACATATACAAGATTCAAGAGCTTCCTTCCTCTTTCAGTGGCCCAGGATAAAGTGCTGAACAAAACCATGTATCCAGTCTCACTCTGGTGGAACAGGGGAAATGAAAAGTGGGGCTAAAACTTTTATCCAGCTAAAGTTCTGGCACATGTTAACTGTGGACTTAAGACACTATTTTTTTCTTTCTAATCTTTAATATGCCACATGCAAATGAGAAACTCCTGTTTGAGCTAACAAAATTGTATTGTTGGTCAAATGATGTTATATGATAAAGGGCCTTTTCCACCACAAAAAGCAAGATTTCTGCTTGACTAAGTTATTTGATTTATTGAATCATGTAATTTTCCCAATATTTTGTCAAATTTAAATCCCAATAAAAAGGAAAACATACAAAATCTCTCTGCAAGTTTTATTGAAATTAAAGGAGAGTTCACATCAAATGCAACTAGGTATAAGCATTGTAGACTCTATTCTATACATATGTGCAAATATACATATACAGATATGCACATACTTACACATTTTGTTATAATATTCCTAGTATTAAAATTATAGCAAAATTATTTATAATAATTCTCAATGCAGAGAGTATATATTACCAAACTCATACTTCATAAATATTTATTTAATGTTTTTATACCTGAAATATAATCACATTATGGTACAATTTATACTTTGAATGATGATTCAAAAAGGATTATGGAAAAGGATACATTCACTAATTTTTCTTCAAAACCAAAATGTTTAAGCTGAAGATAAAGCACATTGTTAACTAGGGTAAAAAAAGTGACTCCTTACAAACTGTGACTGGAAGTAAAAATCAGTTAAAACACGACAGCAGTGGTAACTTGACACTCATATTTTAGATAAAATTAGAAACAAGATGATCTATCAATTCCAGTTTTAGTAATATTTACTGACCTTGGAAACATGTCACAAAATTAAGTAAAAATGCAATTTGCATAAACATTAATACACTATACTTTTATAATAAACATATTTCTATAAATAGACATAAATTTGGCATTCAAAATATAATATATAACATAAAGCATTGGAAAATACTTGATTAAACAATTAAGAACAAGAAAAAAATCACTAAAGTTGATTATTTTATCTTGTGTATTATGTGATAATAGCCACTTCGGTGAGAATATCTTTTAAAGTTTTTTTGTTTCTTTAAGTATTGATTATTTTCAGAAAAGCAGGTTTTTAATAATACAAATATGGAAAATTGGCAAGGGCAATAATAAAAATTACAATGTCTATAATACCACATATGTTAATATTAACACTATATTTGTTATAATATGAAAACATGACGTTCAAATCAAATGACACCTTATTTTCCCCTTTATTATTCTTGTAGGAAGACAAGTCTTTGACGTTTTCATCAATGTTAATAACGAACCTATTGTTTAATAATTCAAAATATATTATTACCTTCTGCTGCAAGCTAGAACCATCAGTGCAAGAATTAGTCAAGAGAGAAGTGAAGGTCAGTTGAATTCTTTTTTAGTAGTTGTCTAATCTATTAATATCTTTAAAAAAATGGACTCTCCTCCTGAAACACATAGGAAATGGTTGTTATAGAATTTAGAAAGCAAAATACTTTGCAAAATTTTGAATTATTATTTTGATAATTTCAATTTTAATATCCTCTCCAGAACTACAAAGCTCATCATGATTATTAAATTATTTATATCTTCTGACTTTTTTATCAAATGGCAAAATAAAGTAGAATTTTCACAAATAACAACTGTTCATTACACAATTAGGGCACCTCAAAAGGAACATAATATTCAAAAAAAATTATTTGTCAATTTTAACATTTTTGCTCTTCAAGAAATAAAAACCTTAGTTTCCTACAGTGAAAATGGGAAACAGCAACAAAAAGGGAACCTAGATATGAATTATGTAACATATTTGTTTACTTCACTTTGTGAGACTCTCTGAAAGATATTTAAACAGGCAAGCAATTCCATCTCTTTAGCAATTCCATTGTTTAGGCAACAATAAAACAGCCATTCTTTCCAAAAAATACAATAGTATCTCTATTCAAGGGCTTCTATAAATTATAGATAATCCATTGAATAAGTATAAAAAGCATGAGCCTTGAAGGTGAAAATTCCTGGGTTCAAATTTTGGCCCCACTAGTAACCAGAAGTTTGATTTTTGACAAGATCTGACCCTTAGTTTCTTCATCTTTGAAATAGGTTAATAACTGTGCTTATCTCATAGGATTATTGTAAAGAATAAAATGATTAATATCAGAGACAAAACATACAATATGAAATTTAATAATTATTTTGTTATCATCACTTCTGTTGACAACACTATATCTACAATTATTAGTGTTAGTAATACTAAAGGTATCATCATCTGAATTTTATTTGCAATAAAACTTCAATAACCTCATCTGATAGTCCTTGGTAGAATACTAATTTTAATTTTCTGAACCTGACATCATTCTTAAAGTACAAGTAAAATCTTTTAGTGTTTTGTGGAAGAGAAATAAGCCCTAGGATGTAAAAGCATTCATTATCTGTAAGTTAAGATTATTATGTAAAAATTTTAAGCATGCTATTAAAACTTTACAACAATCTTGAGGAATAATTATTTTTGTTCGTATTTTACATATGCTGAAACTGAGTTGTATTATAAATATTTGGGAGAGCCAACAGTGCTTTCTATAGACAAGGGAAATAAGTAAGCCTTCGGCCCACAGTATTATAGTTAAGCCATTCTTTAGACTTAATACAAAGTTGCCCCATGTGTTTATTTTTCTCATGTTGAAGTGGTACCAATTTTCACATTATATGTTTGGAGATGTAGGATTATGAGAGTGTTGCTCCAGAGCTTGAGAAACTTACCTTACATAAATCACAGAGTTTCTTTGTGAGCCCAAGGAAATATTTGTGGAAATGCTTTGTGAGTGGGGAGATTTATGCCACTGGAAAACTACATTGGTTTGAGAGTGTTGTGGTGGGCTTTTGACAAAATTGGAGTATTCTGTAGAACTTTTAAGAAGTCGTGTTGGGAGTCTCACATACCCAAGCAGATATGTGGTAAACTTTTTATTTTTACTTCTTTATAATACCATAATCAACATTTGACTTCTCTTTTTAGAATACTCTGTGCTAAATGTTGTTTGGCTTGTATTTCCTTTAAATTATTTTAACATACTATAAACTTTCATTATTACTCTATATCACTCATTTAATATTCTATAGACATTATTTAAGTCCTTGAGTACTTACTTGCCTCTTGGTATTTGTCAGTAGAGATAATCTCAACATTTTCATTTTGGATTTTTAAAAATCTTTTTATTAAGGAATAGTTGACATGCAATATTACATTAGTTTCAGATGTACAACATAGTGATTCAACATATAAAATGAAACTAACATAATATTGCATATCAACTATACTTCAATTACATAAATAAATAAAAATAGTTCCAAAATTTAAACCTTGGTATTATCTCTATATACAAATTCCAAAAGAAAGCAAGTTTTCAAGGACCATGATTGACTATATATAGTATAATTTAAAAAAGAAAAGAAAAGTCAAAACAACATTTGGCACACAGTATTCTACAAAAAAAAGAATTCATGTTATTAACTTCAAGAATAATTATTCCAAAAACACAAATACTCATTGGGATTTTACATAACTTCTTAGATGGTACTTCCTTTGGATATGTTACATTTACTATAAATAATAATGTCTGCAATGAAATTTGTATTTTCTGAGGTAGTAATCAACATCATCATAGAATCGGTAGTTACCATAGATAATAATTTTGAATGGTTGTAATATGTCGGTCAGTCTGCTAAACACTTGCATTCTATTTCATTTTCACAACCGTCCCTTGAGAGGACTTGTGTAATTCTCTCTATTAAAAGATTGAGGTTGCAAGAACTTGGTTAAATTTTCCAAAATATCAAAGTGAGAGAAATACAAACTTAGGTCTCAAACTTGAGCCAGGTTTCAGATAAAAATATTTGACTTTGAGACCCTTGTATCACTATGAGATGCAGGGTCTTGCTGAGTTATGATTACTATGTGAAATATCGAATTAGAAAAATTACGAAGTACTCTCTTTTTCTCTTTATTTATGTTAGGTGAGTATCTTTTAAAAATTAATGCTAAATCTTAAATCCCCAAAGAGTTCAAGAGTTAAACCTTTAATTCCCACCCACTTGTTAACTATTGAAAGAAACGATGGTGAATTCTTAATCATTGTGTCCTAGTTTTGAGTTCATCATCACCATTGTAAACATTATTAAATATTTGAATAAGGCTTACTATATTTCAGGCACTGTTATAAGAGCATTATATAGCTTCAATATCCTCAAATTTCATTCCCTTTAATTTTATAGAATAAACTGCACTCTCCTTTACTAGATTGTTTTGTAGAATTCAATTTTTTGGTCTAAAAATGCATCATATCAAGACATGTGTACTTGCTTCAGATTTCTTTAAAAGTTGTATTCATATCGTCAATTAAGTAACTGCATATTTTACATGTGAACTGAAACACTTTTGAAAGTGAAATGGGCACTGAAAATAAATGTGCCAGAACAAGAGATTAATGTGGGACTCACCTAGCAAACCATCCAACCCAGTCATAATGAATAAATTAGAGCTCTCAATGGCAGCAAATACGACAATTGAGCTTCCCTTTTTACATTTTCACTGCATGACTATCTTTTTAAAAAATATATCCTAATGTTCAGTATTTCAAGAGTTAAATCAAATAACACCCACTGTTACCATATTTGGTGGTATCTTTAAAGTCACAACGATTGTTTTTTCAGCTGTAGTATTACACATAAAAGAATCGCTAAAGCAGAGGGGAGCCAAGATGGCGGGTGAGTAGAGCAGTGGAAATCTCCTCCCAAAACCACATATATTTTTGAAAACACAACAAAGAAAACTCTTCCTAAAAGAGAGACCAGAAGACATAAGACAACAGCCAGAACACATCCACACTTGCGAGAACCCAGCACCTTGTGAAGGGGGTAAGATACAAGCCCCAGCCTGGTGGAACCCAAGCACCCCTCCCCCCAGCACCTGGTGGGAGGAGAGGAGTCAGAGCAGGGAGGGAGAGGGAGCCCAGGACTGCTAAATACCCACCCCAGCCATCCACACCAGACACAGTGCATGCGTGAGGTGCTAGAAACTAGGGAAAAAAGACAGTAAGAACTGTGACAGGGTCCTTGCAGATGTTGCACCTGGGACAAAGAAAAGTGAGTGCTTTTTGGAAGTCTTAAAGGGACAGGGACCACATGGCCAAAAGGAAGCATCCTGGGACACTTAGTCCAGCAGCAGAGAATCTGGGAATCTCTGGGCACTCTAACCCCCTGGGAAGCAGGTTGCATAGAGGCCCCTCATTGAGATAAATAGCCTCCCGGCCATACCCACTCCAATGTGGCTCCACCATTTTGAAGCAGCAGCCCAAGGCAGGTCACGCCCACAGCTACAATGGAGATAAACTCCATAGCAGCCAAGGAGGAATCAGAAGCCCTTTCTGCGTGCAGCTGCCCAGCACAAGCCACTAGAGGTTGCTGTTCTCCCAGGAGAGGAAGGCCACAAACCAATAAGAATGGAAGTTCTTCCAGCCATCACTCGTGCCAGCTCTGCAAACTATCTCTATCACCATAAAAAGGCAAAATTACAGGCAGACCAAGATCACAGAGTCAACACCAGAGAAGGAGACAGACCTAACCAATCTTCCTGAAAAAGAATTCGAAATAAAAATCATAAACATGCTGATGGAGATGCAGAGAAATATACAAGAGCTAAGGGATGAAGTCCAGAAGGAGATTACAGACATCCAGAGGGAGATCACAGATGCCAGAAAGGAGATTACAGAAGTGAAACAAATTCTGGAAGGATTTATAAGCAGAATGGGTAAGATGCAAGAGGCCATTGATGGAATAGAAACTAGAGAACAGGAATGCATAGAAGCTGACACAGAGAGAGATAAAAGGTTCTCCAGGAATGAAACAATATTAAGAGAACTGTGTGACCAATCCAAAAGGAACAATATCCATATTATAGGGGTACCAGAAAAAGAAGAGAGAAAAAGGGATAGAAAGTGTCTTTGAAGAAATAATTGCTGAAAACTTCCCCAAACTGGTGAAGGAAATGATTGAACAGACCACGGAAATACACAGAACTCCCAAAAGAAAGGACCCAAGGAGGACAACACCAAAACACATAATAATTAAAATGGCAAAGATCAAGGATAAGGAAAGAGTTTTTAAAGGCAGCTAGAGAGAAAAAGGTTACCTATAAAGGAAGACCCATCAGACTATCATCAGACTTCTCAACAGAAACCTTACAGGCCACAAGAGAAAGGCATGATATATTTAATGTAATGAAACAGAAGAGCCTTGAACAAAGGATACTGTATCCAGCACATTATCATTTAAATATGAAGGAGGGGTTAAACAATTCCCAGTCAAGCAAAAGTTGAGGAATATGCTTCCCACAAACCACCTCTACAGGGTATTTTAGAGGGACTGTCTCTAGAAGGGAGCACTCCTAAGACAAAATAGATTTCACCAGAGAAAATAAAATCACAGCAAAGAAAGCAGACCAACCAAATACTAACTAAAGGCAAAAAATAAAATCAACTACCCACTAAAAGCAGTTAAAGGAAACACAAAAGAGCACAGAATAAAACAACCACCATATAAAGAATGGAGGAGGAGGAACAAGAATGGAGAGAAGAAAAGAATCTCCAGACAATGTATATAACAGCTCAATAAGCAAGCTAAGATAGGCAGTAAGATACTAAAGAAGCTAACCTTGAATCTAAACCACGAAAACCACGAATCTAACCACGAATCTAAATCCTGCAATGACAATAAGTACATATCTCTCAATAGTCACCCTAAATGTAAATGGACTGAATGCACCAATCAAAAGACACAGAGTAACAGAATGGATAAAAAAGCAAGACCCATCTATATGCTGCTTACAAGAAACTCACCTGAAACCCAAAGACATGCACAGACTAAAAGTCAAGGGATGGAAAAATATACTTCAGGCAAACCCAGAGAGAAGAAAGCAGGGGTTGCAGTACTAGCATCAGAAAAAATAGACTTCAAAACAAAGAAAGTAACAAGAGATAAAGAAGGATATTACATAATGATAAAGGGCTCAGCCCAACAAGAGGATACAACCATTCTAAATACATATGCACCTAATACAGGAGCAGCAGCATATGTGAAACAAATACTAACAGAACTAAAAGAGGAAATAGAATGCAATGCATTCATTTTAGGAGACTTCAACACACCACGCACCCCAAAGGATAGATCCATTGGGCAGAAAATAAGTAAGGACACAGAGGCACTGAACAAGACAATAGAACAGATGGACCTAATAGACACTTATAGAACTCTACATCCAAAAGAAACAGGATACACATTCTTCTCAAGTGCACATGGAACATTCTCCAGAATAGACCACATACTAGCTCACAAAAGGAGACTCAGTAAATTCCAAAATATTGAAATTATACCAACCAACTTTTCAGACCACAAGGGTATAAAACTAGAAATAAATTCTACAAAGAAAACAAAAAGGCTCATAAACACATGGAGGCCTAACAACATTCTCCTAAATAATCAATGGATCAATGATCAAATTAAAATAGAGATCAAGGAATATATGGAAACAAGTAAAAACAACACAAAGCACCAACTTCTGTGACACGCACAGAAAGCAGTCTTAAGAGGAAAGTATATAGCAATCCAAGCACACTTAAAGAAGGAAGAACAATCCCAAATGAATAGTCTAACATGACAATTATCAAAACTGGAAAAAGAAGAACAAATGAGGCCTAAAGTCAGCAGAAGGAGGGACATAATAAAGATTAGAGAAGAAATAAACAAAATTGAGAAGAATAAAACAATAGAAAAAAATCAATGAAACCAAGAGCTGGTTCTTTGAGAAAATAAACAAAAAGATACGCTTCTAGCCAAAGTTATTAAGAGAAAGAGAAATAGAGAATCAACACGTATCAACAGAATCAGGAATGAGAATGGAGAAATCATGACAGACTCCACAGAAATACAAAGAATTATTAAAGACTACTATGAAAACGTATATGCTAACAAGCTGAAAAACCTGGAAGAAATGGACAACTTCCTAGAAAAGTACAACCTTCCAAGACTGACTAAGGAAGAAACACAAAAGTTAAACCAATTATGAGCAAAGAAATTGAAATGGTAATCATAAAAATATGCAAGAACAAAACACCCGGGCCAGATGAATTTACCTCGGAATTTTATCAGACATACAGAGAAGACATAATACTCATTCTCCTTAAAGTTTTCCAAAAAATAGAAGAGGAGGGAATACTCCCAAACTCATTCTGTGAAGCCAACATCACCCTAGTACCAAAACCAGGCAAAGACCCCACCAAAAAAGAAAATTACAGACCAATATCCCTGATGAATGTAAATGCAAAAATACTCAATGAAATATTAGCAAACAGAATTCAACAGTATATCAAAAGGATCATACACCATGACCAAGTGGGATTCATCCCAGGGATGCAAGGATGGTACAACATTCTAAAATCCATCAACATCATCCACCACATCAACAAAAAGAAAGACAAAAACCACATGATCATCTCCATAGATGCTGATAAAGCATTTGACAAAATTCAACATCCGTTCATGATAAAAACTCTCAGCAAAATGGGTATAAAGGGCAAGTACCTCAACATAATAAAGGCCATATATGATGACCCCACAGCCAACATTATACTGAACAGTGAGAAGGTGAAAGCTTTTCCTCTGCAATCAGGAACAAGACAGGGATGCCCACTCTCCCCACTGTTATTTAACATAGTACTGGAGGTCCTAGCCATGGCAATCAGACAAAACAAAGAAATACAAGGAATCCAGATTGGTAAAGAAGAAGGTAAACTGTCACTATTTGCAGATAACATGATATTGTACGTAAAAAACCCTAAAGACTCCACTCCAGAGCTACTAGAACCGATACTGGAAAACAGCAAAGTTGCAGGATACAAAATAAACACACAGAATTCTATGGCTTTCCTGTACAACAGCAATGAACCAATAGAAAGAGAAATCAGGAAAACAATTCCATTCACAATTGCATCAAAAAGAATAAAATACCTAGGAATAAACCTAACCAAAGAAGTGAAAGACCTATACCCTGAAAACTACAACACACTCTTAAGAGAAATTAAAGGGAACACTAACAAATGGAAACTCATCCCATGCTCATGGCTAGGAAGAATTAATATCATCAAATTGGCCATCCTGCCCAAACCAATATACAGATTTGATGGAATCCCTATCAAATTACCAGCAACATTCTTCAATGAACTGGAACAAATAGTTCAAAAATTCATATGGAAACACCAAAGACCCCGAATAGCCAAAGCAATCCTGAGATGGAAGAATAAAGTGGGGGGGGGATCTCACTCCCCAACTTCAAGCTCTACTACAAAGCCATAGTAATCAAGACAATTTGGTACTTGCACAAGAACAGAGGCACAGACCAGTGAAACAGACTAGGGACTCCAGACATTAACCCAAACATATATGGTCAATTAATATTTGATTAAGGAGCCATGGACATACAATGGGGAAATGACAGTCTATTCAACAGATGGTGCTGGCAGAACTGGACAGTTACATGTAAGAGAATGAAACTGGACCACTGTCTAACCCCATACACAAAAATAAATTCAAAATGGATCTAAGACTTGAATGTAAGTCATGAAACCATAAAACTCTTAGAAAAAAACATAGGCAAAAATCTCTTAGACATAAACATGCGTGACCTCTTCTTGAACATATCTCCCTGGGCAAGGAAAACAAAAGCAAAAATAAGCAAGTGGAACTATATTAAGCTGAACAGCTTCTGTACAGTAAAAGACACCATCAATAGAACAAAAAGGTACCCTACAGTATGGGAGAATATATTTGTAAATGACAGGTCAGATAAAGGCTTGACGTCCAAAATATATAAAGAGCTCACCCACCTCAACAAACAAAAAACAAATAATCCAATTAAAAAATGGGAAGAGGAACTGAACAGACAGTTCTCCAGAAAAGAAATACAGATGGCCAACAGGCACATGAAAAGATGCTCCACGTCGCTAATTATCAGAGAAATGCAAATTAAAACCACAGTGAGGCATCTCCGCACACCAGTAAGGATGGCTACCATCCAAAAGACAAACAACAACAAATGTTGGTGAGGTTGTGGAGAAAGGGGAATCCTCCTACACTGCTGGTGGGAATGTAAATTAGTTCAACCATTGTGTAAAGCAGTATGGAGGTTCCTCAAAATGCTCAAAATAGACTTACCATTTGACCCAGTAATTCCACTCCTAGGAATTTACCCTAAGAATGCAACACTCCAGTTTGAAAAAGACAGATGCACCCCTATGTTTATCGCAGCACTATTTACAATAGCCAAGAATTGGAAGCAACCTAAGTTTCCATCAGTAGATGAATGGATAAAGAAGATGTGTTACATATACACAAATGAATATTATTGAGCCATAAGATGAAAACAAATCCTACCATTTGAAAAACATGGATGGACCTAGAGGGTATTATTCTCAGTGAAGTAAGCCAAGCAGAGAAAGAGAAATACCAAATGATTTCACTCATCTGTGGAGTATAAGAACAAAGGAAAAACTGAAGGAACAAAACAGCAGCAGAATCACAGAACCCAAGAATGGTCTAACAAGTACCAAAAGAAAAGGGACTGGGGAGGATGGGTGGGTAGTGAGGGATAAGGGTAGTGAGGTAGATAGGGGGTATTATGACTAGCATGCATAATGTGGGGGGTGGGAGAAAGGGGAGGGCTGTGAAACACAGAGAAGACAAGTAGTGATTCTACAACATTTTGCTATGCTGATGGACAGTGACTGTAATGGGGTTTGTGGGGGGGACTTGGTATAGGGGAGAGCCTAGTAAACATAATGTTCTTCATGTAATTGTAGATTAATGATAAAAAAAAGAAAGAGAAAGAAAAGGGGTATTACTCCCTGATAGGATAAAACTAACTGCAAATCAATGATTAATGCATGCTTTACATATCCTTAATTTTGATCTTTCAAAGGGTTTCAGATGATCAGCTATGGAAGTACATTTTTCTGATAATATTCCTTTCTCTTAAAAAAAAAGCAGTTACTGTGTGGTGATCTCCAATAGGTTCTTCACAATGGTATAAAGGTCATATCAAAGTGTGGGCAAAGAGTTTGTTTGTGTTTATACAGAGGATGAAAGCCTAATTTGGCTACACAGAAAATGAATTAAGGTACAATATGAAGAAGAACTTCCAACATCAACATCCTCTGGAAGAGTCATTCCAGAAAATGAACATCAAAAAACTTCAACAAATATCCTGGCACTGCTGCAGTTGTAGCTGCAGTCATCCCACCAGTTCCTGGACTTGCCATTGGAATGAAGAAGGAGATATCTAAGCTGGCCTGTGCTTACAGTAAAACAACAAATTTGACTGGATCTATACTGTCGGAAATCAACCAAGAATTAGGAGAAGTTCAAGTTGCAGTGCTCCAAAATCGTGCGACTATAGACTATCTACTGTTAAAAGAACACATGGGAAGTGAACAGTTCCCAGGAATGTGTTGTTTTAATTTGTCTTGATTTTTCTCAAACTATTCAAATTCAGTTAGACAACATCCATCATACCATCGATAAGTTTTCACAAATGCCTAGGGTACCTAACTGGTTTTCTTGGGTTCACTGGATATGGCTGGTAATTGTAGGTCTGCTTTTGTTATGTAGCTGTATTCCTATTATGTTAGTGTATGTGCGCAATATAATTAGTAGTTTAAAACCTATACATGCTTATGTTACTCTACAAGAAGATTTATCAAAGAAATAATCAATCTTCCCATGTTTTCTTCCATCTGCTACTTCTATAGCTTTTCTTCTTCCTTCCTAATTGCAACCCTTTAGTAGAATTCGTGCCTCATATCAAAAATTACCGAGTATCGTAATTCTTCCAAGTGGTAAAGATACCTCAAGACGAATGCTGGGTATAGAAGCCACAGGGCATAAATCTGCAAAGAAGTAAAAAGCTAACCTTTTCAAAGTATATTGCTTCTCTCTCACTTATCAACCTTGTATTTCCCTGTATGGCCCCAGAAGATGACTGGTTAGCCAGAGACGGGTAAGATTCCTCAAGGGAGGAACAACCTAAGACAGGCACAGTCGCAGGGGGGCCATCAGGTGAGAAATTGGGGAGCAACAGAGGTGAGGCTTAGAACCTCACCCCCCCTGTTTTGAGAGAAATCTTCTGCATCCGTGGATGTCTTGTTGCCCTTGTCTAGCTTGGATTAATACTTAGTCTATAGGCACAGACCTGATCATCTACATTTGCCCTCTTACAGCATTTCTACCTTTATCTTGCATCTACCTACCACTTCAGCATTTTATTAAAAAAATAATAATAATCATAATGGAGAAATGTGGGATTCACATATAAATCATGTATTAAAATCAAATGAATAATCATATCTGACTTGATTGTTTATAGTTCATGATGCCTGATCAAAACTGAATGTTTCTATGATATGACTGCCCTTGCACTGTTCACCATGTAAGAACTTATTCACTATGTAAGACCTTGTTCTCCATGTAAGAACTTGTTTCTTATGCTTCAGAACATTGGAGACTGTTGAGATATAGGCCTGGGGTTGATTAATGACTGTGCATTGAGTCCCCTATACAGAATTTTATTGTTGTTAACAGCCATTTGATCAATAAATATGAGAGATGCCCTCTCAAAAAAAAAAAAAAAAAGAAAAAGAATCGCTAAAGTCTTTAATTTCAGACGGTAATTGTCCTAAGAAAACATATTATTTGGCAAGTTCATTTTACAGATGAGGAGATCCCAACACAAAGAATGGGTGAGGCAGATCCTGAACCCAAAGGCATCGCATTCCATTGCCTCCTAAGAATTTAGAGTCTGGGGGCAGTAAGGATTCTGTCAACAGAAAGTAGCCAAAGTGGCTCAACCTGCTTATATTCTATTTAGCATGCAAATAATTTGAGGAAGCTTAAATCTATTTGTAGGTTTTATGAGTTGAATTTCAGAAATGTAAGTTTCATTAAAAGAGTTTCAGCATTACCATTTTGAGCTTTTGTGACTTTACAGGTTTCCTACTGAAAGAAGTGATTGTGAATTCTTCACCATTGTATACTGACCAACACTAATCATCATCATACAATATTTGTATAATTCTTATTATATTATTACACAGTAATGACTATACTATATTATTATTCTTATATAACAATAACTTACTATATTTTAACACAGTTCTAAGAGCATTGGAGAGATTATCTATATCCTCACAGTCACACAAGATTAAAGCTATTATTATCCTATTGATTTCACAGATAAGGAAATTGAGGCACAGAGAGGGTAAGTTCTTGCTGAGGGTAGATAACTGGAAAGTAGCAAATCGGTATTTAAAATCCAGAAATTGGTTGTTCAGCCTGCCATTTTACCATGTTACTTCCAATATATGTTCTGTTAATGATGCATTAATTATCTCATCCGGTTTTTAGTATAGCCTAGTAAAGTACTATGGAAGGTAACTGTAGTCTCAAAATTACAGATAAAAATAATCCAGTAGCTCAGACATATTCAAAGCCACACCTATGATTGTGCAATAAGCAGTATAACAAAAAAGCTTGTGTAATAAGTAGCAACCAGAAAGGGAAAACTTACATATAATTAGTCCTCTTTCAACTATATCATCCTGAATTAACAGGCTACAATACATCAGAAGAATGGGCTGCACTGAAGATCCATTTTAAACTTAAATTCGTTTCTTGTTTTCTAAGGTAAAATACATGTTGAAATATGTTTTGACAGTAAACCATAACTTGGGGGCATGAGCACAAATGCAGACACAAGAGCAAGGCGAAGAATGATTTTGCAAATGGCTCTAATAAACTCATTACACAGAATATTTTAAAGGCTCAGCAAGCACTCTCTCACTGTTGCTCATGACTCATCATCTCATGTAACACCTCCATAGTCTTTCTTATTGTGTATCTTTTGGGTCTCCTGCTTTAAATGCCCATTTTTAAAGAATCATTAAACTAATAGGAATGTGTACTGGGAAATTCATGATAAGCTGAATACTGATATAACTTCTGCTTACTTTTCCCCCCAACTAAAACTTGAAAAAAATGAAAGACTATATTAGAAATGTCTTGTTCCTATATAATCTTCAAGTATTGAACTCCAGAGTAATGATCTTAATCAACTTCCTGGGGTCCCTGAAACAGCAATTTCTTCACCTGAAACAAAAGAAAAAAAGTGGTATTTTAATTACTTAGTTGTTAGGATCAAATATATAGGATTATATCTAAGAAAGGTATATAAAATGTAAATAAATTACTTAAATATATTACAAGAGATCTATGTAAATCATATAAGTTCTTACAAAATGTTAAGTGCTTTGTGTAGTGTTGTTAACCTTTTCTGATGTATTTTTGATGTCTGGCAGTGTAATAGAACATAGAAAAAGAAGTAAACGTTAGGATTTTATAATGAGTTACAGTTTTTTCAATTATTTTCCATAAGAATAGTAGTATGAAACCTGTTTTCTGAGACTCATTTTTAGCCTACCTCCTCATTTACAATTTAGTTCTTGTTTTCTGTTGATTTGTTATTCACCTCCCTCCTGAACAGAGAACTCTGATCCTGAAACTGGATAAACGAACTCAGATACCACCAAGCAGTTCCTCCTAAATAGAGTGAAAATTATGATCATTTGATTTGGGTAGTCAGTGAAGATAAATACCTAATGGTGAATAAATAGTGGATGTTTATGAACTTAAATTTAAGCTACTAGATTAATAAAATTTCTGCTCTCTACTCTGCATTGGCTTCTGACTATGTTTCATTTCCTGCTGCCCTATTTTCTCCTTATTTCAACTTCAACAGGACTAACTCAAACTGAACATCTTGGTCCCATATTTCTAATTAGTATTTAGTCTACTTCAGTCTGGCATCTTTCATCACTGAAATTTGCTATCCTTGTGAATATTTGAATCTTTATGTTTCTTTTATTCTTTTCATGCTTGAAACTATTATTCATTACATTCTTCTGCAAAACCAATTTTGTATAGTTTGTATTGTTCGTTGAATATTCCTTCTCAATCTGCGTCTCTCATTTCTCTTTCTTCTTTGCCTTTCTTATCATTTCCTTTCCCTCTCTCCCTCCCTCTGTTTCTTCTCTCTGTCATCTCATTCTAAAATGTCTCCCTTTACTATTTAAACCATTCTCTGGTTTCCTGGTCATATTCTGACTGTTCCTAAATCTGTATCTCTAGCCTAGACCACTATCCTGTGAGAAAAATGTATTACTGAGAAATGTAATCTTCTCCTAGACCTCTCATGAATATGTGACACATGCTTGTCCTCACTATTTCTTGTGTTAATTTATGACACTACAGACTAACAAATTGTTAAAGACAGAAATTATAGCTGCAATTTAATCTACTCATGCACTTTTAATCCTTTCTTTTGGATCTGTCATTACATTCTGTATATTCAACTTAATATAATGTCTATCTACAACTCTGCAGTTTCTGGTCTCATAATGTCTTGGATATTCATATCCAGTATCATAGTACCTAGGACTGTAATGTATAATGTAAGGTCTCATGGCCAGGAGTGCCCCACAGAAGGTCTCTTTCCAACTGTAAATTTGGTACATTCGCTAAAATTAAAATTGAGTTATTTTGTTTTCCCACTTGAAATCATTCAATGGCTTCTGTTAACTACAAAATAGATCTTAAACTTCTAGAAATGGAGTAAAAGATTCATTATGATTTTAGCATTCTTACCTTTGCAATATTTATGCCATTATTTTCTTTTTTATCTCTTCAACTATAGTAGTAGTTGGCTATCTCCATTTCTAGAACATAACTAATGTATTATGCTTTCAGGTCTATATTCATGTATTTTTATCTGCCTGGAATGTGTCCTTCCCCTGTATATCCTACACATTTATCAAGATTCTGTTAAAGCATCATAATAGAGTAAAATGTTCACTCAATAACTAATCCAGGATTATCTTGTATACCATTCATTTTTTGATCAATTAAATTATATATTTTTTCCAGATCCATATGCAGTTGACTTAGAAGCTCCTACTTATCTTGTGATTATTCTTCTCTGCTAACTCCACTGCAGTATCATGTTACTTCTTAGCAGTTAGACCTCTCATCTCTCACCCCAGGGATGCCACTTGCATTTGATGGCAGACATTGTGTTCACTCTGCTTTCCCTTGATAAGCTGACAATTGTACACTGTCTATATTCATCTATTGTCAGGTTACATAATACTTTGCATAAGTAGCCTAGACTCATACCTACATTGCAGAGGAGGATTAGAGAGCTTTACTTAAAGTTAAGTTTCCATATCCTATGTGGTGCTGTGGCAAAATGAATGACTGGGAGATTTGTGTAATTTCTCTGTTGGGAAAACAAGGCCCTTGGAATTAAGCACTTAATCGAGTCTTTGTGGGCCAAAGGCCTAGTTATTTCATCACAGTAACAATGAGCTTCACTGAGGCACCCTCCATCACCTCTCGTTCCCACTAAGTGAAACATTTCAAGAAAATAAAGAGAAAATTTCAAGTCTGCATTGCAGATTTCAGATAACAGATCTCATGTAAACCTAAGTTCTTTCTTTTAAAGCCTTAATGAGGTTTAATTTATGTACAATCAACTACATATACTTAAATTTTGATAATTTTTGATAATTTTTGACATATTTATAACATATCAAGTCATCACATATTCAAAGTACTAAAGCTTTCTATTAAACTCTACAGGACCTTGTGGCTCTAATTGATACATCCTTCACTCAATCCAATCCCTAAGCAAAATATGATCAAATTTGTACCAACATTGAACTGATTGCATGTTACAAAATTTTATGAGAATTCAATAACATCATATGCAGTCTTTTTATAGTTTTCTTTTATTGAGTAAAATGATTTTCCATGTTGTATGTAGCAATGGTTTATTCCTATTATTGCGGAGTAGTATTCCACTGTATATATATACACACACACCACAACTTGTTTATCCATTCTTGTCTTGATGACATTAGATTATTATAAATACATTTATTTCTATGCATGAGTGCACACAACACTCTTGAGCATATAATTTCTCACTGTAGTGAGTTGTAAACCAAATTGGTTTGCAATGTTTATTGGTCTATGTTACAGTATGAGCGGTATTTTTAAATGGCCAGTATTCAAATACTGGGTATTGAAATGGTATCTCTATAACCCTGGACAAGGCCTACATGCCACTTCTGTCATCTGTAAAATAGGGATAAAAATATAACTCCATTTAAGGGTAATCATGAGAAAATATAATAGTTTACATGTAATATAAAACACAGTCCTTGGAAACATGCAAAATGTCCAAAATTGTATTATTATTATTATTATTATTATCAGTTTCATGGCATCACATAACTGGTAGATTGTAGAAAATCTTCAAATGGCAACTTAATAATTCCACAGATAAGCTTTTTGAGAATTAGATTTTGCAAATATGACAAAACTATCCATAACATTATGATTTCTTTGATTTATTTCTCTTGGTTTCTATAAATTAGTGTGCAATTAGTAAAGTTTGTTACTTAATGGTCATATGGATAAGTTTGGCTCCTACACTAAATTCAACTAATTTTCAACTCAGTCTGCTGTAGACGTGTGTGTTGTGTATGAAAATATTCCCTTATATGAAAAAAGTGATTTCCTTGAATTATAGGATAATTTTCAGAATTTTATGATCATCTATTTTTTACCCTTATAGATGTATTCAGGATTATAATTCATCTTTCTTATCTTACTTTTAAAAGCCACTTTGATTAGTTACCATTAGAAAATCTGGAGAAATAATTAGTCTCTTAAGCTATATTGAAATTACATTAAAGTGCATTAGGTGGTAGATGATTTTTATAAGCCATTTTTTTTAAATGGGAGAAAAAAATTAACCTTATGTTAACTAGATGTTTGCAAGGTCTTTCTTTTCAATTTTTCTTGGGAAATGGTTGTACTGTTACTTTATGTGTAGGGCAACTTCCATTTAATTCACACGTTTATATGAATAGAACTTACAAAACTAATTCAAGTTCACAGTTGATTTATTGTGAAACACCTATTTACTTAAGTAACAGTGAATGTGATGTATTGGGAAGGTTTTATACACAAGCTATGTTCGTTCCCTTCGTTCACCTCAGCGGGTGAAGTCTTCTTGACTGCTGTTAGGAAAGCTCCTATTATATAACAGTTGGCTTGCTTTTGCTTTTTGGTAACTTCAATAAAGGCAATCTTCTAAACTGTCAGAGATTTCCATCTCCGTAAGAAAGTAATAATTTTAAAGAATACAATAAACAATAAGGCCTGGACACATGAAAGTGAGGAGATGAATCAAGAGAAGTATGGAAAAGGAAGAAAGGAAAGAAATGTATTTTGTGGAGAACACTATAGAATAATAAAAGATAAAATGTTTACAAACTCAAGACCACAAATAACGTGTCATAACATACTATATAAATAAATATTCAATGAGAAGAGAAAAGAGGAAAGCAGTAGTCTACTTAATCTCTTTAAATTCTCAAAATATCATTGTAAAGTATTTCTCTGATCTCTTCCTCTTACACTCACATATGTTAGCACAGGAAAAAATGGTTTGAAATGCAGAAGCATATATAAAGTTAAATACAATAATGGTTTTGGGAAAATGATAAATTACACGGCTGAGTTACCAAGAATGCCCACAGGCTAAAAATTTTCTTTTATAATTATTTAAAATGAGAAGAAAAGTAAATAACAAGAGAAACAAAACAGGTTGATCTTTCAAGATAGATATTTAATGTTGTCATATGTCTCCATATATTGCTTGATCGCTGTTTCAATTTGGTAACTGTCCATTGATTATTTAGGAGCATGTCGTTAAGCCTCCATTTGTTTGTGAGCCTTTTTGTTTTCTCTGTACAACTTATTTCTAGTTTTACACCTTTGTGATCTGAGAAGTTAGTTGGTAGAATTTCAATCTTTTTAAATTTACTGTGGCTCATTTTGTGGCCTATTCTGGAAAATGTTCCATGTGTACTTGAGAAGAATGTGTATCCTGCTGCTTTTGGGTGGAGAGTTCTGTAGATGTCTGTTAGGTCCATCTGTTTAGTGTGTTGTTCTGTGCCTGTGTCCTTACTTATTTTCTGTCTGGTGGATCTGTCCTTTGGAGTGAGTGGTGTGTTGAAGTTTCCTAGAAAGAATGCATTGTATTCTCTTTCCTCCTTTAATTCTGTCAGTATTTTTTTCACATATGTAGGTGCTCCTGTGTTCAGAGCATAGATACTTACAATGGCTATATCTTCTTGTTGGACTAACCCCTTTATGATTATGTAATGTCCTTCTTTATCTCCTGTTACTTTCTTTGTTTTGAAGTCTATTTTTTCTGATACAAGTACTGCAATACCTGCTTTTTTCTCCCTATTGTTTGCATGAAATATCTTTTTCCATCCTTTTACTTTTAGTCTGTGTATGTCTTTCGGTTTGAGGTGAGCCTCTTGTAAGCAGCATATAGATGCATCTTGCTTTTTTTTTATCCATTCTATTACTCTGTGTCTTTTAATTGGTGCATTCAGTCCATTTACATTTAGGGTGATTACTGATAAATATGTACTTACTGCCATTGTAGGCTTTGGATTCGTGGTTACCAAAGGTTCAAGGGTAGCTTCTTTACTATTTAACCATCTAACTTTAACTCACTTATTACACTATTATAAATATAGTCTGATGATTATTTATTTTTCTCCCTTCTTTTTCTCTTCCTATACTCTTTATATGTTAGGTGTTTATTCTGTACTTTTTTGTGTTTTCCTTGACTGATTTTGTGGATAGCTGATTTTATTTTGCCTTCAGTTAGTATTTGGTTGGTGTGCTTTCTTTGCTGTGGTTTTATTTTCTCTGGAGACAGCTATTTAGAGTTAGACATACTTCCATCCTGAGCAGTCCCTTTAAAATATACTGTAGAGATGGTTTGTGGGAGGTAAATTCCCTAAACTTTTGCTTATCTGGGAATCGTTCAATCCCTCCTTCAAATTTAAATGATAACCTTGCTGGATACAGTATTCTAAGTTTGAGGCCCTTCTGTTCCATTGCATTGAATATATCATGACATTCCCTTCTGGCCTGTTAAGTTTCTACTGAGAAGTCTGATGATAGCCTGATGAGTTTTCTTTGTAGGTGATGTTTTTTCTGTCTTTCCGAGTCTTTGATCTTTGCCATATTAATTATTATATGTCTTAGTGTTGTCCTCCTTGGGTCCCTTGTGTTAGGAGACCCTTTTCCATTAGATGTTTGGTTCTAGTATATGTAGCTTGGCTTGTGTATTATATCTTCTGGTCACTCTTTTAAGAATAGTTGTATTTGCTGTGTTTTCAAAATATATATGGTTTTGGGAGGAGTTTTCTGCCACCCTACTCATGCCACCATCATGAGAATCTCCATTCCTTGTCTATTATATATATATATATAAGTTTATTCCTACTATCTGTGAGTTGTCTGTCCTTCAATTAAATTTTAAAATTATGATATTATTAAATTTTTTGATAATATTGTGGTTTATATATTTATGGCATAGTTTAAGAAACTCTTTTTCTAGGAAAAAAATAGTTTTATATTAAATGTCTTCTTTTTTATTGTATCTTTAATATTTATGTCTTCAATCCATTCAGATTCTACTTTGGAACAGTGAATCAATAACAGGATGGGATAAATTATGCTGTAGTGATAAAATCTCAAAACCTTAGTGACTGAACATTCACAACAAACACTTATTTCTTGTTCACACTACGTCTACAGCATGCGTCAGAGAAGTTCTAGCCACTGCAATTGTTCAAGGATTTTATAATTTTTAGGATATTGAATTACCACATCAGTAAGATGGAAAATGTCAAATTAGAAATCAACTTTTAAAAACTTTGGTGACATTTCTTTACTCAAACCGAGTCACACGAGCATTGAACTTAGTTTAAATGGTGAGAGGAAGGAAGGGGTGAAATCTTATCATGTACCCTGAATATAAGAATTGTAATATTTGTGAATGGACCACCATCTGAATCTCTTATTAGTTGATATCTTCTTTCTGTAGAAAGGATAGGTAGATATATCCTTTCCTAGTGGAGAAAAATCCAAGTGTATCAGATATGGCATTTGGTTCAAAGTCCTAGATTTCTAAGAAACATATGTTAGTCTTCATATTACATTTTGATTCGGTTCTTCTTAATCCATAGGCATAAGAAATAAAAACAAAACAAGTTATCTACTTACCATAGAGTCAATAGGAATGGTAGATAAAGCATAGGAAAACTGCAATAAACTTCTTTTCAAGAAAACGGAAGAATGGGAGACACACAGCAGTCACTAACCCACAGCAATTTTGTGATACAATTGTGCAGAGAATTTTTTAGGGTCCTGCAACCTAGGGCTAGGGGATTTTCCTTGATTAATCCCTAGTTCCTCTCCTTGGGTGTTTTTCTCTTGTTCAGTGTGCTCCATGGCACCTGGGTCCTTCTTCTAGGAAATTCTTCCTTTTATAATAACCTGTCTAGATTCATTCAATATAATCTTTAAAGTATATGCTGTATTAAATGATTAGCATCTTTATCAGCCCATTATTTGCTTATTGAAGCAAGAAGACACAAGGATCATTTTAGACCTTAAATAGTAATACTCTCAGTAGAGGCTGGTGTTCTTTTGAGACTCATGATTCGGTGTGGAAAATGCACCTTCATTCTCTCCTTCCTATACTATTTTTCTTCCATTTAGTTGGCTCCATATTTTTAGTTGGACCTTTAATCTGAGACACCTATTAAAATATTTTTCATAGTATTGATATTTTCTGAGAACTGTTTTAATCAGCTGGTGCTATTCAAAAGTCTCAGCATATATATTATGGTAATTACAATTGAGAAGCAATTGCTTCTTTGAAAGCTACAAATCCCTGCTTTCTGCACACCAGACAATTATTTGTACTGAGTAGTCAAATTCAGCAACATATTCTACTGTCATGCTATTTTCAAACTCTTCATCCAAAGCCAGACAAATATTAATAATATTTCCTAAGTTTTCATACATGATATGTAAATATTTTTTCCATTGCCTAGATTGGTTTTATTCTTTGAACTCTTTGTTTCTGAGTCTCTTCTTCTGACATATACATATGCATATTGGCATATGCAATGCCACAGATTTTAGGATCCTTTTACATTCCGTCCCCAGTATTTGGTGCAATAGTTTATACCAGTCATGGTGTACTAGGCTCTGCTTCAGTATCAACCTCAAAATCTGTCATTTACACAATAATTTTTTTATGTGAGTTAATAGAAAGGATGGGCTCTACTCATAGATTTTGTCTTCTAAATAACATACTTTTGAAAAATAAAAATGATAGATTCTGCAGAGTAGAAACTTTATATCACTGCACAATATCTATTCTATGTGTCATTGTCTCATCTGAGGGCTTCAGCCCTGGGTAAATTCATTCTGGATTCTCTGAGACTGAAACGTTCTTGGGATGAAAGGGTTTATACCAGCTTTGTTTTTATGGGGGTAGGTCAAGTGCTAGAATCCTGTCTGCCTCAGGGCACAACTGCACGGAGCAAGCAGGTCTCTGCCCCAAGCCTCTCTACCATCCTGCAGTCTGGCAACACTGGGTGGAGATCTTTATATAGAGTCAATAATAGCTAATTGCCCACACATGAGCAAGCCTGCACCTGCGAGCATTGTACATGCCCAGTGGGCAAACACACCAAGATCAGGAGAGAACTCTGGTCCTGAAACTCTCATTTTCTCTACAGCCATTCATATTGTCTTCTTTAAACACACATTCACACAGCTGTGGTTTAACCATGTTTAGTCAAATTTATAAAGTTAAGTTTTACAAATTCAGCTATGCAAAGGAACCAACATAAAATCTATATAAAATTTACAACCAAAGAAAAAGTTCCAAATTGTCTCACTGGGCAGTAAATTTCCAGTTAAATTGATTAAATAATGGCACACTCATGAATTTCTATTGCTCTCAAATCTCTTTATCTACATATAGGTTTATGTGATGTTGAAAAAGCCTCATCTACACCCACATTTCTTCAAGTTCACATATACCCAGTTTGTTTTCCCAGGTAGGCTCAACTCTTCCTGTTTCTTCAAAGTTGTGATGATTGTTCTCAGAAATTCTCCACAATTTCCACATTTTTTGGAGGCTCAAGAGAGGCCTTGTTCTGGTCACTTGAGGAGTAAGTCAGAGTTAGAGATACTGCCAGTCCTTGGGTACTCATAACACTGTGTGTAGTTTCAGATTTCTCTTAAGGACAGCTTCCCAGTCCACAGATCAAACTTGACATCTTTCAACATCATCTTCTCTGTTCCTCTTATTTCCTATTCATCTTTTTCTGTCTACAAGCAGTTTCTTAATGAGGTCTTTTACATGGAAATTCAGATGTCTTAGATACTTACTGTCTTCAGGGTAAAGAAATGGTTGGCAGACTTTTATCTTTGACCAGGTGATGTGGCGTTCCTGTCACAGTGCCCATGATGGCTGAAGTGTGGAAGTTTTGGAGCCCATATGTCTTTCAGTACATGTTTACATTTGTAGGCTATCCCACAGGTATCTGTTTACTGGAGTAGTGGGCAAAATGCTTTATTTTTGAAGCTAATGTGAATGAATCTTCCGTTTTAATGTCAAAATTTTGAACATCTTCTCTATTACTTGCCTCTTCCCTTTTTGACATTTTTACTTTTGGGAATATTTAGTTTCCTTTAAGTATAATGATTTTACTTTGAAAAATAGATAAGGTGACTATGTATACATGATGACAAACTACAGATATGAAATCATTGGGCTTAAACACAAATAGATACACAATATTCTCAAATTAAAATATATATGTTACAATGGGTTCAATATCTCAAGACACATTCTATGAAAAGCTTGTAAAATATTAAAATGCAATGACCATCTCCTTATAGAAGGTCAAAAGTTCTTTATATGTGTATGTATGTGTCTCTTGGAGTCTTGACATAGTTCAATGCCATCCTTCCTTTTTTTTAATATCTAAGAACTTAATGCTTTGGTCTGTGGAGAAAATAGTCATCCCCCAATCTGAAAATGCCAACTATATAGCAAACTCAAGAGGCCATCACTGAGGTACACACAGACATTATGCAAATGTTTCACGTCACTTGTGTTTTATCACAAGAAAGGTTTATCCAACCTAGCAAATTTTATAAGTACAAGCAAAACAGACAATATTCTCTCTGTACTTCCTCTGAGATGTTCTCTTTTCATTGTTTTCTTTAAATGTAAGGGATCAATTTTCTTCTTTATTCAGTTAATACAAATGAGTAGTTGTCCCTTGCTTTAGTGTAAAAATTTGATAATGATTCGCAGGAAAACTATTTGAGTCTTTTCGGGTTTTGCATATTCAATAGTAATTGTTGCATTGTGCTTGCTTTTAAATTGTGCATATCGATTGCAATTATATTACAACAACTTCAAGAGTTCTTGTCATTTGCCCAAAGAATTTAGACACCAAATCAGAAAAAAAAAAGAAAAAGAAAAAGTTTTTGCACTGTAATTACAAACTTAATGTAGAGTGATTTATATCTATGCTTCATGTACACAGGCTGGGTTTTATTTGCTCCCTCTAGTTCCTGGCATGAGGGTGTATCTACTATTAGTGATGTTTTCCCAATACAATTAATTATGAGATAAAATCTAATTCATAGCATTTTAATAACAAACACCTATTCAAAAAATTTCTGGTGATGTCACTTTTTAACAATGGCTATTTTCACAAGTTTTTATTTTACTTTTTAAATGGAGCATCACTTAAGGAATAGTCCGTATTTTTCAATGTTGTTTCACTATTAATAGCATTTTACTGTAGTTAACTTTGCTCAACAATTGTATTTGAGAGATGCCCCATCCTTTCCTGTTTAACACTTTATGATTCACTGAAATTTGTGACTAAATGAAAAAGAAAGGAAGAGACTACCAAAATTGATAATGTTAAGATTGACAGGTGTGCTAAGAAAGCAAGTCATCAACCAAAGTCACTGAAACCAAAAAATGCTGCCAACATCAAATTGAATTGCTTTCTGATGGTGGCAACTGTGCTGGGAAATGACCAGGTAAATCTATATTTTTATCTTCACTGAACCGTATAGATAAAGATATATAGATGTGGATATATAATAACAGTGTTTTATATACAAATATATCATTATATATATAAAAACTAGCAGTATACAACTTAAACTAAAAATAATATCATCTTATCCTTCTGCATTCTCCATCTTACTGGGACAAAACCCAACTTATGTTATATTTATTCTGGTATTTGTCTTGGTATTTCTAGATGAGATTTTCATACAGATATTTTAAGATGTATCAATTGGAGATAACCATTTAGCTTCCTTATCACAATACAATACACTTCTCACAGTTTACTCTTTAGTTATATCACATTTTCTGATCCAGTCAGTCATTATTTTCATGGTGTGTTATACAAGAAGTGTACCACAATTCTTTTTTCTTACCTTGCGTGTGGTTTTATAATTGTTATAAGTGATTAATAATTGCCATGATTTTCCGCTGCAGATTTTCTCAAACTCCAGTTCTTATATTGATCTTTAGTTCTTGTATAGTTTGAGTAATTTCTTTCCCCAAAAGTCTGACTTACTATGGTTATTTCCTGGAGGCATTTTTTTTTGGATATCGTTAATGTACAATAATTTGAACAACATTTTAGTTACTAGATTCCCCCTATTATCAAGTCCCCCCCACATACCTCATTACAGTCACTGTCCATCAGCATAGTAAGATGCTATAGAATCATTACTTGTCTTCTCTGTATATACTGCCTTTCCCGTGTCCACCCCCACTACATTATGTGAGCTAATCATAATGTCCCTTTTCCCCCATTGTCCCTCCCTTCCGACCCATCCTCCCCAGTCCCTTTCCCTTTGGCAACTTTTAGTCCATTCTTGGGTTCTGTGATTCTGCTGCTGTTTTGTTCGTTCAGTTTTTTCTTTGTTCTTTTACTCCACAGATGAGTGAAATCATTTGGTACTTGTGTTTCTCTGCCTGGCTTATTTCACTGAGCATAATAGCATAATACCCTCTAGCTCCATCCATGTTATTGCAAATGGTAGGATTTGTTTTCTTCTAATGGCTGAATAATATTCCATTGTATATATGTACCACCACTTTTTTATCCATTCATCTACTGAAGGACACTTAGGTTGCTTCCATTTCTTGGCTATTGTAAATAGTGCCGAGATAAACATAGGGGTGCATATGTCTTTTTCAAACTGTGCTCCTGGATTCTTAGGGTAAATTCCTAGCAGTGCAATTCCTGGGTCAAATGATATTTCTATTTTCAGTTTTTTGAGGAACCTCGATACTGCTTTCCACAATGGTTGAACTAGTTTACAATCCCACCAGCAGTGTAGAAGGGTTCCCCTTTCTCCACATCCTTGCCAACATTTGTTGCTGTTTGTCTTGATTGGTGGACATCTTAACTGGTGTGAAGTGATATCTCATTGTGGTTTTAATTTGCATTTCTCTAATAATTACCGATGTGGAGCACCTTTTCATGTGCCTGCTGGCCATCTGAATTTCTTCTTTGGAGAACTGTCTGTTCAGTTCCTCTGCCCATTTTTTAATTGGCTTATTTGCTTTTTGTTTGTTGAGGTGTATGAGCTCTTTATATAATGTGGATGTCATTCCCTTATCAGATGTCATTTATAAATATATCCTCCCATACTGTAAGATGCGATTTTGTTCTACTGATGGTGTCCTTTGGTGTACAGAAGCTTTTTAGTTTGATGTAGTCCCACTTGTTCATATTTGCTTCTGTTTCCCTTGCCTGGGGAGATATGTTCATGAAGAAGTTGCACATGTTTATGTCCAAGGGATTTTTGCCTATGTTTTTTTCTAAGAGTTTTATGGTTTCATGACTTATGTTCAGGTCTT